>NC_088895.1:10037500-11237500 GCF_037157495.1 Lathamus discolor | reverse complement strand
TAACAGAGCTGGTTTTCCAGACAGCCAAGCTTATATCGCATCCCCACAGTTAAACATTGGCGAAGGGAAAGCCAGAGGAGGAAAGGACTTACTCAGCTTACAGGAACTGACGTTCTGGATGCCAGACTGCATGCAGGGGCAGAAGCCTTCATTGGGTGGATAGTCAGTGCCATTGGCAAAGAGAGTTTTTGGTGCCACGAAGCGATAGGTGGGCACACCCTGAAACTTCCCGGACTGCTCGTACACCAGCCTCATGGATCTGGAAGGGTTTCATTGGAGAAGGATCAGGATTAGACAACAAGTTCCCAGCCCAGAACTGGGCTCTTATCTTTGCTGGATAAGATGCAGTTGCAATGTAACTTAGACTTTGAGATCAAGATAAACACTCAAAGCAGTGCTTTGGATGGGGAATGAGTATTTAAGCCATTTGCTTTCCATGTTTTAACACAGATAAAGGGTTGGTCAGAACTAGTTGTGGACAGAAAACACAGGTTTATAAGTCAGTTTGCATATCCAGGTGAGGTTAGTTCAAAGGCGTATAGTAACCCCCAGGGCTGCTCTCCAAGAGATAATACCCTCTTTGGGAAAGCCTTGGCTCCGAGGTGCTCAGGGGACATGCACAGGGGATGGACACTGGCTAAATCTCTTTCGCAGCACAACTTCAGCACAGAGGCTGTCAGGGGAGTGGAAATTCTTGCTCCATTATGCAGCAAGACTCTTGACACAACAGGCTGTGATGTGATGCTGCATTACTGCTACCAGCTGTAAGGAGAAGATGCAAGCTTCCATGAGGGAGGTTTGCTCCTTTCACACTCAAGCAAGCCTTACAGGGATGCAGACAGCCTGGGCAGGGGGAAGCTTATTCCTACAAACACCTTCTGACACCAGAACCAAGGATGTGGGATTAAGGGCATGCTCAGCAGTTACACGGATGACTCTTGGCTGAGCTCACCTTCCAGCAAGGAGGCAGAGGCTGCTGCAGCACATCAGCAGGATAAAGCCTTGCCTACCTTGCAGGGACATCCAGGCAGCTGCATATCAGCATCAACTGCACCTAATGTGCAAACAGCACAGATGTGCCCTGCAGCAAGGCAGATACGCTTAGTCTATTAACTGATCTTTGCGACTCCTTCCTCTCTAGCCAGGCTAGCAGAGTGGCAATGGGGGGATGTGAGGACAAAAGACAACAGAGCCATTTCCCCCACAGTGCTGTCAGGCAGGAACCTCCAGTGCTAACTAGAAACCAAGTATGGGTTTGTCCTCTTCACTGGATGCCTTGCCAAAAAACACGCTCTGTTCCCTAGAAGATTCTACAGAAACAAACGTGTATTTAAGCTATGATTATCAGTAAACTTTCCTGTAAGTTATTGGCTCCGGTGTCATTTTGGTATTTGCTGATGCCCCTTATGTGGAGGAATTCCTGCACTAATACTTGGCTCAGCTGACTTTGCTTGTTTGAAGAGGTCATTGTTCTCTATCCAACAAGAGCACTTGCTTGTTTTGCAGCACTATCTACAAAGCCTGAATTAACATTATCTTTCCCAAGCTGGGGACAGGGGTTTGTGCCACCTCCTGTCTCCCCTCCTTCCAGCCTCAGGGAATTTCCACTCAGGCAGGCCCTGCAGGGTACTTTAATCCCTGTGTGATCAGCTAAAGTCAGGGTGTCTTTACACAGGACAGATGCACAACAGCACTGGAACAAAGCAGCAAAAAAAGAGAAGAAAAAGCAGCAGCCTGGCAACAGGGGCACAACCCCCCCAAAATCACTTCTGCAACCATTTAGTCAGCTGAAACAGTTCTGCAAATGGTTATAGCTGCATTTCCTTGTGACAACTCTTACTTCTCCCTCTCACCTCCCACGTCTTATCTAGACGGGTTATTTTCTACTGATTCAACATGGGCAAGTTTGACTTCTCCAGTGATCTGGGAGGTATTTATGAATAGCACAAGCCACTGCTAATTAGACAACTATGCTGTTTGCAAAGCTCAGATACTGCAACACGGAACCGTGGCTGAACTTTAACAACAGAAAGGAGCCCTGAGCCCTCTGCGTCACTGCACAGGTATGCCGTGTGCACAGGATGAACACTGCATCTCCTGCACAGGGGCACACTGGCCTCACCTGCAGGCATCCGGGCTGTAGAAATCCAGCGATGTTGGGGACATGAATGGTGGCCACATCTCTCCTGCTGTCCCATTGATCATGTTGCATCCACGGCTCCGCCAGTAATTCACCTATAGGACAGACGTAGCAAGAAGAACTCAGAACAAGGAGAGAGTTGGCTTCCAGGCCTGCATGGGACATCCACCACTCTACACTGCTTCCAGAGCAGCTTGAGGTCGCAACACTGAAGAACTTCCAAGACCTTTCCCATTCAAACATCTTCATAATTAGTGGAAAAATAGGACAAGATCCAACAGTCTCTAGTGCTCCCACAGTGATTGGTCTGTAGATTCAGCTGATTTTAGGAGTGGAATCCCACAAGGGAAGAATAAGCACTCCTTTAACAAGTAAAGGAACACCTTAAACACAGGCCATGGGACCCTGGGACTTCAACATCAGAAGCAACCAGCTCCAACAGGATTTCAAGGGAATCCAAAGGACACAGATGATGAGCTGAATTTAATCCTTTCTGTAAGCCTCTTGCTACATAGAACAAGAGCCACCTTCTGCCAATTTGCCAGAAGTTGCAGAGGTTGAAGTCCTGTAGAAACTTGCCTTCAAGCCAGAGACCCACAGACACAACAGCACCGAAAGCTTCAGTTTATCATGCTTTAGATCAGGCACTGCCCCCCTATAACAGTTTTTCTGCTTGACACTTACCTCCTTTAGCCCATTCCATGAATCCACCATGTGGACTTCACTGATGTTCTTCATGCCCGTGTTCACTGTGAACAGTCCTGAATTGGAGTTGTTGAACTGCAGAGAAAAGAGGCTAATTTTTAACCATTATATACAACAAAACTGCAGTACGTTACTGACTTTGCATGCTTCCTCAGCTCTAGGGGTGCTCCGCAGACTGTAAGCTACTGAGCTTCTATTCATTTCAGTTGCCAGCAACAGCTCCAAACACCAGCATTTCTGCCCAGGTTGAGAACTAAGGCAGCCTGACACAACCACCAGCTACACATGGCTGCTCCAAACACTTTGTGAGGGGACTGAGCATCCGGGCTGCCCCTAAGACCAACACTGCTGCGATTTTAGCGTTCCCAACCAGCAGTCTACTCACCTCCACAAATATGCCAAATTTTCCCTTGAAAGGGATCATGCCAGGAACAATTGCATTTATGGCGTCTATAAGAGGGTCTTCATAGCCCCACATGATCTCCCCCACCGTCCGGTTCATGAACGCCTGCTGTTGCAAGCCAGCCAGGGCTCCACTCAGTAAAATCTTCACAAAGGTTGGCAAGTTTTCCATCATTACAGCTGCTCCCTGGGAAAGAAGCAAACCTGAGACAAGAGGCCCGCCTTTTCCTCTTTTTTAAGTGGAAGCAATGCATCTTTGGTGCTCAGCAAGGTCCTTTGACCACATCAATCTACATCCCTCAAGAAGTCCTTTGGACAACCTGAGGCTTACCATTTACCCCCAGTTTTGGAACAAAGCAATTCAGAGCTCACAGGCTTCACTTCCTTAGAGGATGCTCAGGCAAGGCTGCAGACTCGAGCCCAGCTGCTTTGCCAGTCCCTCTGCACACTCTGTTTTTGGAAGGATAACAGCCCAATGCAACAACCAGCACCCAGAAAGCTGAAAATTGCATGTTATAAGCTTAATCACTTAATTGCTTTATTAGCTTTAAGCCCTAACTGAAAGTAAGCTCTGAGTCAGTATTGAGCATCATCGCCCTTCCCTCAAGCTCAGAAGCTGGTAACTATCCATGGAGCAAATTCTTACCATCATTAAAATGTTTGGCACAACGATGTAGTCGTCTTCACGGCCGTTGGACAGCTCTGGCTGGAAGAAGAGTTTCCGATATTCCAAGAAGGAGACAGTGTCATTGTCATGGAATGTGATATTTGTCTTGTACCTGAACTCTCTGCAAAGAGATGGGAGAGATCATGGGAACCGTCCCCTCAAGCAGTACCCCTGCAAAGCAAGGCCTGTGAGTAAGGAGGGGCTGCACAGGCCTGTGCTTGCTTCTGAAGAACAAGAAGGAGACCAAACCCCAGGAAGAAGCCAAAGGACAGCAGGGGAGGCAGCATCCCAGGGAACATGGTATCAACCTCACAGCCCAGCCATGGTTAGGGTCTAGCAGGAGGAGATGGCAGCCTGGGAGCAAGGCATCCCTGGCAGATTTGATTCTGCAGCAAAGCACAAAGTGTTTCTTCACAACTCGAAACCCAGCTGATGAGAAGGTTGAGACAAAAGCATAAAAACCCTCAGTCACTGCAGCTACAGTCATTGAAAAGCCCAGCCATATCAGGGAAATGCCCAGGTAAGCAAACCTACACCAGCACACATGTCCAAATAACTTCCAGAACAGAAGATGACCAACCTAGATGCCACGAGACCCAGCACTGAGCCCGCACTGATTTGCCCCAGATCTCCCTGATGGTTCCCAGGTTCAGGGCACCCTGACCTTCCATCATGGCTCTCTTCCTCAAGGCTTCAGGCAGTACCACCTCCTGCACCCTGCCCAGCACTGCTCCCCTTCACTCCATGCTATAGGGGCACCCCAGTCTCATGGAGGCCACAGCAGCACGAGCTTCTCCGAAACACTTGCGAGCCTGTTACAGCTCCCGAGGGAGCTGAAGCTCAACCCGCCAGCAAAAACAAAGTCCTTTATTGTGGAGCCTCTGCTTTATAGCGCACATTAGGGAAGGGCACTAATCTCTCCCAGCAGGAACACAAGGACACTAATAAGCTTTGCCCCTTTGTTTATTCTTATTTACAGTGAGGGAAGCCTTTCTTCCAAGCCAAGTGACCGATGAAATCACAACATACAGAATCCACATGGTGTTATGGTGTTACGTGGCAAGCCCAAAGGAAACAAGGGCCAACATACTGTCAGGTTTCCCCCAGTGCTACTGAAACAGCTTTGGATTAAACCAGTAATCTTTCTGCCTGAGCTTGCTTAGGCTGCTGACCTAGCTTCGCCTACATGTGTAGGCAAACACATGCTACTTAGGGGTAAGTTCACACACTCAACCTCCACCATCACTTTGTGTTTCAGGTCCTGAGAAGCATCTGGGGCTTCAACGACCATCTCCAGCCATGGCAAATAGACCCGGCCCTGCTGTAGGTGGGCCTGATCAAGTTTTAGTGCTCCATACTGGTTTCCATAACCACAGCATTCATTTTAGGCAGATTCGGGATCTCATGTTGGATTGGCCTAAGACCTCTTACCCATGAAGTTTGATATTGAGGTGACTCCAACTCTGGAACTGGACTCTCAAATGAACAGTGAAGATAAAACAAGTCCACTCTGAACATGCGGCTTGCCTACCACCATACCAACACCCCTCATGCCTATGTTTGGACCACATCAGTCTGGCTGCCCAACAGACCCCAGCATGGGACTGAGCTCCACAACTCAGTGAAGCACAGGCCAAAGGTCCTCCTACTTCTGGCTTTAGCAAAATCAGGGCAATTGGAGCACATTTGGGTCACCTTAAAATCCTATGCCACCAGCCTTGCTCCAAGTATGCTGATGCTAAGCCCTCCGGCCAAAGGAGATAGCCAGAAGCCTGGCAGGCAGCATAGTGAACAGGCTCATGCCTAGCTGGACCGCACATGGTACCTAACCTGTACACATAGGGTCCATGCTGGTGCAGCACCGGCTTCGCTCCCTGGAGGACCTGGTTGGGGTTCAGCACTTCAAAGAAATACATTGACATGTAGAAAGGAACGGGAATGTCCTTCCACATCTTGAAGGAGATGCTGCCGGGGTCGATCCTGACATTCTGCAAGGCAAAAAACAGAGTAAGGAGACAGCTCTTGGACTCGTTGGCTGCAGCTGAGCACATCCACCCTCAGCTCCATGTCAAGCCCAGCTGAAGGTGGCAGTTCCAGCAGGGGCTCTCCAGAGGATCCAGACACGTTTTACAGACTGAAACTGAGCCTGATCTAAACCGGGACCTCTTCTGCATGCAGAAGCATCAAGTTCATGCCACAGGATGTCTGTAGGCTTATTTATTCAGGCTCAACTTTCCAGATCCTACCCACAGGATTTCAGAGCTCTTTTGACGTGCTGGAGGCTCGCTTTGAATTATAACGAGCCAGCACTGAATTATTCACAACTCCGCATATCTGACTTGCCAAGCATAAACTACCCTGTCCTGAAGCAAGTCCTGCAAGGTTTGGCAGACCCATGCAGCCAAAAGCAAGCAATGGCTGGGAATCATCATGCCCATTGACACAAGTATATGGGTACCAGCAGGGAGGGCCCACTAGATTCCCAAAAAGCAGAGAGAGAACCGGGATGGCAACCGAGCTGGGTCCCAACAGCGCCATGCAGGACACCTTTGCGTCCTCTCAGCTCCATCCTGCAGTGACTCATAGCTGGTCATAAGGTAGGTCAAAGGCCTTATGAAGAACCACAATCCTGTTCCCATATCACTGTCTTGTGTGCTGGGAAATGCCTGGAGGAGCCCAAACGTGACTTAAGCCCTCTCCAGGTTCCCAGTCCAGGAGCTGGCATCTGGCCACATCTGTTTCGACTCCCTCCCAGCCTTCTGGGAACTGCCTTACGGATAAGAGCCTGTTCGTTCCTTCGTGAGCACTTTCTCTGGATGAGTTCCACCATAATCTGTGCTTCCTCTGCAAGCACAAGCCTTTGTTACTTCGGTTAAGTAACCCAGCCAGCTTATGGAAGCGGGTTTGATCTGCTAATAGCCAAAGGCACATGGCTGTTATCCCTTTGCAGCTCAGTTCCATAATGGCTCTCCTGCCCTGGAGCAACTCAATGTGAACATACAAGTATTCGCTGCTACGCGGGGCTGAGTTGTGAAAGCTGCCGGAGGCTTCCCTGCAATTCTGCATCTTTAGCAGTTTCACGGCTAGGCTGTGCTACCTGCAAGCAGAAGCAGCAGCGATAGGACACGTTTCTACTTAGCCTGCTTTATAATCCTGACTCCTGAGTGTCCAACAGAGTACGAGCAGCAACATCTGCTTTCCTTCACTTGCTTATTCCTGCACCCCCTGGATCCCTTGCTGCATATGCATTTATCTATATAATACGTTCCCAGTCAGACGGAGCTGCATCCTGGCTCCCTGCTACATTTCTCAGCCTTTTCTCATCTGGGCACAGCAGCTCGAGGTACTCCACAGATGCTACAAATTAAGATCTACTTAGGGTAGCTTTAGAATTCAGCTACTTGTAGGTCAAAAACGTGGTCATATGCCTAAATAGAAAGAACATGTTTCACTTAGGTGGATTATAAAGCATCACCAAGACGTCTGATCCCTCCTGAGCAGACTGTAGTCAAATCCTGCTCCTCCAAGAGGGAGGCTTCAGCCACCCCGCTCAGTAAAACCAAGAGCTGAGGTTCCCTCTTCAGATGAAGAGCAGCAACCACACTGTACCCAAGCACAGCCTCAGTGTCAGGCCTCGTTGTCCACATCCTCCCACCACCACCCTCATCACCCTGCTGAAAGACCAAAGCCAGCGCTGTCAGTCTTCTCCCAGCTTTCAGGCAGGACAGCACAAGAGCTCCCAGGTGGAGCAGAAGCACCAAGTGGCAGAGGGATGAGTTGTGCAGCCTCACTGTGTTACGGCTCGGGTCTCAGGCAGGTTGGTGGCACTCCAAAGGCCTCCAGAGAGGCAACATCCCGAGGTTTTGCAGATTCTGATACAGATTCAGTTCCTGCAATGGGGCAGGAAACAGGCTCCAAGTTTCCTGTTTCTACTGCGCGTTCCCTACAGACTTGAAGACACACTCAAAACCATCGCCTCTTTGCAGCTAAGTCCTCCTCCATCTTGACAGAGCTCAGGAACATGGGGCTAGGGATATTTCTCACCACCCTGGATATAACTCAGTTATTTTTTCTATTTCACATCAAGTTTCCTAAGAGCTCAGGACCATTTTGGCTCATGCTGGAAATTCAGATACCAAGGGCTTGGGATAAAGGGAAAACAAACAAGGGCTGGTATTTCCTCACTGTGAGTTACTAGAATTTAGCTAACCGGGTAGAAAGAACTGGGATTAGCTAAAAAGAGGGCAGAAAGGGGTTTGCACCAAAAATGTCACTCCTGTTCTGCAGGGGCCATTCAGCATTTTATCTGCAGGTTCCAGCTCCTGATGCCCATGAAACTGAACAAAGACTGACTTCTAACGCTTAAGTCACCGGTCTGTGTGGCTTTGCCCATGCAGCAGCAGCTCCAAAGGATAGAAGTTTGTTTTCAACAGGGACTTTGCAGCACAGGTAACCACAGCCATCGGCTCTGGGATGTTTGTTCACCTCTTTCATCGGAAGCACATTTCCAGGTGTTGATCTGGGTAAGTGCAAGCCGGAGGAAATGCCCAGGCAGGGGCACATGTCCTTTAGGCAGGGAGAAAAAGGGTTGGCTGAATGTGGGATTGAGCCAACTGGATCATTACGGCAGGATAAGGTATCCCAGCAGCAAGGGCAGGAGTGCTGGCTCCCAAGACTGTGCAGTAGTCACTGAACAAACCAACTCCATCCACAGCCCCGTGTCTTAACCACAGGGAACAACCACCCCCCTTCAGCCTCAGGACACCTGTGGGTAAGACAGGCCTTTAGAGAGGCAGCTCATTAGGTTTTTGGCGACTTGGAGGTTGCTCCATGCACAAGGCTCCTTCAGAGCTCTCCTGCACATCATCTGTCCCGTTTCCAGTCTGGGAATTGTCTCATCAGAGTTAAGTCCAACCCTGTCAATGAAAGGAACAACTAGTGCTGCAGGTTAAGGCAGCAGGGACAGAAGGAAGGGCTGGTGCTGGGCGCAGTGCTCAGCCTGCCAAGCTGCTGAGCCCAGCACCACCAGCATTGTCCTCCCCATCCAATTCCAGCTGTGCCTAAAGCCCCTGCTAGCCAGGGATGAGCGCCCATTCAGTCCAGGCGCGCCTGCTGCAACCCAAGCTGGCGCATCCCAAGCCGCTATTTGCCCACACTAAGCTTTAGAGGCAGCTCAGAGCCTCAGCCCCCGAGGGCTCGGCTGTGTCACACTGCTCCGGATCACGCTCTACACGGAAACCTGCCTGAGCACCAGCACCCCCTGCACCTTGCACCGGGGCGCACGCACGCCAGCCCCGCTCCGCTCCGCGCTCCCAGCCACGCACCAGCTCCAGCCGCAAGCCCTGGGGCCCCCCGCAGCAGACACGCTCCCGGCCCGGCCCCGCTGACCTTGATAACCTGCTCCTTGACGATGCGGGGCCCCACCAGCAGAAGGGAGACCCCCAGGAGGGCGCAGGCCGCCCCGGCCAGCCCCAGCCCCACCGACGCCCTGCGGCGGGCAGAGCCCATGGCGCGGCGCAGCAGAGCAGACCCGGCCCCCGCCCGCCACCGCCGCTTTATGGCCCCGCGGCCCGGCCCGGCCCGGCCCGGCCCGGCGGAGGGAGAGGGGCTGGAGGCGGAGCGGAGCCGGGCACCGCCTCTCGCACGGCGCCGCCGGGGCGGGAAGGTCAACCCACGGGAAGCAGAAGGGGCTGCGAGCGCGGAGATAAACCCGTGCATTAAAACCATACAGATGCGTGTGTTTATGGCCACCACCGCTTAACCTGCCTCTGATTTTCCAAGGAAATGGGGTTTTTGTCTATCTCGTGCATCTGAAGCGGCCCTGGGTGAGACTGACCGCTAAAAGCATCATGGAAGTCAGCAACAAATCAACAATGAAGGGAGGAGTCTGGGTTGTGACAGCCTATTTTGAAACAATTACATGCACTCCTTCTTTTAAGGCACAGAAGACACATTGCCACTCTTGCAGAGGGCATTGCTGGTTCCCACCCTTCAGCCTCCTCCTTTTCCCACTTCCCACCCCTTACTGCACGGTGAACTACTCATGAGCTCCAACATCCAGCACCCACTGCTTTCACCCCAGAACACTTCAGTGATTTCCCTCTTGCCAGGGCTTTTACAGCCTATGGGACCTGCCTCGTGACATTCTTGCCCATCGTTGCTTTGTCCACTTAGTGTACAGCTGGAATGAAAGCAAATTCCAATTTTTAATAGTCTGGTGTGCCTGAAAGTAAGAAGTTTGCTTAATGTGCTTTTACAAAACTACCTACCCCATAACCCGATGAGAGGGTTGATGAAAGGTTGAGGAAAGGCCGGCTTTAGCCAGATGTCTCAGGCGCAAGGGCTGCAGAACCCGCAGTGACATCCTGCACTGCCACCACGCAGCCACCCACATCAGAGCAGGCGCTCCACAGCAGTGTTATGTGAGCCCATTGCTGCAGAAACACCCGGGGCAGGGCCTGGCAGTTTCTGGGTAAAGCTGGATTATCAACGCCTCCCAGCTATTGAAGGTTCACATTACACACGCATGCTTACATAACCCAGCAGCTGTGCAACATCTGCAGACTGGCACGGAACACCAGTCACTGCCTCAGAAAGTTGAGAACACTTACACAACCTCAGGAGCACTGATAGCTGAAGGGTTAGTTACGCTTGCCAGGCCTGTGTAAGCTTTGCGTAAGGCTGTTTTGCAATGCCTTTTGTACACAGAAGATACATAACTTTGGTTTCTTAAACAGCTGATTTGGTTAATGACCTTATTTTTTTACATATGTTAACATGATTGCCCACTGTAGGAGAGGATCTGCTTTGAGACCATCTTAAGAACCTGAACGTGCACAGGTCCACGCAGCCTGATGAAATCCATCCTCAAGTCCTGAAGCAGCTGGCAAATGAAGTTGCTACGTCAATGTCCATCCTATTTGAGAAAGCATGGCAGTTAGGTGAAGTTCCCAACAACTGGAAAAAGTGAAATATAATCCCTATTTTCAAAGAGAAAATGGAAGACCAATGACAGACTCACCTGTGTCCTGGAAAATCCTGGAGCAGATTCTCCGGGAAGGCATGCCAAGGTTGGTGACAGCTGACATAGCTTCACTAAGGGGAAATCCTGCCTGACCAATTTGATGGCCGTGATGGGGCTACGGAGCTGACAGGGAAAAAGTTGACTTCATTTATCTGACTTGTGCAAAGCTTTTGATACTGTCGCACACAACACCCTTGTCTTTAAACTGGAATGACATCAATTTAATGGACGACTCAGTGGATAAAGAATTGGCTGGATGGCCACATTCAATGGCTCAATGTCCAACTGGAAAGGGGTAACAAGCAGCTCAACTTAGGGGTCAGTGTTGGTTACTGAGGCTGTTCAACATCTTTGTCAGCAGCATGGACAGTGGGATTGAGTGCGCCCTCAGCAAGGCTGCCAGGATCACCAAGTTCTGTGGTTGATACACTGGAGGCAATGGATGCCATCCAGAAGGGCCATGACATGTTTAAGAGGTGGGCAATGCCAACCTCACGAAGTTCAGTAAGTGCAAGGTCCTAGATCTGGGATGGGACAATCCCACACACAGCTACAACCTGGCCAGAAGAGGACTCTGGGGTGTCAGGTGATGAGAAAAGGAACATGAGCCAGCAGTGTGTGGCAACATGTTCTAGTGTGAGGCATCCCTGACCATGGCAGGGGGTTGGAAATGGATGATCTTAACACCCCTTCCAACCCAAATCATTCTAAAATTCTAACTTGACACACAAGCTTTTGTGGATGCAACAGCTTTATTGGAATGAACAAGTGCAGAGAAGCTTTTACTTAAACACAAAGAGCAATCAGGAGGTTCAGTTGCCACCTCTCAGGCGCAGCACAAGATGAAGCGTGGATTCCTTCTGGATGTTGTAGTCAGACAGGGTGCGCCCATCTTCCAGCTGCTTGCCAGCGAAGATCAACCTCTGCTGGTCAGGGGGGATGCCCTCCTTATCCTGGATCTTGGCCTTCACGTTCTCAATGGTGTCACTGGGCTCAACTTCCAGGGTGATGGTCTTGCCGGTCAGGGTCTTCACAAAGATCTGCATACCACCTCTCAGGCGCAGGACAAGATGAAGGGTGGATTCCTTCTGGATGTTGTAGTCAGACAGGGTGCGCCCGTCTTCCAGCTGCTTGCCAGCAAAGATCAACCTCTGCTGGTCAGGGGGGATGCCTTCCTTGTCCTGGATCTTGGCCTTCACGTTCTCAATGGTGTCGCTGGGCTCAACCTCCAGGGTGATGGTCTTGCCGGTCAGGGTCTTCACAAAGATCTGCATACCACCTCTCAGGCGCAGCACAAGATGGAGGGTGGATTCCTTCTGGATGTTGTAGTCAGACAGGGTGCGCCCATCTTCCAGCTGCTTGCCAGCGAAGATCAACCTCTGCTGGTCAGGGGGGATGCCTTCCTTGTCCTGGATCTTGGCCTTCACGTTCTCAATGGTGTCACTGGGCTCAACCTCCAGGGTGATGGTCTTGCCGGTCAGGGTCTTCACAAAGATCTGCATACCACCTCTCAGGCGCAGCACAAGATGGAGGGTGGATTCCTTCTGGATGTTGTAGTCAGACAGAGTGCGCCCATCTTCCAGCTGCTTGCCAGCAAAGATCAACCTCTGCTGGTCAGGGGGGATGCCCTCCTTGTCCTGGATCTTGGCCTTCACGTTCTCAATGGTGTCACTGGGCTCAACCTCCAGGGTGATGGTCTTGCCGGTCAGGGTCTTCACGAAGATCTGCATGTTTCTCTGCAATGAGAACAGCTCCACCTCAGTTTCCGGTCCCCATCCTGCCCTAAGCCCCTGCTCGGCTCCCGGAGAACGCCCTTCAGCGACGCCACGCCCTACGTGCAAACGTCACCGCCTCACGTCATGTGACGTCAGAGCGCAGAACCGCCCACATCCCCCTTCCTCTTCCCGCCCAGGACGCCCGCCATCTTGAAGGGCCGCTGCGCCTGCGCGGCCGCCATTTTGCCGGTAGCAGCTTGTGTCGTCCCCCCCCGCCGGCCCTCATTGCCGCCGGCCCGCGGCGCTGCCGCTGTAACGGAACACACACACACACACACGGCCCGCCCCAACGCCGCCATCTCCTCCATCCGCAGCCCATTCCCCCTCAACGTACACACGCACCTCCTGCCCCGACACCCAGACAGCACCTAACCCTGCCATCGCCATGGCAAACGACTCTACCCTCCGTCTATCCCCGAAGCAGCAGAGCGGAGCACTCACCGAGGGACCCACAAGCCGAACTGACCGCACAACACCAGCCCAGACTCACAGACCTGCAACTGCGCCACACATTCATGTCCTCCACCTTATATAGCCTTTGCGGCCCCGCCTCTGCGGCTCAGATCACTCCGCCAGGCGCTATTTTTCCTGTGGTGCTCGCCGCGGCTTTACCTGACGGGGGGAGGGAAACGAGGCCCGGCAGCGCGGAGGAGTCAGCGCTTTGAGCGGTGAAAGGACCCAATGGCGGGCGGAGCCAGTGCGTGCCCGAAGGAGCGCGGAGGAAAACCTGGCCTGGATCCGCCAGCGCCCGGAGCGGGAGGCGGCTGCGGTGCCTCAGTGAGCAGGTCCTTCTGCGTTTGGGGGACACCCCCCTACCTAAAGCTTCTTGTCAGAGCATTACGGTTTATGTAGGGATTTAAACCCCAACAGTCGCGTTAGAAGCGGTCCAGAAGCGTGTTTGATCATGCTAGAAGGAAAGAAGCAGTGGAGGAGCATGGAGCCCCCCTCCCAGCCCAGGAGCATGATCTGGAGGGGCTGCCATGGAGCCCAGGGTTGGGAAAGATGGGGTGAGGGACAGAGGAGGCCCGACGGATAAAGAGGTGCAAGTGCTGCAGATACATCTGAGGTAGAATCAGTGTGTGTGTATATGTGCAAATGGAGCATGTATCTAGGACAGAATGGAGTCTATAATTCAGGACTAAGGCCTTGCCACTGTGGTAAAATCAATCATAAATATAGATATAATAATAACAATGCCTATTTTTATTCTATTCCCACTTGCAGAACACCTTCTGGTACATCTCTTGCACTCCGTTGGCTCCTGGTCCACCCCAGTCGGACTGCATGGCGATCCAAGCACACAGCTGAGCGCAAACGGGCTTTGTTCGCAGGACTGGTGAGATGTTCAGTTCAATCCACCCCCAAAATCCTTCCTTTGCCAGCACCCAAGGAAAACGGCTGCGTTCCAAGCGACACAGATGACACCCAGCGCTGCACACCAGTAGGAAGGGAGCGGAGGCCCAGCAACAGCTTTGTGATTGGTTTGAGGGAAACCCACTTGCCTTTGCCTGACACATAGAGCTTTTGTAGGAGGTGAATGCTCAGCCTTGGCTGCCTTATGTTTGTATTGAAACTTAGCGTTGCGATAGTAATAATAATCTCAAACACCCGGGGTGGTTAGCTGGGGAAAAAAAAAGATCCACTAAAGTATTTTGGTTTCTTCTCAGGGGTTTTCATTGTGTGCAGTTGGAGTTGTATAAACATGGAAGATTGGAATAGTCTTTCGGCTTTAGGTCTCTTATCTGAAAGAGAATAATGATGATAAGCCTATTCTTTTAGTTACAGAGTGAGCATGCAGAACTGCTCTAAAAAGAGTTAGGTGGCAGTGTATGTTGTGACAAGACAGAATTTTGTAATGATGAAATTGAGATGATAAAGCACTGTTCTTCATCTCATTAGGGTGACTGGCCATTGAGCATCCTGAGTGAGTTTGTACCCGACGCCTGAATCAAATGGTGGAGCAGCATTCTCCTAAATGTTCAGATTTGTGCTGTATTCAGGTTTAAAGGCAGACATTGGGCCCGAATGCCACAGGGTCCTCCACTACCCACGGCTGGTTTGCAGAGCACTGCTTTCCCCAGCTGGGAGGGGCTTCCTGTGGACAAAGCTGCTCTGTGTTTCTCCTGCACTCTCTGTACCCCTTGCTATGCTTTCAGGACAAGCTTGGTGAACAATAGGACGTTGGTCCTAACAGACCATGACCTATTTCACTGGCAAATAGTGATTTCCTGTGCCGAAATCTGTTACTTTGTGCCTATAACTACAAAATGCCTGGGGTAAGAACCCTCTCTTTTCTCACATTCATGTGCAGGGTATATTCCTGAAGTACAGCTGCCCAGAGGGATCCTACCCAGGGAGCTAGTTACAACAGGGGTCTTCACATTGAACAGTGCTGTAGCCAAACGTTTGGCTCAAAATAACAACTAGAAATAACACTAGTAAATAAATAGCACAAGGAGCCTTTCAGCTGCTCCGGCAGGAAATGTCATTTAACATTTGTCACTAGTCAGCTCTCTGATAACTGAACAGGGCAGATAAAGCAGCTGGTAACTGCACTGTGTAGATATAAGCTCTTTCAAGCTCTACATGGGCTTTGGTTTCAGTTGTTTCCCAAGAGCTCCTCCAACCTGCTTCAAGTGGAGCCAGGTCAGCCTGCAAGGGGCTGCCCTTTCTCCTTTTGGGCCGCTCTGCCTCTGCAGGGCCTTAGTGTGGCAATGAACTACCTGGAGAAACACAGGAACTGTGTTTCCAGGAGAAACAAGTGACAAAACCCAGGCTTTTTGGGCAGCGTGTTCATAGTCTAGCTTAGTGTTCCGTGTGGCGCAGCAACCTTAATCCCGGGTAAAACAGAATACAGAGACAGAACAGAGAATAAATGAGGCAGGCAAAAGTGGAGATGCCGGGGATTGAACCCGGGACCTCATACATGCAAAGCATGCGCTCTACCGCTGAGCTACATCCCCACAACGGCATTGCTGCTCTTCCTGCCGGCCAGCTTTGCCAGCGGAGGGGCCGCACTCCCGCCGCTGCCGCGCAGGGTAAAACGGGAGCTGGGTGTAAACCTCAGGCAGTTGTTGGCAGTGCGGGACCGCGCTGCGTTCGCGCACACACAGACGTGGGTTAGTTTTATTTTTTCTCCGGAAGTCAGAAAGTTCCGTCACGGAATTGGAAAATGAAACAGAAAAAGAAACCACAGCCTCCCCGTCGGGGAATCGAACCCCGGTCTCCCGCGTGACAGGCGGGGATACTTACCACTATACTAACGAGGACAGCTCATGGGGCAGGTTCTGTCCGCGCCGGCCCATCTCCGCGCTGCACTCCCTGCAGAGAACCGCATTCTACTGCGCAATGCCCCCACACGTGTGAGCGCCCGCGGGGGTGTTCGGCACAAAAGCCTCTCGCCGGGGCCGCTCGGCAGCAAAAGGACCCGCTGTCACCGGCGGGATGAGAGAAAAAGAGCTCTGCCGAAACCCGGGATCGAACCAGGGACCTTTAGATCTTCAGTCTAACGCTCTCCCAACTGAGCTATTTCGGCGGGCACACAGCCGCCCGCTGGCCGCGGATAGGACCCCGCCCAGCGCACCCGTGGTGTTACCGTGGCAACAGGTGATGGTGATGCCCGTGGGCCCAGCCGCTGCCCACCGCTTCCACCGCACGGCTTCACACCCCGCAGCGCGGGGACGGGACCCCACCGGCAGCGGTGGCAGCGGGGCGCTCGGAACGCACCTGGGAGGAGCGGCGGACCGCGCTCCCCTTCACCTGCATAAAAAGCGGCCCTGCGGCCGTACAGAGCCCGCTGCTGGGTGCGGCGCGGCCACTCGCCTGCAGGCCCCGCGGTTCCAAGCGCGGAGACAAAACGAAGAGACCTCCCCGTCGGGGAATCGAACCCCGGTCTCCCGCGTGACAGGCGGGGATACTCACCACTATACTAACGAGGACGGGCACGGGAGCTCCTTTCAGGCCTTGCACTATAAGGACACGGCCGCCGCCAGCCCCGGCCCTGCCCTAACGGCGCTGGAGCTTGGTACGGGGCTGAGAGGAGCGGAGCGGTGGTCCCGCTGGGCCCTACGTGCGGCGGCCCCGTGTATGTATTCCTGTGCGGGAAATAACTGTTCACCGAGGGGATGTAGCTCAGTGGTAGAGCGCATGCTTTGCATGTATGAGGCCCCGGGTTCAATCCCCGGCATCTCCACTTGTTTTGTTGTGGTTTTCGTTTCCTTTCATCCCGTTTACCCAAAGGAGTCATCAGTCGTTAACAGGCTCCGTGTTGTCCTTTTCTTTCTTCCTTCCCATAAGCACAGCTGCAATTCGTGCTAAAGGAGCCCAGTCAGGAGCTCACAGCACCCCCGTGCCTCTGGTTGCTGCTAAACACTACCCCATTGCAACACTTACATGATAAACACCCAGCTGTACCAGGCTATTCTCCTTCTTGCTCAAAAATGAAAGTTGCTTTCATCACCATTAGGCATTTTTAACCCTTGTGTCCTGGTCTGAAGTGCATGGGAGTAGTGGGAGCACACATCCAGCCCCTTCTGGGGTTGGGTTTTACCAGCTTCCTCCAGAACATAGGGGCAGATGTCCCAGCTTCCCAGAGCATGTGGCACAGCAAAGGCACCAGGAAATACAAGTGCTTGCAGCAGCAACCCAGGGATGAGGAGAGATTTGAAACCAATATTACTGAAAGCAAGATTAATGGAGACTCTGGATTCATTGCAAACTCCTCGAGAAGCAGGAAAAGTATTAGGAGCACACTGGGACTTCATCAGAGCAGCCCCTTGCTGCGGTGTTTTGGATTTGCAACTAACAGTGTTGATAACACACGGGTGTTCGGGCTGTTGCTGAGCAGTGCTTGCACAATGTCAAGGCTTTCTCTTTTCCCCTCTGTGAGGTGGCCGTGGGTGGACAAGATGCTGGAGGGGGACAGCGTGTAGGAGGTGCTGAGCGCCTCGACATCACTGGGATTCTTCGTCTTCACTAATTACACCATCTTCATCTCTACCCACGAGTCTTCTCACTTTTGTGCTTCCTGTCACACAGAAGGGACAGGGACTGCGTGAGGCTGAGGGGCTGGGCAAGGTCAACCCACCACGAGGACCAAAGGTTCAGCCTAGAGCTGGATCTGCTGTCACTGCCAAGGTCTGGAATGCCCCTTATTGCAGTATCCGGCATTGAAAACATTTCTTCCATCCAGCCCAAGAACTATACACATTTATTATAGTCCATGTGACTAATATAGTCCAAAGAGAAGCTTCAGATAAAAAAAAAAACAATCTGTAAAATGCAATGGATAAAATTATCCAAACATTAATATTACAAAATACCAGCAAAACCACTGGTAGGGCTTCTGGAAACACAGAGGGCTTCCTAGAAAACCAGACCAACACTCAGTTTACAGAAAGCTACTGCTAACAGTGAGCAAGCCCATCTGTGTTGGCAGATTTCCAAGGAAACCCAAGCTCCCAAAACATCTTGGAGAGGAGTCCGTGAAGAAGTCAGACACTTCACTGTGCTACCGGTGGCCACTTCTTGGCTAAATCATCATGCATGGCTTCGGGGATCCACTGACGATAGGCTGCAAGCAAATCTGGAATGAGAGAAGGGAGCAATTACATGGCTGTGGAGTCAGGGACTGGAGTGGTTCTGCTGGAAAGACAAAGTCCTGCAGCATCACAGGCTGACAGCAAGAACCAGCCTTCCACCACTGCTGCAGCTTGGGGACCTGCTCGCAGATATAGAAGTGTCAAGTGTGGGAGAATGACTGTGAAAGCCATCACCGCATCGCTTCGCTGCTGCTTCCATGAAGAACTCTCACAATCTGTACCCTAAAACTGAACAAAATCCATTTTACCTGGAAGAACCTTTCCCTGCACCCACTGCCAGTACCATCAGAGTGTGATTTTTCAGAAGCACAAACCAAACACTTTAACTGTGGTTGGAACTACAGGGAAAAAATCATCTTAAAATACAAATAAATGTTGCTTTCTAAAGTACAAGCAACTCCAGTTCTTCACCAGAACCATGACACTTGGCATTGCTGATTCTGGTAAGAAAACAGCAAATATTTGGAGTTTATCAAGTGAAATCATCCATTTTTAGTTACAATTCAACAGTGTTGGTGGCACTACAAACCCTGCACTGATTATGACCAATAATTAAGCAAGCAGAACACTTACATTTAGGATTTTTCTTCCATGCAGCCAGTAAAGCATCATAATTATCACAGTTTTCTGCCACTAGAGCCTGCAGGAGGGCTTCTGTCCTGGGCTGAAGTCTACCAAAATAACACAGTGCATTACAACAAAGTTCATTAGCACAGTTCAGCGAAGTATTCCAGCATTCAGCTTACCTTTCTGAATTCATACTCCTAGTGGTTTTAAAGGGCTGAATATAGATGCAGAAACACAAAATTCACTAGAAATAAGTTTATTCCCCCTACTACAACTTCCTGTTGTTAAATAGAGCAGCAGGTTGCTCTTCTTGCTGGCAGCATGCAGCTGCATAGCACATGGGGGAGAAAAAGGTACCGACAGGTCCCATGCTGCACTCTGAACTGACTACACTAGGGAATAACTTTGCAATTGTAGGACCCTTGGATGAGATGAGTCACTTTGAAGAAAGCCTTTCCCAAGCTTTGCATCTCTCAGCCCCGTCACAACTCAGAGAAAGCTCATTTTTGTAAGGAAGAGAGCACACCAGGGGACATAAGGGAAACAATAGCTGACAGTTCTTTCGAGGCTCATAGTTCTGTAAATGTCATCAAGAAAAACATGGTCTGTTGGAAACATGTCTCTGGAAAGAGATAAACCCAATGTAATGGGCCAAAGCACAAAGAAAAGCAAGGAAAGCAGTCATGCCCATCAGTTTCTTACTGTGTGAGCAATCTATGTGCATGAAGCAGCCCGCAGAGGTCAGTGTGACCAGCAGGTTGTGTGTGCGCTTCCACACTGCCCTCACAACCACCCAGTTCTCTTAAGACATAGTTTTTCTTGGTAAGAAAACTCATTTTCCTCTCCTGCAGCTGCAGCCAAGATCCCTATCGAGGACACCCCTCCCAGCATTCATTTGCTTTCATTTTAAAGGAAGTTAAAAGTCTTTGGAGGAGCCAAGCTTAACAACTTACTTGGCCCATGTCTTCAGCATTATGAGGGGACTGGAAAGCAGACACTGGCTGTAAGATTTCAACTTCTTAATAACCTGGAAGATTCGTTGTAACAAGTACATAATGAACAAGGTAAATTAATTGTTCTGTGGAAACAACCGTTAATGAACTTGTACAACTACAGACATCCATCCCATATTCTCTATTACCATCTCTCTCCCGTCCATGCCACCATACAAATCTTGTCCTGACTGGCTTGCTAGATGACCCTTGGGCCTCAGAATGGACAAAGACATGAGCTATAGCTTTTTTCCTCTGAAAACCAGGACTTAAATTTGCGAGTCTCTTTCACCCAGATGATGATTTTCATGCTGCTTTATATTTTAAGGATATCTTCCCCATTCCACAACTGCACCGAACTCCTGCAGCCACCAGCAAGTTATGAGGAATGGGCATGCACACAAAGGGTTATCTCCAAAAACTGGGCTACTGATTACATCAAGGAAGCAGCTGGAACATCCTTACCTTCCCTTCAAGCAGGAACCTGGCAAAGTATTTGTAGCGATCGATACCTTCTGGGTAATCGACTTCCACAGCAGGGAGCTCCCAGCTGACTCGGTCTGGAAAGAAGGATCACACTGAGTCCCTTAAATGCTCAAAAAGGAGGGTCCATTGCCAAGGGAGACGTGCAACAAAGGTGCTTAAGAGAAGTTGGAAGACTACTGTCACCACCCAGCCAGCACTGCTCCCTCACAGGGGAGGCAGATGGGCACAAAATGTCCATACCAATGGGGAGATGCTGATATTTAGATGCTACAAATGCCATGGAGCTACTCAAACCATGGTTAAGCTCTCTGACCAGTCCAAACTGAGCTTGACCTTTCTGGTCTGCTGACAGTCTTGTTAAAAGCAGCATTACAATAACTGTGTATACTATATAGAACTACTGAATGACACAAAGCACTTACGAAAGACACTTGGTCTGTGACACCGAACTCGGCCTGTTTCAGGGCAGTAAGATGGAGGAGGATTTTCCAGAGGCTTCCCGAAGTGGCAGTATGGAGGCAACAGGGCTGGAATCCACTCAGGTTCAACTGCAGACACACCTTAGGAAGAGAAAACACACACCTGAATGCAGGCTTGCTGCCAAGGGCCACCACTCACTGAGTGAATACAGTGTATTGCAGAATCTCATCTCCACACATTCACTTGTATCTCATTTTTCAAGTCAACCCTTTATTGTTCTTGTTCAGACACCAGCAATAGGGAGCTATTGCTGACAGGGCTGGAGCAGGGCAGCTATTTCAGAAGCTGAGCTTTGCTCCAGCCAATTCTGCTGGACAAAGAATAAACCAGGCCAATTTATCCCCTGCTCCAGACCTAGAAAGCATAAAGATCCAAATCCCCAGAGGCACGACCACTGTGTAAGTCGAATGCTTCAAGGGAAACATTCTGCCTAAGGCACTCCTGAATTCCTCCCCACACCTGCAGAACAAGCAGGGACTGCAGCAGCCTCACCTTTCATATACAGCTTTGTAGTCTCAACAATTTCCTGATACACCACGAACTCTGGGAGTTCTTTGAAGAGGACTGAGCTTGGGTGGATGAACACGGGGTCTTCCAGCAGAGCAGTCTTTAAGAAAGCACAAGAAGATTGAAGCAGAGTAAGATGAGTTACTGGCAATCCAATCTCTTGATTGCATCCAATTTTAATCTCTCTTAGATGTACCTTTATATGGTTTCCTTAAGTGATGGAGGATTTTAATAACCCCATCATTTTCCACATCACCTTCTCAGGAGACATCAAGCACTTTGCGTGTCGGACTAATGCTAATTCTTGGCTCTATAACAATTCCTACCTGAGGACCGGGAAATTGCAACACTGGAAACATAGATTCCATGAGGAGCGGTTGCAGAAAGCCAGCACATGCAGCCCCATTGCTGTATCCAGCCATAAGCCCAGGAGAGTCTTTCTACCACACAGGGGAAGAGGAATTCAGTCAATTCAAGCTGTTTACCTTATAGGCATTTTTCCATTTGTCATCCAGGAGCTCTTCTGCCTGAACCCTTCGGGCAACATGATCCCCTAGCCCTGCCAGCACGATCTGTCTCAAGTAAGTTGCTTGAGCTTCTGTTGGAGGCTTCATTTTTGGATCAACAAAGAGACCAGCACCAGTGCAGACTGAATTCACTGTGGGGGAGGAAAAGAAGAGTTAAGACTCAATAGCAAACTAAAGGTTGCAACAAACAGCCCGTTGATTTGTCACCCCTTGAAAGAGAATAAACAAGGCAGCTCCTCTCAAACCCCCTTACCTGCTGTGGTCAGCTGCCCTCTCAAGCGCCGGGTTTCCAGCATGGCTTTGTATCGGAGCCCATTTTCTTCACAGAATTTCCGGGTGCATCCAGCATACTCACAGGCCCCCACTGCTCCTGAAGTGAAGTCAGCGGGAGAAATTACTTAGACAATCAGTTCTCCAAAGGAAACCAACTGTGGGACAGTGGTGTCATAGTCAACACATGCACATCGCAGTTCCCATTTGTCATTAGCCTGGGACACTGGCAGAATGCCCAGAGAACAGCCTAGAGTATGTACTGCTGGGCTCAGTCCTGCAGCCTGAGGCTGCCTTTGCTTGTATAAAGCTAAGAGGGAGGAGGACAGAACGGCAGTTAACAGTACAGGGAAATCACTGTCTGCAATACCTAACATCACCATCAGGTCTCCGAGCTTTTGCATGGGCCCCTGCCCAGCCCAGATCCTTTGCATCTGTAAAAACCTGGCTTTCTTCCCCTTCAGCTCCGCTGCCTCCTCCTCACTTACTGATGGCCTAAAAGAAACACAAAACAGCATAAATGAACATTGTGCTTAGGTGCAGAAGGGCTTCAACGTAAGAGAGACATCAGCTGTGACAAGTGATGTCAGGTGAACTCACTCACCTGTCTAACTCCTCAAAAAGCTCCCGCACAGTCATTGCAGACACTATGGTGATGGTGTAGGGCAAGCAGTCGTGCTGCCTGCTCAATGCCAGCATCTTTGCATAGCGGGGGGCAACAGGAAAAGTGGCCATTATTCTCCCCAGGGGACTAATAGGGCAACTCAGCTTTGCTGCCAGCTGCTGCTTCAGCCTGGGGGAGGAAGAGAAAAGTGATGTAATGTAGTGACTTCTGCATTAGAATGAGTTTGTGTTTCTGGTTTTAGAAGCCCCATTCATTTCATGTGTTTTCTCTGATTTTGTTACGTGCTGGTCCCAAAGGCTGGGGGAAAGATTCCTCTTCCTCATGCAGCTCCCACTTGCCCTGAATGGCACACTGCTAGCACAGTCTTTCTGTGCCCAAACACACCCAGGGACCAATAAAACACACAAAGGTAAACCTGAGTCTGTTAAAATGCTGCCAGTTTCTGCAAGCACATCCTCAAATGCATGGCTGGGATGGAAAACTGGTGGGAGGACAGCAGTGCCACTGACTTGATAGTGGAGTCTGTGCAGCAGCACTAAGAGGGAATTCGTGGGGGACCACACGTTACCTTCCTGTCATAGGGGGTTCCTTCAAGGCACCCAGGGCTATCAGCAACTCCTCAGCTGCTGCAAGTGCTTCTGTTGGAGGTGGTGTTGGGAACGGGAAGTTGATTACCTATGGACAGAGAGGGAAAAGACTTCTCAGTACATCACTGACACAGCTCCCACTGAGGAACAGAGTCTGAATGCAGTAAGAAGTCCTGGGAGGGAACAGAACCCTTCCCTCTGGATACACACCAAATAAAAACAGTTAGGATGCTTGCCAGGAGCAAGAGGAAAGGACATATAATGGGAGGAAATGCTTGGAACAAAAACATTAGGAAACAGGAATACCAGCGTCACCCTGAGCTGCCACTGACTCCAGGCACCGCCTAGGGTGGGCTGCTTTAAGGTCTAACAAGTATTGTGCTTTCTGAGAGGGCTCAAGTATCTCCAAAACACAACCCCTGTTTGGACAGGGCTTTTTTGCTACTAAAAATATAAGAAAGCTCTTATGACCTGGACAAACACATCTGTTAAGGCCTGGTAGAATTCATACAAGCTTCTATGATTCACACTACTAAAATCAAGTCCCAGCATCCTAATTTCTAAAGCAAGGCACAGCCTCAAGCGACGACGATAACAGACATTTTGTGACTCTGGCTCCAAGGGGCAGCCACTTTAATGAGCCCCGTAGTACAAAGCAAATTTACACCTCACCTTTTCTATATTTAATGCCTTCATTTGCAGAATCAAGTCTTCTACCGGTCGCTTTGTTATTTCCGGAGCGGAAAATTTCTCAAAGTCCATGAAGACTGCTGAGGAGTATAACCTAGTGAACCAGAAATGCTGCTTAGAGACTTAGAACAAATCTTATCTCAAAAGATATGCAAGGGATTTATAAAACAGGCAGCTGTGGGTGCTATTTAGATAACCACGTAATAATTTCCATCCTTGGGGCATACTGCATTATTCACAAAAAGGTGACTTGGCTTGGAGTGGGATCCATGCCGTTTTGGCCACCACAACGAGTTTTCAGCAAAAGAAAGGCCCCCAAGCAGCCAAACTGTCAAACCAACATCACCAGTGACAGTCCACGTTTGGCTTCACCTCTCCTATTTGAATGAAGAGCAGACAAAACCAACAGGTTTCAAGCACCACTAGGTCCTTGTGAAAGGGGTAGCAGAACGAGGGAAGCCATCCAATTCACATTGACACTCATTGGGCTGTTTGCTCCTCCTAACCCTCTCCCCAGCAGGCAGCTAACCTGTAACAGTGCCCTGGCTCCGTCCGGCCAGCCCGGCCCGCCCGCTGGTTGGCTGAAGCCTGAGATATCCAAGTGATTCTGAAAGATGAAACCCCAGTAATTTTGTCATAGAAACGCTTCTTGACCTTTCCACAATCAACCACGTATTTGATGCCTGGGATGGTAAGAGATGTTTCAGCCACGTTGGTGGCTACAACGCACAGTCTTGTGCCAGGAGGAGGAGGTCTGAATACCTAGAAGAAACAGATGGGCACGTGAAATGCACTGCCAACAACAGAAAGAGACAGGCAGTCAACCTGGATGGGTTGCAAAGGGATGATCAAGCATATGGCATTGCAGGTGAAACCCAAGAGCGAGACCAAAGACTTAACACTTTGCCTCCAGCTCTGGAGCGCTCTATCCAGCTCAGTTAACCCCTCAGAAACACCTACAGGGCCTCCAGGTGGTGCAGACACCAGTGTGGAGATGTATTTAGACATACTCCAAAGCCCAAGAGGAAATGTAAGAGTAACTGCCTGTTGGCAATGGGATCTAATTTGGACTCATTTTACCATGCTGCAGGACTGTCACTCTTTATCTCTCCCAACCTGCTGAACTGGCACATAAAGGAGATCCCAGCCCAAGCAAGGCCAGTTCCGATCCCATCCCAACTCACCACTGGGACATTCAAGTCTGCCCAATGATGGCAGTCCAAGATGCACACTGTAACTCACAAAGCGTATGTGACTTTAGACAACAGTCACACATATCTATAAGGATCATTTACTCATTATGACAACAAATTCTTACCTTTGCTTGTTTCTCTGGTGCTAGCAAAGAATAGAGTGGGAGCACATAGAGTGGAAGAGACGAATCAGATTTCTCATCTATGAAGAAACCAGTATTGTTAAGTACACAGTAAGTCAACAACTTCCAGGCTTAATCCCTACAATGTCTCCACAAACACCACTTCAGCTGAAACCAGTAAAATACTTGGTACAAAGCCGAAGCTGGAAAATCTTCATAGCTTTTCAATGACACAGGTCAGCAAAGGCCAACCAGCCTATGTTGCACATTCCACAGGTGATAGGAGATACGGAATTCTGATTTCAGTAAGTGCCAAACCTTCTTCCGAGTCTCCATCTCCTAAATCCAGGTCAATATCAGACCCTGCCATATCATCATCAGTTTCAGTGTCTCTGTCTTCATCTCCTTCGTCCACTGGTACAACAGAGTAATTGTCCAGATCAATTTTGGGGAGCACCTGAGAAAGAGAGGAAAGATGACCACGGAGCATTTTAAAAGGGGGACACAAACAGCACTTTTCATTGCTTTGAAAGCTGAGCACTTACTCCAAACATTTGTTGACCTGAAGGTGACAGAGGTATTGAGAGTTTTCATTTGTATTTTAAGGCTGAGGTTCCAATGTCAGTGGACAGTGTATCTAGAACATCAAGATCTCTGGCTAACAAAGCGCATGTAGGACTTGGGTGGAAGCCAACCCTTCATCCTTGACACCTTGACAGATGCATCAGTCGCTGGATAACAGCGAGATGAGGAGCAGCCCTGGAGCCAGCAAGTCTGGAACTCCCTCCATTAAAGTTTTAATGGTCAATACTCAACCAAAATCTCCTGCCTGCAATATCCAGGGCCACATTTTAGCACTCTGCTGCTCATAATGCAGCAGTGATCAGTGTCGGCAGCATTACTGGATTTCCTGAGGGGACATACGTAGGCTACAAGGCTCCGTGCAAGCCTAAAACAGCCTGGTGAGAAACACAGCTATGCAGTAGTGCTGTTTGGCAGGGAAATACCTGCTCCCTCCTGTCTCTGGGAGGAATTCTACCCAACACATTACCATGACTTTCTTCTGCTTCCTTGATTTCTTGAATTTTCTCATTTCTTCCACTGAGTCTTCTTTGTCATCATCTCCTCCTGCAAAACCAGTGGAACTACTGTTAGCTGAGCATGCTTTCCTCTCAGAATACACAGTGGCAAGAGTCCGGTCCCACTCCCATCTTTCTGGGGATGCAAAAAGTGTCACAGTGTGAAATAAGTGAATAGTCACATTGAAGGCAGAGGGTACAGGGATGGCACAAAAGGTTAACATCTTAATTCCATTTAGGAACCATACCGCAGCTGTATGCCTTGAGGTTTAGGACACGATTAGCTGAGCTATATTAGGATTTGACTTTCTAGTCATCTTGGGAAATTCCATTAGCCTGAAATAAAATAGCCACCAACAGGCAGCAGTGTTCCTGCTTTAATTCACAACCAACAGAGCAACTGAAGAAATCAGTGAATCCTGGAGCCTAACAGTCC
This sequence comes from Lathamus discolor, assembly GCF_037157495.1. Classification (NCBI taxonomy): domain Eukaryota; kingdom Metazoa; phylum Chordata; class Aves; order Psittaciformes; family Psittacidae; genus Lathamus; species Lathamus discolor. The sequence goes on along the minus strand of NC_088895.1, from coordinate 11,210,626 downwards.
TTTATTCTACAGCATTACCTGCAGTGTTGTTTTTCTGGAATGGAAAGGCTTTCCTTAGCCTTCTACAGAGAGAGTGTACTTCTGCCTGGCCTGTTAAAAACACCAAAATCCCACCTGCAAGAGAAGAGATCACTGTCAACCTCAACACAGGTATTTCACCTTGGAAAGCTTCAGATCTTGCTCTTGATAAGACAGGTTGAATATACTGCAAAGTAACATGGAGGAACAGGGTATTAGACTGCATCTGTCTTCTGCTGCTCCCTCGAGAAGCACATGAATGTAACCATGATTTAACTGAAAGGTAATTTTCACATGAAAAGCCTAGGTAAAAGAATACACCACTGTAGTTCCATGTCCAAGTTACAAAAACCCTCACCCCAAAACAAAACACAAACCCAACAAAAACAACCCAGAAAACTTTATAGACACGTGAAGTGTACAGTACTTGAGAGGTTCTCAGCAGTGACCTTACCTGAGGGCAACATCCGGTGGATTTTACACACCTTTCTGAAGCACTCCCCACTGTAGTCATCCAAGGGGGTTTTCTTGTTAAAATGAACAGTTACAGGGAATTGCCTTGCATCTACCTAGGGAGGGAATACAAGCAAAGGATTACTCGCTGTTGTAACCCCAGCACAACCATTACAGCATTCTCCGGAGAACTAGAAAAGCTCACCCTGTATTTCTGTCCAGCTCCTGAATTTGGTAATCTACAATACAACAGACCCACAGAAGTGACCACTGTTGTATACCCTAAACACTGCAAAACCAAGCCAGAAGCTATAACTGTTCTTTCAGATCAACTCAAATTGAGGTTTTCTTGTTCTGCTGAAGTGTTACGTACAGTTTTCAAGCTAATCAGATTCTGCTGGGGAAGTTTCCTGATAAAGGTGGGAAGAAAAACACTGAGTCCCCAAAGAAACAATGGTCTAAAGAAAATAACTATTTTCGAGTTGATATCTGAAAGACTTCAGGCCCAGCCGGAAAGATCAGACTGCCCCTAGTTTTTAACTGGCCTTATCAATGAAGCCCTCCCTTTATTTCAGCCACTGGGCTGATGGAGACCCCAGTGAGAAGGACAATACCTGAATAACAGGAGGTTTAACAGAAAACAGCTTCTTGTTATCAGTGAAATCTTCAACACGAAGGGTGGCTGACATGATGATCAGCTTCAGTGGCAGCCCTTTCTGCAGGGACACAAACATGTTACTCCGTGCCTGAAAGCATGCGGTGGGTAAACTACAGCACACACACACAGAGCTTTAAGTGGGGCTGGATACAAGTTCCTGCACCAAAGCACTCAAAGTCTAAGACAAAAAAGGCACCATGTCAAGCGACAGGACACACAGCTTCAAATGCAATGCATCTTAACATACATGAAACCCCGATGTTATGAGTGTTATTTCACGGTTTCCATCAGATTTCTATTAACTTCCTCACCACAGAATCCCTCCTCGCACAAAGCCTCTTCATGTCCAACATTCCCTTCCCCAGCACATATGTGTCCAATACAGAAGTACTGCTTCTCTTACCTTCTCCCGAAGAGGCACGATGCGAGACAAGAGGCCTATCAAGATGTCTGTGTACATACTCCTCTCATGAGCTTCATCAATAATAACAACTTTGTACTTTGAAAGCAGAAAGTCCTGAGAAGAGAGATCGATTTCACCACATGAAGCCTCTCTTCCAGCTGTACAAAATACTTTCCTTTTGATAAGCAGAAGGCAAGAACTTACCTTCTGAATTTCTTTCAGCAGCACACCATCTGTCATGAACTTGATTTGTGTTTCATCTGTAACATTGCCTTCATATCGGATTTGATATGAAACCACTCTATGAGGAAATACCAGGGTAGCCACAAGAAAAAGCATGGAGAGAAACAGAAAATTCAATGACCAATGTGCAAGATTTGAGTGTACGACATACACAGAGCATCTCAGCGTTACCTTCCTAGCAAGGTCTCAGCTTTCCTCCTCACCTGTTTGACAAGTTCATTTCCTTAGCGACTCGCTGGGACATGGACACTGCAGCCACACGTCGAGGCTCGGTGATCCCAATGGCACCATCTGAACTAAAAGGAGGAAGGAAAGAAAAGAAGGGGTTGTTTGGCTGCTTGCTTTAAAGAGAGGAAAACTCAGAAGATGACAACAGGATTTCTGCACGATTGCTCTAAATTAAGAAGCATCACTCAAGTCATTTATAGTTACAAGAAAAAAACAGAAAGGAAGCTTTGGGATCACCCTCCTATTTATTTTGGAAGTTTTTTCAACTTTTGGAAGTTTTTAAACAGGAAGTTTTTTCCCCAAATGCTGTCTCTCTAATTCCAGCTCACTGAACTCTGGTCTTCCTGGACATCCCTCTGGCAACAGGGCTCATTTCAGAAGACACTCAGGCTGGGGCAGCAGCAGCACAGAAGCTGGATGCACCTTGATGCAACTTGCAAGAAGCATTTTATGAGGTGCCCAAGCTTAGAGGTTTCAACGACTGCTTATGTGGGGAAGCTGTTGCAAGTCAGTCTAATTCCCTTCAGACTTTTTAGAAGCCCATTCAACACAGCCACTACCACTGCACAGACCAGGTTCAGTTCAGCCATATCAGAAGAAAAAAGAATCAAAATCAGAATTGAGCTCGCATATAAAAGAAGATCCATACCTGGCGTAGCCAGCTTCATAGAGAAACTGAGGGACTTGTGTGGTTTTACCGCTTCCCGTCTCTCCACAGATGATCACAATGGGATTCTCATTAATGGCTTCCATGATGACTTGCTCTTCAGCAAGAATCGGAAGCTTCAGTCTTGCTTCCTAAATAATATAAACCACAGGACTGGGAACTGTTACCTTCCTCTGATTCTAAAACCCACAAGAAGGAATTGTACAGGCTTTGTGGCTGGAAAAGCTCTAAACCAGTTAACACCACACCAGCAAGAACCAGAGCCATCAGAACAGCTTCCCAGAAAGCAGCTGGCAAGCCCTGCACTTCATCTGTGAACCTTCAGAGTCCCTTGAGTTTATTAATATAGCACTTCAAGGCAAAACTCTGTCTCACCTGCTCAGACACATGCAGCGCTCTTCCCTTTCCTACAGAACGCCCTACCTACACCAAACGGAACAAAATTATCCAGCCATGATACAGCGTAATGGAGAGCTGACAGTGACTTTACAAGATCTTCCAGTGAAGAACACTAAAAGCCTGCTAATGAATTCTACATTTAAAACTAGAGACAAACGCTTACATCCTAAAACAAAACTAGTTTTCCTCCTGCTAGATTAGACAGGCTTAAAGCTCAGATGAACATGTACAACCTGCCAGAATGAGCACCCTAACTGCACACTACTGCCACGCTGCATTAGCAAGAGACAGAAGACAGTGCTGCAGCATCTGCAGTGACCTAATCTGGTGGGAAGCTCTGTAACTTCCAACACCTCGCTGTTCACAGAGCCCTACCTGAATCTCAGGAGACCTGTCCACCGGAATGAAAACCGCAGGCTTGCAAGGCAGTTTGCTGGAGGCTGGCTGGTGAACCGGCACACTAGGACCAGCCGGCTGCTGGCTCATCTCTGCCACCTTCATGCCTTCCTCCGGCTTTTCAGCAGTGTTCAGATCACTGGCTGAGGGCTTCTCTATTCCTGGTTTGTGCTCTTCCTTCTCCTCGTCAGAGCTACTGGGCTCTTCCTCAGGCTCTGACTCTGAGCTGTGTCTTCTCTTGTATGCACCACTGACGCTCCTGATCTTTCCAGGTTCAACAGTGCTTGGCTCCTGCATTATCCTAGAACAAAACACCAACACGAGCTACGTTTCAGCCAAACTTCTCCAGGACCTCAAGCAGGGCATGTCTTCGACACAAACCAGACAAGGCACATCATCAAAAGTCACTGCCTGAGCCTCAACCCACATTTCACTCAACAGGCAAAACTTCTACACCTCGGGTGCAGCGCAGCACATGAAGACATTACCCTGAGAGGAGAACCCCGTCCTCCAAGGATCCCTACTCCTGAGTTTCTCGCAGCTCTGCTAGGCAAAGCCTTGGCTGACCCAACAGCTGGATTCACATCTAAGCATGCTTTATACTGACATTTATTCATTTCTTCAGAAGACATCTCTGTAGTTTAATTTATTTCAACTTCTGCCAAAATGCAGCTCTTGCTAAATCCAGTAACTAAGCGCTGCAGCACTCAATACTTTCCAATACAACAAAAAAGTTTATCCACCAGTTAGGTAGTTTAGCCTCATTTATAAGAGTACGGAGATGTAATTGCTACCCAGCTCATCCCTTATGAAAGGGAAGACCAAGTTAAAAGGATGACAATCAATAGCAACCATATTACCAGATAAACACAGAAAATTGTCTAACTCCATCCCTTTTGAAGAACCTGTGTGCAGCAAGGAAATAAACCCAGCAAAAAAGGAAAGGTAAGAAGGTTGCAAAGTTTTCAACCACAGCAATAAGCAAGAATGGCTCTTTCCAAAGAACACTTTACCTTTTGGTCTGATACATGCGCTTCCCAGTACCCAGTCTGGAAGTAGTGAACAGCAGTTTCATTTCTGCCTCAGAAGCTTGGACCTCATTCAGCTTGCTCAGCAACTCAGCTCGCTATTTGGGGAAAAAACAATCAAAATCAGTGCTTATTTTCACCAAAAAATTATTTCCAGATCTGTGCTTGAGTTTTAAAGGCTCTGCTCTGGCAAACCTCACTGTGAGGTTGTACAGGTATTTCTGTTGCTACATGGTCAGTCCTCCCTGATGAGGATTTCAGTCCTGCACTGGAAACACAGGCTTGACCCTTCACCACTGCAGTGAACAGCTCAGCTGCACCCTTCAAACAGCAGCAAAGAAAACGGACTTGGACTAAAATGCTGGAGCACGGGCAGGAGCAGTGGAAGGCTCCCTTGAACTCCCTCACATGGGACGCAGTGCTGGCAGGAGCTGGCTGCAGTCTTAAACCACCTCCAAAAGCAGAGTTTGTTTGTTAAAGCCATTTTTCAGATGCTAAAACAAACAGGAATTTTCCCTGGAAAGCTTTTGCAAAGACAGACAAGCTCTGTCTGCATAAAGGAAATATACTAGAGCTGGAGAGACACATCTCAGAAGCACCAGAAGAGCTAAGGGTGCATCAAGCTTTGCATTTTGCAACAGAACAAAGCTTCTCATGCAACCTGTTTCACAGAATGCTTTTAAAGTACAACTTCATTTACCCTGCTAGCGATGTACTTCATAACACTTGTCTATTTGGTCAGGGTCAAAGAGAGAAGGGGAACCAGGACCCAGAAATGAGGTATTCCTGGAACATGTGAACCACTGAGAGGGAGGCGAATCCCCATTACAGTTCATGGAATCGTACCATAGAATCCCAGATGGGTTTGGGTTGGAAGGGAACTTAAAGCTCATCCGGTTCCAATCTCCTGTCATGGGCAGAGACACCCTCCACTGGAGCAGCTTGCTCCAAACCTGCCCTCAAAAGTCCATGGCTGGTGCCATGTCTTCGCCAAAACACCCAGGAAATGAATGGCTGACACTTGTAACTCCTGAGCTTCAGCCCCTGCATGTCCTTGAGGCACCTCTGATAGTTCACGTCCCAGAAAGCTCTTGCTGGCACTGCAGAGCGGTCACCCCACCTCTGGCTTTTCACACCAGCCCTGCAATCACATCACATACGCCATACTGTCACTGCCAGTGTCACAGCACAAGGGAAACCTCCAGAGCTGCTCACTGACATGGACCATTTCCACATACTATCACCTGGCCAGAGGGCACAAAGCTGGAGTCCCCCGCAAGCAGCACCGTACCTGTTTCTTCTTTTCTTTCTGCTCTAAAATTTTCTGCAGGTGTTTCTTCTGTTTCTTGCTCAGGGGCTTCTTCTGCTGTTGCACAACACTGGCCTCTTTTTTCTTCTTTGCTTTCTTTGCTGGCAGGACCAGGGCGTTGCTTTCATCGATTCCCTTCAGCGTTACTTCATCTGAAAACACACATTCGATCACCCACTGGTGCCAGGCGAGTTATTTGCAGCACAACAGGCTTACCGCAAACCAGGCCAGATGTAGCACTTTGAAACAAACACCACCCTCACCCCCAGCCAAAAATAAAGCCCTTCTCAACAGTAAGGGTAGAAAGCCCGTAAAAGGGAGCCTCTAGTTCTCCTCTTAGGTGCTTCCTGAAGTCGTGAGGGTAATTTTCATTGGCACACGCAACAGTACTACAAAACTTTTGCCTTTTTGCCCACAGGCAGAGCACCTGGGACGTGAGTGTCTCGGGGCGCCAGAAGTAATTTTTAATACTAAAACCTTCTGTTGTTAACGTCTGCATGATGTCAGCGGTATAACGAATGTGGGGCTTTACAAGCGGTATCTGAGAACGCAAACGCTAAACCCAAGAGTATTCTTAATCGCTCTGACGACGACTTGCTGAGATGCAGGAGCCGCTTCAGTAGAGCTACAGGGCCCCGCACGAGGCTCTGAACTCCCTTCCCGCAGCACACCAGCACTGCCGCGCAGACACGACGCTAACTCTCATCTCAGCCCAGCGCCGCTCGCAGCCCCGGCCCGCAGTAACGGACGCAGCGCGCAGGCCGCGGGGCGCCGGGCCGGGCTCCACCGCACCTCCCAGCTCCAGCGGCGGCTCCGGCGGCCCGGCGGCGGGCGGGGGCTGCGCCGTGCCCGGCTGCGCCCGCGCCTTCCAGTTGTGCCGGCGGCGCGCCCGGCCCATGGCGGCGGCGGCGGCTCCGGCGCCACACGTGCGGGCCAGCGGCGCTCCTTCCGCCGTCAGGCGCCGTCCCGCGAGAAAGGGCCGCGGCGCCGTGCGCAGGCGCAATGCGGTAGCTCGGCCCTGACGGGCGTGCTCCGGGTCCTCCCGCCCGCCCGCCGAGCCCATCCCCGCTGCCTCCCAACCGAGCGTGCATCAGGTCGCGCTCCGGAGCGTCCCCCGCATGAGCCGGCAGAACGGAGCCAAGCGAAGCTGTGAAGGGCAGTCAGAGCTCAGTGCAACGTCCCGGTACAGCTTTATTGTCAGCTTTGTCACAACAGCACGGCCGGTCACTGAAACTGGCCTACAGATAGGCAACTACACAGCACATGGACTGGGCACCCAGAGAAGTCAGCAGTAAAGGTAGGTATAGCTCCGTAAAAAAATCAGTCCCGCAGACTTCTAACTACGTAGTATTATCAGTGGAAGCCAGTGTTTCCCTATGGATCATATGTCAAAAGTCTACATGCACCATCTCTTCAGACCAAATTAGTTTGTACATAACCACAACCATACAAACTCAAACGTGATTAATCTTGACATCCCAAACGGAATCACAAACATCAGTGCGGATAACGACTGCGACCACAGCAAATACCGCTTGTGGGAGAAAGGAAAAGATCAGTTTTGAAATGTGCTGTTATCACAGTCCGATGGAGTTACCCAAAGTTTAAAATACATGCGGATACAATAAAATCTTTTATTTTCCAACCCAGACAAAGAGAACTTAACGGTCATTTACATCATTAGCTGCCAAATACAGATCAGTACGTGAGGCAAATCACACTTATAAACTTCTACACCATCAAAGAGCTAGGATTGATACTGGTCTATTTTCCACACTAACGATGCAACAAGTCTTAAAAAGCAAATCACAATTTGCAGGACGCGCTACTGAAGTACAGCACTGAGTTACACCAGGTTTACACATTGCACTCTGACACCCAAAACCACTTTGAGAAGCGTTACATTCCGCGCACGGCACATCAGCTATCGCGAGGCGAGGTGCGTACTTCCAAAGAAACTGCGATGGGCATTAAGTCTGGTGAAAATGAATGTGTTGAAAATATTACAGCAATTTCAAATATTAGGTCTTAAAAGTACACTGTTTAACACATGAAAGATCCTACCGGAATGTCTGATACCAGACAGCCTGGAGCCCATCTGAAACAGGTACACCAGTGATGTTTGTTCAAGCAGACACTGCAAACAGGAGGTCAATATCGGAACCATTTTGGCAGAGCTGCCCTGGGCACTGTGGCCAAACAGGGTTCTCCCCATGGCCACCTGAGCCTCCCCACCACAGCCTGCACCAGGGAGCGCAGTGATGCTGCTACCTGCCCCTGGTTAGGCTGCCAGTGCCCAGGGCAAAGGCCTGGAGCTCCAAAATCGGGGGGGTTATCCCCATTTCTATCACTGACTCTGGTGGGTTGGTCCAATTCTGCATCTCTGTTTACCCACAGGTGACCAGGCACATCTCATGTCACTAGCAGCCTGCTGTCACCAGGCCGAGCTCTAAAACCAGAGCAGAACCTCGATGGATAAACTAGACAGCTTGGGATGGAAAATACTTGTAAAAGGTATTTACAAAAGTTGAAAGAGATTAAATACAATGCCACATTCATGTCCTGAAAGCGCTTTCACTACAGTGCATGTTTAAAAATACAGAGCTTTTTTAAAGTACATATATCGAAGATTAGATTGTGCTTTAACAAAAAAATTCATTACTTCTGAATTTGACTAACAAGAAAACTGAGTGCTGGGAAAAATACTGATTCAAAACACCCAATTTTATATATTCTGCTTTTCACATAACATTTTGCTATACATGGGATGCAGGTAAATATAAAAATACCTTTTTATTCAAGCAGCAGGGTGATCAAAATGAACAGTATTAATATAAGAGGGCTGGTTTTACAAAACTAAGGTGATTAGAGCGAGATAGGGAGAAACTATAATCCAAATTAACTGTTAGACGGTATTCTAAAAGAAATCTTTACCATAGACAACTCTTGATATAGAAACAAGTCAGTATTTGGAACTTTAACATTAAATATAGATTATGTAAAATACAATCTACACCAAACTGACTCACGTTCAGAGTCCTGAGGAAGCCGGTGGAGCCTCTCACATGAATGAGCTTTGGTCCTCAGGCCTCAAAACACCTGAAGACCTGACAAAGCTCTGCCAGTGGATTCCGAACTTCCAGGTTGGTGTTTCAGCCAAGTCCTCCATGCTTAGAGCAGGGAGGAGTGAGCTTATAGGGAAGACTCTGTAACACTATGGAAAATGAGCTATAAAAAGGATTATACTGTAATTGCCATTTTCAGCTTTGCCAAGCAGACTGTTTGTGGCTGCAGTACTTATCTGTTCACAGAAAGGTTTTACATTATGAAAAGCAGTTACTTCACAACTCTAAATGTGCATGTCTTGAAAAAAAAAAAAAAAAAGGGGGAGCAGGGGGGATTTATAGAGGAAATAAGAAATTAAAATGTATTACAACAGTGCCGACTGCATATGAACTTCAACCGTGTTGAACTGAAGTGATCACAGTTTGGAGTAAAGGCCATTAACATGGATTTGAAAATAATCCCTCACATAAATGTCACACAGAGCCCAAATGAGATTAGGCAAGTAACACGTTTTAACAGCATTAAACTTCGGCAGAAAGAGAAAAATAAACTCCCCCCACAGCTACATTCAGTGAAGCGTCACATCCAACAAAAGCTCTACCCAGCGAAGCAAGAAGCTGAAGCCCAAGAGCAGAGCTGGAGCCGGCGCTCACGGGCGAAGCAGCACCTCCTGGTATTTGCTCCCCTTGCTTGTCAGCCAGGCCCTACCACAGGCCAGATTTTGTTGCGTTTTTTCCTTTACTTGGTCATTTAGACATTATGGAATACATAGTTCTTCAGCTGTGGTCCATTTGACCCCCCATGATGCTGATACTGTGCTCATCACCACGGTTTAGCTGCTATCCCTCCCTCCCCTCATCTATACCCTCAGACGCCACACGCGTTACACCACGTTCTGGCCTCTCTTCCCTGAGGTTACCTTTGTTTCAATGCATTTCAGCACACCTTACACAGGCAGTGGCAGTCTGCCAAGCCACTTAACTCTAAGGTTACAAATACACAGAATCCTTCAAAGTAAAATTGCTTCAAAGCTCCTGCACCCCTTCGAAACACAACCGTTTAATACACCCTTCTCATACGGTGACTCACATTCCCCAGAAGAGTGAGGACACAGACTTCAAGCAAAAAGCTCCTATAAAACTATTACAACTTTAGAAAAAAATCCAGATCTTCCTGAAGATAATTTATTGCCGCTTATTGGTCCTGAGAAAGCTTTAAGCAACAATACATTTGCAAGTGGTTTCACTGCTGCCTTTTTTGAGAAAGTACGTGGGTCCTGAGGCTAAAAATCATGGTTTACTCTATGCTTGGAAAAATGCTTCACAATTTGCCACGCTACATCTCCTCCCTTTGTGTCAAGAGCTTTCCTTTCAGACACCAAATTAAAGTTCTCCAGATGAAATGCAATGAAATAATGCCACACGTGCGCTTCTCAACTCCTCCTGTGGGACTGACACTAAAGAGCTTCGAATCTATGAAATCTTCCTTCTCCCTCATTCCCCACCTCCTATTAAAAGCCACGGTGTGAATTTTTTGGCCTGGATACCAGAAAATTCCTCATCTGATACTCTATGAAAGGCAACTTCAAGGCAATGAAATAAGCCAAGAATAAAACAAACACACTCACAAGTCTGGAAGAAAAAGAAATGTGGACCCACAGCAGTTACTTCTCAATGGAAGTGTTTGGTAGCTTATTTTTTTTTGTTCTTTTTAACTTTTAAAGTGTCAAATTTGCATATGTTTTAGCTCAATTTCAATATTTGAAAGACTACTCAATTTGCTTTTATAAAAACTTTACAAAAGATGTTTTTAAATGCTTGTAAAAGTAAGCGTTTATCTACTGAGAAAATTCGAGTACTGGATAAAACTCTGAATATACAGCTGAAGTTCTTAAACGTGGTTTTTTTCCTACAAGTATAATGGCTGAGTGTATAATCTAGATAAATTAGTCTCACACATGATGAAAAGTTATAACTTTTGCACACTTTTTACCATGTGATGCTTTGTTGCTTTGTAACTTCAAATGAGACAGTGCTTAGGAATTTTCTAGAGCTGGTGTACAGTGGTCTATAGGGGCTGGTTCATTGGTTACTGCCTCTGTCCAGGTTCTCAATCAGACGAGAAAGACGAATGTTCAGAAGTCTGATCTGACTGTCGAGGTGGTCCATCTTCTCCTCGAGGCTGCTGTTGCTGTTTCTTCTCCAGTAAAATCCAACTGGCCCCGTCATGAAGTAGACTGCTACAACAAAGCAGAGAGGCAGGACGGCGTGTTCCGGGTCACCTTCATACTTCTGGAGGATGTACACACACGAGAGAGTGAAAAGGGCAACCCTCGCAATCCAGAAGAAACGACCAAACAGCATGTGCAGGAGATAGAAGAAGAATCCAAGGAAGAGAGATAAAAACCAATAGGCGAGTAAAATGGCACCAATCAGTAGAAGAGCGCGGGTTGGGCTGTTGGCAATTGCTGCTGGGCTGAAATAATGAGTCAGGTTGGAGGCTGAAAAACAAAGGGAAAGTCACAGAGTATTAATGAGAACATGCCAAACAGAAATGGTAAAAATGCAACCCAGCGTCCAAGGGTCATGCAGTGGGGTCACAGCTCTGACTTTTCTAAAGGAAGGGATAAAGCTACTTCATCCTTTTCTGGATGGACCTTCTTCAAATCCCTGGCTCAGCTCCAGTGATGCAGTTGAATTAATTCCTTTAAAGTAAAGGTTCTTTAAAGACAAACTACTGCAGGGCCTAAGGTCAAAGCTCATACTGAGGCTAAAGGTCCTCTTTGTTAAAGTTATATTCTAAGGCTCTCAATTGTATCTTTCCTTCTTCTAGTCCTCCTTTATCTTCACACATTGCTCCTGGCTGCATGCATCTATGTAGTGATGATACAAAGAAACCACCCATGACTTGTAATGCCCTTTATAGACATGTACAGAAACAGAATGACTAGTTTTAGACCTCTTGTTTGAAGGTACTAATAGCAAAATCAAAGGCAACCGAAGCAGATAGATAGCACTGAGGGATGCTTAATGCAGCATGATAAAATGTTCTTGTCAACACTGGTTCAGGCTGATAGAGCTCAAGAGTTAACAGGCATTACACTTACCATCAATTCCAAGAACATCTAACAAATCAGTCCATATTCTCCAGAATGTGTCCATTAATACATCCACCCCATTGACAAACCTCTCTGTCAGCCTTGAGAAAAACTGAGAAATAAAATTGAAAATTAAAAAAATGAAAATTCTCAGTTCCTTAAACATGCTTCCACTTCGAGACTTACTATTAGGAGAACTGTAACTCACTAAACAAGAATTACAGGCTATTTTGAAGTCCCCAAGGAAAAAGAATGCTTTTTAACTTTGAGAATCATAAATGTACTTATTACAATTGTCCTTATCCTGGGTATTTTGCCATGTAAATATATATAATAACAGGATTTTAAAAGGCACTTTATTAGCTTTACCATTGTTCTGAAGTTTAAAGAAAACACTATTACTAGCAACAGACATTGGTAAAGCAAACCAGAGAATTATCAAGCATCTGAGAAATGTCCCGGGTATTTCACACAAATGTCTCAAGTGCATTTACAGGTCAATTTAACAGTATTTAATATTTCTTGCTGAGGCAAGCAGGGCCAGAGGAAGGCAGAGGTCTGTCTGCCCGCATGCCTGATTCCCTGCAAGTTCCTCTGTGGCCCTACACGCACAGGATGCTCTGCTGATGCAGACACACCATATTTCAATTGCAGGGCTCCTCAGCGACAGCGCTCTGCCCTGGCCGTCTCTCCCACCTGAATTAGCCTTTATTTAGAGATTTATTACATTAATATCTCTTGCATTTCTTTTCTCCGCATCATGCCTCGCCTCCCGTTTTCATTCGTTCCAGCCGTTGGGCCGCCTCAGCCCGGGCTCGCACAGGAGGCGAAGCCGGTCCATGCCGACTACCGGCCAACGGCGGGGCTCTGCCTCACAGCCCCGGGGACCAGCGGCGTGAGGAGAGAGCGCGAAGGGAAAGAAAGCGAAAGGTTTACGGGGAGGAAGCGGGCCGGAGCCTCACCTTCTGCAGGGCCCGCACGTTGTCCTCGCCGAAGAGGCCGCTGACGCCCTGGTAGAGGCCGCTGGCGGCGCGGCGGAAGCTGTTTTGCTTGTCGGCGCCGCGGCTCCGCGCTGCCCAAGCGCCGGGTCCCGCCGTGCAGCCCAGCAGCAAAGCGAGGAGCAGCAGCAGCGCCGGCAGCCTCCTCGCCGCCATGGCCGCCCGCGCTGCGCCCCGCGCCCGGCAACGCCGCGATTGTAGCGCCGCCTAGAGGCCGCGCCACAAACCCCGCGGGTGCACCGCCCCCTGCCCGCAGCCCCCTCCCCTTAAAGCGATGGAGTTACTAAGATCACAACGTGAGCATTTCGGCTGAAACGGAACATCCGAAGGTTTTATTTGCACCCATGCCCCCCGAGACAAACCGGTCTGCTCAAGTCTATGGCTGCGTCCAGCCTCAGAGCGGCTTGCACCTGGAGTGAGCTTGTCCCGGTCTCAAACCAGTCCCAGTAGTTAACCTCTGCCAGTGTTTGACCTGGGGCAGCATCGAGCCTGTTCCACGCTCATTTTTGTACTTAATAATCCACTTGGCCAAAATGTTCTTTCCCTACTATGTAACCAGGATTTCCCACGCCTCAGCTTAGGGCTGTTGCCTCTCCTGCTGTCAACATGCACCTTCCAGAAGGTTCTGGCTCTGTTTTCTGCTCGGGTAAGTGTAGGCAGGAATATGCCCTTTCCAAGCACTCTTAGGCACGCTGTGCTTCAGCTCCCAGTCCTGTATCAACATCCACCTTGCAGCCTACACTTGGGCATGCTGCTCCGGATGGATCTTGGAAAGGCCAGACCGAGGGGAAGGATCACATCCCTCGATGTGCGGGCTCTTACTAACACAGCCCAGGGTGCTGCTGGGCCACATCGCCAACTCACGATCTTGGCCCCCAGATCCTTTCCTGTAGAGCTTTTATATGATTCATCTATCTATTTGTGCTCTAAGACTCATCACAGTCTGTACACAGAGTACAGCCTTTCCTGCGTGGGTCTCCTAAGGAGACTCCCAGGCGCAACCCCCAAACAACAAAGGGAATGTGTAAGTCTGATCTCAAAAAATTGCATCTTAACTGCCAGTTGAGGGATTCTGAAGGACCTCGTGTCCGTCACCCTTGAGAGACTCTGACTCAGGTGTATAAACCAAAATTCAGCACACTCAATGGTGCTACTCCCTCTTCTGACAGGTTTTGTGTTGATTTTTCCTGACCAGGCTAATAAAAGACAGATTGGGAAGAATAAACAAAACGTTATCAGCTCCTTCCGGGTAGTGAAACCCAACCAGGATGTTAGCAGAGTGAGGTAAGAATCCCCAGGAGATACAAAAGTACTTTGCTGCCTTCAGAGCACGTTTGATTCATCATTCATTGACAGAAGCCTGAGTTAGACAAGACAGGAATACAAAGGCAGCAATCTAAAACCAGACCCACGGGCTTGTGGTGCTGATTGTGCACTGATAGATGATGCCATCTGGGGCAGAAAGGGTTTATTGAATTGCCCAACGGTAATGCCCCCAAGGCATGGGGGATCCCAACGCCCTCCCCAGAGCTTCTCATTGTGCACGGTATGGTGCAGGCGGTCCATGACCAGGTCTGCACCCCATCCAGGATCTCTGCTCTCTCTGGCACATCTCTGCTTGTACTCACCCCTTCCCAGGAGCTCCCGCAAAGTCAGGGGTGCAGCCTGTAGCTCTCCCAGACACTGGAATAACTCTAGGTAGCTCTATCTGATTTTATACCCCGTGTCCTTGACTTTTAAACCTCATAAGCCCAGTTTCTGAGCAGTTGAGCAGACATCTAGAATACAGACATCTTTCCTACAGCCTTTTTGCTAGTTTTAGTCTGGCCAAAACACTTATTTTCACATTTAGCAGAATGGCCAATACCTTTCAGCATTATTTATAGTTGGCTCGGAAAGGGCTGGGCCCAGATCCAGGAAGGTACTTAGGGTCCTACTTGATTTCAGTAGGACACAGATGCTTTATATATTTATAAATGGTGCTTTCATGCTTTTTTAAGGTGGTCCTGAAACTGCTGACATGTTAATACCTGTGTATATTCTGAAGTCTATCTCATATTCTTCCAAGACAGATTGATAACCAATGGCAGGCATTTTTGAGGCTCTTACGAGGTTCTGCCCTCAGTGTCCTGCTGTGCCTAGACTGTCAGAACATAGTGTCCTCTTCTGAGGCATTTCTTGTGTGTAAGGAACCTTGTGGTATAAAACCATGACAGTAATGTCATTAACTGTACTGACTGATGTTTTCTGTACCAGTTATAACTCCTCAATTTGCTTACAGCCGCATGGCCATCTCGAGGTCCCTTTGTGCTGTTTCTGGTCGGATGAGTCTTGTTTCTGCAAATTTGGGAACATTCCTATTTCTCAACATGAGTTTCTGTCATGGTATCCCCTCAAAATCACTTCTGCAGTGCTTCTTGTTTCTTTCATCCATTCTCAGGCTCAGAAGCCCATTTCAATGGCTGCCTTTGGGAGCCTGAGCTCAGGGTTTTTCTTCATATCAGGTCAGGATAATTTGGGAATCTTCCCTGGTATTTAATTTACTTCCTGACCTGTCTCAGTGAGCCTACTTCAGGTACATTCGCCTCTCCAAATCCACAGCTCTTATGAAACTACACAGTACTTCACCCTTCTTGTTTAAATAAACAAAATCACATCTGCTCAAAGAATACATTGCATCACGACATGAAATACTGATCTCAACCACACTGAACTTTATAATTAGGGCAACTAAGGTTTGTAGAAAGAGCCTCTGATGAGGGTCTACAGAAGAAGTATGGGTGCACTTCTCTGTCTCCTGGTCTGCACTAGAAGCTGTGTAAGGTGTCTTACTCAGGTACAGGCATTTAACAACAATCTGAACAGTATTTATATTAATTGGGTTCTTCTAGAGTCAAGGTTTTAGCAGATCACAGCGCTCACTCATTTTAAATCATTTTTTATGCTGAAAAAATGGTGTAGCCCTAAAGAAATCCAACTGCTGTTCCTGTGAGCCAGTCCTTAACTTCACAGACCCTTGTTGTTGGCTTCATCTCACAGCCTCAACTTGTCCACTAGGTTTTGCTGCTAGCCCTGTGAGGGTTTTCTTGCATTGTGTCACTGCTTCTTTTCCTCCTCCTCCTCCTTCTCCGTCTCTTTCTGCAACTGCTTTTGATTTTGACACTTGGTTACGTGCACTCCTGACACAACATAGAGGTTGACGGCCACTCTGAATATAGATTTCCTAATCCAGGTGATCAATGGATCATGGTCAGGCCTCGGTATACTGCACAGGTTGCTGTGAGTTATCACCAGGAAACTTCTCTCACAGGTCCCTGCATTTCAGCATTCGCTTCAATTTCACGGACTGACCGCACAGAGGAGGTAGTGCCATCATCATTATTATTACTGTTAATCGGTTCTGCAGCATCTTTTGAAGGGCCTCTAATCTAATCTAAAGCAGAAAACATGATTTAATTTTCAGCCTATTATTGCCATTAGTAGGTATAAAGCAAGGCTTAAAAAGGTTTCAAAATGGTCAATTCCAGTTAATCTTATTCAGGCTGTTTTCCTCCAGCTATCCTAATCTAGTGTCCAAACTATTCTTCTAGTCACAGCAGTCCTCTTAATGCCCGTTTTCTCGTTAAAGGCTTGCTTAATCTTTATTCATTTTTCTTCCAATTTTTCCACTTTTGAAAGAAAGAAAAACTGGTCTGGATAAGGCAAAACCACAGTGTGAGCAAGGAACATGGAGGCATAACCCACTCTAATTAAGGCTGCAATAGTACAACTGCTGTTAATAGATTTGAAGCTCTGTCAGGCTTTCCTAAAAGCCCAAGTTTTCTCGTTAAACTCCCAGCGTGCCCCTTCCTTCTTGAACAAGTGGGTCAGTCCGTTTTAAACCATGCATTTTCCAGCTCAGTGAAAGGGTTTTTGGGTCTCTTCTCAGGTGATTTGGTAGCACATTTTCTTCTCAGATGCACAGCTCGCTTTGGGAGAAGGAAAGATGCTCGTTGGCGGTGATTTATATGTTAATTCAGGCAATACCTGCACCTCACAGACAGCCAGGCCCACCTCGCCTCAGCGCTGAGGGGAATCACAGACGGACCCCACCCTGACCGCCGGGCAGGATGAAAGCTCTCCTCCTATTGGGCACACCTCCTTCTGATCCGGCCTCTCATTGGCCGGAAGAGAAATGAGTTTGCAAAACCTTTGCGCCAATTGGTTCTTGGCGGTGTCAGCTCTTTCACCGTCAGCTCCGCCGCGAGGAGCGCGGGCACTGGGCTGATGTGGGGCCAGGCGCACGGCAGCCAATCAGGCGCGCAGGCGTCGCGGCCGCCGTGCGCCGCGCGGGATCCGTCCGCAGCGCCTGAGGGGCGGTGGCGGAGGAGGAGGGCGGGGGGAAGCGGGGTGTGCGGCTGCCTCTGGGCAGCCTCATTTTTACCCCTCAAAGTGGGCTAAAAATGGGACGTGGCAGGTTTGATTCCAGTTCTCGCGTCGAGCCTGCTGGCCGGGGCAGGTTCACCGGGTGTCAGGTGCCGCCGTGAGGGAGCTGTCGAAAACCTGAGCTCAAGCTCAGGTGGACACCGCCGAGCAGGACAGGCTGCACAGCAACCGCGGGGCTAGGCCTGCCCTGGGCATCCCTAGCAGAGGGCTGTGGTGTGGGGCAGGAGGCAATGCCCTCATGACATCTGACCCTGGTAAAACCTGGCCTTGGCAGCTGCGCAGCAATACTCTGTGTGCCAAACCAGTATATATATATCCACATTGGTTAACGCTGTTATCGCGGTAGGTGTCTTCACAACCCAGTGGGCAAAAACCAGAAGTTACCTTTCCTGTGGGTGTGCAGAGATGGAGTTTGTAAACAGTTTCTCTCCACCACAAGCCGGCTGTAGCAGCACAGCCTGTGGGGCTGGGGCACGGTCACCATGCTCCCGTGCTGCCCGTGGGGCTTTGGCAGGGTGCCTGTGCCGTTGGTTTCATACCTCCACTGACCCCTCTGGGCACAGCTACCAAGGTGTGTAAAAGCAGATAAGGTGCTCTGATTCCTCCTCCAGCCTCTCCATGTCCTCCAGGCTCTGAAGAGTCCTTTTTTCATGCTTCTATGCAAGGTCTATCTTGGGGCAAATAGAAATTGTTCAAATCATATTGCCACAGCCTCCAAATTTGATGCACTTCAGCAGCACAAAGATCTACATGAAATTCATAGCAACTATACTACCATGTACTACACCTGTTTTATATTTACACTCGATGCTTGTATAATTTGCCTCCAAATTCATGGGGGTTTTTGAGGCTTCTATGAATTAGAAGGGAAATCACGACCTTGACAGTCCCAAGTGCGTAAGCAGCATGCACACGCTTAGGTTTGGCTGCTGTTGCGGAGTGCTTCGTGCTCTGTCACCAGTGACTGCTGCCCGGGCTCGGTGGTTGCCAGAGCTCACGTTTTTAGAGAAGCAATAGATTTTAATCCGAGGCGCGAGGCACGCAGGCAGTGTGTGTAACGGGGGAAGCCCGGCTATGGAGAACCAGTTCCTTGCCTCGTTACTGTGTCAGAGACACGGTCAGCGGGGAGCTCTGTGTGAAGGAGGAACCAGTGGCGGTGGTTTCGCAGAGATGTTGAGGGCACGAAGCGATGGTCCCCCCATGGTGTGGGCACCGCGCTCAGTGACCGGTAGAGGTGGCAGGGCCCAAGCAGCGGGGCTGGGCTGCCCGCAGCGCCCCGGTGGGACGGAGCTGTCACCGGCGGGCGCACGGCCGGGCTCTGCGGCCTAACCCCGGTTAAACGGTTCCTGTCAGGGAGCAGGCCGGGGGTCCGGTCACTCGGCAGGAAAGGCCCGGAGCCCGCTGCTGCCAGACGGGAGAGACCCTGGCGGCCTCAGGGGGGCTCTCCGCGGCCGCCCCCCATTCATTCCCCGCTCTCCTGGGGCAGCGGGAGCGCAGACCCCGCGCTCCGCCGGGCTCGCCACCCGTGATCGGGCGGGGCCGGGGCGCAGCGCCCCGCACTCTTTTCTCTCCGCGGAAGGTTACGGCGTGAGGTGACATGGGAGGGGTCGGCGACGCTTAAAGCTCCCGCCCGGGGGAGGGACCGGGTAGTTAGGGCGGGGGTGCCCGGGAGGTGAGGGCCGGGGTCCTGGCCGGAGGGACGGCTGTGCGTGCGGTTTAGCTCCGCTCCTCTGCCGCCGCCATGTCTCGGGAGCCGGAGATCATGGAGTCGCAAGTGATGTGGGAGCCTGACACGAAGCGCAACACCCACATGGACCGGTTCCGTGCCGCCGTAGCCAGCAGCTGCGGGCTCCGCTTGGGTGAGCGCTGGGCGGGTGGGGAGGCCCTAGGGCTCTGCCTGGGCCCTGCTCTGGCTGTGGGATTTAAAGGGGGGTTCTGCTGCTTTGGGAATGGTGTTGTCGTGGGTCTGGTGTAGGGCTGTTTGCCCCTGCCCCAGGGAGGTGGGCAAGGTGCCCGCAGGGTGCTTGACCATCCCACATCTCCCTTAGGTTAGGAGGGGGTAAAGTGGTCCAGGCTGCCAGTTGGATGCTCTGCTTGTCCCTGATGTAGAGGCCTTTGGTGCAGCATTTTGCTTAGTGTGAAAAGTACATGCTATTGGGAAATGCAAACAACCTTATCTGTTATTGGTGCTGCTGCTGGATGTCAGCCTGGGCAGCACTGGTGCTGGTACATGCTGTGTGCTCCTGTCTGTTTCTCTGTGGTGTTGGGGCCCTGTTTGCAGGGATTTTCTGTGTGAGTAGCAAAGCTAAAGTGACTTAGTGTTTTAAGGGGATGTGGAAGGAAAGGATTGCTGCCATCATGACTGTGAGGTTAGTTTAAGCTTTAACAATAATATGATGCTCTGACAGCATATGTGTGTGAGGCTTGAGTTAAAGCTGTGTTTATCTTTGTTTATGAAGCAAGTCAGGTATTGGCTGTGTGGGCTCATCTGTGGCATGAGCCAGGTAGAGTTCAGTGCATGTGGGTGTCAAACCCTCAAATTCTGATTTGTTTGCTCCATGCTGGCCTCTTCAGGTATTTGGGGACCAGGTGGCTTGGGTGGCTTACCTGTAGTCATTCCTCTAGTGAGGAATGAAAGGAGTATTTTTGGCAAGTGGCCTGACAAGTTTGTCAGTCCAGTATAAATGTGTCTGCGGTATAAGCAGAGGTATTCTGGAGTGGTAGCAATATATCTAGTGCTTCTAGTAGTTCATGTCTGGAAAACAATTAGGAGCTTCAGTTGGAAACTTACTATGTAAGCAAGCCAGGTTGTTATTTCGGCTGCTGGGGGATTTCCCATTTGAACACATATATAGCACCTAACTCCTGGTACATAGGAAGGCAATTACTACAGGATTTTAGTCAGCTCCTGAGTAGAAACGTTATTTAACTGGCACTCATGTGATCAAGATTGAATGCAGTTTCAGATGTGCTGCCCATGTTTATGGTTGTAACAACTAGAACTCTTTTCACCCCATTTAGAAGTGGCTGTCTCCATTCAAAAGTGGATTCCTGTTCATATATAGAAACCTTTGTCAACTTCAATTACATTTGAACTGATGATCATTGGTCTGTGTGCTGTTCAACAACAAAGAATGGGTTCTTTACGTAACATTAAGATGTGGACTTGCTGAGAAGAGCTAAGGGCAATGTAACCCTTAAAATGTCATGGTTCTGCACAATGCTGAAGATGTAGTAACAAGACGCAATGTTTAATTGCTGAATAACAGGCTTGTGCCCTTAAGGACTTGCATGCTAAAGCTTATTTGGGGTCAAACTGTATAGACAAGAAGGAATAAACTGTTCCTACTGTAAGGGACCAAATTAGTGGTGACTTGTAGGGGTTTTTTTGCCTCTATCAAATGATTTGGACAATGTGGCACAACTGGTTTTTGAAAGAGGAGGTGGGAATTTGAACATTCCTTTGATAAAGTCTTATCCCCACACCACAGACCCACTGATGTGCACTTTGTGGAAGAGTGGTAGAGTGTAAAAAGGGCATGTAGGAGGCTGGGACTGAGGCAACACGTAGGCAAAAGCTGAGCTATGGAGTCAAGTCTTTGCCTCTGCTTCTACTATGTCAGTACTACATATTGAGTAATCTAACAGTGATCGAAAAGACTGAGTGGGCTAAGATGTGGAAGGGACAGACTGGGTGGGGAAGCAGCTGTTGTGATCAAGTGTGAGTAACAGTGTCTAGATTGTTTTGAATGCTTTTCTCTTATAAATCGGGAAGATGTCCAGCTGACTGCTTCAGAAGTCTTTGCATCCTCTTCTTACAATGACAACAGGATGACAAACCAAAGATAATTGGGGAAAATGACTTCAAGTGATTTAGCTGAAAGCATCAAATGGGAAACAGTTGGCAGAGCAGGAAACTGTTACTACTGTCACCAATGGCAGATACTCATATCTAAATTGGCTGTTGGCACAGCTTCAGACAGCATGGATGTGACTTGGGAATGTTACTTTTAAGTTGCTGCTGAGGAATTGGCTTCAGTTATTCATACCTGAAGTGGTTTTACACACAAATTCAGTATTTAGTTTGAATGGTGAGGGTTTGGTGTGCATTTCTCAGGTTACTTATCTGTCTCACAGTCATGTAAGGCTTAAACTTCTCACTCCCATGTTTTAGATGCCAGATCGTGGTTTTAATATCTAGCTAGTAACCATCTTATTTCATTTCATTGATGCTCTTTTAGCATGAAAAGATAAGAGGTCAGACAGACTGCAGCTCATTAAGGAATAATGCATGCTTCTTTTGTAACAGTGCTGTTGATGTTAAATGAATGCATATACTCTCCATGTTACCATGTCTTTGGCCCTGGACTAGAACCATACATCAGATGTCAGGAAGGCTCGTTTATCTTCTGCTGTATGGAAGCATCATACTATTGATAAGATAGGAAGTGGAAGTGTCAGCAAGCTGGTCTCTATCCTGTTCTCTAATCCTCAGTTTCACTAATGGTGGTAGATGTTGCACAGAGCTATTAGTAAAGGTTTCTATCTCTGTGGCAGCAAATGGCTTTTAACGGGTGAAAAGATGCCATCTGTTCAGTTGTTCAAGTAGACTTATTTCTGTTGATGCTGTAGTCACTTGCCTTGAACAGAAGTGGTCTACTCTGTGTGATCAGTTTTAGCTTACTGGTTGTTTTAGCCACAAATGCTATTTATCTGTATATCGCTAACTGTAGTTTGTCTAAATTCCTGTAATTATCTGCATAATGCTAACGTATTTATTACTTCCAGCCAACTACGATGACTTATACCAGTGGTCAGTGGAATCCTTCTCAGACTTCTGGGCAGAATTCTGGAAGTACAGCAACATTGTATGTTCTCGCCTGTATGACGAGGTAAGTGTTTCTCTTAAACAGTCAACTGCAACACAAAGGGGAAATAAACCAGTGTTACAATCAATCTTTAGACCTGTTCCTGGAACCTTTGCAAGTGATATGAGGTATCTGCCAAGTGTATAGTCCTGAATTTCTTTGTGTGGTGGATGGTGGTGTTCTGTCGCTGGCGCACGTCAGGGTAGTGAAATCCTCAAGTTCTGTTGTCCTAAAGAATTGTGCTGTCCTGTCCCTGTGGTTGTGTGCTCTTGCATACCTTGGCAGTTCTGGCTGCTTGTGAGGAGTCAATATACTGGCTTCTGCTTTAGGGTTATGCTGGTAGAATATCTTGATTTTGTAAGTGCTGGCATGCAGTCAAGTTCATGTTTGCTCCCTGAGTCACTTCACTGATAAGCACACCTGTTAAACTCTGGCTTTGTAGAACTGGTTGTGGAAGTCTCTGCAACCAGATGTAGCCTTGAAATACCTCTGAGCGTGTTGTGGTAGTGGTTAAATGCAATCACAGGTTGAATCCCAGTTCATGTGTTGCTCTGAGATAAAGGTGATGTTGAAGCTCTTGCAAATGGAGGGCAAAACTGCAGCCCTTGTGCAGTCTTTGTGTAGGATATCAACATCAGCCTGTGGTTTTCCATCTGAGGAAGATGTTGGACTCATTACTTTCCTGGACTTAGAGAGGACTGGACTTCTGTCTTAATCCCTGGAGGCCATCTGTTCCAAGAACACTCAGAGTACTGGCAGTTCTGCAGAGGGAGCGGTAAGTTTCTTTTGCTTTTTCTTGTCTTGCAAATTCCCGTACTACCCTGTATGATCAGGTGGTTCCTCCTGCTGTGAAACTGCATGCTCAGGTGTCTTAACGTGATTCACTCTTTAGGAGGGTGAATTCATCAAGAATATAAGGGCCAGTTCTTACTCTCTTTAAGAACTAGCCTGTAATAACTGCTACGAGCATGTCGTCCAAAGGCTGTAAACACGTAATCTTTTCTTTTGTCCTGTAGATGGTAGCTGAAAACCTGGCCAGGTTTTCTTTGGCTACTGTCACATTTTCTCTACATATTCTGTGCTGCTAGCAAGATTTTTTTTTTTTTTTTTTAAATTTCCACATGAATGCATATTGTCCTGAGCAAGTAATTCAGAGGAGCTATTTCAGGAGCTATTCTCCTGTGTATCTGTTCTGAGCAAGCCGCACAGCAATACTTTATGTTCTCTTGCCTTACAGGTCTGGTTCTTCTGGAATTCTGTCCCTCGACACTACCAGTGGCTGATGGGAATGGATATGGAGGCAGGCAATAGTGGCCTGGGGTGCTTACTGAGGATGAGAAGCAAGAAGATCGGGAAGTCTAGGAAGGCTTTAACTAGACTGCTTTGAGCTTCTAGGCCTTTGCATGCCTATTTTACAGTGGTCTTTCTATAATGTGAGATCTTAAGCCGGGGAGGTAGTCAAGCTGACAGACACGTACTGCAGAAGATGCTTGACTCACTGTTAATGGCTATTGCTGTTTGCCTCTCCATTCTCTGTGTCAGCACAGTGTCAGCTTCAAGGCTTGACTCCAGCTTTCCTGAGCCTCAAAGCTGAGTTGTAGTCCTTACCATGGGTCTGTTTCTGTTACATGTCAGAAGAAAGGCTGGTCACGGTAACTGAGCTGTTCTGTGGTAGCTGAAGAGTTGAAAAGTTTGCAGTGTCTTAAATTCGATGCCTGCTGCTTGTTGGAAGTAAGCATAATGCTTTGAGGAAAATAAAATTTTTCATCAACTGGAGCTGACTCCTTTGTTCACAGCCAGTGAAACCGTTTCTATTTTCACAGGTCATTCCAAGAAACAATAAGATCTTGTGTGTGTATATAATAGACAGCTAGTGTTTTATTGAAACTCAGTAAAGGTTCTAAGTACTTGTAGACATGTTCATCACTATAAGTGATATCCATGCCGCTTCTGAAAAGAATAAAGGTACTTGCAGTGTGCAGAACTATACTGGCATGGTAGTATTAGCACTGTTATGTCAAATTTAAGTAGCTGTTGATTTTAAATGAGGAATGTAGTCTAAACTTATTTATGTTACAAGAAGCACCTAACAACCATTGCTCCTGCAGAGGAGCTGTTTTGAGCATTCTTACAACACCTAGTCTTTAGCTTTTCATGAAGCATGCTCTTTTGCTCTTCAGGTCACACAGAATATCACATGTACCACAGTAAGGCAAAGGTTATCTGTCTCATGGTAGTGGTGAGATTAATTCTCAAAGGTATAGTTTTTGTTTAGGGTAAACAGAATCTGAGGCATGATAATGCATGGTTATAGCACAACTAGCAAGCCACTTGAAGGAGGGGAAATACAGTAGGTATATCCTTTGTCCGCACCTCTAATATGATGCTTATTTGTAGCTCCTGAGGTTTGGTAAGCAGTCATTGATTAGCTGCTGAAAAGAGCAATTGTAGAACAGGAGCACAGCTGATATTTGGCATGCTCACCTACCCCACAAATTGCCCTTGTCTGCCTTTGCTGCTGTGAGTAGGAGTAAACCCTTACTCAGTAAATTAGGACTGCAGTCAGCAGTGCTGCAGACTGCACTTGGTTCCTCTGGACTTGCTGAGCATTTGTTGGACTGTGTGAAGTGAAATGTTTGCAAAGCTCTGCATTTTCATAGACTTACTAGAGCTGAGATCTATTAAATAACTAGCAGACCTTGAGTTTGTGTTGCTTGCTGAGAACTTGCATCTGTGGGGGCCATCAGGATGTTCCTGAGACAAGAGTGCCACCACCTAGGAGATCAGGCTTAAGCAGGAGTCATAGGTGCTACCCGAGTAGAAAATAATTGAGCATCAAGTATACAAGTCCAGCACTTTATGCTAGTGGAGCTATTCAAATGGGTGTTCTCCTTCAGTGAAAAGCTGGGGTATATTAGACCTTGTCCTGGAAAAAGCTGAAAACATTCTGCTCACTTCAAGCTAAGGAAGACAGTCCTGAGTCAGTTTTGAGTGTCTCCTAATTACTTCAGTAATATATGTATTATATATAAAAAATTATAACAAATACTGCAGCCAGAGTTGATAAACTGTAAATGTTGTAAATCCCATTTGTCCTATTTTTAGGAAGTTAATTTTAAATAAAGTAATATAGTAGAGCACTTCCATGTAAGCCTTAATTTCTAAAACTGCCTCCAGTGATGCACACACTGCACATCTCAAAGCACAAAAATACTAGGTTTTCTGGAATGGGAGTTATTTTGAGTTCTGTCTGGCTTTCAGAAGAGCCTTTCACTTGGTCTGGAAGAATGCTGTTTCTGTAATGCATGTGCAGTCCATGAGACAACCTCAGGGTGTAAGCTGAAGCTTTCAGAAACGCAACTCTACAATGAAGCTTGAATTTACAAATACATGTGCTACTGGGCAATTGAGTTGCTAAGCAGTGGGGCATTGTTGAAGGAATTGCAAATTCCTTTGTGCCTAATGTGAAGGGGCTTTCACCTATCACTTATTGAAGGTATAGTCTTAATTGTGACTTAATCAAGGGGTAATTTACTTTTTTTGAAGTTTAATTAGTTCAAGATGAGGGGAAGTCTTTTCTGTTGCACATATCTTTGTGATTTAATTGCATTTATCAGTTCCTTGCATATCCTAGCCCTAAATAGAGAATTATTTAATATGGTCTTGTTAAGTTATTGGACTCTCTTTTTAGGAAACGTCAAATCAAGGGTGGTAGAAATATCCACTCTCGCAGTTTGCGATACGATATTTGTTAGTTGAGGTTAGTAGTAATATTTCTGCA
This sequence comes from Lathamus discolor, assembly GCF_037157495.1. NCBI lineage: Eukaryota > Metazoa > Chordata > Aves > Psittaciformes > Psittacidae > Lathamus > Lathamus discolor. The sequence continues at coordinate 11,184,589 of NC_088895.1, read as the reverse complement.
CTGTGGAGGAAGCTGTGGAGTACTTGCATATTTACTGCAACTTAATCCTAAAAATGGGCAATTGGAATAAAAAGCTTGAACTTTTTAGTTGCATTTTACTGTACAGGTCACTTGTTCAGTCTAGAGTTGTTTGGAATTCCCATTGTCCAAGTTCCTGATGTTGGTCTCTGTCTTGTGATTCATGTTGGGAAAAAATGCACACTTTCCTGTGCTTTGATTTTTATAAGAGGGAGGCTGGAGTGTATCCTGGTAAAGGCCTACAAAACCATATAGCTCAGTCCCTGTTTGGAACATTCCCAGATCCAAAACCCCAGCGTGCTCCATGGTTTTGTGTGTATCTTGTGGTCTGGATGTAGTCATACTGGTTTGCTTCACTTGTGTAGTTAAGGCTGGTCTGAGGGTAGAATTGTCAGTGGGAGGCTGTTTTTAGTGGTGTTGTAATGATGCCTTTGCTTCTGAGAATTGACAAATAATTAATCATTCTAGGCCTGTAATTACAGGATCTAGTATCTGTGTTTGCCATCTGTAGGCTAGGAGAAATTATTCTTGCCTAATAGCGTATATAAAGAGCTTGGAATTGGTTAGCTGATTTCTGTACAGTGCTTTGAAAAATGATATCACAGTTTTCCAGGAATATATCTGTATCTTATTTTTCAGGTGGTTGATACATCCAAAAGCATTGTAGATGTCCCAGAATGGTTTAAAGGCAGCCGTCTGAACTATGCAGAAAACCTTCTGAGGCACAAGGACAATGACAAGATTGCACTGTATGCAGCAAGTAAGAAAGAATTAATGGCTTGTATTTATAGTTCACAGGACCAGGCCTTATAAAACAGCACTTGTTTATATGAAACCTTGAGATAAACTGGCTTGGGTAGGAGCAAAAGAGGAAGACAAAGTCGGTAATTCTGCAGAATTACAGCTCTGCAAGTAACAGCAAAACGTGCTCTGGGAATATAGGTAGTGCTGAAAAGTGCTTGACAAACTAAATGAAGTTTTCTTAGAATGGGTTTATCTGCATTAAGGCAGTGGGGCTCATGCTGTGTTTAGCATCACTCAGTATTTGAGCTGTTACTTCACATTTGTCATGAACACTTGTCTAATGCTTGCCTTCAGGAAGTATTTTGACACTGTTGCTTGATACTGCACTTCCCATGCTCTTCCTATGCCCAAGATAAATTTAGGAATACAAGTATTACGTGGGGTGTAGGTGGAATTAACTCTGGTTTTGGCATTACAGAAAGGAATGACCGTTACATGCATGGGAGACTTGGAATTTCACCTTTCTGGAACACTAAAGCTCAGTCTTAAATTTTTGTTACTGTGGAGAAGTTTGAAGTCTCAGAATCCGGGAATACTCATAATTAGGGTGGCAATGTTAAGACAAAGTCCCTTCCCTATGTCTGCTGGCTTCGGTAACTTAAATAAATTGTTCTGGTCTGTTAGATGGGATTAGCTTCTGTGCAGGTGTGTGAGTCCTTAGGGAGCTGCGTCTTCAGCTTCCCTTTTGCTGGACCTAATCCTTAACATAAGACTGACCAAGCCATGGTTGTGCTTAATAGCTTAACAACAAACAGTGAAGACTCACAGCTTATTAGCAGCAAAAATTATGCAGAACTGTAGATTGCTTAGTTTTAGGTATTAAAAGTATTAGTTTATGATTTCCGATGTGTGGAGGTGAGTTTCTGAGTTACATGTGTGTTACTGTTGTTCTGATAGCTGTTTGAAAACAATGGGAGACAGTTATCTTCTGTAAGTTGACTGGTGAAAAAATATTTATCAGTTGCATTTTACTCCTTAAGAGTACTGAGAGAAACCTCTCTGATCACATAGATATAAAAGCATACACATACATAAAAACATATGCACACATATGTAATCAACTACCAGTTCAGAGAGAATGGGAAAATCTGTGATGCAGTTTTGGTGTCATAAGAGTTGATCTGGTGAAGTCTGACAGGAATGAGGCTTTTAATGGAAAGCTGGCTTCAAAGTGATGAACTCATCACTCTCAAATTTGAGACCCTTAGAAAAGCTGCTTATGTTTTATTTAATGGAAAAAAATCAACGTAGTTAAGTACATCTTGTGCAACAGCCAAGCACTGATTAGTAAGTCAACTCTTAATGTATGTGGAATTGATGTGATTGAATTATTGTTAAAAGCTAAACATGCACCTTGAGAAAAAGTGGAGTTCAATGCTTTCGGTTCAAATTATTGAAAGAATTATTATCAATCTAATGAATTATTTGGTTTGACATGTGATTACATTGTTCCTGTAGATCTTACTTCTTGTTAGGAGAACATGGGCTGTACGAGAAACTCACTGCTTTGTGTCACATAATCATAGTGAATACTATATGAGTGCTGGACTGAACATGCTGTGGTGAACAGACTTCTACCTGCACTTCTTTTCATGACCTTCTGCTGTATTTAATCTTCTTAAGATCTCTTAAGTCAGAGTATTCTTTGTTAACCCCTTGCTGCTAGGTCACAGTGGTGTTTTGGGAACCCGTGCCAGGTTTGCATGTTCACTAGGAATATATTCTGTGGGATCAGTGTGGATCTAACAGAGCACTGGAGTGTAAATGTAACTTTACTAAACAATTTCACTTGTCACTGGCTCCCACTTACATCTCTTACTTGTGACTCCCTTCTTCCGGGGGCTGTAATCATAGAAAAATATCACAATCCCATTTTCTGTTTGATGGGAATACAGAATCTGTCAGCAGTCCCTGCTCAGTTCATGAGCTACATATTACATTGACTTGTGTTGCTTGCCGTCACAACCTGCTCTCTTTCTCTCGTTAAGACCACATTTACTGGGATGGAAGTTTAGGAAGGCAAAAGTATAAAAAAGATCCTGTTCCCTGTTTAAGGAAATGAGACTGATGGCAGCTGTACCAGGGCATGCAGCACATTTTCGTTGCGACATACTTAGTATGTTTTCGTAAGGAGTGCTGGATACTGGGAATAGGCCAATCCGAATAGTTTGCAGGAGTCACATTAAGGAATTACAGGAAGGGATCCTTAGGATGACAAACTTTGCCTTTCATAACATTTAGATTTGTTCACTTTGTTTCACAAGTGGTTTATTAACAGCTTATGTAACATCTGACATTCAGTACAAAAATGAAAGCACCCTGCAGATCTTTTCAGGGATGAATGGAGTCCAGTTTAGTTTATTTGCTTTGTGGTATGTTGGCAGGCACAGATGTTTAAAAAAGCTTATTGAAAGTTAGACTTTAGTAACTGCATGTGAATGATTCTCTAGTTAACAGTGACTTCCTGTAGTAAAACCTGAAGTTAGCACCTTGATGCTCCTTCCTAGACCTAATGAGAAAACTAAGCAAAAAGGGAAAAAGGGGTTGTTCTTCTCATATTAGAAAGTAGCTGTGGTGAATGCAATCTATTTATAGTGAACGGTCTTTGAGGACACACCTTTCTCCGGTGAATAGTTTGCGTTTCCACAGATGCATGTTCCTATCATTGTGCCTAGTGAATGAATACTACTAATTTAATACTTGATATCCATTAAAAAGAAAAGCATAAGAGGAACTTGAAAAGCAAAAAGAGTAATTGTGGGGACTCTTCTGAAATAGCTTAATATTCTTTTTCTTCCAGTATTAATTGTTTGGACTAGACTCTAATTATGTTGCAGTGCAGGATTTCTGACTGGTTGTTTTAATCGTCTTTCCTCAGAGGAAGGCAAAGAAGAAATCGTGAAAGTTACTTTTGAAGAACTCAGACAAGCTGTAGCTTTGTATGCTGCAGCCATGAGGAAGATGGGAGTAAAAGTGGGAGACAGAATTGTGGGTAAGTAGCTTTTTTTGAAGGACAAGAGGTGAAATTTCCTTGGGTGAGTAGTCAGGGCTATGGAAACATGAATGTGAAGTACTGTTTCACAGAAACATTCTGAAGAAAAGGCTCTTATGCTGCTATATTTACATTTGCATGAAATATACTTCTAGAGGGAAGGAACCTGGATTAGTCTGTGTGTCCTTCAGCACTGGAGGGGAAAGGAAAATACCTTATTCATAACTTCACTAAGGACTGCTTCATAAGCACTCCATGGAAGCAGAAGTGATGGAGACTTTGCATCTAGCTGAGCCCTGACTCAGAAGGTCTGGCACATTCACCCAGGAGCAGTCTTGGGAATTCTGGCCCCAGGTTGATTGTTCTGGTGCCAACTGGAAGTTACTGCCCCTGAGGCCTCAGGTTATATGGTGCACTACGAATGGCAGTTCTTGAGAAATGGATTTGTACTACCTTCTGCAACCAGTGCATTTGGGAATAGTGTTCTCCAGCACTGTGGTAGTGAACAGCCAGTGAGCAGTAATTTTTCAATTAGCAAATTTTCAGTGCAGAGATGAGCAGTTTAAAACCCTGAGATCCATTCAGTAACTCACAAGATCTTCTGGAATATTATTTCCTGTCAGAAGATCATCATGTGGATCTTTCTGTATAAATAAGTTTTTGTCTTGTGAACAGCTTGTGCAGTATACAGTCCAGGCATAGAAAGGAGTTACTCAGCCTGGTGTTGTTCCATTTAGTTCTGAATTGCTGGGTTTGCCCTTCCAGCTGAACTACTTCATCTCTGTGCTTCATGTGCTCCATAACACAGGCTTTTTAGTTCTGTCAGTGTAGTGCAAGTCTAAACTTCAATATCCTTGAAGCTGCTTCACTCCTACCTGGTGGTTCTGCTGATGTTGCATATCCATCTGACTATGGGAATCACATATTCTTTGAGCAATACTTGGCCAATTATCCTAAGTATATGTAAATTCTTACATGATGCAAACCCAAAGTGATGAAACTGGTTTGTTTTCTGCGTGTTATAAACCAAAACTGGAGCCCATGTCTTCAAAACCAGAAGGGCATGCATTATTATTGTTTAAACTCTCAAATGTGACCTGCAAATGTAAAATATACTCAAGAGCTCATACTTCATGCATATGAGTATTCTATGGAACTGGTAACTGGACATCTACTGATCACAGTTGGTGGCTTACTTTTTACATAGAATTAGAGCTAAATCCTTAATTTGGTATGAACCATCCAGCAAAGTCAGGAAGGTTTGTCTCAGTGAAGACTAATGCTTAACTTTGTCTCCGTTTTCAAAGTTGACACATTTCTGTTAGCTTGTTGAGGAACAGCGGTCTCTCTCTGAAACCAAATTAAAGAATAGGAAAACTTACACTCTGCAAAGTTTGAATATTTAGAATTCAAGTGTACTTTTTCTTACTACCTGCCCTCCAATGGTAGAAGTGGGTTTTGTGTATTTTAAAATTGCCCCAAGGACATTGGCAAAACAATACATAATTGTGCGTAGTATTGAAGTATTCTGTTTTGTAGGCTTCTTGTGAGGGTATAATTCCTTATTAGTTTATAAGTAAGTAAAAAAGTCATAACAGGGCCCAAACCAATTCTTCCATATGTGTTGCTGGTTATGCTAAACTGAAGGATTGAATCTCATGTGTAAGTGGCAAAAAGAGTCCTCTACCTGTTTCAGATCCCATAACATGAGGAAATGTGTTGTTGGAAAGTGATGGACAATGCAGAAGAGTACTTACTGGATATGTTTTCATATTTCATGTGAATTAAAACAGTGTGTGAAGATAATACAATGTGTTCACACACACTGGGGAGGACAGTAGCTGTAAGCTTGTGAGTAGCAACAGCTGTAGCTTCGGTGTGTTCCTGTGAGTAGGAGCCTGCTGTTCTTTGCTGTCCTAATTCTCAGGTTAAAGTCCATTTCTTAGACATTACATATTGATGTCTGATGCTAAATAAGAGGTTTTCAATCTCTGGGAAGAAGATACTGCTCACTAGGGTAACAGATGTAACACTAATGTTTAAGTACGAGCAGGTGCAGCCATATTTAATGGGAACATACATTCTGAATTAAGATGGAAGAGTTTTTCCTGCATGAGCATGTTTCGTGTTCTAAAGTGCAAATTAAAGGCCTCTCTGCAGCCTGGTTATCACTGATAGAACGCTTCTAATCAAGTTAGAAATACTGTGTTCGGGAAAAGACCACATAGGATGCTCTCACATTGTGCTGATCTTGTGAGGAGTTCTTTGTAAGGTGTACTATGCAGGAGAAATGCGCTCTGTAGCTGGAGAAAATGCGCTATTGCAATATAGCTAGTGGTGCTAATAATTAAGCCAATAATGCTATTATAATTTTAGTAACAGTTCCTTTTAGTTAAGGACTGCATTTTGCTTAGCACAACTGGAGGCTGCCTGGCTCCTCAATCTTCTTTGTTGTTTTAGCAGCTGGCTCACCTCTCATTTAAATTAAAAAATAAAGATTGTATGAATAGATACTGCTTATTTTTATTTACGCAGGATTTTTGCATGCAGAAGGCAGCAAGTTGAGCTCCCATCCTTTGAGTAAGCTGCAGCTCTGTTTTTTCCCTTGGTGTTTTTGTGCATTTCGTAAGCCAGAATTTCCCATCTGGCACTTCCACAGCAGAGACCTCTCTGCCCAGCTGCTGTAGGCACAAAGTGTCTGTGCTGGGCCCCTTGAGCTTTTCAGTAGCTTAAGCTCATCTTTATGAGCAGTTATAGCTTATTTGTGGAAGCAGGCTTGCATTGTGCTCAGAGTCCATAACAAAGCCCTTTCCTTTTGATAATAGAAAAGATTAATGAATCCAGGCAACCTCTTTCTGTCCTTAAAATCATGGTATGTTCATGGGCTTTTAAAATTACCTTCGCGTACTTTTTTCTTTGGGGCATTTTCTCACATTTTACTTGTTTCCACCCTGTCCTCTTACCCTGGCTGGTGACTATCTTTTTCCCTTGTAATCTTCAGCCAGATGAACACATATCAGCTCCCATCAGTTGCATGGTTCCCACTCCTTCCATTCCCCTGCTGCACCCAGTCCTTGACTCCTGACTTGACAGATTTCAGCAGCCTGATTGATTGCAACAGTATGTAGGGAGAGCTTCCCTGTGAAAGAAATCCAGTGGGATTTTGAACAGCAATGCAGCTATTTAGAGAGAGGAATATATATCTTAATTTTCTCAACTTCTTTCATATGTTTCTCTCCTATGCCAGAGGATATTGGCAGTCCTTGGAAGAGCTAAACTGGAACATCACAGTCAGAGGTTCAGGCTGCAGGCTTTTGTCCAAGTCCCAAGATGAAATGTGGGAGAGATGTTAAGTGTTGGGTGGGAAAGTTTGAATGCTGCACCCACTTGTATCAAGGATCAGGCTTTCCAAAGCTTGCCAAGATCTGCTGGGACCTAATTTGTTCCAAAATTTATAGCAGATGGCAGAAGGAAGGGTGATTCTTCATGTGTTTTATGGCAGTAATAAGAGGGCGTGCTTTTACTGCCTCTGAGAAATCAGCTTTTGAATAGAAGGGAGATACTTTAATTTTATTATAGTTGCCCAACACCTAGTCAGCCTGACAGGTTCTGATGCCCTTTGTTGCCCCTTTCTCTTAAAATCACAGAAAATCTTGAGCTGTTAGAATTGTACACAAGACCATTAACGTTGCTGTCTTGTGGATTTCATTTCCATGCTTTACTACCTCTAAGAGAAAACTGCTTTAGGTTTTCATTATGCTCAGCATATCCCCTTGTTAGTTCAATAAAATTCATGGTTGCATGATGTCAGTAATAGTGTATTAAAGGTGGAGGTGGGTGAATGTGGGTGGACAAGCAGCAATGTCAGCACTTCTTCAGCTTGATTTCATCCCAGTCTTCCCTTTCCATCAGAAAGGAGACAGCAGTTAATAGTAAACATAATTGAAGCAGATGGGAGGTAAAACGTATCTCTTCTAAAGATGTGTTGTGTTGCTGGCAGTGGTGATGGGACAGTTGGAAGAGACAGATGCAATACCTAATGCAAGCTGCACAGATCCGCATGTGAAGAACGTCTCCCACTGGTCATATGTTTGGCAAATAACAATGACTGCAGCAGGAATAAAACTGGGAGTATTTGTGTTTCTCATTTCTGGGTGGGTTACTTCTATTATAGCCCTGTACCCAGTTTTGTTCTATTCCAAGTCAGCAGTTAAAACCAAACTAATCTTCCCCATGTGTTCCCTCAAAATCCTCAACAAAACATCAATAAATTACATTGTTTAAAGCTAGTATTTTATCTATAGTAACTGTATTAGCCCTTGTTGCTTACGTGGGTTTTAAAGCTAGCTTTGTAAGGAGATTAGCATGTTACTAACAGTCTCAGGCCACAGTAATGTTAGGTAGGATGACCACCTTAAAGTCCTACAGGAGTGGGAAACGTTGTATTAACGTCAAAGAGAAGCTGGAAGTGTGGTCTTTGATCTGTTTGAGAGCTGGTGTACATCAATAGTACAAGCCATTAAGGTACTGTAGCTCCCTACTGTCCTTCTGATGCATTCTTTAGAGGCTCAAACTCAGTCTTTGATGCAGGGTCCAAGTTTGGGGCTTTTTTTATTATTCAAATGCTTGGACACCTCTGTTTCTGAGTACGCATTTATTCAGCTTCATGAAGGCAGTAGATGCTTGCAGGGAATGTGTTCTCAGCACTCAGAGATGAAGTGATACCAGTTTCCAGCATAGTTGTACCAGGAATTTTTGGACTAGTTTTTACCTATTCTGTTGCTAAAGTACTGCAGTAAAACAAACAACTCGGGTGTCATCTCAGCCTATGCTAGATTAGGTGAACAGCGCCTGACAGAAAATGCTGTCCTGAGCAGATCAAGCTCTAAGTGCCTCTTAAAAAATCCATAGGTTGTTTTTAAGATATTACTTGTCCTGCCAAAGATTTGTCACAGGCTTTATGTCAAAGTAAATTTTTTATTTCTTTGTCCTGATGGAGATTTTACACATACTTATGAGTCAGAAGGAGAACTGCTAGGACCTTTGGTATGTCATACTCTGAATTCCTAGTTGCTGGGTTCCCAACTTCTGCTTTTGGAGCCTTCTATTCAATTGCTCTCATACCCAAAGAAGGTATGAAGATTCTCCTCTTCCTAAAAAGAATAGTTAGTTTCCACCTTTCTTACCAGCTTCAAGAAAGGGGTATGTTAAGATACAGACAAGTACCTTCTGTAGACTTTACCCATGTTGACAGACGCAAGTTTTGATTCTTAGCTTAAATATTGTATCAGGGAACATGGAGGCTCTAGTTAAATATATAAACAAATGTATGATGAATATTTAATTTAACTGTACCATTATTCTTCTGTAGTACAGAGCTTCTGTACATGTCGCTGTTCCGTGACCCCTGGCATGCATCCAGCTTAAAAAGTTGTACTTTTATCCTCTGTCAGCGATATTCCTATTCAAGTTTTAGACACTTACGACCTGTGTCAGCCTACTGAATGCTTTGAGAAGTCAGTTGATACCTCAAGGGGCACAGTCAAATGCAGGGAGTTTTACATACGTGACAGTTGCTGTCATTGATCTGCAGAATCTGTGATGTGTCATCTTTCTTTCTGAGAATCCCATTTTAATGTGAAAGACTGACAGGAGAAGTAGTTTGTGTCAGGAGTTGAGAGCTGTCAAGAGAAAAGCACCAGGAGCTCTTACATCACTGTGTTTGGATGATCTCTTTCCAGAATAGATCTGCATTTTTATTTGTAATACCTCGTGCTGGGGATTAGGACAAACACATGAATATCTCAGTGAGCAAGCAGGCTGTCTGGCTGCAATGGTGGGATATGGATACAGAAGCATGGAGTGAGTTGCCTTGCATGTTTCATACCTTTGGGCAGTTTTGGCTGATACCCTCTAAAACTCCACCACCACCTCAAAGCCAACTGACAAATGAAAGTAATTATTTGATTACAGTGCTAAGTAATCAAAGTACTATGATCACAGTGCTAAACCAGAGCCTTGAGTTCTTGCCTTGAGGGCTTTTATAGGAATGGTGGAAAGGAGAATTTCCTTATAATAGAACTGATGCTTGTAAGCTATGACATAGTAGTAACTGCTCCAAAGTATGAAGAGGCATCTTTCAGTTTTCAGTGCTCTCTGGCCTCCTGATAATCCCATGCAAGAAACGCTCAGTGGCATCAATTAAAAAAGAGCTGCTTTCATCACACAAAAAGCCATTTCAGTCTGTTCTAGTTCATACGTTTAAAATGTCAAATTATTTTTTCAGGGAGGAAGATTTCTTTTTAAAGAAAAATCAGTAAAATTTTGGGATACTGTACTTTGTATTGTAAACCTTGTCTCTAAGGGGGAAAATAGCAAAGTAAATAATGCCTTTATGGGCATGAGGTTTTGCTGCACTTTATGTACTTAGGAACTACTCTGAACAAAACACCACAAAAAGCAGCTCTAGGGAGTAATTTATCTCTTAACATGGTGTAAAGCTTTTATTCAGAGTTGTGTTTTCTCCAGAAATGGTTGGGCTCAAGTCATAAAGCTGTTTTCAGAGTTGCTACACCCCAAAGCACAACAGCTCACACATTAACTGGAGCGGTCAAGCTGGCTTAAGGAAATTGATTTTACTGGTTTTGAATTGTGAAGAAAAAGAATCTCAGTTTAAATTCTGACTTTTAAAGTCTACTTTATACACAGCTGAAAAAGGATAGATTTTCTCAAGCTGTGTAGACAAACTGGTAGAAGTCAAGCTCGGTACCCTCCTTCTTGATAATGTACAGAAATTGCTATGGAGATCTCTTATCTTAGTTCCCGTATTGAAGAGAACATCCATAAATCTTTCTTTGAGGAGTGCTCAGCACTAGTGAGTTTCTGCTGTCTGGTAGATACTTGTGGAGCACCTGCGACATGCGCTGCAGTCCAAGATCTGTCAATGCTCACCACTTCTGTTAAAGAAGTTGGAAAGCATTTTTATTGCCATTTAAGTTTGCTTTCAAATGCTGAGTTATAATTACATGCCCAAGGACAACAATTAGGCCTGTCATGCCTTTTTTTTTTTTAAAGGGCATGGGCATCTTTTTGGTTACTTAAGAAGAATGATCTGAAACTCCAGATTTTTGATGTATTTCAGTTGCATGTTTTCATCTGCGGTTTAGATTCTGATCAGCTGAGGTCGATCTCAGCCCACTGAAAATCTAACGTTTTTGACAATAATTTCTTCTGTGTGCCTTGATAAGTTGAATGTTCAATCTTGAAATCTTGCAAGCTGTTGAGATAAACCTGAAGAGCTACGTTTTTGTGGGGATGTTTCAGGGATTGTCCTTCCGTATTGTTCCCTTATCAGCTGAGACACTCATTTTTCTTGTTTAAGATTCTGGTACTATAAAGTTGAATCTCTACTTTTGAACTGATTATTTATAATGTTTCCTTTCCTTCTCCAGTGGCTGTTTCAAAAAACCTGTTCTCTTCCCCTCCATGGTGCTCTATTAGTCTCTGTGTACCCAATTCAAACCACAAATGGACTCCCTCCCAGTTCTTCTAGTCAGTGTGCTGCCCTCTTAACCTGAAAGTCATTAATGAAGCAGAAACATTTGTAAAGTGGGAATAACCTTGTAGATATAAGCCTCAATGCAATTATAAGTGAAATTGCTTCTAATTCCTCATGTAACTGATTTGACTTCAGAAAAGGACATTATATGTGGAAAACTTTAAAGGATGCTTCAGTCTAGGAAAAGTCTGTTCAAACTAGCTGTTGAATACGTTATATTTACTGTAAGGTTTGGTATTTTTTCACTTCCATCTCTAACTATTCAAATTCTGCCATAGGTTACTTACCAAACAGCATTCATGCAGTGGAAGCAATGCTGGCTGCTGCAAGTATCGGTGCTATCTGGAGTTCAACATCACCAGACTTTGGCATTAATGTGAGTAGCCTTATTATTGCAGGAAAGCTATCACTGTTACATACAAATAAAGGGATGAAGTGGCAGATTGTGTTCACTTTAGTCTTACTGCCACCTCCTGGCACACCCAAGTACACCAGATTTTTATTAGCTACCACAAGTCCATGCTTTCAGTTCTCAGTAGTGACATTCAGCATTGCAAATTGGGTATCTTTATCGAAGTCCCTGTTGGGATATTTTCAGGTGGAATTTCAGTTTTTGTGAGCTTTTATTACATTAAATGTGCAAATGAGCAGCAGTACAACAGAGTTATCTGGGGCTAGGCCCTACCCTCTCAAAGCCTTCCCCAGGCTGCTTAGCTACGCTCCAGTTTCTTTGCATAAGTAGTCCCTTCCTCTGTCCCCGATGTGGGTGAACTGAGCAACACCCATTTGGTCTTTTCCATAAGGCTTTGCGAGCAAGATGAGGCATTTCAGGCTAACCTCACTAACCTATTTAACTCTCCTTTTAGTGTAGGAAGAAGTGCTGTATGTAAAATAAGGTAAAAATTAACTGGATTAATGTGCCCTGGAAGCTTTGAGAATAAATTCTGCTTTCTTTGGAAAGCCTTTAGCACACATCTCAAGCAGCAACAGATACAAATGACTTCTACAATGGAGTGTTGAACCTTTACTCTGTCTAAAAGTTTGCATGAAAGCATTTGGAGAATGTACTGTCTGTGCAGTGCTGAACACAGAAAATACCAATGATTTTAGGTAATGCATACCCTCTATCTCCGTTGACCGGGAGCAGGTTAGATGCGTAGAGCTGTCATCTCTAGCGCTAGAGGGCAGCAGAATTCCACTTTCTTACACTTGAGGTTGTATCATTGGGAAAAAAAATGATTAAAAAAATCATTATAGCATATAATGATCAATCTGTTCTACAAATATTTTCTGCTTGCTCAGAAAATGACAGTATGGAGTATTTTCTTTGCAATGCGATTTGATCTCTCATCTGGGAGAAGATTGTTCATTTCACTTGCATTACAGAGTACTGGTATGTTTTCTGTCCATGTTGATATGCTGTTATTTTCAGTGCCTGGCTTTATTTAGTTTTTGTGATAGTCTTTTAATGAAACTTAGCCTTGGACCAGCAGTGCCATCGATGTCATTTATTCTCTTTTGGCTTGGCAGCGTATATTGGCATGAATTCAAACCCTGAAATCTTGAGGGAGATCAGCAGAGGTCCTCAGAGATATTGGCGTTCACCCTAAGGAAAAGACATTCCTCCTTCTGTGCAGTTGCATTAGTCCTGTTAACATAAACGAAGATTCTGTTTGTGTTTTGGGGAATAGTGTAGCAATTTCAACACTTCAAATCCAATTGTGTATATATGTTTTGTGAAGCTTAGAAATGTCACTTCTCAGAACTGCCTACACGTTGCAGGCTCTGAATGCCGTACATCCAAAGACTTCACAAGCATTCAGGAAGTCTGCTGTCAGAGAACCAGTGAGCTCCCTCCCACACAGAATGCAGCTCTTGGCAGCTTTCCCTTCTTTTCTCTAGTCCTTGTTATCCCTTTTGGTATATTAATAGGAAAGTGGTTCTTTGTGGCCTGTACATAAGAAGTTGTTGGATATATATGCTTAAGAAGAGCCTCTTCTCTTGGAACTATATGAGGAACCTTTGGAGCAAAATTAGTGCAGCTCCATTCATGGAGCCCTGCACAGTTTTTAGTACTGGATTTGAGGCTCAGAAAATAGAATGAGCCATATCTGGTATACCTGAATTTTTCATGAAAGCAATTCCTTGTTGAGCCATCTGGTTGGACTAAAGTTCCAGTGTAGCAATTACGTGTTCCATCTGTTTTTATTGCCCTTGTGTCATACCAGGCTGCCCTGTGGGATTTGATTCTGCCAGTGCTAATGAATCCAACTGGGTGTATTAGCAGCATTGGTAAGACCCTGAGATTTACAGCCATGTCTTTCTGATTCACACCTCTCTTCAGATCCAATTCTTCTGTTAAAGCCCTCTCATTAGTCTTAATTTTTTTAAACATCAGGCAGCACGGATATGGGATATGTACGCTCCATGCTCAGCATGAATGTGTATGTGCCCACACATACATATACATACACACGTGCTGTGTGTAATTTGGCTGCTTAGTCTGTTCTTTGAAAACAGTACAAAGAAGTATGTTTGATTACATACCTAAGAAAGCAGGAAATTGGATTTCATACTCCCTTAGAGGATAACTTTGATGTGTTAATTAAATCTACATTTCCAGGTTTGTTAGCGAACTTGTTAGAGGCTCCTTGAAAACTTCTGAAACCAAACCAGATTCTGGTGTTTGTTTTAAGCTAGTTGATAAAGCTAGGTGTCAGTGCATGCTTATATTGTGCTTACATTATTCTTATGATGTGAATAAGGAAAAGGAAATGCATCTTTGGGTGATAGAAAAGTTGTGACATATTCAGCAGAGACAGTTGTGTGTTTTTATTTGGTCACATCCCTGTGTGTTCAGTGGGCTTTCCTAAAAAGACACCATGCAGAAAGACAGGACCCCTGTACTTCTGCAGGAGGCTTTCTTGCAGCTCTGACCAGCCCAGCTTGGAAAGGAGTGTAACAGAAATTAGTTGACTGGCATGTTTTTGCGCTGGTCTTTTGGTAATAGTTTGTCTCATTTTGGCTGCAAAGTAAAGGGCAAAACAGGAGACAAGAATAAAAAATGCTGTAAAGAATAAGCACATGACTAAAGTTTGATTTTTTGCAACATGACGTAGGAGATTGTTGTTGAATAGTTAGCTGACAATTTTACAGTATGGAGTAATCTTGTAGGTCTTAACATTTCCAGTAATGCAGCTAAAGAGGGATGTGAACGTTGCTGTGTGCTGAGAGCTTTTACTAAAAGGATTTGCTTCTTGCTGTTGAATACAGAAAGATACATTTCTGGTAGAGTGCTGCATGCTGTGTATCTGGGGGAAAAACATGCCAGAAGGTTATTTCTCTCAAATGTGATAATAGCTATAGTAAATTCCTGAGAACAGTGTAAGCTGGAAGAGGAAACTTAGCATTTGAATGTGTCCTGCCCCAGAGGTTCTAAGGGAGCTGGGGTAGTTTTTTGTTGGCAGTATGTATGTATGTATGTATGTGCGTTTTCAATATCTAGTAACTCTGATAAAACCCAGTGGTACAGTTTCGTTTGTTAATCGTAGCTGAGCAAAGCTGCCAGTCCATGTGAAGTGCCACCTTGCTGTGTGATAAAGGCATCTTCCAGAAGACTGGTGTTCTTCAGTTTCTCCCCTGTGCAGACTGCCCAGCTACTGGTGCATTGTCCAAGGAGTGTGGGGGGCAGTTTACTAGGGCATGCAGATGCAGGTAGGAGTTGTGGACCTTCAAGTAAATAAAGTGCCTGACTCCTGCTCACATTGCAGGTGCTTATCCTCTCTAGATGAGCTTAAGTGATTCTCAAGATGAATTTTTACCTGCTTAGATAGCTTTGCACTTGTTCCTTCAGTAAATGCCATCCTGTGATTTGTGGTGATTTTATCTTTGTTACTGGTTGATATATTTGGGGGTTGTTAAATAGATTGTTACAAACCTGTTGTACTTTGAAAATCTTGGGTGAGTGAAAGACAAGCAGGCAGTCTTTTAACAGTTCTCCTGCTAATTCCTGTCCTTATTCCTTGCTTTATTCTTGAGATTTGCATTTAGTATCTAGTGGGTTTTCCTACTGCAGCAATTTAACTTCTTTTTCTCTATTTCCCTAGGGTGTACTGGACAGATTTTCCCAAATTCAGCCTAAGCTCATCTTCTCTGTTGAAGCTGTTATATACAATGGCAAAGAACATAAACACTTGGAAAAGCTGCTTAATGTGGTAAAAGGTATTTCGCTGCGTACCATCTACTCTTAATTATGCTGTAGTTCTCTGAGCACTCAAAGCCTTCACTGCCACAAAAAGTGACGCTTTTGACTGCTTCTCGCTGTCCTTCCTCCTTTAAAGTGTCTCTGTGGCCACTTGGAACTTCGGAACTGATTTGAATAAAAAGTAACCAGTCTTTTGTGTAATTCTCATGGTCTTTTGCTAGCTTAGCTGAAGTATCGCATCATAAATTATTCAGCTGTATCAGCAGGCGAACAGGGACTCGTGATACTGGGTTTTTTGAGCCCAAGTGAGGTGCTGCTGTAAAAAATGAAGAGGTATTACAGCATTAAAGCATGCAGATTTACACCTAGGCTGGCAATATTGAACAAATTGTATCTTGGGTAACAGTTCAGTCTTCTGGAGTTTCAATGCTTGGTGCATCAGAATTATTCCTGTTACTTAGTGCATTACATTGTATGATCCAATCAGATAGAAAAGACCCTTGTTTTAGGTAACTAAATGTAGGAAATAATTTGTTTCCTTCCTTCTTTCAGGGCTTCCAGATATAAAAAAAGTGGTGGTGATTCCGTATGTCTCCTCAAGAGAAAACATAGATATATCTAGGATTCCAAACAGGTAATGCGAGCTTGTGAGCTGTGACTGGCCTCACTATGTATGTGATGGATGCTGACAGCAATTGAAAATGAGCTTGCAAAAGCTAGGGTTTAGTCAGGTTTCTTAATGTGGGTCCAGCTTCACACTGAAAGTAGAAGTAATATGTTGCTGCAGATGTTTTGCTTCTACAAAGCCACTGTTGGTATTAATGGTTCTCAAACACAGGCAAAATTCAGTAGGGTATAGCAAGGAGAAGAAAATCGCTTTGAGAAATAAATAATTAATAATTTAAGTGACATTTCTGGAGATAATTTGTTTTGCTTATTTACTGTCCTGGATTACATACATTGGGTACCTTTTGGGAGTGGCTGAGTTCCAGATTTTGTGTTGAGGGTGAGATTTTTCCAGTCTGAGCCGCTAAGAGCGGCAGCTGATCATAGGTGCAGATTTATAGGCTTGGTTTTGTTGTTTTACATTTCAATATTATACTAATGCTTTATTTTAAAAGCAAAAAGGAAACAAAATAATTAGCAGCTCAGAGAGTAAAAAGACTAGGAATAAAAATCATGTACACAGTTTGAGTATATAGCTCATTGTAAAAGAGATACTAACGACAGAGGTAATTCTGTGTATGGGCTGGGGTAATGATGTAAATTTGTTCTAAATGTTCTTTTTCTCCCCTCTTACGCAGTGTCTTTTTAGAAGACTTCCTGGCTACTGGGAAAGGAGACCAGGCCCCCCAGCTGGAGTTTGAACAGCTGCCTTTCAGTCATCCTCTCTTTATCATGTATTCATCAGGCACAACAGGGGCACCAAAATGCATGGTTCATTCAGCAGGGGTATGTCTGCCCTCCTGGAGCTCCACTATCTATATTTAACTACCTGGGTTATATTTTTCCTTTGACAGTATCACACTATAATGCACTTCAAGGATGAATTGATTGCTGACAGTTTTTCAGTAATTTGCAATGAAACTTTCTATTTGTAAGTGACTGAAAGCAAATACAGATTTAAAAACCCCAAATTATTTTATATCCTTAAAGATTCAGACTTCAGCTGTTTCCTGGGAGCAAGTGTCACTCACGAAAGCACTGGTAGAACTGGCCTGACTTATACTTGCAGTAAGAAAGGCCAAAGAACTTAAACTGAGTCCTTAGAACTGATTTTTGGACACAGTTGAGGCCCTTAGGGAGCTTGCAGTTTTTATTACCTAGGATTTTTTTGACCATAAACTTCAGTCCCTACATTTATCAGTTCAGAGCATGTCATCCTTATCAATCTTTTAAGGAAGGAAGCCGAAAGGTTAGCTTATGTCTTTGGGTGTAGGTTTTGGTTTGTACAGAAGCTTTGCTTTAGGTAGTGTCTTATTGTGACTAAATGTACCTATGATGTTACTGCCAAAATGACCCATGTTCACATGCTTTCCATTTATTATTCAGGTTCTTGGCAACTTAAAAAGTTACAGAAGTGATTCCAGCAGTTGGGCATAGTGTTGAAACTTTAACTCTGCTGTTAGTATGATCCTTAATAAAAGGCAGGGTTTTGGTGTTATTTCCCTTAAGGCAGGCACAATATGTTGTCTAGCGCACTTCAACCAACTTGTATGGATTAAACTGCACAACTTTTAGCCAGAGTCCACTGTTTCTGCTCTTTGCTCTTGAAGTCAGGATGAGCATCTTGCAAGACTGGCTGTAGGGTTTTTTAGGTAGCCTGAGGGCAGGGCCACTTTGTCACACCCATAGCGTGTACATTCTTGCCTCTGTGATGGCAGGGACTGGAGGATTTGCCCACAGACAAATCCCACACTGCCTGTAGACACTGCTTTATTATCAGTAGGAGATCATACCAGGCAGCATGTGACATACAAAATGGTCTCCTTGGGACACAAATCCTGTGTTTGTGAAGAAGAAAAAAGTAGTTATATTTTGGAGTTTGACAGTTCTTTTGCATCTGTGCTGGCTTTAGACTGGTTAAAAGTACTTGCAGAGACAGATTAGCAAAAAGAGGACAGGTATTTTGTTCTGTGATGTAGGATAAACAGTAGGGAGATGAAAAACACAGGTGTAGATCAGAAAACAGGACTTTTCTCTGCAAAGTTTTTTCTTGTCCCATGTTACCTGTGTGACTGCTTAGTTTGCCTTTAGTCATGCCTCTGCTCTCCATTTGAATCACCTGTTCAGTTCAAACAGAGTTTAGGTATGGACTACTCATCCTTGCTGGGGAGGAGAGAATGTGATGGCTTCTTGAATAAGATATGTTATTTATGAGGATTCTGTGTTCCTACTGAGCAGCTCTCTAGTTCCTGTATTGCAGGATAATGTTTTTTCTATGTTCTGGTGCTAAAATCTCTTTTATTTGGCCTAAAAGCAAATTATTGCATCAGAGGTTCTATGGTTTGCATGCTTTGTATGTGTCAGCTTGAATAGGGCCTACAGATAAAATGCGTGCAAAGAGATTTGTAGATGTCTTCTGCACACTTGATTGGGTTCCTCTGCTTGTTCTTGGCTTAATCTTGTTTGCCCTGGAAATAATAGGAGGATTCTCACTGATTTCAACAAAAGCAGAATTAGCCCATGGTCTTCGTCTCATTTTCCAGCCTCAGATTGACTGAAGTTTGATTTTGATAGTTTAAAACATAAGACAGGATGGCATTTCAGTAAAGGCACTTCAGTTGCTTTTTTTGCAGTGTGCTTCAAAGCTGTTTTCTTTCTGTACTGATCTTAGAGATGCCAATACACAGTTTACTTTAAATTCACAACTCTGTTTCTGTCTAATTCTGCAGTATGTTTCTGGTCTGTCTTCTCTGTACACATTCTGTTTTCTTGACACACAGTGAAATAACATATGTAAATAGTGAAAATGAAGCCGTGTCATGGGAGATGATTTAGGAAGCAGTGCCTCAGAGGGGACTAAGCTTTTTCCTGGCCTTGCAAGCAAAGCTGTCTTGTATTGAACAATTGGGTGTGCTACAGAGAGCCATTTGGAGGGTTCTTTTTATTACTTGAAAAACAATAGTCCTAAAAACATTGCTTCTGCTTCTTACCTCATTCATACAGGCCCCTTTTCAGTTATTCCATATTCCCAATTATTTAAGAAGATAATTTTTTGGTAAAATCCTAATCAGTTAATTTCTGTGCGTCTTAAGGACTTGCAAGACCTGAGCTTAAATAGCTGTACTGCTGCAGACCTCTTGTGTAACTGTAGGCAAATCACTCTGTGGATTTCTCATGCTCGGACTCTTCTGAATGCTGCATTGAGGCTGCTGGTTTGAGACTAGCAGCCTTGAGTAGCTGCTGTCTTTCAGCTGTGTAACCTCTTAGCACTGGTCCCTATGTGCTGGTGGTGTGGCTCAGGAGCAGCCGTGCTGACTGATACTTTGACATTCCAGATGCTCAGCACTTTACCAGCCATATGTTAAGCCCAGTGAAGACAAGCAGAGCAGTAAGTTATCAGCTGCCACATATGTGTCTTGAAATGCTTGTTCAGGGTTTATTTTGGGGGTCATACAAGTCCTATAAGTAAGCCCCATAAATAAACTTGAGATCGCACACTGGGCCATAAGCTCTTCAGAACAGGTATACAGTCTACCACAATACCTTTGCTTCTGGGGTGAGACTTACCAGGTTTTGCAGGGGATTAGTTCATAGCCTCTACCTAAAGTAATTGTTCAAAAAATTGCTTGTTTCCCAAACTGTGCAATAGCAACCACTAAATGAAAGATAAGGAAAGCCAGTATTTGTTTTAATTGAATGACTTTTAATTTCACTCTTACGTGGCTTTTTCAGACTCTCTTGTGGGGGTGATGTGCTTACTTTTATAAATGGAATAATTATGTTAACACCTGCAATTCTTTTGGCAACCTTAACAATGAAGGTGGTTTTAAATCCTGACTGCTTTTCAGTTTTCAAGGTAGGGAATGTTAGCTATAGCTAGGTGGCAGCATCGGGACAGCTTAATGTGTTCAAACAGTAGCAGGTGACTCCAGGCCTGGTTCTTTTGCAAGGAGAAAATAAGACTTATTCCTGTATTTTTATTTAATGTTTTCTGCCTTTTCTCCTGAAGCATGTGCCAGTTTTATGACTCACCTCTTTCATTTCAAGTGTTCATCTGTAATGTATTTTCTTTCAGCATAAGTCTTGTTTCATGCTTATGAGGCTCTAAATAGTTCCACTATAACTCCTTGCATAAAAGCAAAACCCATCTTTAAAGTCAACCACACCAATTTGTCACTGCAGTTTAGTGGCTTAATGAAGTAGTTTGCAGATTTATCTATCCTAACAAGTTATGCTTTAATGATGATTAGAAAGGTACTTGAGCAGCATCTATAACAAAAGAGAAAAGAGAGTAATATATTTAACTACATTATCAGTATTGATGCTTTGAGCTGGGAGGTTTTTCACATTGCTAGTCACTTCCATGTTTATAGGAGATGTGTGTAGTTAGGTCTTTCCTGTCCTAGATGTTAATAGATAAGATAGTTTGGATACATATTGTTAATGTATAGGAGCTGCTGCAGTTTATAGCAGTTCTAGGTCCTTCATTCCTCCCAGTTGCATTGGTATACTGAAACAAAACTGTCAAAGGGCTTATCTTGTAAAATCTGACCAGCAAGCCATTAAGATTATGGCCTTCATGGTGCACTCTGCAACTCTGCTGGCTGAGGAGAGTTAGAAGTGGAGGAAGTTACTTACTCCATGGGTTAAAAATGATGTGTAGGGGGAATTGCTGAGGTCTAATGGGAGAAGATGAAAAGTTACATGAAAAAATGGAGAATACAATTGCTGCAGCTGCTGTAGATAGGCCCTGGGATTTACTTTAGTTGTAGTTAAAGGAAATACTTGCCTTTAACTGTGGAGTACATCCTGTGAAGTAGTGACAACATTAAGGGGTTTTTAAGTCTTAATGTGTCAGAATTTTGCTTTTCATTTATGTGAACTTATATTTTCCTTTCTCTGTTTTTCAGGGTACGCTAATACAGCATCTGAAGGAACACATTCTTCATGGTAACATGACCAGCAATGACATTATTATGTACTATACAACGGCAAGTGTGGCTTAAGGCATTTTTAAAACCACTTTAATATATTTTTTCTTATAGAGATGGGAGAGCTTTTCATACAAATCTACAAGTGCATTTTATGTATCCTTAATTCTTCTGCAAGGGATTGTCCTATTTGACTGTTTTGGTGGGGAGGTAAGAAGCTGCTGAATAAATCTGATCTGTGTAGGAGTTCGGTTACGTGGTGGGTTATCTTCCTAATGCTGTGGTAAAGGAAATGATTGCGAAGTCTTCTATGACTGAAACATTTTGAGAAGGCTGATGTTTATCCTCATGAGTTCCTTTCTGAACTTCAACACCACTAATCAGTTTGGAATATCTCCATGAAGGAATTGTTATAATTACCTTGTCTCAGAGCGTCCTGTCTTTCAACACATGCTTTAAAAGTATGTGTATAGGGATGTATGGAATCTGCATCTCATTCGGTATTTGTAAAGATAAATTAGGTGAACATTCATCGGGAAGATGTAACTGACCCACTCTTGGGACAGGTGACAGGATAAGCAGTGTTCCAGCCTTATTTTCTGATTCCTAAATAATGTGATTAGATATAATCAGCAGAGATGAGCATAAACTTGGGTGTTGGTTTAACGGTTTTTAAAGCAGGAAAACTTGAGGCAAGGAGAATGGAGGGGAAAATGGCACCTTTTGCACAAGGGCAAGGAGCATGCTTTGGTCCAGATGATTTTGCCAAGAGCTACACATGTCCATCATTTTCTAGTTGCCTGTAGCTCCTCTACCAGCATATGATAGCAAGCAGCACTCCTGATGGCTGTGATATTGCTGCCAGAAAAGCAGACAGCTAGCTGACAAAGATGGAAATTGATGTAGGTATTTTCTGTTTTCCAGACTGGCTGGATGATGTGGAATTGGCTGGTGACTGCGCTTGCTACAGGAGCTTCAGTGGTCCTGTATGATGGATCTCCTCTAATTCCATCACCAAATGTGCTCTGGGACTTGACTGACAGGCTGGGGTATGTAAACAAGATTAAATGGAGGAAAATGGTCTGCTCCTGTTACAATGACCACATACAAGCAACCTCATTAAAGGTGGCATTCCCTTGATCAAAGCTAGTATGCATCATGAGTTTATCCTCTGGCTTAGCCTTGAGTGGTACTACCTCTTAACAGTTTGTACTAAACCAGTTTTTGACAGAGAGAGGAGAGACAAAGAGCTGATTGTCTCAAATTTGAGTTAAGTATTTGGATTCCAGGCAAACAAAGAATTTTGGTTCAATAGTCAGTTTTCAAGAGCAGCCTTTTCAAAAGGTAGTAATTGGGAGCAATCTGAACAGTAATTTCTCAGCACACACAGAACTTAGGAAATTAACGTCCTTTTTTCAAGCAGTTCAACATAAGGCTCAATGTAACACTTTGACTTAAAGATATAAATTGACTGCAAAGGCTCAGCAGGGTTGCTTATATTTTCATATTTTGCTTTTAAATCTATAATGCCTAATTTTCCCTGCCAAGCTGGTCGTTAATTGTTTTACACAGGTCTTTGTGCCTCCAGATGCTCACAGTGCCCTCTCTGTCAAAGCCCAGAGAAATGGCAGGTATTGGATAAACACCTGTAAAATCCTGTGCTGGTATTTAGTTTTGTACTCTGCTTCACCTTTATCTTTCTGGTAACTTTACTATTTTGCCAGCTGGATGTAAGAAGTAGATCTGAATGTTATTGCTGATAAAAATAATGTCATTTTCAATTGATAATCAAAATTGTCGTAGAAAGCGGATGCCAAAAGATTCACTTCCTGACTCTTGATAATTAATAATTTAAACTTCACTGAATCTTTTGTGACATGTAACATTCAGAGGGTGACGTTTTGTCTCTGGCTATTATAATTGAAGGTTAAGCCTAGGCAGAATGCTTCCAGTAAAAAAACCCAACATGAAACCAACCCACAAACTTAAGACGCCCCCCACCTCCCCTCCAAAAAAACCTATTAGAACAACAGGCAAAAATTTAGACTCAAGAAATAACACAGCTTATTTTTAAGCATTGTTTCTGCATGCCAGAAGTAAGTGAAGATAACTGAAATGTGTCTGCATGTCTCACTTTTGTAATCTGGCGCTAAAAGCGGTGGCCATCTGTGTGGTACTTCATAATGCAGTCTGTTCCCAGCTCAGTCATATGTTACATATTAAAAAAAAGGGCTTCAAACATGTGAAGACTACCTTACTTCTCTGCAGATGTGTCACACTTTCTTTCTGAGAGCATGTTCTTACAGTATCATCAAGGTATCTCATATTGCATGACAAGATTTTAAGTGGACATCAATTAACGATCTGTTCAAGTGAACTCTTTTGTCACCATCCACCAGTTATGTAGCATTTGGAAGGAAATAATAGAAGACTAGGCTCTGTATGTGCTGTAGAGGAAGTGTCGGAGCTTAAAAATAGAGAAGGATTTTGTATTCTAGCTGTAAAATAAGCAATAATTTGAAGCATGGAAGGAAAGTAAGATATTATACAGGAGTGTGATGTGGTTGTGGTATGTAACTGGAGGAGCAATACATATCTGGACTGTCATGGTCGTGTTCCCATGTACCTGATAAACTGCTATATGCACCAGTGTGCAAATAGCCTGTCCCTACCCAAGAGGTGGCAGCCTCTTAGTAACTGTCATCTACCTAAAATGGCAAAGACATCCCCTTTTGATAGTGTTCAAATAGCTTTCTCTCCATGTCTGAAATAGTATTATCTCAAGAGCTGTTCTACCTTCCCTCTTGCCTTTGGCATAAAAACAAAGATAGCAGGATCTTATTTTACGTTCTACTGATGTGTGATTGCCCATGTTCTGTGCCCTCAAGACTGTGTCCCTTATCCTTGTCTGTCCCTGTGCATTTTCTTGAGTGAGTTTATTGCTGTAATATAAAATGAATTAGCAGAAGGCAGGGAAGAGGATTTCCTGAAAGTCAGCAGAAACGGAACTAGCACTTCTATTGATTGAGTAGGGAAGGGGACAGCCTTCATTTCAAATTTCAATTATGTTGTATTGGAGAGCTCCACATACCCTTTTGTAGGGGCAGAATTCAGTTATTCAGTTAGCTAGGCCATATTTCATTTCAGTTAGGCACCTGCAACTCCAACTTTCATCTGTGTAAATTGAAGAGGGAAAATCACTGGCTGCTGTCTTCAGAGTGAAGTATTCTTTGTTGAACCGTGCCCTGAAATGGCAATTTTCTTACAGGCAGGAGTGTAACAAGGCAGCAGTTTTGTGTTTAACAGCTTAGTGACAATTATGACCCATTAATGAAATAAATGTTGTAACATTTTGTGATGTCTTTGGAGTATTCTGCAGTTATGAATTCCTGTAAATGAAAGTGAGCGTTCTTCATGAGGTGGGAAAGCTTTGCTTAATATTTAATGGTCGAATTAAAAGTTTCAAAGCTGCAGAAATGACATGTGATCTGACTGATTTTGATTGCTCAAAAGAATGTGCCTTGCAGTTAGAAAGCTTTAAGACACTGCATTGCTTGACTGATCAATGTAGTGTCTAACAGCCTCTGCTTACCGCAGTGGGAATTGCAAGCCTTTAGTGTCTTAGCATATTATTTAAATATGCCAAATAGTGAAACTTTTTTCACTCTAGGATCACCATCCTTGGGACGGGTGCAAAGTGGCTGTCTGTGCTAGAAGAGAAAAATTTAAAACCAGGTAAGCTTCAAAAAGCTGTTGCATCCCTTCTGTCCTCCCTCCTACCTTTCCTATCCAGGTTCTGGCCCTGAATCTTGTCAAAATACTTTATGTAATTGTTCTGGATTGTAGTGTCAAATAGATGCAAACTCTTGTAAAAATTCTACCTTAACCTATTTTGTTGATTTCCTCCTTTTTAAGGTGAAACACACAATCTCCAAACCCTCCACACTATTCTGTCTACAGGATCACCGCTCAAACCTCAAAGCTATGAGTATGTCTACAAACACATAAAAAGCAGTATTCTCCTGGGATCCATTTCAGGTGATGCTTTCATGCTGCATGCATCCTCCTAATTCTGTTCATTGCCTGTGTGTTTCCTTCTTGCTTGTTTGCTGCTGTATATTTAAGAAGCTTAACCTTTGGATTGTTCAGGCTTGGTTACAGTTAAACTGGAATTAGCTGTCTTATTAGTGCAAAGATTTTCTGCATAATTCAGTGTGCCATAATGAAGCTCACACACTCAAAGGCTTTTAGGTGGAATGCTTCTGATATGGTGGACATTTTGGGTTTTGGCTGCTTTTTTTTCAGCAGGCACATTTATTTTGACTGTCTGTCTTTAGGGGTAGCAGGGTGAGATCAAGAAAAGAGTCTATTAAGCTACAGAACACACTGGTCTGCAAATAGCTGACTTCAGCAGAAAATACCTCTTGGAGAGTTTTTTTCATGTCCCTGTTTCAGTTCTTTTGGAGTAAGTATTTGACAGCCAGAGTTTTCTGTAACTTACATGATTAGGGAAATATCAAGCCCACATATTGTGCAGTTTGTTGTGAGGAGTGCGAGCTGAGGCAACTTCTGTTCACAGCAAGTCCACCATGGAACTCCTGTTTTGTAAAAAGGACCGACTTTTTCAAAGGGCATTTTAACTTAGTTTGATTTGTTTAAGGTTTGACTGTTCTGCTACTGAACTCACCTGTGACTCAGGCCTTAGTAAGAGTAGTGCTGAATCTAGAACTTGCTACAATAGATGTTAGTCTCATATGCAGGATACTATTTTTGAGTGAAGCTAACATGATTGATATGTCTTATAATTCCACTTCCTTGAAGTTCTAGAAAGACTAAAAATATTCCAGTTAAGTAAGCACTTTGACAGTATCTATTTTCATTAAGATAACTGTTCATTCTATAGACATGGCTCCCCTTTCTTCCCTTTCTCCTCCTCCCTGCTAATAAGAGTGAGATATAACAGCTAAGTAAATACTGAGTGGAATAGCTTGACATTACCTTAAACTAATTCAGACAAGAAAACATTTCTTAGTGACCATAAATATCTAAGTCTGAAAACTAGGGCCTGTTTTTCTCATTAGATAGACAGAAACTTCCTTAAATGAGATTAAAGAAACTGTTGGAAGAAGAAAAGTTACGCCTTAAGGAATATTCTTGCATGAAGGGCATAAATGTATAAAGACATGTAAAGTAAGAAAATAAACCTTCTTTTATTAAGTCCCATACCATCCTGGATAATGCTTGCCTGTTCTATGCCACTTAATGTGGATCAGAAGCTGTTCTAGAGTTCTTAAGTAGCTTTCAGTTTTGCTTTTCCCAAAATATACTGTGTATTCTAAATGGACTATTTTATTGTAGGTGGGACAGATATAATTTCATCTTTCATGGGTCAGAATGTTACAATTCCAGTTTACAAAGGAGAAATTCAGGCCAGAAATCTTGGAATGGCTGTAGAAGCATGGAATGATGAAGGTAACTGTTATCAAAACTATTATGCAAAGTTATGAAATACAGTAGTTATATGAGCTTAAGTTTCATTCGCCAGATGGGTAAATGGTCAGCTGTTAAATGAGTGATTTCACCTAGGAAGCATGTTCCATAAAACCTGCCTCTGAATCCATCTCATCTGGATCATACAGGACTCTAGTGAAGATAATCTATATATAGATTATAAAGGCCCTCCTTTTCCATTGCTCTGCTAAAACACATCAAGGCCAAATTCTAGCCTCTGGTATGTGTGTTAGTTAGCTGTGTTGCTGTGCATATAGCCAGGCTGGCTTCCACCGTGTGGTGCAACTCTCTTGAAATTACTGAGGTTGATCGGGATGAGTTTAGGAATGGAACGCAAGCTGTTAAGCACACCAGTCACAGCTCATCTTA
This sequence comes from Lathamus discolor, assembly GCF_037157495.1. Classification (NCBI taxonomy): domain Eukaryota; kingdom Metazoa; phylum Chordata; class Aves; order Psittaciformes; family Psittacidae; genus Lathamus; species Lathamus discolor. The sequence goes on along the minus strand of NC_088895.1, from coordinate 11,157,536 downwards.
TAGCTACAGCAGCATCTGCCACGTAAATAATAACTGTAGATGCTCTTTGCTTTGGTACTCTATTGTTTACCTTTTTCCTTGTAAACAGGAAAACCAGTTTGGGGTGAAAGTGGAGAGCTGGTTTGTACCAAGCCTATTCCCTGTCAGCCTACACACTTCTGGAATGATGAGAATGGAAGCAAATACAGGAAGGCATATTTTTCAAAATTCCCAGGTATGTAATGAAAGGCTTTGGGTATTGTTCAAACTGACCAAGGATATAGATGGCATTGCTGCTCTTAAGAAAGTACAGGCTTATTCTTGCCCAGTGATATGTAAGTGCATTTTTGAATCTAGATTTCCAAGGTGAGAAATCCATAGCATGTTTCATAGTATCTCACTCTGTTTTCTAGTGGTTTGTTTTGAATATGGATCCAAATCAATTTTAAGAATTTCTGGAAAGCTCCAATCCCATTTTGCTCCTGCTCTCATTAGGCAGATGTGACTGTAACAGCCTGATAATCTGTAGTGCAGACATGGACTGCTTGGTATGAGTGCGAAATGAAAGTGCTGAATAGGTCAGGGAGCAATCAGCTATTAATGAGTGCTACTGCACCTCTGCCAGACTGCTGTTACCTAGCTGGAAGAGTAAATCCTCAGGGATAAGTACTGACCCTGCTACCTCATTAGCATGAGGTTTAAGTATATGCAGCTTCAGACATGCGGAGTCTGCATTTGTACAGTCTTCCAGTGGTGGTAAGAGTAAAGGAATAGATACTGTGTGCCAGAAGCTTTCTTCCTAATAATTTTGGAGGACTCCTGTCATCCGGAGCTTTTGCTCCTGTGACACAGCAATGCTGAACTCCCTGCTGCCTATGGGGCAGGGGCTTTTATAGGGGCAGGACCTCAAGCTGCTGCTTGTTGGAGATGGAAGCTTTTTTATAAATAGCAGCAATACAGAGTGAATTCACAAGCAAAGTCAGGACATGCATCAGGAGATAATTATATAGGAAAACTGAGGGAATGTGGGAGTTGGTCTGCATGTAAGCCTGACAGCAGTAAATAGGGGAAAAAATAAACCTGTGCTGACAGTTGTTAGATTGAAATCATTGAGGTCCAGAGGTTCTGTCTGAAACCTCTTTTCTGTCTTTCCTTGTAAATGGGCTTAAGGCTGTCATAGTGAAGTTAAAAAATGGTCTTATGTGTACATGCACGTGTAAACAATTGAGGGTTGTCTGTTTTCCTTAGAAAAACTTGACTAGAATTGACCTGTATTTCTGTTTGTGGCAGGGTGCTGTAGTGGTAGCAATCTTAAAAGGAATACAAAAGTTATTCCAGCTCTGCAGTCGAATCTGATTGTATATTAATGCAACTCAAGTTCATTAAGTACATAAGCCTCAAGGGAATTGTTGAGACCTATTGTGCAAGCCCAGAAAGCTTCTTGCATAGGATTGCACATCCTAAAAGGGGATCGAGAAAGACTGGTGGGAATGGTGTTATTTATGTGGAAGATTCTCCCAGTTCCCTCAAAATACGGTGTTCAGAGCAGCTATTCACCTGTTTTCTAAAGGATGCTGTATAGTCATGCAAGCAAATAATCAGAAGATAACCTAGTTTGATCCTAATGTCTGAACTACTTTCATGTGTGTTAGCTTTTTGTAGTAAATGCAGTGTGGATTGTTTGCGTAGTTAAGTACTACTACACTTGCTGTGGGTAGTTCTCAAACTAGATCTGATATGTTACATTTTTGTATGTAATTTATTAAGTTAACATGAGTTGAATTACACAAATGCCTGTCACGACTGGATGAATAAGCAATCGGCTTCTTAATCTCTGTCATTCTCTAATAGGTGTTTGGGCTCATGGTGATTACTGCAAAATTAATCCCAAGACAGGAGGAATTGTCATGCTGGGTCGCAGGTATAGTATTTTGGTGAAAGCATTAAAATCTACAAACTTCACCTTAGAGCATAATGTAGATGACTTTCCATCATGCCTGTTAGCTTTATATTACTTTTGTTAAACCCAGTATTGTGAATTCCAGCCCTTAAATTAATCAGAGCAGCTGGATTAGAGGGAAGGAGCCCATTTCAGAGTTCTACTCCACTTCTGTCTGTGTGAACACAAGACACTGTTGAACTTGTTTTTCTGTTCCATGGTTTATAATGATAATTTATAAGAGTTCAAATTGAGAGTGCAGCACGTTTGAGGTGGTGAATCAGGAAACTTTTCTTCTGGTCTTGCCTTTGCCATTGACTTGCTTTACAGCAAAACTGAAATTATAGAAGGTCAGGTATAAGTTGTGCTTATGTTGGCCATCACAGATGTTCAAGATCACACTTGTGGCTACATTTTCTGCTTGCATTTAAAAGTTGTTGTTCGAAACACAGTTGAGTGGATGCCTTGATTCTGTGTCTTGCATTGTCACAAACAGACCTACTCAACAGACATACAGTATGAGGCTGCTATGTATGAAACACAAGTTCCAGCTATAAGAGATGGAAAGTAATGATGTGCAATTGCAATATGATGGAGTACTAAGATCCTTGGTCTGTTTGGTCATCAGTGGCATGTGTGTTTAGTTGTAGGCTACTGGAAAGAGGAGGCACTAGGAAAGGATCAAGTTGTACAACTTCATTTTAATGAGCAAAATGTCTTTTTGAAACAAATTCTTTTAAAATTCTATTTCTAGTGTGGCTGCATATTCACTGCATGAAATGTAGAGAGATTTGGTTAATTGCATCAATTCTTCTCTTTTCATCAGACTAATCATATTTCAATGCTTCTTTGTTTTGTTGGTGTGTGATTCAGTGATGGTACCTTAAATCCGAATGGAGTAAGATTCGGAAGCTCTGAAATCTACAACATAGGTATGAAATTAACTTTCCACCTCTCAGCGATGACATTGTTGCCTTAAATCTTTATAATGCTTACATTTCAGGTGTTTGGAAGGATTAGATAATAAAAGACTTGCATTTTTCAAATGTCAGCAGAGAGCATATTAGCCCTAACAGTAAAATTCAGTTTTGAAGACTTGAAATGGATTGCTTTCCCAAAGCTTCTGTAGGGCTGGAGATGACTGCTCAAGATCTGTTCTCTGTAAGATGTTGTTTTCATATAATAAGGCCTTAAGGACTAATTATATAATACAGATTTAGAAGAGAACCTAACTGCTGAGGTTTTTCTTCCCCCTCGCAAGACAAGCGGTTTTATTCTTTCTTTACTAATAATTAGAAGAAGTTCTTGAGCTTGTGCTTCGTATTTCAAAGCTCTGTCTTGTGAAGGGCTGTGAAAATGCACCTGCCGAGGTGCTAATCTGAGACTTAGGGGCCTGTTGCTTCTCCTGGCTCTTGTGTGATCCAGTGTGTTAGTTTTCTGTCTCTGCAGTAATGAGGGTTGTGAGGAAACCCAAAGAAAATGGCTTAGTGTAAAAGCTTCTGTCCCAAAAGCTATGCAATTTTTTTTTTTGTCGTGGACTTAAATATTATCTGGTCCTTAAACCTGGATTTTCACCTAAGCAGGAGTTAAAATTTCAGAGCAGGCAGAGCAAAGCTTATAGAATAACATAGCCACAATGCCTGTTTTGCCTTTGCAGCTCTGCGGAGCTGGTGCTTCTTTTGGTGCAACCACAAAACATGTGCGTAATGAATAATACACAAACACAAGTGCTAATAAGGATTCTCCTTTCTTTTCAGTTGAAGCCTTTGAGGAGGTTTCTGATAGCCTCTGCGTCCCCCAGTACAACAAAGATGGGGAGGAGAGGGTGATACTCTTCCTGAAGATGGCATTAAACCATGCGTTCAGCAAGGATCTCGTGAAAAGAATCCAGGATGCAATCCGCAGAGCGCTTTCTGCCAGGCATGTTCCAAGCCTCATTCTAGAAACCAAAGGCATTCCGGTATGTCATGAAAAATGCTGCCTACTTTTTTCTTTGTCACCTTGAATAGTAATTAAGGAGCAGTTGTCATTGCTCTTCAAACCCACATGCATGGAAATTTTAGCATCTCAAAAGTGTATTCAAGCTTTATAAATAGTTTGTCTATGTTGCCTAGCAACATCATTTCTTCTCCTTTTCAGCTAAGCATGTTTTTGTTTAACAATACCTAAAAATGCCCGTTCTCAGTTTATAAATGTGTTGTGCTCGCTCAGTAATATATACTTAAACCTTTTAAATTACCTTTTTAATATTTTCCTTTAACTTCATCTTTTCTGGCTACCCCTCAGCTTATTTTGTTTTTGTTTTGCTGTTTCGAATGACATTCTTATGAAAGCTGAGAGTACTGAGCAAATTCATAAAATCATTTTGTAAGTCATTTCACCTTTACATCTGTTTAGCCACTTAAATGTACCTCTATCAGTGCCTTAACTGTAGCAGTTATTAAAATCCTTGTGCTTATGGGCACAAGAGGGAGGGCAGAGAAATTTACAGCTAAAGGTTCTACATGCTCCGTCTCCTGGATCTGTGTTACTCTAGTGCTCTCCTTTGCTGTATGAACCATAGAATCATAGGATAGCTCGGGTTGGAAAGGACCTTAAGACCATCTAGTTCCAGCTCCCCTGCCATGGGCAGGGGCACCTCACACTAAACCCTGTCACCCAAGGCTCTGTCCAGCCTGGCCTTGAGCACTGCCAGGGATTTAGCATTCACAACTTCCTTGGGCAACCCATTCCAGTGCTTCACCACTCTCACAGTAAAGAATTTCTTCCTTATTTCCAATCTAAACTTCCCCTGTTTCAGTTTGAACCCATTACCCCTTGTCCTGTCACTGCAGTCCCTAATGAAGAGCCCCTCCCCAGCATCCCTATAGGCCCCCTTCAGATACTGGAAGGCTGCTATGAGGTCTCCACGCAGCCTTCTCTTCTCCAGGCTGAACAGCCCCAACTTTCTCAGCCTCTCTTCATACGGGAGGTGCTCCAGCCCCTGATCATCCCTGTGGCCCTCCTCTGGACTTGTTCCAGCAGTTCCATGTCCTTTTTATGTTGAGGACACCAGAACTGTACACAGTACTCCAAGTTGAGGTCTCACAAGAACCTTTTAGTTGGGATGCCTGTGTTTTATAGTACTGTCTGCTAGTCCTCTCAACAGCTGTCTCAGGTCCATTTGCACATGGACTTGGGTGTGCCTAGAGTAAAAATTTGAGACTTCAGACCAATCGTTTGATATTGGTACCCACATACTGCCAATATTGGTTTCTATGTCAAAGTGGGCTACAATTCAGGATGGCCAGCCTCTGTGGTGCATGCAGTGACCTGGTTCTGACCTGTTGATCTGCTGTTTCAGGCCACTGTTGTCAAATAATCCTTGGCTCAACATGTCTTCTTTGCATGACTCTAAAATCCCCTGCGCCTATGAAATGGTGAAGCCTAGATTTTCTGGGCTGCAACTTAGTTTCTGCATGAAGTGTTGAACTTGTAAAGCATGTAAATCACCTGAATGTACAGCACGAAGTTGATGGCAGTGAGGTGCTTGTGATGGGGCCCCTCAGGAAAGCCTGCTCAGATCATTAATTAGTTCACACTTCGACTGAATTTACACCTGAGTGAATTTTAATTACCTTTCAGGTAAACGTGCTAGTGCTGAAGTGATCAAAGCTGGCTCCCATCTTTGGAAGTTTGGCTTGGAAGGGAAACATTTTCCTGTTTTCTGCTACTTTTAGAACTGTATTTGAATCCTTATCTGAACATACGATCTAATCCTGACTCTATACAGACACTATATACTGGTAGAAAAATAGTGTAGCTGTGTTTAAGTGATTTGGACTTTAATAATACAAAACAGAGTTTTAGTGAGATACCCAGGTGTTAAAAATGTACTGCAGACTCTTAGTCAAGTCTTTCTAGTCCTGTCCTGATCAGATAAGCATCCTAATCATCCACAACCTGTTACGGTTTGTTTTGAGGCGTTTAAATGTAGAGGACCATTTGAGCTCAGTGCTTCACCCTATTAGAAAATGACTGTCCATTGAAGACACAAAAGTCATGGTTTTCTTCTTACCAAGCCCAGTGGAATTGGGCTTTAGTTTTGAGCCCACCCTTAGAAAATTAAAAATTGCTTGAAAATTGGATGTGTCGGATTATAAAACATTAAAGATTTTGGTGTTTATACCATGATTCTGATCGGGTTTCATTGTTTAAGTTGGAGCTTGATCATGTTCTCACAGTGTTACCAAGTAGGAATAATAAACTAAAATTACAAACTCTTCTTTGAATCCCGCTTACCCTTCAAGTGATTCTTAGAAGAAAGAACCTGGTGCCTCAAGTGTAACAAAGAAGGGAAGACATTGCGCTAAGCTTTGATTTTGTTCTGGGATTGGGGATGGGGCGGGGGGAGTAATGAATATTTCCATAAAGCTACTAAATGAAGAGTGTAACTTTGTCATTGCCATTTTTGTTTTTCAGTATACAATAAATGGGAAGAAAGTGGAAGTAGCTGTGAAGCAAGTAATTGCAGGGAAGGAAGTTTTGCAGCTGGGAGCTTTCTCAAACCCAGAGACTTTGGAACTGTACCGAAATATTCCTGAGCTTCAGAACTTCTGAACTCACTTGATCGGGTTTCTTTTTTGCATCTGTCTTTGTTCTGTGTTTGTTTTGTATATATACCGATACTGTATGTAAAGAAAAAGCTCTATTTAATACCAGTGGTTCTTTTAAAAGAAAAAATATTTCATGAAGTGCATTATGAAAGGCATGGGTAAAGCTTAGCTTCCTTTTGTTGGTTAAATATGCCATATATCTTGGAGTTTTTTCCAGCCTGGAAGGAGGAACCTGCCTGTTTTGATTTTTATATAGGAGTGCATCTTTTCGGATTAGACTCGTATCAACAGCCCATTAAACGGGAGCATCAGTAGCATCAGTTACAGTTGCAAATAGGATATTTCTTCCATAAAATACTCAACTTTCTGTTTTTTTGGTTTTGTTTTTTTTTTTAACTGGATTTTTAGCAACACTTTTTCCAGTCTGTGTGTTTGTCACCTGTAAGGAGTACACACTGACTTTAACTACTTGACCATGAAACATGCAAGTGTTCTCTATGTAGTGTGCACTTAAATGTTTTCATGAAGCCAAATCATAATGCACTAAACCCACTTGACTCGGAATAATTTCAGTCTTGAAATATCTCACGGTACTCTTGAAGGTAATTGCTGCTTCATGTTGTGATGTAACCTTCCTATTGTTTTAAGCTTTTAGTTGATAGACTTCTGGGGGTTCAGAAGGTGGGGGAGCAGTCACCTCCTCCTTATTCCTGATGTAACTTCCTGTTATTTCCATGGAATTCTCTGTCATTACTGTGGGTTAACATCATTGCAGTCGCAGGCAGCATTTTGCTTCCCTGTTTTGAACTTCCTTAGCTTTAAGGCAATGATCCTGTGTTGTGTTAGCTGAAGAATTCCAGTGTCTTTATTAAAAGCTGATGTATTTTGTAACTTTTTTTACTAAGTATCATGTTGAAAGCTGAAGCCTAAAATGTTTTCTAGCTCTGTATCCTTCCAGTTTCTAAAGGGAAAAATACTGTTGTGAGCATACTAAAACAGTAAAATGGAAGCACTAAACCATTTCGTTTTTCATACAATACAGTTGCAGTAGTTGTACCAAGCCTCTGGCATTCAGTATCTCCTGCACTATTTGAGTTTTGTGGGCTAAGTATTTAATGCATTAAAATCATGGATGTACTTACAGTTGTATTGAATGCATTCAGCACTGATAATTAAAAGAAATGGATTCTTTAAATATATATATTATATATTACATGTGTTTTAACTTGCATTCACTTATTGTCTGTTATCCTTTCAATTGGGTGTCATGGGATTAACTTAATTTGTTACTGCTATTTAGCTTAATTTGTTACCAAGTTTAATAGTTCTTATCCAAGTCCATCCCACTACGAAATTACTGTTCCCTGAAAGTTTTATCCTGTTTTCTTATGCAGAACCGAGGACAAGTAAAACATTGCTGCTAGTTACATATGCACTGAGAAGGTCCCAGGTTGAACAGGAATGGAAGAGTGTCCTGAAAATGTCCCTTGAGTCAGTACAGTAAGAAGTTGCAGGTTGTGATATATTGATGTTACTACAAGGGATCGCACTGAAAGGTGTGTACTCTGTTACCTAGGGCAAAATGTAGATGCTCATTTGGCTACAGCTAGTAAAAGTCTGTATTTCTTCCACCCTGCGGTAGATCTGTCGCAGAATGTCACATTGCTCCTAGTAACTCAGTAATGGGGAAACTGCCTATGAATGCAGCTGAGGAGTAACCACTTTCAGGTGGTCTGTGGCTGAATCAAAAGCACACAGTCATCGTGGACACCAGCTCCACATGCACTGCAGGATGTAGAAATGCCTCATTAGCAAATGAGGCATTAAATGAGCTCGTCTCCATTTGACTTTCTGAACTGTACCAAGGCAGACAATATACCATGCTGGCATGATAAATGTGATAGCATAAATACCAAGCACCCATTAGAAAAGTATAAAAATGAGCTATACAGCTGCCAATAACCTATGATTGAAAGTACTTTTAAATTCCTTTCCCCTCTGGCATGCTATATATAAATTTTACATTAACTGTGACTTTGTATTCATTAAAACTTCATTACATTGTTCTTTAATTCATGCAAGATGTCTGGGGTTTATAAAGCCCACAGATCCTTCTTAATAAGTAATTTTGGGATATTTCATTAATTAAAGATAGTTTAGAAGCACAGATGCATTAAGAACATATACAATGCCTGGAGGCTGCTTTTTTTAATATGTTATCTTGCTGTAAACACTGTAGAAAGTTTTGTTAATGGATATAATTGGATCTCTTGCAAATGTCATGTTGCAAAACTTTTCCCAGGCTATAGTTACAAACAAAAAATAGATGTATTTATATATATTGATCTATGTACTGAAAATGACTTTATAGCCGTGAAGCCTTGATGGGTGGTGCAAAATGCACTGTGCAGACCAAGGACTTGCCAGTGCCTCTCCTGGTTTCAAGGGACTGAGTTTCAGAAGTGCTGGATGCTGACAGCCCATCAAGTCCAGGGAGGAGGAGAGGTATGTGGGTACTTGAGTCAGGCTGTAAAGTAACTTGAAGGGAGGCTATGGTAGAGCTGGGAACACTGTCCAACTTCCTGAGTGGAGCTCCTTCCATTCCAAACCCTATCCTCCAGGCATCCAACTTGGATTTATCTTTGCTTACTTATAGTGTGACCTGTTTCTTTGGTTACTGCTATGGAGCTGTGAACATCCAGTTGGGGATAGTTCAGAACCTCACTGGCATGAAAGCAGGGAGCTAAAGTCATTACAGTTTGCAAAGGAAAAGCAGAGAACATAGTTTTCTGCTTCCCATCCCAGGTTATGAGCTAGCTGTGTTCTTTCCAGGGCTTGGGCATCACATAATTGTGGTCAAATGCGATTTCAAGTGTGTCCTTACAAACTGGTAGCACCCAGCTGCTTGGCTACAACAACAAGGTCTGGTGTGGTAGTGCAGCTCTTCATACCACAGCGTTAGCAGCAGCTCCTGTGAGTACCACAGCTCTGGTGGTCCTAAGGCATAAGCTGGGTGACCCTTGCAGAATGTCTGAGCCAATGCAGTGCTGACCTACCTCAGGTGGCTTTATCCAGAAAGACTCAATACCTTGTTTGTACCTTGCATGTGTAGCCCCCTTTTTTTGATGCCTATTTATAACTCGGGGCTCACAGTGTCTTGCCTGGAAAGTTACATATGCAGATGTTAGTGGCATGCAAATAGAGCTGGTTCTGGCAGTTGCTTTAAGCTGTAACATAAATGCTCAATAGCAAGGAAATTCAGAGCAGAGGTACTTGAGGCTAGGTGCTTTTCTCACTTAGTCTTCTGCAGATTTGAGAGTGACTGTTGAATTACCTGATGGAATCAGCCCATCTGCCTTTGACTCACTGAGAGATGTAGTTTTACCATACCCCATCAAGAAATGTGCTCTTGTTAGCTCCTGTTAGAGCAGGCACTTCCCCTTCCCACTACTTTATGATTTCAGTTAATTCCTCTGGTTAGTGGTGATTCTGAAAGAAATAAAATCAGCTGGTACACAACAACCCAAGCAGGGCGTAGCTGATGAATTACTTTTTCAGTGATTTTTAGAAACCCAAGTAATTGCTTGATGGAATGCAACTTCCCTGGGGCTGTTATTGTCTTTCAGTTTAATGCAGACACATTTAAAGGGATATCATTTACAAGGCAGAGCAGTCAGTCACACAGGTGGATGGGTGTTAATATAATATCTCAAATGCATTAGTAAAGAGTACCAGTTTGTTCTTGAGATCAAACTCTGTAGGATTTTGGGTTTGGGAGAACCAGTGTCTATAGGGAACAGTGGCAGGAAGATGGTGTCCGGGCCAATCTTTGTGGAAGGTGTTTGGGAATTATATAACCCATACTGCATCCCTGGATGGAAGTGCTGCCATAGTCCTTATGCAGGTAAGTGCAGCTCCAGCTGGCACACACCAGGGCTGTGGTGTGGCTTAATATCAGGACTTAAGTTATTAATTATCTTCCTGGATAGTGTGTGAATCTTGGGTATTCAACAGGCTGCTGAGGGAGGAGAAGGGGTGTGGATCATGAGCACTTCTGTGAATGTGACACACCTTTGCTGGAGAAGGCTGCTGGAGGAGCATGGTGCTGGAGCAGCATGAGATCAGGCCCGTCATTTCCGATTTGTCTCCTTGGTGCTCAGAGGTACAAGAGCTTTGAGAAAGAGGCATTTGTCAACTAATGTATTTGAAATTGGCTGATATTGGGTTTCATGCTTGGGTCACAGTATGGAACAGACATTGATTTGGAAGAAATGTTCTTTTGAATAACGCTTTATTTCTCCGTTTCTGCTTTTCTATTTCTTCTAGTGGGTCACTTTATTGAGTACTTAACCTCTGTCCACCTTTGGGACTCTGATCAGAGATATCTCAGTACATGTGAAAGCTTTGCTCTTCCTGCAGGTGATCTTTGGAGTGTTCAAGCAGCAATTTCATAGAGCAATTTCTCCACTTAAATCTTTCAGCTCATCAGACCTGTTTGTCTACTGGCTGGATCTTGTGCCCTACAGAGCGAAGTCCAAAAATGCTTGGCTCATCCTTCTCCCTTTATGAAGAGGGTATTTATAGTTCTGAAATAGACATAGGTCTTAGACAGCAACAAGATGCAACTTAATTTTCTTCTACATCTTTTATAGAAAGAGGAAGCTACATGTCATACACTGTATTCTTCCAGAAACAAAATGAGGGTATGAACTGCTGTGAAGCATGGCCACAGTCCAGTACAGCAGCCTCCGAGCTGATGAGAGCACACATATTTTCCTTGCTGGGAATTAGGGGCCTTTTTAGATTCAAATAATGAGATAATCAACATCAGTTTGAGCATCTTGCTCTACATGATCTGTGTGCAAAGTGGGAGTGACTCTGCTTCCCTCTCCTTTGCATAACAGTCTCTGAAATGCCATTAGTGAGTCAAAGAGTGTCTCAGAACAATTTCAGTTGCAGAACAATAAGATGTCCCAAAGTATTAATGCAGCAGGCTGCAGCTGTCCACACCATTTCTCATCATTGCTTCTGATGGCCAAAGAAATTCTTCCAAACCACCAGTCAGAGATGAACTCAAGTGATAAAAACAGCGTTGGTGGGGGTGGGAAAATCCTTGGCATGCCATTGTTTAACATGTTAGTGAAAGCTTAATTGGGCCTTGTACTTCTTAATTAGAAGACCTTAACAAATTCTCATCTTAGTACTTTTGACAAGTGGTTTTACAAAGTTCAAGAGGCTTGTCAGCATTCAGGCTGAGATTCCTGCTGAAACCATAATGTCCCTTGAAACAAAACCCATCATCTCCAGGATTGTTAATGAGTTTACAATAGCAGATTAATGTATACATGGAGAGGTTCACATCGCTAATGAGCAATCTGGACAAAAAGGAAAGAAAGGACAATCCCTTTTTCAGTTCTGTTCCCTCTTCTGTAGTGATTTAAAGGAAGTTCAGAATTGGTTGTTGTAGGGTAACAGTCCCACTGATGGGTATATTCCTTGTGGTCTCTGTTTTAGTTCTACAATGAGGTTGTTTTGAATGTTTCTACCTTATTGATCTACAGCCTGTGTGTTTTGCCAAGGAATAGGAGAGTATTTCTTCTCATTGTATGCTTTGCACGCTCTTAGAAATGTGGCTTGGTTGTATTATGTTGTTCTCCAAGGCCCTGGATGTGGTATTACGGCAAATGGCTCAAACACCAGCATTTGAAGGAAAGAGTTTATGTTACCAGAACAAGCTCTGAGCTGAACAGTAAGATCTGTTAAGACAACAGTAAGACAAGAGGAGAGCTGAAATCAGTGGCAATGTGAAGGATTGAGAGTAGATGGAGGGGGGTGTATGTGTCTGGGGCAGAGGAAAATAAGGCTGGAAGAAGAGGAGGTCCTGGAGGTGCCCCTTCTTCTGCAGTCCTTGGATGCTGTGATTTTTGGGAGTCTGCAGCTGAACACCCACTCCTACGAAGTGCCTGCTCAGTTTGGCTTTGCTACTTTGAGAAGATACGTTTTGGAAGCTGTATGCAAAACCTGGTTGCACTGAACCAACAAAGTTCTCTCTGATGGGGATAAGAGCTCTAGTGTCATGTTCAAACAGCCTAATTTTAGTTAAGCCCCATCTTAGCATGATTGGCTTCTTCCCTTTCTAAAGATGAGTTTATCTCAGGCTCTTCTTTCTACAGCAGCCAGAGGAGGAGTCCCAGACTGTTTATAGCACTGTTACCTCTCATGATCTCTTCCTGCATCTGAGGCATCTTTTACTCAGGAAAAGGTGTTTTTTAGGAGCTTGCTGACGTGGAGTTGCATTTCCTTCCTTTGCAATGGATTTTAAACTGATGGGACTTGCCTGATGCAGCTGGTCCTGGGTGATGGGACTGGGACAGGCACTGTCAGTGGCACTTGAGAAGTGGGTGCCTACACCCCAAGAACTCAATCACAATTCGCTTCCCTGGCAGCACATTTGTTTCCCTTTAAACCAGATGTATTTCTTTTCAGCTTGTATTAGCTATGAAGAGGTTAAAGCTAAATTGAAATAAATTGTGTGGAGAAAACTGTAAGAACTTGTGCTGGTTTAAGTAAGTTGGTTTAAAAGGCAAGCTGAGTTTAAACAGGTGAGACTTCTAAACCTCAACAGGGCCTGAGGAGAGGTGGCCTTGAGTATGCAAAGTGATACTCGACTGAGAGTTTTAATTTGCCTAGTTCTCATGTATAATAAAATATGCTAGATGCATGACACTTCATGAATTAATGCAAGAGTATAACGCATGAGGAGAGATTTTTGTACGGGATTTGTCCTTATAATGCGAATGTCAAGCAAGGCTTTAAATGGACCTGGCTATCTGGAATCATGGAGCCTATTTCATGCTTCACTTCAAGGTTTGTTCCCATTTTCTCAACCATTTTATTATTAGAGGGTGTGGGCATCCATGTGGGGAGGGAAATTAGGGAGCAAATGCCCAGACCAGCACAAGCCTATAGAAAACCCTGCATGTATATGTGAGTTTTTAGCACACTGGAGGCCCTTGTGGTTGTTCCCAAGTGATGATCAGCCTGTCAGCTTGCTGTCCTCATACAAGCTGGTGAAAGGCATTTGTCAGACTCTGCTGGTGTGAATTGGATTACTGGGGCTGTTGCAGTGGGGGAGAAAAAGACCTGATTGCTTTCGTCCAGGCACTTTGCCTAACGGAGAAAGCACATGGAGGGATCTCTCTTTAATTTCATGCAATGGACAAAACATGAAGGTACTGCCAGGGTTGATGTAGTGAGAATAATCCATGGCTGTAACCTCCCAGTATAAGGAAGAGATGCCAAGTTTACAGGTGATGCAGCAGCGATAAACTGCATCCCTGCAGAGAGGGATGCAGGGGGAGGGTGGGAGGTCATGGCTGTCTGCATCCTCCTTACCCAAACTCTCTCCTGCCCATGGTGAAGTGGGACCAGAGCCTGCCTCGAGCAGCACAAGCCAAAGGGAGGGCAGCCCTAGCCCCAGCGTGTTTGTGCCAGCAGTTCCAGGATGACTGATGAAAGGACACCTGCATGAAACCCACGAAAAGAAGGTGATGGAACATGGTGAGTGCCAGACAGCTACAAACCCACATTAATACCAGGATATTGCCGCTCTCCTGGTGAAACCTGCAATTAGCTTTAGAAGAGGACAGCTGGTTCTGATGGCACAGAAATACTGAGACATGGCTGAAAACCCAGAGATTTTTCTCCTAATGCAGCTGGAATTAAAACTGGGGAGGGGGGCATAGGATTTCAATAGCTTATACAAGTAAACCTCTTATTTCCCTGAAACAGTTCGTTATCTTAATATCTGGGCAAGTAAAGCAGCTATGTAAATAAGAAGAAGAAAGCTATTGCCACTGACACTCCAGGCTGGGATTACGGTGGTTACAGGTAGGGAGTGTGATCAATGCTGCTTTGTTTAATACCTCCAGTTCCACCCGGTGGTCTGTGCAGACTGCATATACTTCATCCCTGCCCTGTGCATATAGCATTTGGCACCACAGGCTCCTGATGAAAACCAGCACTTGCTTTCAGAGTGCAACAAGTGCTGGAAACCTCTAGACATCTAAGAGAAAAGGTTGGTCCCATTGCCTCCCTGGTTTAAAAGTTTCTGCCTTTATTCCCTGATGCAAACCCTCAATTCCTACTGAGTTCTATATGAAATAATTACTTTTATGTGCAAGCTGGAGGAAAAGAAGTTTTTAAGCTGTGAGGAGTCTGATGTGACAATTCTATTAGGTTTCGGTGGGCACCTGCTTGACCCTGTAAATTGAAACTCCAGAAAGTGAGTCTTATCATGGTATTTAATTTTCTGTGCTTCAGCAGCAGGGGGTGAAAAGAGGCTGGCATGGGTTTATTCAAATCTATGTAGGGACTGAATGCAACAAAAATAACTCTATTTTTAAAAATGGCTCTAATCATGTGGAGAGTGCTGCTCTTTCTGTTCTTCCCCATCTCTGCCTCCGGGGCTCCTGAATGGGAAAGGCAGGTTGGTGTATTGACACCATAGATCAGCTTGTTGGGGTTCTGTGAACTCTGACTGCACCACATGCTTGTTTTTCACTTTTAGCATTAAACCCCTGTCTTTCACAGAGATGTTGATTCCTGCTGTAGAGATGGAGTTGAGGAGAGCTATAGAATATCATGTCCAGCTCTGAGCTGCCTCACTAACAGGCTAGTTCCTGAATTTGGGATCACTTTAAATGCCATGTATGTACATTAAAGGCATTAATGTGATTAAGAAAATGCCAGGTTGAGGTAATTTGGGAATAGGTAATATGCCAAGAACTTCAGCTCTTGGGAAGAAGCCTTTTGGTGGGAGAGAGTGGCATGATGTACTGACACCTCCCATTCCCCCTCCCCAAACCTCCTGAACATTCATTATGCCTTAAATATTCTCAAACTGAGGGTTTTTTCCAGTGGTCTAATTATAAACTTCATTATAATTGTTCATTAGTTTTATTTTGTTCAATTAGCTTAACAAGTTGGCAAATGAAATACAAGGGTGGCAATTAGCTTGATCTAATTGTAATGAGCCACTCAAATTGGGTCACCAAATATGTTCATTTATAGCACTTCCTTTTTTCCCCCAATTGGTGAACAATAACATAAATATTCACAGCATCTCCTGATCTAAGTAGTGGAAATTTCCCACTCATTTATTCAAGTAGAAACAAAAATCAGTCATTTTGCTCTTGGCAGGGCAGAAACAAGCAATCAGGGCACTTGGTTGCTCCAGTTTAACAAGACCCCAAGTCATGGGCACTGACCCCTGTCCAAGTCCCTGTCCTGCACAATGAAACACGCCACCTGAACTGTCAGGGGGTGGTTGGTTCTCACCTAATGTTTGTCTATCTCTGAATTCCAGAGAAATCTGCTTTTAAACACCTTGCAAAAGTACTTTGTGCAGCAAACCCTGCTGTGCTGCCTCTGCTGAGGCAGTGCTGAATGCTGTTGAAACCAGGAGAGGTCCTTCCTGCAGTGTCTTCAGGTTTGTGTATTGACCACAGAGAAAAGGTCCTCATCACTTGAGCTTGTCTGGTCTTAGAACGACCTACAGAGGCTTTGCCCCCAGTCCCCTGAGCTGCCAGCCTGGTTAATGTTGGACCCATAGATGAAGCCAACGTGGTGTTAGCCCAGAGAAAGGTTCCTGGGGAAACATCCTTGATAAAACGGATCTCAAATTCCAGTTTCTGTGGGGCTTGCAGCAGCAACCCACACTACACAACCATCAAGAGGTTTGTGGCGGAAGGAACTTTGAAAGATCATCTAGATGCAGCCTGGCCAGTGCTCCAAGGGATCACCACAATGGTGCCATACCCTGATGAAAGCTGAAAGGTTAAACTGTGCTACCAATAGAGGGGAAAGCCCAGTGTGAGCTAAGCTGCCCACCTTTAGGCAAGGGTGCTGGGAGGCTTTGGGCAGCCAAAGACTTCATTCTGGGCTACCCCATGGTTCTGGCCACCTTCAGCCCTGCACAGGAGCTGGTTTTGCTGTGATTTTTGGATAACCCTGAGCTTTCTTTTTTGCCTGACTTCCCTTTTGCCATGCATTACTCAGATCTGCTCCTGTTAAGTAGCTGCTTAGCAGAAGATCTTGGCTCACATGGTCCAGTGGATTTGCTGCAACCTCTCCCAGAAGCTAATATGGGTAAGAGAAATAATTTGGTATTAATAATTCCTCCTGCATGTTATGTGCATCACGTCTAAATCACAGGGACGGGCAGCACACTCGTGGCTCCTCAGCAGATCTAAGTGGTGGCATTAACGGGACTCGTCCCTGGACTTTGGTTTCTCTGGGATCTTGTCCTGCATCTGACCGACAAAAACAAGATGAAATATTAAACCAGCCCAGAGACTACAGCTACTTGTAAGTAATTCATAAGCCACCACTGTGATGGCAAGCCCAATGGTTCCATGAAGCTGTGTGCCAGCCCAAAGCTGCCCTTCTTCCCTGCAAAATGTGCTTCCTCCCTGACAGATGGATAGGTTTGGTGATCTATTGATGCAGTCTCTTAAAATCTCAGCCAGGGCCCTTGTTCCACGTGGGAAGGGGAGAGGAGTGACTCATCCTGTTGGAGAGACAAATCTCCACCTCAGACAGGGCACCCACAGTTGATTTTTGCTCCGCAACCCCCCTTTGATGCTGCGCTGTCTCTCGCACTGTCTCTAATTAGTTGTGTTTGCCAGCTGGGACGCGGATGGTGTCAGCACTCAGCTCGCTGAGAGGCTTCAGATTAAAGATGCCGATGGCACAGAACGGGAGAGAATTCATACCTCTGCCTTTCACAACACAGGCAGCTACCTCGGCTCTTCAAACACCAGCCAAAGGCATTGTTCAGCTTAATGAACGCACCCGTAGTGAATGTCTGCATCTGAGGCTGCTGCAGAGACTTACTTTAAGCACATCTCAATGGTGCTTTTCACTTGCTATACCCCAGCCTGACCCCTCGCTGCAGCTGGAAGAGTCTGGGGAGTTTTACTGGCTGTAGGGATTCAAGGACACCTCTGCTATGCAATGGGATGTCCCTGCATGGTACCAGTGACACCAGGTACAAAGGAACAAGTTCTGAGGCTGACATTGTCCTGGGTCTGTGCCTTTGGGTCTTCTCCTTGCTACCTGCTGAGTTTTGACCCACCAGACACCAGCAGGACCCATCTATCTGCCAAGTGCCAGGAGTGTGCTGCACTCGAGCAAGCTCTGGTAAAAGCATCTCTGCTCCTAATTCACTTTGCTCACTTTATATTAGTTTTATTCCTGCTGGGTTTAAGTCAGGCAGGGACAGATGTAAACAGGCTTATAATAAGCTGCTAATATTGCAAAAGGGCTGAGCGACACATGGCTTTGCGTTTGATTCAAGTAGTTACAGTCATGATACCCATTAATTTTTGTAGTGCACCTGGGGGCAAAAGTCTCCCCTTTTCATTAGAGACCTGGATTTCTAAAGATCCTGATGTTAGACACAGCCTGCTGGGCACTCTGCTGTGAGAAAATCCCTTTGTTTATACAGACGATGGCCTGGGGATGGTCCTGGCACTGGGGCCACCTCCCCTATGTTTTATTTAAGGCTCTGAAATGATCCCAGCGCTGTGCTGAGAGGCAAAGGGTGGGCGGCTGGTTTTAAGGGAATTAAATATATATTCCAGGCAGAAATATCTCAGTATAAATGTTGAGGCAAAGCAGCGTCACACATGACAGGTCTTCAAAGCTGAAGCACGAGCCGTGCTCCGGGGAGGGAGGAAACCAGGCGGATCCCCCCTCCCTTGATTAGCAAGGCTTTCCAGGCACCGACTTGCTCCCTTTCTGTCTCCAGGCTCCCTTTGAAACAGCCCCTTTGACAGCTTCAGGCATTTCTTAGTTTAGCTGAGAATGAGTGAACATGAAGAGAAGGAATCTGTAAGAATGACAGGTCCTGTGTGCATCTTTTATATGCATTTCTGGAGCACAAAGACTATTTTAATGAGCCCGCAGGCACGTAGCTTTGTGTGACTCCTGCTTTTAGCAGCCCTTCAGTGACTGAGCTACCTGAGAACTTTCCCAGTTGTGACCTTCACGGAAAACGCTCGGATTTTGGGGTTGGTTTTGCTTTGCGTGGAACATCACGACTCGATGGCTTGAGCGCAGGCATGGGAACATCCACTGGGTCTCACTTGCATGTTGTGCCAGGGAATGAGCTCTCCGCATCCTCCTCCTAGGGCAGATCCTCCAGGCATCTCTTAGTATAGCTGAGAGTGAGCATAAGAGAAGAAATCCTTAAGAATGGCAGGTCTTGCCAAGCATCCCTGATCCCACCTCTCCTCCCCGAACAGGTGGTTTAAATTGCACAGAGGAATCAGTCTCCTGTTCAGACCGGTCTTAAACCAATTTAATTAAACACAAGTAAAGGAGGGAGCAGAAATTATGGCAATTCATCACCTTTTAGTCTCTGCAGGTGCTTGTCTACAGCAGGGCACCACACTTCCCACTGCTCTTTGCTTTTCCACCTGGGAGTGATTATCCTGCTCCCTTCTGGCGAGCAAAGCCCCCTCCACCTCTGGGAAGAGGCTTTAAGGATAACGAGAAAAAGATGATTAAAAGCTAAAAACACAAAAAACAAGACCCCCTGATTCAGTTCCTGCCTTGCTCACAGGTTTCCTGCGTGATGCTGGGTGAATCACTTACCTCTGTGATTCACTGAGCCCCACGCTGCCAGAACAGCAGCTCCTTCTCTCCCTTTGGTTTCTTCCTCTGTGGATGATGCTGGGGACCACAGAGGGGCAGATTTCCCAAGGACCCCGTTTTGTGTCAGGGTGCCACAATGCAAGCAGTGGTGAAGTTTCTATGGATGGGGAAGGACAGGTCACAGGGACCCCTAAATAGCAGGGCTGACGTGCTTCCCTGTCTGTAAAATGGGACTGCAATGATCTCTCTGTTCTACAGGGCTGCCGGTGGTACGTTCATATCAGCAGCCCCCAGTGACACGCCAGCCCCAGGGTTCTTTACCTGAGTGTTTTCCAACATTGCAAAACTGATGCAGTTATATTTTTTCAAAATCTGGCTTTTTTCTGACCTGAAGCTAACACTTTTTCTTGCCTCTTGCAAGCAAGCAGGCAGCAGACGTGGTCAGACGGGACAGCATTCCGTAATGAAGTTCTAAATGAACCGGGCAGCTCTACATACAAAATCAAAGTGTTTCCATTCAAAACCACCAAAAATATTTAGACATGACCATTTTTTCCGCAGCCAAAACTGTTCGTGGAGTTTGACTTGGACTCACAAGCTGCTCGAGTGAGCCCCAGACCAGCAGTTTAAGGACAGATTAGAGTGGGGGGGGGGTTTGGCATCACTTAGCTGGTTTTAGGTCTAGCACACTTTTGTTATAAATGGTGATGTACCGAGCTTGGCCACAAGGGTGCAAAGCGATTAAAATCTATGGCAAGCTTTCAAATACTGTAACACACCTTGAAGGGTGATTAAATGTAAATCTTTCCCATTGTTATTAAACCCTGGTAGAAGGAAAGCTGGGATAAGGAAATAGTCAACTCCTGCCCTCCCCCTTATCAGACATGGCTCTGATTCTGATGGTGATTTTGCAGGTCCTTTTATGCAGATCCTCCCTCCCCTGCTCTCAGGACCAGACCTGAGGGTTCCATTGCTCTGTCAGATGAGACAGGGCAGGATGGAGAAGTCCTGCTACCAAGTGGACAGAGGGAGGGATCCCAAGACTTCCCAGAGAGGTTCTTATTCCCCCTGCTGAGTCAAATTTAGCCTAAGCAATGGCATTGCTGCAGTCCCACGTGTGCTTTATGGAGCCTCAGTGGTATTCAGGCTTCTTATTTCCCCTAGGAAATAAGCATCTAAACACAGCCCAGGATCTGGCCCCATCCTTACCTCCCTTTTAACTCCCAGCTGGCGTTTTACTTCCTAATACACCAAGACATCTTTCAAATTCTCATCCTTACTGCAGGGCACTCCCCAAACCTTCGTTCTTTTGACATGTGATTGATGTAAAAACCCAACATGTTTCCATAACGCTGTAATGCCTTTCAAGTCCTTTGTTACACACGGGTTGCCTCTGCGTGCAAAATCACACTGGCACAAAGAAAGTGCAGCTATATCCTACCGGAATAACTTGAAAGCAAATCTCCTTTGGGAAAGGAATTATTTTGAGGCTCACCTATGGGAGATGCTGATTCTGGCACCAGTGAGCAGCTTGGTGGCATCTCACCTTTTGCTGCTCTCACATCAGAAGAAGACGGGAAAAGACAAGGCATGCTGTAAGCCAGCTAAGGGGGTTAGAAAAAGCTCAGTGGCTGACTCAGAAACCAGAAGCTCCGACAAACTGTGCGAACTCAGTCAAGGAGCATTTACTGCCCTGTTGCTTTGATGAGGAAGCTGTGCTCCATCAGCTGTAGCTGTTTGCTTTGTTGATGCATCTGCAATTCTTCCTTATGCTTTTTGTATTCCCCAATAATCCCCTTCCATTTTCTCACACCTCTTTTTAACTCAGCAAGGGAAATAAATCCTGGTTGCCCTTATCATTGGTACTCAGCTGGATTCTCCAGCTCCCCCACACCAAAGCGCCTGAAGCAACCCCCAGTAGCCCCAATTTTAGGAGCAGCTCCTCTGCTGCAAGGTGCCTTTTGTGCTGGGAAATCTCTATTTCTGTGATAAATTCTGTTTGCACTTGTTGGCACACAGTTCAGTGGCAAAGCCTTCAAGAAAGGTTATTGTTGGTATTTTACTTTGTTATGGGTCGTTTCTTGCAACACACCCAAGCTAACCACAGGAAGGAGATTGCTCTGGCATTGCCTTTTCTCTCCCATCTTACAGTCTGCAGCCATCACCTTACACTTGTTTGCATTTCATTTTTACAAGAATTATGTTAGCCTTCATTAAAAGACAATAAACGTGTGTGCTAGAGGAGGGAGAAGATCCTACTGCTTTATTTGGCTGAGAGGCACATAATGAATCAGTTCAGCCTTACCATTCCTCTTAAGGCCAAGTCTGGAAAGGTATTAGCCAGACTAGTCCTATCTGCAGCTACCAGGATGGGGCTGAATGCCTCTACCCAGTGCACCTGCATCCATGGAAGCAGGATGGGTTTCTTGTCAGTGCTTTTTTGGGCTGCAAAATTTCTCACTTTGGATTTTCTTATGCATGTTGGTTATAAAAATCACACTTGGAAACGTGTAGCAGTGCTGGAATGAAGTCTAAATGCTTTCCCATGCTGTCAGAAAGGCGAGGTTGTGGTTGAGGCCATCGGCTGTGTGCAGGACTCATGGCTTGAGATGAGGGGGACAGAAGCTGCTGGTCCAGCTGAGGGGTGTCTCTGGTTTTGGGCAGCGGAAGAGGGTTGTCTGTGCCCCATGCACAGCTCTGGGTGCCTGTAGCCTGCACCCCTGGCCCCAGGGACACAGCTGAGCTGCAGGGCAAAGCTCATGGATCACAGAATCACAGAATCCCAAGGGTTGGAAGGGACCTAAAAAGATCATCTAGTCCAACCCCCCTGCAAGAGCAGGGTAACCTACAGTACATCACACAGGAACTTGTCCAGGCGGGCCTTGAATATCTCCAGTGTAGGAGACTCCACAACCCCCCTGGGCAGCCTGTTCCAGTGCTCTGTCACTCTTACAGTAAAGAAGTTCTTCCTGATGTTAACGTGGAACTTCCTATGCTCCAGTTTACACCCATTGCCCCTTGTCCTATCACTGGATATCACTGAAAAAAGCCTAGCTCCATCATCCTGACACCTACCCTTCACATATTTGTAAACATTGATGAGGTCACCCCTCAGTCTCCTCTTTTGCAAGCTAAAGAGACCCAGCTCCCTCAGCCTCTCCTCATAAGGGAGATGTTCCACTCCCTTAATCATCTTTGTGGCTCTGCGCTGGACTCCTTCAAGCAATTCCCTGTCCTTCTTGAACAGAGGGGCCCAGAACTGGACGCAATATTCCAGATGCGGCCTCACCAAGGCTGAGTAGAGGGGGAGGAGAACCTCTCTTGACCTACTAACCACTCCCTTTCTAATGCACCCTAAGATGCCATTTGCCTTCTTGGCCACAAGAGCACATTGCTGGCTCATGGTCATCCTCCTATCCACCAGGACCCCCAGGTCCCTTTCCCCTTCGCTACTTTCCAGCAGGTCAACCCCCAACCTGTACTGGTACATGGGGTTGTTCTTCCCCAGATGCAAGACTCTACACTTGCCCTTGTTAAATTTCATCAAGTTTCTCCCCGCCCAACTCTCCAGCCTGTCCAGGTCTCGCTGAATGGCAGCACAGTCCTCTGGTGTGTCAGCCGCTCCTCCCAGTTTTGTGTCATCAGCAAACTTGCTGAGGGTGCACTCAGTTCCCTCATCCAGGTCATTGATGAAAATATTAAACAGCACCGGTCCCAGCACCGACCCCTGAGGAACTCCACTAGTCACAGACCTCCAGCTAGATGGCTCTTGGATGCTCTTTGTAACCTCCTGCATGCATCCCTTGGGATGACGCCCTTTGCATGCTGCTTCCACAGTGGTGTAAGCCTCAAGAGAAGCCACCACCTCCCCCCCCAAAATGCCTATGGAAGAAACAGGGGTGTCTGAAACAGCAAATTAACTGAATTTTGTGTCACCAAGCTTCCACGAGCAGCTAAATGATCCTGTTGCACTTTGTTATACCAAGTACCAAGAGCAGACAGCAAGCTGACCTTCATCACTGCAGCTTGATTGATCAGTTTTACCTTCTCTGAGGACACTAAATCTTTGTGTTCTCTTGGGTTTTTATTGTATTTCCTCCACGTGTGTGGGCCCAGCCCCAGGCTGTTGCTGACTCTCATCCCACCACACAGCATCTCCCTACATGGGAGAGCAGCGTTTACTCACGTTCCTGTGTGTGTGGAGTGGTAAAATATCGGACTTAAATTTTTTATGACATTGATAGGAGTGGTTATGGAGGCAAACAAGATTACTGCAAGTACTACATAAAAGCTTGTTTATGCAGGGAGGGAAAAGAAATCAAACTCAGACATGTTTGCAAAACTGCAGAAGAACCCAAGGGGATGGAGGTTTTTTTTCTAGTTTTTCGTCTACTTTTCTTTCCTTTTCCCTTTCTTCCAACTGTTTTTATTGCAGTTGCTGTTACAGCTCCCAGCCCAGTGTGTTCTCAGTGCAAGGCTGGCTCCAAATGAGGGGGATTTTGGGATCTGTTGATAGAGGTCAACAGATCACGGGTGGTTTCATAATGAAAGCACCACTAAACACACACCTGCTTGTGTGAGCAGCTCCCCTGTGCCTGCATTGCTACCAGGTAGCACTTGTGCAAAGCCTGTCCTTGTGCATGCTCCTTCACTCCTGCTGAAAGCCTCTTTGGGTGCCCTTTGCAAACTCCTCTGTGGCTTTGCACGCCCCTTTGCAAACCCCTTGGGATGCTCTTTCTTTGCACACCCCTTAGGATGGATGCTGTTTGCGCATCTGTTGGGATGCTCTTTGCACACCTCTTTGCACACCCCTTGGGATGCTCTTTGCACAACTCTTTGCACATCTCTTTGCACACCCCTTGGGATGCTCTTTGCACACCCCGTGGGATGCTCTTTGCACACCTCTTTGCACACCCCTTGGGATGCTCTTTCTTTGCACACCCCTTAGGATGGATGCTGTTTGCGCACCTGTTGGGATGCTCTTTGCACACCTCCCTAGTGCTCCCTGCACACCGCATCGCACCCCTTTGCACACGGCTCTTTCTTTTGCACACGACCCCCCCCCTTCTGAGGGCACACGCGCCCGGCTCTTTGCACACTTCCCGCCCCCCCCGGCCGCAGCGGGCTCCGCGCAGTGACGGCGGCGGCCGCCAGGGGGCAGCCGCGCTCTTCCCGGCGCCCCTCGGGCCGCTGAGGGAAGCCTGGGCTCCGCTCCGGCCGCGCCGCGCTCGGGGGGTCCGGCCGCAGCCCACCGCGAGTGAGCGCAAACTTGTGCGGGCCGCCAGCGCCGGCGCTGCGCAGCGAGGGGCGCACGGCAGCGCCCTGCTCCTGAGAGCTGCGGGCCCGGGCCGCGCTCAGGGCGCGGAGGGGCACCTGCGGGCCTGCCCCGCGCAGAGCCCCTGCCCCGATCCCCTCAGGTGAGGCTCCGCCCCGCCCGGCCCAGCCCCGGTCCGTCGGGCGGTCCGTCCGTCCGTCCATCCGCACCGCCGCAGCCCCCGGCGCAGCGCCCGGCTGCCCCGGGGGAGCGCTGCTCCTGCTGCCGCCGCGGCGGGCGGAGCCCGCTGCCCCCCGGGGCGGCGATGCGGCGGGGCCGGCCGTGAGCGCGGGGCCGGCGGGGAGCGGGGACATCCCCCCCCCCCCCTCCCCTCCGCGGGGCGCCTGGCCCCGCCGCCGGACGGGCAGGCGCGGGGGGAGTGGTTAACGGCTCCGCCGCGACACCCCCGGCCCCCCGCCCCGCTGAGCCGCCCCGCTCCAAATAAATCAGCACCATGACTACTTCTGGGCATGGAACAAAGAGGATGCTCTCCCGGGGCCCCGCGCTGCTCCTGGCGCCGCTGCTGCTCCTGTGCCGAGGTAAAACCCCGCTCTGCTGCCGCGACCCCGGCCCCTGGGTCCGCTTTGGGCTTTTTCCTTTCTTCCCCCCCCTAAAAATTCTTTTACTTTATTTTATCCTCTTCCCAGTTTTGTTTGCGGCTGTTTTCCCCCTCCAGCCCTCCCACCGACGTGCCCACGGAGGGTCGCGGGTGTCCCCCTAGTGCGCTGCGCGCCCGCGGGTGGGACACACGCAGACCCCATCTCCTGGGCGCATGGAACTCCTCCATGCACCTCCATAGCCCCCTCCGTTGTTTGCACAACCGTGTCCGTGTCCCCTTCCCGCTCCCCATGCGTGTCACCAGCCCCCTGCGCTGTCTGTGGGTGGCTGCGGGGTTGGGGGGAAGAAGGAAAAGTT
Organism: Lathamus discolor; assembly: GCF_037157495.1. NCBI lineage: Eukaryota > Metazoa > Chordata > Aves > Psittaciformes > Psittacidae > Lathamus > Lathamus discolor. The sequence goes on along the minus strand of NC_088895.1, from coordinate 11,132,134 downwards.
TCGGGTGGCCGGAGCGTGGGTCTGGGAAGGGCTGTGGGGCTTGGGGCTTCCCAAGGCTCCCGCTGCTGCTCCTTGTCGCCTCTGCCTGCCCTTGGGGGGGGGGGGGGGGGAGAGATGTACGGGGTTAAATCTCGATAAAACAGTATTTGTGCCGCCTTTCCTGCGCTTTAATTTTAAGGACAGTGGGTTTCAACGGGCTGGCAGGGAACAGGATCAGGCCCTGAGGGGAGCTAAGGTGCGATCCCTTAATTGCGGCCGGCTGCGAGGCAGCACGCCCCTGGCTGGGGGTGTGGGGGGGAGCGAGTTCACGGCGCACAGCAGCGCTCTCTTTCATTTTTCCTTATTTTATTTTTCCTTATGTTTCCCTATTTTTTCCTTCCCTCCCTCCCTCCCAGATGAAGTCGGGAGCAGCCCTTTGGGTCCCAGGTGCGGGGGAAAGGCTCACCCCAGCCTGGCAAACCGAAGCGCTGCACCTGGGAAAGTCTTTTCCAGGACTTCTCTCCGGGCTCGTTTTCCTCTTCTTGCTCCTATGAGCTTCTCGGCAGATGTTGTTCTTAATGAACAGGGACTGTTAAAAGCAAATTAATTAAGGTGCATCGGTGCTGAAGTTGCTCAGCGACTCGTTTGCCTTTACTGCTGCACGGGACGATGCTTGCGTTTGGCCGTAATGCGGAGCCTGCGCTGCTGGGGAAACTTCACTGGGGCTTTAGGAATATGCCTAAATACAAGGATTTTAGGGGAAAAGGAGCGATCCCTGGGATCGCTGCTGAGTGGTAGCAGCAGCTGTTGTTCCTCGGGAGGGCATAGGGAGTGCATTGCGGTAAGGAAGTGTTTTGGAAAAGGTCCCTGCAGGGAAACAGAAGGAACATTTGCTAGGACCGAGGCGTTAGCCTCGGGGACACACATGCGATGGACGCAAGGGGGTCCTTGCTCTGCTTGCCGTAAAAAGCACCCGTTGCCTTTCGGCTGCCTCCTTTGCCTGGGTTTGCGCAGCCACGGGGGCACTTGGGAGCCTTGTTGAGCAGGGCATGGGGACTGAAGCGCAGGGCACGGAAAGGGGCACCTAGCACGGGACACAGTGCATGAGCTGCCTCGGTGGAGGGATGGCTTGCTGTTGCCAGTGCAATGCCCTCTACTCCTTTTATTCGACAAGAGAGTTAAGAGCAGCAGAGGAACAGGTTTTCTAGTGGTATTTTTTATTGCTTTGACACATTAATGATAATCTTTTCCCTGATATTCCCCCCCCTCCCGTTGCCTCCTGTGTGGGTAGCTACCATGGTGAGATTGGGCTGTGGGTGTAATTCTTCCAGCGCTCTGAGTGCTTAAGCATATGGAAACCACTTTGAAACAGTTTGTGGTTGCAAACCTACCGTCGTACCCGTCCCTCTCCTCTGCTCTCTGAATGCCTCCCTGCACAATGTGCGCGTTAGAAGCTCGCAGTGTGCTTTCAGCTCAAGCTGTGAATAACGAATCTGTCCCCAGCCTGTGCTTCTTCCTCATCTCCAGTCTGTAGTATCCCTTTGCTTTTGTAGCAGAGTGCTGTCCCTTGCCCTGTCCCACCCCTGCCGTGGACCATAGCAACATCTGCGCGCGGAGAGGGCGTTTGGGAGCTGGGGAAACCTCTTCTGAAAGAGGCGAGTGGTGGCAGAGCCCGGGAACGCCTCCCTCCAGGGCTGTGCTGACCTTCCTGCGGCTCGCTGTGCTCCAAGTCGCCTTTCTCTTCTGGATTACAGGGGTTAATGAACCACATCTTGGTTTGGGTTGTTGCAGCCGGGAGAGACACCTGCATGAGTCATGCCGCGGTGCTGCCATCTCCACAAAGCTCCCAGCTCACACAGACGGTCGTGTTGGGCACTTGCCATTTTTCTCTATTTATTTGCTTTTCTCTCCCTTCCCCGTTGCTGGAGCTGGCTCTGGGCAGGCTGCGTTTCGGGGACTGGAGGTGCACCGGTCCGAGTTCCTCCAGCCTCTTCAAAGCGGGTGGCATTTGTTTCGCCTGTCAGGCAGGTCCCCTAAATAGCTTTGTGAAGGTCCAATTAAGAGATCACTCTTCTGTCCCCGGGTCTCTGGCGGCCTGGCTGCTGGCGTGTGTGCGGCTGTGAGCAGAGGGTGTGCGTGTGTGTTTGGCAGCCAAAGGCCGCTCAAGCTGAGCTCGAGATGTCTCTTGCTGGCAGCAGGCCCCTGTTTGTTGCTGGCATCTAGGCAGGGTTTTTGGCCACCTTCCTCACTGACGGTGCGGAGCTGTCTCCGAGGTTATATGAATAGGTATCCCTGCATGAATTACCTGGATGTTTTGTTTTCCTGCCTGGTGCTGTCTCACTGGCTTGCTCCTCTGCCCCGCATCCCAAAGCAGGTATGGGAACACAGGGCTGGCTGCTGATGGTGTGGGTACGACAGTGCAGGGACAGGGTATGCAGAGCTGATGAAAACCCTACTTCAGCCCTGTAAGATGCACTTGGGCTGTCATGATCCATGTCTGAGGAAGGACCTGTGAATTGCTTTTAGGCTGTGCCTCCAGGGAGGTGTGGGTGGAGAGACATTATGCTTATTTTATTATGTGTCCCTGTATCACTCTACATAATATGGAGGCACTTTTTATGCAGAGGCTCTTCAGGAACAAAAATGAAAGACCTGTGTTATCTACTGTATAATAGATTTGCAGAATGTGATCATGCAAACTGTTGAAATGTAGGTTACTTTCCCCACATTAGTGCAAATTACAACATTTTATGCAATGACTGTTCAAACTGATGCGATTTGAGGGATAGTGTGGTGGGGAAGGCTGAAATTATACTGCCTTTGCTCCTGCATCCATTAGAGCACTATTTCAGATACTGATTTAACTGGAGCTGCTCTGGATTTATGCATTGCTGCTGCAATTGACATTAGGCTCTCTGGGAATGCAGGGGGCAGCTGTGTGACTTGCCCTGTGCAGCATTTTTCACTTCAACATCTGCCGTCACTGATGCCGCAGCTCCTCTGAAATGGGGAAGCCCACATCACTCACTGGTTTGGGGTTTTGGTTATTTTCTTCAATTTGTCAGGCTTGGTTGCAAAGCTCCATTCACTGACACCTGACTCTGTGGCTGGTCAATAGAGTCTGTTGAGGTTTGAATGCTGAAATAGTTACATTAAAAAAAAAATAAAAATCAATAAAGTGCAATTAATTTGCTGTATTTTATTACTGGGAATGATAGGCAGCTCAAGTCCTATTATCTTATGTTTAAAGCAGTTTAGTGTGGCAGGGAAGGTACAAGCCCAGGAGCAGCTGTAGGAGGTCAGAGCAGGGAGTTGCAGAGGCTGGCACACGGTTTGTGTCTCGGGAAGGATTTTTGGATCAAGGAAGCATTCCTGAGCCAGAGATGGCATCCATTTATTTAATTGCTGTGATGGGTTTGCCATCATGGATTTGATCCCTCTTTGAACCCAGGCAGATATCTGATGCACACAGCATCTCTGGGCAAGGACTCCTTTGTTTCTAAGAGTCTGTGCACAATGGAGCATGGCAGTGATTTGGGCTACATAGGGTTTTCCCATTGGTGCTGATGGGATGGAGATTTCCACCCTGGTGCCCCTATACTGGGTCAGGGTCCTCCTGCCCTTCTTAGCTCCTCAGAAATGTGCTGTGAAGCCAGGCTGCTCAGGAGACCTGTGCTGGCTGCTGTCCCAGGAGGGTCCCTTTCCTGAAAGGTAGAGGAAGCAAAGGGTGTCTTTACTCATAGTGTTGGGTTATGGCAATTTCTAGTGCTGTTCTTCCCAACCTCAGCTGTTGAGGCTGATGTGAAGCACGAGTTCTGCCGTGATGGAGTGGTGGCTTCATCTCGCAATGTGTCTCACTCATGCAGGTGGCTGCAGACCTGAACTGTCTCGGAGGTGTGAGCAGGGAGGAAAGGGGAAGTGGCAATTTTCTATGTCGCTCAGGAAGGAAGCAAAACTAAAACCTTGTGGCCTTAATAAACATGCTGGTGAATGAGAAGGCATCCCACTGAAATAAATACTGTCAGCTCAACAAATTAAATTCACTGAATTTGATTCCCTCTTCTCCCCCCACCTAAATATAACTAATGTTTGTTAATGACAAGCAGTGACTTGACTTGTTGGCATAGCATTAGCACTTACCTCTGTCAGTGGCTCAGCTGATGTGCTGGCATGTCGTGGTAGCAGAGATGCCATCCCAACTACGGCTGTCAAATCTTCTCGCATTAAGTGCCGTGGAGGCTGGGGAGTGTGAGTTACCATGTGGTGCTCTAGATGTCGTGGAAGATGCTTCGATTTCATGCTGTCGGGAGTTTCCCAGCTGGCATTTCAGAGGAAGCTGTTCCCACGTGAGCTTGGGCAGGCAGAAATTACAAGCAAAGAGGTCTCATGACTGAACTTACAGGGTGGGCATAGGTTGTTTGGTGTATGGCTTTCCCTGGCTATTTCCATTCATGTCTGTGATGTAGAGTGCTGCAATGGGACGTAATGCAAGTGCTGTGTGGAGTGTCTGGGGTGGATAAATCCAAAGTGGAAGGACTCTGCTGTTTGCACAGTACCTTGCAGAGTGGTCTTGTAAATATTAACATCTCTTCCACGCTATCCAAAATTTCTCTTGCTGCACACTTTCAGCTTTCCTTTGTTTACATAAATGTGTTTGTTTCTGACAGCATTCAGAAAGCTTCATGAATTTATGGTGTGCTCCAGATTCGAACGTTTCTTTTTTCCTTTTCTCTTTTCCCTCCCCCAGATATGTTCATTCTTCCCAAATTTTAGTGATGAAATGGCAAGAGGTGTGCATATTTCAGCAGGCTATTGAGAGGCAATGTAAACACCATCTTTCATGGAAAATCAGTTTGTTCAAGTTCAAAAGCAGCCCAGCCTCCCTACTTGGTCAATTTGCCTGTCGCAGGAGATGATTTTAAAAGTGGTGGTTATGTCCTGTCTTGTCTCGTGGAACTTCAGGCAAGGAGAGGAAAATGAAGTGTAGCATTTGGTTTTAACTGGGTTTTTTGTGACTATTTCTTTTGGTGATGGTGGTAGTCAGGGGTGAAGCAAAGGGATGTCCTAAGGGGTTGAGGGATAACCAGGAGCAGAGGGGTTTCTGTAAGGCTGCTGTCTACTGAGGAGAATAATTGGAAACTGCATGTAAACCAGCTCCACTCATCTCACGTGCCTGCACCAACTGGCCCTTAGGAGCCACTCTGCCCCATCACTTCTTCCACGGTGGAGAAGACCTGCAACAGCAGAAGGATGGGTTTATAGTGACAAAGATGCTAAGTCTTGGGGAGACAGTGCTGGGGCTCTGTGGATGCATGGCTGTGTCCTTCTGCCCCAGGGTATTGTGCTGCCCTTGAATTGAAGATTGTGGAGGCACCAGAGGTGTGGCTATGGGGAGGAGATGGTGTAAAACCACCTGTGTTAGGCAGTACCCATCAGTGATAGTGCCACAAAGCTACCCCAGATGAGAAGAAATGCTGGAAAACCACCACTGATGCAGTTCAGATTGGGGTAGATGGAGATGTGGGGACCAAAATCCTTATTCTGGCCAAGCCAAGGAGCTTGGGAGGCTCCAGAGATGGTGTTCCAGCTTACTGGGTGGTGTGGGAGGTGATGCCTCTGGCCAAGCAGTCGTCCCTATCCTGAGCCTGTTTGTCTGCACAGGGGTAACATGTGTCCTAAATATACATTAGGGGAGTTTGGGTGTGGGCTGAGGGAGTTTTGGAGGTAATCAGCCTGGAGAGGAAAAGGATTTCTGCTAGAGAAGGGGAAGTATCATCTTCATTATCCAAGAAATGAAATAATTCAGAAGATTAAGTTAGAGGTGCACATATCTTTGGGTTTTTTTTGTTTCGCCTGTACGGGAGTGTTTCAAAACCAGATGGCAATGCAGAGATTTATTACCCATAAAGTGCAGAGGGCTGGTGCACAGGACCTTATCTGCTTGTGGGCCCAGTAATAAACCTGCCAGCAGGTGATTTAAATCCAGTATTTCTGATTGGGAGAGTAGTGGAAGGAACAGGGTTTATGTTACTTATGGATTTTATGGGCAATATTAGATTTTTAAGATGCAGGAATGATCAGGGCATGGCTCTGTAGCACTGGAGACCTTCATTCCATTTATAAAGGATCTTTTCCGAGTCAGAGAAATGAACTGTTCTACATTATTTAGCAGCTGGGCTGCCGAGGCCAGCTGTTTGCCTGAGTGACAGACACAACTATTTTATATCTCAGTTTAGGAGTTGTTGTCAATTAGCTGCAGCATTTGCTTAGCAGCAAGACCTTTGCCATGATGGGGAAGGAGGGCTGTTTAATGGATGCTGCAGCTCAAAAAAAACTTGCACCAAAAAAAGACAAGAGTACATGCACCCTAAAAGGGAACCCTTGAGCAGATGGAGCAGGTTTCTATGCAACGAGCAATAATTAGAAACTCAAATAGTTGGTAGCTGCTGACTGTCTTTGGTACCCATATTTTTATGTGAAAAATGAGCAAGTCTGAGATGAGTTCTGGAAGGAGCTGGTCTGGAAGTGTGCATGGGGCAAGTCCCTGCCTGGTGTGAGTGTCTGGTGTGGTGACAGACAACAGCCATCAGCCCTGGGTGTCTCTGTGCTCTGCTCTGCAGGGCTACAGCAGTCTGCAGCGTCACTGGTGGTTTTGAAAGACACTTGGAGAGCTGGGAGTGCAGGGCCTATGAACACAAAAAGTCTGATTGTCTTTCATTGTGCGCATAAAGGACACAATGCAGACCCACACAATGAAACAGGCTTTTAAAACATTGCAACAGAAGCATCTAGAGAGGCTGGTAAAAGCTCTCTGGAGTGGAGCTCTGTCAGGGCAAGCTTGAAGGCCAGCGTGCCTCAGCCATCACCAAATCATGGGAATTAGAGCTGGAAAAGCTGGCGAATGAGCTGTTTCCTGTCTCCAATGGTTGCTCTGTACAGCCTGTTCCTAAGTGTGGCTGGTTTTCAGTGATGCAGGCAGCAGGACTTTTGCAGCTTCCTTTGGCAGAGCATTTTGCAGCCTATTAGACCTTTCCCATATTCCGCCTACCTTTTTTCTTCTCTGCTTCATTCTGTCATCTATTGGATGACCTGAATCCAAAACTTTCCATCCTTATCACCCATCCAAAACTGAACCCAGGCAAGTCTGCAAGACAGGGACAAATGGTTAAACAGTGTGTGGGAAACACTCAAAAGAAGGAGACGAGCCTGGCATGTAGATACATTTGCAGGTGGAGGTTATTTGGAGAGTAAAGGGCAAGGGTTTGAAATGCATGTGATGATGAGCCATAGATTATGCCTTGAAAATGCTCAAAAGGCCGTTACAGTCACACTAATTCATTTCCCACTAAGACATTCTCCTCCAAGGTGTTTGGAAATAATGGAGTAGCTTAGTTACTAACATTATTAAATCCTCATCTCTGACAGCTATGAGAATTAATATACAAAGGTCTCCTCCTCTTTTATTTTAATGCAGCTCAGTTACTCATTTCCTGTCTTTTGCTTAGGAGTAGGCCACTGAAAGTTATTACCATGAGTACTGGTGCAAAAAAGGATCAACTCCATGAAAGAAGAGACACAAGCAAGAGAAAAGCAGAAGATAGCATTAATTTTATTGCAGTCGAGGCATTTTTTTTTCCTTCTCAAATATTAATCATTCATCATTCTTCCATCTGTAGATCTCTAAAGGCTTTAGAGAAGAGAGCAAGCACCACTGAAGACATGGTCCATGTGCTCTCATCATCCCCATGAAGGGGTCTCAGGAGCAGTCCCATGCCTGAAGCGCTGCTGGCAGGGAGAACAGAGCTCTTAGAGGAAGCTTGGCTCTGGGGTTAGTTTTTTAAGGCAGCTGATGAGACTTTTTTGCTGCTGCTCTTTGAGGAGTGGGGCTCACCATGGATGGGAGGCTGCTGAGGTGGTGTGGCCAATCTGTTGGCCCTGCTTGACATCTCCAGACCCCATCGTGAGCACTGCTGGGGTATGTGGATGGTGTCAGGGCTCTCTCAGGCTGCTCCAGAGCTGGTATCACAAGGCCAAGTGCCATCAGTTGTGTTGGAGAAGGGCTGAATTAGCACTTGTTTCTTTTGCCGGGTTTGATTTTTACTGGCCTGTTAGAACTGTTATGGGAAGTCTGAAGAAGAAATAAAGAGATGGAGTCAATGTTCTGTATTGCTAAAATAAAAAAACACCAGCCTGTGGTGCCCACCCTATCACCTCCCTGGTGTGACAGAGCTGCTCAGTGATGGGGTCTGGGGACATCTCTTCAGGGACTGAGGAGCTGTTCTTCTGGTGTGCCTTTTTACACCCCAGATGTCCATGTTGTGCACCTTATTTCACCGCAAACCCTTCGTATTTGCAACACCATTACTGTTGTAATGAGGTTACTGTTGTCTGCTGTAAGCCCTGGGGGTGTGGGGCTTTGATGAGTATCAACTCCTGGGTGCACCTACAGCTGTGCCTTGTCAAAGTGTCCTGCTCTTCCAGAGTTAAAATATCTTCCTCTGTTTCTCTGAGCATATTGCAGCCCAACACATTAAATGCATTAGAAAGCTTTATTGCATTTAGCGAGTTAACAGAAAAGGAAAGTCAAAGAGAAGTCATTGCTTTGGTTCTTACACCAACCAGCAAACTTTCGGATGGTTTCCCAAGCTCCCCTCAGGCTCTGTGTCCCCACACCTTCTCACTTGCTGCACTACTTGTCCCCACTACCCTTCCTGTGGCCAGCAGAGCCAGTAAAGCCAAGTCCAAGTGTGTATCAGCAGTCAGGCCCTCTGTGTCCCCTGCCTGAATGCTCAGCCCGGTTAGGTGTGCGGGGTCCGGGAATTGCTGTATTGGACTCCAGTCTGTGGGACTTCATCGTCTTAGTTATTATTTCCAAACCACAGTTATCTCCCTGAATGACCATCTCCTATTGAACATGGTATCTTTCACTAGGGCACTCACATTTATTTACTGCACAGCTTATCCCATTAGTATAATCATTACTCCTTGGACTGGGTTTGAATTCAGAGCATCCCACTGTGGTACTTAAAGAATTAATTACAGAGATGAAAGAATTCCTCTAAAGACTTCTATGAATTGGTCTGGTTGAAGTGTTTTAGCTTTGCTTCAATTGGTGCAGTTCTTGTCAAAGAATTGCGAGAAAATGCATGGGTCAGTGATTTAGATTAGGCAAATTACGTTAGAAAAATTGATTTGATTTAGAAAGTGAGCTTTCAGATCACAGGGAATTGCCTGCTGCTTTCTCTGCTGTGCTCCTTCTCCACGAAGATGAGCAGAGGCGGATAATTCAGGGTTAAAGTAAGTGGCTATTGTAACAGGTTTGTCTGAGAGCTGAGGAGAGAAGGGCTGACACATATCTTTAGATAAACGATTATTGACCCATCTATTGCTATCTGTGCATCAGCTGGAGAAATGGATGGATATGGATGCTTATAAACAGCACTCACAGGCAGTACATGCAGAAATTGGGTCCTTATTTTCAGGTTTGGATTTGTTGTTTTTCCCCCAGAAACTGCTTTTCTGTGTGGCATACCTTCAGAGCTGGCATAGATCTGGGAACGTGTGCTGTGCGGCTGCTTTAGCCAGCCCAGTGCTTGCTTTGCCTGGCTCTGTGCTTAGTCATTCCTGGGGCTGGGACTTTGCTTTTTTTCATAGGTTTTTTTTACTTCCTTGGATCAAACTGAGTGTTTCCTCCTTCTGTCCCCCATCCTCCTCTTAAAGGGACTGCAGTCCCTGGGCTGTGGCAGGATGATGCCCAACAGGGGGCATGTCGGGCTGCATCCTCTCGGAGGATGGTTCCTGAAAAGCCCCTTCTGAATGAGCAGTTCCCTTCCCTGCATGCTGAGGAGTTTCTTCCAAGTGCTTCTCCTGACCAGCTGTGTTTTCCTGTGAGAATGATGGGTTGTGAATGCAACGGCTGCTGGCCGGAGACCCAAAATGTTCGTGAACCGTTCGTGAGTCATTTACCACTGCAAATGGGCTCGCTGTGTTCCTCAGGGTAGCAGAGATGAAGTTTTGCAGCAAGTGTTTGGCTTTGTCAGATTTCTTTTTTAAAAAAGAGTCAAGAAGTCAGGTTTTGTCTGGCAGTGCTTTTGTTTCCTTATCACCTTGCAGAACCCTTTAAAGTTCAGCTTGCTTGCTGGGATGCTGGGGAGATCTCATTTTTGTTCTGGCTAGTGCTGTGGCATTTCTATCCATAGCATCACCACCATCTCCCTTGGCAGGAAGATCCAGGTGTGGAGCTGGGGTGTGCTGGGCCATTCCCTCTCCCCCAGTGTGGGCATGATGGAGGTGCAGGGCAAATGTGGTGCTGACACAGTCGGGTGCACCCTTTGGCTTGAAGGGTGCGTGCGCATCCCTGTGCTGTGCAGAGCCTCTTCCATATCCCAGCCCCAGGCTGGGAAGAGAGATGGTAAGTGCAAGGAGAGAAGCGATGCTGGGGAGTGCTGGAACGGAGACTCCTGCCAGCAACTGAATTCAGTGCTGCAAAAAAGAAGTTGCAAAAGTAGCAATCCATCTGTCCACTTAGTGGGAGAAACCTAAGATCATTTCACAGTAATCAGCCCCCTGGTGTTTAAAAAAAAACCCAACAGAAATACTGCGGGTTTTTGCTTTATAGGAATAACTGGCAAATCTAAAACACGTTTATGTGCTCAGAGTCTGTGGGGTTTTTTTCCCCTCCTTTTGACAAGCAGAAGCTGTATTGAATTAAAAAATAAGAAAAAATAGATTGCCTTTGCTTTTGAGATCCCATGTATCTGCCATAATGTTTCAGAGGTATTATTTCCTTCCTGAAACTCTCTAGTTAATTACCAGCAGAGTTACGGGCAAGGGGATGTTTTTCTTTGCCACAGGTACAGTCGGACAGTGAACATTGTCGTCGTCACATATCTCATGGTAATGCATTGTCAAGGTGATGCATTATGCAAGTGCATCATTGCCATGCTATAGCTGCTTGGCTCTATCAGTGCCTCCATTAAAGCCCACAATACTCAGGGATTTTAATTTGGTTGTAAAAACTTGCTCCAGGCACTATCTGAGATGACAAAGTCTGGGAGTGGGTTGTTTTTTTTTTTTTTGTATAAGGACATAGAGGAAGCAGGCTCCAAAGGCGCTGCTTGATTCTTGCTTATGTGAATTGACAGGCAGCTAGTTGGAAGAAGATTGTAGAGATTTCTGCCTTGGCATGTTGAACTGATCATACAGATAAAAAGAAGGGTTACAATGGTGGAGTCTCAATATGGCAATCCCAAAAGTGTCCATCAGGACCCCCTGTTGCAACATGTTGTTGGGGAGAGGTGTTCTGGGTTGGCATTTCTGTTAGCCAGGTGGAAGTATGTGTCCCCAATGACACTAGAGGGATGCACCCACCCTCCCCAGCCAAAGCTCCTCCACCAGGGTCTGTGCCCCTGACTTAGCCTGGTGTTTGGGGGATGCTGGGGCTGTGGTGAATGGAGCTGGACACTGAGCACACGAGTGAGATGCAATGGGGGCTTTGTTTTGGGACCAGAGTTGTTGAATTGCAACAGATGCTTTGCTGCTACACAACAATTTGTAATTAAAACACAACTTGCCATCCTGATTAGATTAAGCAGTTAAATTCATTTGCAATATTTTTTCCCCCTGCATTGTGTAATTAGCAACATATGATGCTTACATTAGCTCAGTTAAAAGTTATAATGATTAATTTGCACATCAAAGCCTCCCCATGAATCAACTGGTACAGCACATAGGAGTGAGCTCAGTTACGGTGTGGTTGTATGAAGTGCCCACATGAACATGTCCCCTGCCTGCTACTGCAGTATGGTGGCAGTGGTGTGACATGCTCCAGTGCAGTGGTTCCTGGTGTTCCGGTCCTTCTGGACTTCAGCAGTGTCCATGTGCCTTGAATCGCTCCATAAACAATAGGGTGATGCTTGCCAGGATGTGGCGGTTCCTTCCCTGCATCTCGGTTGGGGTGATGCAACCAAAGCACCTGACCGACCATGCACCTGGAGCACTTAAAAGTGATAACATTAAGATTACTGGTGGTTCTTGTTGTTGCTTTGTGAATATAAGCATCATTCTAAAGTGTTTTGGCTAAATTCTGAATGTTTTACCCAGGTTAATCTTTAACATGAGTTTTGCCTTTGTAAGTCAAATTTGGCTCTAACTAGTAAAGAACCTTATTTAAGCAAGCTAAAATCAACAAGAAAACTACTATAAGTTAATTATAGTGACTTTTTTTCCCCTTTCTTATGTAGTCATAATATTGTCTTTCTTTCTACCTTCTGCTGAGCTGTGAAAATATTCTGCAAAATGGTATTTTTGAGTTGATGGAAAAGTACACCCCTGTCAACAATATTTTTCTATTGTTCATCAGAGACAGGTTTCATAACGAAAGAGATCCGTGTTGGAAAAGTACATCAGCTGCAAACAGTTTGTTCAAAGTCTTCTCAAATAGCAGCCATGGTTTATGAGCTCCTGCAAAAGATGAAATGCAGAACGTGGCTTCTAATCTTCCAGAGCAGTGAACGGGGCAGGTTGTAATAATGTATTGCCATTTTCACAAAAGATAGATTTTATATTAAAGGTTCCAGTGGAAAAAGGTCTAGAGGTGTTAAAATATTTATATATTGTTTAAGTTGCTGTCTGAGGGTGCTGTCTCCTTCCCTGGAGCACTGTGGGGGTCATGATCATGTAAGCAAGTGGAAAATGAGCTCTCACCTGTCTTGGTCCATGTAGGTGCCTGTGTATGTGCACGTGAGTGCGGCGGTGTTAAATTGTTGGGGTGTTAAATGTTTCACTTTCTCAACCATCAATTTCAATTGAATTTCATAAGCCATTAAAGTTCTCTGCTGCTTCCTTTGCTGTTCCAGTTATGTGAGCTCCAGCCATTTAGCTGCAGGTCCTGGGGCATGATTGCTCTGTGGAGCAGCAAAAGTAAATCGGTTCCCAGTGTAGAATCTTTTATATATCTATGTATTTTTCTCTCAGTGAGTGATGATGTTGGGCTGATGATGCGAGTCTTCAGGTTTGGCTTTTTCTGGTCCAGTTCTGGATCCTCTCTGACAGCATCTCTTTCAAAAAGCTTTTGTGCCTTGCTTGAATGGCAAAGTCTTATATATAGAGGAAGAGAATTTCTTTTGTTGTTTATATATTTATCTTTAGAATCATGTTGGAAAGATTCAACTGGAGTTTTGGGTTTTCTCCCTGTAGATTTGAAATGTTTATGAGAATGGTACTTACTTGCATCAAAGGAGAGCTTCTGGCAGTCCACTGACTTTGTGTCAGTACTGGCAGTTTGACAAATAATGAAAAAGCAATCATTTCCCCTTCTCCTCCTTTTATTCTGAGGATAAAGGCATAGTTAAGATCTCTGTGCACAATAATAATTGCTCATGGCCCTTAAAAAGAAGAAAAAAATCCGTAACACCCTTTAAATAGATTTGATTTTCCCATTGGTTTGTGTTTTGGACTAGTGAGTGTCTTTGCTGCCAGTCTGAGGCTAAACTTGACTAAGTTTATGTGGAGCCTGGTCAGGTTGAGTCTGGGAAGGAAAACTGGATAAGTAATGTTACTGCCTTGAAAGCAGCACCCACAGCAGGGGCTGAGCAGCAGAGATGCTGCAGGGCCATGCACTTGTGTTCTGCCGACAGAACTGGTTTGCGCAGTATAAAGCTAAAGAATATGCCTAAATACAGAATGAATGGGAAAAAAAAAAAAGAGTAATTTTCATTTGCCATGTGATTTAAAATGGCTCAAGCATCTTCTCAAAGAGCGGCTGCTGGGACCTGCTGGGCAGGAGTTCAGGGCTGCCTGTTCCTCCTGGGGGCTGATGCACAAGGAAAGCGTCCACCAGTGCTTTCAAGGTTTCTCCTTTTCCTTTCTTTTCTTGCTTTGATGGCAGTGATGTGAGGATGAACTGTATTTCACATCTCTCCTCCCCCAGCAGCCAAATGGTGCTGTGCAACCGGCCACCTTGGGTCTGCAGTGGCTGCCTGGGGGGACTGGGCTGCCTGCCCATCCCGAATACTGTGCCTTCCACCTTCCCAGAGCATTGACCTGCTGTCATTTCCAGCAAAGCCAGGCACAAAAGGTTAGGCTGGGCCTGTACTCCTTGTTTGGGGATAACTGCAGCAGTTTCATTCCTTTTTTTAATGCTGCTAATTGGTGCTCTCAGCCTCAGTTCCAGCTTAATGAAGGCTGCTGCTTGGGAATCATTGCAAGCAGTTATGGAAATGTGCTTAAATGCCTAAATCTGTTGTACTTTTCTCTTTATGGGTTTATTCCTTCAAAAAGGATAAATATTCCCCAAGTCCCCACCTGCCCAGGATGAATGCTTTCCTTGGAGCCTGCAGGGGGGCTCCAGGTACCTGTGCAGCAGGGAGGGCACACAGGGAATTAGCGCTGATGCTATGAGGAAGCCTAGCCCCTGCTGTACCCCCTGTGCTGAGGAAGCACCATTTTCGGTCTGTTTGTTCTGTACTCCAGATGGGGGCTTTGGATGCTGGGGATGGGGATTGATAGAGCATCCAACCTTCCTCCCACCCAGGGGAGGAGAGCATCCCTCCGTCTCTGACCTGCCCATCACAAGCATCAATTACTCGAGCCAATGGCCCCGTTAAATCAACAGGGCTGCTAATTGGATGCTAATGCAGCGTGCCTGCTATGGTCCTTGCAAATGCCACGGCTGTGCTGCTCATGTTGGTCTGTCTGGCAGTCAGCATATGTCCCAGCTCTTTTCATGGTAGGGACTCACAACGCATGTGGAACAGGCAGTCCTGAGGAGTTGTGTCTGCCCCATCCCTGGCAGTTCAAGGCCAGGCTGGATGGGGCTTGGAGCTACCTGGTCTAGTGAAAGGTGTTCCCTGCCTGTGGCAGGGGGTTGGAACTACATGGGCTTTAGTCCCTTCCAGTCCAAACCATTCTATGATGATGATGATTCCACATGTGTAAAAAGGTAGAGAAGGTTTAAGCTGTGCTTCTGTTAAAAGCAAAGAACAGGGTTACTTGATGGATTTTCCCATGATGGCTGTTGGCTGTAGCCTTATGTTCCCCAGATTTGGAGGTGTGTGAGCTATTCCTGGTGGTCCTGGGGTTGTTTGGATGAGGGCTTGTGGTTTCCTCTGAGAGGAAGCACCATCCATTTCAATGTACACTCTCGCAAGCCAGGCCAATTAATTCTGCTCCGGGCATTGAGCCAGTGATGGTAGGAAGCAATGATGAATAGCCAGGCTGTCGCTCCCTCCTCCAGGAGAGTGTTTTGGGAGGTCAGGAGCCACCATAGTGGGTGTGTTTCCGGAACGGTTTGCAGCTTTTTTCTGTTGGTGTGAGACACAGAGCTGGCAAAGGTGCTGCTTCCATGAAGCATCCCCTGAGGATAATGTGTGAACCTGATTGGTTTTAAATGCCTCTTTACAAATTGGCTCTCCACCAAATTGATTCTGCTGTTACTAAGCTGTGAGCCCCCAGGGTGGTGACTCTGCACCCTTGGGGTTGCCTGGTTTGGGATGTTTTCTTTTCGGAAAGCCTCATCTGGTGTTTTTTCACGGATTGCTGATGGGAGCCCTGTGCTCCCAGTGGTGCCCAGAGGTTGTCACCCCATGGTGGCCTTGCCTTGCTTTATCCAGAATGAGCTGCAGCTCCTCAAGCAGGTGTATGCTACTTGTTGGCAGCGTGAATCAGAAAAACTGGATTGAGCATCAGCTTATCCTCTTATGCCAGGAGGTGGTTGCTTTAGGCTGACGATGAGGGACAGCATCTGTGTTATCCCTCACCTTTTATCCACAGCCTTTCACTAGCACAAAGTGCAGTGCACTTCCCACAGTGCTGGGGCAGGGGAGATCTTTGGCACTCATGAATTTTCCCTCTTCCCTTGTTTTTAAGGTAGGGCTATATCCTTCCTTCTGAGAGCCCATTGGCTCGGAAGACTTTCAGGCAGGGATTTCCAAGGTGCTGGGTGGATGTTTCTCTGCAAATGACTCCAAGTGCATGGTGCTTCAAGACCAAGAGAGTGTCTAAGGCCTCCTGAATATGGCTGTGAAAGTAAAAGAAGTGCTTGTGTTTAAAGAACAACATGGGGTGCTGTTTATTTTTGCTCGTAATTAGAGGGAAGTGTGAGTGGTCTAATTCCCATGTTTCAAGCGCAATGTTCAGCCAAAATGATGGACAGAGAAGATGAGAAGTGACTGCTGCAAGCCAAAAGCAGCAAACCCGTGGAGCAGAACTAGAGACAGCTTTAAACTATGAACATAATCGCTGGAGGAGTCTGCCAAGGAACCAGATGCTGTAAATGAAAGAACAACTTCCATGGCTTGGCATTTGCCTGTGACCCTGGAAGAAGAGGAGGAGGAGCAGGGGAACTGTGTGGAGGGCTGGGGAGCAGCTGCTGCAGCTGCAAAATGGATACTTGCACACACACTTGGTCCATGTTGGTGTTTTTGTGGGGGGGAGAACCTGTTGGAAAGAGAAGAGGTGATCAACACTCCTGTCTTGTGGGCTGTTTGACCCTATCATGCGTGTTTTCTGCCATCTCTGTATGGTAGTCTGGCTGCTGAGAGGACCTGGGTGCTGCAGCAGCTTGAGCAGGTGGTGGTAAATGAGGAAGATGTGGCTGGTCTGAATTCTGAACCTTTTGGGACCCATTTCTGCCCAGAACCCTTCAGAACAGTCTGTTTCCCTTGCATGGCCAAGCTCAGTTGATTTTTAAACTAAGTGGCTACACGTGACTTGTCTGAGGTCAAATCGTGCTTGGCAATGCTCTACTTTTGAAAACCAAACTGGAAAGTTCCTGTTGTTGTTCCCCCCAATTTATTTTTACAATTACTGTTAAAATAATTGCAGTCCTAGCAAAGATAAACAGCTGGGTTTAACATAATCAGTACAGAAACAACATCCATCGTTTACATGGTGTAAAACCTCTGCAACACAGCTTATTACTGAGGCTGCATCTTAAGGAAAAGATAAAAAACCTTTACGGGAAGGGGAGCAGGAAATCAGCTGGGGTCCTTCTGCCTTGAGTTCATGTGACTAAGAGCATCAGAGTTTGCAGCAGCGACACAGTCTCCTTTCTGCTTGTGCTTGAACCAAACACTCCAGAAAAGTGATAAAACAGGGTATCTTCTGAAAACTGTGCAGTGGTACTGCCCGGCGTGCAAAAACACCACGTGCCTCTCACAGCTCGTGAAATAAAGGCGGGGAGCAGTAATTAGAGGTAACGGGGAAGTTCATGTAGTTTCAGGCAAGGACAAAGGAGGATGGTGCTGTTTTTCAAGCTAGGGAAAGGAAGGATAGCTTTGTTCATGTGTTAGATGTGGGGTTTTTTACTGTTTTAATAGCCTTTTGTTTTCTTCTTGTATTTGGCTTTAATCAGCTGAGAAGAGGTTCAACATGCTCCTGATAAGACAGAGGTGGGAGTGGGATGGAGGGTTTGGGGCAGAGGGTCATCCCTGACATCCTGAGGAGGTGGGGGGAAGTAGAGGTGGCTGGGGGCAAATTCAGCCCCTGCTTCTGCATGCTTGTGGCAACCTGCTGCATGTGTGGCTGTTTGTGAGGAGTTGTAGATGTTTTGCCTCAAAATAACAGTCTTTTTGCAAGGAGAGGTGGGGAGAGGCCTCTGTATTGCTGCGGCTTGGGGACACAGTCATGTGCAAGTCAAATAAGCCACATCATGTTGAGTGCTGAATGACTCTGCTTATTAATATAATAAAGCAGAGGAACACACTGTCATGACAGTCTCTGCAGCGAGGATCCAGGGGGTTATTTCAACCAAGGCAGCATTAAATCTTTCTGTCTCCTGAAAATTGCACCCTGGAGGTATGGGCTGCAGGGTAGGAGGGTAGGAACATTTAACAAGGGCTTGCAGGAGTTTTTATGCATATCGTGGTCTCCAGAACAGTGCTTTGCTGTCTGAGGTTTTTATATCTTGCTCATCACTATAGTTAAGTTCCTCAGGCATGATGAGGAGCAAAGCACTCTCGCTTTCCTTTTTTTTTCCTTCTTCCCTTAGTTTCAAGATGAAATTTTCTCTGCTCTAGCAGTGATACAAGACCTTTTCTTCAGATGTACTATATGAAAACATGCTGTCATCTTCTGCTTTGGAAGCTGGCAAGTCTGTGCGCGTATATGTATTTTCTATATATACGCATACACACCATAGAGAGAGATGTGTGTATATATAGGTATTCCCTCCTGCCTCAGATAAAATAGGCCTTTCTCATCTCTTCAACAAAAACTGAGTGTGTGTTGGGTGGTGGAAGATCAAATCCTCCCCAGGGTTCCCTGATGAGCTCACAGCCTGGTCTGCTGTGATGGATTCAAGGGCAATAGCACTTCTTTCCTGCACCCTTGATGTCAGGTCATTGGGTGCACAGGTAGAAGACCTGATGTGGTGTTAGTTAATGCTGACAGCCTGGCTGCCTCCTTCTGAGCCCACTGCAAGACCTTTGAGGCTTCAAAGAGCGCCATCATTGAGGGCTGCCTGCTGTGGATAGGGTTTTCCAGGAGGCTGAAGCACAGATCCTGCATTGTGTTTAACCAGAGGCATAAAAGCTGTGGGTTGTAGATTTTAAGGTCTTGCAGCCTAAAAGCATTTCTTTCCTGTCTTTGCAAATGTTCCTAATGCTGTATAAATATTGTCTTTGAGGTTTACTGGCAGCTAACATTATCACATGCTTTCATTTAAAGCAAAATCAGAGTGTCTATTTTATATCTCTAAGAGAATTATGAAAGCCCTCTTTGCGCCATTGCAAACAAATGGAGATTGACAGTTATTAGTTTATGATCTAACTACTCTGACAGCATTTGACGCAGAGGGATTTTCAGTCATAGACTATGAGGCATCCCTTGTACGTGCTCAAGAGGGATGCTCAATCTGTCATACCATTGCTGACCATTTACTTGGCTCCCACTGGGGATCTCGAGATCCTGGGAGGTTGAAAATGCCAATACTGAACAAACTGGACAAGTCACTGAACAGAAACCTGCTGTTTGCAGCAGATGCTTAAAAGGGGCCTGAGATGCTGGAGTTTTTTCCCCATGGTCTTGTTTGCAGGTATTTGGGAGCAATACAGAAATGAAGGATTATGGTATGCGTATTGCCGGTCACTTTTAGCAATAATCAGAAGAATTTAGCTCCTAAGTGTCTAATAAATCTGAATTAAATCTTTAATTGAAGGACTTCATGTGAAGAGTAACAAAAAAAACCCAACAAAAAAACCCCAAAACAGACTCTTCAGTTGCTATTGCTCTGGTGTTCTCTGGCCCTCATGTGCAAGGCAATTACTGCAGGTCATACAGCTCATTTCATCTAAGCACAAGCAGCAGCTCTGCTGGAGTAAGGGTTCAGGCAGCACAGACTGCTCTCTGCCCTGTCCACAGGCACAGTGTGGGCCACATCTCGCAACCCACAGCACTGCTCTACAGCTCTGCCTGTCATGTCTGGCATATGGCATTGCAGCCCTTAAATATGATGGTTTTCATTTGTCACGGCTGTCAGTGACTTGAATCAGTCTCTGGTGCTGTTAATTCATCCTGAGTGGAGATTCCAGCAAAGCCTTCTGGTACTGGGGAGAAGTTTACTCTCTGCTTATACTTTCCAATAGAAAAAGAGACAAGTTTGTTCTTGATCACAGATGACTCTGGATCTGCCCAAGCTCTCCCAGTTCCCAGTGCAGGCTGGTTTTCAGGTCTCTTTCTGTGGACAGTAAGCTTTGCAGTGAAGTCACTGGGAGGCATCAGGGAAAGCAAAGACATTTCCTTAATCAACCAGCACCACCTGCCTGCTTCCTGTGATGCTACGGATAACCGGGAGTTAAGCTTTTGTACATCACATAGAAAAGGCAGAGCACTTGTTATTCATTTTGCATGCAGTTATTGCTCCTGCTTCTCCTTGTCAGTACTTTGATTGCTGTGGAGATCTCTCTCCTCCCTGGGTATAAGCAGCAGCGGAAGGATGGACATGCATGGGCTGGATTGCTAAGCAACACTGCCGGAGCGCTGCATACCCCAGGCACTGTCCTCACCACACATCATTCTGCATTGTCCGCTGCCTCAGAGCTTGCTGGATTTCGATCTTACAGATAACATTGTCGATAACATTGATTAGGGGAGATTACAGTGATCATAAAGTTAGGCAGAAAATGACGTTGCCTGTTGCTGGTGGGAGACTGACGGCACAGGAATGCTGTACACAGGGAACTGATGCTCATGGCTATTGATTAGCAAACACTTTGCATTGCATTAAGTGTCAATCTAGTTAGTTCATAAATTTATGGATGTCATTCTTCATTTGGCACAAACTTGCCTGCTTTCTGTGGCATTTTGTTTGGAGAGTTGGACTAAAATGGCAATGGCATCTGCTAGGAACAAAATGGAGATATGGGAATAAAATACTAGTTTTATCATTTGCATTTATTGTACATCTCAGAGAGCAGTGTTTAGCATACCTCTGCTTTCTAATTTTATGTTTTAACATAGTTTGAAGCCCAGGGAGACTCATTCTATGTCAATATAATGATATTGGTACAATATTGGTAAAATATTGGTATTTGGAGATGGTTGTCAGATAACTTTAGTTTTCCATGCACAAGCGCGTAGTAAACACACAACGTTTATTTAATACTTTGGGGACAATTTTAAGTCTTTCAAATCTGTGCTGGGTAATTGAAAACAAATGTTAGCTTCTCTTTCATAGTGCTTCACAGTAGTCCCAGTGCACTGTGACTGCGTTTTCATTTTAGTGCTCTTTGGAGACATTTGAAGTAGCGGCTTCTTAAATCTGAGCTGACTTAGAGCGTGGGGATCGCTCTCTGTAAAATGCATTACTGCAGCGTTTGGAGGAGAGCCCACAGTGAGCAGTGTTTGCCTCACTGGATCTTGTCTGGCTTGTTCAAATTGGATGCATTCCTCACAACCAGCTAAGTTTCTGGGATGCAGTTTAGCAAACAGTGACAGGCTCTGGTGTGGCACTTCGCAGCAGGGAGGCAGTTCTCTGTGGTCTTGGGGGGTGAGTCTTATTATGCCCCCTCGGGGCTCTTCATGGGCCAGATCCAGTTCATGGGGTGCTGCTTTTGTGTTTGTGTTTTGCAAGCAGCAAGACTGGCTTGGAGGAGCTGACCTGCATTCATAGCCTGAGCTGCTATGTCAGCAGTGATCTCATTTGCCATGTCCCCAAGGAGTCCCCAGGCTCCAGGTGGATGCTCAGTGGTTTTGCTGTGGGGACAAGACTCCAGAGGCAGCTTGGCTCAGCTCCGAAGTGAAAACCCATCCCTTAATCACTGCCATGAGGCTTTTCACAGGTGGTTGAAGAGAGCAGTACTTGTTGCACCTCCCAAGGTACTGGTGATGCTGAGGAGCAGTATGTCACATGTGGGATTTATCTTGTCTAACAGTTAGCCATCTAAAATGGGCATTTCAGTTCTGTGTTTAATTGCTTCAGAGGTAATTTGTCCTGCTTTGACTCATGTCTCTGCACACAGGGGAACAGGCTCCCTGGTGCTGCTGGGTGCAAGGGACAGGCATGGGGACAGCCATGACATTTGTCTCCGACTGTATGGGGTTTTCCACCCTGTGCATGCTGGCACCCAGCCCTCGAGCCAAGAAGTATCCTCCTCCCATTCTACATGGGAATGTTTCTGAGGTGGGGAAGGGACCATCAAGCTTCCTATGCCATGTACCTCTGTGGAAGAGGGGCCACCATGCTCCTCTCCAAGGCATAGTGCTTTTGCTTTTAGCAGGATAAACCAGTGCTGAAGAGATTTAAAGTGCATTTATCCTTTGAAAAGTGAGTCTAAATATAGTGCTGTGGAGTTCGATATCTGTCTCTGAGACGTTCAGATCAAATGTACCCATTTTGAGATTTTTATTTTTTTCCTCTCCTTTCTGTCAGCCCAATGGCCTCCCCTGGGAATTTAAATTCCAGTTGAGCTCCTCTGGACTCGTGAATCACTTGCAGTTACAAAGGCACCGTGGTGTGGTCGGGATGTGTAATTATGTTAGTGTTTGGCAAGGCAGAGTAAAGGCCACCTCACCTTCCTCCTATTGTATCAGCTGCTGCTGCTATAATAATAATTACAGCAGTAATGTAAGGGCTACTGTGAGGAACCGAACTCAATGCATGCAGGTAAGAGAGAGGCTGGGGAAGCTACAGTCCTTCCCAAGTGCTCTCCCGGAAAGTCTTTGTATCCTCAGCCTTTTTTGTTTGGATGAGCTGTGGCCACAATCAAGCAGCGGCTTCTTTTGTGAGACAGCTATATCCAGAAAAGCCATTCTCAAGCGCTGTATGAAAATGGAAATTCATCCCTAAACATCCACATTCATTTGTAAAACAGCTTAGAAATGAAAACTGTCAACACCTGAGACTGAGAGTCCATCTGGCCCCTGAAGGAGCTCAATTTTCCCTTTGCTGAGCTGGGCTAGGTATATAAATGTGATTGGCAAAGCAGCAGCAGAGGTGCCTGGGCTCATTTCTCTTTGCATCCATCCACTAGAGACTTCTTTTTCAGGATTTGCTAGGCTTCTGAATTGTCATCTTATCATAAAAAGGGAAATAAATCCTCCTGTTTGCCCTGCGCAGCCATTCTCCCCAGATCTATACCAGCATTGGAAAATTCTCTGCTTGTCACAGTGAAGTTTGAACACCAACTTAACCTGTGCCTTGCCGTGCATCCTTTTGGAAAGATGTGCTGAAGATTTGTTCTGTTTGTTCATTAAATAAAACTAGCAGAGAAGAAATCTCATTCACATGCATTATTTTCTGAGAGTGGCACATGCTGTTGACTCACACAATATGTCTCCTGGAGAGTCCCTTGTGTAAGAAATCTCAGAGCACTTCATCTTCACTCACTAATGAGAGGTTTTTTCTTTTAGCAGAGCTGGTAAAAACTCTGATCTTAATTCTTATGCAGAAGATGTCAAACTATGCAGATCCAATATTTGATGTGTTAATAACCAAATGGGTTATAAGAGGGGGAATGAACATACAACCTGAGGAAATATATTGTCTTCCTGGTGGTGTTTTTCCACTGGTTGCTGTTTATTACTATCCGTGTTACCTTGGTAGCAGTTTCTGATGTATCCCTAGATAATAACATGCACACAGTAATGTGAAGTATGTATGGTATATAGGAGCACATACAGAAGAAGTGAAATGAGGTATATTTCTTTATTTTCCTTTTCTTTTTGCTTCTGGTATTCTTGAGGCCATAAAGCCCTTAGAAGTAACTTGCTGACTCTCCTTATGCTGTCAGGAGGGTGGTTTTTCTGTGCCACTCTCAGGGATTGCCTTTGAGGGCTGTGTCCTGTCTTGGGGTGGCAACAGTTGTGGTCCTGAATGTAGGAGCAGAAACTGCATTTTCCCTTTTATTTCAGCTGACAATTGCCACAAGCATTGCTAATTGGATTTTACTTCCTATCTCAATTATAAGAGTATCCTCTATATCAAGAATAAAAAATGAATCACTGAGGTGGTTCATGCTCAAGTCTTTGCCTTGCAGGCTGGATAGGCAATGGGTGACTCAGAAATCTCAAGTTTTGTCCTGCTTTTGGTCAGTCTTTTGAAAGATACTCTCAGTTGCCAGGCTCGGATGTTTTTAATACTGTATTTCAGCGAAAAGTTGTGTTTCCTCCTTGGATCAACATGTGGTGCAAGAAATGGGGCAAGGGCTTGCTAAACTGAATTTGTCTTGGTGGCTGGGGGGGTCTGAATGAAGCTGAAGCATTTCAAATCCTCACCCAAATAAATTTTGCTTCCCAATGAGATAGTGCTCCTCTCCTAGCAGAGAGAATTATCATTTCCACCAGGCAATTTAAAGCTATGTGGTTGTTCAGGCCTGCTCCATGTGGGGTTGGTCTGGCGTTGCAATGATGATTTTGAAGGTTCCAGTCTTTTATAGTGCCATACTAAATGGAACAGAAAGTAGTTACAGCACATGAATGGCAAAGGGCATAACAAAAGCTGAAATCCATTTCAAGTAGGTATGAAATCCCGAGTGGGTATTTATTTGTGCTCAGGTAGGAAATGCCATCACAGTGGTGGCAATGAGCCGTCCCCTCCTGGCAGGGGGTGGTTCCTGGCTATATCTGGCGTATTTGGTGATGCCATTTGCA
This sequence comes from Lathamus discolor, assembly GCF_037157495.1. NCBI lineage: Eukaryota > Metazoa > Chordata > Aves > Psittaciformes > Psittacidae > Lathamus > Lathamus discolor. Next base: position 11,108,068 of record NC_088895.1, on the reverse strand, counting down.
AGGACAGTGTTAGCTACTGAAGTTAGTGCTTTTCCCACAGGAAGGGCTTTTCACTGTGCATCCGGCCTGACTTGGATTTTCCTGGTTGCCTCTCTAGTCTGCAGCCTGTATCTCTTGCTGTGTTGCCCAGCTTACTCCCCTGACAGCGAGCAGGAGTTTGAGTCACAGAACAATGCAGAATCAGGTCTCTGCTGCAAACAGGCTTTGGGTAGGTTGCTTTCTGAGCTCAGTTAAGGATTAGTGGCTATTTTAGGATCTTCTGGAGTTAGCTTCCTTTTTAAAAAAAATATATAAAAATTGGTTTTTGTGGTACAAAGTTTTACAGAAAGTAGAGAAAATAATAAATGTGACAGGCTCTGCTCAGGGAAGTCTTTCCCTTAAGTCAAATATGGTAAAGAATAACTGCTGGTATCTCAGGATGGCTGCATAAGGACTGCATCTTCAAAAGCATGTCTAACTTTGGGAGTCAAGCTTCGTCCTGCAGGATGTTGATTTCCTTTTGTTTGCTGCTGGAGGATCCTTGCATTTATGGACGCTCAAGTGCTCAACATCTGACTTCACCCAGATTTTCTCAGCCTAATGTTTTCCCCTGTTGAAGTCTGCTCCCATCATGGGTGAAAGAGAGGGTGCTTGTTGCTGAGCATAGAGAGGAAGGCAAATCAACCTTCTGGCTTTGAAGTGGGTTAGTTGATGTGCAGGCTCAAGGGCACTGCTGTGCTGCAGTGGATATTGAGGAGGAAGCCAGCTGTTTTCTGTGGGTTGCAACGGATGGGAAGTCTTTGGGCTTTTGATTTCAAGATGCTTTAGTTTGCTGCTCTTCTGCAGTCAGGAAATACTGTACAGATGCTGACAAATTAATGACTTGGAAAACAAGATCTCATAAAGAAAATGTCAGGGTTTGGAGAGCTGCTCGGTGGCTATGGAGGAGAGTCCTGTGGGTTGTGCCATTGATTCTGAAGGTGCCGGAATAGCTAATTTTGGGCTTTCCTCTGCAGTATTTCATGACACGTTACATACTTGGCAGAACAAATCAGGTCACTGCCTTTACTATCTGCTTGTGCAATGTGTAACTCTTGGGGCTGGAGGGCACAGTTTGAAATTTGCACAGAAATTGGAATTTAGCTGCGAGGATTGAAGACGCTTATTTTGCTTGGATTATGTTCCTGTTTATCAGCATCAGGAGCTATTGGAGAGTCCTAAAAATTGAATTCTAGGTTTTGCATTAAAAAAAAAAAAGTATTTCTGTTAAAATGAGTTTTTCTTTGTGGAAGTTGGATATTGAGTATAGATCTGACTCTCCTGTGTCTGCGGGAAGAGGATAAAGGATAAACCAAGCTTAGTCTTAAAAGATGCATAATAAAAGAGTTTTAAGAAAGAGCCAGTTGGACTGTTTTGAATCAACAACACTGAACTGGGAACTACTGAAACTTTACAGCAGCTTGTGCTGCTTTCCTTCTGTCTCCACCAAAACTGTAGCTTAAAAAAGTAGCCACTAATGAAAGCACTGAGGCAACTATTAACTGTCATTTTCGATTAAAGCATCTTGTGAGGAGCCTGTGGGAGATGGCTTGAAAAAGGATGTTATTATTGCATTGCTTTATAGCAATACTAATTTTTAACCAAAAATATGTTCTTGAGGCGTTAAGTTCTGGGCAGAGCAAAGAAAGTGAAGATCCTGAATTACATAAAGCTGCTGAAGATACATTTGTGGGATGATCTTTCTCTGCTGGTGAGAGAGGAAATGCTAACTTACTCTTGCTGTCTAAACTGAGCTGGAGGAACAGGCACACCTATGGTGAATGGTAGGACCTTTGTGTAGAGCTGCTGTGCTCCCTTCCAGAGCTGGTAGCATTTCATGGATCAACAAAGTACTTCCCATTTACGTAAAGACTTATAAACTCCTCTCTGGAAGATATGATTCACTTCAGAGATGTGCAGTTGTCTAACAGAGCAATGGCTGTTGCAGTTAGTAATGTATTTTGAGATCTTTGAGATTGGAAGATGCTATCAAACTCTATGATGTCTGTTATTTTAATTTTATGTTCTGCTCTGTACAGTCCTGAAGCCTAATATATCTTCTATTCTGCTAGAGGGAACTGGCTTCTTTTTAAGATTTTACAGGCTGTTTCTGTTGTGCACTGGAATTCAAATTAGGAATTATTCTGGTTTATTCAGGAAAGAAAATCTAGTGTCAGGATGGAAACACAGGCAAGGTTCAGTGGCAGTAAAACTGGGGGAACTGAGTTCATGGCAGTTAGAAACGTGCTGTAAGGTCCTTTGCATACAGGTAATAGCTGGGATTTTCAGCCTGGGTCTTAAAGAATACAAGCCCCTTTCATGTTGTGTTCCTTGTAAAGAGAGAAGTTTCTCTTCTGTCCTTGTGCCTCATTTTCAGGGCACAGACTGGTTTAGTCAAACCTTGTCTCAGCTTTGCAAAGAAAAATAAGGGATGGTTCTTACTACAGGCATTGGTATTTGATTGCCGCTTTTAGGGATGACGGATATGTGCCTGACAGCGATGCATTGATGTGTATTGATCTCAGAAAACTGATGAGGGACCCAGACTTGAGTGGTCCGTGTACGTGGAAGCAGCTGCAGTCTTATCTCACATTTTAATTGATTATCGAAGGCTTTTCTGGCTTGCAGACCAGAGAGAGTTCTTATTAGATTTGGCCTTTAATGGCAGCACAGTTACCTGAAGGCAGAACTGCAGTGTTGGCTCCTGAATGTTTACTGGCTCCTCCCTTCCCTCCTTAATGCTGCTCAAGGTGACAGTGGAACCCACAGAAGGTTTTCCTAATGAAATGTAGGAACTGTGTAAATCCATCTTCTGCACACAGAAGGTTGGGCTTTTTTTTCCCCCTCTGTTCTTTTTATCTCCTAGTAATTGTTCCCCCTAGGATCGGCTGCATCATATTAAAGAATCTTTTCTTGTTGTGCAATTAGTTTCAAAATGGCATATTTTGCTAGTGCATCAATCTTGCTCTGTTGAGGCTGGCGGCCATGGGCCAGGGAAGACCTTGGCAGAACTCCTGGAGGGGCTCTTTTTGCCCTTGTAGGGCCTGTGTTTTTAAGCCTTGGTGGTGAGGACATGTGCTATGTGCCAGGTCTGCCTCCCATCCCGTGTCAGGACATGTGCTTGGGTGTTTACAAGTGCCTTTTCATCTCCCATCTTGCCTGGGGAGTGCTGATGTATTCACATGGGATGAAAGCAGCAGCATGGAAAAAACTAAGGTCCAATAAGGTATTTAAGCATTTAAGTCCCATTAAGGTCTGCAGGGCTTCATCAAACCTGGTTTAATGAAGCCAAGCTCATAATACTTAACCAGAATTGCACAGGAGGCCAGCTGGCATCAAACTTGGATCTCCCAGCCCCAAAGCTGATTCCTCACTGTTGCATCATTGTCCTCCTGCAGCAGTGGGTGACTGCATTGCTGGAGGAGGAGCAGCCACCACTATTTTTGTTGCTCCTGCTGCTACTGCAGATTCCAGCACTGGCAGACGTGCCAGCAGGCTGTTCTGTGGGTGGCTTCAAGCCTCTGCGTGCCCTTGTGTGTCTCCTGTGCTAATTCCAATTGCTGCCCCTGCTGCTTGTGTCAGTACACCATGGGTGTGAGTTTGCTCGTCACTTGCTACTTAGGAAATAGGTCTGTGTAGCTCCCTCAAGTCAAAGAGCAAACCTAGATATATTGTACAAGCCTTCTGGGCTTCTGACTTGGCAGGGCTTAGCCAGAAATCCAGCATGGATGGACTGAACATAGAAGCAGCTGGATGGATTTAGCTGGATCAGATTTTCAAGGAGGATGCCAGCAAGAGGTAGCTGCTTGAGTTAGGATATTAGAGCTGTTCTCTACCATTTTGAATAGGTTTCATATGCCTGTGAGCTCTGAATCCTGTTTTGGTTTTGTTGAATATCTTTTACCTGTTGTAAAGCAATCTAGCCTTGTTTTAATAAATGCTACATAGCTCTGTACTGTAGCTCCACAGCAACATGAGGAAACTGGGAAAAAACATTCTTGGCTTTCAGCAAGCCTGCGGAGAGCAACTGGGTTGCTATGGGTTGGATTCTTGCATGCGCCACTGTGGAATTCAAATGCCAAGAAGGCTGGGAAAAAATAACCAGCGGGTATAGTCAACCTGCTTATTCAGTTACAGCAGTCATAACTAGAAAAGATCTTTTCAACTCTCCTTCTGTCTCCATTCAGTAGGCAAAGCTAATAATGTTGCTTTTAAAGAGTTCTTACACTGTGGATGTTCTTCTGCACTGATCTAATGTTCATCTCAACTGCCAACCATGGGAAAGGATATTTATATAATAAGCTACCCCCTTCAAGAAATCCCTTTGGACTTAAGGAAAAGATGTATGGAATAGAAATGAAATGTAGCAGAGGTAAACAGAAATTTAATACAGTTCTATAGGAACTCCTGTACAAACGGAAGGAGTTTAATAGAAAATGAGAGGTTATTTTTAATCATCCTCTGGAACTCCATAGCACGTTTTTAATTAAATTATGTAGGATGGGTAGAAAAAAAGAATCAACCTAAGGAAAAAATGAGTAATTTTCTATTAACCTTTACTCAACTTTTTCATAAACTGAATTAAGTTAATGACTCATGTCTGTTTGTGTTGTCTTGGTGGAAGCTCATATTTCCAAAGTTTAAACTGGCTTTTTGGGTCCTTTGGTTTTGGCCTCATTGATTTGACTCAGGATGCTGCTGTAAGAGCTGTACAATGGAGGATTTAAAGACAACTTGAGGAAGTCGTCAACCCTTTTGGATGTGACTTTTTGATAGGCCGTGTCTGAGCCTGGTAGTGATTTGTACTCACATGGGCCATCGGTCTCTTAAATGGAATTTCATCCTATGCTTTGAAAAATGCTTGATGTTCCCTTTAGGATGAGGGAAGCCAAGCCCGTAGATACCCCCTTGAAAATGGCTTTAATAATTAATCCCACGAGGCTTGTCAATGTTGCTGGTGTCTCCATTAGTTACACGCAGAAATAAAGACAAATGGCTCTCGTTAATAGCCCCAGGAATGCATAAATCTTGCTTGTTTATGGAAGAAGGCAACACAAGGAGACATTATGTTACAAGGTTTTTTTGTTCGATTTATGCCGTGTTGCCTGCCTCTACGGTCGTGGACTTAAGTCAGAAATGTGTGGATGGGTGCAGTGTCTTGTTCTGCCTGCACTACCTAGAGGTATGTATGAGTGGGAAATGCCTCTGCCATGGGACAGGGAGGCTGAGGGATGCAGCTGGGTTGCATGAGGCTCTTTGTGCAGGTCCTCCCCATGGCAGTGGGTCTTGGCATGAATGGGAAGGGGTGCACATCCTGGCTGAGAGCTTCCCCTTTGCTGCAGGTCTGAGCTTGTTGCCCTGCAAAAGACCAGATTGTTTCCATAGAAAAGCTGTTTCTGTGGAAAGGAAGGTCTTCCTGAGGGCTTCAGCCTCCTGCTTTGCCTCTTCCTCGTGGCCTGTGCTTTCCTGCCTCCTGCTCTTACCAAATGCATCTCATTTCATCTCACCCAGGTGTTACCTCATGACACTATAAAAATGTTGGCTGAAAGAATTGTCTGGAGGTTTCTAGCCCAGGCTCCGGCTTGGAGCAGGACAGTTGCCACATGAGGTCAGGGCAGCAGGGAGCTGAACCTCATACCTGCTGTGATGGGGATGCATCCCCTCCCCAGAGCCTGTTCCTGGGCTCCCTCTGAGGGAAGACCTTGTTTTCCTAAGGGATCCCCTTCTGGGATCCCTCCATCTGATCTTTACTGTACTCATTTAAAACTGTTTCTGCTCCCCTCCAGTCTTTGCTGACCCATCACTATCACCTTCCTTCCTGCCTGCTAAGCTCCCCCCCTCCATCCATCCAACAGAGTGAACAGTACATCATTTTCTGAAAATATTGTAGTTTTTCAGCTCTCACAGCTTTCTTTGCCCTTCCATTGTGGCCCTGCTCATCTTTTACTGCTCTTCTTATGAAAGCACTGGTCCCCCCACTGGGGACAGGGAGCTGCTTGACGAGGACTGGCTGTTTCTGCTCCTGGTGGCTGTGTGCATCCTCTGACCAGGGGGCTGGACTTTCTTAAAGGGGTGCAGATGGGCACTTTTGGAAATCAGTTTGGATATGTGTCTTGGAAAATTTTGGCTTAGTTTGTGACTGAGCAGTGCTTCATGGAGTCAGACTTCCTGGAAATCAGTAATGTAACAGGAGGGGACTGTGGCTGCTCAAACCATCACTCATTCCTGAAACAGCGCAGGCAGGACTGAGGAATTTCCTCTTGCTTTTGAAGTAGAGAAACAACCATTCTGTGTAGCTTGTTTTAACAGTTGATGTAATTAATTCTGCTCTTTTAGCTGGGGCTGCTATTTTTATCAGCCCTGGACTTGTGTACTGCTGTAGTAACAGCTCTGGGGCAGACCTCCTGTTCCTCCCAGTCCCGAGTGTGAGGTATGGCTCTAATTATATTTACAGTTAATTCACAGTTCACCGAGCGGAGCTTGGGGCCAGTTTCACAAGTGCTTCGCTTTGTTATCAAACCGCTAATAAATACGGGAGCCATTGTGAGCGAGCACAGGCAGCAGAATCCTAACAAGAATGGAACTCGTGTGTCATTAACTCCGTGCTACGGCAGTTGTAAAGCACAACCCGGCAGAAGGAGCGCACGGGATATTGCAGCGCATCCATCTCAAAAATGATGTTTCACTGAACCATGATTTAATTGGTGTGTAGGCTTTCCTGCTCCCTTTCGGATGGTTAATGAGTACTCAGGTTTTTGCATGGAGGACAGTAGAAGATATTCTTGTGGTTTAAGTTATTAGACTCTGATCAAGAGATCTGCCTTCTGCTCTGCGCAGCGGCTGGACTTCGAATTTCAGAGAGCTCTTCATCAGTGCGTGTCTCAGTTCTCTAGTCATAAAGCAGAGATAATGTTTGCAAAGTGAGGCTGCCATCCTAAGTCTTGCCTGGCTGCCTCCAAGCCAGAGGTGGTATTCCTCCAGCTGACAGCTCCAGTCGTCTTCTCTCTGCTGCTGGGCTCAGGGCAGCACTGCTGCCTGGGCTGGCACCAGACTTCCTGCTTCACCATGCCGGGCAGGCTGCACACAGTAACCGGGGTGGGCAGCACAGTAGGAGGATGCCACCAGCCCTCCCACAAAACCATTTTGTTGGAGTGTGTTAAGCCAGCTCTGCTGTTGAGGCTTTCCTGCCCATGCAAGCATCGGTGTGTATGTGCCTCTGGATTTGTGTTAATTCTATCACTGTTGTCCCTGGTGTCCTGCAGGTTTCCTTGTGGTGGGGCAGTGGCTCTGGGAGGGAATATCCCATAATCCTTCCCTTCCTTTCCTGTCTTTGCATCCATGCATGGTGGCTCTCCAGTTAGAACCTGATTCTGTGCAACTGTTTTCAAAGCAAACTGTGGGAACAAGGAATAAGGGGAGAAAAGGGGCTTTGGATGGTGGAAGGCTTCTGTGCAGATCTGTCTTACCTATTGACTTAGCTTTTATTCCACCACCCCCATGTCTGATATCTGAGGTTTCTTCCTTCTCATGTCCCGCAAAGCTCTCGGTGCTTTTCTCCTCTCCAAGCTGTTTACAAGCTCAACAGTTGGAACTGGCGGGACTAGAGACTGGACTTTGGGACAAGCAATGCCAGCCTTGCCCATCAGTGGGAGCTTCCTCAGGGGGTGGTGCATGTTTTGTGAGTCCCTGCTGTTGAAGCTGGGGTTAACTGAAATTCTGTAGCAGACGCCACAAGGGAGGTCAGGTCACCAGACAGGTTCACTCTATTCTGGAAATACCTTCAAGCTCAGTAGAACCGGTGCAGCAGTGAGGAGGAGGAAGGGTATGGCATGACCTGGCATTCAGAAAAACTGGGAATCATTAATTTGTCCGTCTGGGATAGTGAATGTATAACATGGCGCTGTTATGCCTTGCTTGCCTGCCAAGGATGGGCTGTGTATTGATTAGAAGCTCATCTGTATTTTCTAATGTCTTTGTCAGGCTGTAGGTGTTGGAGGAGTTTTTCAGTATGACAAAATGCCAAAGTTATTTTGTGGCTTAAGCCCTCTTCCTCAACTAAAACTCCTCTCCTGCCATGACGCTCCGTGTGATATGGATGTCAGTGTTTATATTTTAACTTTCTTTTTAGACTACTGAGCCAGATCAAAGGCAGAAATTGACTTAGGCAGTGGGCTAAAGGCTGCCCATGCAGAGATACAGCAGAGCTATGCAGGAGGTTAAAGCCCCTGTAATAACTTGTTTTCCCCAAATCCACTCCTGGCTGCTGAGTATGAGCACATAGTTCAGATCAAATTAGGCAAAAAGTGAGGAAGAGCCCCCTCTGTCCCTATCTTTTTTTTCTTCTCAGCCAAGTTTCATCCTCCTGCACCTCCCATGGCTATTCGGCATTACCCAGGAATCTGAAGGTGGTGTGTCCCTGCTCACCAGCTCCATGGTCATGGGGTGGTGTTCCCACTGTGCAGAACTGAACACCGGGAGTTTTCCTGCATTTTTGGGTTGTGTTTCTCACTAGCACACCAGGTTGCTTTGCTTGGTAAAATACCAGGACCTAGTGGCAGGGAGGCACAAAAGGCTGCATTCACCTTATACAGAATTGGTGCTCTGCATTTGTCTCTCTGTGCTGGTTACCAGCCATGGTTCCCTACTAGGTTTTATCCAGTTACTATTGTACTTATTCAGCATTTGGATTCAAAGCAGGGTCTGAATGCTGTTGCCCTGTATGTGCTCACAGAGAAGGGGCGAATGCCTCTTGTACACCGCTGTCCCATTTCTGACAGCATTGGCTGGTGCATTTATCCACCTGTGAGTTACTGCAGGACAGGAGGGGGCAGAGCTGAAGCTGGAGCAGCTGCTGTTGGAATGTTCTGTTTGCAGACAGCTGGTTGGGCCGGTCAACATGTTATTTCCCCATGGACCAGCCCTATGCAGCTGTCATGTGGGAAGGAGTGACCTTTTTTCCCCTCTTTATTATTTCTTTTCTCACTTGAGTCTGCCCTAGAAGCAGACCTTCGTAAGTCACCGAAAGGATGGGGCTGGTATCAAACCATACCTGCTGTATCAGTAATTATAATTAGCTGTTACAGCAGGAATTATATTGGGAAGGCAAGTGCTGAGCCATTGAGTCCTTGCTATTATTTAAACTCCTTAGGTGCTTATGTTGCTCTTGAGAGTCAGAGTTGAGCTCTTAAATCACTTTGAATCCTTTTGGACAAAACAGTTATTAGAGCTGGGGGCTTTTTTTACAAGACCTCGTATGTGTGAAATTTCCCTGTGATGCACAGAGGTAATTGTAGAGTTGTAGCTTATATGTTTTAATGGAAGAGATGTGGCAATGATTAATAACTTGGTCAGCTCACGCTGGCCCTTCCACCTCTAAGGCTGCAGAAGATGGAAAATGCTGTGCAGAGAAACACATCTCCTCTTGGGATGCTGGGCTGGAAGTGCCTGGTGAGGCTGAACAGAATACCATGTAAACGGTGTAATAATGCTGCTTAACTGTGGGGTTTATGTAACTGCAAATAAAAACATTGGAGCTGCCTAAGATCCTTTGTAAAACCTGAGACACTGAGTTCTTCCCTGGCTTCACAGGTTTAAGCACACAATGGAGTTCTTTAATAAACAGAAGTCCTTAATTATGAAGTTCTAGGACTGTCCTCATCTGGTGAGGGCAGAGCTACAAGTTGTTATAGGATATGTACAATGACAGTGACAAAGTGTTATGAGCACTGGAGTTGCTCGAGACCGCATGCCCCTCAGCAAGGATTCAGGTTAGCACCCTTTGGTCCAAAAAGCCACTGGACCCAGGCCTGCTCCTGTGCAAATTCATGGTGGTAGTGTTGCAGAGGAGAGTTTTGCATCAGGATTTCCGAGAACATGGATAATATCAGGGATTACGGCCTCTCTCAGTAGGCAGCAATTAGAGGGGTGTCAAGATCTTTAATGCATAATTAATCTTAATCTTTCTACTTCTGTATATAGTAAACAAACTAATATGGAAGCACAGATCTGTGAGCTCCTTTTGACACCTCTAATAATAGTGGCCAGTGGTAAATTTGTTCAATGACTACTTTGGTTTTTCTCGGTTTGTTTCTGAGCACAAACAATTAAAAATGGCCTTAAAATTTACTCCCATTAGAAATCACACTGAGATTGATGAAACTACAAAAGGAAATGCAGGGCTGGCTTTGAGGGCTCTGGTCTGCAGTAGCTCTGCCTCCGAGTTGCTGATTGAAGTGCATGATAGATATTTGAAATGGAATAACAGAACTCTGAATGTTTGTGAGCAGTCCTGAGTTAGCAAATCACCAGGAAACTGGCTTAAAAAGAAGTGATTTCTTAGCAAATGAATTGTTAATTATTGAGCTCCTGTGAATTCCTGTAATTTTAAAATCATGTTGGCAAGGGATCAAAAGAACATGTGGTGCCAGAGTGTTAGAGTATTTTTATTTATATCTGATTCACAATTGTCTCCATGGCAATGTGAGAGATGAAGGCAGAGGAAAGAAATGAGTTATCACATTATTAAATGACCCAGTGGAAAAAAAATTAAAGACATGTTAAGGATTAATTTTACATTATAGAGCTGCCTAGCAAGCCATTATCATTACAGTTAAGGATTTGTTAGTATTTCTATTATAAACATGGTTTTGAAGTGTTTATTACTGTTTTAATTTGCATCAGCTGCAACTTCGCATACAGGTTCTCTGAAAAATGAATTCTAATTTTAAAATGCACTGAGCAGACCCATTTATTAATTTTGGAACTTTTCACTGCTCTGTGTCTTGTAGAGAGTGAGATTTCTCCACTCCAGGAACTAAATAATGGCTTTTTTGACTTCATAAACGGAAAACCCAGCCCCCTCAGTTGGAGAAGCAGCCTTCATTAGTATTTTTAGTGGAATTTGGTATGGAACTGTGTATGGTTTTTATAGAGGTGAGTACAGCCCAGCTCTTTGCAAACTGAGCTGTTTCTGCTCTGCTTTTGTCAGAAGTATTGTCAGTAAATGAATAGTAAAACAGAACAAATCACTGGCAAAAGTGAACGTCTCTTAAAGGACAGAGGGTTTGTTTGTTTTGTGGGGGCTGCTCCCCCCCAAGCAGAGGGGGAGAGATGCTTTTCATTGCAGCACACAGTTTATGCAACCCCCCCACCCCCCCCGCTCTCAGTGGATTATTGCATAATGCAGGATAGCATTTTCAAGCTTGGCTAGCTGTGATTAGGAAGCTAAATGGGGGAAAAAGCAGCGATTTTTGTTCTAAAGCAAAAGTATATTTGCATCTTTCACCAACAAGGGTGCTGAGCAGGAAAAGGTGCTTTCTCAGCAAGGGCACTGTGAGTGAGAAGCCCCACGTATGCCCCCAAAGGGGAGATCACCCCATCAACTGCAATTTCAGGTATTTTCAGGGTCTCGGGAGCTTCATATGCCCCAGAAACTTGGCTGCAGCATCACAGTGCTGCAGGAGAGTGCTTTGGATGTGCATGCCAGGTAGAAGTTGCCTAGAGGAAAGGTAACAGCAGGGGTGGTACCAGTGTTAAAACAGAGGGGAAAGAGGAGTCTGGGCTTTATGGACCAGCCCATTTATCTTAAGATTCCCAGAAAATCTGTGAGGCGCTGCAGGGCTGGCTCCGATCCATCCTGATCAATATTTTCATTCTCAATTTGGGTAATGGAATGGAGAATAAGCTTGTTCCAGTGACAGGTATATAAAGTCAGGAGGGACTGCAGATTCTTGGGGAGGAAGAACCACAGCCCCTTCTTAAAACAATCTGGACAGATTGAAATGGTGATCTGGATAAAAGGATGAAAGGGACAAGTGATAGCTTGGGGCAGGAATTGCTGCAGATGGCAAATAGCAGGCTAGGCAGCACTTCAGGAAAAGGATCTGGGGTTACAGTATGCTGTCAGCAGGACAAAACTCAGCATGTCATGTAATGATAAAAAGGCACTCTGCAGGGCTGTGTGCAGGGAAGACACATGAAATGATGCTGCTGCTCCAGCAGCCCAGGGGAGGGCTCAGCAAGATGCGGGGCACAGCGTGACCACCGATGACCTGGCTGGGAGGGAGGGAAAGCTTTCCGATTGTATTTGATATCCCAGAGGAACTCAGGTAGGCTGGATGGCTTGGTGTGAGAAGACACTGGGAGGAGTGTTGCTCCTCGTAGGAGATGCATGGTACAATCTGGGAATGGATGAACGTTGAGCCTTGCTTTGTGTTTCCTCCAGAAGCCACGGTGACCAGCGGGGGTGTTTGTGCAGAAGAAAGGATCAGCAATACAGAGACCTTCTGCAGCTCACCCATTTTGTTGCAGGTGTTTCTCTTCTGACCACTGACCTACCTTGACTCTTCTTAGCTTTCAGCTTGAATTGTACAAGAAGCTATCGAGAGGGGAACAGCGCTGAGCAGGACAGAGCTAGCTGAATTCCCTCTATGAAACGCTGCTTTACTTGATTAAGTCCAGTGCTGTTTTTGCATGCAGCTAGCTAGCTCTCTGCAGGTGATAGAATAACTAATCAGAGTAAAAACATCAAATGAAATGAAATATAGACTGTAAACACCATTCTAATTAGTAGCTTTATGGGACTCTGTCAGTGACTGATCATGGAGCAGATTTCTTGCTTTCCATCTTGAGAATATTTGGGATATTAGTCATGGCTGAATGCCTGCTTGTGTCTTCCTGTCTGGGATTTAGGGTATTCTCATCCTGGTTCTCTGTGCATGCCCTGTCTATTATGAAGTATTGAAAGCTGTCCTTGGCCTCACACTGACCTCTGGTTTTGCCTTCCTATCAGTCAAATGAGCTTGAAGAAGGTGGCTTGGGTTTGGTGCTGTCACCCCTCTAAGTGATGGAAGGGTTTGCTGTTTGAGGAGCCTTCTGATGGCTTTGAGTGAGGTTGGGCTGGAGGTGCAGGTGAACACAGGAACGCACAGCGTCTGCAAGTGCTCTAGAGGGGTGATGGGGCTGGATGAGCATGTGGGGTTTGCTCTCCCTGGCTGCTTAGGGCTGCCAGTGCAAATAGAGCAGCTTTTCTGTGCATACTCCAGTATAATGTATTGATGAGACATTGATGTCATCTTGGAGAAGAGAAGGCTCCAGGGGGAACTTAGAGCAGCTTTTCAGTACCTAAAGGGGCTTTGTACAAGGGTCTGTAGGGACGGGACAAGGGGAATGGCTTTAACCTGCCCGAGGGGAGGCTGAGCTGAGCTCTTGGGCAGAAGCTCTTCCCTGTGAGGGTGCTGAGGCGCTGGCACAGGGTGCCCAGAGCAGCTGTGCCTGCCCCATCCCTGGCAGTGCTCAAAGGGCGCTTGGACCAGCCCGCCCCAGTGAACGCGTCCCAGCACGGGGCGGGGCCGTTCCTCACGCCTTCCCCTCACCTGGGCAGGTTTTGCCCTTATTTGGAGGTGTTTCCCGTAGGCGTCACCAGCCCCGCCCTGTGGTGGAACCGGTTGGAACCGGCCTTATGCGGGTGGGGCAGCCCCGCCGGCCCCTCCCAGCAGCCGGCTCGCAGCCCGTGTTTTAAGGGGCACCGTTATTCCCTCCTGCGTGGCTTTGGAGCCGGGTGAGCCCTGCTCTGTGCCTGGAGCCAGCAGCCTTCGTCTTGGAAGTTCATCAAGGGTGATTTTCGGTAATTTGCTTTCCATCCTGTTGAAAAACAAACAGCGTTTCTCGACTGCAGAATTACCGCCTGTTATGTAAGCAGGAACTCTTTTATTTTTGTCTAAATTTTAAAATACCCAAACACTTCACATTTACGTCTAGATAAATATATATATAGGCAGAGAACAGGTGGCTGGGGCTACACTTCGGTAGCTAATGGCTCCAGAGCTGTTGCATGTCTGAGGGGAAAAGTGGGGTAGCAAACCCAGTGAATCACCATAATGAGTTACTAAAGTGAATTAATGTGTTGGTGCCTGGGTGTTCCAGCCGGGTCAGCCCATGGATGTGGGAGAAGGGCAGTGGTGGGGGGGTTCCTGTGGGCTTTAAGGCCTTGCAGAAGGAGCTGGTGGGGCTGTGGAGTGCTGGAAGGGGACATGGTGTGGCTGATGGCTGGAAAAGTGGTAGAGCAGGGGCTGGGGTTTTTTAAAGCCTTTCAGTAAGATGGAGAGGAGGAATGATTTCCATGACAACAATTCAATTAGGGAGAGAAATGAAGGCTCTTGGAGAGGGAATGTGAAAGAAGGTGTCACTGCTGTGAACCTGGAGGGGGTTTGGGGGAGAGCAAGGGACTGAGTACAATCAAAACATTAAAACACGAAAGCCTGATTATTGCTTGTGAATCAGCCCTTTCAAAAGGAAATAAATGATGGGAAGAGTGATGTGAAGCAAGCTCTTGGTGAGGAGATGGAGGGGATGGCAGGGGAGGGGAGCAGCAGGTATGGGATGTGGCCACACACCCCGCAGAGCAGCTCAGCTTCGCTCCACCGCTGCAATTCTTCCGTATGTGTAAGGGGTCACTGGACAAGGCAGGTGTGGGGTCCATCTCTGAGTGTTCAGGCTCCTTCTGTGTTGCTTTGCACATAGGTGGTCTCTGTTTTCAGGCTTTCTCCTTGTGCCCTGAAGTCTTCTAGCTGTGTGTCCCATGCAGGTCCCAGCAGTCTGTGGGTATCCCTGCAAGCTGCTTCCCAGGTCAGCACCTAGCTATTTTCTGTTATCACTCTTTACTAGCTGACCTTCCTCTATCCTTGAAGCCCAGCTTCTTTTAACACTAACTAGAAATGGCCTATCATCTCAAAATTACTGGGATCTTTATTATGATTATTCTTGGGTTTAGACGCTATAATTTTGGGCATTATAGAGGTTGGGATACTTGGTTCTGGCACTGATGCTATTGATCTTGAAAAGTTTGCTTGGCCATCAGAAGCCCATCCTGAAGCAATGATGATTAACAAAGAAACCCCAAAACAAAATGTCAATCATATGTTCATTGAGCTATTTGAATTCTGTGCAGCAAGAGCAGGCTTGAAAGGGACTTGGATGTATTTTCCTGCTGTAAACCAAACAGGTTGTCAATTTGAAAGGTACTTGGTTATTGCTGATAAAAGACATGGCCAGTAAAAGGCAGGAAGATACACTGGAAACAAATAACCTAGTCTATAAACAGTTGGTATTTGTTATATGTCTTTGTAGTGCAGTGGTTTTGAAGATGAGCCTAGTGAAATTTCAGCTTACCAGATCAAAAAAGTAAATAAATGCTCCTTGGGGTGGGTGCGATAGTGCTCTGCAGGGTAATTACCCCAGAGCGCAGTGGGAATGAGGGAGCATGAAGTGTTGGTCGTCTCAGAGCAGCTTTGAGCTGTCAGGAGGCTGTGCTGGATCTGGCTGGGTGCCTCCAGTGCAGCACTGTGCTTGTGGTGTCCAGACCCTCTCCAAAGCTGCCTGATGTTGGGGAGACCTGCGCCAGGACTGGAGCAGCAGCAGCTGGTTTGCATTGGTCTGGTGGGGTATAGGGCATAGGCAGAGCCTCCTGCACAGTGCCGTACTTGTGGCCACATGGCTGCAACTGTGTGATGTGTTGATGGACAGTGTGTGATCCCAGGCAGCACTAATGGAGAAGCATAAATCCCCCTTGCTTTCAGTAAGCCCAGACATCAGCACTGCTTATAATTAGTATTGCTGCCCCCACATGCCTTTTCAGGATCTGGCTTTCAGCAGCTGTTAACTCTGCTGGTCATTAATTGTTTGGGCTGGAACAATCCATGGGCAGAGATTGGCACTGAATTATGGAACTTCTCTCCCTGCCTTTACCATGGATTTTCTGTGCAGCATCAAGGAAACAGATGCAGCCCATGCTACCTCGGTGATCCATGGCTGCCTTTCCTTGTTCTCTGGGATCCTACCTTGGCATTTCTGATTTGCCAGATTGCTGAGAGCCCCCCCCTTGGAACTGAAGAGCAGAACACCTGTGATTTGAGTACATGCTGTTGTGTATTGGAAGTAAAGAAATGAGCTTGAGGCACTCCAAGTCAAATGCCTGGGATGGTGGATGAGGTTTTAGGCATTTTGCCTTGCTCCCGCTGTGGAGCTGAGCAGAAGGATCACTCAGAGCTATGTAGAGAAGACCCAGTAAGGTTACTTGAGCTCTGGGATGCAGTGTGGTGAAAGGCAATGAAGAAATGAGCTGCCTTGAGCTCAGGGCAGCTCAAGCAACACGCTGGAAACAAAGCACTGATGGGTGAGGAGCAAGTGAAGCATTGGCTTGGAGCTCCCTGAGCGAGCACCCACTTCGCCTCACCCTGAGCAAGGTCGGTGGAAAGAGTCTGACTGCATATTTTTATATATATATATATATGTATGTATATATATATATATGGAGAGAGAGAGAGAGAGTGTGTATATAGAGACACACTGTATCATAATGTGAAGCTAAGCAGCTGTGGAGCGCTTGGCTTTGTCCTTCTGTTAGGGCTCTGACAACCCCTGGTGCTCTCATCCCTAGTGTTCTGTACAAGGAACCTGAAGTCTTGAGGGTTTTGATTGCTGACTTACATAACTGTAAGGTTGTTTACATAAATGTAATGTTGTTTTGGTTGGGGGGGGGGAAGCTTTTTTG
The DNA here is from genome assembly GCF_037157495.1 of Lathamus discolor. Classification (NCBI taxonomy): domain Eukaryota; kingdom Metazoa; phylum Chordata; class Aves; order Psittaciformes; family Psittacidae; genus Lathamus; species Lathamus discolor. The sequence goes on along the minus strand of NC_088895.1, from coordinate 11,091,501 downwards.
TTTGTTATTTTATTTGTTTTAAAAGTCACTTTATGTGCAGTAATGATAACACCGTAATTCAGGAGCAAAAGCTGCCCTGTGATAGAGTGAAAGCCCTGGGCTGATGTCAGGTTTTTCAGTGCAGCATCTGCACACAATGGTGTCTGCCATTCATTTGCTCTTTGGCATGATCCAGCAGTGTCTGAAATGAATGCCAGAAGGAGAAGTCAGTGGCGCTTGATTCTCCTTTTTTATTTTTAACTGATATTTACATACAAGGGGGATTTCACAGACCCCCGTGGTGGTGTTGCAGCCTGCAGAAAGTAATCTCTGTAGTTACGTGTCATCCTTGGAGAGCTGCAGAGGAGCAATGAAGCCACATATCCATGTGGAGGGGCTGGTAAGCAGAAAAAAGGCAGTGCAGGCTCCTGCCTGTGAGACATGAACCCTGTGTCTTCCCCGTCTTTATTTTAAACCTTTTGGGGTAGAGTAGGAAGGGAGGAGAGGAGAAACCACCTGACACATTGGGGGTGACTGATGAAGTAGTTGGGCCAACATATCCTGCTACTTTTCTTTTTTCAGGAGATGATGTTGCTTCTCTTTTATGACCTCATTGGGTATTAGTCACCATCTGTATCACTTGCTCCCACACTGCTGCTGTTCTGAGCCTAGTCCAAGGTCAGGAAGTCCCAATAACCCTGGCAACAGTGGAAGGCAAAAGGACAAAATGCACCTTACAGCTTAGTCATGTTTTTTTCCAAGTGGCATTGTTAAAAAGGGGATATGATTTAAAAACATGCACAATACTGAAGCCCCGGTTTAATTGCTGGTTACAGATGCTGCTTTTGATCCAAGTAGAACTTCTGAGCCAAGCTGAAGTTCTTGCAGAGAAGAGTTTGTGAAATTCTGAAGAGGAGGAAATCAGCATTAAAATAGCGTTTGTAGAGAATCTTAAGCAAAATGTGCACTTTTCAGTAAAGGCCTTTGCATCATAAATTAGCAACATCTGTCCTCCTATTCTATATGTTATTTCCTCTCCAAATCCCCTCTAGAATCTGCCATTTTTTCAGAAGTATTCTTGGATACATTGAACCATGGTTGAAGATGCTTCATAAAATATGCATAGGCACTTGTCACTTGGATATTGCTTCTTAGTACTTACCACTGTATTTTCACAGATTATTCCTCCAAACATGGCTGATGCCTGTGGTGAATACGGGTTGTGTTTCTAAAGGGCTTGTTGCCCACTATGGGTGGCAAAAAGCTGTTGAATTGGTCCTTCCTTTGTGGACTGTTTTTCAGAGAGCCCTCACATGTGCCACCATTCTGAAAACATGCTCAGGCTTGCTCCCTTTGCTGGAGTGCAGGCGGAGAGCACCAAAAAGCCTGGTAGCAAGGAAGAGATTTGACTTGCATCTGCATTAGTGCCAGGTCCTTGGAGCTACAGCTGGAGAGAGTCCAGAGCCAAAACTCAGTTTTCTGCAGTCTGCTGGAAGGGCAAGGGCACTTCTCTGTTATTGTGCATCAGAAAGGATAAGAAGGGGAGGAATTTGGTGCAGAACTTGTCAGGTTGTAGAAACTGGGTTAAAAAAACCCCTCAAACCTCTTTAAGGAGAAGGCGGGGAGAAAGATTCTTTGTAACTGTGTATTAGACTTTTGCATTTAATAATACTTTAGCAGCAAATTTTAATTGTTGTAATAGTCTCAAAACTTTGCCTCTGGAATTAAGTATACATGTATTTCCAGTCTTGAGTGAACAGGCCAGTATCAGGACCCAGGAAATTCTGTTATAGATGTGTGTTCAGCTCTGAAAAGTTGCTGCTCTCTTTGTGCAATATATGGTGGTGACTGCTGAAGAGCTGAGCAATTCAGAGTATAGTTTACAGGCAAGCTGTGAGAAAACCAGATTTTAGAGGGATGCCAAAAGGTAGGATAACGTGTCATCTTCCCCACCACAGCTCTACCTCTGAAATTCCTTGCAGATAGCCTTTCCTTCTGGAGTGCCAGTGCTGAAGAGCATCTAGTGCTCCCAGGCAATCTGTTCCAGTGTTTCACTGTTCAGCGGATAATATTGAAGAATAAAGTCCAGTCCTGGAAAGCCCCTAAGTGTGAATGAAAGCATTTAAAAATCCATACTGTGCTTTACAAGGAGAAAATGGGTGTGCTGTGACACTAGAGAGAGATACCAGGCAGACTTAATGCCTGATCCAGAAGTCCTTACTCAAGCAGAAGTTTCATTTTATTCCTAAATCCTTTTATTTCTGCTTTACTGACTTAATGGCCCCATGCATCCATCAGTGGCATGTGTGTAGCTTTGGGAGCGCTGAGGCCAGCTTTGGGATGGACTTGTTGGCATTTGGGCTGCTGTGTTAGGAAACCACCAGCAGTGTGTTTACTCACCACCCTGCTGTAACTGAGTGAGATGGAAACTATCATTGTCTCAGGGGCAAGCAGGACAGGGACTGCCCATCCTCAGCCCCTGCAGAGGTAGAGTCTTGGTGACTACTGAGTCCATGTGTTTCCACATAAACTCATGTGTGGCCAGGCTTTGCTTGTATTGGTTTTGCAGGTGGAAATAGCTTGGAGGTGTCTTTGTGCTTCCCTGATCCTTTAGCTCCGCTGTACTAGGCAGGTGTGATCAGGAATTACATGGCAGGAGGGAGAAGCCAGCGCTGAGCTTCATGGAAAAGCCAGGTTTTGCTTTTTGGAACATGCATTGCAACTCCTGTAACGCAAAGGCAGAAAACCTTAAGTGTGTAATCACTGAAAGGTCAGCTGGCTTCATGCACATTAGTAACATGCATAAAAAATTTAATGAGTCTTACTAATTGGTTTGTTGTGGTGGAATTTTATTAATGACACACCATTGATTTTTTAGTTAATGCTAAAAACTTAATAAAGTGCGATGAAAGCTGCTCTTCACACATGCCTGCTTCGCATTGATAAAATGACAAGATTTGAGGCTGGTGAGGGCTGTGCTGTTGGAGACAGCACAGGCACAGTCCCAGAGCTGGGGATTACACAGGTCTGTGGTAGGGCAGGAATTCAGCCTTCACTGCCTCTGTTCCTCACTGCTGCTCCATTGCCTGGGCACCCTGATGCTTGCCCTGATAGCAGTACTGTTAAAGCTCAGACTTCCTGCGACTTAATCTCCTGCTGTTGTGGGTTACCTTTATATTCAGAAGGTGAAGATTGGCTTGTTTGCTTTACAGGTTTTGTAAAGCTTCTTGCTTTTGTAAAATTAACTAGTTTGGGTCTTTGTTGCAAGCTGTATATGCTGGAAACATTGTGATTAAATGTTCAGGAAAGAGTAAGATAAGGATGTTGATCAGTTAAAATTGTATTTTTCCTTTTTACTCCTACACTTAGAAGAAGGAACAGATATTTTTGTTTTGATTAGAATCTATCCAATTAACTGCATGAATAAATATCCTGCATTTCTGAAAACTAATATTCCTGAAGAAAACTACAGAAATGTTCTGTTTAAAATATGATGTCTTGCAAATCCTGCACTGTTGTTCAAACAACAGGCCTCTAAGGCCCTAATGTTAGGGAAACAAGGTGAGCTTGAGCTGTACAGGTTTAAATAAATTGGTTGAAGCAAAACCTACTTGCAGTCAATGTCAGGGGTTCAGTTAAGCACATTCACCTCTCCTGGTGTGTAGAGGCAAAACCCAATAAATTCAGACATGAGCCAAGAAGAAGAATGTTACTTCTTCTGGGTTATCATCTCTTCCTTTGTGGATACCTCCAGTTTCTATGGACGTGTGCTGGGGAGCTCCATGGAGTGTGCACCTTACATTCTTGGATGGAGTTGGTTTAAATGTGATGCTTTTCCAGCTGTGCTGTAGAGCATCCCTCAGTGCGTGTTTGACAGCCCGGTGTCCTTGGAGCTTGGGGTAAAGGAAGACACAGGATCTCTCAATTTGCAACCTTGTGCCCTAGTCAGATGTGGTTATGTAAGATATGCTCAATTTTTTTGAGGAATGATGTGCCAAGCTCATAGTGGAGCACTGTGGAGCCTGTATCTGTATTAATCCTTTATACTGATATTTTTCTTCTCCATAACTACTTGGAACTTGTTGAATTCCTCTGGTTGCAGACTTTGGAAACCCTTGATGGATGCCTAGCAGACAGGTGCATTTTTCCTTGCTGGGTTTCAGAAAGACTTATGCAGCATCCTTGTTTTTCAGAGCTGGATTACAGGCAGTCAAAGTGCCCACATTATGATGGGTGATTGCTGCTGAGGTTAAACCGGAGTTTTGTTGTGCGCTTGCATTAGCAGCTTTGATTGACAAGTTCCCCCTCTTGAGCTAGTTCACCGTTCATCTTCACGTTTCTGTCTTGCCCAGCCTTGAACTGAAGGGTAGGAGGGTAACATCAAAAGGGAGGTTCATTTATAGTCTGGTGCCTGTAAATATTTGTCTCGGAGTTTCATCTAAAATTCAGTGGAGGTGGTGAGGTTCAAAGGGTGTGTTTGGAAGGTAAGGGCTAGGATTTTTGCTTTTTATGAAGTCTGTATTTTCCTACTCTTTGTTTGCTTTTTTGAAGCTTGCCGGCAGGCTTTTGTAAGAATTCTTGAAAGTAGTGGCTCCCATAAGGGACTCTTGGCAAATTTGGGGATCTGGTGATGGAATTTTCCATGTCAGGCAATGAAGGATCTGAACCCCAGTGCACAGAGCAGTGAGTGATTTCTTCTGTTTGCAGAAATTAGAATCGTCTCAGGAAAAGTCTTAGAAATTTGCTATATGAGTAAGAGTGGCAGAACATTCATTGAAGATTAGCCAGGAAGAGAGCTAGAATAGGCTGCCCTTGGAAGGCAGTGCTTCCCGTTGATTAATTAAGCATCCCACCTTGGTGATCCAAACATACTTGGTATGTATGAGATGTTGGGTGAGTAAAGATGGCAAAATAAGGGTTTTTTTTGCCAACAAGATTTGCAGTGCAGGATGCATCCGGGGCTGTTATTCCATATACAGCATTTGTATGTTGAGGCAGAACTGTGTAGTCCTCTTTCCTATACTCTCACAACAGGACAGCTGAGTCATTCAACTCCTTACCCTGAGCTGAAATGCAGAGATGAGAAAGTGGTTGGTGAGGGTGCCTGCATGTCCTCAGCGGCACGTTCTACAATGGGACTGTAGAAATGGGGTCTTGGCATGGATTTCCCTCTCTGGTGTGTTTGGTGATCTTTCTTCTTCTCTTTGTGTCTTTTTGGTGATGATTAAGTCTTTGTGTCTTATCTCTTTGGTGATGCATCTGACTGGCAGAGCAGTGGTATAGATCAGGCAGTGGTTGTGCTTCAAGCTTGGGTCCCTATGTACTTCTCTTGTTGTCCCGTGCCAGCTTTCTCACTTTGGCCAAGACCTTTGCTTGTGCCTCAAGTGGGAAGCAGGGGAGAGGCTCAGACTTCTTGCCATGAGGTCAAAGTCTATCAGAATAAGGGTGGTAAAGTTTGCAGAAGACAGTCTCCACCCAAATTGCAGGATGTTTGTCATTAGTCAGATGCTGGTTTTTATGCTCAGGCCAGCAGATAATATGCTACCTGAGAAGTTATCTAAATAAATTTGCCAGATCAAGGCACTGTGCAGGAGAGAAACCAAGAATAATTAATTTTGGAGTGCCTGGGAGCAGTAGCTCTTCTCCCAAAGTAGGAGGAGAAGCAGAGGTAGAAAGGGAGGTGAGGATGGTCCCGAGTAAACTGCTGCAAATGTTGCTCAAGACTGGCAGCATCTAAGGAGCTTTAGCCCTCAGGGAGGATTCTGTGAAGGTGGGACCTCTGAGGCAGGAAAGCTTTTCTCCCTGCCTCACTATGGTAGATTAAGGGTGGGACATCTTCATCCAAGGGATGATGGAAAGGCTTCAAGTGTGGCTTTTAGCTTTTTGAACCGATGATTGATGGTTTCTATTTTTAGATGTATATTCAATGGAAATAGCAGGTTTTCAGTCTTTGTACAGTCAAGTTTCATTTCTACTCCTGCCACTTCCTCTTTGCTCACTGCTGTTCCTGTCATTCGCTCCTGGACTGTTGCTTCCTGCTTTTCCTCGGACCGTGTTCCCTGTCTAGTTCTGTCTCTTTTCTCCCTGTGCTGATTCACAAGCCTGTCAGCCTCGAAGAGTGTATGATCTTGGGCTCTGTGTTATGCCTGTCCTGCTATTGCCACGTTCCCCCTAGGAAAGCATCCTGCTACAGCTGGGTGCTGTGGCCTCAGTCTTCATCCATGGAGCTGTAAAAGGAGTGGGCCCTTTCCTTGGCATCCAAGTCAAGCCCACTCCAATTAGCAGAAGTGGGAAGCATCTGCATTTTCTTTGATGTCAGTGGGGCTGCAGGTATTCAGGACCTGTTGAGAGATGGAAACTTTAGAAAGTATTAGATTTAATTTATTGGGTTTTTTAAAGTACTGGCATTTTAAATTTCTTGCCTTGCTGCTGTGTGCTTGTCAGTAGAAGTAAATATAGCTGGGAACTTGGATGAGACCAGTTTCCCACCAAGCTTGGGGGTGTCTGGCTTTCTGTATCCCAGCCTCATGGCATGGTCCATGGCACTTACTAAAGGCTTGTTAATTCTGAGAGCCAATCTTGAATGAAATCCTAGACTAATATTTGACTGCATCCCTTTAAAGATTCAGCATCTACTGTTGTGTTAGATTCCTGGCACTTGCTTCTGATATAAATTGGAAATGCTGATGTTACAAATGAGCTCTGATCCAAAGTGCTCATCCTGTAGGTGAAAGTTTGAGCTCATAAATTTATGAACTCTCAGACCATTATCAAAATCAATATTTATTCACATTTCTTGCATATTTATCTTAACAGTGGCTCCAGATGTACATTTCTGATCCGTTGTGGGTGTTGTCTATATTTCAAGTCTGCATGCTACAACCAAGTTCCTATCCCAGCTTCAAAGGAAAATATAGGACCAATTTTAATGACAATGTACAATTGTACCAACATGTCCCAAAGCCTGGGGAAACCTGTTCATTAAAAATTAATGGAGTAGGAAGTCCTGGCATAAAGTAAAGCCTTGAGTGAAATTCCATGGCTTCATGGACTGTTAATTCTTTATTAGGTTTTCCTAAGACTGAGATAAAAGGCATTTTATCTTTTTTAAGGTTTGCATTAACATGTCATTGAGTTTTATAGATACATTGATCTTCGTTTGGCTAATCGAGAAAGGGGAATAGAAATGTGTTATATGCTAGAGCAAAGAAAACTCACAACACTTCAGATTTTCTTGTTATTTTTAGCTAAGTTTTGTTCAGATCCAGAATTGTGGCCAATGGCCAGAGTTGTGACATTCAGCTCACTGTATTTTATTGGCTGTCCTGCCTAAGTTTCTTTCCCTTTTCTTGATCTTTATAATTGCCTTTACTTTGTAGCTGCTTTGGCAGTGAGGTTGGTGTGTCTTCACTGGAAACTAGCAAGGTTTGGCAGTGTTTCTTAGAAATACTGTCTGTGTCTGTGATGGCTTCTTGGCTACCTGAGACTGTTTTTATAATGTGTATTCCAGCATGAGATAGGGCAATGAAGTGTGTCTTTCGATTCAGAGAAAGGACCTGAATCTGACTGATGCCAATAGTTTCTTTCCCACCCATGAGCAAAGATGAAGTGCTGGGTCTGCAAATTTCCAGGAGAAGGCACCATGCCGTAGGACCTAGCTGGGACAATGGAGGCAGCACATGGAGTGTCTGGGAAGATAAAAACAGTTCTTACTCCCTTACCCTAGCTGGGAAATCTTGGCTTGGTTGAAGTTGGAGGGACTTTGTTAAGCCAAGGATTGATCTCTGCTCTTTTGGTCAGCCCATTAGTGCCTTGTGCTGTGTGGGAGTCTGTGTCTCACTGCTGGGGGCTTTTTATGGTGCCCATCTTCAGGAGAAACACATCATCCTCATCAGACTCACTATGTGCATTTAAGGAAGCCTCTATGGAGAAAACTATTAATAGCCATTGTTCTTAACAAAGATTGTGTGGTAGTTGGTGTATTAGCACTTTGCATGAGAGTTTGTGAAAGGGGAACAAAATGATAGGTGGATTTTGGCTTTTCTCTGTTGAAACTCATTGTTTCATCAGTTCTGCATGTGCATGATGGAAGTAGGCCCAGGTGACAAAAAGGGGGTGGTGATGGATCTCTGCAGCTGGAGAGAGTTCCGCCCTGGGTTGGATGTTTTGTTCCCAGCCTCATTAGAGCTCTGCATCTTGACAAATGGGATGAACCAAGCACTGAATTAAGTCCCCTGTGTAGCACTGTGCGATGATGACCTTCCCTGCTTGGTAGCTCTGAGGTGGGCAGTCTTCCCTTTCTCCACATTGGATGGACTACCAGCACCGTGTTCACAACAGAAAGGCACAGGTTGGTTTTGGAGATGGTCTCCTTTGTATCAAGGGTTTATTTGATCCTTTCCTTGCCAAACAGTCTTGCCAAGCCAAAGCATCAGAGCAGCTTAGATCTCACTTCTCATCTTCAGCTCCCACTCTTGCAGCCTCTAGCAAATGCTTATTTTAGCACCAGCTGTCTGTGATCCCCTTGAACTCTCTGATATGAGATTAAATGTTAATTTACTATGTATCATTATAGGATTATATGTTATCTCTAGGATAATGGAATCCAAATGTTAGAATAGCATGTTTGAGATTTAGTGCTTGCGCGCATTTTCCTCCGCTCAGGAAACAAGAATAGTTGAAGGTTAGAAGACTGAAAAAGAGGTGAATTAATCTGACTGATCACATCTAGCTAAGAGCTCAAGCCCTGGAAGAATGTAGCCAGAGGTTCATAATCTTTTTGCAGAGTTCAGAATAAGCAGAGAAATAGTTGACTGAGCTTCCTGAAAACTAAGTAAGTATGAAGGAATTGTTATCCGCTTTGGGTGTTCCATGGGCTAAATCCCTTGGATAAATTATGCAGTGTGAATTATGTGCTCGCCTGTAGTTACAAATGCCAGATGAAGCAGAGTGCTCGAGTGACCTGTATGCTGAGTTTCTGCAGATTTTTATTCTCTGGGCTGTGGGTAGGTGAGCATTACTAGATGTAATAAGATATGACTTGAACTTGAATTGACTTAAAACTTGAACTGCACTTGGATGTTTCCACACAAAGATTTACAGGAGATGCCACTAAGCAGAAGGTGTCCGCAGTTTTTTGCTGCCCCTTCTCACTGCCCATTATGGCAGCTTCAAATGGCCAAATCCTGACACTGAGCTGTGATGGAGCTGCATCCTAGACACAGAGATGAGATTGGGGTTGATGAGGACAGTTGCATTTATGGGGTCTTATTCCACTCAGAAACTGGGCCTGCAAACTTGTGCTAATGCAAGAAGTGGCCCAGAGGAGCAGGAAGCAGATGTTTGTATTTCTAACCTCTGCACTAAATTATTGCTGGTACAAATTCAGTTTCTGTTTCTTAAATGATGAATTTTCCCTGAAATAGCTGACAACTAGTACTGCATGCTAACCCTATGCTTAAACACTCCTGGTGTGGAAAGGTTGAGCCTCAGCTTTCCAGATCTCTCAGTCTTGAGTCGTTTTTCCCAAGCTGCTACAGATTGCTTTCAGTGAGTTGTTTCAATTCAGAGGTAAGAGGGGAAAGTTGGGAAACACTACTATAAATTAGTGTGCATCCAGTTCGCTACCAGCTCATCCTCATAGGTGAGCACTTTCTGCTCTGGTCCAGGCAGTGGCCTAAACTAATTCTAAACTGATCATCATCTTAATGTAATCATTGTGTTGATGTTCTGGAGTTTCCTATCTCATGTGTCCGGTTGGGCGATGAGAGTGATATCTTGTGACTCTTTCTCAATGTTGTAATTGCCCTGTCATGGAGGAAATAATTAGATCCAGCTTTTTGCCTTCTTGGGCAATCTCAAATCTGATCTAATTTATTTCTCTTGACTCTTGAAGAGTTTGAAAATGCTGTCAGCTAATGTTCATTATCTTCTATTACCTTAATATAGTAACACAAGTGAACCTCCTCATCCAACTTTCTGTATTCCTTGGGAGTTCTTATTCTTTGCCTATAAGTTAATAATTGCCTGTGAGCAAGATAACTGTATTTGGTGCATCGCAGTATGAAAGCCATAATAAGGTTTCACTTTCTTTCCACACCAATATTTTGACAAGATCTCCTTGAACTGCCTCCTCCAGAGCTATTGGGAATTTTCCTTGTGCTTAGAAAATCGAACTCTAAATTACTAATCGGCAGCAGACAGAGAAACAAACACCCAAGAAGTCCTGGATGAGGCTGCAGACTCCTTCCGCCCTGCCCATGAGGAGCTGTTCTCCACATGTGAATGACAAGCTGTAGCCTTTGCTTTTTGTAGTAAGAGAAAAGTGCTACTGGGGGATGGTTATTTTGTCCATTCTGACAGCATCTGCCGTGGATTTGGAAAATATGTCAAATGTGTATTCATAAAGTAAGATAATGCATTCGAGCATGAAAAATTCTGCTTTGTTCTGATAGCGAGATGTGCTCGAGCAGGACTGTTTCGATAAGCAAGGGAGCAGGGGAGGAGGTCAGCAGCCTCCCTAAGAATACAAAGCTCTTTCACTCTGTAGCAAATTAATGGAGTTGCTTGAGGCTGTTGTCTTTCCAAAAATAAAATGTTGAATTAAGTAAAGGAATCTGAGAGAAGACAGAAACTTTTGTTCTGGGTATGTTTTTGGGGTGGGGAAGCTGTCAGTAGAAAGGCAGGATTCATGTTTTCATGTGCTGTTCCTTGAGAGGAGATATCAATTGATAACTTAATGATGTCTGAACTGCAGAACTAGGCGTTTGTGGTTGTTTCTAGGAGGGTCAGAGAACACATACTGTTTTGGGAGCCTGGTTAGTGTAATGTTGGTTGCCTGCAAGAACAATGCAAAGTGTGTGTAGAAAATTGGGTTCAGAGAAAAAAGATGCAGATATCTCTGAACTTACAGTGGTGAATCTGTAAAGCCATGGAGGTTTTTTCTAGAGCAGCTAAAAGGCTGGCTGGCCTCACAGGTCTCTGTTCTCAAACTCTGTAGCTTGTGCTTAAATTTCCCAGTGGGAAAACTCCCTGACTTGATGAGGCTGCACACACACTTGAAATAATGTATGTGCATGCGTGTTTGCACGGTAGGGACACAAATCTTGCTGGAGGCAACAGCCTGCACCTCTGGAGTTCAGTGGAGAAACCTAAGTGAAAGCTGACTTCTTTCCACAGACTTAAACACTGCAAAGATTGAACCAGGTATTTATCTACATTGCTGAGAGTCACAAATTTCAGCATGTATGGTCAGGGTCACTGTCCAGGGGAGGAATCTGACAGCAATGGAAAGTGAAATGAGAATTGCTCCCAGTGCTCAGGCAGAGCTGCGATGCTGCTACTGGACACAGGATTTTGCTTTGCGTGTCTCTGCATCCTGTTTTGTTCTATCGCAGTCCCCCAGCGGGGCTGTGCCTGGTATCTACTCTTCCTGGGATTACAGTCACAGTGGGATATGGATGAGTGCTGGTAAGACAGAGGATTTTCTGTGCATTCGAGACATATCTATGTTCTTAATAACTTTACAGGGGTTTTATTGTAAGCTGCTTTTGTTGTTTCCTGTGGCTGTTCGGGTCCATCAGTTTGGAGCTTGTTTCCTCTAAGATCTTTGAAACAACAGGATGGAGAATCCAGTGAAAGCCCATTGCTCTGGAGAAAGGCTTTGGACTAACCTTACCTCTTTCTGACAATGCTTTTAGAGAATCTGCTGCCAGCATTTTAATATCCTGTAATTTCTGGCTCATGCAAGGAATTTACAATATCACCAAAGGCAGAAGCCTCTGTGGGGAGAATCAGGAGTACTATGAAATGATGTACCTGTGTATTCTGTGGATGCAGGAATGCAGGAGGTCTGTAGTATATAGAACTTCAAGTTACTTTGCTTCATTTTGTCTTTAGGTGTAATTCTTGAGACCACTGACTGCAGTCCCAAACTGGAACTTGCAAAGAGAAACACAGCAAAGATCTGGGTCCTCCAGGAGTGAAAGGAGAACTGCCAGGGAGGGATCAGACCAGACTGGGGCAGAAATTACTGCTATTATTGCGTAGAGGAAAAATTGGAAATGCTGAAGCAGATTTAGGGAAAGATCCTTTTGAAATGGTGTTTGTGTCTTAAAATGGGAATGCAAGCAATGCAGACAGCACTGTGTTTCGCTCTATGGTTTTGATGGTGAACTCAATCTGGGAGTAGTAGAAACCTGTGTTAGTGATTTGGGAGTAAAATAGCCTTTCTGATAATACTGGAAGTGGACTTGAGTGGTTCCTGAAGGGCAGCTGTGCCATAATGTCATGGAATTCTGTTTATACGAGTTCCCCTTCATCTCTGCCTGCTTCCTTTTGGGGTGCCATTAGCTGGGGTTGTGAGGGTATTTACTCCAGTCCTTTACCCCGCTGTACCAGCGAGTACCTTTGTGAGAGATGAGGATGCACTTTGCTATTCAACCTTAGCTGCTTAGATCAATATCTGCAGGAAGAGAATGATTTTAATAAAAGGACTCTCTCTCAGCTTTCCTATCTCCATGACAGATAGACCCCAGCTGACATAAATCCTGGCCTTTCTCCTGTCAGTCTCTTGGCTTTGTGTGACATGCAGATATTTTGACACTTGAATACAAATATTTCACAGTTAGCTAATAGTTTAGAGCATATATTTAAGAGATTTACTTCTGCTATCACCTGGTACCTTTAGTAAATGTATTTGCCTTGTAAGGCCTTTCATTTGGAAAATATATCCACACACTCCCATACACGTATGTTTTCTGTTGTTCATGACGTATCACTGAGAGAAAATGAATTTTGCTTCATATCACAGTACTGGGGAGCCCTCTCCTAGCCTCCCCTTTAGGAATGAGAGCCTCCAGTAGTTGTGACAAACCTTATTTACCAGGTGTCAGGAGGGATGCACAGGGATTTGCAGTGTTGGCAGCTGGAAGCACCAACTCCGCACCAGGGAAAGGAGCAATACCAGGACCAGTGCCATGAGGTGGGGAGCTGAGGGATGCATCTGCAGTCCTGATGTGGCCCCTGGGACTGTAACCCAGCCTGGCTTCACCTGCGGTGGCTGTGCCTCTTGGCTGTCACCATACAAATCGCCCTTCTTCCTGAGTTGGTGATGTCCTGGTTTTCAGGGTTGGTTTTGGCATCTCCACCTCCAGATGAGAAATGCTGACGGGTGTCTGGAAGGGAGAAGGAGGTTTTCGGACGTCCTAACACTGCTCATGCCTGGGGGAGGCAGCTTGAGGTGGGCTCAGTATTCATGGTTTGCATTTATGGGGCTTCTGCCACCAAGTGCTGGCTGTGCAAAACCTCTGGGTGTGGGCTTTAACAGTCACCTCTCCCCTCCAGGTAACCAGAATAGAAGCTCTCCTTGGTTGATCAGATGTTTTTAAACTCCAGTTTAGCTTGCGATAGTTGCTCTGTCACTCAGTTCTTGCAGCTGATGAATTCATGATCTTTAGCCACTGTGCTAATGCCTCTAATTGTAACTGGCAGGACAATTTCCCCATTGCTGCTGTATGAGAGATACAGAGAAACTTGCCAAGAGCAGCCGGTGACTTTCACCTGCTGTATATACATCCCGATTGAAACTAGAACGGCAAGTTATGTCAGTGATCAGCCCAGCAGAGCAACCTGGGTGATTGCAACAGCCACATGACATGAGAACTCATGGGGGATTTCCTCTGTTGGACACCTTCCCTACACTGAGGTTTGGGCAGTTAAAACAGTTTTGTCAGTTTTCTGCACTGAGGTGGCTTTGGAGTGTGATACGGAGGAAAACTCCCTTTAGCACCTGGGGAGTTAGTCTGTGCTGGAAAACCTTAGTTCTGAAAATACCTGTATTGCCTCTGTTAGAGGAGGGAGGAGGTGGAGACAGCTGGTGGAGACGTAAAGGAGAAACCCTGTGTACGTCTTACCTCATTTCTGCTTGGGTTTTGAAGAGGGAGTGTCCAGTGTCTCCGTGCTCTCCTCATGCTCACCTTTTTCTCTATAGGTTCACCCTCAATATATTTTCCTTTGTGTTTCGCCCATCAAAATGATCCCCTTCTCCTATTTCAGCATGAACTTGCTGGCCCTGGGAGGCCAGAAGCAGTTATCCTGTCCTTTGTACAGTCCCTGGATGGGACCACATAGTGCTTCTGCGCAACATCTAGGTAGGACTACAGAAATATATCTAACTTCCGGCTTTTTTGATCGGACACGTTTGAATAAATGTTCTTAACAGCGAAGACTTTGGCCAGAAGCATGCCTGTGAGAGGGAGGTGGAGGTGAATAAATAGAATACGTGATGACATAAAGGTTTTAGGAGGTACAGGGATGGGCACGTTACTCACAGATGGGGAAGCCATCCTAGCATTTTTCATGGAAAGCTAGTTTAGGGATGTTTAGAGAGTTTTAAATTTTTTTTATTGTGACTGTCTCTTCTATTACTCTAGCACATAAACCCAGGTGCCTTAGTTACCATGTGTCCCACTGTACAGGGCTCTGAGGGAGCAATAAAAGCCTCTAAAACTGAAATAGCCTTCGTACAGTTACAGATGTCACAGGTTTAATGTCCTGTATCTCAGGTCCTTCCAGGCATTGACGTGATGGTAGCACTTGGAGGAAAGGGGATCTCTCATCTCCCTGGTGGAATAAAAGTTCTACTTTATAACCTCTGTTGATGCTAGGTCTTTGGCTTAAAAGCTGTGACAAGTTTAACGTGCAATGGCAATGATTCAGGAGGAATTTGTGCTCCTCATGATTGGACAGCGCAGTTGTTGGCAGTTTAATATTTGGGCAGGAATTGTGCGCAAGTCTAGGAGTTCTCAAAAAGAAATGATGGTGTTGGGGTGGCAGAAGGGTGCCCTGTCTAGGAAATGTTACACCCTCATGAGAGGTGAATTTCAGTTGTTACAGTAGTGTAACACATTGCATGCATACTCTTACTTCATCTTTTTGTGTTTCAGACCATGTAACGTTTAAGCTAAAAGAACCTCAGTCTTGGGAAATAAACATATCAACTTGGAGAACCATTCTGCTGTAATAATAATGGTTCAGCTGTAGCTTTATACCTGTTAAAATCTTATGCGGTCAAATCCAGTGGTTGCATGGACTAGCATGTAATTCAGGGGAGAAAGCACGGTGGCTTTATTGCTTGGGCTGCATGATTTTCCTGGTTAGGATAAATATGTGGTCTGTTTGGTAAACAAGCCTGAACTCCTCCTTTCCAGTTATAACAATCCTGTTAACAATGCTCTGCCCAGAGAATGGCAAATAATGAGGTGATGGCTTAGCAGGGCAGTTCGCAGCCTTTTGTAAGTGGAGCCTGGTTTCCTTGGGGGGAAAAAAAAAAAAACCCTCTGATAGAGTGGGTATAGAGCTGTTATAAGGGGTAAAAAACCCGGGGTAAACTTTGTATATTTATGTGATGCGTTTACTTCATTTTGCGTGCTTGTATGTGCTTGTGTAATTTTGCGTCTTCTTGCTTTGTGATTGCTTTAGGGATCACTTCTGAGGGTGTCGTAGATGAGGGAGTGCAGATTGAGTGGCTGTGCCCACTGAGAGCACAGATCCACCTGGCTCTGCAGCCCATTTCTGGTAGCACCCAAAAGCAGATACTCAGTAGGAAAGAGTAAGAACAGGCAAGTGCTGAGGATGCTTCTAAATGTGCCCTGAGCCAGCCCATGGCAGAGGTCTTAGTTTTGCATAGTGCTGATTTAGAGTGCAGCGAGCAGTATTCTCTCTGGAGTCCCACACTTCACATGCTTTTCTTGCTGGGCTAATGGCACTTTTGGCCTTTTTAGGTGTTTTTTTTTTTTTTCTTTCCCAGTTTTCTAAACTTTTGCTGATAAGAGAACTCTGAATTAATCTTCAGGCCTTTTGGGTATTGGATTACACTCTGCCTCACTCCTTTCTGTGCCAGCAGTGCTGGAACTGGCATGGGATGTTAATCCTGCTGTACCTATTCACTCAGTTGTAGAGGAAAATGTATGAAAACAAATTGCTAGTCCAAGCTAAATTTAGATTTATTCAGTTGGAGTTAATTATAATCTTTATTTAGTCCCAAGTGATGCCTTCTTATCATACGCTTATTATAGCTGAGAAAATTAATTTTTATTCTACCATAAAGGTGAATGTAATAATCTGGGTTCAGGGAAGGGATTACTTTAATAAGATTTATAGGCAGCCTTTCAGACAGGATGGTTTTATTACTATCTGTAGGTGGCCTTGCTGTACGTATGTCTTTCAGTATGGGTGACTGTGCAAAATGCATGCAAGCTGAAAACTGTAGTGATCACCAGCTTGAAAACTTCCACATCCTACTTAATTTTTTGGCAGTGGTAAGCAGGCAAAGCACTTGACTTGCTTTGGAATACAATTACACAGTTTATTACTGAACCTGTGGCCTGATCAGGGGTTTTGTTCATATGCATGCCTTAATTTTGCCCCGAAAGATGTATTTTAGCACACAGAAGATTTAAGAGGCCCAAGGCGTTACTTTCGAGCTTTCTGGAAGCAGAGTGATGTGCATAGGCATGTGGTCTGGGAAAAGAAGCTTTAGGGAAGAGTGAGCTGTCAGATTGAACGGGCCAACACACTCCTTTCCCCATAGACATCTACATCTGCAGCATGCAGGTCTCCACTGGCCACCGTCAGCAGTTGAGTTAGCTGCTGGAAATAGGCTCCTCCCAAGGGTGATTTGGTACCTCTAAGATAAAAGTGTCAAGGAGGGATGGATGGATTCTGGAGAATCTTTCAGTGATTTACTGAGAGGGGAGACTGGAGTTGTGCTGAGCTTAGATACCTATTTGAAATGAGATGGGCTATCTCCCATAGTGTGTGTTCAGAACGTGGAGCTGCAGTGGTGCTTGGGTAACAGAAGTCTGAGCCATTAGAAGAAAAGTGAGACAATGTCCTGGGCCCACAGAAGTTAATGAACCTCTCATCACTTTGGGATTTTTGGATTAAGTAGACCTTTTTTTTTTTTTTTTTTTTTTTTTTTTTTTGTGAATTGCATCCTTTTTCTTGTCTTTCAAACCAAGCTGCCTGACCAGCAACGTCTGCACAAATGTGTAATCAAGATGGAATGTAAGGACCGTGAGCTGGTTGTGAGTTCTATCCCTACCTCAAACTAGGATAAGAAAATTAGAGAATGAGAAGAGCTCAAAGGGCTCCTATAATCTTTTCTCATGCTACAATTTTTTTATATGTTGACAGCTTCTGCACTGACTTTAATGTTAAAAAATATTGGGATCTCTTCTTAGCTCTTCTTTCAGTGTCATATCTTCAGATTATTCTGTTACAGTTGAAAAGACTTATTATGGTTTGTGCTTTGTCTTTTTGTTCTGTGCTAAAGTGGCTCACTAAGTGACTACCACAAGTACTAAAGGAGAAGGGCTTAGAAGTGCTTAGTTTTGAATGGTAGGTGATGAAAGTTGTTCCTCAGCGGGACTATGGAGGGTTTATCTCTTCCTTTTCCGCCCTAATGTAAAACTGAGGAGATGAGTCACAGGATGGACTCTGAATGTGGAAGTAAACAGTGACATCTTCCTTCCATGGATATCATATTAAATTTTGAATGAGTCAGGGAGAGTGTGAGGCGGGTGTTCATCTGGGCTCCTTAAATTCTCACTCAGCCCAAACTTATCCTACTCATATAGTGCTCAAATGAGGTCTAAACTCGTGATACATTTCCACTCCAATCATCCTCCTCATTTTCCTGCTGCCAGGATTAAGAGTCAGAGCTTCTCCAGCTGTAACCAGGCCAAATCACCTTGCACATGGCTGGGGTCCTTAAATAGCATCAGGGGTTACCCCTTGCATGTATGAGAGAAAGTGACCTACACAGCTGGGCCAGAATTAATTATTCTGCTATAATTTATCAGCTACAGAATAGCTTTCCTTGTGTAGACACCCTGTTCTGGGATACAGTTTGTTTTTATTCAGGGATAATGCCTGCATTTCCAGAGCAAAATAATTATTATGAATAGAGCCATTTTTTATAGTGGAATAATGTACATGTGTAGTTTGTTCTTTATGGTCTGTAGCGAGGCCTGGTGGGAAGGGCTGGTGATTTTTCTCCTATACAGACAAGCCATTGATTGCCTCTGCATGAGTCATGGATAACATCATAGTACTTACTGGCACCACATTACTTGAAATGATTCCTCTTTGTAAAAGAGGAATGTCTGTATGATCTCACGCTACAGTTCTGATGATGCTGCAGGAAAGCTGAATTTGAACATTTTCGCAGTTTTTCCCCAGGTGCAGGATTGGATTTCTTGTTTGTTTTCAGAGAAAAAGAATATCAAAAGTTGCCATTGTAAACACTTCTTGTTCCTCACACCTTCAGCTTCAGAATTACTGAGGGCTTATGGAAGACTTGGCTCCTGTGAAGTAGCTCGCTGAAGCAGAGGGAAGATTTAGATGCGAAATTTGGATTCATGCTCCATCAGGAGTTATTTTCCTTTTTACTTTCAAAATGATGAATTTTAAAGACTTTCTTCTTGCTACAGCTTAGCCTAGATGCATTAGTTTTTAATGCTGATCTCCCACTGCCACCACTGCCTTCTACTAGGATACTTGTTTTGCTTCTTATTAAAATGTATGAAAGCTAAGAAATGTAGTTTGGGATGAAATCTTGAGTTACATGAACAGACTTTTATTGCACAGTGTGAACTACACCAGTGGCTTTGTGTGTGTCTTAGTTCTCTGCTGCTTTTTGTGGCATCAGTCCGTGGTCCAGTGAGATTAAAAGCAAAGGTGATGGATAACTTTATGCCCTTCAAAAACATCAGAAGGGTGTTTCCTTTCTGTCTGCACTCAATTTTCAGGATGAGCTGAGCTATGAAGCTGTTGCCCAACTAAGGAGCGAGGGGGTTTGGCATAAAATGGGAGCGATGAGATTTGACAAGTTGACCTGGTTTTGCAGTAAGGGTCTTGGTCTTTGGCTAGTGCAAGTAAGTGTTTTAAAAGGAGCAAAGCACCTCCTGAAAACCTGTTACAAGGTAAAAGTTATTTTAGAAATTCAAGCTAAATATCCCAAGTCACATCGAACGTCTTACTTCCCTCCATCTCCCCTCAATGCCTTCAATGCCACAGTAGTCTGAGAAACAGACTGTCTTCAGCACTGTGCTCTGGGGATGCGCATTCACCCTCCATATACTTTTCTTCAACTCTTGCTCTCTTTTGTTACATAATTAGGACTCGACCACCTTCTGATCTCATGTTCTGCCCTCTTTTGATCTTGCTTGAGTGCTTAGTAAAGGAGCAGGTGATTTATTCATTGCTTTGTTGCAAGCCAGAAAGCTGCAAATGTGTCCTGTTTGTGATTGCTGCTGTGAGGAGATTGATGCTGTGGTGCTGATGTACTGAATTAAAAAGGTGGAGTGTTGGTCTGCCATCGTATGAGGTATTTCTTTTTAGATGTACCTTCAGTGTCATAAATGTTGCTAAATTCAGATATCATATTTTGTTGCAGGCTGGTTCTAGGGCAAAGCCCAGCCTTGTCTACTGGTGTTTATGGCTTCCCATATAAGCTTTCAGACAAAATTTGTGTCTCGTTTTGTTTGAGTTACAGCAGGCTGATATCCCAGCCCTTGTGCCAGTTCTGAGAAGAGGCACTGAATGTTGCCACTGGAATGAAGTGGAGGAAAGGGAAAAATGTACGTTCTAAGCTTCGTGTAAATCTCTGCTTGAGAGAGAGAGAGGGAAAATATCTGCATAAAGGATGAGGGGGAAAGTCCTATAACGTGAAGACAAATGCATTTAAGCATTGCCTTGCTCATGGTTCCTCTTTAAGCTCAGGAGCTATGTCAGCGTTTAAATCTGTGTCTTAGGAGAAGGCAAATTTCAGCTCTTCTCCTAGCAATGGAGAGTACTCTTGCTGCTATGCATCCTTTGCTTGCCTGTATGGCTATACAATTTTAATTATAAATGCAGTTTCTTAAAAGTATTTCTTTCAAATGTATTTCAGTTTATCTACAATTAATCCAGGAAGGTGCTTGGCTGTATTTGACTCCTTACTGAAGAAATAACACCCTTCCTCCCCTTGCTGCCTCTGGTTTCAGAGAGCAAAGTTCACTTTCAATGACTGAGTTGTGCAGTTATACACCAGCACGCAAACTACGCAGTGTCAAGGTGCTCTATAAATAGCAGAGCAGTAATGGAGCTGCCTAAAACGCCGCTTGGTGACTTTGCTTCTAGAATTGACATTCATCTTCTTTCTCCCTTCTCCGAGGGAGATGAGCAGGATGAGGTTTGACCTGCAGCGTGTTTCCCAAATACTTTGTTATTCAGCGGTGGGATAACAGCACTGGAGCTCCCACAGAGGGGCACAGCAGGCAGTGGTGGGGCATTACCTGACCCCTGGTAAATGTGCTCGCTACTGCTCTTTGCTTCCGTCCCTGTTGTGGGTTGATGTGGTGCTAACAGGCAGTGTGTCCATCCCTGCTATGCAGCACCTGCTGTTTTCTGTGCTCTCTCACTTGTGCCTCCTACTTTTTGCACTGCTTGTAGCTTGGTTAGCCTCTTGCCTAGAGGGACTATGTCTGTCGTCTTCCCGAGTTACTTATTACTACTCACACCTTCTGGCTTGCCAGAGAGAACTGGGGTCTCTGGACCCAGGGACTGTGCCAGGTGCCCATCACTCACATCTGGGTGAAATGAGATGTGGAAAGGAAGGGCTAAAGTTAATTTTCTCCAGTAGAAAATTGGTTGTCCCGTATGTGAGGTGTGATGCCGTAGCAAGCTGGCCAAGTCAATGGTCACATAGAGAAGGGAGGAGGAAGTTTCTCATCATCTGGGTTTCTGCATTTGAGCTGGGTGCCCAGGTCCGTGGCTGCATGCATCCAGGAGGTGGTGTCTGCACTGGCATGTTACGAGAGATGGGCTGAAGTGCTTATGCATGGCATAAGAAATGAGAGGACACTCAAGTGGGGTGTTTGCATGGCAGCTGCTCTGCAACTGCATTTGCTTGTCAGTCTGAGAGGAAACCCTGATCCGATCCCTGTGTGGAGTAGTGAGAGAGGTGACTGTTGATACTGCTTTCTGCTGAGAATTTTTTTTAGGCTTTTGTATTTTTTCCACATATTTACTAATTTCCACAAAGAATATTCCAGAAAAACCTTGACACAATTCAATATACAGCAGGAGTAAAGGCAGAAGTATTGTGATGAAATAAGAAGCGTTTAAATGAGTGTAGATAATCGCAAGCCATAGAAAATAAATGAGCAGAATTTCAACTGAGAACAAAAGTGGAGCTAAGTCAAATGGATGAGATTTGCCCTAGAATCTGTCTGCACTAAGTGAAGGCTTTAAAAATACACAACCTGAAAAGTTAGCTTACATATTAGAGCTTTTACCTGCTAAATTGCGGCTGCAAGTATCTGAATCATCTGGCTTGTAGCAGGTGTCATTGTTTGCGCAGTTGCTGCCTTGTGTATCTGCTCTCCCCAGTCCTGACAAACAGTAAAATCTCTACTAAGCTTCAGCAAGAGACAAGAAGAGCTTTGACCTTAGGCTCTGTCATTGTTCCTTTGTTATTTCTGTGCATTATAGAACTGCCTCATTTTAATTCATTTGGTTTCTGTTTATTTCTTCCTGGCAGTCCCTGGAGCTGCATTCACCAGCTTTTTGTTGGAGCGTATGCATTGATAGTTTGAAAGACCTACCATTTCCTTTCTGGTAGAGTCACAGCCCAGATTGAATATATCTCACTATTAATTAGAGATCGGCCCAAACCAAAGACGTCTGTTTGATCCTTCCCTCCCTCTGGAATCTTTTCTTGCCTAGGAAAAATTGCTCAGCGCTGGCTGGAGGATTGACCATTGTGTTGTAGAGAAACTTTTGTGGCTTCCAAATGTGTTTCATTCTCCTCTGGAATTAAATGACAAAATCTTTCTAAGCGTCTGCGAACTCTTGTGTAAAGGATTTCTCTCCTTCTCTCAAGTTCACTCTTGCCTATAAATCCATCCCACTGAGACCCCTATCAAACCCCATTTTTGTGTGTGTGAAAAGTTTGGGTTTCAAGAACACAAAGCCTTTATCAGTTTGCCACTAACTTCCCAACCGCTGACCTGGCAAAAGTAGACCAGGAGTGATGCACATTTGCAACCCCCATGGTACTGTGTTAGTGACATTGGGCTAAAGACAGTGTTCTGATTTATTAATATTCAGTAAGTTAGATTCTTCTGTATGTTGAAACATGGATGAGGAAAAGTTGTAAGTTTGATCTGGCACTAAAAGAACAAAGAGCAACCAGCAAGAAGTTTTGAAACTTGCCTGGGATCTGGCCAGTTGATCTCCTTGTTCTCTCCAGTCTTGATTAATGGCTTTCAAGTAGATCTTAGTTGGGGAAGGTGGAGAGGGAGCTTACAGCTGATGCAGTAGGACGTTTTCAGTGACCTTTGAGCCAACAGTGTTATTCCATGGTACCTGTGTCAGATTGTTCTGTAATTGTGGCTAGCAGTATTGATCTCTGTGAATACATTGCTTTGAAGAAAACTGAGGGGCAGCGTGCTAAGCAAACATTAGAGTTGTCTTTCTGTTTCCTTTGGCCTGCAGTGGTGGAGAGCCGAGGAGGGATCATGGACAGCATACAGAGATTTTCAAACCTCCCAGCGTACCTCCCTGCAAACTATCAAATCTGCAATGCTGATACTTTCTTCTTCCTCAAAGAAGCCAACCAGGATATCATGAGGAACTCCAGCTTGCAGTCTAGGGTGGATTCATTCTTTATATACAAAGCCAGACTGCCACCTGTCCTAAATGCCACGTATGGACCCTTTTCTGTTGAACAGGCTGTTCCCTTGGACCTCATGCTGACTTCTGCATCTTTTGGTTTCTCAGACCAATTCACTTTTAATTGGAAATTAAAATCTCACATAATCAACAGCTCAATCTATTCCAACAAACCTAAAATACAAACCTTGTTCTATATTGTGGGGAAGGACTGGGATGACTATAATTCTGAGGAGATGTTGCCTTGTGTGAAGATGTTTGCTCTCCTGGAGTCTAGAGAAGTTGTGACCAGCTGTAGGTTGACAGGTCATCTGGGATTATGTGTTGCAGAGCTGGAATTACCTCCTACCTGGTTCAGCTCCCCTCCACCCTTGGTTTCAGAGGAAACAGCCTCCTTGGACGGGATTACTGTGGAGCTCTTCTATAAGATTTATACAGCAGATGGGGAGTGTTCTCCAGAGGATGAAAAATGGGAAAACAATATCCATGCAGGTCAAGAAAATGAACAGAAGGCTTTGTCAGCTATGGAGAGGATTGGTAGCATTGTTGTTTACCCAAATCAAGATGAATTAAAACAGTCTTCCCTGAGGCTGGATGAAAATATCGTTATTCGCTTACCACTCAACCCGGTCAAAGAAGGCGACGTTGTGACCTTTCATGTTGCCCTGGCTGAGGACTCTCTAGCAGACCAGTTTGTATTAAGGTAAGAGAATTTTTAAAGTGCTCTATGCTGAACAGCCCACAGATAGGGACAAATCTGTGTCAGACGTAATTTTTTTTGGTTATATTCAGGGTTTTCCTCAGAGAACTTAAGCGTTTCCTTTCCAACTGGGGAAAATGATAAATAGTTTGGAATTATCTGTGTGGATGACACTTTTTTGAACATGGGAATTGATTTTAAAGTATGAACTATAAATTTTTGTATGGTTATTTTTTGTTGTAATTCTGTTTGCTTCTAGTCATTATTCTGCCTAAGTCAGGAAGGGTGACCGCGGTGATCCGTTTTGCTAGACAGTTTGCAGGAGGGTTTTCCAGGTCTTCAGTGAAGCTTCCTCTCCTTTTATCAACTTCCTCACCATCTTTCCAAAGTACATGAGGTACAACTTGCGCAAGGTCATATGTGGTGAGGAACTATTTTGTTACATTCTACAGAGGGAGCTGAGAGGTGAGAAAACGAGACGTGCTTCAGCTTGCGTAGGAAGTCTTAGGCAGAGCCAGGGTTTGGATCCAAACTTTGCAAGTTGTCTTCGTTTTTCATTCTGTGAGACAGCCCATCCTTCCTCAAGCTTCTTCAAGCTTTTGACTGCTTATTGTATGGGCCATTTTTGTTTTAAGCTTTGAGACTTTCTACTGACCTTTACTTGTGAATCTGACTGTAATAGGAGAATTCAGGCATTTCTAACTACCCCAAGGGTTAGTGCTATATGTTTGTTATGTCCTTAGCTGTCAGGCTGTGGGTTCAGAGCTGCATGGAGATGATATTCGGAGAGAAATGTGAGACAGGGAGAATAGAAGGGCCAAAAGGAAACTGGAAAGTGTCATATGCAGTGAGAATGCAAGACGCTTGGGAAAGGAGTTGCAGCCTGTGCTAGCAAACCTCAAATAGATTCATGTCTTACTTCCAACTTTTTGATCCAAGACTGATGGGAGCAGCACATGCTAGAAGTACACTTTGGGGACAGATGTTGAGAAAACAGACAGCAAACTTTATGCAGCACTTGGAAATCATTCAGCGTTTGTGAAGTAGCAGATTTATATTAATAAACCTGCACATAGATGCGTAAATCAGGATAAGCGGTTCATAGCATAGTGCACAGGCAGAAGGAAAGAAATGGTCTGCAGTATCCCAAGCACTACTCAGGGATGGGGGAAAACATGTGAGAAATATCATAGGGTTTAACTAGACTTTAAAAGGTTTGGGTAAGGAAGGATCTTCCTATAAACCCAACCTTCTTGCCTTTACATGGCTTTACTGATTTTTCTTCATTAAATACGGTTTTGTCCAGTATCCACTGTCAGTAGATAGACCAACCTCATTGCGCAGTCAGGTTTCAGCAGTTGTGTATTGATCCTCAATGCTATAGCAGAGAGATTATGGAATTTGCCTAAGGCTCTGCAAAGATTTAACATTAGCTCTTAATTCTCAGTTTTTATTTCTCTTTGCCACACCACAGATAAAATTCCCTAGGTATTAGAGACATCTTAGATGAGGATGCTTTCTTTCCACTGGAATTTCTAAAATAACATTTACCTTGTAACAAATGGTGCCAGGTTTGGGGCTTAATGTTTCTTCTGGCCAGGAGAGCACTAAAAACTTCTTGCTGAGCTAGTTTTGAAATGCTGTCTTTCAAAAGCGAAGTAGATTCTGGAAGCACTGAGCACAGCAACTAATGTGGGCTTTCAAGGAAGCAGGAACAGATGGAGGCGGGAGCCCCAGGATGAGCCACAAGAGCCTGGCTGCTGCTGAGACCCTCGTTGTCTCCCACAGGCCTCTGTGACTTGCGTGTCCCCAGCCATCAGGCAGGAGTCACTTTGTGGCATGCTCCCGACCTGCAGCGTGTGCATTGCGGTGCTCCCGAGCTGCTGGGAAGGCAGTCGGGTTTCCATGGGGATTTCCTTCTTTGAAAAGCGTTAATCTTGAGGAGATGTTTCTGTTACAATAAATCAGCCTGATTTTATAGGCCCAGAAGTACTTCCTTGGAAAATTCACAATTGGTTCTGTGCAGTCTAAGCCTATCTGGTCCTTCTTTTGGCTTTGCTCGCACTGTGCTTTTCATCAGAGAAACTGCAAGTGTTTTTTTTAACCTTCGGTGGAATGCTCAAGAGACAGAAGGCCATTCTGCTCATGGTTCACCTGTCCTTCAGGATGGAGAGAGCACCAGCAACTGTTGCTATGATTATTTCAAATGACATACCTGGGGCCCATAGAGAGATTATTCAGCTGGAGTTTACATAGCAGGCAGGGAATTATGCCGAGGGAAATACAGTCACTATAGTGCCTGCATCTAATTTATGCAGTTTCCCTTGCAGGCTTTCCCTGTGTTTCAGCTGAATGCTAATGTCTGTAAAAACCCAGAAGGTTTTTATATACATAGAATTTCTGTGTGTTATAGCCAGAGAAAAATACATTGAAGTGAATGTTTGCCTAGGGAAATATATTTTTGCCTAATATAACTGATCGTTTTTAATCATATCTGTTCTAAGTGTAGCAGGGTGAGCTGCAGTCTGGCTTATATGAGAGGATAGATCAAAATCAAGTCATTCTCAACACAGCGTTTGATGCCAACTTTGAGCTCTGACAGTATGCAAAAGAGCAGATATGTTCAGTTTAATGCACCTCTTTACTATTTCATGCTGTGTTGTGTAGTATTTTATTTTATGTTGGATTTTGTTCTAGCAAAACTGACTTCAGTCCTCATATAAAAGCAGCTCCTTCCTCATTTTGGTAAAATGTGGAATTCTTAACCAAGCTTGGAAACTGAAAAGCAATTGGAAACACTTTCTTGATTCAGCAGTATGGTTTGTTGAAAGATACTTGCTCTTCAAGCTCCTGTCCTTCCAGTAATGTCACTTACAGGCCAAGCTTCAGCTGTCACTTCCCGTCCCTTTCATCAGTCCAAATTGGTTTGCTCTGGTTAAGCTAAGCCTTGGTTGTTTGTTTTCATTCAGTAACTACAATTTAATATTGGATTGAAGCTCTGGTTGTGCTGTGGTCTAGGGAATTTGTTCCTTTTCACACTGCAATCCAGCCGGTGTGTTATGGTGCAGTGAAGGACCCCGGTATGTCACAAGGCACAATTTGGAGTGTGCATTTAATGCTCTCACTAGACTTGACAGTCAATATTGCTAACTTTGTTGATAGATGATCTCTACATGAGTGCAGTGAAATTCTTATGACACTGGAGAGAGGTTAATTTGTGGCCTTGCTGGTCTGGTCTGCGCTGTAAAATTTACCATTTGTGAACATAAATTTTGCCCATTAAGTTTGATAGGTTGCCACTAACCATGGGTTAACCAGAAAGATAGGTGGAATGGGCTGTGTTGCCATGATTGAACTTTTTATGGGCCACCTAGTTTAAAAAAAAGAAGGGAAAATGAAGCACAACTTTTGAGATTCCACCAGGACTAATACAGGCATCAGTGTCACAAATATTCTGGTACTGTTTGTGTTTTGATGCACAGGAGTTTCTCTGTTACCTTTTGTACTGCCAAACTTAGGTGAAACATGGTAGTCGAGGAAAGATGGAGACTGGGGCTAAAGAAGGGGTAACACCAACTTTTGTGCTATTTACTAAACGGAAGCAGTCTTCTTATACAGATGGGAGTTGTAAAAGAGACAGGAAAAAACTATTCTTTCTTAACTGGAAGGAAGGAAACTCACCCAATAGCACTGGGGATGGCTTGCATTTATTTTGTGATGTTATTACTTAATTCCATCCTGAGACTCAATGGGTGAATTTAAAAGAAAAATGGGGGTCATTTTGTACAGCAGGAAAATGTTTAATGGAATAAATAGACAATTGCGCCTTAGTTATAGGAAAGAAACCAGGATACTCTCTTTATAAATAAACAGCATACTTTCATCCCATTTTCCAAGTCTCCCCATTGACACCATCAGTGAGGATGTGCGCGTAAGGAAGGCTGAGCACTGACTACAATTTGTCCAGTCACAGACAAAACATGGGTTTGTTGGCATTCCTTAACGTGTCGCTAAGCATGAATAACCCATCCTTCTTGTAAGGTCAGTCAGAATAGAACCAGAGATTGGAGATATTCCAGGAATATCTCCAGGAAGGGGCTGCAACCAGGTAATGAATCCCAGGCTAGAGACTTCAAAGCGGCTGGGATGCAGCCTCTGTGTGGAGGGGAATGGCAGGACCATGCAGAGAAACCTCACTGTTCTTGGTGTCTAGGCAACCTCAGGGAAAAGCTGCTGCTTTGCTCTGCTGTGCTCCACATAGTGCAGGGCAAAGATTGCTCTTTGATTTTTGAATGAACCAGTACAAGGTGTAATACATGCCAGTTGGCTTTTATTGATTATTCTCACTAGGAAAAATGATATCAAGGATTTATATTAATAAACATATATCCATATGGAGGAGGTTACGTCTCCTGCTAAGGAATAAAAATTGCATAGGCCATTAAAACTGACTTACAAGGCTTCTGCGTTAATAATGAAAGATCTGTAGAAGTCTGAGCAGTCGTCTAGAAGGCCAGAAAAAGATCATTAAGAGGATGTCTCCTGCCAATAGCTGCCAGGAGCAAACAAAGGAAAGAAAACAGAAGGTTTTAGATCTGGAAATGCATAGAAAATTATAGCATACAGACTGTGGGGAATGCAGCCTGGCTGCGAGTGAGGAGGGGGCTCTGCGTGGCCTTCAGTGCCTGTAACCAAGCTGGTATGAATGGGGAAGCAGGGCAGGATTATTACTGGTGAGAGAAATGAATGATTAACTGAAGCATCATTTTAGAATGAAAATTCAGCAGAACTGAAAGTGTTGAGAAGGGGAAAAAATAGACTTCTGAAATTCATCAGAAGTGCTAGTTCAGATGTAGGAATAATTACAGAATTAAAGCCTTACTGGCCACTTGGGAATATTTGGGTTTTATGCAGAGGTTTTAATAAACCCAGAATGAATGTTTAAATTTGTTATTTCTCTCTTCTCTGAGTGTACATTGAACTAAATGTAAAATGAAACAGTAATATGTAATACTAATACAAAATATCAAGCACTGCAATGTCTGGAAAGGCCAGAGGTATCTGTGCAACCTTAACTCAGTCCCCATGTATATACACATTATAACATTCCTCAAAGACAAATTCACACGATTTTGTCTCCAGATCTCCTGCTTCATTCAATGCATACATTGTCTTCTTTTTGTCACTGAATAGGGAAGGGAGTAACATCTTTCAGGACGCTCCTGTGAAGCCTGGGGGAGCTGTCACCAGAATTTTTTTTAGCTTGGATAAACCATTTCTATAAATTCTCTCTCAGAAAGGGTTGAACCATTCTTTCATTTTTTCCATTTGAGACAGGCACATGGCCCCAGAAAAGTAGCTTCAGCAGATGAAAGCCTGGCATGATGGCATGGAGTTACAGATTTCACAAGGATGCTCTATGGAGTGGGTAGACCTGAATCTCTGTTGACTCAGGTGAAAAGGACATCCTCCCTGGATACCCACAGGCAGTGCCTGGCAGTGCTGCACCCATGTGCACAAGCCAACCTGCCCTGGAAGGAGTCATACTACACTGCCAGGTTTTCTCTCCTTTTCATATGCTTTAAGATAACCTTCTCTGCCTTAGCCACAATGGAGAGGGAGAAGAAAAGAAATCGCCCCTCATACAGTCTTAAAAACAGTTAAAACCAACAAAAAAATAGCTCCTTCCTAAAGCTCAAGCACTCCTAAAAGCTTAAAACCCGATGGATATCTGACAGTGAATAAATGACCCAGTGAATCCTGAAAGACCCCACAAGACTATAGTCAATAAAGCTTTTTAATGGAATTTTAGATAAAGGTCAACTATCTGTTACAATAATCAGCCATCCATGATCACTCTTCACAGGGATAAACCAGGCAGAGCAGCAGCCCCCTGCGACAGCGAGAAGCTCTTGTTAGTTGTTGG
Source organism: Lathamus discolor (assembly GCF_037157495.1). NCBI lineage: Eukaryota > Metazoa > Chordata > Aves > Psittaciformes > Psittacidae > Lathamus > Lathamus discolor. The sequence goes on along the minus strand of NC_088895.1, from coordinate 11,062,177 downwards.
ATATTGGCTTTGAAGCACTTCCAGACGGGATCGCGGTGCGTGGTGATAAACGTTCTTCTTTTATTGAGACGTTTTCTGACAGCAACTTCTGTTGCCTTGCAGAAGGGGTCTGGAATGTGCTGCTTTGTTCAGAAACACAGCTGCTTCTTGCTGTGGTGTTATTAAGGTGTTGTGAAGGTAAAGGAGGATGAGATAGTGAGAGGAGGCTGTGGTGCTGAGTTTGGGAGGTTATGGCAAGTGTTCCTGCTGTCTGCCTTCTCTCTCACCCTTCCTGGTTTAGGGATGCTCCCTTCTCCCATGGGAGTGGGGAAATGGTTGGAGTTGGAGGGGTTGACCAAAATGCAGAATTAGATGAACTATAAATATTTAGCCTGTGTATTTCACCAGTGTTTTTCACTGGGAAAGTGAACAGTGTGGCTGCTAGTTATTTTTAATACTGACAGTTTGAGAATATTTCACATGTATGGTGGGGGAACACTGAGTACAGCTGCAGTGAAATAACAACCCACTTTCCATTGGAAAAGGTGTTTGGTTCGCCTTGAAACCCTACTTTTTCTTCTATTTGAGTCCTGCCAGCAGCACAGCTATCTCATTCATCTGCCCATCTGCATCTATGAGCACTAAGGGATGTGGCAATGTTATGTAAATTAATTTGCTGTATCTCATATGCAGAACCATAAAGTGGAAAAAAAGAGAGTTATGTTGATTTTTAAGTCAGTGTGTGAGCAGGTATCTGCATCTGCAGGACTGAACTACAAGTGGGTGAGCAGTGCTGTGTGTAACTGGTGGCAGCGTATCTTGTTTGACAGATCAGATTGTTTTGCACATGTGTGACAAATAGGGTTTGTAATAGAAGCCCTGACAACCTCTTGTCTGCCAGCCTGTTAGCAGCCACTGCTGTACTCTGCAAACAGAGATGATGTGAAAAGCAGTTCCTGTGGATTTGGAAGGTGCCAATATGCCATGTGACTTGACACAAGCGCAGCCTCGGTGATGGTAATGGAAAAAGATTTTACATTTTTAAATGGTTCAGGTTCTACAGGCTTTTTCCTTGGCCGATCCCCATCTCTGAGAGCTTCAACATGACAGCTCCTGCTAATTAACTCCAGGCAGCTCCGGCACAGCGCGATGCTTGCTGCAGGGCCGGGTGCAGAGCTGCACAGCACTGCCAGCACATGCAGCGCGTTGCATTGAGAGCAAGGTATGAGCTCTGATTAAACTGCTTGTGATGCAGAGTGTGCCTGGGAAGAAACAAGTGGATTTTGGAGGGGACCACTGCTAAAAGGACCCCCGTGGTTTGTTGTATCTCTTCAGACTCCCTCTATGCCACATGAAGGTGTGTGGTGGGGTGGTGATTGCTCTTGGACAAGGAGCTGTGTCAAGGGGCTGCTGAAATTTCAGCCTCTCCAGTTTGCACTGCCCTTCCCCAAATCTCTTTTGTTTGTGGCTGTCCTGTCCGTAGTTGTTGCCTGCAGGAGGGGACAGGTGCCTTCCCCTTGTTGGGATTAACATTGGTGCAGATCCAAAATGGGAAGGGAAAGCCACTGAAGATGGAGTTAGGAGTTCAGTTTTGCGTGTGAGCACCTGGTTCTGAGTTTGGTTACCTCTATTACAACGTACAGAAAGCTGCCTTCAGATGACAAAACTGCTTAGATACACAGTATCACAAAGGGCAATTTAAGGAAGATAGCTGCAAGATTAATGTTTTCATAGTTCTGCCTTTGAGTGATAATTTCAAGTCTGGGGACATGCTATGGCTTCTTGCCTGCTGTCCTAGTGAGTGAGTCCCTGGCCAGGAGCTGGGGGAGGTGTCTTTGTTTTGGAGAATATGCTGAGTGGTCTCTGCTTTGTGCTGCCAGACAATGATGGCATTGATCAGCTTCTTGTAGGCTCTTCATTAGCTGGCAGTGCAGTAAATCACTATCTTGTTTAAACAAGTCAGACACAACAGTGATTTGGTCCTTGATGCAGTTAGTTCTGGCGTGTAATGAATAGTATTAGAAGTATAAAAATGTGTCTACTTTGAAATTTGCTTTCTTCCTGAGTTAATGTTTTGGACCGTGTGTTGCTGTCTTTTTATCCTGGTAAAATACTATCCCGTGAAGTTCATGAAGTATTGCTTTGAGTGAGCACATTAATCTCAATTTCTTCGTGTTCCTGCTGATGCAACAGAGAGGGGTTGGTTTCATCCTTGTGTTTACCTGTAAGTTTTGGGATGGCCTGGTACAGGAAGGTCGGTGTGACGGTTGGCTGACAGCTTTGTGAAGCCGGGACTTTCAGAAAGAGCAGGAGACAGAATACTGGAAGAAAATTTTCACTGTATTTTCTTTGGTTTGGGTGCTCCTCCTACACCACCCCCCCCCCCCCCCCCCCCCCCCCCTGGCCTCATGTCAATAAAGGACTTGTAAGAAATGGTTTTGGACAAAGCAGAGTAGGGACCTGTGCTTCATGTGAGGTATTTAAAGCTTCATGTATTGCCACGTGTGCCTCGGATGCTGTACTCTGCCAGGGTATGAAAGAAATCATATTAACAAAGTTATTGGATCCCAGATGAATCAAAAGAGCTGCAGGAGAAGAAAACAGTGACAAATGAGTCTGCCATCCTGAGGCACAGCAAATGGTGCTTACAGTTAAAGCTATTTCACTTCTTCCAGTATTTGGCTGCCAGCCCTCCAAGGCTGTGTGGGCAGTGGGGAGCGAGGCAGTGTGAGGAAGGTGATGCAGGGCTACAGAAAGCCCCCATGCAGTGGAGCCAGTGCTGCTTCGCATGGGGGGACTGCAGCAGGAGCTCTTCCCGAGCTTCCCAGAACACAGGGAGCTGCTCCTGCGTGGCAAGGTTCAGCTCTCATCTCCCAGATTTTACTCTGCCATTTAAAAGTCCTGTGCCCTGAGCAGCGCTGGATGTCAGTAGCCTGTATGGAAGTGCTTCCTCCTGTGTTGAGGAAAACATCTCTAAAATATGTTCTCCTTAGGATCCTTGCAGAGATGCTGTGGATGTTCCCAGCAGAGGAGGAACTGGTCAGAGCAGTAGAATTTCGAGAGGTATCACAGTGAGGGGGATGCTGTTGTGAGTGCCATATTTAAGCAGCCCCATGTTTGTTGGGCAGATTTGTCACCCTTATCACTGTGAGCCACTGGGCATGGTTCCAGCAGGTCTCCCTCTGCTCCTGACGTGCTTTTAAGTTGCTCACTGGGACCAAAATATACCTTCCCCTCCTCACCACATCCTTTTAAAAATGTTCCTGCCAAGGGAACTTTCTTGGTTGGTGTTTTCTCACTGTGTGGCCCAAGCTTTTGTGGGATTAATGAAGGAGTCCTCAAATGCGTTTTCACTGAATCCCCATCTCTAATTGCACCGGTCCGAGCAGCCAGCAAGTAAGAAAGGAAGAAGCTGAAGTGTGGGATAGGCAATGCCTTGTTCGTGGGCTTTCTAAGCTTCTGCTAAAATTAATGAGGGTCTGGGCAAAAAGTGTGCCAAGTGGCCACAGGAAGCACATGTATGAGCACTTTGATGCAGATCCCTGATGGAAGGTGGTGATAGAACACACCAAGAGATGCTGGGGAACAGTCTGAAAAGTTTGTCCCATCCTGGGAGGTGGCAGAGGGAAAGGGAGAAGCCGTAACAGCCTGTGAGAATCTGGACCAGGATCCAAACGCATTGTGAGTTCTGGGTTGGTTTGGACCTGGAAGTTGGCTCTGGCCCAGCTCTAATTTAGTTTGCCTGGCCAGAGTCTTCCCTCACTTACACAGAAAAGAAGGGTTATTTAATTGACTTCTGTGGAGTTGCTTAGGGCTCATGCCAGTAAAACTGTCTGAATTTGATTGTGTGCAAGGCACATGTGTGTGCCAGTGCTCTGGCTTCGTGTTTCTGATAATAGCAGGGAATTTTGTTAGGGGCAGTGGTAACCCTGGGTGGGTGGATAGAACACAGATGGATAGGGAACGGTTATGTTTTAGATACTGTTTTTAATGACACACAGTCACACCAGTAGTACAGTCTTAATTATGGCATTCCTGCTGTTCTCCATAATGTGGCATAAGTACCTATGCTCTTGAGCTAAGATGACTTGGACTCATTTGCCAAAGCTAATAACCCTTTAAAAATAATTTAAATCTTTTCAGAAGGATTTCACTGGTGCTCCTGGGACCAGTAGTCCTTTATTTGCTATGGAGCAGATACTGACTAGTGGTACTGTGGACTCCCTCAAATACCAACCTTATGGGAGATGTAGTGATTACAGCAATTAAATCCTCTTTGCCAAGGCAACCAGAGCTTTATTTCGAACTGAAGTCAGATTTTTTTCCCCCAAAATGAATCTCTTCTACATGCATTATTCATTTGTCTCTGGAACAGCCTGTATGAGTTGGACGAGCTCAAATTCAGGAGTATTACTTATTAATTATTGCATTGAGGTAACGTCTAGGACGGACTGCCTCAAGGGTCAGAGAGTGCAGAGTTCCTCCGTGCAGCCAGAAGCAGAACAAGGCCAGAGCCCTTGTCCCGAGGTAGGGTTTGAAGACTTAACAGCATTTCTAGAACAACTTGTAAAGAGTTTGTATTTGCTTTTTGCTTGACTCTATAAGCCAAGGAAGTTTGGGTATTTCAGTCCAGTGGATGCTTAGGCCAGTGCTGTTTTGACTATACTCTTAAACTTTTTTACTTAAATACTTGATAAGAAGTAGCTCATATCAGCTCAGGCTTTCCAAGTCCAGCTACATTTGGGTGGCTTGAACACTGAATTCCTTGTCACTGTGGCTCTAACTCGGAGAGGGGAAGGGCAATGATCAGAAAAGATTTGGAAGTTCTAGCTTAGGATGGTTTTTTATTCTTTTCAAAAAAGGAAAATATGTTAAAGAAGTGCCTAGAACTCCTGCTTTGAATGTGCTGTACCCTCAGTTTAAGATTGAGTTCATCGTCTGTTTCTGCCGTTACATAAATAGCAGCTCGATTGACAAGAAAACGACAATGATTCTGTTGAAATCTGTAGTGCTCTCCTACATTCATTATTCCTGAGATGACTGAAAGATTTACAATAGTTTATAATCTGGTATCATTTCATTCTTCTTTTTGGTATTATTAATCACCTTGTCATAAAACGTCAGGAGAACTTTGTTCAGCTTGCATGACTTGGGCTGAGAAAGCCATACTTCAATATTAATGTTTCTTAGGAAATTGGGTAGATATCTTTGCATTCTGGGAGCTGTAAAATGAATGAGTGATGTTCTTTGACTACACATTAGGTGCTTACAGGGTGCTGAAGTTGAAGAATGGTTGGAAGAAACCTACAGCTGTATCAGTTTGGGAAGAAAAATGACTGTGCGAAGCAGATCTGGTTCAGGTCAATATTTGGTTGTAGCCATCTGAGCTCACAAGTACCGTGGGACGGTGCAGTCTCGTTGGTGACATGAAACCCAGGCCCCAGTTATTTGGTCATTTGAAGATTCTGGGTTGAATTTCATAAGCCTGGAGGCAGTAACCCAGTATCCTGGCTGGGTTTCAGCTTCAGTAATTACAACTCTACCAGTGCAGATTCTCTCTGCCTCTTAAATCACATCCGCTATTTTTCACTTCCTTTGTTGAACTGCTGTGTCTCCCGTGCTGTTGTTGATGATAGTAGTTCTAATGCTTGGCCTATTTCTGTAACATTATCTGTAACGTCTCGTGGTGTTTTTACAAGAAATGCCTGTCATTGCTTTGATTTTACACATTGCTATTTTTATTGCTCACGTTCCAGTGATACACCTCAAATAGTAGATCCTTTCCAAAAGGAGGAAGGCAGTGTCCTTCTACCCCCAAACTTGTATTTTTCAATGAGGACTCTGAAGCCAACGGGATGTTTCTGCCCTTTCCTTTAGGTCTCCTACCAAGGCAAATGTATTTGGGGTGGCCAAAATTGAGTACCCAGCCCCAGGGTGGTGAGTCTGGTGGGCAGGGAGGTGCCAGCCCGTGCCTCCATCCTGTGCTGCCCCCCACAGTGGTGATGCCCAGTTCTTCATCCCTGGGGCTCTGTCCCTCACTCTGTCCCTTATGGGCCTGGGCTTTTCCCAGCCCACCCGTATCCCGTCCATCCCGAGCCCCCGCAAGGGAGATTCAGGACGAGTGCACAGGCTCTATCTGTGTGCAGGCCAGGAGAGGGCAGAGCGGACTTGAGTCTGGCTTGTGTCTGAAGCTGAAAACCCAGGCAAAAGTCAACTGCAAGTCGGGAGGGGAGTAATTTTGGTCAAGGATGTGGCTTGGTGCTGGCAGAGGTGCCCCAGCTGGGATGGGGAGCTACTTAAGCTGTGATCCTCCTGAATGGACTCAACACATCCTCTCAAAAATGCTTCTGTGGGGGAGGACTTAGCAAGGTACGCACCCTGTGGGCAAATCCTCTGCCAAGGGCTGGAGACCCGGTGGCCTGGAAGGCTCTCCCGGGTATTCTTCCTTACTGAGGAGAAGCAAGGCTCTGCTGGGGTGTCCTCCACACATCCTGGGGTGCTCCTGGGCAGCAGGTACTGGATTTGTGCTCATGTGCTACCCCAAATTGCATGTAACATGGCTCTTTCTTTTTCATGTTTGTTTTCTTTTTTAACTTTTCCTTCCTTAAATGATTTTGAAAGCTGTGCATTTCCTGAGTGCTCTGTGCCTCTTGTGTGGGCTGGACATTGCAAGTGCACTTAACACAGCAAACTTCATTGGCCTGTAGGTTAAGTAGCTGTAAGTGAGCTTGTCTCTTTACAGAGCAACTTGCAGTTTGGACTTGAAAAACAATGGAAATATAGTTAATGTTCAGCCTGACAGAGTCTTAGCAAACATATTAAGGGCTTCATTTAATAAAATCATATTTCACTTTCATAGACAAGAAGCAGAATAGATTTGAGTCTTTTTTTAATGAAGAAAACCCTTAGTTAAGGCACTTGCAATCCTTCTTTATGTGAAGCTCAGTCTCAGGTTTTTTATTTTAAGAGTCAGGGAGATTTACTGCAGCATTTTCTAAATGGTGCCGTGCTTCCTTTGGAACAGAAGGGAAAGGGAAATGTATCATCATGTTAAACAGATATGAAACAAAAATGTGGGGTTTTTTTCCCAAAAGAAAGGTTAAACATTTGCAAGAAAAATGTTCTTCACAGAAATCTCAGTTCTGCTAAACCCACATATACTGTCAGAAAATAATGGTGCTGGATGAGCTCTAATAATAAACCAATTTGTGTGTACCAGGGGAGTGGACTTTTCCATTTCTTTGGTTGTAAGTCATGCTGAAGGGCTGCCACTGGGCTACGAGAGCACAGATATTTGCACACTGGGATTTGTGTCTACTTGAATTATGTGAATAACTCCATTGAAGTACAACTGGGAAAAACGTCATTGTGTGGCTTCTGAAAACGTGGCTTTTTCCTCCATTCAGTGATGTTTGAGCAGCTCCATGTATTTTTCTCTCAGATTTTATTTTTTCATTCTCTTAAGCACTCTCTGCACAGTGCCTCGATGGTACTGTGCACAGATCCTGTGACGGCAGACTCCTCTTTTCTGGGTAATGGGAATGCCGTGGCTAAGGAATAACATTAATGGATGGGCTGTGAGAGGGCATGGGTGCTGCACAACGCTCACCATTCCTTCATTGGTCCCATTTGTTGAGATCAGCAGTTCACCAAAGCATGCAAAGTTAAGATTTGCTTTGAGGAAAATTGAGTGCTGTTTTTCCCTGAAAGGAGCTGTTCCTGTGAACGTTGCTGCCAGTTAGCTTGCTTGGGAGGATATGTGCAGAGATGCAGTACAAAAGTAGTACAAATGCAGTGAAATTGAATACATTTATAGATGTAAAAGGCTTAATTTATTATCTTTTTTTTAGGCTTGCAAAAGTCTTTGGGGTGAGGACTGGCTATGTAGGTTCATAGCATCTGACATAATAGGTCCCTCAGTACATTGGCCTTTGGGTGCCACTGTGGTCTGGTGGGTTTAATGGTGATGGTGAAAGTGCTGGTCCCACCCCGCTTGTAGACCCACAGGTTTCCAAGGCAGTGCAGGTACCTTTTATCCTCTCCGGTCCACAGTCAGTCATGCTTGTGAACAGTGTGAAAATTGGATTTGTCAACTAGTAATCCCTCAGTGATCGATAATTAGTTGTAATTACGTGCTGTGTAAGTGCTGTGGAGAGAAAATTGAAGTTTGTGGTTGGAGCAGGAAATGAAGAATGGCAGGTACACCAGGCCGGTTGGCATAGGAGAAATGCAAGTGATGAATGGTGAGTTAAACTGCCTTCTATAGCTGGGCCACGTCACAGCTATAGGAGCAGTAGTGTTCAGGCTGAGCTTGCTGACCGTAAATCATTGTAACTTGGACAATGAGGAGGTTTGCTTTTTATTTGTAGTTTCCCAAAAATACACCCAATCCAAAATGTCATGACAAGCCCTTATTAGTGAGGAAGTATCCTTTGAAAATTCTTCTGTGTTCATAAATGAAATATCCTTCTCCCACCCTGGTTTACATTTTCGTCCAAATATATGTGCTAGGAGAAACTGAAATCACTGCTTGAGTATTCACTCGTGGGACTGTGCCATCCTTTTGCACTCCCTCTGAAAGGTGCAAGCCTAGACATGTGGTTTAGTTTTGGACAGAGGAGGAAAGGTCTTTGGTTTGCTTCTTGTTGCTTTGTTCTCTGCTCAGAACAGTGCAACAGACCACGTTTCCAGATGGGCAGAGGTATTATTCCGTCTTTTCTGTGGAAGCTCTGAAAATCCAATTGTGTATGTCCTGGGATTTCTGTGCAGGCTTTGCAGTTAAATCAGTCAGATTCTTCTCAGTCAAGGAGCCAGAGAGGGTATTTGTTTCTTTATCTGTATACCCATGGGTTATTTCCACTACCTTATATGTCTGATTGTCATTCTCTAAATAGACATGCAAAACGAAACTGTTTAGCTGCAGGAGGTGGGAGTGAAATAGCTGGAGTAGACCTATTACCCAGTGGTATGTGGGAAAGAGCCAGCAAAATTTATGGTTTCTGAAGAAGCAGTGTATTTTTAAGCTTCTTGTATTCCTACACTTCACAGCCAAGATTAGCAGCTTGTTGACAGCTCTGTGATATATTTGCTGTCACCTGGCTGGAGTCCGAAGCAAGTGATAAATTTTTAGTTTGAATGAGCTCGCGTGACGTGCAATGACAGATATATTTTTGTTACTACAAGTATGTAGCATGTCCTGTGGTTGGGGATTTTGGTGCTATTCTTGGTGTGGCCTTGAGTGATTTGCTTGCTTTCCTTGTGCTTCTGTTTCACCGTCCAGGAAAAGATGGAGAAAATGACACATTCGTCATTTGCTGTGATGGCTCATTCTTTCTCTGTGTTGTTGGAGCTGGGCTTGTATCATTCTTTCTGAGTTCAATAGAGACTGGCTGCTGGCAGGAGGCAGTTGGTGCTCTGCAGAAAAGAACCCAACATTTCCAGTTGCTGCATGCCATGGATCTTGGGTACATGTCACATGAACTTACATTCAAAAACTTGGGTTTGGAGTGATAATACTACATTCTGGGAAGATTCCCCTCCCAGAATACACATTCAGTATGGGAAGAGGGACAGTGTGAATCAATTTTGCCTTCATGTGACTCGGAGGAATTGAGTTTGTAGATACTGCCATGCATGTAAAACCATAGTGCTATATATTGGTGAACTCTACTCAAACAAAGAGGAAAGATAAATGGTAGTTTATTGGATTCCTTCATCTTCCTAGCTTCTGGTGTCTAAATTTATCTCAACAAAGTGGAATCTGTCTTCCCCAGGCCTTTTAAAAGGTCTCACATATATCAGTGTTAATAGGATGTGGCTGTGTTCAAGCTGCTGTTCTGCTGCTTGAGAAAAATCTGACTGAGGTGAACTGGCTTTGCTTACAGTGGGAAAAGGGAGAGAAGTCCAGTGTTATACCCCAAATCAGGAGCTTCTGTATGCTGGGGAGCTGGAGCTGACCCAAGACTGTGCTGGAGACTTTGTCATCTGTGGCAGGTCAGCGAGGGAAGTGGTGACACAAACAACATTCAAAACCACTGCAAAGTACAGCTGAGTGCTGGGAGGTCTGTTTAGGTCTAGAACTTGTCTTCGCTTGTAACAGCAGCTTTTATCAGCTTGAAAAACAGGAAGTTTGAAAAGCATGTAATTATTTTATTCCCTGGAATAGGAACATTGAATTTTCTCACTGAAGACTATTCAGAAACGTATGCACACTAACTGCTCCAGTTCTTCACTTGGAGGATAAAAGCAGCAGTTTCCAAGCAGGGTAATACACATCTGTTTGATGTGACTGCTGGGAGGAAGCGAGTGGAGAAAAGAGGAGGCTGCTGGCTCTGACAGGGAAGAGAATGGACAGAAATGCCACACTGCAGCACAAAGGCATTGGAAAGGAATTTGACTTGTGGATGCAGCGTGGGGACTATGGGAGGCTGTTCCTTTCCTTCAGTCACCCACAGAAGCAGGGTTCTGCTCCTGAGGGTATCCATAGCATATGTGTGGCAGTTGGATTCGTGCGGAGCTCCATTAGCTTGTGCTGTGTGCTTTCTGTGGCTGGCATGCCATGGGGGAATTTGGCAAAGGTTCACTTTGGTGGAAAGCAGTGCTCTGTAAGGGGATTTTACAGTACATGCACATGCAGACTCCCCGGATCAGGCCTGATTAATGGATTTGGCCAGAAAACTGAAGGGAGCAGCCAGTTTGGGAAGTGACACTGCTGTGCATGCAGGAGCATCTGTGCCCTCCAGACTGCCAAGGAGGGAGCAGCAATCTTACAGAGTGGGTAAAATAAGAAGCTATGCATGTACAGTAGATATATGTGTAAAAGAGGAATGCCCCTACCTCTACCGGATTGTGTATTCATACTGTTCTGGAGAAAGGTTCCAACTGTATCTAGAAATGTGTCTTTTTGAATTTGAGAGCAATTTAATGGTAAAACATAGCAAATGAAAAATGTCAATGTAAGATTAAATGAATACAACATGAAGTTTAAAGTATGCATTTTGATTTCCTAGGCAGTTTTCTGAGGTTTTAAACCCTGGATGCCTCCAGAGAGCAAGGGATTTGGTGCCAAAAGTCTGTTAGATGTCCTATGCCATTTTTACATACCTTGGGCTACAGGAATTAACAGATGACATGGATTAATATTTCTTTTAAGTATAGGTATGCAAGGCAAATATATTTGAACCAAAGGAAGTATCTGTGTCGATACACTGACTTTACTTTGAAACAGCTTAGTTTTTTATGTAAATTATTTTACTTCTGTGTTGCAAAATGGTGTAGGAGAAAACCCGAAGAGGACAGAGAAGCCTAATTAGCTTGAAAACACATATCTTGGATGCTGGAGACTGAGATGATGTTTCAAGAGACAGAGAAGGTGACTCCTTCCATATCAAGGAAGATTTTTTGCTTTCATGCAGGCAGAGCAAGGAATTAAGTCTGGGCAAAAAGCTCAAGGGTTGTGCCTACTCAGCAGTACCTTGAGAGGAGCCACATGTGGAGCTGGCATCCTCTGTGTGTTTTAGTGTAGCTGTGCTTCATGGGGTGATGAGAGGCAGATGTCCGGCCTGGAATCATCTCTCATTGATGCTCTCTCCATGGCAGTTCTCTGCTGCCTGCCTCTTGCTCAGCTACCCACATCTCTTCCTCCAACAAGGGTAGAGACGCCTTCTGAAGCACCTCCAAAACTCTGATGTGCTCAGACATCAGAGTTGGAAGGTGTACCTCTCTTTCTACAAAGTCGTGGTGATCACTTGCCTTAGGGGGGAGAGCATATGTACAGCAAATGGACACTTACATAACCCTGTTAGCTTATACTGTATGATTTCAACTGTTGGGTTGCCACAGGGAGCTGGAGAAGGAGAATTAGGTAATTTAAATAGAAAGATGACATCCTCCAAAAGAGCGGCATTCAGCACATATTGCTGGCTGGCCTCCTTGTTCAGAGCCGATAAGCAAATTTGGCCCGAGTCTTGTTGCAGCATTGCACGATGGCACCAGAATAGCAGAGGAACTGGCAATATCAGCAGAGGTGGACCCTGTGGATGCGATTCCTGCCATCCACTGCCTGCAGCTCTGACTGTGGGAGTCTCGCTCTCCATGGCAGAAACCTAGGGCCAAATTAATTGTGATTAATTTTGATTACAGGCCATTCCCTTTGAAGAGACCCTTGAGATGAATTTGTCCCATGTGTGCTTTAAAGGGAAAGTTGCTCAGAAGTGCTTCTGCTAATTCATCCTCCAGGTTTATTTCAGTATCCCTTTTCTTTTTTTCAGCAATTGGTTCTTTTGGTTCCTGGTACAACTGGACATTTTGCATTAATTCCCTGCAGGTCTTCTATGCCGTATTTTTAGGCTTTTGAGTGGCATTGTGGAAAACATGAAAGCATTATGGTAATGATCAGGGCCAATTCTTGTGTTCTTTATGCAGATACCAGTTAGGAAGAAATACTCTGTGATCCTCAATCTTGCAAAAACCCTACTAAGAACTCATTTAAAGGAGGGTTTGAGTGGGGACCTCAAGGTTTGATCATGGTGCATGATAGATTTTAACAACAGGTAGGTAGTGATTAGGTGGAAGAATGTAAGTATAAATGGTCGAAATGCTGGAACAAAAAAGGAGTTAATAGTATTGTCTGTTCAGCACCACAAGGAGCTGTTGCTACATTACTGTGTTTAAAGAAAAGTAAAGTACAATGAATGCACTTTTAAGCCCGTTCCTCCCACTGTTCTTTTCACTGGGTTGTGAATATTCGGTGGGACTGACTGAAGGCTTTGTCTGGTCTAGCAGGAGCCTCTCTGCCCCTAATAGCAGTGCAGAAGGTATGGCACAAAACCTGCCCTTATTTATTTACTTACTTACAAAAAGACGTAGTTGCAGAAAGCTGTGCTTTGACCCAGGCTTTAAGAAAAGCCACCTCTGCTTCACTCCTAGGGGTCTTCTGAAAGCTCTTGTGATGAGAAGCACTTCTCACCATGAACTAACTGCCAGATGCATTTGAAATTGAAGATTTCTGATTGAAATGGGCATCTCAGAGCTCCCAGCTGCTGGTGACCGTGTGGCAAAACAATTGCAACGTTTGCAGTCGGTTTGTAGAAGCTATTTATGTAAAAGCGAGGGCAGCTTTAAATATTTATTTGAAATGGGTTGTTTATAAGTGTTGAAGAGAACTGCTTTTTCCCCTCTCTGTATGATTAAAGTAGGGTGAAGGCAGCCAGGGATCTGGTTTACCCATTTCACGAATGCTGAAGATAGGTCATTTCTGGGCTTTACAGGTCTCTGCAGAGAAGGAAAGGAATTTGGCAATGTTTAGGTTCATTTGAAAGATGTGTCTTAAGACCTTTCTAAGTGAATGTGAAAATTTCAGACGAGGGATCAGGAGCAGAGGAAAACTCGGCAGACTTTTCCCATTCATAGGCAGAGCTTGAGAGCAGCAGGAAGCTGCCCAGTGCATGGCAGGCAGCAAGCCTCAAGGCTGGGGCACTGGCCAAGGGCTCAAACTTGAACTGAATCAATTTTCCTTGAAATCTTTCCTGATTTTCAGCTAAGATAGACACTGACCTACAGCTGTTACCTCCTGTGCTCTCTGTTCACCCTCGAGCTCTGCGGTTGGGTAATTTGTACTTGAGACTTTTTGGTGGGTGGAAGGGGTGAAGGACAGCTTTGACCTTCATTTGTGCTCCTCTGACACAGCTTGTCCGTGAGCCTCCAGCGAAGCTTTCTTTGACTCTATAGCTGTATGTCTCAAGTGCAGGACTTTGGAGAAAAAATGGTGTGTAGCTGTTGGGGCAGTAGCAGCCAACTGCAATGTCACCAGTGGATGGCAACTGGGGAGAGAGGGGCTGTCCATCTCTGCATCCCAGGAAGTCCTGCACATAGGTGGAGAGGCTCTTTGGTGCAGAAAGTCCTCTCCCAGCTAGCAAATGTGATTTTGAAAGTTATAAGTCCTTCTGACAACTGTTCCTATTAGGAACTCAATCAGTACAGCATTGTGAGTTCAGTCAAGTTTTCCCCTGACACATTATGAATGTATTAAGTGATGAAACGTCAGTCAATCAAAGCAAATTTGCACTTATTCCAGAAAGAAATCTGAATATGTAACTGCTGAGTGGTGATTAGTTGGGCAGAGATTTTCACAGTCCTTTGGCTGGATAATGGAAGTCCTGAGTAGTTAGGTTGACATTCCAGCTAATGTAGTTGTAATCCTGCTATAGCCAGATTGTTTCTCATTTCTAACCCGGTTTGAATCCCAGTGTTTCTGACTGGGTTGGTCCTGAATGATTTAACCTAATAAAGGTTCCGTCTGTCATATTTCCAAGTACTCTTTGCTGAATTCTCTTCCCAAGCTGTAGAAGGTGTGCAGGGATGAAAAGGGGGCCTCTTGGCACCCAACAAATCTCTTATTGTTTAAACTGCAAACTGCCTCTTGTCGGAAGTCATCTTGAAGAAAATAGGCTTTTCAGTAAACAAAAGGGAAAGTCTGCTTAGTAGAGTTTTGGTTTTGAGTAAGACCGTCATTTCTAGCAGGCTCAGCCACTAATCTGCCTGGTGTGGAAGTGGTGCCTTTGGAGAGGTTGCAGCCCAAAAATAATTCCTGCAAATGTATGAGCTCTTTGAAGAAACCCAACGAAGGGTTTGAAATCTGGAAATGCTGAGGCTGTTGGGAAGCTCGTCTGGTTCAGGAAGAAAGAGTTGAGGTGTGCGTATGTGGATGGGGTGGCGTTCGGTGCCTTCGGGCGGGGTGTAGCAGGCCAACATCCCGGCTAAGCTCTTGGTGTGCCCTGTAGAACCATGGTCCAGGGTGGCAGGGTGGGAATGGACCCGAAACACTACCTCTCTTCAACCCTCTTAAAGTTCTTTCCTGGCAGGAGATGACAAACCCATTATCCTCTTCATGTGCTGAGATCTTCTGGCTGCTGAGCCATCAATAATACACGCTCTTGCTTCCCAGCATGTGTTCCCAGGCAAGGCTTTGCAGCTCTTTGTCTTTTATCACACGTTTGCATTGGTTGCTGCGCGAGCCTCTCGCAACACGTCACTTTGCTCCATGCCACTCAACGCTGACAGTGTCAAAAAGCAGCTGAAGGCATTGAGGTCTCTGCCTTGGCTTGCCACAAGCCTGCACATCTTGAGATTTCCCCACAGTTTTGTTCATGCTAAAGAAAACTTCCATGGAAGGAAGAATCTCATGATTTGGCTTTATAACCCAAATGCAGCTGACTTTGCTACGTACCTAAAGGGGGACTGCAGGAAGTTTGGATAGGAGCTTTTTATGAGGGTGTGTAGGGACAAGACAAGGTATAATGGATTTAAACTGAAAGAGGGGAGATTTAGGTTAGATGTGAGGCAGAAGTTCTTCCCTCTGAGGGTGCCGAGGCGCTGGCACAGGGTGCCCACAGAAGCTGTGGCTGCCCCATCCCTGGCAGTGCTCAAGGCCAGGTCGGATGGGACTTGGAGCAACCTGCTCCAGTGGAAGGTGTAGAAAAGGGATTGGAACTGAATCATCTTAAGGTCCCTTCTAACCCAAACCAGTCTGGGATTCTGTGTGAAATGCAGGTGGTTTATCTGCGCGAGGGCTGCAGCACTGTCTCCTTTTAGGGGCTCTTTTCTCCTTCCCCTCCACAGTGTATAATGCATTTGGAGCTCTCTGAGCCCTTTTCTATAATGTTGTGATTCACTAGTAATTGTATTGCTTTAAATCTGTTGTTCGTTTACTTTTCATAGAAGTCCCCAACATCAAAACCTGCTTTTAAACTTTTATTTTCTTCAAGTTTATATGGGTCTACTGCAAAAAAAAAATAATCCTATGCCCTTTTATTGCCTCTTAGCATCTGCTTCATTATCCATTCTGTTTCAATACTTATTTATTCCAGTAAAGGAATAGAAATGTTGAAACATTCTGCAGAAAGCTAAATGAAGTGCCAGCAGTAAATAGCATTTTTGATCAATTTAATAATTTTTCTTTCTGCTTGTAAATTGATTGTAAATATACCTCCCATTTGTTACAACATTTGTTGCTCTTGGAAATTATTCTGCAATCGTTTCATACTAGGTGGGCTTGCAGGGTTTTGTCTGAAATTAACTTATAGCTATAAGCTTAGTGGTATCTGTTCTACAGAGAGTAACTCTTCTGTTTATGTAGTATGTCTTGGCTGGCAGCGTGGGCTTTACCAGTGCATTGACTTGCATGTTTTCTGTAGATCAGCTTTTAACTGATCCATAGGAGTTGAATGCATATCAGTGTTTGTGCTATTTTATTCCGAAATTTAATAAATTTACAGCCCTTTGTCCTTGTGTTTGTTTTAAATCTTGGTCTGCTTTCAGACTGCAATTACCAGTAAGTACAACCTTGATGGTAATAGTACTGCTGAGGCTTCACAATTCTAAGTAGTAAAAAAGAAGGGTGGTGTTGGTATTTCTGATAGATGAGCTTTAGAGTATAGCTTGAAGGGCTGCTTTTTGAAGCCTGCTGCTATGCTGGCAGGCAGTGTTACACCTGAAAATAGTTGTGCCTGAAGTTAATTGAGGATGATGGTTTGACACTGAAGGTTCAAGTCAGGAAGGCAACACCACCAGATAAGAATGGCGCATTTCTCAATGCCACTTAAAATCAAAGGAAGTCATATATACAGTGATTTCTTTTTTTTTTTTTTTTTTTAAATGGTGCCTTTGTAATTTGAGCTCTTCATCAGCAAATCAGATAATTTATGACCCAGCTATCAGATTAGAAAGCAGTCTGGGCCTCACTCGCATACTGCATTTGCTTTTAATATCCACAAGCTATTGATGTTAGTAATTGCGAATAAGGTTTTGTATCAGCAATTACTTGCACAGAAGATACTGTCACATTAATGCCTTGGTACTTGACTCCTGGATAAGGTCAGCTATAGGGATAGTAATTGCTGGAGGAAACAATTACAACCATAATCACCCAGGCATTGATAAGCACCACCTTTACAGGAGACTGATCTGAAAGCTGAGCTCCAACTTGCTGTTAGTGTTGTAATTGGAAAACAATTGCCATTTGTAGGTGCCAAATTGTGTCTACAGAAATGTAAGGCAGATTGCTTTGCTTTTGCTTCTTCATCACATGGTTCTTCTGTAGAAACAAGCAGAGTCATCCAGTCATGGGAGCTGGCTGTGTTTCTCAGTCCTTTAGTCCCAACAGCATCTCCTGTGTGCAGAGCACTGCTAGGATGGGTGGCTCTTAGGGAGTGGAGAGTTTGATTGATGAATAAATCTTTTCCAACTGTCTCTTTAACTTAAGTACAAGATAACTTTAAGCCCCACTCCCCCTCCTTTCCATACTAAGTCTCACTGAATGGGACTTCCCCTTAGCTTTAATGAGTCTTTGACTATCTCAGTAGTACAATCAGAAGTACCCTGGAAATAAAGGTTTCACAGCTATAGAAGCTGCTCACATGTGCCATGAAGGTGAAATAAGGAGGAACATAATTAATCTTTCTGTCGTTTTCAGGATGTGTTAAAATCAGACCAGGTAATTTTCTCTGAAGTGCTGGGGAGGAGCTCAGGGGGAAAAGGGCTTGTCTCCAGGAATTAATCTCCTGGTCTCCAGGATTAGTCTCCTGAAATATGTCTGAAAGTGCCTGCTGTAGCAGAACAAGGAACGTTTGTTCAGTGCATTTTATCAACTATTTCAAATATAGCTGAGCTCCCGTCCTACCCCAGAATATTTCCAACTATTGATGTGCACGTGATGGGTGATACAAATCCCATCTTTTTAGTTTTTAACTGTTTTATCAGATTTTTCATGGCCTGGGAAATGTATTTTCAATTAGAGCCTACACTAAGGCTTCACTGAGGTCGCATACAGGGCCTTCTCTAGCCCTGCAGGCAAGCCTGGAGAGGAGAACCGGCCTGTCCCCATATCCCCAGCTGAGGAGGAAATCGATTCCTGTGGGCAGCCTGGGAAAGTGAAGGCTCCCGAGGGACAGCTCTTCCAACAAGAGCCATGAAAGCACTTGTTTTACTTGTCCCCATGAAGGGGAGAGGCGCAGCTGCTGTTTTCCTGCTCAAGCATAACTAGTTATAATTAGTTTAGCCCTGGGTTATTGATACTTTGCTATGTTAGATCACAAGAGTATGTGTGTGGGTGTATGTGTGTGTATGTTTATTGTAGTTAAGAATTCTGGTAAAGTCACACTTGTACAATCCATGTTTCAGTCACGGCTCTTTTTTGACCAGCCCCAGGTTTACAAGCAGATGTTAAGCATCCTTAATGCACGAAGATGATTTTGTCCCTAGATGCCAAGCTGTGAGACCATCACATGGTACCACAGAACTGAGTGCGCAGCATGTTGCCCCTTGTTAAAATGACTTAACAGCTGATTTCCTTTATTGAAGGTTTGGAATCCCCCTGAAGTGCAGCAGATTCCCTCACTGAATTAGATAGTCTTTCTGTGGTTAGAGCCTGTATATCAGACCAATTTCAGCATTCACATCCTCCAAACAAGGCTCATTAATCGCAAATTCACAACTAACAGGGTTAAGGACTAGTTAGAATTGAAAAGAAGAACAGGAATGGGAAGTGCTTAATGCACAGTGAGCTCTGGTATCTCGCTGTGGGTGTTTTTCACTGAAAACCGCTGGATGTGTTATAATGGATTGTAGCCGTTTTTATAGGCAGTTGATTCCCTGTCCCCCAACTGCCCCAGCGGGAAAGCCTGTTTTTAGAGTGTTTGCTACTGCTAACACAGTGTATGCTTTGAAATGTTGAAAGTTTAAGTGACTGTGGTAGCTAGCATCTAGGCAAGGTGTAGTCTTAATGAAACATGAATTGTTTCTTCTCCCACTTTGTTGCTTATGACCTCTGACAGAGATGAATTTCCATCTAGTTTCTGAGGTTTGCAGAGGAGATGAAGTATAAGGGCTGGTCAAGAAAACAGAGGCTAACCAAGATCAAAACTAGGAGAGTGGCTCATTCCTACCCTCAAAAGTGCTGTGTGATGTCTGTTTGTCTTACTGAAATTCCCCAGGGGCAGTGCTAGGTGTTGGAGCCTGCTGTGCTATTGCTTGTAAGCACCAGCTCCTGGGGAAATACTGGGTTTTTTTGTCCTTCATCTTTGATCTGCCAGCTAATGAATAAATGTTGTCTGCCCCCATACTACTGAAGTAACTCATTTAACAAGGATGCTGTGACTGAGCCATGGTGGAGGATCTGCCATCCATACACAGGGGATGCTGGTACTGCAGGTAAAACCGGAACAGAGCAGACCTGTTGGCAAACAGGCCAGTTGCAGGAAAGGTAAAATGTTGAAGGATAAAAGAAGGTTTAGTATTGGTGTTAGTAAGGAATGGGAAAGCCACAGAGGGAATGATCCTATCAAATCTGCTGATTTAGGAAGTGAATTGAACCCCTATATCACAGTATAGACCAAATGGGAGCACCTTCCTGTGCCACTTAGATCAGTTGCCTCCAGTTTTTGATTATGACATTTAGTCCTGTTATTTCTCCAACCTTTGTTACATGCATAGTGCCAGGACCAAAGTCTTTGTTAGAGGTTAATGATCTGGAAATGGATTTGGCTCCCTGAAATCTGTAAAGTTGCCTTTCACTCTGGTTTATTGCTGTGCCGGACCTATCTGCCCATGTGCGCTATATCATGTTTGAATCCATCCTGAAGCAGGCTGCTGTCTGTGCCTGGTCTTCAGCCTTGCAAACGCTAGAGTTTAATTTAAAAATCACTGCAAGGATTAAAGAATCCTTCTCCAATCTTGCTGGCCCTGGGTGAGTAATTTCCTTTGACAGGCAAGTAAAATGCCATTAATTTCTTGTATTACCGTCAATCGCTGCGGTAAAAGGCAAGCAATTTCTGTGTGGTGGCTGGTAAATTTTCCTGACAGCTTTGCAAGGCTGGATAAGCTTTTTAAGCCGCGGCAGCACTCTGAGCAACAGACTTTGGAGGCCTGAATCCTCCTGACCTCTTTGCCCATCTTGGGCTCTGTGGCTGCCAGGGTCTGTCTGTCAGGCACCAGTTTGAAGGATGATATTTTGGCCAGGGTGACTAGAGGGGAAAAACTGTCTCCTTGTCTTCGTGGTGAGAAATATTGCAGGCAAATCTAACAGCCAGAGCTTTGGCACTGTCCGTTTGTGGGGCTTTCTCTGGACTTTGTTGCAGTGGATGATGGACTCTGCTGTACAGCCTTTGTCAGCTATGCTTGGAGGAGGGGCGAAGCTTGGGACTTGCAAAATCCTTGCCAAATCTGCTGAGATCCAGAGGGAGACGTGAAGAATTGCTGTTGAAAGCTCAACCTACCTGCAGAGAGTCTTCGAAAAGCTTCTTGAGAAGCACCACCCAAAGAAACCAAACTAGGGCTGCCAGAGCCTGTTGGGACAGTGGCCAAAGGGCTGACTAAGGCTATCTGAGCACCAGAGTGGGATAATTTTATTCTGAAGTGCAGACTCTTGAGGAGACTCTTGGAAAGTTGTTGTCTGCAGCTGGAAGAAAAGTTACAGTAGAAAGCAGAATGGGGAAAAATAACAACGAGGGGAAAGTCGTCTTTGATGTTTTATCCCAGCTGGAGGGCTGGTTCTCATCAGAACTCACACATTATTAGCCTGCTTGGTGGTGATTGGTGCCTGGAGTACAAACCACATCATCGTAATGCTCACTAAAGTTTTCACTAGCAGCAAAAAACCGCTTTTCTGCTGTAATATATGGTGCCACCTTTTCATGAAAAGTACTGGTCTGAGCTCTACTGGAAATTGAATTCTATCTTGTGGAAAGGGAGATTATTTCTTAAGGTTTCCTTATTCACCATCCTAGCACATAGTGCTTAAGGTAAAGGTGCACTCCAGGATGATTGATTGGCAAGCGCAGAGGACCACTGTTCCATGTGACAGGGATATAAAGAACGAGAGCTGTATTTTTTGACAGTGAAGGGGAAATGGCATTACTAGCGATATTCAGCAATATACTCTGCAGCCCCGGTTAGCTCTGCATATTTTATGGCATCCATTTTCTTTCTTCGATTAAACAACGTAAAACCTCATAAAATAATCCAATAAAAACAACAACTACAAGTGCAAGCAAAGTTCTTGTGGCCTTTTTAATTCTGGAAGGATCTTCATTGCTGTGCTTTTTATCCCTCTTCCCTAGAACTCCATCCCTTGTACTCCTTGCCATAGCCTAGGCCGAGTTCCTGATAACAGCCTTTTCTGTGCTGCTTTTTTATGCAGAGTACTGAGCAAGTGTGGAAAAATGGATGACAGATCCCTTAAAGACCACTTTGTGCTGTTAAGCAGTTGTTGGATGTGCCAAGGGTTGGGACTGGTCTCAGTTGATGTTAGGGGTTTATGCAGGTTTCACAAATCTGCTCTTTTTAATGTTCTTTTTTAATTGCTTTCTATTGGTGCAGTTTCAAGCAACCTTGCAGGTAAAGATGACCATTGCTGCTTTTAGCCTCATCTCCTAAGAGGAGGAGACATGTCAGTATGTTGTTGGCCCATTAACTGCACTGCTGGTCTTCTCCCATGTACTTTTTAGACCATTGAAAGATGTATATTAGCTGTGTGAAAGTCAAGGTGAGACTCCAGTGCATGCAGGCCTCCTCTGTTGGATACTTTCTGGGCCAGATTACACACAGTCTCAAGAGTAGCCACAGACTGGCTACGAGTGGCCTCTTCTTGGCATCTGACAGGGGATTTGCAGTCACAATGTGCTCTCAGCCCTAGGGATTGTGCCACAAACAGTCTGACGAATGCATCAAACTCTGTAGTACTCAGCAGCAACCCAGGGAAGTTTTTCTGATCTTAAGTCAGAGACAGTGCTAGCTGGTGAAAGGGAATTATATTAATCTGAATTGTATTTACCACACTCCTTACTTACGGAAAATCTGAGTTTCCAAGGCAGTGATTAAATTTAGCCACAGTGATGGACTATTTTAACTGCTGTAAACCCCCCTCCAGTGTTGACCAAGACAGTGCTGTGGCGCTCATTATCTAGTTTTGCAGGAAGAGGGATGGAAAGCTTGTACTTTGTTGTTGTTTAGGTGCTCCCAAAACCATGACCTTCAGGGCTTTCTTTGCTTGTAGAGGTAGAAAAATGACACCTTTATAAAAACTCTTTGTCTCACAGGAGGCTTGAACTCTATTCAGGCTACAGACATTTTGCAGGGCTGATTCCTGAAAGAAGCCTTTCAATGAAAGGAAACCTGTAAGTATCTTTGTCTTTGCAGGAGGAAACCTCTGACGTACTTTGATTTTTTCATTATAGTTTTCAAAGCTGTGTTTCTGCATGATTGCAAGAATTCCAAGTTCAAATACTTTGGACACCTTCAGACTTGGTAATGCATGTTGTCCGGTACTTCTAGGCTTTAAGGAAGAGTTTCATCTGTTACAGCATTGCATTGGTTTCAAGACAAAGGATGTAGTCTGAGTGTTTTAGATCTTTGAGAGAAAGGCTGAAGAGACTGAGTGGGCTTTGATTTTTGTTCTGTAGACGTGTGTTACAGAAAACCACTCCAGCATTTTACCTCTTCTCTCTACAGAGAAAGTACACCACAGATTGTTGTTTTGGAGAAAAGAGGGCACATAGTTCAACTCTTGGAGATGTCTAAGGGCGTGTGACAGCAGGCCCTGGAGCTCTTTGAATAATGATCAACAATTCTTAGCTCAGTTAAGGGAACGGAGGCAGTGGAATAAAGGAAAATCTCTCTCCTCTTTCAGGGGAAGCAGAGGTGTGAGCTGTTGGTGCATCCTAATGAGATAGGGATGTCAGGAGGTGTGTGGTAGCAAAAGGATCATTTAGACTTGGAAGAA
The DNA here is from genome assembly GCF_037157495.1 of Lathamus discolor. Lineage (NCBI taxonomy): Eukaryota > Metazoa > Chordata > Aves > Psittaciformes > Psittacidae > Lathamus > Lathamus discolor. The sequence continues at coordinate 11,039,424 of NC_088895.1, read as the reverse complement.
GACCTGCTTTCTCCTTTTGATCAATAGTAATAATAGTTCATATTTATCGGATACTCTGCAAGTGTAATGTGTCAAGGAATTGTGTATTTATTTGCAAATTACGGGCAATGTTTCCTGCCCTCCAGGCAGAGAGGACAGAGGATCTGCTTCCCTGTGAGGGAAATCACTGGAGCTGTGCTAGTGGGTCAGCAACCCAAACATCCGGCCTGTCTTCTTAGTGTGAAGAGTTTGCTGGAGTTTTAAGAGCTTTCAGCACAATCTAAAGCCATATTTGTTTATGCTATAATTGAAGTAATTTGTATGTCAAAGGCACAACTATGTATTCAGGTGGAGTCAAATAAATTTTGGCTTTTAGTTTTAGTAGGAAAATCTCAATTGCTGCAGAACACTGACCTGCAGGTTTAAGTAGCTACTGGGAAATTGCAGAAATAGAACGAAACGCAGTATCTGGACACTTGTTAAGTATACAAATGCACAGTATCTCCGTAGAAATAGTATTTCTTTCTCTCCTTGTGTGATTATCTGAGCAAAGATGAGGAAACATCCTTATTCCCATTTCGAAGCTGCCCAGACCGTTAAATGGTTAATAAAATGTCTGGAGTTGATAGAATTAGACTCAATGTCTCCTGCCCCAGTGCCTGGCAACCCTTTTTCTCCCAGAGGGACAAAATTCCACTGTTGATATATTTCAAAGAAAACAGTGTTCACTGTGGGAGATGGCATTTTCATCTCCTATTACATAAAGACTTCGAATCTCTCAGGTTTCCATAGCAGTGTTGGAAACCCATGTGAACAAGGTCTGGTTTGTGACAGCAATATATAAGAATAAAAATTAATAACTTTAATTTCAAGCCAATTAGAATGTCTGCTGTTTTTTTCAGCTCTGTTTGCTTAGCTAAGTGTGAGAGAGAACAGATTGAAAAATAGAGTTTCTGCTGAAATATGATGAAACCTTAAAATGTCTTTGAATTTTCTGTTGGATATGGAAATACAGCATCATGTTAGGCTGCTTTGAAGATGTTCATGTAATCTTTGCTGATTGTATTAGCACAGCGTTGTATCTAGAGACTGTTTCTGCAACCCCTTCCCTTATAAAAGGGGGACACCTCTTTCTCTGACCTTGCTTCACAGATGTGAAATTCAGCTTCTCAGTATTAAGCAGTTGCTAAAATATTCATCCATCTCTGGTGGTTCAGACCAGCTGATGGTCCAGCCTAAAGCGTGTAGTCAGTCCTAGGAAGAATGGTGAGCTCTTGAGAAAATCTGCTGCACTTGTTACACATGCTGAAAAGGAGGAGGGAGGCTTTTGATAAAATACACCCCCCATCATCATCTCCTGTTTCTTATGCTGCCTTATTCTGAGGCTTCTGTAAAAGCTTTCTCAAAATCATAAACCATCATACTCAAGGGAAGGTTGTGTTAATTTGTCTTCCCTAATAGTTAATTTATCACATGGAAAGCACTTTACTGTCAGAATTCAAATTAAAATCCTGTTTACTCTTTTCATTATTCAAAATCCAATATGCTACTGAGCTGGATGCTTGGCATATTTTGAAACATTTGATGGGCTGAAAAAAATAGGTTGATGGCTTCACCTTTTCAGGTAGAAGGGTGGTAATTATATCATCCTAAATCTTTAGCATTGATCCCCTCCACCATTTCAAAGGGTTTTCTGTTCTCTGAGGTGCTAGGCTTTTCTCATGTTAGCCACCATGTCTGTTGAGCAGTGCTGTTCCTGCCTTGCGTTGTGCTGGTCACTATTGATTTTCTCTGCTTTGTCCTACCCAGTGCTTTGGCATTGACTTTCTTCCCTGAGTGCGTGCTGGATATCCTGTCAGTGTATATATGTCAGAGATATGCTGACGGTAATAACTGCTTTCATAGAAGCTGCAACCCCAAATGCTTGACAGGGTTAAATAAGACAGCTAGATAAGGTTGTATAAAAATAACAGATGCAGAGAGAAATTGAGGTGAATGGGAGGGATGGAAAGGCCCATTTCCTGCTACAGTGTGAAGGTGGGAGAGTGCTAAGGTCAGGGGATACAGAAAGGGCACAAGGTGAGGTGGGGCTGGGAAAGCCGTGTCCTGTGGTGGGGGGAAGAGCACAGCATATCTGTGTCTTGTTTTGAAAACGAATTTGGGCCAGTGATGCATTAGACTCACAATGAAGGACTGCAGTCACTGCAGTAGATTTTAGCATGGATGAAAGGTAGAGGTCAAATCAGAAGTAAAACTCCAGCTTACTTTGGAACTTGCTGTCTCTAAGTACTGAGCTGTCTTTATCCCCAAGGGCAAACATGCTTTTATTTTTTTATCCCACCATGAGTTCCCACTGTATTTCACTGGTAACACCTATTGCCATGAGCTTTATACCAGGCCCATGTTGAGCTTTTTACCTGCAGGTACCATTAGTTAAACCCTTTTACTTGGGATTTCCTTTGGTTTGATGCACTGCAGCTGCCCTCTGTTCCAAATTGCTGTCTGCCTGCTGTCTACCTACACCCCTCCACAGGGCTTTGCAGGCTGCTTGTTTTTACTTTGCGGTAAAGCATCATATTATTTGTGCTTGTGACCTTTTGGAGAGGGCTTGGATCTTTGCAGGATCTTTGTGTATTTTGATGTGTGTTTTACATACTTAGCTTTACTTATAGTGACATTAACATGGAAGCATGGAAACAAACACAGCTGACCTAGTGTTCCCATTTTAAGGAGAATGTGATGAGGAAATAGTTGGAACGTAAATCTGTGACAGGTCTTTTAAAATATGAAAGAAGAAAGAAGTGAAGTTCTTGGAAAAATACTTTAAAAAAACAAACACTTGCTTAGCTACTGAAGGTTTAGGACCTGATCCCGCATTGCTGTAAATGTGACTTCCATAAGAGGTGGGGCTGTGCAGGATGATTATCTGCTTGGTAGGGCATCCTCATGTCACACATACCACTTTACCCACAGACTGCTCTTGCCTGGCCAGTGCAGGGGACACTGTCTGTTACTAGTGGGTCTAAAGCAGGAGCAGGAGAGCTGGGGTGGGGTGGGGGGGGGTTGTAGTGAAGATACCAAAATATTCCCTGGCAGCTCTAGGGATAATTCCTGGTTTTGCCATATGTTTTCTGGATGAGTTTGCAGCACCTCATTTCCCTCAGATTTCTGGATTACCCGCAGAGAATTTTGGCCAGGAAGCTTAGGAGGACACAAAAGAGAGGGATGGTGCCTCTCATGGGGAGCTCTGGTCCCATTTCAGCCTTCCATCTGCTGTACCAGTGATTCCCACGTGGTTTTGCTTTCATATGCTCACATCAATGAACTCCTGACTGCCTGTGCCTCTCTCCCAAATTGCATGGAATGCACTTCAATATGGCAGCTGCAAATCACATACTCTCTCCTCCTTATATCTCCCAGCAAACTCCACTTGCCTCCACCCCCTATGCAGTGATGCTTCTATTACTTCTTATATAGAAACACTGCCCATTTCGCACCCTAAAGGTCCCCAGATGTTACATCTGAATTCAGTGATTATTTTAATTTATAGTGCTCTGCTTAATGTATCTTAAACCACATGTGTTTTAACTAGAAACTCCCCAGGGTCCTTGTTCAGAACTAATTACTTGCTGTTTGTGCAGTTCTTCAAATATGTAAAATGCTCTGTGAGCCCTCGGAATTACTCAGCTCTGCTCAGCTTTGGTCTTAACGCTGGGTAGGGGTGTCTGGCTGAAGCGTGAGCTCAGGAATCGGGATGCATCCACCCTCATTCTAGCTCTGCAGGGACAACGTGATTTTAGGCAAGTTAACTACACTGGCCTTCAGGCTGGATTTCCTGTAGGGAAGGAGAATGATTTCATTTTTAATTGGCCTAAAAATGTGTGTTGAAGGGCTGACTTCAGAAATGGTTGGAAATCGCAAGTGAAATTTATTATCATAACCATTATTATTAGTACGTCATTGAGAGTGCATTTAGCTCAGATCGTGTTTTCCCCCGTAATGGGATAGGGGGGAGATAAGAGGATTTCTAAAATAGCTCTGAAAAAGTCTTTTTTTTTCTCATCACTTTGAGCATTTTCCATCTGCTGTGAGCACATTCCCGTTTTATTTCCTAAATATCTTTTCCTTCTGTTTCTATTTTAAAGTTCCATTTGCCAAGTTTTCCCTTCCTAATTACCACTGCCGGGAGTGTTGCTGGGGGGTGTTGCAAGCAAGCATTTACCTTTGTAGATTTTGCATGACTGGGAGATGGTGGAAATCCCTGCACCACTTCTGTTGAGTGCTTGGCTGTTCAGATTCCTCTTGTAGCCCTTAAGTTGCTTTCAGCCCTGGTTATTACTTGTACCTTCTCCCTTCCCTCTGTTGTAGTAACTGAGAGAAAAGGTTTAGCACAGTTGAATTCATGGAGTCGCATACATTTAAGGCTGGGATTGCATTTTAGGACAGTTCTGGTTGTTCCAAGTTGGCAGGCTGGGGATGCTTCTGCTTGCCTGCTCCATTCAGTCCATCATGTTTCCATCTTTACATTCTACAGTAAATGGAGGATGCACTATTCAGGGGGAAAAATAACACTGCCAGGAATACCAAATGTATTCTGCAGTCTGTATTGAAAGCAGCTTCCTCTATTCTGCCTTTATGGCTGGGAATAGGGCTAAATGCACTTGTGAAGCAGTTGTTTCGTTGATTCCTTGTTCTGGAGAGCTTTGACACTTACCCCTCTTCTTCCCCCCCAGCTACTTAAGATCTTACGGGCATAAGTGTCATGAGATCAGTTCCTCAGTTCCTGAGGATATCATGTTTGGGTTGGATCTCCTCCACCCCTAAGGAAGAGAGTATCAGGAATAGTGATTTGTGGTACAGGCTGTGGATACAGGCTGGAATGTTGGGGGCCCTGTTGCAGGCTAACTTCTGTTGAGCTCATTCAGTATTTCTCAGTCTCATTCACAGCTCTGCTAATTATGTTATCAAAATGCCATGTAAGTTGTAATGTTTTAAAGGCAGGCAAGTGCTTTTCAACAGGATAGTTTTCTGTCTGAAATTTTGGCTTTTCAGAAAGGATGTCTTTCATGGGAATGTCAGTTTTGCCAAATTTCCCATTGGCTCTCATGTTGTGTTCCTTAAAAAAATGAATAAAAATTTCACACTTACCTTTATACTAAAGTATTAAGCCATCTGAGTGGTAACAGTTACTTCTTGGGTCATGCTCCTGTGACATACTTCAGTAGGTCATTTCTGTGTTTTCAAGACCAGAGGTTGAAGAATTTTTGTCGGCAGGTAAAATTAAAGGACATCAGTTTTCTCAAGAAGTTGTATTTATCCTCACAGCTCCCTTTGAGTTGGAAGAGCAGCACTTCCCAGTATTTATATGGAGGGAAGGGAGGTATAAGAAAACTAAATGATGCATCCAAACTTATAACAGAGGCTTAGCTTGGTTTATTGCCCAGAGCAGGGCAATAAACCCAGTGCCTGGGCTTGCGCACTGACCATTCAGCAGCCTCTCTCCAGTTCATCTCAGCTTGAGTAGGAATTTCTTATGCTTTTTCAAAGCCTCCGTCCCCATCACTTACAATAATTTTTGTGCCTGTATAGCTTGGGGGCAGATTTAAAGATATGAATCACTTATCTGAAGAACAGTAGGCTCAAACCACCCATATGTAGGCTGGTTTCATTTGAATTTCTTGACTTTTCCTAAGTGAGAAGCTGAATTCAGTTTCTTCCCTCTTTCAACCTTCCTGGCTCTACTGATATCCAAAAATGCAAAATGACATCTTGTCTCAGCCCACCAGAGCAGATGCATTGCAGGGGATTAGACTGGAAATTTTCCTAAAATGCAGCATTCTGAGACATTTTTGGAAGATGTAGCTGGGGAGCAGAGTATGGATGTTCACTTGGTGCTAACCCAGCAAGACAGGGGATGTGCAGCAAGCAGCCAAGACAGCATTGCCAAAACCCAGAGGGACGCCTATTAATGGCCAGTCTCCTGAAGGAGAAGCCAAGTGGTGAGCCAAGAGGGCAGGCATCAGGGGAGCCTCATGTGATGTCCACACTGGCAAAGAGCATCTCATAGCTGTGTTCAGACGTGAGAAGAACAGCAAAGCTCCCTGGCTGAGGGAGGTAGACACAGCTGAGGGGCTGGCTGAAGAGAGAAGCCAGAGTTTTGGGGTGCAGTGTCTGGAAGAGGTTGGAATAGCTGAGCATGTAAATAGATGTGGATATTTAAGGCTGCATCCTTACTGCTACACTGCGTGTGAGGACCACTGGTGATGAGAAAGAGGAGCAGCAGTTTCAGCTTCCATGAAGAATGGAGCTGCACAGGGGTGCTTCATGGTGAAAGCCTGGCCAGGTGTGGTAGGGAACTGTTCAGTGCTGCTTTTCACCCTTGTTGGTGTAAACTGACATGCTAGTTTTGGATCGGAGTAGATGAAAAGCGAATGCTGCAGAGTGAAGATGTCTGTAGTGTAAAAGCTGTGTAGGAGGACTTCCCAGGCTTCTGACAGATGGAAAAAGGGTGATGAATCCTGGGGAAAATCCAGCTGTCCTCTTGTGTCCCCCCCCCCAGCATCCTATGCCCTTCAGTTAACCTTTAATTAATTGAGGCTTTGACTTGGGTGGACAGGCGGGTTGGGGGTTTCCAGACATGTTGGCAAGAAAACACATGAGAAATTGAGAGGGTGGTGGGGAGGCAAGTTTGTTAAACGCCATCATTCTGGCTGGGAAGGAGAACATTTCAAAAGTGCTGGTTGGTGATTTATTATTTTATTTTTGCCAGGCCCCAGTGATTTTTTTTTTTTTTTCAAGTGGGAGGCTGACTCTGATGAGGAAAATTATTGAATCCATTGCTGAAGGCTTAATTCTCTCTCTCATGAACAAGTCAGTCTGAAATGAAGCCATGTAGGTGTCTGGCAGGAATTATTTGATCCAGTGTAATTACTATGGAATAAGTGAGTGTTCCTTTGAAAGAAAGAGGAGGTGATGGGAAAGAGGCACATAAGCTTTGAGGCGCGTTATTTGGAGATGTGAATGTCTGTGGAGAAACATGAAGGAGACAATTAGAAAAATAGCAAGGAAAATTCTCTCCTTGCAGGGAACATTTTTCATCAGGCTGGTTATGCCAGGCGTGAATATGGCCCATCAAGTCAGTAAAGCCTTACAGGCAAGAATAAAGATATCATAAAAACAAGATGAATTAATTCCTTCTGAGAAGAAAAAACCCCACCAATTGCATCTTGAAGTTCCTTTGATCCAAACCCATGAATTCAGATAGAACTTAAGGAAATTCTTAATAATGTAATGTGGGCAGCAACTGGCCACGAGGCATCGGGGTAAATCCATCACAATTCACTGTTAAGTAACGCTTCAAGTCTCAGCAGTGCTGTTTCATTCCACCATACAACTAAGAGGTCCCTCTTGGCTTTGCTTTTAATTAATGAAGTCGCAGCAGTGGTGAACATGGCACTACAGCTCTTGCTTTCTGCCTAATTGTTCTCCAGGCATATTTGCAGCACTCCTGTCGAAATCCCAGGCTTGTTTCAGGAGTCAAGCTGCACAAATGAAGTCCCTGCTATTAAAAACAGTTTGTTTCCTATTCCTTGGCAATCTGTTTGTAACGCTGAGCCTCACTGGAGCATGGACTTTTATAAGCATATTTTTTTAAAGCAAAAAAAATGGTGACATTTACCAGCTACCAAACTGCTTTGAAACTCTAGCTGTGCTTAGGAAATCAAGGTTTTCCATGTCAGCATCATATTATTTTCAGCAGGAAGAGTTTGACATGCCCAGTTTGATACATCCCAGTATGCTAGCATGATTATTTTCATCCCTCAGTCCTGCATCTAGAATAACATACTCCTTCTCTCATTCCTTCCTGCATTACAGTCTTTGGAGTAGTGAAGCACTTTCTTTTTTTCCCATGCAGCTTGCCCTAACATTAAAAGGCACCTTGCTCCCAAAGGTCTGCAAGCAGGAGAATGTATTTTATATCACAGTGTTCTGAGTCTCCATCTTAAACTGCAGGAAAGACATCACAAATTAAATCAACTTCTGCTTAGTCACATCTGTTTCATTTATATCAAAGTAGTGCCACTGAAGCAGAGAGCATTCTTATTCTCTCCTCATTGTTCAGGCTGAAAATTAACTGGCTTTGCACATAATGAAACTCATACTTCATCTCTTTAAAATGATTGGACCTCTTTTTGTATTTTTAAGGCAGAATGACTTACAGTTACAATGTATTAGTCTGTTACTAATGGAAGAAGGAATATTTCCTCTTATCTCCTTGTTTACCTCTGGATTTATTTGTAGGAGGTCTGTAACTAAAGCAATGCCTGTTGTTCCCCAACAGAATTAGGACAGCCCCCGGTGTGAAGATCCTGGACATCAGAGTCAGTGATGCAGACCAGTGGGGGGTTCAAGAAGAAACAGACAGTGCGAGGACCACTGCCACAGTGACATGTGTACACAACGACCCTAGCGCAGAGAGCAGGTAAGCCACCATGTGCTGCTGTGCCTTAACCCTTGCTGAAATGCTGTCAGAGTAGGAGAATAGCTTCTTTAAGGAGTTGTATTGCTGTTCTAATAACAGTAATTTTTCCTCCTCAGCTTCCTTGGAAGAGCTGTAGGTGATCTGATGAGAGATTTTTTTTTTTTTCCTTTTGTTTCACTTCTGAGCTTTAGAAGTAGATTATCTAATTAAACTGGAGGCAGCCAACTAATCAGAGCTCACATTTGCTTTTCATGCACCTTCAGGGCAGCAGGAGGATCCCTGTTGCCAAAGAGCCAACAGAAAGGCATGGATTAAAATAGAGAAATATGAAGAATAATTGAAAGCAATATAGGACAATGCTCTCTTCTTTATTTGAAAAGCCATGAAAGTAACTGCTGTGAAACACCTATGAGTCTATGAACTGTTTCAGGAATGCTGTGTCTGTTTGCTGTGGTTATGCTCCCACAAGCTGCATCAAACTTAATGAGAAATTTACGTTGTTAGTTAGCCAGAATGATGTATTTACAATACAAGCCATTTCTCTCTGTTACCATGCAGTTACTCTACACTTAAAGTAGACTGTGCATACATTTAACTTGAAACTGTATCATAATTAGGAAATCTCTAAACTTTATGTCAGAATTTTCATATGGGGAGTCTTTTGCCTCCATCTTTTTTTCTGAAAGCTCCTGTAAAGGAGAAAAATGGTTGTTAGTAATTGTTGAGACCTAGGAAGATTGCTGCCAGAGGTTTGGAGTGCAGAGAGAGTTTCTACTCTGTTTAGTTTCTGAAGCTGTAGTTGGGGAACAAATGAATCCCATCTAGCTCTGGGTACCTGCAATGCAAGCGCTGAGGTGAAAGCTATTTAGTGCGAGTTCGCTTTCTAGCAGAAGGGATAAATAGGCACTGCAGAGGTGAGAGTCCTCTTGGATGTGTAAAACAGGCCTGATGGAATAGCGAGCAAAAAGTGCCTGTTTCTCTGCAGTAAAGATGCAGAGTGGAGGCGACTGAGTGGGACGCAGACATTTGCATTGTAAACGCGAGAAGTGAAGGGAGGTGATTCCCTGCTCAGTGTCTCTGGTGAAGTCAAGTGCTATAGAGCTTTCTGGCTCTGTAGCACTTGAAATGCCATGCAAACCTTTCAGTTCATTAGCTGTTTCCTGCATTTCCTCCCCATTAGAACAAAAAGGGTGGGGGGAGTCCCCTCTTTATTCATAAGTACATTTGTCAAAGTTGTAACTTCGAGGTTGTGATGAAGGAAATTCTAGCCACCTTCCACCATTGGAAGCTGGGGCTTCATGGGCTTCATTTGGCACTTTGTGGTTTGTCTCTGAATCTTTTAGTAAGATTCCCCAGTTCCTCCTAAAGCTGTAAAAGAAGCCAGTGAGTCCCTTTGGTGGGGTGGGAGCTCAGCCAGCAAAGACCTGGCTCGGGAGGCAACCTTCATGCCTCTGACCTATGGTGACTTCTCGACCTGAATCAGTTCAGGCAGCAGATCTGGGGTTTCAGAGGCATCTGTTCTCTGCTGAATGCTGCAGTTGGGTTCTTTTTGCTAAAACAACTGCAACCTCTGTTCTGTTCAGAGGAGGGAAACCCATCAATTTGAAAGTGAAATGCTGAGGTTAAAAGAAGACTTAAGATCGTTTGAAGTTGGGGAGGAATCGAGTTATTGAACTGAAACAAAGTTTTAAAAGTTAGATAAAAAATAGGATGAACACTGGAAGTTATTGCCGTGTACGTGGTTTCGCTAATCCATGAAATTATACCTGTCACACTAACTTAGTTTTTATTAAAACTGACTTTTGTTTCGTGTTGAACTGTTAAATTGCACAAAAGCAACAGATCTCAAGGTAATTAATACTTTGACCCTTTCCTTTAGTGAGATTAGTTTAATATTTTTTATTAATTAAAGTATGCAAATAGAAACTGCTGACAGATCATCTCCAGGTGTGCAAATATTGTAGTGCTTAGAGTAAATATTTAACTTTGATCTTTAATTTGCCTTTTTGGTTATAATGGTGGCCCTCTTGTTTCTTTTGAAGAATATTAAGTGCTTATGTGGGGCTTCTCCTGTTTCATTTAGATGAGCAGAGACCCAGACTTGCTTCTGTTAGGTCAATGTGGCAAAACTGTCTCTAGACCCTATTCATCTGTTCCTCCTTTTAGTAATACAAGGAGCTTAATTAAAGGCAGTTTATATACAAGTGAGAGTGCAGGATCAATCTCTTTCATTGCAGAGCAGAAGCTATTAGTAAACAGAATCGTATCTACCTCAGGGGAGACAGTTTTTTCTCTCTTGGAAGTAATTTCACTTCTGCTGACTTGGCTGTTGTTTGGCTGGTAGTAGAGAAGTGGGTAAGTCAGGACTGGGCCTCTGAGCCTGGCTCATTTTCTTTGTGGAAGAGACGGCTGAGTTTACTATGGTTTTGCAACCTCTCTTGGGCTTTGTGAGGGGCCTCCAAACCTCGCACAGCTCAGGTTGGTTTGGTGAAAGTGAGAAACTCCAGCAAGTCACAGCTGCTCCTGCTGAAATCTGCCTATCCTCATTGTCCTTAGCTCAGAGAGAGGTCTGTTCTCCACTGCTGTGCACTTGGGTTGCTCTTTCCTCCCCAGTGTGCAGCTCTGATAAGAACCACCAAGAGACACTGCATGCAAGGAGAACAGAGGCTTTGGACTGTGACATGTTCTTAATCCCGTCTCCATTCCTTTTAGCCAGTGTTATCAGCTGGAGCCTTTTCAAACTTGCTTACTTTTCTAATCTTTCTCCTTCTCCCCTCTGCAATATTATTGTTATCATGAGTTTTTCATCTCCATTTCTCACGTTTCCCTATGCCAATTGAGTGCTCATTAAAATGCTTTAAATTAAGACCTTTCCTCCTTTCATGCAGAGTGCATCATGCCTTTTCTGTGCATTACTTAAGAAAAAACTTCCTTATCACAGTGTTTCAGGCAGTTTACATTATATTCTATTAAAAATCCATTTTGTCCAAGGTTGTCACAATTCATAGATTAAAGCTTTCCAGAGTGTGTTTTGTTAGGAATACATTCATAAATTCACCTCTTTAGTAGTCCCATAAGCTTGTATTTAAAACCTCTTTTTGAGCCTGTAGTTGAACAAAAAGTATAAAAAGAAGAGATTTATTTTAAATACATACAAGTATATATGCACACATCTATTTGGATCTGTCTGGAGCTTTTCTTTGCCCTTATTGCTGCCATCTCAAAGGACTTTTCTGGTAGCTCATTGAGCGAAAAGATTGATTGTTGCCATCTGCATTTATTCTCCCTCGTACTCTCTCCTCGGGGCAGAACTCTGTGAATCTCATTTTGGTAAGGTTACTTGAAGCAGCAGTGTGTTTTGTTTCAAAAAAGACAACGTTTTCTGCTTCAAGCACAAATACTCTTGCATTATGCCTGCAGCTGGGACCCAGCACTTCCATTCCGCAGGAAAGGATCTTGATGGATTTCTGCATTGAGTGAAGGAGAGAAAGTTAGGGCTGGTGGGTTTAGATAAAAATGGAATGCTTTCAGCCTTCCATGCAGAATGGCTGTTTTTGTGAAGGACTGGGGTCTTCCCTGTGGTGTGTAGGCCAATGTGTTGAATTAGAGCAAAAATGGCTCTTGAAATACAAGGCCAAGTCTGGGATTCTGCCAGACACAAATCCGACATGTTTTCCAGAAAACAGGTCTTATTTCTGTAAGGACCATGCAGGCTTTTTCCACTCTCTTTGCCGAAAGATGGATTGAGCCTTGCAGTTCTGTATTTTGCACCTCGGAGTTCTCTGGAAGCATCTCAGGAACATGTCACAAATTAGGCTGCAGAAGGACTAGGGCAAGAGGGCTTGAAGAAATGCCCTGGGAGCACGGTCTGTGTTTGGCAAGCTGTGGTAGCTCGTAACTCAGCACTGATATCCAGAGGAATGGGATTGCAGGAACTTTGCCAGAGTGATTTAGCATTTTATAGGACTCGGGTTACTTCAAATCACTGGCGAGCAGGAGCTGAGTTTCCATGGCCCCACAGTATGACATATTTCATGGTGCTCAGTGTCTGCTTGCTAGAAAGCTGAAGAACAAAAAGTTCATGTGATCTGGCCTTTGGTTCAGGGGAGACGAAGTGGCATGAACGCAAAACAGACCACAGAGTTGCAACTCTTCTTTGAGAGTATATGAAGAGATCATTTTCCTTACTCAGGAAAACTGTCATTCAGTTGTATTGGATCATTATCAGGTGAGGAGAGTCTGATTTTCTGACAAACCAGTACTTTAATCGGAAAGGTAAGATTTATGCTAACTAGCAAACTTAATGACATTGATTTCACCTGCAGTGCTGAGTATGTTATTGGGACCAAACTGGTTCTTCTCACTGAGGGATTATTTTATCTCCATGTCTATAATACAGCTTCCATCTCTCAAGATATCCATCACTGCATAAATTAGACTTGCATGAGGGACATGCAGAATGCAAAAGTAGGCAGGGTGAAATCTTCAGAGGGATTTTTTCAAGTGTCCTCAGCAGTATTTTTTCTATTGCCTGGAGATGTGTGTATTTTTAATTGCTGCAGACCAGCTCAGATGTCTGGCATTTGACATCATCTGTCTTTAAACTTGAATCCAAAAATGAAGATTCTATAATTAATCATTCAGTTTATTTACCGTTTTAAGAGGTGTTCACGGAATTAAAATCATTTCAATGACTTTATAAAATTGCAGTTGTACTGTCAGATACATAAATTCATAAATCAGAAAAAGCAGTTATTTAATGTATTTATAGGTATGCAAATAGACCCTCCTGTTTTGAAATAATTCACTTCTTTTTCTGTGCTTGGGAATACCCTTTGAACCAGAAATATCACTCAAAAGGAAGATGTAAAGTTGGCTGCCAGTTAAAATATGTGCATGTATTTATTTAAAGTAAATATGTGTTATTGGAGCTGATGATCAACTGAGCAGCGATGTATCATTTGGTTTTGTTTTTAAAGCTTTGGGTATGTCTCAGAAATAAGAGCCGAGGTTCTCTCCTCTCCCTCTTCACTTTGACAGACAGATTTGCACTCATCTCTGTATTGTGGGAAATATCTTCTTCCCTGCTAAGTATTCCAGCCCTCATTTTCCTGAGGGCTATAAGCAAACACTCCACCTGGAAGCCCCTCGGGCTCTATGAGGCTTCCTGGCTGTACTCGGCACTGGCTCTGCCAGATTGGAGCTCGCTTCCACAGCTTTTTGGAGGTGTTTCTGCACTGAATTCCCCACCACTCTGCTCCAGAATGACTTACATGTGTCCTCCAGGCTCATATGTCATCCAAAAATGGCAGTGTGGTGCAGAGATTCTTACCGTCTCCAAAACAGAGTCCTGGTTGTTTGGTGAGCTGATGTACTGCAATGACTTGGCCTTCCAGAGGATGCAGTTTGGTTGTACCTGGGGTGTCTGTGCTCTTGGTTTGTACATCACAGGGCATGCTGAAGCTAGAATAAGGAGTTGGGTTGCCTCAGTAACATAAATAAGCTTATAAAGATGGGTGGCTGTAGCCTGCAGTAGCACATAGCAGTTAAAACCACACTGGGGAAGGCATCAGGATGTGCAGTGAAACACTTACTGATGTGTTTATTGCCAAAGAAACTTGCTTGGCCCCAGGACACCGAGCGGGTGAAGTGCCATCAGCAACAACAGTTGGCTGACAGGAGGTCAATTGCATGTGTGGCTTTCCACAAAAGAGCAGTAGCTGGTACAGACAGACAGGGTTGCTTGGTCTTATTTTAGGCCCATGCAAAGGCAGTGGGCTGGATGCCATTAAGTTCACATAGTATAAAGTGAATGAGTAAGTGGAGCAGAGGAAGCAAAGAAAAACAAAGATGTGTAGAGCAGACAAGAAAGAATAGAGAAGGCCTGAGGAATAAAAGCCAGGGAGATGGGGAAGGAGAAGTGGATGGCTATTATCCCTGCCACACTTGTCTGATGTAGGTTAAGTAGTCCAGACGTCCTTTGGGCCCCTTTCCACCAGGAAAGCTATGCTTCAATGAAGCCATACTTCAGCTATTTTGAGAAGGAAGGGTTTGAATTAAAAAAGAGAGGAGCTTAAGGTGTGGAAAGAAGTCATAGACTATGTGGTGCAGCATACTGGCTTGGGTGTTTGCCTCCTGTTCTTATGCTCTCTCTGCTTTCCTTAGGTCAGAGATGTCATGGGCAAAGAAACGTGCTTCAAATGTAGAGTGTGCAGGACCTGTAGATCCTGCAGGAGTTCATTTTCTGGCCTTTGGCCAGACCGTAAGGCAGCACTGTATCTCAAGCCATTGATGAAGAGGATTTGTCTTTAATGTACTAGTTTGAAGGTTGTGACCTCTATTATGAGCGGTGGGAAACTCTTCTTCTTTGTGTTAAGAGTGCTGCGGTGAGGAGCATCTACACACATTTTCAAACATAAGTGTCTCAATAGAGTCATTAAAGAAAACCTGAGTTACAAGAATTTTAACTAACCTTTATTCTTTACATGGAGGCCTTTTTGTATAAAAGAAGCCAAGCCTGCTTGGAAGTGTTTCTGTAAGATAAAAGCCCTGACACCTCACAGCAGCTTCTTGAGGACCTAAAAAATAATAGACAAATTAACAGCAGCAGGAGGGACAACTTACAACAGACAGCTGTGGTTCTAGGATCATATAGGAAAGTAGCATTTCTGGAGGGATTCTTCATTTTATTTCCCTCATTCAAGGCCAAGAACAATGAAATTACCTGTCCATCTCCTATTGGGAGCCTAATAGCCTGGAAACCACATGAATTCTCTCCTGGCCAGCCAGCTCTTTTGGATGGCTGTTTCTTCCTCTTAGTAAGCTTTATTGCTGCTCTGGTGAAGCCTTCAGGAGAGGTGGGTCAGAGGGATTACTGAGTGCTAGTCCAGATAATTGCTTTCTGGCCCCATTTCACCAGTCCAAGAAGGTAGTGACTTAATGACTCTTCTTATTCCATCCTTGCTATGCTGATATGGTACCTTTATTCTGACCCAAGGGTATCTTTTGGAACAAACACACCTTGGGTAGTTGGAAAAACTGCAGTGCAGCAGGAAAATCTGAAAATTTGGGAAATGAGGAAGGTCTTGTTGGAAGAAGTCAGTAGTGTTCACCTGTGTTCAGTTGAGGAAGGTGAATGGAGGCATGAAAATGACTTAGAAAACCAGTTTTTGATAAAGATCTCTTAAGTTGCCAAACTAGTAGAAAGCTTTGTGTAAATCCAAAGAAATATCAGAAGGAAGTAAATTCTGATTCTTTGGTCGGCTTGCTTGATAGATAAGGCAGTTGTTTGTCAGCTGTGTTTGTGGCTGAAGACTTTATTCCAGAAATCTGGTCCTAGCTTCTAGAAGTGGTTTGATAGGCAAATTTCTAGGTTATAATTTAAGCCTTTTCAATTTTGATCTCATTTTTCTGTATTGGTAGTTTAGGTGGTATGTGGAAAAGAGAAGCCATTTCTTAGGCTTCTCTTTTGTATATAATGTGGGGTTAAAGAGGAAAAAAATCAGTGGAACTGTCCCTTTGGTCTTTTCCTTGGTGCAGCAACAAACAGGTGAAGAAGTGGCTTAAATAAGATCTAAACAAGTGTGGTCCACAGAACCTGATCCAAAGCCTATTCTAAATGACATTTCTTCTGAAAGATGAGCCCAATCATTCCAAAACGAGTCTTGTTTTTTAATTTGATCTAATTAGTTTCATTTTGGGTATATCTTCCCTATATGTGAATCTTAATATTGATGTAACAGTTGGGAAAGTTTAATTTCAGGGTAGGGTAGTCTGCATAATTAGAACTGCAAGAATATAGCAGGGAGGCTGGGAGCAAATTTCAAATGCATGCTGACAAGTGAATGCCTCTTCAAATAGTTATTCATCCATTGGCGCTTGCATGCTTTTTCCATATTGGATGCCAAAGGGAGTGATGACACATTCAGGAGTCAATGGGCTTTGTTGAATCTCTACTGGTTGCTGTCATTTCCTGTGCAATATGTTTAAATGGCCACGTGGATGATCACACGTGAGCTGCCACAGGAGGTCCATGACAAAAATCTGTGCAATTCTGGGGGATTTCTGAAGTTTTATAGAGATCTGTATGCACATTCCAGCCGCGTTTAAGTGATAACTTAAGACTGAGTGATAAAGCCCAAGTAACCAGGGCTGCTGGACTCCTCATTCCTATGGCAAATGCTCTGGCTCAAGGAGCAAAAGTGCTTGTGTTGGATTTGTAGGTTTTGTTTCTATAGTTTAATCACCTTTTTTTTCCTCTCTCTCAATAGCTTAGACTTGAAGAAGCCTT
Organism: Lathamus discolor; assembly: GCF_037157495.1. Classification (NCBI taxonomy): domain Eukaryota; kingdom Metazoa; phylum Chordata; class Aves; order Psittaciformes; family Psittacidae; genus Lathamus; species Lathamus discolor. The sequence continues at coordinate 11,022,673 of NC_088895.1, read as the reverse complement.
TTCTTTGGTGTATGCTGGTCTGAATAGCCAGGACAATGACACTATGACACAATTCTGAGTCATAGTTCATCTTACAAATGTGGGGTCTGCACAGATTTAGGTATCTGTGCAGCACCTTTAGACATGTAACATCATCTGATGGGAAGGTTTCAGTGAGCCTTATGGAGATTCCAAAGGGAAGGAGAAGACATGATCAAAACCATTGTCACAAAAGCATTACTGATTCCTCTGTAAACACTGTACTTATTTATATAGTCGCAGATTAAAAACCTGTTCTTTTGGCAAAGTTAAGTCTAGATTCAGAAGAGCACCTTTATGTAGGGTACCACTTAAGTACATACTTGGTTTTAAGTAGCTACCTTGGTTCTCTTGCTCCCAGGTATAATGATATAATGATACAAGAGGCACTCACACAGCTATTAGAGACAGCAACATGCAGAAAACATAAGTCTTGATGGTAAACCAAGTTATATATAATGAGAGGTGTTAGTGTGCTAAACCTGAAAATATTGTGGAAATCAGGAACTGAAACCTTCTGCAGCACAGAAATATTTCTCAATATATTGGAAGTGTTGCTAAGGAATTCATTTTTGGCAACTGTACACGGAGATGTAAGAACCATAATTGGATTGTTCTTCGATATAATAGGACCTGAAGAGATTATTGAATAGATGTGAAATCAGGGAGCTGGTATTTGAGGTACGTTTAATTCCCACTTTTACCAATTTATGAGTTTGACTTGTAGCAGAGCCTCCTGAGCTTATTTGAATCCCATTTGAGATGTGTTGACTTGCTTACTGAACAGCCAGTGCATTAAAGTACAAAAGCTAACAACTCATTTGTTAGGCACTTAGCCAGAATTCAAACTCATTTTATTGTTAGGAGGTGCTGTTGCTAGACAGGCAAATATTAAGTTTGTTACTTTGATTTATTCGAGTCCTCTGTGCCAGATACATTATAAAACATCCTGGCATTAACTTTGCATAAATTTTTTGTTTTAGTTAAATTTTTCACTCCTTTTGCCACTGATATTCCTCACCTGTGTTTAGAACTTAAAATGCCAGAAGCTCTTGTGAAATGAAAAAGTAAGAACTGGCTGATGGTTTTGTCAGTGTCAGCGCATGGTTTTTGTTTGTTTCTTTTGAACCTCTCTGTTTCCTTGAGAAGAATGTGAGGTGGGAGTTAAGCTGAGAGCCCTCACACAGTGTGATGAATCTGTAAGCTGAGACATGGGCCCTTTTGCAGGACCCCGGTCCTCTGGGGTGTCTGGAGATTGAACCGCTCCAGAGGGCAGCCTGTGCCAGTACAGAAAAGCCAGGGATAAACTGGAGCTTCCAGGGAGCACAGGAAAGCTTTGAACAAGAGGCAAAATACTGGGGAGCACATTTGAGCACGATAGCTCCCTGTTGGAGGGAGCAGCTTGCATCAGGACTGTAACCGGACAAGAGTTATGTCCTCCTTGACACCTGGCTGAAAATGTAGGACTCTGTTTTGCTATAAACTTGGACATGCTGTCCTTGGGAACTTGTACACAGGTACTTGACAGCTGGCTGTGTTTGTTCTTTCTATACAATATGCTGTATGTGGATTTTCCCAGGATACTTGTTAAGGGCTTTGCTGTGAAATACTGCGGTCATTAAGGCAAATCGCTAAAGCTTTAGCACAAAACCTTTCCTTAAAAACGACTGCCAATAGCTTGATCTTGTAAAAATTCCTGGTTGGTTTTTTTGGTTTTGGTTGTTTTTTGTTTAAATCGGTATAATCCATGAACAGATTTGATTCTTTGGGAGTTCTTGGACTCACTGGGCTCAAAGATTGTCAGTTAAGTCTCATGAAGAGCTTTGTTGTTGGGGGGGTTCTTTTCTGCACATGTTGTCTGTATGCTGCATGTTTTGGTTGGCACTGCACACTCAGAAAGAACTATTTGGTCTTTTCTCTTAGGAGTTTTCAGTGCAGAGATTTGACTCCAGAAGCTCTCGACCTCAGCACTGGGTGGGCAGTGGAGGTGTTTGAAGATAACAAATTCCTCGTTTTGCTCTCCCTCTTAGGCAGTTTTTGTCCATCGTGGGTTTCTGCAGCTGTAGCAGGTGTATCTTTTTGTTTTACAAGCACTCTTCTTAATGGTGTACTGTTTAATTTCTCCAGTGACAAGAGGAAGAAATAAGTTATTCCTTTAAAAAAAAAAAAAAAGTGACTTAAGTAGGGAATAATGAATGCAAAATGCTGTCATTAAAAATCAGCAGATAAGCTGATGGTTCATCTGTCACTTCCAAGCCTTGCCATAAAGGAAAAGTAGATCATCATTTATAAAAAATAATAAAAATGGCGCTGATAAGTATGGACCATGTTGAGTGGCGGTGCCTTGATAATGAAACCTGATACTTATTCAGTAAACACCTTGCAACTCCCTGCTGACCAACACATTGTAGGAGAAAATAACTTCTTTCTAGAGCCTTCCCAAAAGGGTGTAGCACGAGAGATAGGGCATTTTTGTCTTCTCCGTATTGAAACTGCCACTTTTCTTGTGGCAGACATAAATTCTGTGTCGTTGCAGCATACTGGCATGAAATTGGATTTGTCACAGTGTACTCAGCTGTTTTGAGTGGGAATTGTGTGTCTATACTGGAGGCATTTGGGTGCCTGCAGTGGGAGATGCCCAAGTCTGAGCTGACTGTGTTCAGGTTCTGTGCTTTCAGGTATGATTGATTTTCAGGGATGTACCTAAACCAGCCCCCCACTAGCTGTGCAGTAAGAGTGCACAGAACACACAGGGAGGCTACTGGGCTGGCTCAGATGGACACATCTAAATTAGAGGAATATTAAATGGAGTGAGGTTAATCCAAGCCTTTGGTTCTTGGAAACTTTTTGCTTCCCTTTTGATACCGTTAAGGAGTTAGTAATTTGTGGAATTCCTCAGGTGGGACTATTATATGGGATACAACAGCTTTCCCTTGTTTCAAGGCATAGCTTAGTTATGTGATAGCCCTTGGCAAATGTTGGCTCTGTTTTGCTGAGCGTTGTCATTATTAACCTACCCGAAGCTGCTGAAAATGAATTAATTGGGTTTTTCTGTTGCCTCTGTGTAAACTTAATGCTGGTGTAACACTGGAGAAATAGCGACCCAGGTAGTTCATAGGTATGAGGCTGGTTTCCCCACGTTACAGGTGAGTGCCTTCCCCCTGGGATGTTGGAGAGATGGATCTTGTAATTGAGCTGTTTTCAGAAAGATGAGTTGTTTATTTTTTAAACGGGGTGCTCAGCTCCTCTGCAGTGTGGCACCAATCTTGGTGTTAAACCAGGAGATGATTGGGGTTCAGTAACATTGAAAACCTGCCACTTAATTACTTGCATGAAATAGGACCTGACTGCCCCAGTCCAGTGTCTGATTTAGCCAGGTACAAGTGCTCTGTTCCTCACTAGAACGTGTATTTTTCTCATTCATTACAAGCAGACAGGGGAGGAGAAGTTCAAGACCTCATCACAGTGTATTCTCCATCCCGCAAAAGCATTTCTATTGCCTGTGTCCAAAGCTTTGTGAAATGATGCAGTCATCAGGGTAACATCAGTCCCTAACCTGTGGGAAGAAGGCTCTCATACAATATAAAAAATAGCTTGTGGTTGCAACCGGCAGCACTTTTCCCCGCCCCTGCACCTTCCCCAGTTTCCCAGAACGTTCACTCCAGCACGTTCGAGGTGGTTCACATCATGGCACGTGCTGGAGGTAGATGTGGTCGCTCTTGCGTGGCTGCAGGATCTGCCCTGTCCCTCTGCAGGGGTAGGGCAGAGCAGCACAGGTCAGGCGCAGGGCTGCGGCTCCCTTCCTGTTGGCGAACCCACAATTAGCTCAAGTTTTCCAATCATTCGTGTTTTACATGTGTTTGTTGCCCCAGGTCAGGTAAAAGACTCTGGTGGAGGGAAAAAAAAGTGAAATATTTGCAGCTGAAACTTCTAAGATTTGGTTTTGATTTGTGTTGATGTGGAGATGCTCAAGCTTTTGTACCTTTATTGTCTGCACAAGTGTTTGAAAGCACAGTAGGGCTCATTTCTTTGTGTGTTTTACAGAACAAATTCTCTGATACATTTTTTTTTTTTTTTTCCCCCCTAAATATATAATAACACTAAATACCATGAGAAGCTGGAGAACTGGATGGGTGGGAGCAGGATTTCTTTCAACCAGTTGAATAGAACAAGAAGTTGATCATCTGCAGTGGGACAGTTCATGCTTTTGCCTCTTGTGATTCAGTAAATTTGTGAAGCTTTTGGGTTTATATCGGTCAGTCCTTAAGCTATAGTTTTTTGATGAGGGGATGTCTGCTGGACTTCTTCCCTCCACGTCTTCCGCCACCCCCAAGCTCCAGCAGAGATCAACTGAACTGATGTGGTGATGTGAGCTGTAATTCTGTTCCAGCCATGATTACATGTCAATCTGCGGCATACCATAAGTGGTACTTCTGGGTTCCTGCTGTGAGCAGTTGATTAGATTCCAGTACCTTTTATTCTATACATGGGACTCTTTTTGTTAACAAAGCAAAGTAACTCACAACCGCCCAGTTCATTCTTTATTCTCTTTTTTCACACTAATACCTCATGCTTAAATACAAACCTAAAACGTTTTCTTTTTGCATGCCTGAACTTCCTTAACTCCATCTGTCTCCTCATTCCAATAAAATTAAAGGTAAAGGTTCATGCTGACCCTGAACTGTAAGGTAAGTCTGTGACCTAGGCAGAAGCTTGCTGCAAAATGTGAAGCCTAAATTGAATGCTGAACTCTATGACAAAATGAATGCTAACTGCACGTTGATGTGTAGTCCCGCTTGTTACAGTTTTCTTTGTCAGCAAAAGCTTTCTTCCAAGTGTATTACTGAATGAAAGAAAGAAGCTATTCTTTTATCTGTTAATGCTGATGCCTGTAATCTATCCCGTTCATTTTCTGTGCTGCTATTTTCTTTATGTGGTTCTTCTCCACCTTATGTAGCACAGAAAAACTTAATTGCTGAAGTCTGATGTACTTTTCTATTCCTGGCAGCAGTGTAGGTTGCTAAACCATTATGTGGGAGATGCCTTCTGGAATATGAAGTGTGTGTTGCAGTTGGGATATGGCAGGGTTAGAGCCTGGTCCAGGAGGAACCTTTTAAATTAGCTTTTTGGATATTTTCTCTAGAGCTGCCAATTAGATTGACATTTCCTGAGCAGTTTTTGCAAGGGGAAGGTGTTCCTTTGGAAGGTCTTATGTTACAGGGAGACCTTAATGTATGGGGTACCACCTAAGTTTGAGAGATGAGGAGTGAACCCCCTGAATATATGCCAGCAGCTGATGTTTGACAAAATTCAGGAGACAACTCTTCATCTGATGACATGAGGACAGACCTGTTTCCCTTCATAGCTAATCACTTCTGATTTCTTGCCATTCAAAGCTTTATTTGGTTGTTAATGTTTGCAAATAATATGCTTGGTGCTGCATAGTGTGTAACACTGGAGACAGACCGTGCCCCAAAAGGCTGGGGCAGCTCACATTCACTCATTCGTACATCCTGTACCTGAGTCTTAATTTTCTTTTAAACACAGCTTTAATTGGGTCTCTGGATGAACACTTACATTCAGACTGGTATCATGTATAATGAAGGCTGTTCAGAAGCCCAGACCCTGGGGTCAGTCAGCATTGAATTATTCCCTGATCTGACCCTTGCACTTGGGAAACCAGTTCAATGCCTGTGTAAGTTTTCAAACAGCCTTAGAGGAATGACTTGTGTGACACATAGGCTGTAGATTACATGAATGAGGTTAATTTTAGCTTCAGTTCTATTTATTTACCATTAAATACTAGGACAATGCTGGTGTCTTACGTACAGAGGAGTTTTATTAAGTAGTGATGGTGATACATATTGACAAGTCTTGCAGTTTTTATCATGTCTTTTCAAATATTTACATTCTGAGCCACTGATTCTTGAAGTAAGTGATTCCGAAGAAGGATTCGACTTGAATTTAAACCCAAAAAAGGAAGATTCTGCTTGTTGTTACTGATGAAAAATCTTGCAAATTTCATGAGATTCAGAAGAGGAGAAAGCAAAGAAAGAACAGGAAGAAATTTAGGAATCCTTGGGATGAGCTCATGAATGTGCAGGATCTGATACGTCATTTTTGCATGTTGGGGATGCAGAGGATGGCTGCTCTCAGAGCCCTTGCATTAGGAACAGTTGGACTGCATGTCTTGGGCGGGAGAGCTTCCATGTAACCTGTCTTCTGTAAGTGGTCGTTTGGTTTCCTGTCTTGGCAGTTGGTGCTGGAGCAGGCGGTGATTTTAAGATGAGCATGGTCAGTTACTTGTTAATATACCATGAACACGAACACTGTCAGTGCAGAGGATCCATGCACTGCTAATTAGTATTTCTGCAGTTTCACTAATCACTTGAACTGGGAACTTGGCCAAAACTAACAGAAGAGACTTCCAGTACAATAAATTGTTTTAATGCTGTGATCTGATCTTATGCATGGCTCAGTGTTTCTGAAGGCAAGGCTAGAATCAAATCTCATTTTGCATGATAACATATGCAAATCAGAACTTTTTGGTCCCAGATGAAGCTGTGCTTCTATTGACATGGTGCTAGGAAAATGCTGTTAAGAATAAAAAGCCACTAAAACTTTATTTTACTGATAATATTTCATTATTGCTTTGTAAGCTACCTTATCCATAGGGCAAAATCTGCTAGAGAGTAAGATCCCATAAACTCCTGTTTGCTTGTATCATTCCATTATGATTTATAGAGTGCCATAGATACTAGTGGCATTTTGCAGATATATAAAAGATTGACATATTCTTGCCTCAAAGAGCTTAAAAATCCTGCAGTTTAGCAGCAGTCAGCAGTTCCTCCTATCTGGATTTTACTTTTAATGGCACTGTATAAAATCACTATTACACAGCCACCAAATGAAATAGCATTTTATTTTTAGTTACAAATGCGATGATTTTAGAGCGTTTGCCAAAGGTCCCAGCCCCGCATGGCAGGTTGGAAGCCCTATTCCCTGACCTGAAGACAGAGCAGAAGTGGTACCAAATAGCTGCTTACCCTCCGACCAGAGATTACCCGAAATGTCCCTGTAACTGCCGGTAACTCTAAACATGGTAGGGACGTTTATGATATGAGTAAGACTCACTGCTGAGGAGGGGAAGATTCATAGCTCCTTTCACAGAAGGATCCAAACTGCGTTCCTGTGGTAATGACTCCTGCCCATCACTGGTTTATGTGAGATTTGAACTAGTGACCGAGCAGTGAAATGCCCTGTATCCTGTTATCAACTTCTTGAGTCTCAGAACAGTCACTGCATACTTACAGCAAGCAGTTTGGGATGAGTTCTGTAGCTCTTCCAGAGGTCAACCAGGTAATTCCTCACAAAGCACCCTGCAAATCATTCCATCAAAGTTTAAGGCCCTAGGTGAGGAAAATTTTGATGTGGATAATGTCCCTGTCTGAAAGAGAATGCAGTTACCTGCTCAGTGCTGTGCTTAATTGTATAGGGAACCTTTTCCCACCATTGACTTGAAACAATCAGATATCATTTTATTACCAGTATTAGGAATGTTGCTTTGCTACTTGACACATCTTTACATTCTGTATTACAGTAGAATGTGAGTGAAGTTCCACCTTTATCCATGCAATTTTAAGATTTCCAGGCAGTTGTATAAAGCAAAATCCTGCTATATCCTGCCCAGGTAATTTATCAGAATTATATATATAAACATAACATTAAAAGCAATTTTCTAAGCCTCATGATTACACTGATTTTGTTTGTCACACACCTGCAGGTACTGACTTGCCATATTCTGTCACTCATAGTAAACCCTGTCCCACAGTGTAATGCGACAGATGCTAATGAATGTGATACATCATGATTTTTCAAAGCAGAGGTACTTGGAAAGGTCTTACTTTCACCTTATTAAGTGCTTTGAAAACTAATTTTATTAAAAATAAAGTAAGATTCTGGGCATTTTAAGGGGCTGTTCACTTGACCTAAGCATAAATGAAATTCACTTGAATGTTATGGATTGCTTTGAATTCCAGCCTAAAAGATTTTTGAGCAGCAGACTGGTGGGAGGTTGGGGTTTTGTTTCGAAGGAGGTGAGTGAAAAAGCTCTGATTTCAGTGGGAACTCAAGCAAGCTGTTACGCTGTCGTCCAGCTTCATTTTCTCAGTGCAAGACAGCAGCAGGGGTGGTTTTGTCTGGATTCTTAGGTATAACATAAGGCACTCAGAGGATCACAGGGTCAAAAAGTACTTGAGTTTGTCAGGCACCCTGCCTTTCTCTTTGAACAAAAGCTCAGCAGAGAGCACGATGTAACAGAATTAACAAAAACCACAGTTTCAAAGGCAGCAAACTTTTTCTTAAGGAAGTTGGGAAGGAGGACTACACTTGATTCTTTTGTGAGCCTTGAAGTGCAGCATTTATGCTGGTGTGAATATTCTCGTGGGGAAGTGTGAGCCTAGAGACGGGTGTAACAGCTGTCTTGTGATGCTCTGATACGCAGGTTTTTATTCCATATTTGCTGTGGGTTCATTGACATGCGCTGTGCCGGGTGCACGCTGGCTCCAAATCTCAGTGCATCCACAGTTGTGTGTTTCCTTTGTTCCAGTTTCCTCTCTTTGTATTTCTTTGTGTTGTACCACCTCAGATTGCCTGCAGCAGTAATCATACTCTGGTATCAGCTTTTTATGTTTTGCTGGGTGGCACCTTCCTTTTTGGTGGTTATCCGTTTCAGTGCAGTGAGTGCTGATCTTGTTATCTGCAGGCTTTGCTCTGTGGAAAGGGAGAACTCACATTGGGCAGGACTTGGCCTTCACCCTGTCTCTGTGCTAGTGAAACACCTTCTGACTCCTGGTAGCAACTCAGGGTTGCCCAGCTGTGTCCTTGGTCAAGGAAGAAACAGCTGAAATAGATTTTAGCAAGCCTTTAGCTGCTCATCACCTGCTTTAACCAGAAGTGGAGTGAGGTGAGGAGGATGAGGTGCAGCCCAAGGGGAAGAGGTGGAGCATTCAGGAAGCAGGATGCCCTGAGTGTTCCTGCTTGTACAGGCTCCCTGCAGTGGGAGTGCCTCCCAGGACCCTCCCATTGTGGCTGGGTCTTGCCTCAGGATTTGGGAGGAAGCACCAAAAAGTGCAGAGGGGGTGTACAAGTTGTTCACACATGCTGGGCATCTCACTTGAATCCACCATGGTATGAACCAGATCAGCATCTCTCTCATATGCACAAATGTTTTATCAGTCATGCCTAAAACTACAGGGATTGTCAGCATTTCAGTCACCCGCTCTGCTGGGGTGAGTTAATATCCTTCCTGACTGAGCACATTGCCTAGAGGGACCATTTTGTGTGTTACACTCTGGTAGAGAGAGCGATACCAGGCGCTGAGCGGCACAGGGTAAAAGACTAATGTGTACTATGTTAAATGGTGTCTTGGGTTTTTCTGGGTCCCTATTCATAAAACACAACAAAGTGGCGACAAGTATAAACCTTGTCAGCTAAAGGATCTGCTGGGAACACCAGAGAGTACTTAGTGACTAAAACAAATCAAGTTTTGAAATCCTCCCTTCCAAAGGAAAGCACAGAGGGGAATTAACTAAAGTGAACAAGTGTATCTGTTGTAAAATGGCAGTGTGGGGTTGGGGGAGAGGAGGCTCTAGGATTAGCTTCGCTGTACGGGGCAGAGCGCTCTCTGATGGTGTTGGTATGGTGGCTCCAGTAGGCACTTTAGGAGGAGGGATGGCAAAAAGAAGGGCTGCCTTATGGGTGACGTCTTAAGGAATGAACCCAGGGTCTGGGTTACTGCTGTGCCTCAGCCCATGCTGTAGTAGTGGCAGTGGTGGTCAGAGCAGCAGGTGCTTTCCAGAACCCTTCTGATGGTAAAACCCTGCCCTGCTCAGTTTAGGGTCCTGCTCCAAGGGGTTAACTATATGTTGTGTGCTGCTACCCTATTTGGGTCTAGGAAGATTCCTTTTTAATTGTAATTAGGCTGTCCTTGTGTTCGTGGCTTGTTTCCATATGGGAATTGTTCCTGACAGAAGCTGTTCCAGGAGTTTGGCTGCTTGCCTGGGGCTGGGGAGCTAGGCTTCAGCTTGCTGCTAAACCAGATGCTTCCTTTGAGACTCTGGCCAAGTTGTGTAGATTCTCTGTGCCTCAGTTTCTAATCATAAAATGGGAATCTTAACATCTGCCTGTCTCACAAGGAACTTAGGAACACAGGAATCAGAGGGAGTGGATCACTCAGAGGGAGGGTTGGAGGGAATGGTAAATGTTCTTCAGGCAGAAAGCAGCGCCCATAGATTCGACTCTGGCTTGGACCATGTCCGTAGTTGAGGGAGACTAATACACCAGTTACAAGTGTTGACTTCAGTTCCCCAACAAGCTTCAGCTAAACTCAAAGTCTTTATTAGGCATAGAAAGAGGAATAATCAAGAGAACACTGTGAAATAGATGCTCTCTTCCTCTGCATAAAGATGCAGATAAACTTCCTTGGATTTTCAGAAATACTTTGTACCTAACACTTGTAGAAATTTGCAGAAAATTCCACTAGTCCCTTACTGTTTATATCTTCTGGTACTTGTGTTGTGTCACTCTTCAGTCAGGGCTATTCATTGCCTTGCAGTGTTGTCTCATGAGCCTCATTTGCATCCCCATTAGTCACCTCATGGTTCTTGACTGAAGAACCTCTCAGTCCTCTCTGCCAGCTGCAGGCTGGTCCAGCACAGCCTGGTCACTGATATCCTGGGACGTGTGCTATGCAGGGTGGGATGCTGATGACCTGCCAGGAATGGGCCCTTTCTTTGAACGGGCCACAGTGGTGCATCCTTACTTGTGTATGACCATATAGTCCAGAATATTGGTCTGAAAGTCAATTTGCATCTTGCTTTGATTCACTTTTCTTCTCTATTTTTTCCTCTGAACTATAGCACTGCATCTCCTAAGGACAGGATAGGGCCTTTGCTCTATTACATGGAAAGCTATTGAAAACTTGCAGAAAATGATGTTCCCTTTCACAGTCTCTGCTACTGTAGTAACTTGTTCAAAGAGCTTCAGCAGGTAACTGAGTTTCCTCCAGCAGAGATTTTGCTGCCTCAAGCCTATCATGTTAATCTCCCCTTAATTAGATCCTCCATTCCATTCTCAAGAACAGATGGGAGGCTCAGGGCTGTGAAATACTTGGGATTTCCTGAGAGACCTGAGGAGGCGTCCTCCATGGTCTTCCACCCCTTCACAAATTCAGCCGTCAGTACCAGTCCTTCCTGCTGGGGTTGCCTGTGAGGCTCCATTCAAGGGCAATGTGATGTCCTCCCTGCTGCCTGTGGAGTGCTGCAGGCTCGCATTGGCCTTGTGTTCTGCTCCCTCCTGCAGCCTCCATCCTTCTCCCTGAGCTGAAGTGGCAAGGTGAGCTGTCCCTCTTTCTTGCAAGGATTTCTGATCTTATAATGGATTTTGGCTTAGTAGGTGTACACACCATTTTTTATTTAATCTCCTGCTTTGTTGCCAGGGCAGATGTCATCTTTCCACATGGCTATATGAAACAGTTTCTATCTATTTTCCTTCCTCTCAAACATGTGCTCTCTCTAAACAGAGATGTTCCACATCACAGCTTGAATGGGTACTGCAAGCTCTTTCTCCTGTAACACATTCAGTATCACTGATTCTCAGTGGTGCTTGTGTCTTTTAATAATGTCCTAAAACTATGACCAAGCAGAGAAGTCACCTCTCTCATTGCTGAGCATTGGCTCTGAGGGCTGATAAAATGGGAGTTTCGTGTTTTACTGCCTTATGCTAATGTTGATATTCACATCCCTGTGAATGGATATCAGGGAAAAGGAGTATGGGATCCTTATGGGGATACACTCTATGGCAATGCATAGCTCACATTATTGGCGAGAATCCCAGTTACTACTGGATTTCATGAGCTTTTCTACATGTTGGGGTTTTTTTGGTATAGCATTAGAGTATTCTGCCACAAACACATAGCAAGTTGTGTCCCTGTAGTGCCCCCATAACCTAAGCTAGATGCGGCACAGCTGATGGAAGAGGGATGTTGACAAGGAAAGGAAACTGTAACACAATAAACCTGACCCCTTTTCTCCTGGATATTGTGAAAGATGATGTACTGCTGCTTGTGCTGATGGTGACAGTTATTTTATGTCATTATTGCAACCTGTTTACTCTCTTGGCTTGTCAGCCAAACCTGTGTTAGTCAGCAGTCATTCCTGCCTTTGGACTGATAACTGCTTGGAGCTGTAGGTTCTCTGGTAGAAAAACTGATGTACAGTTTTGGTTTATCCCTTCTTCCTTCCTTTGCTGGTCTGAGCCTTTGATCCAGCTTTGCAAATGCCAAACCCACACGCTTGCATTTTAGTGTCGAACAGAGCACTTCAGCCATCATCTGGAAAGTGCAGGAGGTGGTTCAGGGCCTGAGCTCAGCCTGTTGAGGCTGGGAATGTAAAGGATGAAGAAGCTGCTTTGATCCAAACCCTTTGTTAGAGGGTTTTTGAGTTGTTTTGTTTGCTGAGTCTTGAAATACAGACAAACCCATTAAAATAAAAGCATAAAACAAGCCAAAGGTTTGGTATATGTGCAGGTTTGGCAAGACCCAAAGTAGAGGACAACAAGATTTAAAGCAAGAATCCTTCTGAAATTATAGTTTCAAACAGGGAGCTCCTGCCAATCGATGGGAATCTGCTTTTGTTATGGTCACAGAAATCCAAGCTCCAACTCATGCTATTACAGTGATGCAGTGTTGTCAAGGTAATGGATTTGAGCGCTTGGCATGTACAGGAAGGGTGTCAAAGGCAAGGAGGTATTCTGCAGCCCTCCAGGAAAAAGCTTCATATTAAGGATTCTTTTTTTTTAATGGCTGAGATGGAGAATACTCAGTTTTTGTTGTAGAAGTGAGAGTTTTATGCCCTGGCCTATTGCTCTTGTCGTGCACATCACCCATGGGAGCGCTGCTCTTTCCCATACGTAGCAGGGTTTGTGAACTTGTGCTGCTTTGCCTCCTCCTGCTGCTACCAAAGAAGCTTCCCTCCGCAGGGCTCAAGTGAAATTAGAAAAGGGGAGTGAGTGGAGATGTCATGCATATTTCAGCTCCTTAGGAAAAGAGCTTGGTTGTAAAGGAGTTGTTGAGCTGAATTCTGCAGACTGAGGTAAAGAGTAAGCCTCTAAGGACCATGTTTACAATTTATCAAGGCCTTCTTTACCCCTTTTTTTAAGCAGCAATGTTTTATAGCACTGTTTAAAGACAAGCCTGATAAGAGCAACCAAAGAAAGCAAGAGAAGGAGCCTTTCTTCTTATAGAAACTTTGTGATCCAGTCAGCCTGCTGAATTGTGGTTTGATAAAGAGAGAAACTGATGGGAGGAAGGGAATGAAAAAGAAGAAAAAGAAAGCAGCTATCCATTAAAAATTATCAAGATGAGGGGTTGCTGTCTGCAAAGCTGCTTAGGACAAATCCTTCCTTATGTAACTCCTTGTCTGTCTTTCACGAACTTAAAGTCAGAAACTGACAGTACAAATGAAATGTCTGCATTAATGAGATAATCTGGTTTATAAGAACCAATAAGGCAAAGGATGTGTTACGTACTTGAACAATGGAGCTGAAGACTTGTCTGGAGAAGTGAATGCTTTGTGGAAATGCAGTGCCAGAGCAGACTCAGGGGTCAGGGGAACAGCAGTGAGTAGTGTTAGTACGTATGAAAAAGCCAGTTCATGTCAAGGCTAGGAGTAGAGCTGCCCAGACAACTGGTTTTGCCTACTCTGTAGAGGTTTTTTTTCTCTCCTGAAAGAGACAGAGAATGGCAAGGGGTAGGAAACCCAGAAAAAGAGAGGAGGGAATCCATCCAGAGTTCAGGAAAAGGAGTGTTGTGGGTTTTGGAGACGTAAGGTGTATTGACGTGAATTGCTGAGACGAAGTGGCCTGTTTATCCAAACTCTGTGTATGTCCCTCTTCTGAGAGTCCTAATCCAAACCCCAGCAAAGTCACTGGGAATGCTTCCACGCATTTCTTGCATTCGTTGATTAAGCCTTTGGTGGGAGAAATCTGGAATTGTGCTTTGATACAGGACAGGACTTAAGTGGAAATGAAGTGTGGGGAAAGCACTTAACCCCTGCCACAGTTAATTACTATGAGCATCGTGGCTGAGCATTTGTGGGACTTCTGTGAACAAAATCCAAGGTAGTGTTTGTTTTATGCAGTACCAGCAGCCTGCCCACAGGTTCTCCGATAGCCTCTGGTTTTGCCTGAGGTGGGAGATACCTGGGGCTGGCATTTGTTGGAAATTTATCTTGTGGGAGGTGTGCTTTCTGCATGTCAGAGTGGATGAATTAACTCACAGTTTGAAATGAGTGTTTAGGATTCACAAGCACTTCTATGTTGTAAAGCCATTTGAGAGGACAGGGCATTGTGTTATATTTTGGCAACAGAGATGTAGCCACTTCAGTCCAGTAGCAGTTGTTGTACCTGTTGGTGGTGAGGCTCTGCAACACTTACTGCTCCCTGAGGAAGAGTCAGCCAAACACAGATACAACAGAGCTTACAAATGAGATAATATAACATGGTAGCCTGTGGTAGCTAGCAAATGGCCTAGATGATTCATTAGGTAACCTCCAACCCTACTTTGTCCTTTCTTGTGCATTAGGAAATCTTGAGTCGATTTAGAGTGTCCTGAGCAATGTTAGCAGTGAGAGTATTTTACTTTCCAAATCACAGCACACAATGAAGTTGGATTACACGTGTAACAATTCACTGAGGCTGAATAAATGGCTGCTTAAAAAGAATATGGTGGTAGGCATTTAACCATCACTATCTAACTGCAAGATAAAGCAGTAATCATTTTGTTTCAGTAAATTAAATGCCAGCAGGAAAAGAAAAGAAAGAGGCTGAGGCACTGTGACAAACATGGTGCAGTACACTAAGAATCAAGTATGGAGAAAGGTGATTCATTAAATTAAAGACTAACTTTGGAAGAAAGACTGTAACAACCTATCACTATAAACCAAATAATAGCTTATATGTGGTCTTCTGCCATCTCATATTCTGTTATTTGTCCCTTGTTAGAGAACAGAGAGATCTGACAGCAGTGATGGAAAAGGTAATGAGTGGTGAACTTTGGATTGCTTGGACAGTGTCAGCATTTGTCAGCTTCAGTAGAGACATTAAAAGCCACCACAGTACCTTTAAAGGTGTAAGTTGGGTGTTTAGGAAGCACTGAGCTCAAAGTTTAATCAGTGATGCCAAGTCTCAGGTATGTTGCTAATTAGCTTTGCAGAGCTGCAGGGACCGACTCAGGTTTATAGCAGCTCTAGAAAGCCAGATTTTATGTGATGTCTTTCTGTTTTCAGTGTTGCTTGTGCAGAAAGTCTATTTCTGCTTACCTAAGACTTGAATTTTTAGGTGAAAATAGTTTCCTTATCAAAAAAATAAATAAATCAGCCATTATGTTGGAATGTCAACTTCAAAATGTATTTTCTAAGAGAAATGATGGCACACCATAATACTGACATAGAAATATCTTGCTGTTTAGTGACTTTTATTTTGAAGGATCCCCAAATCCTCTACAAATTCTGGTCCATGTTTCCTTCCCTGATCTGCAGGGAGTATTTAATAACTTCTACTGTGTTCGTTACAGTACTTGGAATGCTGTTGATAGTGATTTACTGTGAAGATTGTAGGGGCTGAGTTGTACATATAGGTTGGGTCTCTCATTTATAGTATGTAGATTATTTGAGCACATATAGGTGCTTATAAATAATCTCAGTTTCACCACAGTACCATAGAGGGCCAGTGATGTGGTCCTTTTATTCATCAGAGAAGGATGCTCTTCGCTGTGTTGAAAAGCAACTGCTCTTCAGTAACAGATAGGAAACGCAGCGATAACCTGGCTGTCATCGCATCGCCTTAGGAAGCAGGATAATGCAGAGTACATCAGGCCAGAAATGCAGCAGATGCAAATCCGTGTAGTTTAGCTGAAGCCGGGGGAGTGATGTCGATGTGTGTTCGTTTTGGTTGTCGTATTGAGCTAATTGAGGGAACATTTTACCGCTAGCTGAGCTTCTGGCCCAACATCACAATTTCCAAACCCTACTGGACTGAATACAGAGTTTTAAATACAGTGTTTTATTATGTGTATAATTATTTATAAACTCCCACCTTTAAAGATATTTTCCTATGAGTTTCTGTTGTGAGGAGTAAAATGTAATCTCTTGTCCTGGGCAGGTAGATACAATTCACAGATTTAAATGCTAACAAATACGAGGAGTCTCATATGTCCCTGCCTAGTTGTGGTTTGGGTAGTCACGTTGTGTAGATCATTTCCATTGTTGTCTCAATTATCTGAAGCTATTGATTGTTAAATGTTATGAAGTTAATTTTAATTTCAAAATGCAAGTGAATGGCACAAGTTAACTTTTTTATGTTCTTGCTGCTGAGGTTGTGAAGTTTGTTATGGAAAGGGTATGGCAGGCACTTGAACTGCTGTGGAATACTGGGAACTATACAGAAGAACAGAGTTCTCCAGTCTCACTCTCTTGCTTTTTTAGGGTTGTTAGTTTTGTTTTGAAACAGCCTCACCCATTCTGAATTATCGGTAGTTATTTGTGGAACTGGACAGAAATGTATTTGTTCACTGAAAAAAGTGAGGTTTTGTGTCAACCAGAACTAGTCACACGTGTACCATTGGGCCTGAAACCAGTTTCTCTAGGCCTTGGAAAAATAGATGGGTTGGGTTGGGGTATTTCTATTTTTTAGTTTGGTTGGTTGGTTTTTGTTTTAATATCCTTAATATTAAAAAATCAGTTCTCCGCACAGCAGTAAACATGAGGGATCTTTACAGGTCCATAAGTCTGTTTTCAGAGAACTGAGTCTAGGAGCCTTGTAGGTAAGACAAGGGCCCAAACAATACATTGGGCGCTGGTATTTCTGTAGCAAATATTGAGGAGTCTCTCAGAGAAAAACAATAACCTATGGAAAGATTTTTTCTTTCCTGAGTCTGTTTTCTCTGTCTTCAATGCCTCTATTTCATCACCTTTACTATTACTATATTTGACACACGGTCACAGGCTTTCAGAGGCAATGGAATATTACACTCATGGTCATGTTAGAGAGTTTTTTCCTGATTCATCCTGTGTATGTAGACCTTCATGATGAGTCTTTTCTGGCTATTAGCTAAAAGGGACTGTGGGAATGGCCAAAGGAAAAAATCTCTCCACTTTGCTGCTGGCAGACAGGCCTTTCCTTTCTGCCACTGGGAGGAGCATGGAAACTAGAGAAAACAGGTCTTCCTCCTTAGGAGCAGAAGGCTGAACTCCCAGACTGGGAAGACTGAAGTCGACATCCATATCAACTTTGCTGCTCATTTGTGGGGATTGATGGTCTCATCTTTTGGGATATCAGTGAATACAGTTTTTTTTGGCTTGAATACTGAGATTATTTGGGCACTTTGCTTTTATTTTTCCCTTTCCAGCCTTACAAACTGCATAGGAATTTTGGACATTTGTCCAAGTGCGCCATCACAAATGGACCAGTTATCACTTTGTGCAGCTCAAGCCCTGTTACAGCTTCTGGGCTGGGATGTAGCTGTAATCGTGCTAACTCTGCTTTTGTTCTGGCGCTGCCAGAACAGGTATGTGCCCCTCAACATGACCTAAAATCTTCAGGGAAACAGCGTGTTGAATGATATATTTATTTATTTTAATTACTGTCATTATTACCTGTTGCTCTGTTTTCCTGCCTTTAGATAAATCAGCTGGGCAGCTGTAAGCAGGTTGTAGAAAAATGGCTGTTCTCCAACGGGGTGAATTGCTGTTGTCAGATGCAGTCGTGCAGTCTAGGAGCTCGAGGGCAGAGGCTCTGTTCATAACAAGAGTGCAGGAAGAGCTGTGTTTATGGAAGGAGTGATGCTGGAAGTGACTCTAGCCCTGCTGTGCTACAATGTATGTTTCAGAACAAAAGAAAGAAAGTCAAATTACAGGAAGTGAATGAATCCAGACCCCTTTAGGGGCATAGGGAAACACTAGCTTTCCACCTTGGGAAATAAAGCCACACTGATTATTTAAGGTCTGCCTGTAAGGTCTGAAGCTCTGATGGCTGCCTCAGACACAAACACACGTGTACACAAGGCGGTGTAATGGCTTGTATTCAGAATGTGGAACACAACGGGATAAAATGTCAGTGAGTCACTTTGACGTGCAGTACAGTAGCAGTGCAGCACTACAGGGATATGGTCCCATAAAATGGAGGTTTCCAAATGATAGCACAAATTAACAATAAACCTCAGGGCACGGTGTAATTATTTACTTTGCTAAATAACACAGAGGAACTATGGTTTAATTACAGTAGTTTAGCTATGCAATAGAATTGCAGAGACTGTAGCTTCAGTGCATGGCATTAATGAGCCTTGCTATCGGTTACTTCTAATATTGGATAATGTTCCTTTTGTTTTAAATCATCCTTTTAAAATTAGTTCCATGCAGATGAGAAGGAACCCTTCCAGAGTATCACAATGGATTGTTTTTGTTTCCAAAAGACACAACCCAACAAGGCACTTGATATTACAATTATGCTCAGTAAAGCCAGATGCGTTTGGCTCTGCGCTTGTGTCATTGACATCCCATTTGTGCTAGCTTTTGATGAAATTCAAGCAAAAAAGGATGCAACTGGGCATCTTCAGATGGCAAGTCTGCATTTCTCAGTCCTGTCATCAATCCAATCAACTCCTTTCATCTAAAGAAGATTGGAGAGGAGAATAATGCACATTAAGTAATAGCTTTTTCGGAACATTTAGGGCATACTAATTAATAAATAGTTCATTACAATGTTAAGGCCCAGTTTTATTTTCATTGAAGTCAATGGCCCAGCTCCCTCAACTGAACAAGAACAGAGTTAGCTGTTGCTGCGTAGTGTCCCAGAAAATAGATCCTTCCTCTGTTGTTACTAATCCCTCCTCTTTTCTAGCCTTTTCTCTAGCTTGTCGCCTGCCTGCTCTAGGATGATCTTTCCCCACAATTACAAGGCTGCAGACACTTCTTTAGGTACTGGTATCCTACTGGCAGTCCAAGGATGTCTCATTTCAGATAACGACAATTCTGTCCTCGATGGTGGAAGATGCCATACAGCCATTCATGTTGCTGTCACCATGTGACTGTTGAAGGCGTTTGTGGTCTTTCCTCCCTTCCTGCAATAATTTGCACCTCCTAGGTTTTGCCTTCAGGCCTGTCTTACTTCTTATACTGACTTGTCTCTTGTTCTCTGCTCTGATGAGTCTCTTCTAGATTAACCTGCATCAGTTAGCCGTCCTGTACTATGTATTTTTGAGGAAGGAGAGGGTTGTTTTGCGTTTATTTATTTTTCCTCTTCATCCCACCTTTTGTTTTCATTATCATCAAATACTTCTGATGAGCCCAGAGCCTCCCTGCGTTGTTGCAGCCTTGGTCAATAGTTCGACATAATCTTTGCCTGGGAAGCTATTCTTCATTTTAGTGGTCTGTACTGTACAGGAGGTCGTTCTTACCCAGCTGGTTTGAGCTGGGATCTCTTATTACTGGCCATGATCAAAGCCATGATTAGAGCTTGAAAAGGAAGGCTCAGCAAATTATTTTGTGGAAATGAGAGTAGAATCTTTACAACTCCAGAAATTAGTCATTACCTTGTAATTAAATTCCTCTGAATTCCAAACCTAAGTGGCATCTTGGGCCAGCCAGTTCCTCAGATAAACTCTGCAATAAATTAAAATTGAATTATGTATACATTAAAGTATCTCTAAAATACTGCTGCTTTTAAGTTCAGTTACGTGTCCCGCAGCTTCCTTTGTTATGAGAGGAAGGAATCTGGGTTTTATTCATCTTTGTGGTGCCGTTCCTCATTTTATGTAGTCGTATCCCATTCTGTTTCATACCCTCAAACTTTGAAGCTATGACAATTTGTAGCAGGAACAGTGTGAACAGAGCAGGAGGCTGCATGTCAGGAGTGGTTACCAGTTGGGCAGAACCTGGCAGTTACGGACATCTGTGTTTCTTGATGAGGTGGGAGATGGAGGGCCTGGGGTAGGAGAAGTGAGCACTGTTCCATGTGCTTATTATGAAGAGTGTTTAATTTTTTGATAGGCTTTTCAGTTGCTCTCAGAGGAACAGTTTATTTGCCTTTCTCATAGGTGCTTGCAGTGAGCTGGACTGGAGGAGCAGCTGGAAGAGAGAAGGGGATTATGGTTACTGCCTGCAATTCACACCTGACAGGCTGTTCATTTCATTTTAGCTACGGATGCTGATCTAAGCTGTGCATCTCAGCTATGCATGGTAAATTCAGTTAGGCAAAATGGGCTTGCCTTTCCCTGCTTTATACCTCTAAAGAGATCAACTGCTTTTCACAGACATGCTCATAAAAGACCCAAAGCACTTTGTGTTGAGCAAGGTCATATTAACATGGAAATCTAGGTTGTTCACTGATACAGCTGTCCAGGCTTAGTTAAGTTTCATGTATTGGGAGCTGGTAATTCTTCAAACTGTCAATTTTGGGGTGGATGAGTGACTCAAACAGATGTATTAATACCTGGCAGTGGGAGTACTGTAGCCTGTGGTTATACAGACTAGGGCTAGCATCTTGCCAAGATTCAGAAAATCAATGAAAGAGTGGTAAAAAAGGGAATGCCATGCACATCAGGAAAAGCTCTGGTGTTTCCTTTCACCTCTGAGGAAGAAAAAGAAATGAAAGACTGGTTTAGTGCTAATTTTAGTTGTAACACCTAGCCATACCAGGGAAGTTGGCATTTTCTTCTCAGAAATGTGGCTGTGCATCGTCATGTCCTGGCTCAGTTGTGGTTTGGGTAATCACGTTGCATAGGTCATTTCCATTGTTGTCTCAATTATCTGAAGCTATTGATTGTTAAAGGTTATGAAGTTAATTTTCGTTTGAAAATGCACATGAATGGCACAGTCATAAAACTAGTTATATACCATTTAGCCTAAACCAAGTTTCTCTAGGCCTTAGAAAAATAGGTGGGTTGGCTTATCGTTTGGTTTGGGTTTTGTTTTAATATCCTTAATATTAAAAGAATCAGTTCCCTGCGCAGCAGATATTGGGGATTTTTACAGGCCCACAAGTCTGTTTTCACAGGACTGAAGGTAGGAGCCATGTAGGTAAGACAACAAGGGCCCAACAGTATGTTGGGTTGTCAGGTTTGCCTGTAGAAATGCCAAGGGTTGTGTACAAGGAAACCTTGTGCAGGCGGAAAGGAAATCTGAATCCACTCTAGCTCAGGAGCAAATACAAGCAACAGCAGGACTGTGAAGGCAAATAGCATTCAGACAAGCCTAAAGAAAGCTGCAGCTGAAGCAGTGAAACCAGCCCGTTTATCACCAGGACCCTGCTGTATGCCCCATGCATTTCCCATTCCTGTGACCAGCACACTGTACATTCAGGGTTGCAGAAGTGATGATCCATAAAATTTATAAATATAATCAATTCGGACAGCAGCAGCAGAGTTTAGAGAAGCCTCATGCCACAATCACCCGCTTCCCACTGTTAAAGACGTGTAGCCAGAGCATTGTTGATCTGCCTGGTACAATCAAAGATGTTTGCATGCTGCACTGAACATATGCTCTGGGTACTCTCCACAGGGCCTGGCAGATTGCTTCCTCTGTGCAGTCATTTGTGTGCTGCTGCTGCTGCTGCTATTCTCTTGCCCAAATGCAGGTCTGAAACCAACACAATTTCCAGTTCTGCTTTAAGTATCCCTGAGGCTGGGTCTCTCAGAGGACTGCGTGTTAAAAAGGTGCTATTTCTGGGCCAGCCTTAAAAAGCAGAATACCCTGAGATCTGAGGATATTTGTATTTTGAAAGATGTTTTGGGTTTTTGAATTATTGTGGGCTAGAAATTTAAGAGCTTACCAACTGTTAGAATAAAAACTCAAACCTGACTCTGGTTTGGCTTTAAACCCAGATTTCCCCCTGAAACTGATCTTGGCGCTGAAGACGGCTCTCTTGGTTTAGCTCCTCTGTGTGTGATATATGAGCAGCTTATAAAGTGTACTTTTTGATAACAGCTTGATGAAAAATTTTGCCTTACATAAATAGTGCCATGAACTCAATGTACCATTTTGCCTTTATTAGATGTATGTGGGCTGCTCAGATCTGAAACATGCACTCTGATCCCAACAGGTCTTAGAGGTTCCTTGTTGTAGGAGGTTCGGCCAAGAGAAGGGAAGGGGTTAGAAGAAGTAGTTGTGCTGTCTCTGTTCAGTTCCTAGCTGCTGTATTGTACAGCAGAATGACTTACGTTTACACTGCTGAGATGTTAATCCACTTTCTGTATCGACAATCCCTCTTTCCTTCCAGCTCAGCATTTTGTCTTTTCCTCCCCTTCTTTTTTTCCAGTGGCCATATGGGCATTTTGGCTTCGAGTTGAAGCGCAGGACACTGTAGTGCAAACAGGCAAACTTTGCATATGGGCTGCTGCTTTGTTACAGCAGCTAATATCTGCTCAACAGTGAGCAGAAACCTGTTTAAAGAGGATATGAGATACCAATGCAGCTGGTTAGGTACAAGTTTCAACTTTATAAACTTCTTAACAGGAAGAATGGAGCAAGTGCCAGAAGAACAAAAGAATGATCCTAACTGACATCGTATTACTAGGATAAAATCACTCTCTCGGTCCATTCAAGCAATGATAGATGGGATGTGTACACAGCATTGATCACCGCACATTATATTTCCTCAGCCTGTCTGTTACCTACCAGGAGGGTGTACTGCCAGATTTTTAAGCAGTTTATGCTTATCTGTGAAAGGCCCACATTTCACCCACACTGAGATTCTTCTCCACTATTTTGGCAGTGTGAGAAGATCTCTTTATGGCTCAGAATCAGCCCCAAGATCTTTGTTAAGCTCCTTTTCCTTTCCAATCCAGCATCAAGCCAAAATCAGAGTGTATTTTAATTCTCTTTGTCAAGTGTCATGGACCCCTGAGGTTAGTTTCCAGTCCCTGCTTACTGGGAGGAAAGCTGCAAAGGCACAGAGCCACTGAACAGCCAGGCATGTTAGGGGATGCTGTATCCTACATGGATGAAACAGAAGTAGGAATTGAAATCAGAGGAAAGGGCAAAAACACCTCAGTCCCTCTCTCAAACATCCCTCTTATTCTGAAAGTTAACTTTTTTTCAGGCTGATTCTTTGTATTTTTGGAAAATTATTTGTGTTTTCCTGTTCTATTTGAAGACCTAACTAGTAATAATCCCAAAGATCACCAGAGATTTTCTTCTGGAAGCAAGAACTAGCTCTCCCAATAAAATGTGCTTAGAGGTTTATTTTCTAGACTGTGGGTCCAGTCCTTTTCAAACAGATACTTGCTTGTCTTCTAAGAGTGGACTACAGGGGGACTAAAGGATACTTTTTAATTGATATCCTTGGTATATATTGTAAGTACTCTAGAAGTGAAGCAGTTTCTTGGGAACTGTGCTGTGAGCACCATGGAAAATCAATGTCAAACAAGTGCACAATGTGTATCCGCTTTGCCATTTCTGCTTTGGCCATCTCTAGGCGCAGCACTGCCGCTTGTGATATGAGTCTGAAGTAATCTATTGAATTTTAAACCATCCAGACCTTCAGACTGTGGCTCTTGTTCAAGTGAAAGGCACAATTACCTCCTCTATTAAATATGCTAATGAAGACAGAATAGGGTTGGGTTGAGGGGTAAAGCCATTGTTGGCTTTTAATGACACATATTTTCTTTTGGCATTTTATTTTAATGAGAGCTGTCCTATTAAGCTTTAATACAGTCAGACTTCTGATAAAAGCCCTTATCAAAAACCACGCCATAGGAAAGTAAATTAATTTAATTGTGGCAGCTAAACAAATGGACCGTTTTCTTGGGTTGGAAGGGAGAGCGAATATGATCTAATAACACCACTCTTATTACTATTTCTGATATGTAAATTAAAAGCGTTGAGTAGCAAAATGATCCATAGCTTCCCTAGATAGAGCAATAAATGGGAGCCGGGGTGTTTTTTTCACACAGAAAACTGATATAATTAGAAGACTGTTAACATACTTTTTTTTTAGCTGTGTGAAATGAACAAGCCACAGGAGACCGGTTCGTCATAATAATTAAAGTTCAGGAATAGTTTTATATTACCATAAGTGAGATTTGAGTGATATTGTTTTAATTTACTGTAAATAGCTGCTTCTTGGTTATTTTTTTTTTTATTTATTTATTTTTAAGAAAGCCTTTTTAATTTTAAGAGAAATATGTCTCATCTTTGGGTGATGGTTCTGTTTGTTTCAAATGCTCTGTAGTCTGTTATTTGCCAAGGGCATACATTAAATATCTTCCTAATGTGAGGAACATATGGGTTAGCACTTCACAACAGCAAACAGGCACAACAGTTTCTCTCTCACGCAGAGTACACACTGAGCGTGATCATTGGATATTGCTGAATTTCAGAATTTCCTTAAATTCCAAAGGCATTCTTTACAATAAAAGTTTATGAAGTGTTGAGAATGAATTAATGACAAGGAAATGGTATCTGGGCTGGGCATACTTTGTGCTCTTTGGAATTTAATAACATTTACATTGTTTTGGTGTGTCTGGTATGGCTTGCACAGTGCAGTAGGCAAATAGGACCGTGTGGCACAATGAGACCTTGTATCAGATACAGCCACCCTCAGCTTGGGCTTTGGGGCTGTCTCTGTCACACTGAATGACAGCCATTGGAGGAGCTTGTGAAGCTCCGGGGAGAGCAGTGTAATGAGAGATGGAAGGTTTTCTGCTTCAAAATGTTACTGCTTTGGGGCATTCTGAAGCCAACAGGATGGTAGTTTTGGTTTGGCCACTGCAATGAATAGTCCCTTGAGTGGCTCTCATGGTTGTCCCATTTGAGAATGTTCAGGGTCTGCTCCCGACAACCTCCAGTGGGTACAGAGGCAGAACTGCACTGCTTTTGGTTCTCCCTGAGCTGGCTTCATTTTCAGGATACACCTTGCGATGCAGGTCCAACTTGTGTCCCAAACGCTATGTAAAAAACATGCCTAAAAAGGAGGAAACCTTTACTAGCTTAAGCTTGAAATTAGTCCTTTAGTAGCTGTTAGGATCTCCGAAAATCCCACCCCAAGTATCCAGCATCCCGATCACCTCCAAGGCTCTGATCCTTTGGCCTGCTCTGAAAGTGAGAAGTATCTTTGTGCAGTGCCCATAGCAGCTCTGGAGGCAAAATTGCTCTTCCATTCTAAAATAAGGTGCTTTCTTCACCCCGGCTCTTAAACCTGTCTTCACTCGTGTTCTTTTGGCGTATTCAGTTCAGTCCTAAATCCCTTCTAGATATATTTGCAGGCTTTCTGTAGTTGTTCCTGCATGGATGATTTAAGGCCAGCAAATAACTTTTTCCCAGAGTATGCAAGTGTCCTCTCCAATAAATAAAAGCCACATCTCTCATCACTGGGCACCTTGGGACTTGTGTAACAATTCCACTCCTGTTTAGTTCAGATGGCATGGAGCACAGTCCAATTGTCTGATGTCGCAGAGGTCTGCCATTTCAGACAGGACTGATTTTCCACCTATAATGGACAATAGGACAACTCTGTGTTGGGAGGGAAACAAGAAGCCATTGTAATCTGCATTAGCTTGTGGCTATTCTGCTCCATATAAGTCTCCAGCAGTGTCTAAGTAACCTTAGTTATGTGGTGCAAGTAGTGCAAGAAGCCAAACCTAGAGTTAAAAGGATTCCCATACAGTCGTTCAGAGCAGCTATGGGTGCTGTGAGCCCACAGCTATTGTCTATTCCTAAACATTGGCATTTCATTCATTTTGGCTTTCAATCATCATTTAAAATACATGCATCAGTGTCAAGAATCCCGGTTTCTCTGTAATGCCCAGAGACACACATCCAGAGGCACGCGTTACAGGCTATATAAATGGAAGTGGAGTGCAATCTTTCTTTGTGACACTCAAAACGCTTTGTAGACATGAGCTAGTGAACAGCCGTTCTGCAGGAGCTGTATCTCAACAGCGTAGTTTAGCCCTGTGTGGAACGGAGAGCAAAGAATAGCATAGATGGCCCATAAATAAGAGATGTGAGTTAGTATTGCTTAGGAAACAAGCATCTGGAGAAAAGGGTAAATTTAGGATTCAGAGAAAAGGGTAAATTTAGGACTCAAAGAAAATATTACTGGCAAACATAACCTTTACCTGAGTGAATTGATTTATCTATAGATCATAAATAAGCTCAGATTTGATCTCTCCAAGCTCTTCAAACTTGTCTTGATTACTTTTTCCTAATTCCCAGAAGAGGATTTAAGAATTGGTCTGGGTTAAAACTGTAGGGAAAAGTTGAAATGATCTGGATTAAATTCCTGGATCTGTTGTGGACTTAAATGCTGTCTAAAATATTACTGAATTATTGCCTTTTGCCTCGGTTTTCTGTCTTTACAATCAGGGTGACAGGCCTTCCCTGAGGTAAAGGGAACTGAAGCCATGCTTCAGTTCTAACTGAAGCCATGCTTCTAAACTGATACAAGCTAATTGATGTATAAACAGTGAGAAAAATCTCACAAGCTGTCTTAATAATGCCTGTCCTCAGTGAGGTAATGCCAGGAACTCAAGTGGATGTTAGTGGAGAAGTCCCCTCCGCTTACTGCAGTGGTTATTTGTGCTATTTAAGTTCTGTCAACTTTACAACCCTTGCTAGAAAAACTGCTGTAAAATTCTGCTTTACTAAACTTCTTCACTGAAACCTGCTGATTGGGAGGCTGTAGGCCTTGATTTCAGTTCTCTTCGAGAAGAGATAAAGCAACGAGGCAGGGTGACAGTGCTTCATAGAATCATAGAATAGTTAGGGTTGGAAAGGACCTCCAGATCATCCAGTTCCAACCCCCCTGCCGTGGGCAGGGACGCCTCACACTAAACCATCCCACACAAGGCTTCGTCCAACCTGGCCTTGAACACTGCCAGGGATGGAGCACTCACAACCTCCCTGGGCAACCCATTCCAGTGCCTCACCACCCTAACAGGAAAGGATTTCCTCCTTATATCCAATCTAAACTTCCCCTGTTTAAGTTTTAACCCGTTACCCCTTGTCCTGTCACTGCAGTCCCTGATGAAGAGTCAGGATGGTTGCTATGTGTACTGAACCACTGTGCTTCGCAGTGATGAACCTTGTGATGGTGCAGAGCTGCTGCTCATACCTCACCGTGATCTTCTCCAGATGGGACCTAATGGTGGAAGGAAAAAGGATCTGCACCCTCACACTGTAGAGAAGCAGTTGTCTGTGCAGGGACTGAATCTCTGAGTTGCACAGGGGGTTCTGTGTGTTCCACAGGGCCAGTTTTCCAAGGGGACTCAGCAAGGTTGTGTCATAGGTTCACATTTTTCAAAGGAAATTCGTAGCCACCACGGTGAGGGATGTTTGAAAGCCCAGCTCTGGTAATGACTGCCAGGCTCTACTTCCTGGTGGATGTAGTATTACAGTTAATGCTGCTGCTACCTGATTCAGAGGACGATGGTGAGACTAAATTTCTTCTTTTCATGAAGACTTGGAAGTTCGGGGATGACAAGTGTTCTGCAGGCAGGGTTGATATGATTAAGATGATACTTTATTGATAAGGGTGTATTTGGGGAGGGTAGCAATTTACGTCTGGCCTCCCACACAAACTAGCCTTAATTTTCATCTGCCATCTTGAGGCACGCTGGGGAGGAGAGTAAATTCCCACCGTCAGGCTGGAAAGAGCATTACTATAATTCTGATTTAGTACCATTTCCTATTAGTCCCAGCCTCTCATCAGCCATGCTCAGATGATAATTTATGTTTTAATGGGCAGAGCACTTTACTGCCCACAGGCTTCTAAACCAAGCCAGGATTTATGTCCTATACCTCTGAAATACCATATATTTATTTCCCTGGCACTCAGGGGTGGTGGAGCTGAATCTGTAAAGAGCCCAGCTCTGTGCCTGCGCTTTGCTGGGAGGGGCCTCAAATGTGGTTTTTGTTTGAAGCCAGGAACAAGTGGTGGCAGATGCAAGGAAAAGTAGCTTTGTCCTGTAACAGGGATGGAGGAGGAATCGTGGAAGGTAGCGCTGTCATAGGGTGGTTATGCCGTTTGTACCTCAGCTTGCCTGTACATCTGTTCTTTCCGAAAGGCATAGCCTTCTGGTTTTCCTGACAGAGGGCAGGGATTTGCCGCTGCAACTGCCGTGGGAAGAGTCCCCCCCCGGGCACATAGCCCTGGCTGGTGCTCTGTGCTCATCCCTGCCCTTTGCTGTCATGGAAACATAGAATGTTTAGGGTTGGAACCTAAGGTCACATAATTCAAACTGCCTTTACCATGAGCAGGGATGCTCATGTTGCAAGGAGACCTGGCATGACTTTTCTCAGCACAAGAGTGATAAAGTAGCAGAAGGGCTTTTTAAAGAGACAGAATTATTGTGTATACTTAAAGCTATTTATATTCATGCAGGCCAAAATCTCATGAGAGACTGAGGTAAGGGGGGAAGGCACTGTGCAGTGTCGAACTGGTGTGAGAGCGAGTGTTGAAGGAGGAAGGAGGTGGTGAAGCCCACTACATCTGGTTTCTCTGGCCTATAGCATGCCAGCCATCTCCATCATGTTGATTTAGAGCAGCCAGGCAGCGCTTGGGACTGGGCTGGGAGTTGGTGCAATTCTCACTGTTCAGGCATTTTTTAGGCCTAAAAGGCATTAGGCATTGATTTATGTTTCCAGCTGTTCTATAGCTCAGCACGCCCTGATGAGAGACGGGGAAAAGCTGGCCGTCTGCCTTGCCTTGGTCTTTGACTGCCAGTTTGCTTCTCTCTGTTCTGTGTTTCTAAACTATCTGCAGGCCTCTATTTCCTGCATCTCCAGTTCTAATAAGTCTCAATTAAACCTTCCCACTCAGGCTACCTGACCATTAACTGCCTTCAATAAATCTTCTGGTTTCCAACTACTAAACTCCACTGGGCATTTAATTTAAATATATGGTGGCCAAATTGCTTTGCTTTAGGTGGGTTTCTTTTATATAACTTACAAAGGTAAGTTATATAAAATCAACTGTGGCAAGCTTGTTCCATTTTATTAGAGACAGAAATGTGGTCCAACACTTGAAATGCTGTCAGGCACTTGGTGACAAGAAATGTGTGTGTGTGTTTGTGGGAGCTACATGGAAAAAATACTGTTTGTAGTGCAGAAGACTGGTTTCATCTAAAAGAGCGGATTTTTTTTTTTTCTGTTAAAAGCATATTTACAGCTCAGGAGCAGATGAAATTTAAGAAGTTTGAAAGAAAAACAAAAACCAGAAAAAGAAGTCACAAAGGGGAAGGAGAACTGTGATGGTAAACAAAAAACCTAAATGTATCATTGGAGTTAGTATTTACAGCAGATGGTGCTTCCAAACCCTTGGAGAGGTGAGGAATTATAAATGACAGGTGCTGTAGAAACAAAAAACCAGACTGTCGTGAACTTGGTGTGAGGCAGAACGAGAGGAGGGGACAAAGCAGACAAATGGGGAGAGGAAAGGTGTAGGGTTAGTAGGAAAACAGGAATTACAGCTTGGCATTGACGAGTATTGTCAGGGCTGAAGTGCAGTCATCACAACTTGAACTTTCCAGAAGCTTTGCGGAAAAGCCTGGGTTTTGTTCTTACTTACAGTGAGGAAGTGCTGGCGTTCAAAAGTAGGAGGTGTTGGAAAGCCTGACCAGAGCTTTGACAGAGTGGACTAATTCTCCAAATCAGGATTTGGTTCCATCTTGAAATGGTATCATTTAAATACTGTGATGTGTAGCAGAAACCACAAGTTACATGGCGTTAGGTGCCCTTCTCTTACCATGAGGACTGGTTGGAGTGTCCCCAGTTCTTATGGTCTGCAATTGCCAATCATGAGTAACAAGTTCTTTTGTTTCATTCCTATGCCTTGGGAGTGTGGCTGTTGTACGAGGCTGGATGCGGGCAGTGGTTCCTGTGTGGTGGAGGATGTTGACTGGTTCTTTCATAGAGCATCTCCTGTCTTGAGAGATGCTTGAGTTAGGAGGCAGGGATATCACTACTTTGTTACAAGCATTTCAGCCACTGATCATCCCATTACTGCTAGCAGCTCCTGAGATGGTCTGTTTAAAACTCAGTAGTTTTGTAGGTATATTTTTAACATGTGCAAACATTACTCTGGCCTTTCCCAGACTCACATCCCCAATGTTTGCTTTCTGTTTCACCTTTAAGTGGAACCAATAGCAAGGTTTAAATAGGGAGTTCTGAGAATAATGTTTTGCATCCCAGCAGCAAACCAGCCAGCTGCTTTGTGTGTGACTGGCTCAGAGGCATGGATCAATGTTCATATGGGTATGGGATGCAGGGGAATGAGTCAGTTGAAAGCTTGTGGCTAGTTTTGTAGAGAAAATCTGTGAGATTGTGCATAAATAATGGTTAAACCAATCATTAACACATAGACCTCCCCAGCTAAACCACTGGAGTGGCTGATGGATCTGTGCCTCCCCTGCACCTGACTGTGCAGCTGGGCCCTGCAGTAGCTGCTTTGCTCTGGGGTGAAGGAGAATGCTATCTCCATTTGCCAGAGACATAGCAGAACAGCGACTCACCAATGCAAGGAATTAATGAACTTGGCTCTTTTCTGAGAGCTCATATTTTCATGTCCTCTTCCCAGCAAGTCCTACCTTAATCTACCTGAGGAGCTGTGCTTGCTTGATATAGTGCCTTCCCTTCCCTGTAAGAGTGTGCTTGAATCTCACTGTTGATGAGCTTGGACTCATTTTTGGGGCTGGATGCTGGCTCTGACCTGTCCTCTGTGTGTTACTGTGCTCAGTGTAGGTGCTTTGAACATGGAGTTAAAAAGAGCTCAAAACTTTCTTTCCTGACACAGGGTCATGCCCTTTTAATATGAAAGCATTTAAATGTATTTAATCACTGCTGCCTAGAGGAGTTCTCTGAGCATTTAATACACATTATTGTTGAGAAGCTATTAAAGTGGTTTAATTTATTTATATTCATTTATGTTGCATCACAGCAGAACATCCACTTTCCTCTAAAATTACATTGTGCTGAGCACTGGAATTTCTTTCTTGTAATGCTCAGTTGAAGGCTTTATTCAGTCATACTGTAGTTACAGGTTTCATGGCAGTCGTTACTCCGGGTTTTTGCTGCTGTGGCATGGGTCCGGAGGTGTTTGAGTCTTTTAAAGTATATTAGCTTATTTTAGCCACAGGCATCTTTCCTTTTGAATCCTCCAGTTCTTTGGGGGACACATTGCTTGTTTGTCAAGTCAGGTCTGTGTTAGCCTTGCTTTGTATGTTAGCATCTCATCTTCACAATTCAGAATTTAGAGTCTTCAACTCTTAAATAGGTAGAAAATCTTTTCCTGCAGGAAATAATAGTGTCAGTATCAATACAGGTCCTCCCTGAGGGCAGCACAAGCTTGGCTGTTTAGAGGGGTGGTTGGTGCACCCAGAGGCACACATAGGGTCCCCAGTAGGTGGGCTCTTCCTAAGTTAAAGCTACTCCATTGCCTTAGTTGCAGTAGCTATTTGGTTCTCTGTCCTTACTTGATGTCCAATGGCATAAGCTAAATCAGCTGGAATTGTCAGGCTGACTACCTCAAATGCTCCCATATCAAAAAATAACATGATACTCTCTCTCAGCAGCTACAGCAAGAACCAACTTTGGAGTCCTCTAAATTTGAAAGAAATTATCATTTTTAACTATTCAATTTCAGAGTACCGTAATTTCCATTTACCTTAATGGGTGTCTTTCTAATAGTTATTATTTAAAGAAATTTACTTAATTTCTTCGACTGATTTTCTGTAAACTGCATTGCCATCAACATATGGGACATTTAGATATAAAACTAAGGATGCAGAAGGTAATTTCAATTAAGAGAAAAGATAAAAATTAGCAAGTAGGAAGGCAACATCTGTGTTCTTCTGCAGGGAGGGGAATACATCCACTGGCAGGAAGATGCCTATCTCAGTGAGAATGAGTCAGGTCTGAAGAAATTAACATTGTGTCAGGTGAATAGCGAAATTACTGTCTTTTCCGAAAGAGGATTGGTGACATCATTTGAAACTGGCAGCTGGCAGGTTCAGGATGAAAGGAGGTGCTGCTTCACCAACTGCATAACCCCTGGAAGTCCTTGCCAGGGGATGCTGTGGATTATAAAAGTTTATGTGGGTTTGGAAGGGGAAAGAGCATCTTTACAGAAGAAAAATCCATCCAGTAGTGTGTGTGTATATATATATATATACACACACACACTCATACATTCTTTTCTTTCCCTTGGAAATCCATGCACTGTAGACTGCTGCTGGCTGAGGGCTTGGGGTGCTCACCCTGTCTTCATGCTCTCCTTTAGACATTCTCCCCCAGGGATCTTCGAGGTCGTAGTGAGGAGAAATATGTGCCTGTGGTCTGACTCAACCCCAAACCAGCACAGTTGAATCCAAAGCTGACGTCAAGGATGCCTAAAGTAAAAGAAATAGTCCCTATTCCTTCTCCTGCACAGCACTGCCTTTGTCTTAATTTACTTTGAAGTGGTGAAGTGAGCTGGGACTGTGCAGGGCTGTGACCTGCTGAAGCACAGTGTTTCTTGTTTTCAGGGCCTCCAGAAGGCAAGCTTCA
Source organism: Lathamus discolor (assembly GCF_037157495.1). NCBI lineage: Eukaryota > Metazoa > Chordata > Aves > Psittaciformes > Psittacidae > Lathamus > Lathamus discolor. The sequence continues at coordinate 10,990,061 of NC_088895.1, read as the reverse complement.
GCAAACAGAACAGTCTGCTCTGTGTGGGATGTTTTCTCTTCTTCTCCCTCACCTCAGTCTAGCAGAGTAATAGTTATTTATAGTGTGCAGTTCATTGGCCTGCATGTGGCCATTTGGCTGCAGATCTGGTGCTTGTGCTTTAGTACGTCCCTTAGCTCGAAGCCATCTGATAAACTGCTGACATAGGATTTTAATTTTCCTAAGGGAAAACCTCCATCTAGTTCTAAAACAGAATTAGAGGTGGTGTGGGCATGCCTTGGTTAACGTAAATCCCTATAAAGAAAGTTTTAACTTTTCTGGTACATTGTCGTGGCAAGATGTAGGCTGCAAGCATCAAAATGCAAAGCATCAAAATGATTGCTTTTGCTTTAGAGCACTTAATGTTTAAAGTAGAGACAATGCACTTTAGTGAAGCTACTAATATCCATTCCTGCTCATCCCCCCTGCATAGCAGGCTGCTGTGGAGATAAGCAGGGGTCAGCTTGCCTTTATTCTAGGTTACAGCACACTGCAATCACATCATTCCCATTTCCGACACACCCTCTATGGGGCCTTGCTCTTCTGCATGCCACCCAGTGACACAGCATGTCAAATCACAGGACTGGAAGGACTTCAGCTTGAAGCTGCTCCGTTTTCCCCATTAACCCTCTACATTACACCCTCTTTCAAAGCCTTGCTGCAATTTTCTTCTTTTCCTTGGGAGTTAAATCAGCAGATGTTGTATGGTCCACTGCGGACTTTCATCTGCCTTTGCTTCTGGGGTATTTTGGTCACTTAAGACTGAGTTAAGTAGAAGCAAAGGAGAAGGAATTAAGAGAAGGAGGAGGAAGAGGAGAAGGAAGAAACAGATGGTCACTGGTGTTGCTGAACATGAAAATCTCAGCTTGGCAATCACAAAGCATGGTGGTGCCAGACTGCAGATGTACTGTGACAGGGGCTTCAGCCTTTCCATTTACTGTGAAACTGCATTTGCAACAGTAAAGGCTTAATACTAACCCTCAGAGACCATATGCATCATCCTCAGTTGTGGGAGAGAAGGCCAGAGCAGCCCTTTTTCTTCATGGCATTGGGTGCATGCTTCAGGAGATGACACTCTTAAGTCTTTATGGTCCTGTTGAAGGAAGGTTGAAGCAAATTGGTGGTGGAGGTATTTTGTACTTTTGCTCTGCTGCAGTTCCTGTGTGATTTTGAGCAAGTCATGAGAGGCCCAGTTCTGCAGCCCTTGCACCTCCTGGGACCTGTGTTGGCTTTGATTAGTCGGCCATCCATGTGAACATCGGGTGACGATGGCAATACTGTGCCCTTTTCCCTCAGCTCCCTGGAGTTAAGCAGTTATCGTGTGCAAGGTTTGCAGCCAGTAGTACAAAGTCATCTCTCTTTTTGATAACACATGTCAAGTACTGATAAATCCCTACCTCTGCCTACCAGTACTTTGTTCTTTAATTCTGTTCCCATGTAAGTCACTCCAATAGTCAACTTCTTTTTCTAGATTAACTGGCTTTTATCACTGATATCCCTAGGAAAACTCAAGCAGTCCTGCTTGAGTCCTGCCAGAAGAGGGATTGTTACAGTTCTGCACTGTCAGATGATTCCCATTTATGGTGCAGCCTTTGTGCCAGCTTTTTTTTTTGCAGGCATAATCTACTGGAAAATCTTCTTTCATCCTTGGTGTCATCTAACCCTGTTGGTTTGGTTTTGGCCTTCACTGCTAAGGAGACAAGGTGGAGAGGTGTGTGTTCTGTTTTCAGCCAAGTTTGACAAAGGTAGAGTTTCCAAAGATATTGAATTCGTTTCATGAAGTAAAAGTGCTAGGTAGAGAAGAGAGTTTGTATTAGGGCTCCTTCTGACACAGCAGCATCTCCAGCCTGTTGGGCATCAGAGAACTCACCCAGGAGAGCACTGTTATGAAAAGCCAGTGTCAGGAAATTGATCACTTAGACATTGGTAGATCCAAGTCTGAAGCTCAGTTTTATTAGTTCTGCTGCTCACTGAATCTCTTGGCTTTATTGCAGCATAGTTGTACCACTTTATTTTTCCACTTAGATGGTTATTTAGTGCCTGTGTGTATCACCTCTATAGGTGCTTTTTTCTGATTCTTTGCCCTGGCTCTTGTTTGCATTTCCTTCCAATTTAATACTGTACATTAACATTATACATTTTTATAGATAAAAACAAAAGAGGCATGTTAAGATGTATTGCCAATCTAACACCAGTTTTGTTTTTTCCAGAAACTGAACTGTTTTTTTTAAACTGAGTTTATGAACTGAGCTTGTTCATACAACTTAAGGGCCTTCTGCTTAACTAATTACATACTAAATGTCCTTACAGTTCATATTTTCTTATAATCTTAATTTGTGCCCCTTTATAGTCTTCATGAACATCTTTATTTCTACTGAGTAACAAGCATGTGAAAAAGTGGCAGTTTTCCAGTCAGTGCTTGTTTTATAAGACTGTTTGTAGAGATCTATATTTCAAGCAACAAGGACCATGGTCTATATTTCACCCGTGACCTACACCTGCAAACCATGTAAAATCATTGCTAAATGGAGCTCTAAATAGGATACATTCATTCTTCAGCAAAGGTTTTTGGTCTGTGCTGTATCGTAGCAGGTGACAAACTAAAGCATAACAGTGAGTTATTCAACCTAATTTCTTGAGCTGGAGGTACAATTTGTAGCAAAAGCTTTGGTTTGCTTCTGCCTGTTTTGAATTGTTCACAAGCTGTTTGTGGTTTGACCACATTATTTAACATTTGCCAAGTAGCTTTCACAAATGACTTCGTAGGTTTGTGTTTGGGATAGTACTGCCTGCAGTAGTCATCTTGAGGAGGTAAGTTCATGGCCAATGCCATTGGTTATTTTGGCTCTGAATAAAACCCTTCTTCAAAAGCTTTTCACACCCAGGATACGTGAAAACCTTATGTCTGTGTTGCATAGGCAGTAAGAGTGGTGAGAAGCTTTCCTGTGGGTAGGAGAAGGCCTCCAAATGTGACACAGGGTTGTACTTGGTGCATACATGTTCTTCCATCTTCCATTCCATTTGTGTCCCATCTGCTTGTGGCTGAATATTTCCTCCTGGCCCTGTGTGATGACTGATTTTTGGTTTACTGGTGGCACTCCAGAGCTGTTATTAAAAATGGTAATAAGTGAGTAAGAACTGACAATAAACCAATAAAAACAATAAATTTTGTAGGAATTTGGGTCTAAATAGGCCAAAGTTCCATTTTTTTTACCTCCCAGTTAAGTTTAAATTGAATTGAGACATACACAATTCAAAGATAAAAATGTTTTATTTTCAAAGCATAGGAAGCCTTTTAAATCAGATAACATTGACTTGTTAATTGATTTTGGATTTCTTCACCATAACAAGTAGAGCAGCAGGCAAAGTGTGCTGCTGCAACTGCACTTTTCAGCCTGAATAAGTGTCTGCTCTGCATGCATTTTTCTAGCTTTGAACAACTTTCCATGCATCTAGCTGAGGAAAATGAAAGCATATATGCACTGTTGTCCCCTAAATGAAAATTACTATAGCATAGTATAAAGCTACATGGAGAAGACTTGATGTGTCGAAGAGAAAGTACCAAGAGAGCGTGTTGCCTGTCCTGTATGAAAATAAATTCACTCTGGCAAAGCTGTCTTAAATTTCTAATTGATGAGCCTGTTAAAATAATGAAAGGTAATTATCCTTTTAATTGTAACAAAACGGTTTCCAGATTGCAATGGCAATAGTTAAAGGTATTTCCTATAATTTTATTGTGGTGATTGTAAAGAGTATTAGGTTTAAATCCTTTCTTTCCTTGTCTCTTTTTTAGTTATAAAGCATGTGTTTGTTTTTCTTTTCCCAAGGTTAAAGACCAAAAGTAAAGGTGGGGGAAGGAAATATGTTGTATGTGAGAGAAAAAAGAATTGTTATGCTGATGCTCAGAGTACTGATGGTTCAGTTGGTAGCAGTTGTGCAGTTTTTGCTGAACTGGAACAATGATCCAGGTGGATCAGGGACAACTTCCTTATAAATTAGGAAACGATGGCTTTCCTCACTGGTTCTCTTGTCTCTAGTATTCTTTGCAGAAACATTGCTGTTAGTTCCCACATCCAATTGAATATACTCTCCCAAAACTGTTTTGTATGTTCTGTGAGACTCGCTTCCATTCTAAGTTTAGGTGGAGTACTGTAGCTTTTACAGGGCTGCTTTCCATGCTAGTGAGTCCTCTGATGTTTCCATGACAAGTGGAGAATTAAGGGGAAAGCAGCCATCAAGACAGAAGAGCAGAGCCCATGTACATTAAATAGCCAGAAGGAGCCACCTCTGTAACAGCGATAACTAGAACTACACAGCAGTTGGTTTTAGAATGGTTTCCTAACAGGAAATCCAGGCTCTCCTAGCTTTTATGCAAGTGTTTGGTGATCAGCAAGGGAACTGTTAATGCAGTGCCTTATTTCAAGTAAATTTGCTCTTAAGTGAAGTATTTCATGTTATTGGACTGGACTGAAGTGTTTCAACTGAAATCCATTCAACAAAACCATTAAAACACTTGATCCCAGCGGGACGGTGCTGCTCTTGGTTCCTGTTTTCTCTTCTGGGTCAATAATTAGAGATGGGAAAAACCTTTCCCATTGACTCTCTGGGTCACCTTATAGTCTGCAAGAGTGTTTTAGTCGTAGCTTGTACATCAGCTGGAGGGCAGAGAGAGCTGTCACCCTGGTGTCTGGCCAGGAATCCCTGCAGGGAGGCTGATGCTGTGCTCCATGTGGCAGAACTGCCTCTCTCATCAGTACTGAAGGGTGCTGCAGGGTGCAGCTTGTGTCCATGTAGCTCGAGGGTGGCTGATGCCCGGCATGAGCAGGGTCAGACCTGCCACATTCTAGGAGTGTGGTCTCAGAGGCTATAACTGAATGGCAAATCACTATAAAGGAAGTAATGTCATGTGTGTCTTCAGAAGTGAGACTAGCCTCAGCCCTCACCTGATACTGTGCTTTGTGGAAGATCTCTTGTACCCACAGGCCCTCGAAGCAGGTGGCCTTGGTCATTTTTTCTTGGCAGCTAAGGACATGAGTGCATCTATGGAGACCACAACCAAAGCACAGGAATCATTCTGAAGAGATTATTTATGCATTTGCCGTCATCAAAAGCAAACCCACTTCATTAAGTACCCAGAGAATGCAAAAGCAAGAGGAAAAGTAGTTTTCTTGATGAGATAAACACATTAAAGTTACTCATTATGCATAAAATAATAGTATATACACATGTTCCAGAGAGTTCAGGCTGGAAGATGTGTCACCATTGCCATGTTCCTCTCATTTCCTGCGTATTCATCTACAAGGTACTGATTCAGCCGCTGTAATTGGCTTGTTACACACTTAAGGCCCCCCAAATCCACAACAAAACTCTTCAAACTTTAGTGCTGAAAGCTGTGCTGCGCTTTTATGTGTTTCCATTTGAATATGAATTGGAAGAACAAGAACTTGAATTTTCAGTACTCCAATGAGTAGATGAATAGATGAGTGAAGAGAGAAAGAAGAGTAAATAAAAAAAACCCTAAGTCGTGTAAAAGGCTTGTAATAAGCCTGGGTTTTGTGCACTGCTCTGGGAGCAGAACCATCTGTCCTTTTGCCTCAGACACTATCCCTTTTATTCACATGCTCCTCTCCGTTTTAAATTAAAGGGGGGAAAAAAAGTGAAGAGTTTTTAGGGATGCCTGATTATCTGTATTTTCTTTATGAAAACAATTCCCAGTGCAACTTGATGTTTACTTCATTGCCTGGTGTCTGAGCAGGGGCTGCATGGGAAGGAAGGCCTTTTGGATGCGTTTTGCAGCTTGCTGTTTTAATTAGAGTATTGTCATCTCTTGGCTGCTCGCAGAAACATTGTGGCCTGCTGAGTTATTCACTAGGTATTTGTGTGATTGATCTTCTCGTAGCTTTTTCCTACCTTGGTTCTTTTATTTCTGGAACCAGGTTTCCAGTCAGCCTTTGGATGTCTGGTAAATAAGATTTGAAATGGAGCGAGGAAAAGATGTGGTCCTTCCCAAGTGGATTATTTGTCTTTTCCGTGTCCCTCCTCCTTCCATGACAGGGCTGTGGCCAGGGAGCTGTGGCTGTGCTTTGTGCTGGGGAGCTTGGACCAGTGCTCCTGGGGGCTGACCTGAAGATGAAGCTTTTGTGTCCTACAGAGATGTGTCACTTGCATGAGACATGGACCCCTGTTTTCCTCTGAAAGGAGAGGTTGGAGGGGCTTGTTCTCAGTGGGTTGAAAGGGCGCTTTGGAGAGATGCCACTGAGTCGTTGCAGCTCACAATACGCTGCTTTTAACTCAAAGGAAATGCTTAGTTTAGGGGAAGGTGATAGAGATGTTAAGTCTGGGAGTCAAAGAAAAGAAATGAGGAGAGGGAGCTCCAGCAAAATGAAGCTTTAGCCTTAGATTGGTTCCACAAAGACTTTTGTGTTCCCAGTCCCACAAGCCAGATGCAAACAGTTTGTACAGACCAGTATTAAAGATAGTTTAAAGCCAGTGTGACTTCACGTATTGTGTAAGGAGAACAGAGCCTTTATATTGTTTGTTCTGCTTTTCAAGTCTCCTTTGAACTCTCACATTTTAACTTTGAAACTGAAAATTATCTTATTTTAATTTAAAGTAATAGCTCCTGCAATCACTCACAAGTGGTAAAAAACCCCTAGTACTAAGTCAGTGTGATGAAAACAGGTGTTAGTAAAATGCTGTATACACTGCCTGCAAATCAGCTTCCTGGTTGTAAAGGCCTTTCTGCCTTTTTGCATTGCCTCTGCTCAAAATGATATGCAGAAGTACGAGTCTTGCAGCTAAAGCTGGTAATCTGCACCTACCTTGCACAGTCTGATTTGTTCATATGGAGCCCTGGTGAGAAGTACTTTGAAGGGCTGGGGTTCTGCAGGGAAAAGGGTTGGGTTTGGGTCTTAATTCCCAGCCTGTTTTCCCTCTGATTCTTCGCTTAAATAATTCTCAATTTCTGAAATCGCTCAACCTTTCCATAAATTCTTCCCACTGTCCTCCGATGTTTCAGTGTATCAGGATTGCCAGACTTTCTCGATTGTTCCACGGTTCTATGCTGAAGATGTCATTGTTTCATCCCAAAATAAATAATATGGCATTACTTTATTATGTATAAGAATCAGACTTATACACATGCAATGTCTGCTTCAGTGCCTCCAGTCAAACTGGATAAAACTCATTAACCTGATGTTCCTGTGTTAAAAGCAATTTAAAACCAATTATATCCCAGAAACCTAAGCATGCTGTTTAATACTTGTGAGAAACAAGAATTGGCATCATAGAACTTTTTTGGGTTGGAAGAGACCTTAAAGATTATCTTGTTCCAGCCCCCATCATCTGGTTCCAGCCCTTTGTAACTCAGTTTCAATATTCAGCTTATGAACAGAGAAAAATACCACTGTGGCTGGGATGTTCCAGAAAGCTGTAGTTTGGTGATGGGGGTTATCAGTGGGATTGAAGGTGACCAAGCCGAGGGGACCTGGTGGTGCTGCTGGAGCAGCAAAGAGGTGGCAGAGTGGGGACAACACGTTTGGTGTCAGAGGGCTGCCAAGTGGCAGTGAAAGGGGAAATGGAGGTGTGAGGCCAGGCAATCAGCATGGGGAGGGATGGTGCAATAGCAGCGAGTATCTTGGGGGACAGAGGTGAACTTGAAATGAGCAAGAGCAGAAGAGAAGCAATTTCTGTGTTTCTAAGGCCACTGCAAAGGAGCAAAGCCAGAAGGGATAGATGTCATCTTCTTCTCTTAGGATGTGTTTGAATCCTTATCAAAGGAGTTTATCAACTGATCTCATTTTCAATTACAACCTGCAGAAGCATTCATATAATTAGATGTGCTGCTGTAATCCTCTTGAAAACAAAATACGGGCATGGTGCAGCTGATAAATTGAAGTAGCAGGGAACAGCTAATATATGTTTTAATAAGCAGTAAGCCTAAAGTGTGTATCTAATGGACTCTAATGGTATCTTCTTTTTCTTAAATTTATCTTGTAAAGGCAGAAGTAAACTTTGAAATTGATGTTCTAGCCACAATTTATTATATTTTGATTTGTACTTTATTAATGATGGTCCTCAGAAAAAAGGATTAGATTTAGATGAAAGTAGATTTTCATCTTCTGCCCACTGAAAGCAGCTGTAAAGCCACATGGACTTCAGAGAGTAAAGCTTCCTGTGTGCTCCTACCCTGTACATTGAGCATCTGCTCTGGCCTTGAGCACTGCCAGGGAGGCGGCAGCCACAGCTTCTCTGGGCACCCTGTGCCAACACCTCAGCACCCTCACAGGGAAGCGCTTCCTACGATTTCATCTCAATCTTCCCTCTGTCAGGTTAAAGCCATTCCTCCTCGTCCTGGCCCTACATGCCCTTGTCAAAAGCCTCTCTCCAGCTTTGTTATTGGCCCCTTTAGGCACTTGCTGCTCTAAGGTCAACCTGGAGAATTCTCCAGGCTGAACAACTCCAGCTTCCTCCTATGCTCCCCAGCCTGTTTCTGTAGCAGAGGTGCTGCAGCCCTCAGAGCATGTTCATGGCCTCCTCTGGACTCATTCCAATGGGTCCATGTTCTTATGTTGGGCTGTCTTTGGTCAGTGTTCTGACCCCACAAGATTGTACAAGGGTGCTGAAATGGGAGGCTGTCATTATAATCCATCAGGGTTGCTCAGACCAGCGGGCTGGCAGTGAGGCTTGAGCATGCTCTGGAGAAAACTCCCCAGGCAAGGGTGGATGTGGCACTGAGGAGGGGCCATGACACAGAGCTGGTCACTGGTGGCTGGCGCAGAGACACACAGGGAAGCAGGAGCAGGCAGGAAGCATGGATGGATCTGCCTGGGGATGGCCAGATGTGCAGTGGAGTTTGCTGCAGTGCAGGATGTCTCTAGTTTAGCTGAGACCAAGTGTGAAGGACCTACCTGCAGTGACGCCAGGATCTGGGGGCGAGAGCTGGGTATGAGCCTTCTTATTTCTCTTCTGTTTGGTCTAGTTGCTTTGAGTTTCCCCTGTTTAATAAGTTACATGTTTGAGGTTTATTGTTATGAAATCTGGCTTTATTTGAGTTGCAAAGGCTTTTGGTCTTCTTTAGAGAGCTCATTATGAAGAAAAACAGCAGGCAGTGGATGTCGAAGCTCTGGCGACCCAGGAGCTTATTATACCTGGTTTGAGAAAAAGAAATTAGTGGTCACAGCATGAGCAATCTCCCCTTGTTTTGTAGGGGTTACACAGGATCTGGAGCTTACTGCCGGTATAGAGAATGGTCCTGCCTCATTCCGAGCTGTCCGTGCTGCCTTTGTGTCCCCTCTCTCCAGGGACGCTGGGGCATGGTGGTTTTCCTTCCAGTGGGAATTGCTGGACAGAGCTCCTTCAGAAACTGCAGCAAATCCTTTAGTAAATAAATCGTGAGCAAACAACACCTAATTTTCTCTCTGTGGGTGGAATGTGAGAACAAGAGTGATGAAAGCTGAGAAACAAATGAGTTTCCTTCTTGAAGCAGTATTCTTTGCAGGGCTGTGGGGTGTTCTGCGCTCTGTGGCCTGCCTGGTGCTGATTAGCTGGGAAACACAGGCTGACTGGTTGAGGGCCATGCAGGAGGACGCCAGGATCTACAGGGCCACCTCTATGGTGCAGTCTCCCTGATGATTAATTTGCTGCAGGGCTTACCTCTCAGGGTCTGTTAATTCCCATCATCCTTTCTTATCCAACAGGAAGTGTTGGGCTGCTTAGCCAGGATGCCAGGTTTGCTTTACCTTGGTTTTGTCACTAAGTGTTTTATGTTCCGTTCTTCAACCAGGTCTCCCTTTGGATGATTGTACCCACCCTCTTATGTATGTTAAATAAACAACTTCAAGTTGTTCTTTCCTGCTATTTAGCAAAGATTTGGGAAACTGAATTCTCCCAGTTCAGCTGACTGTCCGCAGTAAAATTATAAACACATGATGTAAGATTAATGAAAGCAACAAAGCACTGGGTGGATATTCCCATTACTGTATACAAGCTAGACAGCATCCTCCTCCACCAGCTTCCTAGTTTGATAAATGCCTTGAGCTGATTAAAAAATGTGTGGGTTATTTTTAACCATGGTAGCAGAGCCATCTGTATTGTATCTGATGAAGTTCTGTGATAGAGCAAATTGATTTATTCTATCTCTTTATACTAAGCTTTGTGTTATAAATAAGCTAGTTTGAAGTACATGATGTCATTGAGCTTGAAAGTCTCTAGATAAATTTGTGCTTAAAGTGTTTGTGCTTTCTATATGAATTTAAATTGGTGCAGATTGTTATAGCTCTTTTCTGTCTCTGTCTTGTGGACTGCAATACTCTGGGGTCAGGACTGTCTTTATGGTTGTGTTTGTATGAAATACACAGAGGGCCCAAATCCAAGACTGATGCTCTCATATGTTACATTGATAAAAATAAGAGCAATCCAAAACCAGAAGCACACATTTGATGGCAGGATTTTCAGCACTGCAAGGAATTGTGTGTCTGAATCTGACAGTTTGTTACAAAATACAGGGCACTAATGAGGAACTCATTTCATGTGAGGTATAAACAGTCCTGGCTATAGCAGGGCATGCCCTGTGCCACAGCGAGACCGAGCTGAGGTCAGATTTTGAGATCTTGGCTTTGATTCCTGTTCCAGGAGGGCTCCGGGGCTTCTGTGAAAGACCATGGGAAAGGTGCCCATGGCAGGAAGAAAAGGGAATTAATCAAATGCTGGGAAGAATACAATAAATCCTGTCCTAGTTGACTGCTTACAGATCCAGCAAAATTGGTTGCTTGAACAAGATAGGACTTCCAAAAGAAGTGGACTAGAATCGCTGTTCCTGTGTTTAAAGGATAGTTTTTGAGAGACCAATATTGAAGACAGGATGTTGCCTAATGAGTGCCATGTATGGTGCAGATTTTGCTGTAATTAAAAAGCAAATGAGCAATTCTTTAATTGAGATCTGAAGATTAAAAGTTAAAAGCTCAGTATCCTCTATTACTTATTGTCAGCTAGGAATTACATTGCATATGTGTAACAAACCATTGCATTTTAAAAATGGAACCATAAAAAAGCTGCTGTAATTTAAAAGCAGCCAATTTGCCAGGAGTACAGTTTGCAGCTCTGTCACTTGCTAATCAGTCTGTTAAACATAATAGCCATTCCTGTCTGGAGGCAGTTAATCATGTTGTGAATGCACTTATCAACGCGTATTAGAAATACAATACAAGACTTCCCGACAGAGGAATGGATGCAATTACTGCAATCAGTATACATTTAGCTACTGTCTTCTACCATGGTTTTCTTCCCATTTCCTTTCCTTCTTTTTTTCCCCTCTTTTAAGTAGCCCAGCAGTGACAGATTTTCTTGTAGTAAAATATAAAGGATGTGTCCTTGAACGTGTTAACAGACTGCTCAAATGCAACCAGTCAGTGTAAATGAGAGGTGGCTGCTGGCTGGTTGAGCCTTTTCTGGACCTAGCAGTGTTGGAAGCTGCTGGCTTGGAGTGTTGTGGCGATGGTTTTCAAGGCCTTTGAGCATTTTCACTGATGGACTGGGAGCGTGTCTGTGGAGGCATTCGCTAAGTGGGGGGAGAGCTGAAGTTGCTCCATTTGAATTCAACTAAAGGAGCTCAGCATATGGATGAACTCATTTCCTTTCTCCCCACCCCGTGCTTCTCTACATCTAAATCAATAGCAATGAGGGATCTCAAAGTTTTTGAAAGGGGATATTGAAAAAGCATGAAAGCTAATTGCTTCCAGCATGACTACCCACCAGCAATGGGTGTAAATACAGCTGTCTCAAAGAATGCCAGGACTCACAAAATCTAAGGATTTCAGATAAACAATTTTCCAGGGCTGAGCATATTCTTGTGTGGGGAGGAAGAGAGCTGGGAGGAGGGACGGGGGTTATGAAAACCTGAAAAGACTCAGAAAAGAGAGGAATAGGAGGAGGATGATTTTGTCAATTCTGTTTTACATTAACCCTTAACTTTAAGGATGTTTAATGCAGCTGAGCGTGGTTTGCAGTGCTTGCAGGAACCTGCCTTCTCTTGCTAGCAGTCCTTTGATCGGACTCTTTGTTCTTCATGACAGCAGGTTTTTTTGGTGTGGTAACATTTGTAATTGGAGCAATGAAAATGAAAAAACAAAACAATCCCCAAATTGTATGACTATTACAGTGGGTAATAAGGGAGGCAATATAGCATCGTATCCACCGCACTGGTATCTTTGGTACTGTTCTGCTCATGTCATACGTTGCTCAGACTCCATAAGGAAATGTGGGAGGTCCCCGTGCGATGTCCTTAGTGGTGATTCTTCCCACTGGCCTCACGCTGGTGAGCAGCTCGGTTTGGACACAGGGTAAAGCCTTCACTGCTAGGGAAAGTCATTGAAATGAAGTCCTGGGGGGACAACTTAAACAGGGGCGGGGGGAAGGCAGGACGGAACACCACTGCTCCCCTTTCCATTTCTCATTATTCCTTTTCAGAACCCAAATGAATTAACCTCACTTACTACTCACTTGTGCTTGAACTCATTTATTCATGGTATGACCTTAGCTCTCAGCAATATCCGTGCAGCCCCCCATTAGCTGTCACTATGTTTGAAATTCATCACGTGTTGGGAAATCATTGTCTTGCAAGTGTGACAAAGTAGTGATTACCCTTTGAAGAGGTGACCCAGAGTCATTACGTGGTGACCCTGGTGTTGACCTCCCTTTCATGCCATTAGAAGGTAATTGTGGAATGATTTTTAAAGAGAGAAATATTAAATCTGCCCCATTGCTTTTAGTTATTTGGAGTTATCTTTGCACTTCTAGGAAAATTTGGGCTCATTTGTAGGATGAAAATAGGCTTTTAATGGAGTGACACGCATTAAACTGCTTGTTTCTCCCTTGCGTTTAGTTTTGTTGGGAAGATCAAGACTTTAAGCTGATGGCGGGTAGCAAAGGGTGAAGGCACACAGAGAATTACTGCAGATGGCTTTTTCTGTTCATAGGCTGAATGGCAGACCCTGATCCACCCTGTGTTTGCTCAGCTGGATGAATTAATCTTGTTTATTAATTAAAACATGGGCATGGGTGTTTATCTGCCAGTTTCACTTTCACATTTTTGTTGTTTGTTCAGTGGGTATCCACAGTGAGAAGAAAAGTTTAACTCTTTCTGAAAACATAATTAGCAGCCTATAGGACAACACAGTTTTATGCACACCGGGTTTCTCTTGGGGACCTGGGGAGAAAGGAGGTCCTGTTTGTGTTAATGGGCTACACCAATCCCTGCCTTCACTACTTTGAGGACATTGTCATAGCCATTATTTGTTAGCAGAAGTGTGACTTGACCGCAGGACACCCTGCACATCATCTCTCCATCTTAGGAGTACATTAGGTTCAAAGAAAGCTTCGTCTGACTCATTAGATACTTGTTTTTGTTTAAGTCTAAAGTGAATATAGGAGGAATAGGTGGAATCCTGCTTGGGTTTGTTCTGTCATTATTTCATGCGGGTGTTATTACAGCAGTTTCTACGGCAGACTCATGAGTTCTGTGCACTCTTAGCAAGCTTTAGAAAGAAAAGAACACCGTTTTTTTTAATTTCCCCTTGTCTTTGCTGGCTGCTTGGCATTCTGTTATTTACTCCTTTACACTGTGTGCCCATTAAGCAAAGGATTATGTTCTAAAGGTGTTGGGTTAGGCTTTTTAAATCTTCACGTGGAGAGCACCATTTGGCACTGTTTTCATGTATCCTCCAGCGCATTAGGTATATTAGTGGCAGAGTCTGCACCTTGTATCCCCTTTCCTTTCATTCATAAATTCAGTGTGTGGGGAGTTTGCATCTTTAGATCCTCTGTGGTTGATTTTTGTCCCCAAGCAGATCCAGCTGTCAGTCTCAATTGCAGTTCTGAACTCAAAATAGCAACTGCATTGCTAGCAACTTTCTCCTAGGTCGTCTGGTCGTGGCTGTCTTTTCTGATGCACTTGGTGTATGCGAAAGAGTCTGATCACTTCATGCTAATGGTGGGCCTATAAAAATCATAAAAAAGAGGCTGATCACTTCATGCTAATGTCAGGGCTATAAAAATCATAAGGTATTTAAAGTGCCAAGGGAACATGTTGTTGGAAATGTGGTTTGAGCCATTAGGGTGCATCCAGGGCACTTACCGAAACTTACCTCTCTAGGAGGATGAGGAAGCTGCGTACCTATTCGTAGGTATAAAATTCAAGAGTCACCAAGTGACTCCGTATCACAAGTTGGATTCATGCTCTTTAAAAGGTCTTTTGAGAGCCTGTGGAGGAATGGTCTCTGTATGTGTGTTCCCACGTTGCAAAGAAGTTCTTGTATCACTGAATTTATTATCCCAAATTATCAGTCATTGGTTCTTTAAAAATCCATCTCTGCTTTATAATGTATTTTAGGTGCTTGCACAGCAATGTTGAAAATACACCATGTGATTATGGTATGTAAATATGTGAGAATTTCTGAATAGTTAAAGAAAAACTGTAAGCAGGGTTTGGGCTGTTGATACTTATTTACTGGTTAGGATTCAGCATAAATCTTTCATCATGAAATCATTCTTATTTTTCTAACAACAATAGCTCCCTCTATACTTGCATCCAACATCAGCTAAACCCTGGCTCCAATTTTGTACTGGATGTGTTTGTTATATTCCCCAGCAAGATGCTTTCTTCTGGCAGAGAAGCATTATTTCAAGAAATCCACAGCACAGCAATAAAGAGGTTCTAAATGGTGGTTGGAAAAATTTTCCAGTGCAATCAAATTGCTTTCTTAAACCCAAAAAGATTATGTGCTGCTTCAGAAGGGGAGAGTCATGACAAAGGAACAAATGGAGCCCCAGTGCCCAGCAGTACCTGTTACCACTGCAGCACACCAACTCTCCATCCTGATGTGCTCCTGAAAGTCCTGTTTTGTTAAAGGCTAACTCAAAGAGTATCTAAGGAGTCTTCTACCAGAAGAATTTCTGTGCACTGTCACAAGGTTGGAAGCAAATAAAAATAATGGAAGCAATTGTCTCTGTTGTCTCCAGGGTTGTCATGATGATGTTGATAAAATCAAATAAAGTGGAAGTTATTGCAAGTTGTTAGTGAGCAGCACAGTTGTGAATTGGCAGTGGAAGAAGCTGAAGAGCTTAAAAGGTTTGCTCATTATCTAGATTTATTGTTTTCAGTTGTGGGAAAATGTTTGCTAAGCAGAATAACATTAATAATAGCTGGTCCTGGTGGTGTGTTTGGAACAAAAATATTTTCTTCTTGTTTTTTTATGGCTTTTAGTGGATTATTAAAAAGTGCTGCGTCAATCCGTACGTTCTGAACAGATTTAGCAGCTCGGTTTTCTCCTCTGTAGCCATTTACATCTGCCTGTGCATCTTTGAGGAGCATGATTTTTTACAGCAGTGAAAGCGAAACAAGATCAGGCACTAAGAAATGTTTTGCGAAAGCCTGTAGTTGGTATGAAGTCAGCTGGACGACAGAGCAAGTTCTCTGCTAGGCAGCAGAGCACATTGCAAATTGTGCTTCTGAAGTGCATCATGAGAGGAAACCAAGCAGACATTTTCCATCTCTGGAGCACACTGCAACACTCAGGGATACCTGCTCTTATTTCTGCAGGGCTCCAGCCAGATCCATATCCAGTGAGCCCCTTCCTCAGCAACCTCCCCTGGGAGAACAGTTGGGAGTAGGCTGCTTCCAAGGTTGTGTATGCTTTGTGTGCTTACAGCCTAGTGAAAATGATCCATGCTGGGAGAAAAGGGTTTAAGCTTTAATGTCCATTATCAAGTCAAATTTTGTATGGAACACAAGGTACAGCCATTTCACCCCAGGAGGCTGTTCTGAGGTAGGATCTGTGCTTAAGGATCTTGCAGCTGCTGGAAGGGCTGGCAGTATGTAAATCTTCATAATTCAGAAGCTGGATGCTGCTCAGTTAGTAGGTATTTGTTCTCATTTCCTTCATCTCAGGCTGCTGGGATCTTAATTTCCTAAGGGGGAGAAGGTCAAGACCTTTAATCTAGATCTTTTCCCCAAGAGGTCCTGGCTGTCTGCTGCTTCATTTGACTTCAGCAGGAAGTTAGGGCCTTGAGCACTTCCAATCAGTCCTTGAAAAGCCTCCTCTTGTGTTTGCTCTTCAGTAAACCATACTTATGAAATTAATCCTCTTGGGATCAAAGGAGTGAGACCTGTATTACTGAAATATTTTATAAACTCATGTACCTTGGCTATGTAATCCCGTTCTCATTGAATCTGGTGACAATTTATCAGAGGGAGTAAGAATTGACCATTATTAACCTTGAAAAGATTCTCAAGCAACATGATACCAGACATTTCATTATTTTCAATTACCTAGTGTCTGCTCCATGGTTTTTAGAGGTTTGTTTACACTGCTGTGGGCCTCCATAAACAGATTGCCATTTACTGAAACCATTATTTTATGAATGAATGAAACTCATGATTTCCTGTAATAGCCAAGTGCACTAATAGAAGGGTCTGACTTTTATCAAGTAAATTGTTGCTGAGCTGGCTGCGGGAGCCAGGAGCTCTCATCCTTCACTATGGCATTCTGCATGCTTCATTCTTTCTAGCCATACATAGGACAGGCTCTTCAGTTTGGTTGGCAGTGTAAATCTTTCTTAATAGCTAATAATAGGCATTTGTTTATTTCAGGTACCTACTCACCGTTTAGACTGTCACTGCCATCAAAACATCAGTCACTGTGTATCATTCCTGTACTTAATTCGGTAATTCCACGTTTGGCTTAGACAGAATTTAGGAATGAATTAAATTCAGTATTATTTCAATACCAGGTGATTTTTGTAGTACTTATTAAACCTCTCGCATTAGAACTGTGGTGAACATGCACAGCAATCTATTATTATGTAAAAAAAAAAAAAAAAAAAAAAAAGCCAATGCAGTTCCATATAAATACTTAATAAGGTAATATATCATAAAATGCTTTGGGTTGGAAGGGACCTTGAAGCTCATGCAGTTCCAGCCCTGTGCCATGGGCAGGGACACCTTCCACTAGACCAGGTTGCTCCAAGCCTTGTGCACTGGATGGGCAGCCACAGCTTCTGTGGGCACCCTGTGCCACCGCCTCAGCACCCTCACAGGGAAGAGCTTCTGCCAAAGGGCTCATCTCAATCTCCCCTCTGGCAGGTTAAAGCTGTTCCCCCTTATCCTGTCCCTACACACCCTTGTCCAAAGCCTCTCTCCAGGTTTCTTGTAGCCCTTTTAAGCTTTGGGAGCTGCTCGAAGGTCTCCCCTTAAGGAGCCTTCTCCAGGCTGAACCAGCCCAGCTCTCTCATGCTGGCTCCAGAGCAGAGCTGCTCCAGCCCTTGCAGCATCTTTATGGCCTCCTCTGGACTCGCTCCAACAGCTCCAAGTCCCTCTTGCGCTGGGGCCCCAGAGCTGGACACAGGACTCAAATGTAGAGGGGAAAAAAAAATCTGATACTGGATTTGTTTTAGATACAGATTTAAAAATACACATATTTTTCCAACTGTTTGCATCCTGTAGCAGATTCAGGAAGAAAATTAAAATATATGTAACCAGGCAATGTGCTAGACAGCCCTCCAAAACCCAAGTGAATCTTTTCACAGCATCTGAATGCAGTAGTGCAAGAGTTCTCTAAGGTACTTAGAGGCACTCAAAACCCAGGCCTTAGTGTTCTAGTGATTTGTGCAGGCTGTGATTTGTTCCTCTGGGAGAGTGTTGTTAACTGAGAAGAGAGTCCGCTTGTGAATGGAGTACTTACTCCTCTATGGCTTAATGTACATCTAGAGGAAGAGCTTGAGCTTGCCAAGCCCAGCAAGGCAGTTGGGCTCTGCATGCCTGCATCAGGATGTGTCCATTACTGCATAGTTTTGCAACTTAGAAATGTTTTCCTGTCTTGATTAACTCTTCTTATTCTGGTGTTGGGCAGAGCTAGGATTGGCTTCCTTGAGCATGGATTTACCATTCTCTGCTAAAAGTCTGTTCTCTTCTATTCTGGGTTGGGATCACAACCATGCCTGCCTGCTGCTGGGTACAGGATGAAGACTGTGTATGTTAGAAAGCTTGACTGGGCTGTGGGGAACCTGGTCTTGGTGCATTAGATGTATATTAGGCTAAACAATGGGAAGTTGTGCAGAAGACTCAAGGGTTTGGGGGTTCTCCCAGCACCTAGCAGAGCATTGTGAACGTACACAAATAGGATTATAACTTGCAGTTTGAAGGAGGAGGCCTACTTACTGGAGTTTGCAAGAGGAAATAAATCCAAGCCTATGGTTTCCTTTTCTCCTCTCACCAGAAAGAAAAATGTGTAATGAATGTCTCATGTCTGAAACACTGGGCTGGATTCATCAAAGGGAGTTAGTAATTACCAAATTGAGAGAATCATGAAGCGCTTTTCTAAATTTGAAAGGCTCATCAAGAATAGATCAGGAGCAGGCAAAATTAATAGTTATGAACTCATTTCCATAGAAATGGACTTATTAGCAAGCATGCCAGCTGCCTAAAATTATAAGGTCTTTTCCTTGTGCTTGCAGGAAATAATCTTTTTTTATAGAAGTAATTTTGACTTTTTATTTTTTTTATTGCTCCTCTAAACTGGGGTTTGGCAAAGTCCTTCCAAACCGTGATCACTGGACAATAGAAATACTTAACTAAAAAGAGAGGAAAGATGTGGAAAGGAGAAGTGATTTATAGTCCTTGGATTCCATCAGACTCTTCCTGATGGTGCAAGTGTATTTAAGAGCAAGATGGAATAAGACCCAAGAAAAACCTGAAGAATCTTTATAGGATAAAGTTTGGATTAGCAGGCTTTAATGGCTGATAACAGCATGAGTTCAGTTGTTGTCTTCTCAGATGGTGGATTTTCCCCCTGGTAATGTTTTGTCTTCACCAGGCAGTTGCAGATCCGCTTCAAAGACCAACATACTGACCACCAGCTACAGATCAGACTAAAAGCTGAAGATTTGCCATGGCAGGGTGGAGTGGCTGCCTTTAAAACTGGTTATAGTATAATGCTCTATAGGCAGGAGAGAGAGATTTAGATAGAGGTGTTTTGATGTGGATTTATGAAGCTGATACAAGTAAATGCTAACCTTCAAAGTCGTGAGTATGGTTTAATCTATCTCTGGTTTTACTTTAGCAACCCCCATCAATTTCAGTGGAAAAATACAGTTGTTTTCTGCATGTTGTTATAGAGGATGGTTAATAAATTGCAAGAATTACACATATAGTACCAGCCTTCCCCAGGGAAAGAAGCCCTTGCAGAGTAAGAGATGCAGCAGCCAGTAGGAAGGCACTAGTCTTAGCAAGAAAGAAATCCACTTCTCAGGTTTTATCATGGGTTTGTTGTAAGCTTGTAAGAGACTTAGAATAAAGAGGGTGGATTAGTCCATTGGATGCTCTGTGTTTTGTATACTATAGCATTTGGAATTGCTTGAAGGCTGAAGAGCTAAAAAGGGAGGTCATAATTTTAGAGAAAATTCACTGACCTATTGTTAAGATACAGTAAGTGCATTTCTTTCAGCAAAAGTCCAAATGAAAAGAAGTGGATCCTTTAATCAATATTAAGTCATGCTCCATGATTTGCATCTGAGAAAAAGCAGATAAGCCATGTTGTTTTTCCAGGTGATGATAAGGATTGGCTTTGGCACCAGGACCGATAAAGGCCTGGGAGATATGGGAAGTCAGCTTTGCTTTAGTTCGTACATTAGTATTAGTTAGACCTGAGGAGGGTTTATTTATGTGAGTTGCTGCTCTTTTGTGGATGCACAGAGGCTCGTTTCGGATCCGGCAGTGTATAACCATGTCTGCCTTTAAATGAAACTTATGTCTTTTATAGCTATACAGCCGTGCTAAGGATGCAGTGATGCTCTTTGCATATTTAGAGGCACAAGAGTCATTTTATTCCCTGGCAATTACTTCAGCTTGCTATATAGTCAACATGAGCAATCTTTTCTTAGGGAGATCTGAGTCCCAGTCTGCCTTTAAAATATAAAACCACTATTGTGTTTACTTTTTGGATGGGTAAAAATGAAAACAGGAAGGGAATAATGGAAGGCATGATGGACCGAGCTCAAAGAGGCGCCAATCAGTGGGACACATGGAATAGATGTATCAGTGAAGATTAACCTACTATGTTATTAAAGTGGTGAATCTAAAGCAAAACTCTCCCATCAGTGGTTTTGTTCCAAATTTGAATCCATACATGGGTGGTTTTGTGCGTGGCAGCTACTGACTTGAACAGATTGAAACTCAGTTGCAGATCTACACATAACTTACAGGCCCAGTATCTAGATCCACAGTCAGTGTAAGGCTCATCTCGAAATCTTATTCCTGTGTTATGAGGAAATTAATTTTATGTGATTTAGATAAAACAAACTGCCAGAGTGATACACAGAAAACAATGAAGTTGAGCACTACTTTGTGGTCTTGTTTTTGACCGAAATGATTTAATTAAATCCTTAGTATTGTGTAGTAATTTTTGTCTTAAAAGGGTTTTACTGATTGTCTGGTTGACTACCCGAAAGATGCCTCAGTAGCTTCTAGTTTTGCCTGGAGGTGGTTATTATCTTGTGTCAGCATGGAAAATATTTATCCTCCAGGCACTGAATCATATGCTTGTGGTGTTTGTTGTCAGAAAGAAAACATAAAAATCAGTTCCTGTTCAGATTGTTTTTTTCCTTTACAATGCGCCTTCAGAAACATATGGCACAACCAGATTCTGCCTCTGTGCAGCTGGGAAAAGGAAAAGGATGTTTTAAGTCTCTATTCTTTGTAGCAGAGGCGAAAACTTTTTATGAGCACAGCTCTTAGAGTGATGATACACAATGTACTGGGGGACAGGATGGAGGGTGAAATAATACCTGAGGGGTGCCTTCGCGCATGGGACACTGCCCTGTATCAGGAACAAGCCATCTCATGCTCACAGTAAGAGCACATTCAATTCAATACAGAGTGGCCAAAAATGCTGCAAATTCAGATTTTAACCTATTTTATGAGTGCATACCCTGAAACTTCAGTAACATTGGCAACACTGGCCGTCTCTTTGACGGCGTAAAATTAAGCAACCGGGTCTGCAGTCAGGTTTGCTGCCTTTCCATCCCTGGAAAGAGCATCCATGCTCTGTAAGCTGCACCAGGGTGCCACACTGCAGGTGTCTGTCTGGGAAATTGGGGCAGGAACTTGCATGCTGCTTTGTAAACGACCTTAATTTTTGTGGAAGTAAAGCGCTGGATGAGCAAAGTCTGCTTCCTAAATAGGGCCCTGCTGTGGATATAGCAAGTGCTATTGGTTAAATCTTGGTGTCTGTTTTCCTCTCTGTAACATGAAGATAAGATCTGTCTTTCTAACATGAGGATTAATTATTAATATTTACATAGTGTTTGACCAGAGGAGAGTTCTAAGTGGTGTTGTTAACAAAAGTAGCAGAAATAATTTAAACACAGTTCTGAGTGCTGTGCCTTTTCATCCATTTCTTGACCTTTAAACTTTTCTTTCCAGATGAGAAATATATAATGATCACCATGTAATTACAAGGCTGAAGCACTAATGAGAAGAATGTTTTCATGAATTGAAAACAAGGATTATCTACCCCCCATTTTTTGTCATGCATTATTTCTGCAAATCCATGTTTTTCCACTGAGATAAAGACAAGTTTGAGTCTGAGACCTCCCCCCACCCCTTGCCTAGAGCTCATTTCTGATACAGCGTGAGGAATGGCCGAGTATTCTATTGTTTCAGAGCATCAGAATTTGCAGCAACAATATTATAATAATGCTATATTAAATAATTTAGCAGCATCTGCACAATGCAGTTCCTGGGTTTTGGGGCTTATTCTGTATGTACATTGTGATTATGGTGAATGAATATCACAGTTTTATGGGGAAAATGCCTCCATTTCAGGAAACTAAAAGATACAGTGTTACTTTATCTATAAAGTAGCTGTTTATGCTACTTTATGCCCAGTATATAGTTTTATTTAGGTTTCTGTCAGTGTCTTTGAGTGTGCATGTTGAAGTTAATGGTAAATCTTCTGGTGAATAGAGGAGAAATCAAAACACATGTTGTGACATCCTTGCTGATGTTCTGGGAAATTCTCTTGTTTCCTTTCTCCAGAGCAAACATGTCCTCCTTCGAGATCCTGGAGATGGACTTTGAGATTGACAACACCAGCAGCCTGGCAGGGGCCCAGCAAATCACCTGGCAGGTGGAATACCCTCGAGATGATTCCTTGAGTGAACTGGTGGTCTCCGAGATCTTTGTCAGCCGGACGATGTTTGTGGGAATCGTTCCTCTTGCCATGGTAAGAACCTGCTGCTGCTGCTTCTTGCTAAATGTTTCCGTTGATTCTCGTTAGTATTCAAGGGAATGTGAGCCATTTTATATGCTACTTCCTATGCACCTGCTGCGAGTGATTTAAATGCAAAAAATGCATTTCAATAATATTTTATTTACCTGATACGCTGTAACGGCTCCTTGGAAACCATTTGAACCTTTTGTGAAAATCCTTTACTGTTTGTGGATTATTGGCCTGGTACAGGGTAATAGCTCCTCTGGAGCCATTGTCTTCTGGTGTATTAATGTGACTGCCACGCATGTGCTCTAAGGGTAAATGTTGCAATTAGTTGGGACATTTTCAGTGAAATAAATTGGCATGCATGTGTGGGTAACTTCATTGCTAACCCAAACAACTGGACTGTTTTCTGCTTTGCTTTTCCCCAAAGAGCCACACAGCCTAGTGAGCTGCAAAGTGTCAGTTTGACAAAAGGTCCGTTTGGAGTTACAGAGAAAGGACAAAATCCTTTGTGAAGATGGAGGTGTTGGCCATGTTTTCCAGGCAGGGTTTTAGCTGTATGTGTGCAGAAAGCTCGAAGCTGATGGTTTATTTAAAAAATGCAATTATCTCCTTCTAAAAATCAAATGCGCCTCTTTTGGGAGGGACTTTTGGCCTGCATTTGGGTCTGTGGGCTTTTTAGTACTAGTGCTTTAAGCTAACACGTCACCAGTTATTTCAGTGGTGATATTCTGCTGTAAAACCGTAGAGACAACCAAAGAACCTGGATGTTACAGCAGTTCTTCAGGGACACTCTGGTAATATCTCACTTTCTCACAAACATTTGCCCTTCCTTTCTGAGTCAGTCTGTGCTGGTTTTCTTTCTATTCCACCATATAACCAACAAATACTGGTGATTTCCTCTGCATGGCTACTAGCTTCTCCTACTGGGACAGAAGCAAGGAAAAATGCTTGTAGAGGTTACACTTACTGGCAGCCCTGGTGATAGTCAATAGAGGATTCTGTTCTAGCTCTTTTGAAGCATGTAGGAGATGAAACAAAACTCTGGTTGTGTGGATGAAATTATCGAGCAGGAATGGTGAATCAGGTATAATAAAGACAGAATATGGTGCATGAACAGGCTTGCACATAGCATTGCTGGTTTCAAATGGACAGCCTAGAGTTTGTGCTGTGCGAAGCACCACAGATAGAAAAGAAAATCCAACCCAAAAGCCCACTGTGGATGTTGGATCAGAGCTTTGCTGCTGTCTCTGCCAGGGCTTCATTTCATCTCTTTGCAGTTATGACAGATGTTGGCCACTTCAGCTGTCTCTAGATGTCCTTGGACAAAATCTGAGGCTGAACCTGAATTGAAAGTGGAGCTAATCTAATCTCCAATGCTTTGTCAGTTTAAACTAACCACTGAATAAAGGAAAGAGATTTTTTTTGTGAATTCATGGCCTTAATCCTTAAACGAGGATCTCATGGGCTTTTCTTTGCTTGTGAGTGTCCTTGGCTGGCTCAGACCAAGGCTGATAGGAAGATTGATGACAGCAGTGCCAGGAACAACCGTT
Organism: Lathamus discolor; assembly: GCF_037157495.1. NCBI lineage: Eukaryota > Metazoa > Chordata > Aves > Psittaciformes > Psittacidae > Lathamus > Lathamus discolor. The sequence goes on along the minus strand of NC_088895.1, from coordinate 10,966,225 downwards.
TTTCCTTCCTGTATGTTTGCCATTTTGCTGTGCTGCTCCATTTAACAGTCACTTACTGGTGCAGGTTCTGGCACTGCGTTGCCTGGGCAGGAGCACAAACACGTTCCCAAGGGCCAGAATTCCTGGCTGGACTAAGTGCATTTTAATGTTCATTCCTCTTCAAGATCTGCCTGGCTCCTTGGTAAGGCAGTCTCCCTGTGAGTGCAGGTGGTATCTGCAAAGGAGAGTTTTGTCAGGTCCTGGACCCTGGTCCCCCAGAAGAGTCAGAAGCTAGTGTGTTTCCATGCCTTCGTGTTGCATAGAACATAAATTACTTGCTGTTCCTTTTCACTGTACTGACTCTTCCGTTGTAAACATTTAATATTTATAGATGAAAACTTAAGAGTTCCTTGGAGAGTTCCTTGTAAGGTTTGAGCAAAACATTTAGTCCTTGATTTGCAGGAGTGAAGGTTCTGATGGGTTGTCAGAACCTTGTGATGTTTTAGGGGTAATAATACCAGCATTTGCATGGAGAAGTGCAGCTTGGTGTCATGGAGAGGGAAAATTTCTTCCCAGTAAGAAGAGAGTCAGATCCAGTAAGAACTTAGTGGAGGAGAAGTTAGCTGTGAAATCCTGCTCAACAAAAGTGGACTTTAATATGTGGTTCTCTTTCTATAGGCCACTTCAGGTCTGCTAATAAAACTGCATCCTCCTCCATATGGTTTGGAATATTGCTGTTGGCTGGTACAGCTGGTCATGAGTTTGTTTTCTGTGCTACTTTCTTGAACAGGAGAAAATGGAACGAGCCTCCAGATAACTTATTCTGTGGTGACTCTGAAGATAGTGATGGGGATATTTTTTTCTCGTATCTGGTTTACCTTTTTGTGCAGATAAAGATGCAGGAGACTGCATGGTAACCTTTTAATAATAGCCTGATGAAAAGAGCTGCTTTTTTGCTTTAGTGAGTTTATGAAGCCCTTAACATCAAATTTCATGTTCTTACCAGGTACATTTGGCAGCAAGCTTGAAAAGCATTTTTTTGAGTGTTTTGCTTTTGGGTTTTTCTAAGTGGAAGATACTGTTGATTTTTGCACATCATGTAGCAAAAAATAGTTCCATGTTAGCAGACAGTCTTGCTGTGATGAATTCATATTGCAGATTATTTCTGGCTAGTCCTCTGGTAGCAAATGAGCAGTGCATTAATAAACACTGTTTGGGGATGCACAGAAGGAAGGAGGGCCAGGGAGAGTCTAGACCAGAGTAGCTCCCATCAGCTGTGCTCTGTGCCTGCTCTCAGCCCACTCCTGAGGTGAGGTTATGTGACATAACTCAGTGAAGGAACATCGTGATAAAATGCAGTGCCTGTATGCTGTGACCAAAGAGGAGCAGAAATACTTAAGCTTTGATAGGGGCATTAGGAAGTAACTGGAAACTCATCAGCTTGTGAGGAAAGTAGAAATCGTCAGTGTAGCAAACCCAGCTGTTCTTCTTTCAGTATGGTTACTGTAAAAATACTTGGGGGGGGGGGGGGGGGTTGTTGCATGTTTTTTGGAAGGGGACTAAAATTCAATCTTGGAATATTGGGAATTCCTCCCAAGCTATCCCTTTTAATTTGAATGATCTTCTATATAATAAATTTCAGCGCCATTTATGGCCAAATTCAGTGCATTTAGAATACTAAAGGGTTAAACATTTGCACTAATGAGAGAAATTAAAACAAAATGCCATGTTGAAAGAGAGCCTGCTTTCTGCATCATCTGACAGTGCTCCCCAAATCCTTGAGCTCCTTGTAATTGAAACATCCAGTTTCAACAACTGCACAGGGCCATTTGAGATTTCCAAGGGAACTACCTCCAGATGGGAACAGCACAGTCCAGTAATTTAGGATTTGCTTTCTGAAGTCTTCTCTCTCCTCCTTGGTGAGCAATGCAGACTCTGTGCACAGAGATGGTGGCGTGGGAACACAGGCTATCCCTAGCTGACATGACAAAGAGAAAATACCGAGAGGGTGATCACAGTTGTGTGCAGGCTGCACCCCTCAGGAGGTGATTTGAATGACAGCTTGGTAACCCCACTGCTGCTGTAAGGGTTGACTTTTGTGGACTTGTTCTTATGGCTCTGCCTGTAAATCATACGCCTGCTGAGAGCCTTCGGTCCTATAGCACTTATTATAGAGGAACATAGTGGGGAATGTTCTCCTTAAGCTATTCTGTCATTTTCATCATTTTCAGCTGCTGAAGAGTGTGGAAGTGACCCATTCTGTGTGTGTGCAGCCAAAGTTGTGCAGGAACACACATTTGGTTTTACCTGGGGAATGTTTCAAGACATGAAAGGACATACGAGGGTAGGCTGTATCTTTCAGCCTGTGCCCACCCTCCAAAAACACCCCAACCAGTTTTGGTTCAGTCCAAACGTGGCTTTATTTCTGTTCAGCAGGTGAGTAGAGCACCAGTTCAGAATCAACCCAGAGCGCAAGTGCTGATGTCTCACTGGCACCGTTTCCAGCGTCACGTAGGATCTGATCCCAGATGGTATTGCTGTGTGCATTTTACACCACTTTAGAAACAGATTGTTTATTTTATCTAGTGTTCAATGTGACTTATGCTGGGATGATCAGACAGGATTCTGGGCCTCACATACCTATCCTACCTAGCCTTTGGTTTAGATATTACCTGGTCTCCAGAGTGCTTATACCAGTAGTCGGTGTGTAGTTCCTGGAAGGCTTTGTTTCTGTAGATAAGGCTAGATCATGAAATTCACCATTTCTGAGCATGAAAATTGGATACATGAATAGTTGTCCTTTTCTAGAGCTGTAGAGGTATAAAAATACATGTATTGAGACAAGGCGTCATAAGATACCCAGATACAAGGATGGATGATACATGATTCTGTCCTAGTGACTTTATTCCAGACTGCTTTAGATGTGGTCAGTGAAGTTTTAGGTTCTTTGGACAACAGGCTGAGAAAACACAGAGCTCAAAATGTGGCAGGCTGCTGTTTAACCCCAGAAGCTGTGCACCTGGGTTCCTGGTAAGAGGGAGGGTGGACTTGAAAGGGAATGAAAACTGAGTATTCCTCTATAAGTGCAACTTTGCAAGTCATTCTGAATTCGTTTTCTGTGAACTGTGCCACATAAAATATGTGAAGATGCATTATCCTGTACCTGCCAGAGCATTTTCTGGTAGCTAAAAGGGATTGGATGGGCCTGCTTACGTAGCGAAGAGAAATAAATGCAAATTCCTAAAACTCCATGCAAATTAACAAATCATTTTTTCCTTAAATACTCTATTATTATCTAGTATTTATGAAGTGTTTTATATTTTCAGAACACTTTACAGGAATTAATTAATCAGACCTGAATAAACTGAGCTTGATGAGAATGGAAAATTAAATGGAAATTAAGCTCCTCTTACTTAGTTTTACCTGTTTCTGAATGATTTGTAAGTCACTTTTCGTATTCCTAAAGGTACTTTTTAAAACACTTCAAAAAAATCCTACAATGCTGTGCTTATTATCTCTAAAACCTGTTTTGGTTAGAAAAGAGGTAGGATTTATACCATCAAGAACTAATGACAGCACAGATGAGTGGCTTTTAAGAATGTAAATGCTGTTTTATCACCTAAAGCTGTGCATAACTGTTTAAGCTGATTTAATTCAGGTAAAAATGCATGGATGGGAGGTTTGCTCCCTTAATTTGAATCCTATTTAGAAACCGGAATGTTTAGCTCCTGGAGGTTTCTTTAGTGGAGAGTGGAAGGAATATTTAGTTTTATCTCAGGTTTTATCATAAGCTTTTAAGAATAAAAAGCTATTGAGAGACTTTATCTATAGAAAATGAATGAGATTGATCACCACACTGGGGTGGCTGATTTGGCATTGCAGGCTTCTAGCTTGAGTGTTACTGCATTGTCCTCTTGCAAGATACGATGTCCCTAAATACCTTTGAGGATCCAGGCCTGGCTGTGCAGTTTAATGTTCCACGTGGCACTGGGTATCAGATGAAAAGGTCAGCTGCTTCTTTCTGTGAGGCTTGTTTTGGTTTTGACAATAGATGTCTCTGATAATTGATTCTTTCAACATCTGGTCTGCAGATCAACCTGTGGAACTAATGTCCAAAAGTAGAAAGGTGATCTATTCTCATCATGTTGAGCAGAGTAACAGATCAAGGTCAGGAAGTGGAACACATCCACATCTGAAGTTCTTTTTGGCTCCACTATTACTGAATATCAGGAACAGACTCTGCCTTCTGATGCCACAGTTACTGACTATAAACACTGCAGGTGATCATTTTCAAGTTAGTTTTATGGCAATGAAGTAGGATGCGAGTTGTGAATCTGGTTGATGTTTAATGCATCAGAAGGGGTGTTAGGCATCCAGCAGATCTGTCAGAACATTGTGAAGCTGGATCTAAGCTAGGTACCATGGTATGTCTTAATGTAATAATCTTGCAACATAATAATGTTGCAAAGTGGTATTGTGTGCCCTGCTAATTACAGAAACTGATAGCACAGACTAATCTGTTCTATCCACTGGTGATACAATTCCTACAGTTTTAGCTCTTGGTCTGAATAGATATAACCTGCAATTTCCATAGTTACGGCAAATAGCAAGGTAGTTGGTAGAGTCTGACACTCCTGGGGTGCAGGAAACAAACACTGCAACAGCTTTGAGCCTGTCATCCAGGTTTCTGTCACAAATAAATGTGGTTGGATTAATCTCTTACCTAACTAACAGTTGGGGGAAAATGAAAAAATAGGAAAAATCCAGGTCTTTTAGAGAGTTTCTAGGCAACCAGGAACTTAGTCAAAGTAAAGAACAAGACATTGAAGAAATGCCTTTTAACTGCTTATTATAAGGAGGCCTCAGCTAAGGCTGAGGGCTTGAGGAACAATAGGTTTAATAATAGATGAATATCTAGCATTCTCTTCTTATCTAGGAAAATGATGGCTTGGTCTGTGACTGGCAGCACTGGTGTTTTAGATATATGTGTTACAGATCCTTTCTTATATAGTAATAAAATTGTAATTCCCAGGCTGTCATTATTCTAAAGTGTTTTTCAAATGCAACAACCAATATTTCACCACAGTTCTCAGCCCCTCAGCCTGAAATATTTCTGTATATCCTACAAGTATTTAATCTGTGTCTTCAGAAATCTTGTCTCCTCCCCAAAAATGTAAGCTATTGCTTGACTAATAGTTTACTAATGTTGTGAATCACTTAGAAGCGCAGATGGCTGTATATACTCCAGTGAGGTTTCTTTTAAATGGGAGGCTGAATAATAGCATCTCCAGTTGCTGCTAACAAACGTACTGACAAGAACACCTGGAAAAATCATCCTTAAAGGTGCCCGTTTCTATAAGTCAGGCTGAAAGGGGATTGCTGAGTGCAACACTTTGCTTATTTGTTTTTAGAGAAAGCAGGAGCACGGGGTGGGCGCTTGGGGGATTGCTGTTTGAGTTCTGTAGTTGTTGGGTTTGGTTTTAATGTACTGCTAGCTTTGGCTGTCGAGTCTCTCATGAGAAGTAGGAGGGGAAATGCAGCTTGGGGTGAATGCCACCAAATCCCCGTTTGTAGAAGAGATGGCATGGCCACCTTCATTCATGGAGAGCCCATCGCTGTCGCATCCAGCCACATCCAGCCGTGGTCTGCAGCGGTCCTCCATGCTGAGTGAAGCCTGTGAGACCCTCTAGTTAATTAAGCAGACATTCTAAAGCTTACAAATCATGTTCAAACCCGAGTTGGACGGAGCCTTGGGTGACATGGTCTAGGGTGAGGCGTCCCTGCCCACGGCAGGGGGTTGGAACTAGATGATTGTAAGGCCTTTTCCAACCCTAAACATTCTCTTGATTCTATGTTTCCTGGTATTACTTCTGTTATTTTGTAGCTTTGGCGTATGAGTCAGCTGAAATGATGTCCTGCTCCATTATTCAGATTTGGCTGCGGCTTTCATTCGTGACAGTTCTTGTGCCCTTCTTTGGGGAAAAGGTTTCTTCTGTGCATTCATTTCAATTCAGTACAAGTTAAAAGATGTCTGAAGTAATGTGAATTTGAGTGGCTGTGTTCCTACGCAGAACACTGCTGCATCCAGCTATCAAAAAGGGAGTGTTTAAAGATAAAACCCCCAAACCTTAAAGAATTTCCTAATGTCATGAGAGCTTCTATTCAGACAGCAATTAAAGGAGCACATTCATACCAAGATGGAAGGTGACCCAGACTTAGGAAGAAGCTTACCTTCACCTTCAGCTGAAATATGAAAATGTCAAGCTTTAGCAGCCTCTGTCCTTTGCGTTCTCTGGGGTCACTATAGACCCCAGAACACTTAATCCTGGAGTGTCAAAAATACCAGAGTAAAATCAGTCATTTCTACCAAACCCAGATGATTTACATACTTTTAGAGGCTGGTTAGGATGTATTCAAATGCAAAATGTCCCATATGTGTTTATCCATTGCTCTTAATGCATATTTTTTACTTGAAATCGTCTTAACGTTTGGCCTTCCAGCTCTCTGGTAATTATACAGCACATCTTTATGTGCAGAGTGAACTGCACAGAAAATGATTTTGTCATTCACAAAACCCACCATTTCGTGGCAAAGCTATTTAAAGTAAACTCAATGTAGAGTAGTTTTTCATCCCAGAAATATTAGGGATTATCAGGATTTTTTCCAATAAAAGTGGAATCTGTGACTCTCAGATCATGAATTTCAATGTGAATTTTAACAATAATTAACGGGAGCAGGATTGAAGCCTTGAGCTTCCCTAAAACCCCACACGGGAAGGACTGATTTTAAACTCAAAGCAAATTAACTGCTGTGGAGAGAGCACAGAATAAGAAAAAGGAAATTTTTCTTTTGTATTACTGTATTTCCTATGGCCATAGCGAGTGTTTCATGTCTCTGTAGCACAGATAGTATCTTCTGCAATTATTGCCATCTTCAAATTAATTGTCATAGGGAATTAAATGGGTTTGGTTTGTAAAGCTGTTCTGACAGCCACAGGATGAATTTTATGGGGAAAGGTGAGATTTTTAAAGGATTTCTTGAAACATATCAGCCGAAATACAAACCACTGAAGACTTTATTAAAGTTTGATCCATGTGAAGATGTTGACTGAAATACACTGGAAGAGGAATGTGTGGGGAGGGTGTGACATGAGAAGTGCCCTTAAGGGCTTGGTCTGAGTGGATAAAGCCAGGAGATGACAACATGCCTGTGAAGAGACATTCAGAAAAGCTATTTTGGATTGAGCAAAGCTGTTTAATAGAGGAAAAGACATTTTTCCTTGCAGAACTGGGGCTTTTGATTAAACTTGATTAAATAATGTGCAAATGGTCAATTCTGAAAAAAGCCTTTCTTTTTCCTTAAGCGAAACTGCCCCATGCTGGATATGGCAGAATAAGACCATTTGCTAATGTCAACCTCCTTTCCCAGTGTTTTTCTGAAAACAAAATTCCAGCCAAATCTCCTTAATTTCGTGACGTGTTTTTGTTTTAACTGGACTCCATTTTCCAAAGGATACCCCATTTTTTCTCTTTCAGTCTCAATCTGGGCATCTGAACTAGGTTTTGGATTTGCTCAGTGTGAACCATTACCCCTATTTTCCCTCTGCTGAGTTAAACATACTCTGCCATTTACTTTTGAGAGTAAAAAAGAAACGGAGAAACCAGACGAAAATGTGCTATTGGTGGGACAAAAATAATGGCATTTTGAGTGTTTCCGTGAAAGCAATGTAACATGACAAATTTTAAGAAGCTCTGTGAATACCATTAATATTTATGATGCACTCAAGAAAACAGCTATTGTGTGCCACATCCATCACAGATAAGAATTGTATTCAACTGTGTTGGATGATAAACATTTAATGACAATAGCTAGAGATTATGAGGGATTTCATACTCATGGTTTATGCGTGCTTGAGTAAAAGCAGCACTATGAACCAATAATTTTCTTTCATGAAATTAGATACACTTGCTGATAGTTGTTACAACCAGAGTCCAAAACATTAATGAATATGCGGGGAGTGCTGATGCCAAGTGCTTCAGAGATCCTGTTGCAAGCTACTCAGGATCAAGTCCTAAAGGCAGTGTTTCCCACTAATCCTCCTCTTGGAAATCACTCCACAGCTTACCAAACTGCAGTGATTTAACCACATATTGCTAGTTGTTTGCTGTTTGGATGAATGCTAATGTTTACCCCATGAAACGAAGGCTGTTCCAGCATAAGCAAACTGGCTTTTCTATCTTATGTATCTCTCAAAAAAAATTCCATCTCTCCACTACCAGGAATGGGGCAGGATTGCCTATGCCATGGGAATGTCTGCTCAGATCCCACACCAGCATCTGTCTTTAGATAACGTACACATGAATGTCCTAAGTCTGGCATTGCTTTTGTTCATTGTCATAGCTGTAAAATACATTGTTGGAACTAATTTATGATCATCCAGGCAAGCAACTGCTGGGAAGAGATAAAGGGGACATCTCTCCCCACTCTTGCTTTTTAGTGCTGCCCGTCTGTTCCCTGTGCCATGCGGCCTGGCAGGCTGCATTGCCTCAGCCTCCCTGGCTCCTGGTCGATGCTGTCTTTGCTCCTGTGATTAATCTCTTTGACACAGAGGTTGTGTGCATTGCCACTTCCATGCTCTTCCTGCTCTGCTGCCTTGTTTAAAGTGTAATGCTTTGGTGACACTTCTTTCTGAAGATCAGACTAATGATGCCTGAATTCAAGCATCTGTGGTCAGATGTTCTTAAAAAAAGCTGTACTTGGGAGAATTAACATTGCTGCCCATGTATCTAAGGGCTCTGCCTCCTTAGTAGGAGGACATCCAGGTATTCCTGCAGTCAGAGTGATCTGGGTTCTCTTTGATCCATGTGGAGAGTACTATTCTTAGAAAACCCTCTCCAACCACTAAATTCTTGTTAGAAGTAAGTGGTTCCAATAATAGATGTGCTGAGGAAATGCTAAGAGGTGCTCTACTGCTGAGCTGATACAGCTGGGCTGCCTCCAGAGGGCTGTTTGGTTACCTCTGTTCTTTTAGGTTTGCTCTTTCTATCCTTATGAAAAATTTGCCGTGGGGATTTTGGTGCAAGCTGATGGAGAGATCCCTTGACAGACCAGCAAGAGTAGTAGGACCTGCGGGCCAGGAATAAGGGCACAGCGAACCTCTTGGCAGAGGGATTGCAAGAGGGATGAGCTGAGCCAACCTGAAGTGATTCTGTGAGCGGTAGAGTCCATTAACAGGACCCAGACCGGGGAAACTCACTGTGCTGGAGGGAGCTACAAAGCTTTTGCTTTGTGTACTTAAAATGAGACTCTTCTTGTTCCTTAACAATTACCCCATAATTTGGCTGATGTGTAATTTTTTCCAGTGTGCTCATTTTGGTTTCATTGCCAATTAACTGAGCATTCCAGGCTTGGTCTACAGCTGATTGGCCGCTGATTTGAACTAAAGCCCTCATCAAAGGGCATCATTTGTTAAACAGGGAAGAAATCGCAGAGATACTGAAATTACTGTTAATTAAATCAGCACACGAATATAATGGGCACACGTGAACAAAATGCTGTTTGTTTTTGAGTTGTTCTGTTAGCTGGAGAGGAAGTCTTAATATTACTAGGACTATTTAATTGTCAGCTTGTATTTCTAAGATGTACAGCGAGCCGAATCCCTTCTGCATGAATTCATTCTGTGTTGTGTATACATGTATGAGTGATACATATAGTTTTTAGTTTATACAAACAGGCCATGTTCTTGCCAAACAGATGCTGTATTATATTTTGTAAGTACATGTTGCACTGAAAGCTTTTCTTTGTAAATGGCTATTTGTATTTAACACAACTCATGTTCAAAGCTGGCATTGACCTTAGTTACTTCTGATATACATGGCCTCAATATCAATTAGGCCTAGGAATTATTTTATATGTAATTTCTATTTTTTAGTTCATTTAAATAGCATCATAAAGGTGGAGCAGAGCAGCAATCAGAGAGCTTTAAAAGTTGTAATGTAGCCCATTGTGTATAAAGAAATTTCATCCAAAGGTGCCTCAGCTTTACTGAAAGCGTTAAGCTACATCTTTATTAAGATAATCAAGATACTCTAATGTGGTGCTTTGGGACAGCCTTGTAATGTTCTGAGTTGGCCAGTTCAGAAGCTCTTGAATGAACAGTTTCACAGCTCTGCCTCCTGTGGAGCTGGAAGGCAAAACTGCATTTGTACTCGTTGGCACTTGTCTGTGAGTTCTTACAAGACCAGTCGGAGGCAGACGGCAGCACTCCCTCATAGGGATGGCAGGAGTGAGGGCATCAGCACTGATGAGGGCAGAGAGGAGCACGCATTTTGCAAATTCCAGGTTATTTGAGGGGCAATAAATGCATTCCCGGATGTGGCTGGGGGAGGAAATGGATCCAGCGAGTTTCAAGGGATAAAGTGTTGGCATCATGCTGAAATTCGAGATCGAGAACAGTGAGAAGCTGATTGAATTTTGCATAATCTTTGGGCCCTTCTAATTCTAGGTTGGTAAATGCATTGAAATGGCAATGACTCTTGTCATTCCAGCTTGCTTTCCACCACTACTGGGAACAGCACTGCCCAGAACCTCAGTGCCATGGCATGACTCCTGTAATGGAGCTTGGGAGTGAGTCCAAACCTGCTTAATTCCTGCAAAAGAAGAACTTTGCCCTGGCTTGCACACTGAGCACAGCCAGGATTTGCTGTTGCTGCTTGTGCAGTCTCCCGGTAGTGTTGTAGTAAAGAGTAGGAGGAAAGAGGCAAAGAATGTAATTCAAAAATCACACTTCATTCATCCCCATTCCTGCCTTTGTCCTTTTTCTTCATGTTGTTTCCTTGTGGTCAGGAGCAAGCTAATTCCCATAGCATTGGCTTGGCTCTGCAAAACAGGAGGAGACACAAATATTGAGGTTTGATAGGCAGAAATTGCAGAGCTCTTTGAACAGTTGCAACATTCTGGTGTGCCAAGCATGGGTTAACAGGCTTCATGTTGCTAGAGATTTAAGTGACAGAGTATTTGATCTCTGTCTCATTAGTGTGTCATTTGTCCCTTAGAGGATGGATGTCAAAATGCATTTGATCTGCTGCAGAATTAAAAACACTCATTGTTTCAGCCTCCATTTTGTAGCTCACCTAATGAAGAGCAAATTTCAAAGAGAAAAATACGCTATTAAATTCTGTGTTAGAACAGGGGGCTGTAATGGTTGGAGCTGTAATGGAGATTTTGCCTCTGGATTGCCAGCTGAAATCTAACTCCACTGATCAGAAATCAGAAGTGTTTACCATATAATATTATCTAGTTTCTAGGCACCAGCAATAAACGTTAAAAGCGTAACTCCTATGGTCTTACGAAGCGGGATAGCCCTATGACTGTGAAGTATTGTAAGTCGTGTTCGTGGAATTTGAGATGAGAGTTTTCAAGAGCACCTCATGGCTGGATTTCTGGAAGTTATCAAGACCCAAGGAGTTACAGATAGTCACTTCACGGGATTTTTGAATGGACCTTGCTGTTTAGCTCTTTTAGACACCTCTCTGCAAATCGTGGCTCTTAAAGATACTAAAGGGTATTTTCAGTGTACTTCCAGTGAGCTGTGTGTGTCTGAGTGTAAGGATGGGCCACAGGGGCGCTGGGATGAGCAGAACCTCAGCTGCCTGGGGTATTGTGAGTCAACCACAAGTTAAATTAGTTTTGTTTGGTGGGAAAATACTCAGGTTAAGAATTAATTCGCAGAAAGTAATTGCAATAAATGAGCACATTTTCAAGTTTTCCATGGTCAGTTCAAATAGAGGAAAAGGAATGCAAAATTCATTAAATAAATTATTCATTCTGTTCACTCAGCTATAGCTAAGAGTGAATTGTCTAGACAGTAATTACTAATTTTTAACCTATGCATGTTCACGTAACGCTGTTGTGTGAATAGGTTCCGTATACAGCGCCTTGAGATAATAGTAATGGATGTAAGTCAACTAGCAGGTGATTTTAATTGGGAAATTATATTGGATTTTGCTATTGAACTTCCATAAAACATTGCATAAATATTGAATCTTCTGAATGTTTTTCGCCAGTTGAAAATACAGGCACACCGAGTTCCGTGCTAATTTAATAAGCAAACATTTTATTTATTTATTAATTCTGCTGTAAAATTCTCTAAAACCCTATTAAATTCAGAATAGAGCAAGAATCTGCAAGGAGTCGGATGCAATAACAATGTTTTCAATTTCAGCGGTGATTTTCCCCTAACTAGTTTGTACAGCTCCTTAAGGAGGGCTCACATCTATCTGTCTCAGTTTACTGGTGTGCTGTAACACACTCCTGATGGCACAAGCCTTAATTCTTCCCCTTTATTGCTATGGGAAAATAATCAAGACTTTCAAGGATTCCCTTAATGTCCTAGGTGATGCAAGTCCTCTGCAGTGAGGGATTTCACCTCTTGCTTAGTTACTGGCTGCTGGGGGATGTGGGTGTTGGGGTTTGTGTGGTGGAGCTGGTCCTTGCAAATGGACCTCAGGACATCTCACAAGTTGATACCCGACCATGGCTGTTGTCCTGCAGCTCTTTCAGCACTCAGCAGTGACACAGATCTGTGCTACCGATCATCAGCTTTGGGGATGAGACATGAGGAGAGCAAGCTTTTATATTCCTTTGACTTTTTGCAGAAATCTCTATTATTGTGACAAGGAATCAAAGAAGAGTTGGGTTGAAAATAAAGCAGAAAATCATCATCTGGAATAGATTTGTTATTGAAGGGTGTTGCCTCATGCAGTAATTGCAAGTTAGTAATTTTGTAGTGCTCAACTGCTCTGAATTGATCAGAAACTGTCACTTACAAAGGTCCTCCATTTCATTTAGGGTAATGTGCTTTAAGAGAAAAATAGCAGGAAACCCATGCAAATGGTTGGAAATGATGCAAAAACTAGGACATTGTAAAAGGATATTTGCATGAAGTTTTGGTTTTGTGTGTGTCAGTTTAACCTACATTCTTTGGGGCTTGACTTATAGAGAGGTGCATTAAAAGCTAACTATGTGTAGCTCCCATTAACCCTAATAAGAGCTCTGATTCTAACTTCCTGTGAGCTTAATGTTACCTTAATGCAATTTGATTTGATATTTAATTGCAGTAATTTAATTAATGGTTCTGTAAATAAAAAGATTAAGTTGTGCCCTCCTACACACGCAGATATGCACAGCAAGCAGCTCTAGCGGCTTCTGAGAGACTTAAATTTATGTGGTTTGAGCAGATTTTAGCCCTAAGGATGTGTGATAAAATGCCCAAATCCCAGACAAACACTGTAATGGTGTTTGCATTGGAAATGTTACAGTATTAGTTCATGCTTACAGGTGGAGAGTGGCATTTAAGAAACAAACCTACAGATTTCTCCTTTATCCTTGTCAACAGCGGTAGGTCACAGAATTGCTTCCATGTATGACAGGATTCCATTTAAAATGGTTTACAAAGACTTAGTTATTAATAAAACTTACTAATTGGATAACCTGCTGTCATGGTTTAAACCAATCCACACAGGCTGTCCACTCACCACCACCACCACCACCACCACCGCCCCCGACCCTCCCCGCTCCCTGAGGGATGGGGAGGAGAATCAAGAAGAATGTAACTCCCACGGGTTGAGATAAGAACAGCCCAGTAACTAAGGTATAACAGAAATCACTGCTGCTACCACCAATGATAATATTGACAAGAGAAAATAACAAGAGAATACGATATCACCGCTGAATGAGTTCGAAACCCCCGAAGAGAGAGTGTGCCCTTCCGGGTAACTCCCAGTTACCTCCCTGGGCATGACGTGCTGTGGTATGGAATACCTCTTTGGTCAGTTTGGGTCAGGTGTCCTGTCTCTGCTTCCTCCCAGCCTCCCCTTATCCCCAGCAGAGCATGAGGCTCACAGAGTCCTTGGCCAGAATAAACATTTCTTAGCAACAATTAAAAACAATCGGTGTTATCAGCTCTCTGCCCAGGCTGGAAGTCAAAACACAGAGCTTGCACCAGTTACTAAGAAGGAGCAAAACGGCTCCTGGTAAACCCAGGACACCTGCTATTAACATTATTACAGAACCCCATTGGCCCATTGGGTTACTTGCAAGTCAGAGCTTACAGGTATTTGTAAGTCTTCTGTTGGTGTGCCTGTAATCTTTTCTAACATGCTGCTCATGTCTGTTGCACACTTAGAATGCCTATTAAATATCCATTAGTCTCCCTTATAAACTCTTTATAGATAGAAGCATGTAACAGAAAATGTAACCAAAATCATTAAGGCTACATGGTGTGCAAGTTAATAGTGGCAATCTTGAAAAGTTAGGGAGTGCATGAATTAAGGGAATTGTATTCATAGAGTAGTTTCTTAGTACAAGAGAGTGGAGCTCCCACTGAAGTCAGGGATTTCCCATAGCATCTACTGAAGATTTAGTTCTTGTTTTAAATCTCCTTATAAACAAGAGCTGACATAATGCCACTTCAGCTCTACCGAGGAAGATGAATTCTTTTTCCATGTTTTTGGGTAGAGTAGATAAATGTAAACTACAGCTCCAAATACTTCTCCAAAGGAGGAGGAACATCATGTATTCATGTATGGAGGAGGTCCAGGCTCCCTGTTGTTGCTGCTGTGAAATCCATAGGTATTCTGCTGATGTTCATGGAATTCTACTGTATTCTCTATAAAATAAATCGCAGAGAGTTCTTTCTGCATCAGACTCTAAACTGATCCAAATTCAGCATAAGCAGTGTCCCACTTCAGCATAATTGCCCACTGGTAAGCTTAGGGTAAATCACATTTGTGTTCCTTCAAATCCATATCTGCTGTAAGTGAAATCTGAGTAAGACCTTTTGCCTGACTTTCCCTTGCCCTGAGTTTGCATTGCCATTTAACTGAGTATTATTGCAAGCACGCCCGAGGTACTTTGGAAGTAGGTTTTATTTTGGAAGTGACACTTGACCCTTAGGGATAGACCAGATTTGTGTATACCACCATTCTGCTGTGATTAACAGGATATTTAAATAGGCAAGAGCCAACTCTGGTCCGAAGTCTGATGTACTCTGAAAACCCACAAAGCAGTGTGGGAATGACAAGTACAAAACCCCAGGCAATAACGGCAATCAGCAGGCCTTTTTGTTATGCAAAGGAAAGAGAATCAGATAGATGGAAACAACAATAACAATGATTCAAAGCCCTTTCTTTCAAAACATCTCTTGCAATTTCCAGCTGCCTCCCTTCTTTGTCACATCTCACTTCTCAGATAAACAGCACAATTGGTCACACTAGTACTTTGCCTTTGCTGTTTTCACTCCTTACTCACTGTCTGTACCTGACCCCCAGCTCTTAAGAGCCCAACAATTAAGCAAATTGCAAAGAGGATTACAATTGAGAATCAGAGGATATAAATGTGATTTAGCACGGGGTGCTGAGCATGACAAATCATTTTTGTGCCTAGGCCTTAACTTGCTCTGAAATGAGTTTCATTTAGAAACACAGAACAGATGCAGCCGTGTTCCAGTGCCAAGTGTCAGCAGTGCAGCTTCTGGGGATTGGCTTTTGCAAGGCTTACTGAGGCTGTGATACCTCTCCTTAAGATCTAAGGGCCACCATTTTTGCGGTTGTTTAGTTTGGAGAAGAGAAGGCCCCTGGGAAGGGACCTAATCACTCTCTACAACTACCTGAAAGGAGATTGTAGCAAGGTGGGAGTTGGTCTCTTCTCCCAGGTAACAGATAATAGTTCAAGAGGAAATGGCCTCAAGCTGTGCCAGGGGAGGTTTAGATTGGATATTAGGAAAGATTTCTCCACTGAAAGGGTGGTCAGGCATTGGAACAGACTGCCCAGGGAAGAGATGGAATCACCATCCCTGGAAGCATTTAAAAAACACATAGATGAGGTGCTTAGTGACATGGTTTAGTTGTGGTCTTTGCAGTGCTGGGGTAATAGCTGGACTTGATGATCTTAAACGTATTTCCCAACCTAGTTGATTCTATGATTCTATGACATACAGAGACACGCATGTACAAACCAATCTCCCAGGTTATTTTCTTCTCTTTGGAAGAGCTTGACTGAAAGCATTGCATTGTAGAAGGAAAGTCCAAGGACGTTGCGAGGTGGGCTCAGGATTCCTCATCTCTCTGGCTAGAAGAGACAGGAGATCTTGATGTCAAAAGTTTCCAAAACGTGTGGTTAAAGTGTACAATGGAAGGGAAACACTTCTTGAATGTTTTCCTCCTGTGGGTTACTCTGTGAGATGTTTCTCTCAGGCTTTCACTACTACAGAAGCTGCCTGAAGTTTCATTGATAAATGAAAAATCTCTCCCAACAGAAAAGAATATTAATAGCATGCACGTGTGTGTTTGCATGTGTCTGTGTATTGAGTTGCCTTGGAAACAGGAGGAGAAAGCGCCATGAACCAGAACATGCTTTCCATTTAAAGAACACTTGTGCTATTGTAAAACTACATACAAAAATAATTGCATTCATTCATCTGTTCTGCAAGCATCTTACTACAGCCAGCCACGTGCCGTGTGAGTGTGTGAATGCCATGTAAAGGTGACAGAAAGCCACTTGACTTTGGTTCTGAGCATATTGTTGAGCAAATGAATTGACATTGGTGAAGTTGTTAATAATGTGGGGGAAAAATGTATGTAAATTGCTAAAGAAAATTGGCAATGCTCCAGGTGTACATTAAAGTCACGAAGTTATAATGTAGACCTGGAGTATTCACACTGCAAAACGCAGCGTCCAATTTTACCTTACATATAAGAACAGCTGGTTTAGCATATTGGCCTCAAAGATGGTATGTTGAAACAGCTGTCCAAGTGTTCTGAAGGTTAATCTACTCAATTAATCATTGTGTATTTTTCTCCATTTATTACAATGTTTGTACCATTCCTTATGAGTATGTGAACAAAATATTGAATATAAAGTTTTAGTCATCAGTGAAATGCGTATCAGAATAGCTTGCATGAGAAGAAAATCTGCTTCTAAGTGACAATGGGTCTTGGAGAGATAAACATTGTCGATACAGATGCTGATTTTAGCAGCCAAATTATTGTGGGTTTTTAAGCATAAGTTTCAGAGAAGAATCAGTAGCGAGATTGGTCTGTGAGACACAAAAAGGCTGGACTTCCGCATGAAGTTCTGTGAAATAAGTGAATACGGACATTCTCTGTTGGCTGGTGTTTCCAAGTCACCTAGGAGCTTCCACCTCGGGTAACTTGCAAGCTGCAGTTCCAGCTGGTCTAAATCAAACCAGCAAAACCATTTTGGCCTTTGATCTCTGATAAGGAGCTGAGGGCTGTCAGGGCAGGGATACATAGCAGCTGGAGCTGCCTTACCCTGGTGCACTTCGAGGTGTGATGATCAGGATTGGGTACAAAGCATCATCATGCTTTCCTCATTGCCCTGAGCCCCTTGGAGCAGCTGAAAGTCACACATCAGCCCCCTTTATGTGGTGCTGCACGGGTGAGAACAGGAATGATGCCAAAAGAGACAATTAACATGGATGTGCTCTTGTCATTGTCAAAAATGAACTCCAGTGAGATTTTGCCCTGGAGAGAGGTGTGTGCTCAGGGTGCTGTGCTCTAAAATCATGCACACAGAAAAGCTACATTGCTCCTGCCTCATCTGAACTAATTTTGCAACTTTTTATCAATGGGATCCTAGAACCCAGCACATTTTCTGCGTATTCACTGCCACCGAATTGCAGACAGCCACTGTCAGAAAAATCCTCTGGCAATCCATTTGACCAGAAATAGATAAAATCTAAACATCACTTCCAACCTTTCTAAATATCACTGCACATGTAAAAATAGCAAAATCTTTATACATCAGATCCCAGTCCACCTTTCATGTCAGTGTTTTCTTAATCAAATGTACGGTTTCTGGCTTTGTTTTGCCCAAGAGACCATGCAGAATAAATGGGAAGAGTTATCATAAAATCGGGTGAAATACAGACAGCAGCTACACACAGCTATGCTTAATGGGTTCTACAGTCTTGTTTTCTGCACTAATTTTCCCAGGTTCTAAGTTTATTCCCCTCTGCACCGAATGACAGTGCAGGCTGGAATGAGGCGTTTTAGACAGAAACTCTATTTATGGGTTTCTTGGCCAAGAAAAGAGAAGAATAAAACAAACCAGAAATGCTGCAGCAGAGAAGGAAGCTGCTGCGAGCCTTGGCTGCCTGGAGACAGCCCTGTCAGATGGCTGCCTCATGGAATGCTGCTGCTTAAAGTGCACGAGGTAGATTCTGTCTTAGGCTGTCGCTGATTCTGAGCCTCATCAGTGACATAGCCCAGCAGTTACCTGGCCAGGAAGCTTGTCTGTCATCCTCTCTTCCACTCCTGTTGCAACTTGTCATTAGGAAGGAAGAAGTAAGGTTTCAGCTTTATTCCGGGTTGTTCTCTATAATGCCTTTTGTCAGATTGCAACTTGCACGATTGCCTTCATTAACAAAGGGAAAGAAAAACAACATTAAAATGCCAGGTACTACTGCTGCATCTAAGAGAGTGTAACCTTTGGACAGTTAGATAAATGTCAATGTCATTTAACAATAAATGAAAAAGAAATAGAAATTTACATTTGATGTAGCTGTTGTGATCCTTTGACTTTAGAAATTGGGCATCGATTGACCACTTTATATCATATTGACCATGAAAAGAACAAACATTTGTACTTCAAAACTAGCCTGCAGGAAAGCAGGAGAATGTGGAGTGAAACTTCTGATCATCTTTGCGTGCTTTTTGTTACAAGTTGCCTTCTGGCAATTCTTGGGCTTTTGGAAAATAACGAAGTTGAATCATGGCAAAGGAACAAAGATGCAGTGAAGCAGTTTCTGTTTCAAGGTCCAGTTTATCCGTTTTCAGGTCATTCCTGTTGCCTAGAAAATTTGAAAAGTCAGTAGTGTAAATGAGTTACATTACCTGCCGTGTGCCCACTCAGTTCTTCTAGGTGGATGCTCTCATCTAGGTTTTGCATTCATACCTTCATACCTAAACATGCTTCAGCTGTGGCATGACCACTGATTTTATTCTTAAAGCGTTGTCCATCAAAAACCTGAGAAGAGTATGTTGAGGCTGTGCTAAGACAGTGTGTGAAGTGGTGCAGTGCTGGGAGGAGATGTTCCACCTCTGGGTCTTCAGCTCACCGTGATGTCCTAACACACGCAGAGCTGAACTTTCTCTACTGCGCTGCTGTTTGTTTTCTAATGAAATAGACATGAAATGTTAGTGGTCTGTGAATGAGAGAGCTTATAATTTGATTTATGTAAGACACTTTTTGGAGGAACACTTTTAAAAGAAAATGTGGGAACTGCTGGCCCGTATCTGTGCCATGCAAGCTCATCTGAGCCACCCAGGAGGTGAGGTGTCATCAGGGAGGGAGAATGTGGCTGAATACTTCAAGGTGTAACAAGAGAAGGGAGAGAGCCAGAATTAGAAGTGGAAGGTGAAGAGAACTTGCTCTTTTCTGTGTGGTAATTGTATAGGGGTGCTTTCAACTGAAAGCATTTTTGAGGTAGAATTCTGTGTTACATTTATTAAGGCCTTTAGGTGTGACACTTTTTCCTGCTTTGTCAATCCTTTGCTAAAATGTGCCAAAATGCCAGAGATCCTTCTCTTTTCTTAAGCTATGTCTTCTGTAAAAAGCATCTTCCCTTGTATTCACCTGTCCATTTCTGAGGACAATGACTATGCAGCAAGAGGGCCCCATCAGCTGCAGTACAAGAAAGAATATGGGATTAGACCTGACCTTCTTCCCACCTTACAACAGTAAAATTGACACTGGAAAAGAAGAAAGAAATGTATTTATTTCTGTATAATAAAACGTATTTATTTGTTTCTATATAATAGATGTATTTAATTTGTAAATCTGTCCATTTTTAGAGCAAAAATAATGAATGGTTAACACAGCCTGTTTTAAAGAAGATAAATTTCCTTAATGGAGGCGAATAGCGGATACTCATCCCATTTGAACAGTCCAGTAGTGGTGATCTGATTTCTCTTTGCAACTGAGTCAGGCTGTGTAATTTTGTGTCTCACATTAAGTAAAATGGCAGCAAATGGGAGATGTTTTCGTTCACTGAGATAGTTCTTGTAGATGAGTTCTTCAACACAAATTGAGTAATTCTCTTTTTTCTGTCTTGCTCTACCTACTTAATCTTTCTGGAAGATCAGTGTTTTTCCCATTACTCATAATGTTACAGGTTCTAAAGAAATAGATTGTAAAGTCTGAATTTGAATCATGTCTTAATGATTTCTAAAGGCTAATTATGAAGATAATACTTCGGAAGCAAAGATAGGAGACTCTTTTTTTGTTTCCCTTCCGTCTTTCAGTGTCTTTTGTTAAGAGAGAAAAGCAAGTCAGCCGTTACTTCGTAGAGTTTGCAAACAGTTTCAATGTGTTAAAACTGCCTTGGAGTCCTGCTTGGACTGAGTTTGGTGCTGAGGGGTAAGTGACAAGGAACCATGTTTAAAATTCTTTATTAGAGAAACATGTTGTGATTTTGTTACATACTTGCTTTAATAGAATAATAAGTGGAAGACCTTTGTCTGTTTACGGAATGCTTGTATTAAAAGCCAATAATACAGTCACTTTCTATTCCTGAGAAACATTAATGTCATCCGCTTTGTCTGCTGCTGTCTTGCTCTGTTTCAAAACCCCTGTGTGATGACATTAGAAGCCCTCTTAAAGTGGAATGTTTTGTGATAGTTTCATATTAAGAGGTGTTCTGTGATTTTTCTCATGAGTGCATTCAGCTGACTGTGCCATTGCAGTATATGCTAATATGCCATTATCATTTTCCACTTAAGAAAGGTGACAAGTAATACAGTCTTTCTTTCCTTGCATCTGCTACTGGTTGCTTTATTTGTAGCCCTCTTTATTTCTTTACAGTCAACATACTTGTTTTGATGCACAGGTGGATTTCAGTTAACCAACCAATAAATTAACTGTTAGAGATGTTGCATGCTCAGCATTTATTTGTTATGCAAAAGGAGCATTTAGTAAGAAAGAAGTGGGAATTGGTATTTAAACTGGAGAGAATTAATAGCCCGAAGACAGCAAGTTTGAGGGTAACTTCTCAGAAAAAGCATGGACCTGGGACATTGGGAATATGGATTCAGTTTCTTGATCTGTCGCTGGCCTGGTGGGATTTCTTCCGCCTCAGCTGCTTTAGCTGTATAATGAAGAGCAGTCTCCTATTGTCCTTGGCAGAGCTAAGAACTGGTTTTGAAGTGTTATGGAAAGACAAGATACTATAAGGAGTAATTTAAATAAATCATTCAATATGTAAGTTTTAGAGCAGATGAAAGAGAAGCAGGGGAAAAAGATGAAACATGGAATAGTTTGATCCTGATTTCACAGGACTTTTACATTTGTGTAACTTCATGGTCTTTATTGTAATTACTCCCTCCTGCACCAGTCTAGCTGAGAGCAGAATCCAGTCAATTTTTCCTAAATGTCTCCTAAAAGATGATGGATTCTGAGAAAACACTGATGTTCTGAAAGCTGTAGCTCAGCTTTTGAAACATGGGTAATATTGTCCTAGTCTGCGGGAAATAAATACACTGCATGAGAGTTCACGGAGAGATTCAGTTGTGAAAACAAACAAGGGATTTCATTCTGAACTGGGATGAAAAAGAAGTTGTTCTTTATAAAAGCTGAGCAAAAAAAGAAGTAATCAGACATTGGGGCATGTCAGAAGAAGGCAGCACTTCTGAGCAGGTACAAGGTGAATGGACTGAGAAATTAAAATGAATAGCAAAACTCAAGCTAAGAAGAAGAAAGAGGCTCTGGTAGTTCTTGATCAGTCCGAAGACTCAAAAACACCTCAAAAGGAAATCAGTGTTATTATTTGAAAGAATTCACCATTTTCAATTTTAGCTCTTTTCAAGAGGTCTCTTTTTCTTAGGCTTTTTTTTTTTTTTTTATTTTTGTCAAGAAACTTGTTTTTTTTCCTCTCTGTCAAAAAGTTTCCAGGCAGTTCTAAACACAGGCAGCAGACATCTTCTCTGGCGTTTGTTTTTAAGTCGAAAGCAAATGTTGAAAGCTTGAAAGGCAACACTTGGTTAAGTGGAGTGACAGTGCAAGGATGAGCATTGTACAGTTGATGGATGGTCCTCAATTTTGTGACTGAAACACCTAAAAGCTCAATGTGCAAGAAGAGTAAAGGCTGGTGCCTGGGCTAGCTGCAGATGTATCCTGGTTTTTATTTGCCCTGCGTCAGAGACAGCAGTAGGCAGCTTTATGGAGTGAAGTAGATAAAAGGAATAGTTGGTATCATCTGTGAAGTCTGTGTCACTGTAGGATGTATGCAGTGGTGTAAAAATTATGAGGGGTCCTGTTAGCTCCTAGGAGTAAAGGAGCTAACAGTAAGGTATAGGTACTGATTGTGATCTTGAAAGCAGGAGGAGATAGAGTTTCTGTGCTGTAATTCTAGATACCAAGTCTAAACTAGACATCGAGCCCTTTAATAGGCAATGGAGAGGGAGAAAACTTCCCAAGTGCCACTTACACTGTCCCAAGACAGGGACTGCCAGAGAATGAACCACTCACCACAGGCACTTCGCTGGGATAAAAGCTTTTCTGAGGGAGCGCAGCAGTGGGAAACAGCCTGCTCCCAAAGCGTTTGCTGCCTGAAAAGCCAGTCCTGCAGCAGCGTGTGTGTATGCTTTACATCAGAGAGTAGTTGAATGCAAGCCATGAAATGACTTAAATAGGTAAAATAAGTAAGTACAGCAGTCTGGTGCTGACAGATATGACAGACCATCTTCAAGAAGAAAACCCAATATTTGCTTGAGTTAAGGCATGGTCTTTCTTGTCAGATCCGTGTTCTTTGGAAAGCGATACCCTGCTTTTGCAGGATGATAAATGTGAGCAACTAGTAGATCTTTATTCCATTTTAAACGCTATAATGTGCTTCTCAAATATCATTAGTAAGTATTTGCATTTACCTCTGTCCAGAAGATACAGCTCTTTATTGAATTTTCTTGGTACATGTTGAGCTCTGGACTTACATCAGTGCTTGAACTGTGCTGAGGGAGAAGATACAAAATCCAGTTCTTCTGAATACTAGACAACTGTCTTCAGCCAGGGCATTTCAGAGGACTTTGCACCATGTCACAGTCACTTTTCCATGCATATTCTCCTTCTCATAAATACATATTCTTAAGCTGTGCCACTCTTTAAATGGCTTAATGAAGCAAGTCACCATCCAGAGCAGAAAGAGAACCCACACCCCTCTGTGAGAGGATGCTCCTGCAGGATGTTGGGAAGTCATGTAGACATGCTGTAATTAATTTGTGCATTCTCCTATAGCATTAAACAGCTGTTATTACAGAAGGACATGGATTTCTGCCCAGGTAGCACTCATGGTAGAAGACGAGCACACAGATTGCTGCAGTAAACTCATGTGATACGCAACCTTATGTTTCAGTGTCTGTAGTTTTGCACTTGTGAAACTGAAGCCTTTTCAAGTCGGCAAGTTGCCAGCTCTCCCTTTGCACTGGTGGCATAGAATTTCCTCCAGAAAACCCTCCTTTCCGTCTCCTTCTGAAAGAAACTGTGGTGACTAGGAAAGGATCCACAATGTTGTTAAATATTTTTAACTCTATGGTACGAAGACATAGAACCAGAAAATTGTATCTTTGACTCCTGTTGGCACTCACGCAAATCCAATAATCAGTTATGTTCCATAAACTAGGCAAAGCATGGCCTCCCTAGGTTTTTCTGTGGAAGGGAGAAGTGTTGGTATTACTATTTTGTGCCATTTTAAAACAGTAATTAGTGTATCAGATTGTACTGAGGCTCAGGTCATTGCTCTTGAATAGACAGCTCTACCCATTTTGTATCCTCTTGAATTCAGGGGGATATTGTTTGGTTCCAGTTGGAGGTGACCCAACAATTTTATTCAGTCAGAACATGATCGTGTTTTTCTGGAATAAAAAAAAGGGAAAAACAATATCTTTAAATGAACTTTGAAATTCTAAATATGCTTAAAAATGGTTTCTAATCACGTTCTATTGAGAAGTCTGTCAGATGAATGCTCAGATGCTCTGCAGAGCTCTAAATGCAGTGTAAATTCCAGTGTGAGTGATTGGCAGTGGTTGGCAGAGTTTACCATACTTTTAGGCAAACTTTGTCCTCTATTTCTTGGTGTATTACAAGGCCCTGGAACACAAACTGGGAGCTCTCAGTGTCTGTTCTCTGTGCAGACAGTGAGATGCGTGATAGTTGCTCTCCAGCTGTAAGAATTTCCCATTTCTTCTACCTCTGGTGTGCAGAGGGCAGTGATGTCATGGTGTTTAACACAGCAGGTTTGGAGAATAAGCTCTATTGGACATAATGGGCTGAAATGGAATAGTGTGAGCCGGTCTCGGGAAAAGTCTTTTGCTCATGCAGAAGGCACTGGTACTTAGCTGAGTAGTAAAGACTGCCTGACAGGCTGCAATTACTTCTGCCAAGTGCACCAGGCTGTGTTCTGAACCTTTGCTTAATGGGGACAGATCTCTTCTGAGTTATGAAAAATAAAATAAAAGTGCCTCTGGTCATAGATACGACAGTATCTGTGCTTCTAATCAGGTTTCACTTCAGCAGCAGGTTTTGCTTATTCATCCTACATAAACCCCAAAATGAGTTGAATTTCCTTCATAAAAAAAACCCATGAAATGGAATAAATCTCAGCTTTAGTTTCCATGAACTCCAAGACAGAATTATCACTCCCACTGATTGTGTGTGCCAGGTACATGCTGCTAAGACCTTCCTTCAGTGTATCTGTGGCAAAAAGACCAGTTACGCAACAAGATTCCACTTTGGAGTCTCTGTATCATGCTTTGTTGTGCTATAGCAAATTGTTTTTGCAGCACGCACTGATAGACATCTCGAATAATATTCAATTAGGCTAATAGTTGCTTATTACATTGTTCTGCAAGAATCAGTAATTAAGAACCTCTCTGTATGGTTCAATCTACATTAATTAATTTCTCCTGCAGAATATATGCACCTGCCTGTTCTTCCTTTGGGATCACAATATGAAGTAAAGCTATTATGCAGGTAAACAGAAGAGATAAAAGATGACCTTTAACTTTGACACGATAGCCTGCAGAATTTGTGATTTGCCATCTGTCTTAACTGATCACTCCTAATAATGATATGCTGGATGAGAAGCTGATAGGAGGAAACAGAGACAGAGGCAGGTTGGAATGGAGCAGGAATGACCTTCTAGCAACATGTGTGCTTGTCAGGGCAGGAGGACTCATGTGTTGTCACACTTTAGGCCTCACTCTGACATCTGAAAGCTTGGTAAACACATGATTCCACAAGTGGCTCCACTGAAATGATATTTGCAGAGTACGGAATTGGCTGTTAGGTCCTTCATTAGGGCTTGTAATGTGTCTCACATACACAGCCTCTGCAGACTTGAGGTGAGCCCTTGGGCAGTCAGGATGGACAGTGCAGCCTGTGGGTAATGGCTGATGAGCTGTCTGCCAAAGCAGCTACCAGCACCCCTGCTAGCCTTACTGGGGGTCTGGCTCCTTGGTGGAATGTGGACTCTGTATGCATGTGGGGAGGAAAAAAGGGTCAGACAAGAATGTGAGCTCTTTGCAAGGTTATGTTGTCTGATGTTCCATGAACTCATAATTCCAGTTGTTTGTTCTCACCATTGGGTGACAAAATGGTAAATCTTACCTGATGTAACAGTAGCTTTCTGGCAGCCAGGCTTCATTAATATGTATTGGAAACCTAAAATGGTATTCAGCTCTGAGGGGGGAAAAAGTACAGAATTGCTTTGGATTATAATAATTTCAGCAAAGCATCTAATTTATATATTAAGCTTGCTTAATGGACTTCTATTGCCTTGCTCTTTGATCTGAAGAAAAAGGTGGTGAATAATTTATCAGATATAAAAACCTCCCCTAGCCCAGCCCACATGTCACAATCTGCCCTATAATTTACATGTCTTAAGAGATGCCGTTTCCAGGCAGGAGAAGTGGTTCCTAAAGATTCCTTCTAATAATACACATGTATTTTCACAAGGTACACTCTGGGGAAAAAAATAATAATGAAGGAATGCAATTCTGCAGACAAATGTTTCAGCTGTGTGCCTTCTTCATCGGAGACAGTCATTTCAACTAAATGCCAAAAGGCATTTAGCTGTAGCATTTGTCAGTGGAATAGGGCTGGCTTTAGGTTTCCTTCCTGCTTTACAATTGACTGTTTATTGGGTTTACTGTACTGTAGCATGTTTTGTTAACCTCTAAAAAAACCCAACCAGCTCGTGCATTAATCACAAGGATGATATCTGTCATGGTAAACTGGGCCAGCATGGGGATTTTGTGCCCCTCCAGACTTGTGGAAACGATGCTGGCTCTTCTTGGGGGCAGGGGAGATGCACTGGCGGCTTTGGGCTGGGGTCAAGGACCTGCCCAGATCCTGGCTCCTGCGATGCTTTCTTCTAACATTTATAAGCTGTTTCTTCATGTCTTTATTTCTCAACCAGAAGAAGGGGCTGACATATGTCATGTCAGCTCACAGAAGCTGGTAGAGCTGCCATAGAATCGCATGCCTAAGGAGCATTTAGGTCGATGTGGTGGTGTTTAAACCCTAATTATTGGGAACTTTGTGTCTGGAGTTACTCAACTGGTTTGTGTCTACCTGTTGCAGTCAGTCCTCAGTAATCCCTGCTTCTGGTCACATGCATAGGTAATCACAGCTCTCTCATGACTCCTGACACTTCTCCCATTCACATTTCCCCTCCCATTTCTCCAAAGCAGTGAGTTGTCAAACATTTACTATGGCTGTGCTGCAGCGTTTATTCATATTTAAATAAAGCCATTATCCTGGCCTTGAGTTTCAGTAGTTTCCTGCTCTTCCTTTTGAGTATTTCTCTCAGCAGTGCCATCTAATCAGCTTTAGGTTTTAATTAAACAGCTGTCATTTGCTTCCTAGTTCTGTTGCGACCTGATGTTGTATTAAATTTTAATTTAGCCTAGGCTGGATAAGAAGTAGATTCCTTCAGACAACAAAGAAATGCTATTAGCAGGTTACAGTTGTAATTAAGAAGAGCTCTGCTGAAGTGTGAATGCATTCAGGTACAGAAAAGGAGCTGGAGATAAACATGCACGTAATTATTATTCAGGGATAGAGCCTGCAATATGAGTGTGTAGCTTCCACTCAGGCTGCTTGAATTGAAGGTGTTGGTCAAGATCTGGCAGCTGAAAGCCTCAACTAAAGAAATAGGAAGGGATTCCCAGATTTTCACCTGGGACTTGGCAGTGCGAGCAGTTAGACGTTTGTGCTGGTTGGTGTCCCTGGGTATTGTTCCAGATGTTTCACTGATGCTGTGCCACTTGGGAGGACCTGCCTCTGTAAATCAATGTTATTACCCTCTCTACATTTTAGATGGTTAGTAATAACCAGGACAGGTATCTTAAATTCAGTAAGCCTTTTCTTCTGGAGTAAGAAATACCCTGGGAATATAAACCAAACCTAACAGAATTTAGATGAAATGCTATTACCTGATGAAGATGCACTAAAAGAAAACATCTTTATAAATCTAATGGACAGTCAATTAGTTTAGTTCTGCCTTCATATTTCTTCCTCAGAAGAAATATATTTTTTCAGCCTGTAAATAGCCAGCTCTTCAAAAGGTCTTTATGCAGCCTATTATACTTGTGTAACACTCGATGCAGGCATCAGGCATCTGAAATACTGATCTATATAATAGAATTGCCTACCAATGAAGTGCAGTTTTTGTGAAGCAGCACCAGCTAATTAGTACGGTGGGTACCTGTTCACACTGGGAAGGAGGGAAGGTTCAGCTCAGAGTCAAGAGTAGGATGGGCGTATTTCAGAGCACACACAAATAGCAGGGTTGTGGAGTGTCTTCTGAGTCCTTTTATCTCGTGCTCATCTTCACAGGGAGTTTACAAAAGGAATGCAAATGTCATTATAAACTTTGCATTATCCTTCAGAGCATCAGAGTTTGACTTCAGCTTGGTAGTGAAGCAGCACTGAGAGCTAAAAGGAGGCTAGAGGGTGTGCTTGTTCTTTGTCACACGAGGGTCAACAGAAGGTGATACAACAGCACAAAACCCAAAGTAGTAGTTCAGCCCTGTTGAGAACCTGTTTCCAAGTCCACTGAAGTCAGAAGCCTTTCATCTATTGACTCAGTAGGCCTTTGGATCAGACCAGATGATCTCCAGGGATCCCCTTCAACCTTAATGATTCTGTAATTGTATACAAGTGCTGCCTTCCACTGACATGTTACATGGCTGTGCCAACTGAGAGTGGGGCTGGGAGTGGAATTAGCTGTGTTCGTTGTTTGTGACCTTGGCAAAAAGCCCGTTTCATCCGGTGCACTGAAGGAGACTATCGGATGTGGAAGAATGCTTTAGAAATAGCACACTGGCAAACTGCTTCTTGAGAGTGTTTTGACACAGAACCACTGTGTCTTCATCATATATATGGTATATGTTTATATTGGGTTGATTGGCTGCCCCATCCCTGGCAGTGTTCAGGGCCGGGTTGGACAGGACTTGGAGCAACCTGGTCTCATGGAAGGTGTCCCTGCTTGTGGAGGGGGGTTTGGAACTGGATGAGCTTAAAGGTCCTTCCAACCCAAACTGTTCCTTGATTCTATGATGGCTTAGGATTCATAAATCCCATAGGATATTTGCTGTTGGTTTGCTGGAATCTGCCTACCTCTTCTCTGGCATATTTGTGGATGAAGCACCCTCAGTTTCCCCTGGTCTTCTACAACCTCTTTCCACCCGAAGTACATCTGATTGTTTTCTTTCACCTGGCACTGCATTTTCCTCTTAGTTTTGTTCAAACCTCAGCCTTTGTAAAGCTTTTAGAGTTGTTCTTTCATACTTCCCCTTTTGTCACATACTTCTCTCTTTCCCAGTGTCCCTCCTTCATGGTTGGCAGCTGATTATAAATAAGCCCATTCAGCATAAAAAACCTAGACAGTCATTTAATGTGCAAAACATCTGGTTTGTTCCTCACAGAGAACAGAACAAAGACAGTATATTTAGTTCATGAGGTATTATTTAGAAAAGCATCTCTATTCAGGACAACACTTACATGCTTAAATCACATTGAAGTCTAAGTGTCAAGTTGAGTACATACTTTTTAGTGCTGTTCTGAACAGAGATGGACTTGAGTACATGCTTAAATGCTTTTCTGGAGCATGACTGCCCATAAAGCTCTAGTAGACTCTATTAGTTAGCTGGCACTAGTGTTATTAGAACTTCAACTCATTTAATTCAGGGTGCTTTTTGTAGAAGTTTCCGAATATTGATTAATAATACATTGCAAGTGTTTATTGGTCTTCTCCAGCTGTCCTAAGCTTGCGGTCAATGCCCATTATTTTCTATCAATCTAGCTGGCTGACAGAAGCAAGTGATAGTGAATGCATCTCCCTATGCAAGCTGCCATCAAATTTTTCACAAAAATCCATTTCTTCTTCCACCAATTCTAATAATGGAATTTAAAGTTAGATTAGTTTGAAGCAACTTTAGTTTTTGCCCCCAACTGGCAAGCAATTAGTTTTATGGAAGTTGAAAAATGAAAAGTGGATTGATTCAAAGCAGCATTTCCTATTGCAGGCTTTTTGAAAAGGCCAAACGGAATCTCTGTGAAAGCAGATTGTTCCTTGCCCCACATGTGTGTGTCCAGTTGTAGGCCTGCCAGAAGCACTGCTTAATCAGACAAGCTGCTCGTAGGCCTTTGGAGGCTGTTCCCCTCCAACCTCCATACCTGCTTATGCAAGGCAGGGACCTCTGTAGCAACTCATTTGGAGTAATTAATCAAACTGCAGCCGTACTGAGATGCAGAGGAAGGCTGTGCTAATGGAGTCATTATAATGCCAGCGCTGAGAATTTATCAGGATTAGAGATAAATGTGGTAAAACATCTCTAGGTGGGATTTTGATAGGGAAAGATAAAAAAAAAAAAAAAGTATGTAGATCGTATTGCTTAGTTTGTAATACCCAACTTCATGCATAGTTTTTCCCATCATGTATTTATAGCCTAAAAAGAGAAAATGGTCAACTTGCAGCAATGATAGCTGTAACAGTGAGGAAGAAATGCCGTTATTGTAATGCTTGATAATCACCTCCCACATCACTGGCATGACTTGGGGCCAAGGGGCGGGGAGAGTTGCTGGCACCCTCTGGAGGTCATACCTGAATCACACTGTGGTTCTGCCAAGCTGTAGATGTGCCTTCGTGTGTAACTGTGTTACAGATTATATTGCTGTAGCGGCCAGACCTGAAAATGGGCCTAAAAAGAGTCAATCCGTGTTTGACAAAAACAGAACTTGATGGTCCAGATGCAACTTCTGGCTTAGAAAGTTCTCAGACCATTGACGGCAGGGACCTCGAAGAGTGTGTGCAAGGAAGGGTTGCACCGCTTGCTCTTTGCCCGGGGGGGTTGTGGAGTCTCCTACACTGGAGATATTCAAGGCCCGCCTGGACAAGTTCCTGTGTGATGTACTGTAGGTTACCCTGCTCTTGCAGGGGGGTTGGACTAGATGATCTTTTGAGGTCCCTTCCAACCCTTGGGATTCTGTGATTCTGTGATTCTTGTGCCTGTGAGAGACAGGGTGTTGGTGTGTCAATCTGAGTTCTGTGGCGTTTTCATGCTTTTATGCTTGTCTAATCCCATTCTTCATTTTTGTGTGTGCTTACAGGACACGGAAGTCCTCAACACGGCCATTCTGACAGGCAAAACGGTGTCTGTACCAGTCAAGGTGGTTGCTGTGCAGGAGGATGGGTCCGTGGTCGATGTTTCAAACTTCACTGAGTGCAGGTCAGCTGATGAAGACGTCATAAAGGTAAGGCACCCGTATGGGCTGGAGAACAGAGTTTTCACACTTTTCTGCTCCACCACCAGCATGCTGGGACTTAGCCCACATTAGGGACCTTACATCAACCGGTTGTTTTACAATCATGGCTGTTTCTGATGGGGCGCATTGTTTCCATGGTGCAGAGGAGAGCGGTCCCCAGAGGTTATGAAGGGTTAGCATGTTTCCATCAACTGGAGCCCTTTTTTCTGGTGTGTTCCATCTGGGAGAGAGGGAGAGGGCTGCTGAAAGAGCAGTACTAGTGTTTCTTTGGCTGGCCAGCCAGCGCTGATGAGAAAGAACATGTTGTCTGATACATTCCACTTGGGAAAAGTCAACTCCCCACACTGGGGTCTTTGTTCTTGTGTGGCCTTTTTACATCCATTATTTAATAATAATGATGCAGTATATTGTAACAGTGTACAGCAAGGTTTCCTACATGCTTCTGACTGCTTTCCACTCAGGAATTTCTTACAAGTAAAGATACTGAACTGTACCAAATGTCTGGGAGGAGTATGACAGAGAATAGAAAGTAACAATCATATTGCAAACATTCTTTGAATGGGAGCTGGGAGCTTTTAAACAGTGTTGTGGCTTGGGGTTTCTTAATAATAAGCTTAACGGGTCCTCACTCCCTGCCATTGAGATGAAAATAGGATAATGTGACTTTAGCAAGACATTGACTGTGTGACTTCTGACACCATTGCATGGCTTTCCACTTTTAGCTCGTCATTATTTTTAGGCATAAAAGAGGTAGTTTTGAACTTTTTTAATAGGTTTATTTGTTTCATTACCTGGTTTGGGGGTGTTTTTTTTCATGTTTTAAATCACAGAACAGTTTGGGTTGAAAGGGACCATAAAGCTTATCCAGTTCCAACCCCCTGCCACAGGCAGGGACACCTTCCATTAGAGCAGTTTGCTCCAAGCCCCTGTGTCCAGCCTGGCCTTGAGCACTGCCAGGGATGGGGCAGCTCAGCACCCTCACAGGGAAGAGCTTCTGGCTAATGTCTAATCTAAATCTCTGTGATGTAGACTGACCTCTGCAGCTTAAAGCTATTCCCTCTTGTCCTGTCCCTACAGGCCTTTGTCAAAAATCCCTTTCCAACTTTCTTGTCAGCCACTCTAGGCACTGGATGCAGGACTGCGGGGGGGATGTCACTAGAGTGAAGTAGAGGGGGAGAATCGCCTCCCTTGACCTGCTGGTCACTCCTTTTGTTGCAGCCCAGGATATAGTTGGCTTGGGCCCATGCTGAGCTTCTTGTCAACCAACACCTCCAAGTCTTTCTCCTCAGGGCTGATCTTAATCCATGAGATTTAACTTAATGAAATAAACTTAAGAATTGACTACAATGAATTCTGTAGGGGTGGGCTTTTTTTGTCATTATATATGTATGCATATACGTATATCTTTCTTAGGGTAGTCCTAGAAAGATAGTTTCTTTGTTTCAATTCCAGGAAAATACAGCATATTTTATATATAAATGCTATAAAAATAGTGTAGTGGGGTCGCCCTTTTTACACAGTAATCCTATAACCTGTAGTTCTTACGATAAACTGCCTCTGTAGCTTTCAAGAAACAACTTTCTCCCCATATTCTAGATACCAATTGTGTTCTGTGCGAATGTTTTCCTTTATGTTCTCTTCAGATTGGATTTGAAACCCACATCCTGTACCTGTGTGCTTCTAACCTATTATTATAACCTCTTTGTAGATAAGGCTGCAAAGGTCCTAATAGATAGCTTGTACTTTGTCAGATAAACTTCCATGTTCTTTAGCTGGCTAAGGAATTGCACACTACAGAGCTCTTTATTTTGAAGATGATATACTGGAACAAAAAGTGCACCTTGTGACAACTCTGAATAAGCTTGTTACCAATTTTTGGAATAAATTTCATTCTCTAAACCAAACAAAACTTCATTGCATTTTAGCTTCAACAACAAAGATATTACTTTGCAGTTAAAGAGATTACAGAGCTACTGTAACTTTGTAGGTATTTCCTCTTTCAGAGACCTATAGGTAGGTGAAAGATGCCACCCTTTGAATCCTAGGTAGCAATAGGAGAGGCAGGGTGGGTTTGGGCAAAAGCCTTAGTGAGGCAATCTCTGCTCACTTCTGACTTGTTTCATTAAGATTTAGCTCCATTTATCATGAAGGGAAATAATAAAATTCAGATTATTGAGCAGAGGCATGTGTGCTGTTGTATCCTGAGACAAGATGATAGCTTGGGGCTCAGTTACAATGTTTGGTGCTTTTCAGACCTCAGGGTGTTGTACAAAGGACATTAGTGTGATACTCCCTTTTCATGGAAGTGACTGTTCCAGTGTTTAGCCTCAGCCAGTGATGGAATAGGTTTCTTGAGTCTCTAGCCTGTGATTTTGTATTTTCCCATATATATCAGGTAGGGAAAGAAAAAAAAAAAACCACAATTTCTTTTCCTGTAAACCAAATTTTGTCCTTACCAGAAGGAACATGAATGACTGTTTGTGACTATCTTAGTTGTCAAAGGAAAAGACTCTCCTGATAAATTTTGCTATTCTTTTTTGCTGTGTACTGTACAGCTATTATTTGATTAATGGCTGTTATTTATCAGTTGATAAATATGAACAATGAATTGTTCATATTATGAACTCCGGCACCAAGTTATATATCATCAACTTATTGCTGAGCCTGTCTTTTCTGTGCACTTCAGAAAACCAGATCCAGATCTAAGCTTTTCTTTCTATTAATTTTCCTTGGACTTGACATAGTTAGAGAACACTGGGCTGAACAAGATAGGAAAAGATCAGGGAAAATACTCCTATTCTTTTTCCACTAATAAAGTTAATATCTGCAGACAACATTAGAGAGATGTTGCATTTCAAAAACCTGCCTGCTTGAAGTCCATCTGGTTCAGTCAGCAGTTCTGGTTGTTCTGGTTCCCAAATTTCAAAGGTATGAAGCTGGTAACTAAGCAAGGCTTGACATGACCTCTGTGAGCAGAGACAAGATTTCTAGTTGTGGTTGTGGATTCAGGAAAGGAAAGCTCTTGTCCTTGACCATCGTTCTCTCTTGCTTTTTCAAAACGGGTTGTGTATACAGGTGGAGTTAGATCTGCTCCAAAGCACCTTCAAGCTGATGAGCATCTTCCCATTCCTTTCAGTGATCTAATTCAGCACAGACCAAAACACAGGCCAAAATCCTGCACAGGCTTTACAAGATTTGCACTTTAATTCTTTTTCGCTTTGGTAGTGTGTAAGTTGGTACAAATCAGGGTTTCATTTGACTCCTGTGTAAATTATTTGAGTGTCCAATCACTGACAGAAAGGAGAGAATGCCTCTGGGATTGTTTCCCGGAGCTGGTACCCAACTTTCTAATATATTGACCCAATGAAGAGGTCTGACCGCGGTCTTCACTGAGTTTATTTTGCATCGTCCTGGTCATATAAAATGGGAGTAGTGTTATTTTTGTGAAAATCACAATATGCCTATAATGGATTTCAATCACAAATTACTGAGAGGTGCTCTCAGGCTGAATGCCATTCAGATACCATTTTTTTTAACTTGAAATACATGTATTGGTTGCAAGATTGAATCCATAACCATTAATTACCTGAGGTAAGATTTAGTACAGAGCTTATGCGCCTGTATTTCTTTCAGCAAAATGAATATTCTGTTTACAAGCCCCTTTGCTAGAATCAGTATTGACTTTGCTTCCAAATTTGTGTTGCCATTTCTATATAGGTCATACTGCTAAACCCTCTAATAGGAGTTGTCAGGCATTTTGGATGTAATTGCCTAATCTTAACCTTCTTTTCACTGTTAATTCTGCCTTTATTGTTTCTTTGTAATTGCAGAGATATTCATATTCTTTTGGGCAGAACAGAGTGTTGCATTCTTAACCTTTTATTTCTGTTTAATAGCTGATGATTTAGCAGACAATTAATGAGACAATTCTTTGATCACTGCTGTAACACCATTATTTTCGATTAAGACACAATGAATCGTAGCTGGTTTAAATAAAAACAGACTTTGGCCCAGGCTGGTATGTATTTATACAGAACGTGCTTCCACAGGCAGTTACCTAGATGTCACACTGATATAAATACTACTCAGAGGTGGTCAAATAGGTAGATGATGTCTGAGTGATTTATTTGTAGGCAAGAGATGGGAATCTTTCCTATTCTAAGCTGTGTATTTCCTCAGCGGAACAGTTTAATAGCTTCCCAGCAAGAGAGTATTTCAGTCCACACTTTTCAAAGCCTACCTAATTAGTGGTAAATATAAAAACACATCTCTTGCTTTTTGACCTTGCATTTTTTGACCTTAGCATGACTTGACCCTCAAAGGGATCTCACAAATAAACTTGGCTCAGCAACAAACCCTGGTCGCTACAATTGCTGATTGCTGCAGTTGGACATAGCTCTCATTACTGACCAACCATTTTGA
Source organism: Lathamus discolor (assembly GCF_037157495.1). Classification (NCBI taxonomy): domain Eukaryota; kingdom Metazoa; phylum Chordata; class Aves; order Psittaciformes; family Psittacidae; genus Lathamus; species Lathamus discolor. The sequence continues at coordinate 10,930,984 of NC_088895.1, read as the reverse complement.
CAGGCTGCCTTCTAAAATACTTTGATGGAAACATTCCTGTAAGTCAGTGGAACTCTTTTGCTTATTCCATTATTGAAAAGGAGCATTGAACGCTGTTGGCATTTGAAGGAAAAGATTGGGTTTATGATTAAAGCACTGAACTGCTTCTCAGCATTAATTTCCATATCTCTTGCTGATTTCCTGTGCGACTGGGTAAATCACTCATTCCTCTTGGAATGTTGCTTCCTTATCTGCAAACAAGGTGGAGAAATAACATCCTTTTCCCAGCCTTGGCCTGCCTTATGTAGTTTCTGAAGCTGCTGCTGACTCTGAATGGACAAAATCCTTATCTCCACTAGAGTCTCATTAACTTCAGTGGTCTTTTGCTACAAACTCACTTGAAGGACTTCTCTCCCAGTCTCCCCACTTTTCCTGCAAATCGAAGCTAAGTCGGGTTGTGGAGGTGAAAGGAAAATAGTGGTGGATACTTGATGGAATTTATTGAGAAATTATTCAGCTACTTTGGTAATGGGCAATGCACTGAGAGATAAAGGATCTGTAGGAATGGTGGGATGAACCTTTCTATATGTATGCTGAACCATGGGGCCTCAGTCTTCATGGGTAGGGGAAAAAAGCCTTAAGGAAAAAGATGAAAGCAGTTTTACCATCACAAGGCCCACGTTTGCTGATCCATCCTGCCAGGAAGTGTAAGCACTGCTCAAGTTGTGCTGGCCTGTTACACTGGGTTTTGCTTGCTCCCCAATGGCTTTTGAGCCACAGGTAGAGGGAAGTAACGAGTTATACCAACATTAATGATGGAGGGAACACCTTGAGATGGTTTATTACAGGGGGAAGTCTAACCTGAGGGGCTTTGGCACAGTCAGTCTTTACAGCTGCTCAGAATCTCCAAACAAGATCCATACACTCCTTTTTCCTCCCTGTGAAAGTGCCTTTAAAAGCCTGAACCACAGTAATCTCACATGAAGAACCATTCTGAAAACATTGTGGTTACATGGTAGTCACAAACATCACCCACAAAGCAGCATCAAGTGAGGCAATTATGCGGACAGCTTCTTAGTCCAAATGTTTACCTCAGTGGTGCACAAATGAAGGGGGAACAGCTGCCCAATGAATTCATTCTTAAATTAGTCATGTTTTCCCATCTCTTGCAAGTTACCCGCAAATTGACTGATGGTTCAAATTAATCTGGGCAGTAATTCAAATGGCTTCCATGGAGGTACACCATGGGCTAATTTAGCCTAATTTTTTGGTAAAAGAAAGGGCCCTCAATTGAACAGACAAGAGTCAGAGGGCCTCATCCTGCCCATTTCCACCCACATATAAAGTGCAATAGAAGAGGCTCATTGTGCCCAGGCACGGGCATACATTAAGAACAATGGTGCTTCGATAATACACCATGAACTCGCCCTGCACGAGAATGCACTTTTCATGTTAGCTTGCTAGAGGAAAGCACTTCAATGAATTATTCTTCACCTTTTCATAATTTCCTGTCTAATTATAATGAAAGTAAAATTCAAACCATACCTCCTACTTTTCTAACACAAACCTTGCCTTGAACTCTCTATAATTAATGTTAAAACAATAGAAGCCCTAATTTTCCTAGCAGCAACCAGCTAGGCTTTATCTAATGTGCAATAAAATAGTGTAGGAAAGGCAGGAAAGGTAATAGCTGAAATAGATTGAATCTGAGGAAGGTTTTTCCCTCTTCCAGACAAAAAGCAGGTGGGTGACTGAGGACCTTATTCAAGTACTTTAGGCACAGTGTTCTCAAACCCCCCAGCACAGTAACTACTGCAAGGATCCATAAGGAAAATAAAACATAGGGAAAGGGAGGGATACTGCGGTTCTCCAATTTAGATGATACTAAATTTTTGGGAACACTTCCTTGCTGCAGACTCACAGCATATCTTAGGACAATTTACAAAAGGAAGTGCCTGCCTGGAGTTGTTAAATGCAACTATTTATGCAGGAGCTCTGGAAACAAAGCCAGAGCCTGTAATTCTCAAGTTCTGCAGCTGCTTCCCCATTAAAGTATGTGATCAAGAATGTAATGTACTTGTACATAAAGTGCAGCTAATCTTACTCCTCCATCTATCCTATTTTTGAGTACCTTATCCCTGTATTATCCAAAAGCTTTATTTTGTGGTCACTTGCGCAGAAACTAACTCACTCCAGGAGTCCAAGCTCTTTCTGGAAGCAGTTTAAATACTCTCTACTTGTTTATGTGATGGATTTACTTTAGTGCCAGTTGGTATAGTCCGCAAGTCATTTTGAACTAGATCTTAGTTTTTAAGTGATCTTTTTCTTCAGTGCAGCCGAATGCTGCCGAAAGCCCTGGAGGCTTAACCACTACTCCATCGTGCCCCGGGGCAGGGGATGGGTTGGGGCTGTGGCAGACAGCTGATCAACTAGAAAGCATGTGAAGTGTGACTGTTTCATGTGGTGAGTCTGCCTCCCTGTCCATGCTGTCTTTTTAATCTCACCTGATTAGTGCCAGTGAGTCTGTATCATCAGCTCCCATGAAATCAGCTGTTAACAACCTCAAGTCGCTGTCAGCTTCCTCTCCATCTCTGGGAGCTGAGGTAGTGGACTCCACAGTCCATTACAAAGCCCCTGAAATAATGACTTCCCTGGTGCATGGCAGAGGCAAGAGGTTTATGGCAGTGAAGTATTCCTCAGCTGAATAGAAGGAGTGCTTAGGAGGTGAGGATCCTGCTTGGGACCAAGAAGTTCTGGTTTACTTCTGGTTTAAGCCAGACCTCCTTTGTGAAGCTGCTGGTCTCTGTCTCAGTAGGGCTACTGTGGTGGTAAGGACACTCTTAGCCTAGTGGGACTTACTGCCAAGAAGCCTGTTGAATATTGTGCCATCCTGTCTTTTGCAGCCGTAGACAGGTATGTCTAACTTAGAGCAATAATTAAATATCCCTGAGTTGGTTGCAACTCATCAAACCTTTGAATTAGAGCTTCTTATGATTTCTAGTTATTTTGGCCAAAATAACACCCTCTTTGCCCCCATACAAACTTCATCTTTATGAGTCATAGGAGATAGGCAGGAGAGTGTGGCAGATCTCTCCACAATATGTCAACTGTTGAATTAAGGATTGTGCCTTTTTCTGAAGTATCAGAGGTTCTGACATTCGGGTCACTGGATTGTGCTAATTAGTTCCATACGCAGACAAAGAACGCTCAGAAAAGAGTAGCTCAGCCTTGCTGCATGTTATCTTAAAAATATCTGACTGCATTTATCTTAGAAAGTGTTCTTGTTACACAGCAACAGGTTGAAATCTATGTTGTTTTATGATTGTGCCAAAACGAAACCTCGGGTCTAGAATCATATTTGCACACAAACCAGCTCCATGTATAGCAATAATGATGCCAAAGAGGCAATCTCACAAACTCACATATTGAAGAATTAATATTCTGTACACAGTACACATTGTACACAGTTTATAGCAAAATATATGTGTGTGTCTTCCTGAAGCTATTTTTAAATACACACAGTCTTCAAAGCCAGCTTGAGAAAACAGTGTTTTGTCTGGGAGAGGATACGTTAAGAACAGACCATGCCGACATGTGCAATTACACAGATCTCGGCAGAGATGCTTATGGTGTCTTCCAAGGGACCAGCTGCTGCTTCAGAGGAAGAAAACAATTCTATGGCTTAGCATTTGGCTGCTCTGAGAGCAGAAATGCAAAGGGCATGGATCCCAGTCCTGGGAAGCAATCATTAGCCACGATACTGCTTACGATAAACTCAATATTTTATACTAAGAGATGCACAGGGTAAACAACTCAGTCCAGGCTCATGGAAGGCAAATGCAGCCGTAAGTAACTGCTATTGGAGAAAACGGCAAACTTCTGGAGGCATTTTCTCTAAGCTGTCTAGGAAATAAACTCTACTTTATAAACTTTAATGCAGTGAGCCATTTAAATATTTTAATTGCAGATGCATGAACCTCATGGATTCTGAGGCTTTTATACCTCTTGAACTCTCATTCTGGCTGGGCACATTAATTCAGATTCCCCTTGTCGTCAAACCCCTGGGGCCAAAATGTGCTCTCAGCTAAAGTCAGGCGACTCTGTGAAAGGCATTGGAGTGACAGAGGTGTTGGAGAGGGCAAAGTTTGCTCCATGTGAAAGTTAAAACAGCCATTAGCTGTCAGCTGAGAAATGTCTTTGTCTTTCACCCTCTTCACTGATGTGATAGTTGAGAGGAGTAGACTGGGCAGCAAATGATGCTTTCTGGATGGCACAGCATCCCAGTATAAGCAATAATGTTTTAGGCACCAAAAATGTATGTTAAAATGTACATACAATGCTGAATCTTTCAGCTCGCAAACAGGCTCTGTGGGTCTCAGTTGGATTTTGAATGCAGCTTGAGGATATGTTCTTGTGGTTTCACTTATCCACACCTGTGTTTTTGTGCTGTGTTCGGAGATCCATTCCCTTGAGAAGCATAATTGGAGTTGAGGATGAAGGTGATAAGGCTGACACGCCACCATCATTTTGAAGTGCAGTTAATTTATCTGACATAAAAAGCACCTCCCATTGACGGTCTCCAGCTCCTTTCTCCTCTGCGGTAGAAGACTTTTTTTCTTGCTATGTTTTTAATTATTAATGTATCTGCATTCTCACATAGAATTGGAAATCAAAATGAAAACTATTTTGATTTCCATTACAGGAACAGCAACAAGAGGAGAAGTGACATGTAGCCAGGCAGATCAGGACTGGGATGTGTCTGGGATTTTGAGGGGAATGGGGAAAATCCAGCCTTAAGGAATAGTAACTAAATACTGGATTGATGACTCAGACAAGTCATTAAATAAGGATGAAAGAACAAAGTGAAGTTATAAATGGTATTTCTTTTGCCATTTGCATGAGGTACAGGGAAGGGAAGGTACGTGCTGATGCGGGGCTTTTCTCTCCTTCCTCTTGCGTTATGCACTGTAGTAAGAGCGCCTGTTGGTTTCAGGTTAATTAAATGGCAGGATTTAGCATTTTGGTTTGCGTTGTGGATTCTTAAGGTCTGACATATACCGATGTCACTGTACCAAAGTGTTCACTCCCACATGATGACTTCCTTTAATCGCTGGAGAGGTTAAGAGCTGCTTTTGTGAGTCGAGTCAGGCTGTCGGAGCATGGTCCAGGTGTATCTTCAAAAAAGTCAAGTGTCAAGCAGTGATTCAAACTTTAAAATTTGCATTTGTTCAGTAGGAAATAGAAACTAAATTCATCCCATCTACACTTTACAACTCCATATAGGGAAGATTTGGAATTCTGTGATACTCAGCTGGGGAATTAATGCAGCTTTCCACTGAATTCAGTGTGAAAATGAATCTCTGTTTTGTTAATATTTGGTCATTTAATTTTACTCTTTTGATGAATTTCTCCTGAGGAAAAGCATTGGGATTGCTCCGTGATTTTAGGACAAATAAGCCCATTGCTTGTGGGTTTCTGTTAAAGTACCTGGTGGTCAAAAAACTCCCAGGGCTGGCACTGGTAGCAGAATCCATGTCCTGGGAGGCAAACAGGAACTTCAGTCACCTGAGACCTGCTAGAGAGCACCAGTGGCCCTATGGGCTGAGCAACACAGTCCTGCCCTGGGCTGGGGAGTAAAACCTCCCTGAAACACCCGCCTGGATCCGCAAATCTGTTGTGAGCCAGAGAAAAGGAAGTGGTGTAAGAAACAGGGGAATAATGAGCAGAGATATATGAACTGTTGCAAGCGTCAAGAAAAGGCTGTAAAGTGCATGTGTAGGTCACTGAAGAAGATTTGGGTGTTTGAGTTGCAGCCATTTGTTATTTGTGGAGTGCTGATGCTGTACTCATGTCTGTATGGAAGTCCTGTGTACACAGTGCATTCCCTACAGATCTCACAGCAGAGCCAGAGTTACACGGGCTTCCTACAATACAGACATTGTGGGAGGTAATCCTTTACTGAGCTACTTGTACAAATACCCAGTGCAGTTTAGCAGTGAGGGGGGGGACGACATTACCTAGGGACCAGAGAATGGAGATGGCCCAGCAGGAATGCCAGTGAGGGGCAGTTCTTTGTTTGAGATGCATTGTGAGAAATGGCAAGTTCCTAGCAGGAAATGCTGCCTCCTATTTATAGGCTTTATTTATTTGCTCTTTCCCAATTGCTGCTTCTGGGATTACTGTTTGGATTTAATTTGCAGCCCTTCTCCAAAGGCTCTCAGGCTTTCTTCTGAAAGCGTCAGAGAAAATCCTTAAGACACACAGCTCTTCCTCAGATCTCTTACACCCCCCATTATCCACTGCAGAGCAATATTAATGTATGCCCTTCCTTATTGTTTTCCTTCCTAATTCATTTCTTTCCACAGAGGCTCAGCAAGCGCCAATTTTCCAAGCGAGCTTTTAATCGGCTGAGCCCAGCGTGGTTACTGTGCTCTGAGCTAGCTGCCATTTGATGCAATCAGTGTTTCAGAATACAATGATTTTTAGGTTTTTCCCCCCAAAACGGAGTGCTGTATGGCCAGCAGATAACTGAATAATACAGCCAGCTGATAACACCTGGCTGCCAAGAAGCACAGAATAGTGACAGTGCTGTGTGAAAGCATGTAACCTTTGCCTGTGAGGTCTTCCCCAGCCAGGTGCTTGAAGGTGGTGTGAAAGTTTCAGAAGATGGGGCACAAAGAAATGGATTATTCTGATGTTAAGAGCATAGGGGAGGGGGCGAGGGGAGGAAGGAGGAGACGGAACGCAGCGTGCTGAAGTATTTCTCGCTGCTGGAATGTTTGCTTTGAAAGGGCCTTTCAAAAGTACATGTTGCCAGGGGAGATTTTCTCTCCACAACTTTTACTGATACCCCACAAATAAAAGATTTCAGTACACCACTGCTGGAAAACTGCGGATTGAAACGGTCCCTGCGACACAGCAGCTGTGGACTTACAGCTTTCCCCAACCTGTACTGAGTTTAGGTGAGAGATTTTCAGTGTAAAATGAGAAGATCCTTCCTTGAAGTGAATCCTTCCTTGCTGTGGTTTTAAGTACATTTTTGTGCACTATAAATGCAAAGCCAATACTTGCAGAATTACTGGGTGAAGATCAGGGCTCTGGCACCATAAGTGAGGACAGACTAACATGAAACAAGTAAATGGTGGAAAGGGAACACTGGCCGTGGATACAGGGCTGCATTTTCCATAGAGCAAAGTGCCCGAGTTGTGTGTCTCCCCCTTACTGCAGCACCTTCTCTGACTCCTCCAGCGGAGGCCCAGGGTGGCTTTTTGTCCCTGGGAGGGACACTCTGTGGATACCACACAACGATGACTATTTAAGCTAGAGCTTGTTTGTTTCTTGCAGTGTTGTTGGTGAGTATGGTTGTCTAAAGTCTAGTAGACAGCCATTTGTTAGGACCTTCTGTTCGTAGCAAACTTGATAACGCGGCTTGTTTAATCGCCTTATGTTATTATTGGTGTTTTCATCCTGTGTAACTAATTTTGCTGAGGAAGAATCTGGTATTGCCAACTTTGATCTCCTGAATTCTTGTGACAAAATAAGGCCCATTTGAAGAATGCAGATGTGGTTCCGTACAGGAACGTGACTCCTTGGAGAAGGTGCTTGTTCCTTGAAGAAGGTTGCTGACATTGCGCGAGTGTCCGTGGCTCAGGATGGGAAGGGATCCTGTTTAGTGAGACTGGAGAGGATTTGAAGGCGGCTGCTGCTGCTGCCTGTGTTTCAAGTAATTATTTTCCTGTCTGTCGGTGGGAGTTGAGAGCGAGCTGCAGCAGCCCAGGGAAAAGCCTGAGGTACGTCAAAATGAAGGTGATTTTATATAAAGAAGGCTGGGATGAGACTGAGAGACAAGAACAGAACTAAGGAAAATAAACACAAGGTAGCCTGAAAAGCAGGAATCTGCCTGGAGCAGCTCATCATTCCCAGCTGCCCAGCCCGGTGCAGCATGTTGGTGCAGCCTTGCCTGACCCCTCTCCTGCAGCTACAGCCCTTGTGCCTGGAAGGCAGCACAGATACCCACCACCACCAGTGCTGTCAGCAACTGAGTTGGCCTTTTTATATCATGAGAAACAGGCCCTTTGTACCAGACCTTGTCCATGGCTTCTGAGCACTCTGGTGGTGCCTTTGGGTACTGTGAAGTGTGTGAGAGAAGTTTCAAAGTGCAAATGTGATTTCTAGATAGCGGCCTCTGGAGCAGAACAGGAAACCAGAAGTGCGTTTTGGTTAGTCTAGTTTGAGTAAAATCTTCTCTGAGTAATCCCCTTGAGTGTGAGAGCAGAGCTAGAAATGGGCTGGAGATCGGCAATGCAGAATACATCTGCGCAAGAGCGGCCCTTAATGCTGAACCAGTAAGTGCGAGTGCCCTGCACTCCACTGGGAACTGGTGACCTGGCACCAGCTGTACACTGTTGTGTGAGGCAACAAGGCAGGCAGCAAAGTGTAGAAAAACAAACATCTTTCTACCACAAGAAAGGGTGCTCTCTCCAGTTAAATCAATAGGACTACATCTATGATCGGCATAAAACATGAGACTTTATTAATAGAGTTATTTCAGTAAACAGAACCTATTAGCTTTGGTAGCCACCAACTGACTTCAGAGCTGCCTGCCGCAGGGGGATGCCGTGCTATCAAGATGATAGTGTTGGCAGGCAGAACTGATACCTTTAAACTCATGAGCTCTCCCCTCCTTGAAAGGCTGGAGTATTTACAGGTAAGGGCCGTGTCACTGCTGAGAACCCGGTGACCTTTTTCACATTACCCCTTAGCAGACAGCAAACGAAGTGGACCCACGGTGCCCCCTGGTACCTGCCGCACTGGACAGAGCCATTTCCATGGGAAGACCATCAGTGCGTGTCCAGGACGTGTCTGCAGGCAGAGCTTCAAGCCGGGATGTTGGAAGCGTGGCTGCTGAGACAGCGCAGGCAAAGGTCACAGGACACAGTGCCTCTGCCCCCCTGCTGCTCAGAGGTGACAGGCATTCCCTAGGGAGACTGGAGGAGGTTGTGGGGACAGGTTCCAGTTACGCTGAAAGCTCACAAGCTCATCTTTTAGAGGTGGTTTTGGTAATCCTTCCTTAGGTGTTCAGATTTCCTCGGGCATGCCTCCCTTGTGGCTGCGTATCCCACTGGATCACAGGCTTCTGTGCTGGTGTAGGAAGCCTTCTGGTTTTGAGATGCTGACTGTCCAGCTTCTAAATGTCTCTTAGGCACTCACCACCAACATAAACTAGGAGGATGTGAGGATCCAACTCTTTGAAGCCCCTTTGGAAAGTATGTGGAGAGTACAACAGATAGGGGAAGCCACATGGCTGTGAGGTCTGAGAGCTTAAAGGGACAAAAATGAAAGAAGAGTGAAAAGAAAAAGCAGAAAGAAAAACCGGCTGAAAGGGAAGAATGTGAAATCTTACCAGAGAATAAGGTGAATGGACAGGAAAAATACATGGCAGTGTAGTTAAAATCCCAAACAAAATAGCACCAAGCCCTCCTTTGCCACAGCAGTGGGAGATCAATGCAAGGAGCAGGATCAAGTTGGAAATGATGTACAGCTCGGTCAGGTACATTTGCCGGTGCTGTCAGCCTGCTTTGTATTCTGGCTGGTTTATTCTCGTTTTGCTTTCCCTGTCTCGTCTTCTAGGGATTTTTATCATGGGTTTTTTCTATCCCATTTTGGAGGATTTTTAACAAAGCACCATTTTTAATGACCCCTCTCCCTTTTCCAGCACAATCTGTCCGTATCCTCATGCACTCAGTAGCTCTGTGTGTGTAACAACAGCAATAAGCCCAACAAACCTATTGGCTAGGTGCCTCCTTCCTCCATGCTGAAGCAGCTCACAACCCCTCTGAGCAGGGAGCAGCAACATCTGCACAGGACACAGGCACAGGGATAGTTTAAAGAAGCTGTCAGGCTGCTTGCACGCTGTATCAATGGCAGGGGCTTTAAGTGAAGCCGTATTTCCCGAGACCCATAACAGAAGCTTTTAGGGAATATTGTCTGAGTGATGAGGCAAATGTGGCATCATTAAAGGGATATAAAGAAATGTGCATGGTCAAAACAAGTAACCACCCTTGGTGTGCTCATCCTTTGCTTACACCCCTGAGAGGATATGCTGCCTGTTAAGTCCATAACGCGCCCTTAGGCTTTCTGGTTAGGAAAGAGAAAGTTTAACTGCTACCAAGAGCAAATGGATACGTGTTTTCTGTGATTCCACGGTTTGAGATATATTTACGTGTTGTACGAGTTCTGCATACACTTGTGATGAAATGGTCTAACTTTAAGGAAAGACAGAAACCTTTTTGTTCCATTCCCGTGGTTTTTACATTCCGTGACTGTGGCATGTTTTTCTGTGTACATAGCCCTAAGGGAAGATGTTGAAAAACAAACCAAAGAGAAAAATCCAAAAGTACAACTGAAAGCCTATGGCAGCGCTCTGTGGTTTGTCACTTCTCTTTCATGCGTGAGTTGGATTGGTTATTTCTGCCCAGGTTCAATGGGGAAACTGAAGAGCTTTACAGATCTATCTTGGCATTTAGAGGGAGTTCATACAAGTACGTGCACTGCGGCTGTAGATGGGAGACTGACAGACAGGAAGAGTGCTTATTTGTAGCTGGGTTTTAACAGGGTCTTACTTGGTGAGAAGGAAGCTCGGTCCACTCAGACCATGTGGGCTTTGGAGCAAAGATGAAGCAGTGAAGAGAGTGATGCAGGAGTCGGGTAGCTCTACACTGATTTTTCCTGATAACTCAATCTCTGTCTTAATGTTAAAGCCAGCAGCAAACCACTGATTTTGGTAGGACGTAGTTTCTGAAGAGCTCTGTGGGAAAAGGGAAGTTTTGTGTCATCCAAGAAGCAGGAATTTTGACGTTTGTTCTCTGTAATTAGGAGGTTTTAAAAGTTCTCCTCAAACGAGAAGACTCTGTGGGCTGTTACGTGCTTTGCAGCCCCAGCACAATCTGTCTGCTCTGGTGTTGGGAGCTTCAGATCTGGCAACCCCAGGCTGCTCAGCGCAGGGCCACTGGCCCAAAGGCTGTGTCTGAGCCACACGCCATGGTTCCTCAGGGCTCCTTTTCTGTCTGAGGGCTGTAATAAGCTCTGTTCCTTTCCTGGTAAAACAGCAGGGTTGTGACAGTTAATTCTCGTTCTAAAATGCATCGAGGTGACTGGCAGAGAACCTCTAGAGAATTACAAACACTGTTCAGTGACTTGTGGCAGCGTGTGTCATGTGGGGCTGAAGTCTGTGTTGGGGTAGCAACATGTAGGGAAAGCTGTCACCCTTGGCAGTGCCGTCTCCTTTACCTGTGGTAGAAGACACTTAAACGTTGAGTGCTGATGAAAGAGGACATAAGGGCAGAAGGTGTCAGCGGGAGACGCCAGCGGCCCCATAGTCCTGCAGATCCTTCAGCTAGCGCTCAACCCACTGCCTGTTCCCTCCTCCCTTAAGCTTCCCTTGCTTTTACCTTGGGTTTCTCTTCCTCTGGTCTGGCAAGAAACCTCAATGAGGAGGAGGAGGATTTGTAGGTGTGTGGCCGTCAGCAACACCGGGTTATATAGGGGCTGCTTCCAAGGGATTCCATGTGCCCCAGGTGCAGCTGATGTGCGTGAGGTATGGTAATTCCAGTGAACTGGATTTGTGTGCAGAAGTTAAGCTTCTGAATGGAGGCCGTGTCACAACTGAAGCGTGCCATCTTCAGCACAGGCTTAGATCCGTTTAGATACAGAAGCAAATCCAGCACTTTGCCTTAAGGAGTTAAGCTGAGGCTCATGATTGTGTCATTCTGACATGAAAAAGAGATGAAGTATTTCTTGGAAAGATCGGCTGTGTCAGTCACTGTCTTCCTGACAATTTCAAGAGCCCCGAGACAGTTCACTTGAATGGAAATCTGGCCGCATTTTCAATACAGTGGGGCTTCTTTCTGGTGCACTCACCCTCAAGGACCTCTCTCTTGTCTCCCTGCGTGAGTGTTCCCTGCAAGTCTGTCCACAGGAGCCAGCTCCAAGGAGATGGCACAGCACAGTCCATGGGAAGCTCCCAGAGCCAGTGTGGGAGCCGGGACCCCTGGGACAGGCACAGAGGTGATGGGCAGGAGCTGAATTCCCCTTTTCACCCTCACTGTCTGCTCCTCTGTAGCCAGCGAACATTTTTCCTCATCTCCCCTGTGCTGTAGATAAAGCCCCTCTGTTGTTACCATTCTGCCGCCATTTAGAAAGTGCTTTTTGTGTGCATGGTATATGGGAATACTGCAGTTACAATAATGGCTTTACAGGGAGACACAGACCCTCCCTCCAGAAAAGTGACACCACTGGCTAGGAATCAGGTTCAAAATACTTTGGGGCCCTTTTGGAGCCCATCTGTACTTTCAGCCTTTAGGGAGTTCCCATTTTTAATCAGCCACAGATCCACTACAGATTGATGCTTTTCTTCATGTGATAAATCGGGGTTAGTTTTTCACAGACTGATTCCCACTCCAGGATTGGGAATTCTTCACAGGAAGCTCCAAATATGCTGAGCATTGTGCTAACGTGACAAGCGTTAGCAGGACCGCAGTGCTTGTGGTGCAGTGGGATGTACGGCCTAGTGATGGCTAGAAACTGTTTTGACTGCCTTGTCTATGTGAGGGCTGAATGGCCGGTGTCCTATAAGAGGGCTGTGCACACTTAAGTGTCCTTGCGCTTTTGTACACTCTGTTGGGGCATCTATGAAGTATTTATGGGGAAAGGGGAAATCTGGAGGTGACTTGAATGGTCCGGGAATGCCGAGAAACCAGCAGGCTCAGGAGAGCTGGTTAACTTCAGCTGTTTATCAACTGTTTATCAACTGTTTATCAAGCTGTTTATCAACTCCAGTGATAGGACAAGGGGCAATGGGTGTAAACTGGAGCATAGGAAGTTCCACGTTAACATCAGGAAGAACTTCTTTACTGTAAGAGTGACAGAGCACTGGAACAGGCTGCCCAGGGGGGTTGTGGAGTCTCCTACACTGGAGATATTCAAGGCCCGCCTGGACAAGTTCCTGTGTGATGTACTGTAGGTTACCCTGCTCTTGCAGGGGGGTTGGACTAGATGATCTTTTGAGGTCCCTTCCAACCCTTGGGATTCTGTGATTCTGTTTGTTGGGGTCTAGCCCTGACCAGCAGCTCAGCCCCACACAGCCACTCACTCACTCCCCTGCGTGGGGTGGGGTGAGAATCAGAAGGGTGAAAGTGAGAAAGCTCAGGGTTTGAGATATAGACGGTTTATTAGGTAAAGAAAAAGCCACACACACAAGCAAAGCAAACCCAAGGAATAGCTTCACCCCTTCCCATGGGCAGGCAGGTGTTCAGCCATCTCCAGGAAGGCTCCATCGTGTGTAATGGTGACACCATCACTCTAAATGTCCTCCCCTTTCCTCCTTCTTCCTCAGCTTTACGTGCTGAGCATTATGTCCTCTGGTCTGGAACATCTCTGGGGTCAGCTGGGGTCAGCTGTCCTGGCTATGTCCCCCCTGACTCCTCGCTGGTGGGGTGAGAGGCAGAAAAGGCCTTGGCTCTGTGTAAGGGGTGCTCAGCAGTAATGAAAACATCCCTGTGTGATCAGCTGTTTCCAGCACAAATCCCAAACACAGCCCCACAGCAGCTACTATGAAGAAATTAACCCTGTCCTGGCCAAAACCAGAACAGCTTTTAACTGATGTGCTATTTTTTTTTCAAGTACACATGCTTTAGAAACCCCTATTTCCCCATTAAAAATTCATTGGAAAAATGGAAGGATGCTCAGTACATGAAATTGAATGAATACGCATGTAATTGTTGCTTTTTCTTTTAATTTCATGGAGCCTTAGATCTTAAATTTCAGTCACAGGGATTAGAGCCATGAATCATGAACACTAAGTTTACTCAGTACACAGAAGATTGCTTTTAAAGCCCATTATCTTACAAAGAACTTCAGTGGAACTGAAGTATGTTACATCTGCCTGGATGTTTTCCCCTCTTACTTCTCTCAACGATGCGTAAATTATTCTGTCAGCCTATAACCCCATCTGTGTAATTCAAGTGGGGAAAAGGAGAGGGAGAAGCCCCCACCTTGGTTTATAGCTCAAACATATGTGTTAGCTTCACCTAATTAACAGCTTTTACAGACCAGGTTCAGTGTTTGCACTTACTCTTGGTGCAAGAAAGAGCTGGCACCATATGCTGTGGTTTCACCAGATCAACAACTCTTAAGCCCTTCTGGGATACCAGCTTATGAGTATGAAGAAGTGTTGATATTTACTTAAACTACCAAGTGTTGGTAATGCCTGATCTGCAGAAGTTTAAGGATCAAATACTTAAGCAAGAGACACCTTAGACAAGCATGTGCTTAGTATTTGTGCTGGTGAGGAGAGAGCCTTCATCTCAGTGTAAGAATGAAGATGTCTGTCTAGGCATAAGCATGCCTGTCTGGGAAGGATGCAAGCCCAGGAGAGGCTCTGCATCACAGTGACAAGGCAAGTAGAAGCCATGTTGACTTGAATACTAGATTGCTTAAAAGAAACAGATACTTATGGAGTAAGAATGGGACTGGCACAATTCTGATTGCAAATGGTGATGATAAATCAGTGGGGAGAGCAGAAACAGTAACTTTTAATTCTGACAGAATTAATTCCTCAGCTTGATTCCTGTAGAAAGCGTGCGATTAAAAGCTCATCTGATTAGCAAAGGGACTTGGTATGTAGCGCAGAGCACATTTTGGCAGCCACCATGTACTGCTATTAGCTGCCCCCAGTTGCTTTCGGTATTCACGCTACATAATCAATAAGAAGGAAACGCCAGAGCATCTGCCCTTCCCAGCTGCACCGCGCTGTGGAGGCACAGCGGTTATTACTGAGCCGAGCAGCAGGCTGGAGTCTGGAAGCACACCCACCTTCTTTGGTCCTTCCCTTTCAACCTGTGCATCCGCCAAACTCCCCATCTCCAGCAGGAACGCCCCTGCACTGCAGGCCGGAGTGAATGCGAGCAGCTGCTCTGCACCTGGGACTGCGATCCTGGCGGAGCTCGTGTGTTGTTTCATCATTTTGCATAGATCAACAGTTTCTGAATAGTGCACACTTCATTCAGTACAGCAGGTTTTTACATTCTCATTGTACATTCATGGATCACTGCACCTTTTCTAAGCCACGGCAATTGTCTCTTTTGTTACACCGAAATGTTAATGTCTTCCATGCTGTCCTTCCCTCTAGTTCAGTGTGTTTCAATAGGGGTTAAAAGGTAAAAACACTCTAAAACTCCAAATACCGATTCACATCCTTACAAGCTATATGTAGTCTCATCTCCCTCCTCCCCCAGTATCCTGCTTCTCTCATCAGTAGTGTTAAATAGTGACATCTATGGAGAAAATGAGCAGAGGCTTCTTCAATAAAACAAAAGGGTACCACTAACTATCGTGCTAATTGCTGCAGAGCTGCTGTTAAAGTGGTCTCATGTAGTCCACATGGAGCTCTGTGCATCTGTGTAACTGATCATCCCCTCTACAAGCCTGTTGCTCGTACCATCATATTTTTCTGGTTTCTTGAACATTCAGCACCTCAGGTTATCTGGTTTTCCTATCCTGTGCTTTCCTCGACGTAAGGTTTTCCTTTCAGTCTTATTTCTAACTCCCCTTCATAAATTTCAGAGTATAAATTACATTATATATCAATCATAAATTCGTATTTTGTACCAGTGCCATAAGTAGCCTTCAGGGAGTCTTCAAACATAGGTATGGATATTGCCATTATCTGCAACGTTCTGTGCAGCAAATTGTGGTAATGGGGCTTGTTCTCTGGGACCCTGAGCCACGTGTGAGGTGGGCTGAGTGCTGAAGGATTTGGGTTCCCAGCAGCTCCTCACTTACTTTCAAAGTAATTGGTTATCAGATTGCACGCTTATCTCCACTTAATTCAACTGGATTGCCTTCAGCAGGTGGGGGGGTGGAATACTGATATTCCTATTTGTTAAGTATAGCTCTTGGGCTGCATTGAATCACACCCTCTGGATTCAGTTTCAGTGTAACATTGTCATTCACTGATAAGATGAAAAGCAAACAGGTACTGAACACATGGGAAGGGGAGTACTTGACTTAAGCGCTTGCTGTTGTTTCTAAATAGGAAACCAGCCTTAGAATAGTATCTCTAGGGATTCGTATAGCAAACACTTAGATCTGAAACCCCAGCAGCTATTCCAGAGAACAGTACTTGGAGAACTGGTTTGCCAATAAAAACAAATTAATGTGAAAAGAATGTTTCAAAAATGACACTTCTAAGACTAATCTGCATGTCTAAAATTAAAAGGGAATAAAACTTCAATTTCAGCATCATATCATTGTCCACCTTTTACTCTGCATATTCTTAATCTACCATTTGCCTCAAATTGCTTGGAGACAATATCTGCAGACCCCAGTATATGTAATTAACTGGGGCAGGGGGAAGCCAAACTATTGCCAGAATTAACTGCATAGAAAGATCCTGTTCTGGCTGGGTGATGTCTCCTCCTCATGAGGGGCCTCTCCTGTCACTGTCTCTGCCACACAAGCCCAGTATGTTGTTCTGGGGCAGAACTGTAATTCAACTATGGCCAATTAGTTTTAACTTTAAAAGGGAAATGAAATATAATGACAGTTTCTACTTTTATGTTATCACTTGACACGTGCATATGGGCGAACACTGTGCACTACAATAATTAATATGTCATGAACATAACATGCAATTACAGTCAAAACAACAACTCTGACATTTTCTAGACTACCACCAGGCATAATTCAGGATTTAAATCAAACCAGCATTTCTTAGCTGAAAAGGGCTTGGAAAAACCCCTTTGTTTGTTTATTTGTTGCGAGACGCGAGGCGTGTCCTCCCATGCCTTTGTTAGTTTAGGAGAGATCCAGCAGTGGCTTTGGGCTGTGTGTAGTGCAGAAGGGATGGGAGCCAGGGAGCACAGAGGCTGTCTGAAAGAGGGACAAAGAAGAGGACAGGGAAGAAGAATAATCATCCTTTTTGTCTTCAGCTGTTACCCAAACACTAAGCCAGGTTCCTGAGGCTGAGGAGGTAATTTCAGACTGTGCTTCTAAAGCAAACATGTAGCAAAAATAATGTAGAAAATTATCCAAGCCAGATGAAAGGGTCTGAGGTAGCTCAGCAAGTACTTCCTTAATGGGCTGAAAAGACAATGCTAGGAACAATGCTGCAGAAAAGGAGGTAAAGAAAGCTTCAGGAAATACCACAGAATTACAGTTTTCAGATTATTGTGAGAATGAGCCATTTACTGTAGGCACCATTCACTTTAAAATCTTGTTACAATTGTTCTCTTTAAAGCCCCAGCCACAATAATGAGACTTTGCATCCCCTACGCCTTCACTGTGCACCGTTCCTCTGACCACTTCTGAACACCCGCGATTTGCTGGTCTGTCCTCCCTCCCTCCTCTTCCACAGGGGCTCTGGGTGGGCCTGCTTGCAGAGGACTTTGGTGGCTGCCACCAGACCATGCTCTGGGCTCCTTCTCGAGTGCTGGGCATCAACAACAGCGTTTTCTCAGGCAGGGACTGGAATAAGGTTGGGTTTTGCTGTTGAAAAAACCAAAACAGGGTTACAAGACTGAAGAGGCTGCTCATCTGTCCTGTTAAATGTAAGAATCTTTAAATGCAAGTAGATCTTAACTTCAGCAAAAATGCTCCTGTAAAGGCCAGTTCTGCTGAGTTACTGGTGGAGGATCTTTTGAAAGCAAGTGTAAATGGGACTCTTCCTAAGGGTGATTTTGAAATATAAATCATGTGGGCACCTGACTAGATAACCGAATAGCTGTAACACTCAGCCGAAGAGACTGTGTGTTACACCCAGTTCGGATACACACTGCGTGTGCCTCAGTTTCCTCTGGGTTGTAAAAACAGCAACATCATTTTGGGTTTTGCATGTCAAAAATTCACAGACGAAAAGTGCCATAGGACAGTTTGTACTTGGTATCATTCCTGCATCCACCTAGTCACTGCTGCTTCATACCAAATCAAACAAAAAGAATTAATTCCTTTTGGGTGGCATTTTTCTTTTAAAATTCGTTGTACCTGTTCATACAGGCCATTCATGTAAGTATCGGCGAGAAGTGTATGTCTGAAGGTGAAAAAAGATGAACTTGGAGATAAGGCCTGTGCTGGGAAGATGCCCATCTGGCAGGGCTCTCCCAAAGCCTTCTTGCTCTCTCCTCTGTGGAGAGATGCCGAGCAGGCATTCAGCAGCAAGCTCTTGTTTAACCAACAAACTCCTCAGCAGTTAGCAGCCAGGAGGAGTGTGAGTGCTTATTCAGTCTCCCGCAAGCTGAGGGTAAGGTATGAGCTCTGGAATAGAACCTGCATGTAAAGAAGAGCCATGTAGCAGGCAGTAGTTACTTGTTTTCTTGTCAGTTCCCATTCCCTCTATTTTACCTGCTCACTCAAAGGGTGTCTAAACCCTTTCTGACCTGACCATTGAATCCTTTCCCAATTACTGTTTTGGACTGCTAGCTACTTTTGTACTGGATTAGTCTAAAACGAGGAGGCCGTGACAGGCTGTAGAGGGCCAATTGTGCTTTTTACAATTACTTGTGGGGATTGGATCCAACCACCTGCTCCGGAGCCTGCAGAGGTTAATTACAGCTCTCTTCTCTTGACCTGCATACCAGAGCACATCCCAGCCATCCTGCCCTCCTGGCTGCAACCTGTCTCAAATAGCACTTCCCGATTTAGTCAGGCAGCTGACAATGGATGGTGACAGACTGCTTTAAACAGGCTTGCTGTCTGCATTTTAGATGAGAGGGTGGCAGCCTAAGTTTTTCCTGAGTCCTCTCACTGTGTAGTGTTTTCAGGAGAGATTTGTGTTTGAAGCATTTCCCCTCTTTCTTCAAAAGCAGCAGCTCAAAAGAAATCTGTGTTAAGTTACTGCTGATGTAACTCTGCCTGTGTCACCCTGCTGTGTTGGCTTGCTCCATGGTGAACCTGAGCACTTCCTGCTGCAGATAGCTGTGCCCTCCCCAAACTTGTACAAGCTCCCCTTCCAGCAGCATCACGAGCCACATTTGGCAATCATAGTATGAGTAGAAAAGCATGGAGGAGACTTAAAAAGGGAGAAGGTGAAGGTGAACATTCGCTGTAGACCATTAGCCAGAGAATACAGCTGGCACCGAGTCCCCAAAACTCAATGTGTGTTTCTCATTCCCTCTTCACTCTGGAGGGGTGTCAGAATGCTGTTAGCAGGAAATCACAGCTCTCATTTGAGACACGGATGAAACTAATTCTTTGTTCTGGGCCTGTTGTAGATCCTAAGTGGAAAAAGAGTGCTCAGCATGTATGCTGAACATGTATGGATCATAGAATCGTAAAATACCAGGTTGGAAGGGATCTCAAGGATCATCTGGTCCAACCTTTCTAGAACAAGCATGACCTCAACTAGATAACAGAGGCTTCCTCAGGTGAGCTTTAGTCAAGCCCAAATGGTTAACAGTGGTCATGGCTTCCCGTACTTCCTCAAAGACTCATGATTTTCCTTTAAATTCTTTGGTTTGCTTGTGCCTAACAGAGTAAACCCAAATTCCAGATACAGAACTGAAAGAACAATGTGTCTCTTCAAGTTTTCTCATCAAGGTTGGATTATTTTCTGGAAGGTACACTTAAGTGCACCACAAGCTCTGAACTCTACACAAGGCTGCTGGGTGAGCTTGTACAGTGTAGTTATATATCCTGATTTCTACTTACCTCTTGGTCAGTATAGAAAGGGCTGAATGGCTCTGTCTAGACATTTAATCTATGAAATTTGTAAGCCTAGCCTGATGTTTTTACAGCTACAATTAAAGTCCATCTTTCAGTTCCCTAATTTAGCACCTTTCTTGCCTGCTGGCAAGACTAGAACATTTTAAACAGCAAGAAGAGAATCTAAAATATTAGCTGCTGTCATGTGAGATATTAGTTATTCCCCTGATCCAGTCTTGATGTTTATCCCTCCCTCTTTGAGTTTTGGTAATTATTTCTGTCTTGTATTAATTTTCACAAAACTCCCTAGGTGTAGGCTTTATGATTTAGAATCTCAACTGCTCATTCAATTAATGGGCTTGCTTAATGTGCTTAAACTTTACAGAGACACTTACGACACATTATGAGGGAGAAACAAGGGTTCTGAGGTTCATTTGTGGTTCTCCAGGGCCTGGAGTCCATTTTAGGCTCTTTATCAGATAACTGGATTTATTTGTCATTGTTTTTAAATTCCTGTGGCAGGAGCATCTCTCCAGAAGAGTGACGTGGTTTCCTCTGCCCCATCCCTCACAACCTGGCCTGGTCCCTTTGCAAACAAGTAATTGATTGTAGTTTCAGTACATTGATTAGGATCCAAGAAGCTGATCTGGAAATAGCAAATGCGGAAGTGCAGCTCTTTTACTTTATATATGGGTATTGCACATGGAGGGAGAAACACTGGACAGTGAGCTTTTCTAACCAGAATCTCAAAGCACTTGGCAGTATTTTTAGCAAAGCTATTGCCTAATACTAAGCAGCACAGGAGTTATGTTAATTGTACAGTGGTGTTAGCAAAGGGACGATCTGAAAGGTTTGGCTGCCTGGTCTCACTAAGTGTGCAACTGTCAGCGTTCAGTGGGTATATACCAGCTGGTACAGTGTTTCCCAAAAGATTCCCCTTCTATCCTTGATCGTAGAAGTTGGCATGATAGCGCAACTCAGGTATTGTTCATCTAACGGCTATATACCATGATAGAGCTCGAGAGAGAAATGATGTTATTGAGATTTAAAGCAGAACAAGACTTACATTTCGAAGTCACATGTGATGTGAGGACTGACTCTGGGGAGCAAAATAGGCTGCTACACAGCTTCTGTAATTTTTCTGGGCTCAGTAACCCCTAATTCCTGTTAATACCAGAAAAGATTTGAGGGACCTTGGCAGAGCAAAAACCAACCTGTGTTTCAGCATGTTCCCCACTGAAGTCTACATGAGCTATCTCAATAATTCCAGTAAACCGGAATTTAATCACCGGCTTAGCCAGAATCTCTTCAGATCCGAGTCCCAATGCATTATACCACATGACACAGAACAGTCCTGACAAGAACAAAGTCCACTGCAGTAACACAGCTACATCTTGTAAGCCGTGGCTTTAAAAGATTAAAACCACGGTTCATGGACTCTGATGGAGACTATCACCTCTGTCTCACTTTGAAGCAGAATACAAACCTTTACACAGATCCAGATACATGTATAGATGCATGTACTTATATCTACAAACATGTTATACATTAAATGTATTATATATAATGTAAAGGTATAAAAACACACATTCATAAATATAATTTAAACCCCTACCTCTTGAAGCAGTTCTGTCTTCCCAGGATGCAGGTCAAACACACAGCTATGTCATGGTCTTTACATAAACAGGATCTGTGCTCAGGACCTTGATCTTGTGCCAAAGGATCCCTGGAACCAAGAGGGTAGATGAGTTGTAGTTTAGAGCCCACGCGCTAGTTCTGGCAGGAATTCTGAATGCTGACACAAAGCGACTACAAATACGTTTTGTTAAAACAATTACTGAGAAGTTCTAAAAATTAATGCTTGTGCTGCACTCGTGCTCCTGAGCCATGAGGGGATCTTTGTCTGTCAGTGTTCCGTGCTCAAGGAAAAAGGAATGGATTCTGTTTTATGGTTCTGAGTCAGTCTTTTTCTTACTAACATATGGCCCCATTTTTTCCACGTTCTTTAAGCAAGTTGTAAACATAAACTTTGATGCACATGGAGTTTGATTCATGAACAGTTTACTTTGCCTCACATAAAAGATTCACATAGGTTATATAACATCTGTAGTTTGAGTAGTATCCATTGAGGAAAGCAGAACTGATTCCCTGGGGTCCATTTATCACTGTTTGCTAATTAGGAAACTGAAAATGCAGTATGCATGGCTCACATTATCAGTGCTGTCTCTGGACTGATGCATCATTCCTTGGGCTTCCTCAGGAACTTTTATTCATTTCCTAATTATTTCTTTTTTCTTTGAAGGTTTCTGACAGCTGTGACTCCATCTTCGTTAATGGCAAGGAAATGAAAAGCAAAGTGGATACTATTGTTAACTTCACTTACCAGCATTTTACCACTCAACTAGAAGTGACGGTCTGGGTTCCCAGGCTCCCGCTGCAGATCGAGATCTCTGATACAGAGCTGAGCCAGATCAAAGGCTGGAGGATACCCGTCACCTCCAATAAAAGGTACGCTGTCCACATACATGCTCGGGGCCTCTATGTTTAGAACACAACACGTTTTTAGAGTGTTTCTGAGAATCTAAACTCTCCTTTTTGAACTTCGGCTTTACTCTGTCTTGGCCTTCATTGAGACATCCAACAGCACTATCAGTAGGCTACGTTTTATCCCAGTCTGTGTAGTCAGTGGCTTTGCCTGGAGCATTAAGGAATTCCACACAATCTCAGGAAATTGTAACTCCAGTGTGCAAATCTGAAGACAAGGGCTTGGACCTCACCCACTGTTATGTAACATGTGTGTGATATTCAGCATGGCTGGTGCTCAAGGTTCTGCTTACAGTGGTAAATGAAACAGGGAGAAACAGGGAGTGAGGTCACTGGGCACTGCCAGGGCGGCTGGATTAGATACTCTTTCAAGGTCCCTTCCAACCTAAACCATCCTATGATTCTGAAGCTTTGCATGATTTTCAGTCTCTGTAGTGTACAGCAGACCTGGCTGAAGCATCACTTAGCACATCCGAACTAGGTGAAAGCATGTTCATGTTCCTTATTGAAAATTGTATTCTGATGAGCAGGTTCTTCCAGGACAAATGTGGATAGGTAAAAAGGTGTGTTGGGGGGAGGTAGGGAAAGCAGGGATTTTGAGCTCTGTTCCCATTATTCCCTAATGAAAATACCCATCATGTGCACAATTTGCAAGATTAAGAACTTCCAGTAATACTGTTACATTGGTGGATTTCAGGCTAAGTTGAAAAATGCTACTGGAGAACAAGGCATGACACCAGCTCAGATTTATAATACAGTGAAAAAGCATTTCTGGCAGCAGTAAGTGCAGTGCTAAACACCAAGGCAGTTCTTGCAGAAGCACTCACTTTGCCCAAGAGAACATCTCAGCTATTGAAGAGCCTTAAAGAGCCCAAACAGGCAGCAGTGGACTAGAATTACCCAATACTTTATGAAGGCATAAAACTAAGGGTAATAGGACAGAATTTACCAGACATTCAGACAATGAGCTCCAAAGAAAGGGACTGACTTACCTTTGGGCTATGGGGACATTTCTGGAAGTGACAGAAGAGGTGATGAGGATCTAGCACAAAAGAAATGTGTGTTCGCTTCTGTGATAAAGGCAGAGTTGCCACTTGGGGCAGGGAGAGATGTGCTGGGTGGCAGATGAACGTATGCTGACTGCTTAAAGTTTCACTTACTTAACTTACCTACTTCTGCTTGTAATGTGTCCAGCACTGCAACACTCCCTTAGGCGCAGCTCCTACTAAAACCAGTGGGGATTTTGCTGAGCAAATATCTGCAGGATTAAGCTGTTGCTGTTTATTACATGAGTAAACTTTGAGCAGCAAGCTCAGTGAGTTAGACATTCAGCTGTGCTTAACGGTCGTGGACATTCTGACTTTAAGCCCATTACATGCAGTGCTAAAAATTTACCCCCTGGTGTCTAGTTCTGATTTATTTGGCCAGCTGAAATAAAGATAATGGTCTGAGAGCCTGCTTTGTTTGCAAGCTGGCAAGCGGGGCAGGTTTGCTGCTGGCACATTCTCAGCAAGCCTTTCCATGGAGGGTGGAAGAGAAAGGGTGGCCCCCGTCTTGCCCCCCAGAACTGCAGCTGGGGGGTTATGACACTGCGTGTCAGCAGTCCAGGCCCGTTGGAATGGGAAAGGTTTCAACTAGAAATAAATTATCTCTTGGTTTATGGAACATTCATGGGGATTCTTTTTAAATTTGGGGAGCTATTCTAAATCAATAGGTAGTGTAGGACTAGCATTAGTTGTGCTCACTCTGACATTTGCTTTGTACCAAAGGTTTTTACATTTCCTTTATTTTTAGATTTGGATGGGTTTTACCTGAGATTTAGTGGCTTTTCTTGTTCTTTTTTTTTTTTTTTTTTTTTTTGTATTTTTTATTTTTCTCTTAACTTTTTCCTGAATCCTCATTCAGTGATGCAGCCAGAAGGCCACACTCGCTTACTCTGAGCAATGCTTCAGCCTTCATATGCCTGCCCGGCCTGTGTCATACAGTGTTAGTGCTGTGCAGTGAGAAGATTGTCTTGTGTGATACCTGAGGATAGGCTTGAAAGAGGGGATAGGGCCTTAATCTTATTTAAACCCCCAGATGCAAGCATTTCCCAGCAGGTATGGTTGCCATAGCATTGTATTGCTTCAACTTCACGTAGAGCCATATACAGAAGGTAACATTTTTGAGCATTTCTTACAGGGGTTGTGCAGACACTTTCTCAGCCTCTGAACACTGCTCTATCTCCCCTGGTTCCCCCACTATTTCCTTCCCACATGCTCAGTGTAGCTGTGCTGGTTCAGTTGTCAGAGGGGCTGAGCCAGATGGCAAAATATAACTGGGTTTACAATAATCTTGTAAATGTTTTTATTGGTGCTGTCAACAAAAGAAATCTTGTGAAACTTCTGTCCCAGCATGGCTGTTCTTCATCTGAATATAACAGCTTCTATTTCAGACCTGAAAAGTGTTTATATGCCTCAAAACACATCTGTTCTTTCCAATGATGTTTGTTGATCTAATAAAATGCATTGCTTCTCTCTCTAAACCCTGCCATGTCTGTAACGGTTAATTACATGTGATTACAGACACGCTGGCTTACCTAACTCCCTGAGTAATTGCCACAAAGGACTGAAAAAGGGTTTTTCCAAGTTTTACAAATGCCCTGTGCCCAGCTCAGTTTGAACTGTGTGGCTTCTCACCAGGTCTGAACTGCTGTAAGAGCAGGAACTTCCTGGAGGCACAGAAAGAGCAAAAGCAGGAAACTGGGACAAAACCAGTCTCCCCTGTGTAAGAACAGTAATACAGTTTAGCATATCAGTCTGTAAGTATATGGCAAACCTTTGTTTATTGTCCAGAGGAGAACTTGATCTGTGGTGTGTGCTACTGCAGATGTGAACGGCCTCCCTTGCCAGATGAAAGTTGGATGAGCTCGTGACTAATGCATGGACTGTGGTCCTTGAGCTAGCTCAGGCTAACAGAAACCCTGCTGCTGCAACAGGCTGCCCAGCAGCCCACAGCCTCAGCAAACGAAAAGTGTAGATTTAAACTGAAGTCAAATATGAGAGTGTAGAAGAGGCCCAAGCAGACTCTGCTGGTCTAAGAAGAACATTTTGATTCCTCATGTATCTGCAAAATAATTACCTCCTTCTTGAAGTTCCTGCACTACCAGCTGTATGCGCATACATTGATGTGGGTGAGTGGCTCCCACTTGCATTAATAGCAGTTGTATGGCTAAAGGCTCACAGAACAAGCCGGAGATTTAAGTAAATATTTGCAGCTGGGACAGCAGTCAGTTTTCACAATGCTCCCAGGGAGGCAGCTACCTCACAGTAGCTGTGGTAAAGCCCTTACTGTGTCATGGTAACTCAGAGTAGCATCAGCCCTCAAAACCTTCAGCACAGTTAAGAGAGATGTGGTATTGCTTATGAATGGCAGTCTGTTGGAGTAGTGGTTAATTAGGTGGTAGCTTTATTTTGGTCTTGTCTAGTACTAGAGACAAAACCAGGGAAGTAAGCCTAAGTTAAATGCAGGAAAAAACAAACTGCTTCAGGCAAACCCCTTTGTGACTGCTGCCACTCAAAAATGAAGCCATAACTGCAGGTGAATTAAGTGAAACCAGATTCAAATCATTCCATTTGTGAGTGACATCCACACAATGCTTGAACATGCTGTAAATTCCCTCCTTTACTTAACACACAGACTCTAATGACCTATGGAGATAAGGCCATAGAGATGTCTGTAAGTAGGCAGAGGGTATTTTCAAGGCATGTAAAGGTACCGAACTGTGTTTCTTCTTGAACTGTGGCTGGAGCTATCTGCAACTTATTCCTGTAGCTCCCATTAAATCAGCTTTCAGTGGCTCGTATTCTGTGTCCAAAGTATTTTTTTTCATTTTTCCCAATTAGAAGTGTTGCAATTGTTTTTTAAATACACAACTCTTTAATGGGTATTTAAATTCAAAGCCAGCAAAACTGATTTCTTTAGGGTTTTTTTGTAACAGAAAATTGGCATCTGGCCCAAGAGCACGATGCCTGGTTTGAGAGTGGTGGAAATTAAAAGAGACATACTTAAACTGCTCACAGACAGCATCTATAATGTAAAGTTGACAGATCACTGATTAGATCAGTGCTAGCAGGCACCCTTGTAACAGGGCTGCTGTTGTAACTCAGCTCTCTGGCAAAGGCTTTCTCTGTGTGAAATGTAAATTCAGTGTAATTCTGGCAACACTGGTTCACTACAGAAAAGCAGAAAATTTTCCAAGCAAGTCTGCCAAACAGGAAGAAATAGGATAAGAAGGATTCTGAGAGCTATCCAGAGCTAACCTTAGAGATGACCAAGGCAGGGAGAAGCACAGTATGCAGCAAGAGCTTATATTCATGAGGACATCTCTTAAAAAGGAAACGAGCTCACTGCTTTAATGAAGGATTTTAAGCCTACTGAAAACACTATAACAAGTTTAAGACTCTAAAGGGAATTACGCAGTTCAGTGGATCTCAAAACATTTTGTTGTGCCCGTGGAGACAAAACACTGAAGTGCTGTGATTACTGAATCAGGATTTGCGGCTCTGAAGTAGAAATCGATATCATTTGTTTAACTAAAGCAAGAACTGGAGTCGGTACCTGGTGATGCAGACTTGCAAAGCTTGTACTGAAAATTCAAACCTCTCTCTTCACTTTGCACTGATGTAAGAGAGTGCCTTGCCCATTCCATGCTTTAGGGATGCTTTTCTGCTGTTCCACAGTTACACACAATCAAACCCACGTATTTCTAAGGAGAATTGTACAGATACAAACACTTTTATAAATGTTTCTGCGATGAAATTGAGCATTTACCTTTGTTTGTTAGAGGTGACACAAGGAAAGAGTTGGTCCTGAATCATCTTTTTATGGTTGGTGGTACTGGCTGCCCACAGTCTTCATCCTGCTAAGACAGGCAGAAGCCTTTATGCAACACTCCTCGCCTCTGGTCATTCTTCCCACAACCCAAATTTTTGAGCTGTATGGGACTGGGGCTAAACAATTCTTTCCCTTGAAGTTGCTTTGAGTGTATTTCCTCTTGAACACAAATCCTGTAAGTACTCCCTACCTGAACAGCTTCTGTGCATTCCCCAGTTCTGCACAGGTATTAATGTTACTGTCTCTATTACTAAAAAAGGGTTAAAACCACAAATCTCAGCACTACAGCTGGTTTTCAAAAAGTCTGTGGTTATCAGAGCTGGGTGATGGTTTTGATGGGCTGAAGAGGGTCAGAATACAGGAGTTAGAAGTGGGAATGTTAAGGAGTTCATAAACTCTTTATCAGAATTACAAGCCAAAAGCAATCTAAGCAGCCATGGGCCACGTAAGCTCTATGAATATTCCCTTCTTGAATAATCCCTTCATCTGTTTTGCTGCCTGGCTGTAGTCCAGACTGACCCGTGTGTGAGGAAGGAGAGAACAACTGAAGTTTCCTGAACCACCCAGCGAGTCCAATTCCGCAAGATTCATTTCTTTGTGCAAATAAATCCCGGTTTAGGATCCTGTTTTTTTTTTCTTAATAATTCAGTGTTACTCAGTGACATTTCATTCAGCGAGTAATGATGGACACTGTTTTGCACACAGAGAACCAAAGAGGCTCTACCAAATACCATTTACTTTAGGCCAAACATATATATTCAGCTACCAAGTGGTGCACTGAAAATGTATTTCCAGTGTATTAGATTCTGTAACACCAGCACTTTCGATCATTTTGAAGAGAACAAGGGCTTTTCTTAGATATGTTTTCAGCTGACTGTTTGCCAACTTCGTCATAAAGCAATTTATAACACAAGCAATTCTGTTTTATAATAGTTTTTCATAGCTAGTATTTCAAAGGAGAAGATAAAGGGATACAATAAACACAAAACTACTTCCCCAAAATACTGTGAAAAATAAGAGGCTTACCCTGAGTTTCTCACCCTTGCTATAGAGGTGGCTTCAGGCTCAATAAATAAGTAAAGGAGGAAGGCAAATTATTTCTGAGCAATGAATTCCACAGCATGGGGCATAATGAGTGCCAGTGTAACCACCTAGTGCTTAATACCTGACTTGACAGAGGTAAGAGAATCCATGTATTTGTCCCAAGGAATAAACAATACCACAGGAAAAGAATTGATGGGAAATGGGGTTTTAAACCAGACAAAGCTCTGTGAGGTGTGACAGCACAGCTGTCAGGTACAAATCACTGGGCTGCCTCATAGAAGGTTTATGGGAAGCTGTTGGGTTGTCATGGGTTGTATTTTGCAGAGGGGGACTGGTAGGTAGGAAACATTAAAGTGTCTAATGCTGCTGTTGTTTCTGTGGGGTGAGTGGTAGCCTCAGCACTCTGCATGGTGTAATCTAAGTAACTCATGTCTTGAGTGGAAGCCCCTTGGGGTCATTACCTGACTAAATATACCAGACACTTGCTCGAACTGTGTAAGATTGAAGGTGAAATAGCGTGTTTCTCAAATGCAGAAGGCTTAATGAACCTATGAGCTACACATGTGGGATAAGGTGTGGTGGCATTACCTAAAGCAGGGAATCCTGAATGTGCTACAAGAATTTTGCAGAGAAGAGGAAGGTGATAAAAATGTTACGAGCAAAGGTGGAGGAAAGGATGCTAAAACATCTCCTATCCCCATTGAGCTGCCACAGGGCTTTGTTCCCGAACTGCCCTCTTATAAACACTTCACGTTGCT
Organism: Lathamus discolor; assembly: GCF_037157495.1. NCBI lineage: Eukaryota > Metazoa > Chordata > Aves > Psittaciformes > Psittacidae > Lathamus > Lathamus discolor. The sequence goes on along the minus strand of NC_088895.1, from coordinate 10,902,089 downwards.
TTCCTTAGCCCTGTGCAGGATTTGGCTGCCGCTTGCAGACACGGTGAACAAGCAGTGGTGCCACTGAAATGTCAGCCATAGCAAAAGTATTTTCAGGTTGCCGGGAGGTCCCACTCAAACAAGGAATTCATTAACAGAAGTGACAGTAGGTTTTAAATTGTACAGCACAGAAAAGCAGTAGAAGCATCCCACCCTGATGTAGTAACCTACCCATCCAAAATCTGGTTTCCTGTTTTTCACACAGCAGCAGATGATAACAGCATTAATCTAATTGAAAATACTGTGCAGCTGAAGCACTGTAGTGTTGTAGGGAGATCATGGCGATGCAGATAACAAACCTGGATCCCTTTACAGGCCTACCCGTGACAGTGAGGACGAAGAGGATGATGAGAAAAAAGGCAAAGGTTGTACCCTCCAGTATCAGCACGCCATGGTGCGAGTCCTCACACAGTTTGTAGCTGAATCCTCGGAGTTTGGAGGCCACCTGACCTATATGCTGGGCTCCGAGTGGCAGTTTGACATCACTGACCTTGTGGCTGATTTCATGAAGGTGGAAGAACCCAGGATTGCTAAGCTTCAAGATGGCAGAGTTCTGGTTGGTCGTGAGCATGGCATCACCACGGTTCAGGTACAGCCCACGATGTATCTGCAGCTTCCACAGAGGGAGTTCTGGGTGCACACACACAGCAGATAGCTTAGAAGACTAATTGTTTTCAGGAAAAAAGTAATAAGCTGATAAAAACATACGTGCTGAACATAAAAGGAAGTTAGAGCAGGTTTTTTCATAACTTCCATAAAATACCTTTAGGTGAACCCTGATGGAATTTATCCACATTAATGTGACAAGCAACACAGTGAGATTTTCTGAACAGTGAAGCAGGTTCCATGCTGCACATACCTAGCTCCTTTTAAGTGGGGCATTGTGAACTTAACTGCTGGGGAGTTTTACCAAAGACGTACATGCATCTTTATATGCTCAAATGTCTTTGAAAAATTAGTCCCAATACATTCACAAAATGGACACAAAAATAACCTTCAGAAATCTTTCCGTGTTCATGATCACTGCCTGTCTCTCTGTCTAACTTCATACGTATTTCTTAATCAAACTAAAGGAATACGAGCACTGGTGCTCTTCTTAACTGCAAACATCCATAATGTTCCAGTCACACCAGGTTTCCTTTGTAGTCATCACAAAGGAACAGGTACTTCTAGAGCTCAGCTCCTTTCAGCCTAAAACAAACATCACAGAGAGGTCAAGGGATTTCTGCCCTTAAAAAGCATCTTTCACTCCAGTGACTACAAGAGAGCAGCAGGCAGCAAGCTCCGATGCAGGGAGCTGCGCTGGGGATTTCTCATGTTTAGCCAAATCACATCTCAAATATTTTGGGCTTGAACCAGCTGTTTCTGGCATCAGCAGAAAGATGACTGTCTCTTTCTAAGCATGTTAGAAACGAGGTCTTAGAACAAACTGATAGGACTGTGTTGGCTTTGAAAAACGCAGATGGGCACCCAGGGGGATTTTCAAAGTCCTCTTTCATTTCATTCAGGTCCTCTGTCCCTACAAAGGCATCAGGCCAAGTTCCTGTCAATCAGCCAGGCTTTGTACACTTACTTATTCCCTTACTGAGTTTCAGCGTTAATCAGTGTCTTACACTACGCCTCATGCTAAACTGCATTCACAGGGAGCTTTATACCCCTCACAAAAATGACTTTTCTAAACCAAATCCATTTAATCTATACTCTATAGTTGAGGTGAAGTTGCAATTTTGAAACAATTGGTTGTTTTATTAAATTATTTTTGTAACTAAAGTAATTTAGCAGCAAATAAGTGTAAAGTCCTGGGGGGAACATCGATTATAGCTTATACGTGGATGTGACAACCCCAAGATTAATACAAAGTACTGGGCCTATTAGAGTCTAATGTTGCTTTAAAGCAGTTAGTTGCTGTTTCATGCAATTGCTTTCTCTTTCAAGGTTCTGTCACCTCTTTCCGATTCCATCCTGGCAGAGAAGACAGTGATCGTTCTCGATGACCGTGTAACCATTACAGATCTAGGCATCCAACTAGTCTCAGGCTTGTCCATCTCCTTACAAATCAGCAAAGGAAGCAAGAGAGCTATCGTTTCTACCACCTCTGCATATGATATTCTTCATACTCCAAAACAGGTATGATCCAAAACAGTATCTAGAATTAATTTTTATACATCTTTTTCATTGTATTTATCGTAGAATTGAGACTCTGGATCACTACAGAAAGTGTAACTATCTTTTTAACACTAGCAATCTGCAGTAAGAAGACTTGCTCTGGTCAAAACATCCTTAAAAATGGTATTTTTGCAAGTGTTTCTTAGTTCCCAGAAAAGGCTATAATCACTTTTGTGATGAGGAGCAAAGCAGATGTTTTTATTTTCTTTTTGACGAAACCCCTACAAACCAATGTTAAACTGTGTAATTATTTTGCCAGTGTCAAACAGACCTAAATATCTGAGTGCCTGATCTGTGCTCTCTTACCTGTCTCTTAACTTTCCCATATTTTGCCTTCTCCCTGCAGGAAGCCATAGTCAGTGCGTGGATTCTGTTCAGCGATGGGTCAGTGACACCTTTAGATATCTATGACTCCAAGGACTTCTCCATCACCGTCACCTCACTGGATGAGATGGTAGTGTCTACACACCAAAACCTTCAGTCCAGATGGCCTGTGGTGGTGGCAGAAGGGGATGGGCAAGGACCTCTGATTAAAATTGAAATGGTCATCAGTGAGCCATGCCAGAAGACGAAGCGGAAGAGCATACTGGCTGTTGGGAAAGGAAATGTCAAAGTGAAGTTTGGTCAAAAAGATTCTGACCAAAAAGGAAGCACTAATGACATTGATGATACGGATAGAGATTTTAAAAGCCATGCAATCAATTCTATAGAGAAACCTGCTGAACAAGAGAGGACAGTACAAGAGTGGTTCAAAAACCACGAGGACATGTCCAGTCATGAGGACAATGCAAACAAAAGCACAACTTTCATATATCCCATTGATCAGGAGTCCCTGGAGGATGGCCAGCTCCAAAATAACCCAACCGCCTTCACAGGTTTCCCTGTGCAAGTAGAAATACCAGGAGAAAGCAATCCCAGTGATCTCACATTGACTTCAAGAGGATTAACAGATTTGGAGATTGGCATGTATGCTCTGCTGTGTGTTTTCTGTTTAGCAATCTTGGTCTTCTTGATTAACTGCGTGGCATTTGCTTGGAAGTACAGGCATAAAAGGTTTGCTGTGAGTGAGCAAGGCAATATCCCCCATTCCCATGATTGGGTCTGGCTTGGAAATGAGGTTGAACTGCTGGAAAACACAGTTGACATTTCGCTCCCGTCAGAGGAGTGCACTACCATGATTGACAGAGGAATGCAGTTTGAAGAAAGCAACTTTCTCCTTAATGGGAGCTCTCAGAAGACTCTTCATAATCATATCCTCAGATCTTCTGAGTACCTTTGTGAAAAAGAAGTTAAAAGTGAACCTATAAATCCTTCTGGGCCAAAGCAGAAGCGAGTAAAGTTCACTTCATATACAACAATACTGCCAGAGGATGGAGGCCCCTACACCAATTCAATTCTATTTGACAGTGATGATAATATTAAATGGGTATGCCAAGATATGAATCTTGGCGATTCCAAGGAACTTAGGGACTATATGGAAAGACTGCAAGACAATATGTAAAACTACTTTCTTATGTTTGTAATCACCTTTATGCCTTCTGTTTATGGATGGTGGAGCAGTCAGTCCAGTCAGCAATAGGAACAAGACAGCCCAACCTTGGAGTTACAGAGATGATAACCTGATATCACTGAGCAGGTACAAGAGGCTGGCTGAGTTAAACCTGTTTCACCACAAACCAGGATGTGCCCCTAAAACAGCTACCTGTAGGTGTTGGAGGTGTCACACACTATGGCTGTTTTTGTATACTGCCTGGTACTAGCAAAATGCTAATACAACTACGCTCAGACTCAGAGGAGACTTCATTGTTTGTCATCTCCCATGATAAATGGTAAATCAGAAAAGAAAGGGATACTTGTTTGCATTGATTTTTCTAGTTGTCGTCCTTTGTAAAGCACAGTAGACATTTCTTGCTTACAGCCTGAAACGAGGCTTACATTAAAAGGGATCTGAATGAATCTAATTTTATTGCCTATGTGCAATGCAGCCAAGTAGTCGTCTTATTTTTTACAGATATAAAAACCCCCATGTGGTTAATTTCTTTCCCTATTGTTTATGAATATTATTTGACTTACTTAGGAAACATTAAATATTTACGTTGGAGGGTTTTTTTCAGTTGTACCAAAGTGTAGTACGGTAATATTTATAATGATTTAAGTTTTCTGTTCATCTGCATCAGCCCCTAGAGATACCTCTTTCATCACCAGTTATCTTTCTCCTTTTCTTATGGGTACATGGGTCGTTAGTATTTGAAACATAGAAAGGTATTAGAACTCTTACTGGGAAAGGGTTGTATCTTCTTACAGGGAAATGTAAATACAATAATAAACCCTGGAAAATAAAAATCAAGGAGTAACCCTGGGTTTACTTTTGTCATTGCTATTGTGAAAAAGTAACCTACAACAAAACAGCACATACTTCAGAGGAAAATGCTTTCCTGAAACAGCAGCTGGGTTGACAATAAACATTATCATCAGAATAAGAAAGTCACATGTGGCACTGAAATGCAGAGAACAGGAAGGATATTTCCTAGCAAGCAAAAGGTTGGAGTCGGTGTTGCTCTGCACTAATTAGGACACCAGTTGTCGAATTCAGCAGGACAAAGAAGTCCATGCTCAACAGTTAATGTCCAGACCTAGTCTAAAACATCTCTGACTGTAAAGACACTAAAAACTTTACACCACTTTACTTCATTGAAGAAGGGAAGAAGGAAAGAAAAGACACACTGGGCACATTACAAAGTGACTGACTATTCTCAAGTTTAATAAGGGAAATAGGCTGGAGATTCAAAGCTCTATTTCATACGCATTACGTGTAATTTTGTACTGAAGGATGACTCAAATAAGCTGAAAATCACAGCTAGAAAAAAAATGAATCTATGTAATACTCAACAAAAACAATAAAGCACATGTTCTTGTGATGGATCCTGTGCAATAAACACAAGATCCAAATTACAACTGCCTTACATAACTTAGTTCCCATCTTTAGGTAGATCGGGACAGGATTTGAGTTTTATAATTCAGTTCTGCTATTAGAACAGACCAGACCACCTTAACTATGGGAAATCCTGCATTTGCAGCCTAATCCATAACTGGGAACAGGTTTAATGTAACTGCTGCAAAGTATGAGAATTTTAATGGTGAGTCTAGAAAGTGAGAACATCAGGCTTAGCTAAGTGATGAGAGACTTACGTTTGCTGGCACTGAACTGCATAGTGAGGGGATGGCATCTGTTATAATCTAATTTTAAGTAGAGAAAATAATAGAGCACAGAGATACTTCTGTTTCATAAGGGATGCAGCACTTGTGCATCAAATGAAGTCTTGGGTTGTTTAACAAATGTTCCCTCCTCCTTAAATGATCCAGACCTCATAAGGAAATATTAATTCCTACTATGAACCTTATTACTATCATCAACATAAAAATCCCTTTTTAGAGTTTAACATCTCTTTCCATCACCTTATTTTGTATGTGGCCCAACCATAAAGCAAGAGTATTGTCTGCACAATAGTGGGTATAAATCAACCACAAATAAGTTTAGTCTGGAAATCAGAGGGAACAGCTTGCTGATGGCAGTTGCAGAGGGCAAACAGCAGAGCTATTTTCCTGAGCATGTACCATCAGTTCACCAGTGGAACTGTGATCTCACAGCAGTGTACTGGACAACATGCCCTGTTTCTGCACTGTGGCTCAGTACACCTGCAGATGCTGACCTCTTCTTGTCAGTGCCACAGAGGCACACAAGAAGTGGATGCCTTTGTCCGTGTGCTGAGCTGCTCTTTGACTCATTAATAGCCAATGGAAACCAACAACTTTATTTACGTGGTCAGGAAATTCTCAAGGACTATGACGTGAATGACTGAAGATCATCACTAACTCAGAGTGCTCACCACTGTCACACTGGTGTGTCCTTGAACTTGTACCTGAGGCCTGACCCCTGCTTGTACCTACCAGTGGCTGTACATTCAGGCTGCACACTAAGTACGTGGAGGAAGGACAGCCCTGTGTGCAGCATGGTCATTGCTAGAAGCCACCAGAATCTGTCAACAAGGAGAAAAAAAATCTGCAACTGCAGCTCATACAGCCTTTCTTTTTTGGTTTGTTTTTTTTTTTTTTTTTACTTCACATGTTGGGACATGCAAGTTCTCACATGGAAAATGGCAATACAAAAACCCAAACGAAGTGAGAATTCTGTTCTCAGTAATTACACCAGTAAAGCAGAGTTATTTTGGACTTACGCTGCTTTAAGCACTTTGCTACTTCTTGTAAAATTGAATTTAGATGAATAGATTCAATACAAAATACGGTTCTAAGCTGATCAGTCCTTTAAAAATTAAATAGCTTTAATTTAAAAATTGTGACATAATTTTAAATTAAATTAAATTTACTTAAAGTATTTTAAACGCCCCCACAATTTTCTGATTCACCTGAACTTTTTTCAATTCCTCTTTTAAAATCAAGTATTTTATTAATGGAATATGTAATATTTCTTTTTGCTGTTAAGTGAACAGCATTTATACATCGATAAAAGAGTCTGTGCTTTCGAGAGTACAAAGCGAAGGTTGCCGCATATGATCAACAGGCGCCATGTGTATGTATGTGTGCAGGAAACTAGGACTGTCTAAAAGAGCAAATCCACACTACACTGACAGATTAATTAGCATTATGCTTCAGTAGGTGCCCAGGAGAGCAACACCTGTAATTTACTACTGAACAAACCCAGCACGTCTAGAGAAGATGCTGTGCGCCAGCTGTTGAGGAAGGACAGCGCGCACTATCAGCACACAGACCAGGAGACACCCAGGCAAAGAGTGGATTAATGGAACACGGGGAGTTTGCAGACCTTAAAAATAAAGCTGATGCCAGATGTCATCTCTTGTAAGGAGAGTGAGTTATTTATAGCAGCTGCACAGTGGCATAAAAGAACAGAGAAGCCAGTAATTCTCACCTGTGCAGAAGGTTTTCCTTCCATTGGCCATCAAGCACAGCCCAGCTCTGTGTGACTTGTCTCTGCCTTCTTCCCCAGTCAAGCAAGAACTTAGGAAACCAGGGCCCTGCTCTCCTCTTGACATAGAACCACAGAGATTAACATTTTGAGCTGCTGCTGTTTCTTAATTCATACTGGGGAATGTACAACAAAATCTTACAGCCATACAACACAGTACAAACAGTCCATTATTCAATGGAACCCCTGTATTTCAAGGTAGAGTACCCTATGAATGAAATAACTTTTTATAGCGGATATGCTCTTTTCTGAAATATAAATCATGTGCACTACATTGAAATACACTATAGTGTATTGTGAAATGCATACATTAACTGCTGAATCTATAACACTGAATATGTATATACATCACACCCAAGGTATTTATACAATATAATAAGTCTTAGATGTATAACATAATGAATTCTGTTCAAAATAAACTGTAAGTTAAGACAATGAAAGAGAACTTTTATATCTGTGTAATTTGTATGCTGATTAAGTTATTCAAGCCTCAGTTTTCATCTTTAAATGTGCTCTTAAAAAATCCTTATTTTCTATAGGCAGATGTCTGAAATAAAGACTTCGCTCTTCAGTAAAGAAGCAACTGAAAGTCTGTGAAAGAAACAGATTCTGCTGGAGAAATAAACACAGTGTTCATGGTTTTTTAACACTGACTAAACCATTCACCATTTATGCTGGTCAGGGTGATCTGGTTGGGTGGGGGGAGATGTGTGCCTGCAGTGTGAACAGTCAATTGGCAGAATCACCAGCAGGTGGAACGCTCGTGTGCCTCCTTGCTCAAAGCAACACAAATCACCCGATTACACAGTCACAAGGATTCCACCCAGCCTTCCTGGCAAATGGTGTCCCAGCCCCCTCTTCCTGCAGCGAGTGATCCCTTCCCAGCACCAAACGTAAGGAACAAATGACCACTGGCTTGCAGAGAACAGCAGAGAGGTATCTCTGTATTCAAGGGTAACAAATTTCACCCATGTGTGACTCATCATATGTCAAGTACTTGATTCAGGGTTCAGAATTCCCTTATCTATCTTCCCCTTAGTATCAGTCTCAAAATCATTAAGTGACCATTGACCTCATCACAAGGGCTGTACGACAGGAGCTTGCTAATGTCAAAATAGGAAATAGAGCCTCAGATTCTAGCTTTTGCTCAGGGTTTTGGAGGTGGTTGCAGAACCAGAAACACAAACTGTCCCGGAACCTCCCAGGGTGATCGGGCCTCCCACAGACAATAATACAGTGCCAACATTCAGGAGGGGACTCCATCTTTTTTCTGCTTGCAGCTGGGCCACGTTTGAGAGCTGACTGTACAATCTCACTGCAAAGGTGTGGGCTGCTCTTGTGCTAGTGGGAGCAATTCAACATCACCTGAATGATTTAATGATCACTACTGTAATTTCTCAAGTACTGAGTTGTGGTTTTATATAAAGTCAATTAAATGAGTGGATTGAAAACTGTAATTTAGGAAGTGCCTCAGAGTACCTAAACTTTAATGTGCATCAGACACCAATTCCATTCGGTCACCACAACAGTAAAATAAGAAACATTTTTCATAAAGGACACTCTTTCTGTACTGCCAGTTATATTTGGTCCCAGTTTGACCCTTACAGTGACACTCTTCCCCTTAACAGCATCTGACTAAAGAGGTGCCAGCAGATCTACTTACACTGCAGTACTCCATTCGGTGTAATGAAAGGGATCAGACTATGAGCTTTTACAGAAAAACAGTCTTTGCAGTTATATTTTACACACACACACACCCCCGTTCAAAACAACTACTGTATATGTAAATTTTACCTACCTCTGTGTGTGCGCTATGTAGTGGAAAATAATTACCTGCATTCACCTGAGAAAAAACCAGCCCAACAAATACAGCTTTTCTGTCTCCCAAAAAAGTCAGCCCTCAGGATTTAGCAGGCAGAAGGCCCACACAGTGATATTTGCCACAAATTAGATAGGCCACATCCCAGAGGCGGTCTCAGCTGAAACTCCCACTGGTCTTGTTAGGAGCTGGACTGAGGCAGGATCAGACAATTGCCAGTCAGGTTTGGAGCCCGAGAAGCTGGCAATGTCCTCATGTCACACAAACTGGACCCAATTGGTAGTGCCTCCAGCCAGTACCAAGCAGGCCACGACACATTGCAGTACATGGTATTCATGGAGCTGAAGCTATTAATTCTACACCCTCCCAATCTATCCTGAAATCTTATCCCCGAGTTATTTCCTGTGCTGAAATAGCACAAGAGCAGAAGTTACAGTATGCTGTGAGTAGGAGATACTCTTGGTCCCACTGGAATTATGATGGCTTTAACTACGATCAGGATTCTCTGGTATTCCAAGTATCGCTACCAGGCAAACCAAAGCCCACAGCAGTTGTACTGCCCCAAACCTGACCCAACCTATTATATATATAAAAATTCTATGTATAAAAAAGTCCTCCTGATTATTGTTCCAGACTTCATTTCCTCTGAGTACATGTGCCAGTGGACTTTAGAGTGCCTGTATTACCATGCATTTTGTTCATACTGTGAAACTAGTACTGTGTAAAATAGATTTTTTAGGTTTTGCTTTTTTAGACAGTTCTAGCTTAAAATGGAAAAAAGTCCATTAAAATGCATACTAATTCTTCTTGGGAAGGGATCCATACATTATGCGCACCACACTGATCTAGACATCAGACAAAACATACCATCTAGTGTGGATTAATACACTGTCTAGTGTGGATTAATGTCAGACCTTACCTCTGAACTGAAGTTTGTTTTATAGTTGAAGTTCATGGTCTCTAATCTTTGCAGTGATTCTCTTATCATAGCAAACACCACCTATCATGGAAGGTGCTTAAAAACCCAGAAGCTTGAGTTAATTGTATCTTCTTTGAAAAGAATAAATAAACAGAAACCTAAACCCCCCATAAGAGAAGCTGCTCTCTGAAAAAGCACAAGGTGGCATTACTGTTCATTAGGAATTAGTAACTTATTAAAACATTCAAAAAATTACAACATACATAAAAAGATGTCACTATACTGCAGGCTACATATCAGCCTTTCACTTGAGGTAAAATGCTCCTTCTTCCGTGGGAAATTAATTTTGACAATTACTTTTATTTCCAATAGCTAGATTAAGAGCATGTTTTATTATCAGTTTAATTCACTTCTGGTTTACAGTGAGAGGTCAGAGTCAATACCCAGACAAGCAGACAAACTATGTAAAAAGCCACCTACCTAGTGCAAGGAAATTGAACTACAGAACTAATAACTCTTTGCCTAATCATAGCTAAGCATTTGTTAATGTTTCCCCTTGGTTTATTTAAACTGGGTATAGGTATCTTTTAATTCCTGAGACAGTAGATAAGGCATACTGATACCACTTAATACTATGCTACATATGCATGTAGCATACATGTATACATACAGCATCACTACTGGTATGTAGCTGATAGCACTAAATTAGCCAATTTAAGTGAAAACGTTGTAGGGTCTTAAAAAAAAGATTAAAAAAATTCAAATCACTTACTCACTTCCGAAAGCCTGATTTACACAGACAGGTTACAAGAATGTCAGTTACAAGAATCTCTTTTTCTAGGTGAGTTTAGCAAGGACTGAAGAGATTGATACAAACCAAGCAAAATGAAGAACTTTATCCAAAGCCAGAGAATGTTAATTCCATTGACATCAGTTGCTGACTAAAACGGGTCAGCTGGAATCCCACCCGCTCTGCTGGAAGCACAAAAGGCTGCTCTGCTGTAAGCACTTCAGGCCACTGAAGAGGAAAGACAATGCTGGTACTGCTGCCCCCTGACCTTACCTAAGCCTGCCTGCAGAGCAAAAGAAGGGGGCTGCACAAATGGCAAACAGAGCCATGCTGCGCTCTTTTTGACTCATAACCTTCCAAGCAGGAAACGGGCAAGGGCTCAGCAGGGGCTGGGAGAAATCAGAGACTGCCCAAATACCATGAGGTTGAAAATACCCATCATACTGTGTATGCTGCCTGTGTTGACTCTCGGCTAGCTCTGGCACACTGCAGAAGAGGGTTGCTCAAGTCCTTTTCTGGCTTTAAACCATCTCTAATGCATCACTCTAACTTAGCAAATTGTTTAAAAGCACCAAAGCACACATCGCCAAAATACACACTAGGCGAAAGATTTCAGATTTTTAGGGTTTATGCCAGAAGAAGCTGAGCACGTAACTTTAGCCATTTAATTTGCTGCCCTGCAAAAGCTGCATTCCTCTAGATAAGCCTTCTAAAAGCCAAAGTTTCTAAGGGCATTCCCTAATTTGAAAGAGTTCATATTCCTGCACTTCTTTCTGTTGACCCCACCAGCAGAAAAGTATATTGAAAATGAAAAGCTGGCAGCTTACCTGATCGCAGCGGAGATGTAATGAGCCATTTCGTGATTCCCGATTACTTTTCAAAAAGAAAGATGCTGAGGTACTCCAAGATTCATGCAACCGCTCCACTGCTGGGATGCTGTCTGAAGTGGCAGGGAGCTGGGTGTCCTTAGAGGGACGTGCCTGCAGGCAGAGGCGGATGTGAAGTACACCAGAAACTGGACAGAGGCAACACAGAAGGAGAGAAAAACTTCACAGTAAGCGCAGCAGCCCGGTGCGCTGGTGAGGAGTTTGCACATCAGTAACAAAGTATAAACCAGCTAGCCCTTTGCTTAACAAGTTTATCATACACCCAGGAGCCACTGTGGCATTCCTGAGACAACAGCTTCCACTTTCAACTAAGCTTCATTTAAATAAGGACACTTGGCATAGTATTTCTGAAGGCAAACACAGATCAAAGCAAGGATTTTGCTGTACGTTCAGCTGCTATTTAACTGCGCTACCTTTTTTTTTTTTACTGCAGCTTACGTTGTTATGCTCTTGGTCATTGTAACTCATGAGGATGTATAGTATTTTAAAAGGAAATGCTAGTGATCTGACACAGCACTGTGTGCACCAGCAATCCAAATAATGGAAGTATGTTTTTGCCAATGTAATACAGTTTGTAAATGAACTAGTTCCTTTGACTTGCCAAAAGGTGATGGAATGTCCCTACCCAGAGTCATACCAGTGTTTGGGGCTGCCTTTTGCCTTCATTTTCTGACATTTTGAAGTATGAAAATTTTGAAATTACTTCATATAAAACCTTGGAGCCACTCAATCTGGCCATAAATTTGGACTCATTCTTAGAATAATGCTTATGTTCACAGGCTCTTTTTTTAGCAAGGATACAGGAGTCTCTATTATAAAAGAATCACAGAATGGTTTGGGTTGGAAGGGACCTTAAATTAGATTACCTAGTTCCAACCCCAAAGAAGTCATGTGTCCCCCCAACCCTTAGGACCTGAACTGGCCTCTAGCAAACAACACTCTTCGTATTAAAAATTCAAGCCAGATAGGAAAAAGGCTAGTATGACTCACATTTAAATGCCCTGGATCTGCAGGTCACGTAGATGTGAAGTGTTTCTGCAGCTGGCAATTTTCATGGGTTAAGAAAATATTCTACCATCTTTGTTGGAAATCCCTTTCAATGAAAGGTAACATCACGTAGCACTCTATTTTTTTCCTGCCAAGAAAGGAAAAGTAGGGGTTAGAATCACTGATGTAGCCACATCAGTACAGACACTGGGAATAGTTCGCATTTCCTCAGTTACATCATCACATAGTCTGTAAATGATGCATCATGCAATTATCTGCACACTGTAAAAGAGAAAACAGAGGAAGAGATTCACAGCTTGCTTTTTTTTCATGAATGGGGCAAATGTGTTAGTAGTGTGCCAGATCTCCTAATTACTTAAAACTGTAAGCTTTCAGCTGAATCTATTTCTGCCTGGTTTCATCTCTCTTTTAACACTACTTTTATACAGAGGTTGTCTTTACCGTGAGACTTGTTTGTCTTTGCAGTCAGGGAAAAAAATGTCCCAAACAAAAGATATTGCAGTTGTGTTTCTACACTGCAGCAGCCCTGAGAAAGGCAGCAGTGATGGACCCTTCTGCTGTTCAGGAAGAGCACACAGGCAGGAAGAAACACAGCAGATACCAGAGTCTTGTCTCCTTGAACAGTGTTAACAAGTCTCCAGACTCGGTTGAGACTGAGGCCCCAGTAAAAAGCTACTCAGATTTTCAAATCGTCTTTGGCATCTACATACGTTTTGACATCTCTTACAGTACCCAAATACCTTTAACAATCTTTTAAGGACAAAGAAGACTAAATCTTCCTGAAAGCTAACAGGGCTCATGTTCCCAGGTGCCCCTGGGTAACATGCTCCAAAACATCATAAATGATTTATGACCTTGACCTACCAGTCAGGCAGCACTGACATAGTCAAATTTGCAGGCTGTTTGCTTAAGTATTACAGCAAGAAAAGCTTGTCAGAGCCACAACAACAGATACCTATCACTCACTTTGCCACTTATACTGAGAAGCATTTGGTTCAACTACTTTGCTATTGAGCAGTATTAGCTTTGTTCCCTTTCCAGCAAAAGAGGGCACTTGTCCATACACCTAAATTAGAAAACACATGCTCTGTCATTTCTATTGTAGTCATAACTTAGCGATCCATTAAATATGAACCAGTTCACTGAACAGAGAAACTAAAATGATAAACAAACTCCCAAATTAGTAAAAAAAAATAATAATAAAAATAATGCTTTCGGCAACAGCTTTTTATTTTTAACTCCCATCTCAATGAATGCATCCAATTATTTTCAAAACCATGCATCTGCTTCCTCCTTCTCTTTTGGAACAGAGATGCCTTTCCAAAGAGTGGAAAAGCTACTTAGCACTGAGAAGACCAAATCTGGAGTAATTTTTTCAGTTCTGGACGCCCCCCTATAAGAAAGACATGGACATACTGGAGCAGGACCAGTGAATGGCGACTATGATGATTAAGAGACTGCATCAATTGACACCTGAGTCCAAGCTCAGAGCTGGCACTGCTCTGCCTTGAGAAGTCTCTGTCTCTCAGGGGCAATCACAGAATCATAGAATCCCAAGGGTTGGAAGGGACCTCAAAAGATCATCTAGTCCAACCCCCAATCATAACATCTGTAAGCACCGGATGGGAAGGAATAAAGAAGATGGACCCAAATTATTCTTCAGACTTTTCAGCGAAGGGACAAAAGGCAAAGGGCACTAATTGAAATACAGAAAAAAAATATGAGGTAGTAAACACCTGACACTCAGGTATGGCACAGACAGAGTAGAACCGTGCTTTGCTATGTCCCTAATGAACCAAATACACTGCAAGGAACAAAGAACTAGGAGTAACCTAAACTACAGAAAGGAAAATGTCACTACAAGAGGCCTGGGCAACATTAGCTGCTATACGTCTTGGCAGCTATTATTAACTGTGCAACCAACAAGTGCTTAGTACAGAGGGTGTTTTGTGCAATGTAACACAATTTAAGATTGTTTCCTGAATTACCATCTAGTACTAACAGGCAATGTACAGACACATATGGAGACAAGAAACCTCACAGAAGCTAGGGAGTAAATGCAATACTGAGCCAGAGCTCAATACATCTCACACTGTGTCTGCAGGGAAAGGGCTTTTTTTAACGTTAGCTGCACAGTGGTTCTGGTTAGGTCAAGGCTACGAAAGTGTGTGGGTGAAAACCTGCTGCACACTGGTGCTGGGTAGGTCTAAGTGCATTTAAAAGTGTGCATTATGGTCCTGTTCTACCATGTTTGAAAAATGTCTAAGTCACAGAGGCAACAGCAGGGTGGAAAGAGGAAGACAGTAAAGGCATCATGATTCAGTGCTAGCCAATAGCCCCACAAGTTTTTTGAGTTCAATGATAGTTCAGCCTCTGCAGAGACATCTGTGTCTGAGGACAGCTCTAACAAAGAATGGTATTTTGGAAGCCAGAAGAGCCTGGAGTCATGACGGTCTGAATATGACAGCTCTAAATAAAGCTAACAGGACTTGTTTCTGCTCCCACAACTGCTCACCGTGAAGGTACAACAGACAGCATCCCACACTGTTCACCCCTTGAGGAGTGCTGCATGCAGAGCTCTCAAGCTGGTATGGCCTTCTTTTGACAGTGGCTTCCATGAAATGCTTTCTCCCCTCCCACTGTAGATATGCACTACTGCCCAAGGGAGCAGAGCCCTGGCTGGCTGCAAACCATCTGTCTTCTCTTGGCTACAGATTTCCCAGCAGCAGCAGCAGCAGAACAGGACCCAGATCAGACCACACTGCTTGGTTGGTTCCTCATGGCATGTTCTGACTGTCTGATTTAAGATGTTACAAAAAGGGCTATTTTTAGTGACACATTTTGTGCATTTGCCTCCTACAGAGGCTGCCTACATTTGGTGCTTCACTGACCCTGTTCTAATGTTGGATGCACCTTGGATATCCCTCTCTCCTTTGGTGTAATTTCAGGATAAATTAGAGGAGACAATATACAGTGAGTTTTTTGCGTCCCTTTGCAAACACATATCATCTGAGTGGAGCTTCAGTGTGCCATTGACAGATTATTTTCTGAGTGGCTCCTATTTTTGTGTATGCCATACTCAGGTGTTAGCACATCCTGGCGCACTTGAAAAGGTAAGCAACACATTTTGCTATCTTCTCTAGGTATTTCTGGACTGGTTTTGTTGAGATAAGAAGGTCTTTTTCTAGCCCCCTTCACTTTTCTTCTTCAGATACTGTAAGAGGCATAGCAGCTTTACTAATTTATTTGCAGAAACCATTGAAGATTGCATTTACTGTGACCAAATCCCCTTAAGTAAAATATAAACCACTACTTCTCTGACTGTAAAGCCTAAATCAATAATGGACATGAAATCATCAAGTTTAATCTCAAACACAGTGAACCCAAGTAATCACTCTTCTTGATATAAAACTAATTCTGTTTGACAATAAAATACTACTATTCTGTGCCATAAACCAATGGAACAAATAACTTTCTTAACCCTGACAGTTGCTGTCCAGAATCATTACATCTCCTCTCCTTAGCAATCAAGCATGTCAGTATACCACCACTTCAGCTCAATTCCCCTTCTATAAAACACATCACCTGCACCAGAACTTTGAAAGAATTTCCTTTTAAGAAAAGTGTTACGGTATCTTCTCTTCTTCCTATTTGCCAAAACAATACAGGTTGTACAAGAAACACACAAACAACACTGAAGATATTCCTTGGCATACAGCTAGATTGTTTCTCAAGGCTAAGTGTCGGTGACAAATGAATCTGAGCCCCAAATGCAGGTATCACAAAACCCATAATCAATAGCAGTGAGGCTGAGGTTTCTTATGAATGTGCATCAATATAATTTTTCCAGGAACTGCACATTCCTCTCCTATGCTGGCAAACAATGACTCAGAATTCGGAGGGGTTTGCCACATGGGCTGCTTTGTAGGCTGGTGCCTAAAATGCTGCAGCATTTGTTAGGACACAGGAGACTGAAACACATGCCAACACCCAGCCCAGCACATACGGATGTCTGCAGGCACATGTTAAGAGTCCCTGGCCATATTCTTGTCATGTTTCTCTTAATTAGAGCTCCTTGTGTAGTCTTGACACCAACTCCATAAATTCCTAATGTCATTGATAAATAATACACCTGACACCCAAGACATAAAGGCTGCCTCAGCTGCCCATACACTCCAAGGCCTGCTGTTACAGAAAACTGAGCCTCGTAATCTTTAGGGTGATAGGCAACTAAAAAACAAAACACTATTACTCCAGAAAACAGGAGTATTATCTAAGTAATAACTTGTCCTTGCAATAAAATGGAGGGCAGGACAGCAGGATGGGAAGAAGGACCAACTGAGCAGATGCACCCAGCCAAGGCAGAGAGAGCTTCTCTGCTGCAGCTTTGCAGGGGATGGGAGGGTAAGTAATAATATATATGTAATAATGTACTTCCAGGTATTTGCTAGAGAAAAGCTAACTCTTTGCCAGCTCACATGTCACATGCACCAACAGAAAAGTTCAGAGGGTATAAACAGTTCTATTCCTTGAATTTCCTTGCTCTATAGTCACTGAATCAAGAGATTCCATATTATTATTAATTAACTTTGTATCACTGAAGTGTTGCTGCATTGAGGAAGCTTTTCAAAAACATGCATTTTTTAAGATGCAAATATGCACCACCATCTCAATCATTTAAAATAACGTGAGGGAACACACTCCTTTTAACTGTTAGCATTTAACCCCTGGGTTGTTATACAGCCACAAATCAAATCAGGAAGACTTATCTGAAACAAGATCTGCAGGTCTTCTCACCAGTGCTCACTGGTTCCTAGTTGCAACTGGAAGAAATTATGTGATAATCATCTTATGAAGTCTCAAATTTTGGTAACGTCTTCCATGCTTGCAATACTGTTTTAAAGCATGAAGCCATGACACACTTTTTAGAGTAGAAACAATGTCCAATTTCTTTTTTCCACTACTGGCAGAATAGCTCACATTCAGATCAGCACTAGATAGATCCTTCAGTTTCCCAAGCTTTCAAAGCTCTGGATTTTCAAGAGGCTCTGCTTACATTGAGACATCACAGGAGTGTAGAGCTAATTCAAGCAGCTGTGATTTACCTGTCTAGCGTAGAGTCCCTGCTCTTGAAATCTTCACTCAGGGGTTTATTATTTTTGTCAAAACTCTTCCAGTGAATAACTCCACATAATAACAACCAGGCCAAAGAGCAGAGTCTGATCCAAGTCAAATCCATTCCCATACATGTCTGTGAAAACCTGATTATCTCACTGCTGAAATTCTGGGGTGGAAGTTAGTGAACAAGAGCCAGGGGCTGTTATCATCTTGTTAACATCAAAGCTTGATTTCTTCCCCATCCTTTCAATATTTCTGAAAATGCACACTCTGTCAGAGTCCTTGATAACAGTTTGGTATCTCTCAAGCTGAGAAGTTTTAATATTCTGTGGCTTGTTTTTTTTCCCAGCACTTCTTAATTTTTATGGAAAAAAATATTTGATACGGTCATTTCATTGTGAAAGGAGGAGCAGGAACATGTGCTATTGTGTGTGCAAAAGACATGTTCCAAGTAAGTGTTGTAATTTCATAATTATAAATTTCGGGGGGTAACTAAGAGGAATGTATAGCTTTGAAACAGAATGGGCTTTACATTCTGTGCAGGTGGGATTTGTTAATTTCATTTTTTGCTTGGGCCTTGATATTTAGATTAAGGAAGATCTTAAAAATGGAACAATCAAAAGTCTAATCCCTTGTCAGAGAAAAAAAGAATGCCTGTTTTTTTTACACTTGCAAATGTATTCAGAGTGATAGTGTAGATGTATAATTATAAAGATTCTGAAAGATCATGAATTTAGTATTTTAAACAACATGCCAGATTTTAAATGACAATTATGGCTTTCTATGGCTCAAGAATCAGCATGCTATTTTCTGTTGGAGAAATACTTATCAGTACCACGATGGCATTCTGGCAGTAATTACTTAGAGCCTAATCAGAAATAGATTTCCATCCAGTATTACCTACCACAAATGATGCAGCAACCTGTCTGGCACTGAGGTAGAGCTTGATCCCTCTTCCTTGAAAAATCATCCTTTTTTTTTTTTTTCTCCTTTTTTTCCCCCTTTCTGTTTTTCTTTCCTTCACTGTACTGCTCCTCACAAGGCTGGATACATTTGCAGTTTGGGCAGGTGGAACAATGCAGTCCTGGCACTAGTACTTCACTGTGTCCAGGACAGCATTTGTCCTGCCAGGCAGTCATCTGGGGAAGGGAATGACATAAAGGGAAGTGGGATTACTTTTCCCATAGGTGCACTGAGCTCCATATTGAATTGGAAGCATGTTTTCCAGCTTCCTAACATGTTCCTCTTTTATAACAGGACAGAATCAGAGCTGATAAGACACCCACTCGACAATATTCAGACACCCTGGCAATAAAAATGCTCATGTCTGCACTGAGAGACCTAGACTCAAGGACTGTTTTTGAAGTGGAGGACTTCTACCTGATTCTCTGTTCTACTTGCACTAGACAGTGATTCTTCTCAGCTGTGCCACTGTCTACTTGAGAAACCTTTCCCAACAAAAGATTAATCAAAAATGATGTGTCCCTGTACATCCCAGTGTGTTTTCACAGACAGTTCTAAAGAAAATGACCAAGACAAGCTGCAATATGTTATTTCTCCACAAGTGCAGCAGGAAGCTCCAATTCTGTTTTCTATATAGCAACAAGCTCTTTGACTATATTCTTTTTCCCAAATTGCTATCTGCCCCAGTCTGAACTGTCACAGCACACTACACACAGTTTTATACCATGCCCAGTCAGAAAATCTGATGTTTCTTTGCTGCTTTTAATTACTGGTGTTGATAAATGCAATAAGTTCTAGTGGGTGTAAATTACACACAGATCTGTAAACAAATGGTATGGTTACTCTACACAGTCTATCACTGTCAGCCACAACTTGCTCTCGTGAGAACAGAAAAAACTTAGAAGTACTCAGCCCTTAGGAATGGTGTATATTTTCTCATTCATATGGATCAGCAAGCCATCTGTGATAGTGTCAAATAGGCCAAGTAAAAAAAGGGGAAAGTCTCCCCAGCTCCCAGGTGATGTTTCTACACCTGAAAAAGGCTGGTTTGTTTAAGCAAAATGTTCCATTTAACACTACAATCACAATGAAATTTCACTGAAAAATACTTGAAAGGAAATGTTTTAATTAGTTTTCCTTCAGAGATGGTAAGAAAACATGTTTAAAGGTCTTTTAGAAATCCAGGTTTTATTTTGATTTCTGAGTCTCAAATGGAGGTTTCCTATTCTCCTCCTTCACCTCAATAAAATTCTTGGCAAGGGAGATATTTTGGGGAGAAATTTCTAAACCACATGGTTTTTTCCACTTTAGAGTGAAATCAACATGGGATTGTCTGAATTTCCTGAAAAGCCCAAATTCTGAGTTTCAGCTAATATAAAAAAGCCCGTCTATTTATTGAGCCAAATACAAAGCCTGGTGTAACCCTGCCATGGTAATTGAACTGCTCCAAGAGTAGCCTTGACTCTGTTTCCTCACCAAATGCAAGAAACTAGGGTCTGGGCCACTGTGGTTGGAATATGACAGAAGATACCCGCATGAAAGAACTGCCAGGACCTTCACTCCATGTTTTAGGCATGACATAAAGAGGCTGCGCAGGTTACCCACCTGTGATTAAGTGGATTCCAGCACCTGCTGAAAGCTTTGCTCAAAACAGGATAAATTTTTAATCCCTCCAAATTGACTCTGCAGCTGTAGAAGGTTTCTCTTTCTTTTGTAAAATATTGATAAGGTGGGAGCAATATTCTGCAGGGAGAAAAGATCAGCATTAAAAGCTAAATCTCTACCTCCTAAGCAGCTACCATTTTTTATGGGAGTTGTTCATGGATTATTCTTAATGGCTTATCTTCAAAATGTCTGTGTTGGCTATTTTTCCTGATGAGTACCCTGACTTTCTAAGGCGATGATGTGAGTCATCTTGTGCACTTTGAAAGGCTATGACAACATAGGCAAAACATGTTGTGAACATCTTGCGACATAGATCACAGAGTTAATAATAAGCTCTGCTCTCCCCCGTCTTAAATCCAGCATGCTAATTTTAAATTTCTCCTAAAGAGCAACTTTTCTTCTCTAATTTGTATTTTCTGCTAACCCACTGCCTTTCTATGGTCTACATGGCCATGAAACAGGGCAACCCAGACATAACAAAGCAACTCAGAGAAATTTAACTAGTGTTTTCCAGTGGTCCAGGAAAGTTTAGTCTAAGTCTTTATCCTAATCAGAACCCGCAGAGATTTTTTTAAAATCCTCTTCTCCTAATTATTGTTCACAGTTAATACCACAGCAGTACTCAGAATATAGGTGGTGGAATATTTTCCAACAAAATGCATTTTCAGAAAGTAAAGCAATTGAAATTGCAGCTTAAAATGAGATCATATTGGCTTTGATGGGTTTTATGGGAAGGCTGGCCAAGCCTGCGATGGAATTTACGGTCAAAACACAGAACAAAAGTACAACCTGACTGCGGTACGCAGTAAGGAACCAGCCTCTGCCCTGAAGTACTGTCATCCCTGTCTCATAAACAGAGAACAAGCCAAGTGATACATGGTCATACGCAGAGTTTCAGCCACAAAGAACTAAACTCAGAACTTCAGGACCTTCTCCAATGTCTTTTACATGAAATCATCATTCAAATGCCTTCTAGCTGACCAGATGTCTAGCACAAGGTCATACCATAAACTGTAAACAACCCTAAGGATGAAACCATTGATCTCCTGTTCCTAGTTTTATTATCTGTTACACACTCTTCTACAGTCAGATTTCTTCTGCTTTTATTATTTTGTCAAACAACACGCTTTTTTCTTTAAAACAAGTTTCTTTTCCCTCTGGTGTAACAATTAGTGGTATTTGAAAAGATCACAGATGGGTGAACAGGCTTGGAGAAACCAAAAAACAACCTCTACCAAAATGTCCAAAATGTGTGAAGCGATCCTGTCTATCTGATGTTAGATAAAAATGCAAGTACTCACATTTCCAAACTAGAGCTTGTTAGAATTCTTTTAATTAAAAACATGAGAAACTTTTTGCTGTCTGTACACTTGTTAAATATTTCAAAATGTCATCTTTGAATTATCAGATCATCCTAAAAACTTAACCCTTCTCAGCTGCTTAATTTTCATCCATTCCAATGTTTTTCATGTTTCTATAACATAAAATTACTTGTAATTTCAACTGTACTTATAATTTATGTTTTTGGGTTGAGCTACTGCAAAACTCTGTGTATGTTGATGAAGCAGCTGTCACTGAAGAAATGTAGAGAAGGATCAAGCACAGATCCATTCGCCTTTTTTCCTGTCAGAACTAGTTTTCCAATGGAAAATTCAGTTTTAAGCAATAGCCAATTTCTGCAGAAAAAGTTGTTTTCTCACTGAAAAGCTGAATCATCAAAACACAGTGTATTTTGATTCTGAAATACTGCAATTAAGCTCTGCGAGAACTGTATTCATTTGCCTTTTTCCTATTCTCCTCTACGACTCCTGGCCTACATCTTCCAGGATGTGGCACAGACACTTGGCAGACAATTCATTACCTACGTTCTGGTGAAGAACATGGTAGGATGTAAAGCCTGACCCTGGAACTAACACTACAGAGAGTGGCAAATTAGGAGAAGATGCAATGCCTATGAGAAATTGACACTGCAATAAGATACATAAAGTTTTATATATATATATATGTAAAATTAATCTAAGTAATACAGAGAAAATTTCCACCTTTCACTGAAAATTTCACACTTGCAAAGGAAGTTGAATTCCATTTTGTGACTGAATCCAGGTAAAGATTCTGTTTTTAAGGCTGGATTTACTCCTTTCTTAACTCAGGAGTAAATTCAGGACCAGAATTCTGCAACGAGATAGTTTTGGGTGTATTTCCATTGCATGTTCATGCGCTGAATTCTCAATCTGGTTCCTGCCACTACTGAAGACTTAAATCTGATTTTTGAATACCCCGCTTTCCGACACTTGCCAGTCCCTCAAGGGCCAGCTTGTGCAGATGACTTCTAACCCAGGCATATATGCTGTTTAAATACCCCTGAGCCACTTTATCTAACATTGCAAGTACCCTCCTTCTGACACTGTCACAGGTATATGTGGAACTTTCCCTACTCCCCATCTGCTGTCACCTACGTTTATAACTGAGCAAAAGAATTTCTCACTCTTAGCCCTACTATGCTTCCACCTCACAACTTCTCAAGTTTAAGCAGTGAGAAAATAATTTGAAACTGAGAAAATCTCTTGAGAGTTTTATTAATTGTTAACAGGTAGCTGAAAATGAGCATACCAATGGCTGTGCTGCTGCTGCTGAGAATTATCATTTCACCAAGTATTAAAAAAGACTGATAGTATAACTCTAATAGAGAGTCGTAGTTATTAAAAACATCCTACTATGAGACAGAATCCAATACAATTCCAAGTCTTTTTCGCTACCTCTTTTGATTAATTCTGGCTATAATGCTATAATAGCTTGAGCTAATCTAAACATGGCTGTGAAGCCATACCACAAAACCTAAGTTTTGTCAGGTTAGTTTTCAGCTGGATCAGCCCTCTGCACCTCACTTTACAGCTGCACACACAAGGGACTGCACAACCAGGGGCAGGAAAGCAGACTCCATCACTCAGTTTTAGCTGCTATGTAACCACAACTTGGAATTTACTAGTTCCCTTCCCTTCTACTTCTGGTTGCATAATAGCAGACCTTTGGATGTAGGACTATACTCTGAGAAGCATTTAAACTGTTACTGTTAAATTGGCCTGTCTGCTAGCAGAAGTGTCTAGGGTAGCAGGAATACTGCCAAAACATCATGATGTTGCAGCAAAACGCTAACAACATTTATCCAAGACTTGTAAATCACATTGCAAAGATCACAGTAAGTTTACTAAATGCTAAACTTCTTGTTAGAGCTGCACTAGCAACTCTATTTCAGGCAGAAAATGCTAGGGCCAGCCAATCTGGGAGCTATGGTTTTAGACCAGGTCTCCTGTCTTACTCGTATGGTATCAATGAACACACCATCTTGCTCCACAAAGAAGGTAGGAAAAGCCTCCTACTCAGCAGTTTACTAGGGAAAAATGCAAGTATATGAACAGTTGTCACTTACTGAAAGGAACATTTTATTTTACCCCAGGCCAGGTGAGTGTCTCCAGGCTCTCAGCAGGCTCCAGGTATTGGCTCTAATGTTAAAAGCAGTCCCCTGGGTTGGAATGACTCAGGTACAGAAGTACTTTGTTCTTCTGTAACACCTGATCCTTTGGCGTCACCACTGAGTCCAAACCTTTCTTTAATCTACCATGTGGGCCAAAGGAGAACAATTTCATTCGGATCTAGGTCTCTGTTATAACACTGCTGCTTCCCTCAGTGAGAGAACTAAGCCATTTCCCTCAGCTGACCCTGGTCCAAATGGGTCTGTAATTGGAATCAGAAAAAGGAACATTCAGCTGCAGTTAGCAGTGGATTAATTATTAAAGGCTAAAGGGCTCCACAGTTATTAATGTTACAGTGTGAATTTCTCTCCCTCATCTGGGGAAGAGAGGGGACTCTGCAGTGCTGTTTTAGAATTGACAAAGGTAGTAACACAGTTTTGGTTCTTTCACCACTGTTGACACAGTCACCAAAGTAACTGTGTCAAACAAAAGCATAAAAGAACGTGCTTCTCTTTATTGCTGAGCTTCCTCAAAGAGTTCACTGCAGCACTTACAAGAACAAAAGCACAGCTGTGTATCCCTGGAGGGAATGTAGAAATTGTGGTCTTCCTCTGGGATATCTAGAGGTCCTTCTGTATGCCCTGATCTAAAAAAAACATTTATGTACATACCTACTTTGAATATCTCTATGGAATTTCCCTTGACCTAATTAGGTATTTTGATTTCAGTGAGATGACGGCATATGATTAAGTAATTTTGTATGGTGTTGCAGTAGTTGTGCCATGCAATCCAGAGAGACACAGGATGCTCATAATAGCTTGTATGGCTGTTATTAATTTCCAATTAGAAAACAAGTATATTTAGGGATAAATATTCTGGATTCTCAAGCCAACAACCCTGTCACCAGTTTTATTTTCTTATGGCCCCTGTATATGTCACTCCAAATCCTACTCTCTGCTCAGAGAAGCTGTAGCAGTGCTAACTTGACATGAAGTGGGCAGAATCTGAGAAGCCTGTAATAACTGCAGTTAAGTTTTGCATATGGCAGCACGAAGAATCTGGGCTTTCTCCAAGAAGACTGTATGAGAAGTCACTATAAATAACTTACCCTGTCTGTGTAGAACAAACCCATGTTTTGCACATTTGCCATAACAAACAAGTCAAGTCATATGTATAAATAGCATTTCTTTTTCTTTTGGAAGACAGAAAAAGGGAAGGTGTTCCCTCTCCATTTCACTGAATTCTCATTCCCTCTGTCTCCCAGTTTCTGCACTGCCTTTAGTCATTCTGTAAACACCCATCACTCTGCCACTACACTAACTTATAGAGACAGGGAGCTGCTCCTAGTTGGACCCCACCAATTGGTTATTTTCAAAAACCCAATAACTACCTAGATTACAGCCCTATGTTTGCACCATTTCTTGCACTCAACAGCTTACAAAGACCCCAGGCAAGGGATGTTGCCACCTGCCTGACACCACACAGTAATAATGACCTGCTGTTGGAGCAGGGCTGAGATGTCTCTCTGCAGTGTGTGTTCTGCTGGGTAGCAGTGTCACTCACATGGCACCGAGAGACAGCACCTCAAAATATGCTCCCTGGTCAAGAAGACCCATTCAGAGCAAGTCAAAATACAGATCATGCAGAACCATCAAAATTCAAACCTTCAGAATATACCTTTTTTCCCACATTGAGAGTCAAATATGATATTTTCCATGGGACAGCATCTGAAAGGCTTTTAAAATTATTACTTTTAAAAATACTAAAATGTTTCTTTTTTCCTCCAAAGTAAATCCATTTAATTCTTGAGAGTCATGGGAACAAAAACCTATAAAATTAAGAATGCTACTGAAATTGCATATCCATAGAAACTAATAAACTGAATCAACAAGGTAAGGGAAAACAAGCTAAATTGCAATTATAAAGTAAAACTGAGTAATATACATTTTTCTCCACTAAAAATTCACTGAGAAGCGACATGTGCCATGAAACATTTCAATTTCAGCAAAACTGCTGCTTTCAATGGAAAACTTCCATCCAAGCACCTCTGAAGTGTTACGTGTTGGGTTTTTCCAGCTTCCTTGCAACACGAGTGCCACCCGCTGGCTGCTGCAGCGCTGCCTGTGCACAAGCCCTTAACACCAGAACACCCCAACTGCTTCTCTAGGGGAAAGAAGCCCCCAGGGTTCTGGTCTTGTCCTGCAATCACTACTGACCAAAACACTGCAACTGAAGAGCTGACTTCTCTTCCAGAGCCTACTAAACAACAGAGTGTATTAACCAGCTTGATACAGCAGTGACAGCACTGCAGAGGATGGTGTCTTGCTGATTTTCACCATCGCTACAGCAGCAGAGGACTGCTACCTTGTCTCCATCTCCATAACAGAACATCAAAGGGAGCTGCAGTGTCATATGCCAAATATCATTAGGATATTTTATCTTAATCTCTGCCAATCAGTATCTCAAAATAATGGTTTTTTTGGAATAGCATAAGAGCAACAACAATATAGCATCAGATCAAAGGTGCTCACTCAGTATCCTCCCCTGAGAGCAGGTACAACAGACTGCCCTGACTAAATGTGCAAGAAATCAGGGAAGTGATCCTACACCTTTAAAAACCCCCGAGCTCCCTCTGGAAATCAGTGGTTCAGTGACTTTTTCAGCTGGAAACTGCAGCCAGGTCATTTTCCTTAAAAGCCACACTTACCTAGCCAATCTCTCATGAATTTGATTGAGACAATTTATACTTTGGCTCCTACAACATCATATGGTACCAAGATCTGCAGTTTAATCACAATTTCTATAAGAAATTAATTCCTCTTATTTGTTCTGAACCAGCACTTTGACAATGTCACTGGGAACCCCTGTATCTTGTGTTATAAAAAACAATAAAGTAAAGAATAACCATTCTCTACATGCCTGCTCCACCTCCTTCTTAGTTTTACAAATCTCCCACCTACTCCAGCTCAAGCTGGTAAGTGCTGCCCTGTTTAATTCCTCCCTCTCTGTAAACCACACTCTGCCTCTGAGCATCTCCATGCCTTTTTGCAAACTTTTGGCACTATCCATGTGTGGTCTGGTGGCAAGTGCTGTCCACAGAGTTCCAGCTCCATATGGGAGCACCACAGACCACAGGGCAGCACAATTACTTCTACTCTGATTTCCCTGTTCATTCCTATAATTCTATTTACCTGTTGGACTGCAGCTAGCACTGAGATGTATTTTCCAAGAGCCACCTTCTCTATCACATCATTGCCCTCTTTTATGCTTTGAGCCAGTAGCTTCAAGCAGCCAGCCAGAGCCTGGATTAGGTTCAGGACACTAAATCCTTGCCTGGAAAGATGGTCAGACGCTGCAGGCTGCCTAGTGTTCCTGGATGAGCCCAGTATCACTATTACCTTAATAAATGCGAGAGGCAAATAGAACCAAAAGGCTATGACTAAGCAGCAGGTCATATTCAGGGCTCAATTCTGCAAACATTTTAAGTTCAGCATTGCCTTGACTTAGGCTTTAACAACTTGGCTCTAAATTCTCCCTATATCAGAGATATTATTTGTACTCATGTGGTGATGATTTCTTCACTAAAGCAATCTGCTGCATGAGGCAGAGTGCAAGAATTGCCATTTTTTAAATGAGCTCAGTATGTTAATGCATACTTTGTCAATGTTTTATTAAGTAGCCAAATAAGAACATGCAGAATCTCAGGTCTGGCAGTGTTTTTCCAGATATTTACAATACCAGATATTACTTTGCTACATACTCCTGCACTTCAGTAATCTCTAGGATGTCTGCATCTAGCACATTACAGTCTAGTTTCCTTGCAGTTAAAATGAGCTAGACAACTACTGCACACCAGAGGCTCAGTCAATTCACTGGACCATATTCACTCCAGATGTAAATCTACTGCAATGGATTCATATCAGTGTGAAACAAGGCTATCCTCTTTTTGGAAAAGGTGCTTTTGTAAATGGATCTGTTAATAGTGTTATCTGCAGATTTCTTTGCTTCTGCTTTGATGTTGGATCAGGTGATTACTTTTTGCTAATTTGCATTTTTTCTTGTTTATAATATTTTTGTTAATTTCATGGTAAGGGAAATTTAAACACAAATCTAAATGAGAATTCTGAAGCAGCTGTCCAAGGATGTCAGGGGATTTACAGCAATGTGCAGATTTTCCCTTTTCTTTCTGTGTTGTGTGTCCTTTCTCTTCCCTTATTTTAGTATCTGTATCAAACTACAGACACTAATCTGCATTTTGTCTCCCTCCTATAGCTTTCTGTATGCACTATAACCATTTCTATGCAGCAAATCTGCCTTCCACCTGCTTGTGCCAACAGACAGGCCCAGAATGGCCGAGTCTGGCGTTAACTCTGCAAAGTTACGAGGTGCTGCTCAGGAGTTGCCTTCTCTTGCTCCTTCAATCATTTATTAAAATGACCTTGCACAGTGGATTAACCGACTTTCCATCTCACTTAACATCACAGAGCAAACTGAGACATGACATGCACAAAGCAGGCTTCATAAAATGTGAAGCCTCTTTTACTGCCTCCTTTCTGTTACTACTCCTGTTGCAACTCTGCCCTTGAATCCCCAGCTCTACCACTTACAGCAGAGTTTACATAATTCTATACTTATCTCTATTTTATGATTCTCATTTATGTCCGTTACCAGATAAAATCTTGTGAGTTGACTCCACAATGTTACCATTAATACATAATTCATGATTAATAGCAGCCATCCAAGATTCAGACTCTATTATGAAAAACACAGCAAATGACACCCAATTCTTGCCACGCAGAGCCTGGCAATCTAGGCAGGCAAATACTGGAAGACAGTAAACAGAAACACAAAGTGGGAAAGCATTATCAAAGAATTTACAGCAGGTCAGCATTCCAATCCAGCCTTTACCACTACAGCAATCACTGCCTCAGCTCTAACTCTGACTCAGGGCCTGGTTTTGTTTTCACAAAAAGCCACTTGATACTTTGCTAGTAATTCTGAAAGCAGATCAAGCAGGAAAGAGGCAATACTGAATGTCTATGTGTGAGTTAATACGGCTATACACTTGACAGGAAGCATTTGGCTCTTACAAAATCAGACCTTCAGTTATCGAGCTCTATTGTACACTTCCCATAACACAGAGGGAGGTTCTGATGTCTCTGCAAAAACTGTGGTGTCTCTCAGGTGACGTTTTCTCAGAACATAAACATAAAAGAGAGGTGAGATTTCCTACTGTAGACCTGTTTGGCGCGAAGTCTTCACATATTGGTATATTGCCCCCATTAATGAGATTCCTCTGTCAGGTTTAGACAGTTCTTCAGATTCATCAGATGAAGAAAGGGGACATTTCTGCTGACAGCCTAGATTCTAGCCTGTCTCTTCAAAACTGAAGGCATTAATATTAGATATAAACAGATAGCTCTAACACTGTCTGTCATGGGAGCCAACTCTAGTGACATCTTCAGGAGACCCATTACCACTAGCTTCCTCCAAAGCTTTCTATGTCATCCTGTAACGTGGAGGCAAATTGCTTGGTACCATCACACTTTGAGAAAGATACTCTAAAGGCAATCTCTGGGACATCAGTTTAGACTTGTACTCTTCATAAATCAGAAAAGGTAAGTAGCCTTTCCATTCAA
The DNA here is from genome assembly GCF_037157495.1 of Lathamus discolor. NCBI lineage: Eukaryota > Metazoa > Chordata > Aves > Psittaciformes > Psittacidae > Lathamus > Lathamus discolor. The sequence continues at coordinate 10,872,604 of NC_088895.1, read as the reverse complement.
AGTGTTGTAAAAGTATACTCCTCTCACAAAAAAAAAAGAAATCATTCAGAAAAAGGCAGATAAAAAGCATCTATCATTACCAGGAGATAAAGCTAAATAATGCTTCCAAGTTCTCCAGTGACATCATCATCATCATCTGTCAGTTTGCTGGCTGGATCCATAAGCCTGTTAAGACACTAGCTCATACAAATCCTGCTTTTTTCCCTATTTCTCCTCCCTAACTCTAATAAATGCACAAGCTCTCATCCCCACAAATAACTCTTTTGCCCCCAGAGCACAAAGAGAAATTTGTACATAGAGGAACTGGTCCTTGACTACTTCAAACCATGGCCAGGCACTGCCTGTAAAGGGTCAGCTAACACCAGCCTTGAGAGTGTGAATATTAAGCATGGTCAAGCACTAGTGTGGGAGCCTGTGCCCATGACCCATTTAATTTATTAGTATAGATGTAGTCATGGAGTTCCAGGCAAGAGGCTGGGAGCATGGTTTTCCCTCACTATTGATACCAGAGACAGGTAATTATCTCACTGTCTGCAGACTGGAAAACAACAAATCAGATTCTGAAATGTGTTCAGCACTTACAGATGGGGTCAGATTTTTCCAAAGAGCTCTTCATCTGTTCAGGTACTAAAATAAGTGACCAGCCTCTCCAAAACGCATGCCAGATATTGAGCTCTTTTGAAGATTATTTCCAATTAGAGATCATGAACAACATGCAAAACCTGCCCTGGAATCTTCAGAAAATGAACTACTTTTCAGACATAGCTGTAACTTGTAAAACATGTACCAAAAGCTAGCCATTTCCCTAGGATCACAACCGTCTAAATTAAGAAGTGGATTCAGTATGTCAAGAATAGAAAGATTTTGCAGGAAATAAATCAAATCAAACCATTATTTTTTAATAAAACCTAAAAAAGAACAAAAAAAAAGCTTTCATATTACGTGAGCCAGACAGAAAGAACTGCTTGCATAGATACATAAAAAGAAGATACAGTGTAACTTTTAGGAATCCAAGAACCATTTGTCCTCACCAAGTTTAACACAGTCACCTTCGGTCAGTAAAAGTTCCTGATCTGATCCGCAAAGAGTCCGAATTTAATTGGAAGCACTGTTCTGCTGGTTCTGTCATAAGCCACTCGACACAGACTTTTCAAGCCATTACAGAGAGAATAAATGGCAATGCTTAGGTACTGCCTTTGAATCTAGGTCCTTCAATTTGGTTTTATTTCACTTTTTAAAATCAATGATATATTCCACATATCTGCGGAATAATTGGAACAGAAGTTAAGCAAAGAATATGGCTGTTGCTAACTATTCACTTGCTCTAGAGATTCAAACCATCCACCTTCCCAGAATTGCTATCATGATGAACAGTTCTTTAAAAATACCATGTTGACTTTCACTACTATCAGCTTGCATGACTATATTTATTTCAGCTGCTTAGGATGCTGAGTACAGGGCAGCACTGCTCTGGGCCCCAAAAGAGAAGGCTGTTGCTCATGTCCGGGCAAGCAGGATCAGGCCTGGGAGATTTCCTAGCTAGAGATTTCCACGCAAAAAAATGACTCCTTGCCAGGACCTGTTTGAGAAAAGTTCTGTGTGTGCTAAATAACCATTTTGAGAATGCAGCTTTGGTATAATCATCACATCCATTTTACTGATCAGTCACAAGACCTGTTAGTGCTTTCTCACATAAGTGAAATAGAGGATGAAATCTGCTGTAAGGGTAACAAGTCAGGAAAAATGTTCAAACCAGTAGCAAAATCCTACATTCCTGAAAAATACTGAGGAAAAAAGAAAATAGTACCTTGTTATAATGGCAAGAAAAATTAACTCGTCTCTGACAAATTATATCCTAGTGTTCCACTTGGCGCTAACCAAGGCTTTGAAAGCACATAATATAATTACTCTAACACAATGATTAGCCAGTAATTAGCATTGGCCTATCTTACATTAGAATCCCAGCTTTTTGTAATGTGTTTTTATCTTTACCTACATTCATTTAGCACAAAAGGAAAGACATGCACATCATGGCAAATAATTAGGGCATGGATTTCAGCTTAGCACTTTGCAGCAGTGCACTACAGTCCAATAACTGCAGTTGAATTTAATGTATAACATAAGGGATAATTCACATTATCTATATGCTAATTATTCATTTGTTTCTTTAGCATTTAATTAAAAAGCTAACCATTATATACTGCCATCAGCAGGCAAACCAAGGTTCCTTTGTTCCATGGAACAATGATTTTTGTCATATCTGCAAGATACATCTAAATATACCTGGAAAAGGGTTTATTCCTGCAGATGGAGGGGCACGCAAGACAGGTTCAGATTTGATTCAGTCTGCTGGAATCAGCTACAGCTGCACAGGGAAGTTATTGCACAAGGGCAGTTCTAACACTGTAGAACTGCCTTGGACAACAGTGTCGAAAAAACCGCTTGCGATACTAAGGGGTGAGAAGAGGAAAATCTCAATTACTTCCAGATTTTGAAGGGATACAATGCAATGGAGGATAGCAGAGAATCCATCCTATTCTTCAGCAGCAATTCCATTATTACTAAGAGAGAAACTCACATTCTAACAGAGTAAATCTTCATCTTGGACAAAATATTCTGGTTCTATTAGATTTGCAAAATGACTTAAGCACAACTTCAAATTTCAAAGTCACAAGCACGCAGTGTGGTCACAGAATATGGATATCGCTTCTGGATATCCCTGCTGTGAAGTCCTTTCCCAGTTGTGTATTTTTGTGGGTCCAAAATATTCTGACTGCTTAGGAGGAACTACCATATGCTGACAGTCCGGCAATCCTATTAAGGCCTGGCATTGCAAGTCCCTCAGGAGTAAGTCTGCTGTACTACTATTCTGTAGCATTTCCAACCTCTGACCTCTCAAAATTAAAGAAAATGCAACCAAGAAATGAACTTCCCTCTTGTTTATCATAAATAGCATGAAACAGACCAACATTGGAGCATCAGTGCTTATTGCTTGTGGTAGCACACTTTGTGACCATACACACAGAGCTGAAAGCCTACAGAGATTCTTGTTTCTTGAAGTGGCAGAGGATAACGCTTGAGCATGGCAACCCCCAAACCTCCACACAACACAAATGTGCTGTTTTGTGTGAGGGTTGCACATGGTAACTGATATAATCCCACATTACTTACAATGCTTTACACTCCTGCAGTGTTTCTATTTGATTTTCAGAGCATTGCATAAACATTTCTGCTAAGTCAATCAAGCTCCTGACTCAAACACTGTGTCCTTATTCGACTGTTCCTCCCTTCCCTTCTATTCTTCAGTATATGGGTCACAGATGCTCAACTCTTTGTGGTTCCATCACCCACGTGACTTACTGTAAGCAATGAAACTTAGGATAAAACCTTGGCAGATCCTATTAATACACGAGGTGACAAGAATTCATGACCCAGAAGAGGATCCATCATTTGCTGGCAAGCTCTTTAAAACAACTCATCCTCCTAATGTAGCTCCTTTCCAAGAATAGAGCGGTACTGAAAACAAGATCTGTCAATTTGCTTTTCCTGCATTGCTGGTGTAAGTTTGAAATCCAGAAGTGTGGCTCCCGAAGCACTACCTCATTGCAGCCACCAGAACAGTTACCTCCCTGTGACAGGACATGAGCATCAGCAGGGAAAATGTCACGTGAGACATGATAATAGTAACAATAACGAGCTCAGCTACAGAAGAACATTTCTGGCCCACATGCTAACAGCCATCAAATCACATATAACTGCTGTAATGTGATTGGAATTTATTTTTGAGGAAGTGTTTTAATATTTGACATTAGGAGTTTCTATTATGGTGCTGAAGAAAACAGTCTCAGTGGTAAAAAATGACACTTCTGATGAGAGTTTTTAATTTCCATTCTGTCTATGTTGTGTTTATCTCCACAAACAGCAGGCACATTGTTCATTCATCCCATGGTACATTTTTATCCAAAACACTTTTTCTTGAACAATAAAAAGCCTGATAAGGGAGAGAAAAAAATTACAGTCTGTTTCCACTATAGCGTATTGTTGCCCTTGAAGAACAAGAATAAACCTCCTTTCCATAACTTTGCCATCAAGCCACCCAAGTCATTACACGGAAAAAAAAAATGCTGCCCTTATGCAGCAAGACTATGTCAATGCTATTACTTCACTTAAGAATGTTGCTGGCTTTATTATTTTGCAGATATCACTAGAAGAAATCAAGCTGTTATCTTGTGTGTATGGCTGTCTCATTTTGTTTTGGAAATGACTAGTGGAAAACATGCAAGATTTCAACCACTTCATTAGGACAAAATATAATGACATTCCAGACAATTATACTGTCTCCAAAACAATTTGAGATGGTCCTGTCCAAATGTTTTCCAGGATTCTACTCATTGTTGCAGAAACCGAAGCTCCTATAATGACTGCCAATTAAAAAGTGAACCAACAGCCTGTCCATCCTCTCTTTAAATGCTCTGTCCTGATCATACTGGGGTAGCACCAAGCAGCTGTGGTATACATTAATATTTCACTCACTTCAGCAGGTGAGCTATAGCTCTGAATTTGGCTCCTGGACTCCATATGCCTTAAAGCATCTTATTTCATGATTAATCACCTTATATCAATGCTCTAATCCTTCAACTGCTTACTTCTACTCTTCACCACTTCTGCGTTCTTTAATTTTCTCTAAAAGAGAAACTGGTGTGAAAGAGAGATACATTATATATATACACACACTCCTGGCTGGACAAGTACTGAATTATCATGACACAATCACAAAATCCAACTGATTTTGGAGACACATTCTTTGGGTAAATTGAGATACCTAAGATGGAACTTATCTGTTAGAAGGCAGATATTCTGTCCTTCCAAAAAGCCAGGTGCCTTTGCAAGTACCTGCGAAAGAACAAAAGGGAATTATATCACTGCAGATTCCTTAGTCCTTTTTAAAGCCTTGGTTTATGCTTCAGCGGTCACTGTCAAGAGGATCAGCCTGAAAAGTTCTCACTCCCAGATTTCAGCAGTGGGAAGTGTTCTGCACTGTTCTGCTCTCTCTGCAAGGAGGTGGTGAGAAATATCAGCAGCTCCCAAAAAACACATTTGCAAATTATGATCTGGCTCTAGTACAGCTCAGGCACAGCAACATTTCTTGTTGCAGTCCATTTAGCATGACACTGCAAGCTGTAGGAAAACAGGCCTTGGAAGTTCATTATCGTCGGGATCCAGCTAAAAAAATACTTGGAACAGATCCTGAAATAATTACAAGAGTATGCGAATAATATTACAATTAACAGGAACAGGTTGGTGAAGGGTTTCTTTCCTCCTCACCTTTAGAATAAAAGATATGAGTCTTTTCTGAAAAAATAACATCAGCCTCCAAAATCTGCCAAGCAATATTATGAAAAATTATAACTGAGATTCTCATTCAGACATTGTTAAAACAAATTTATACATCCCTCTCTGAGGAAGTCACTGCCTCATTCCCAATGGTGACATTCTCTGGGATATCATTTTTTATATATCTTGACATTACTCATTGCTTTGAAGATGACTGACATCTGAAATACAGCCCAGTTAATCTCACCAAATTTTACCCTATCCATTCATTGCACAGCATTATTTAATGAAATCTCAACTTTTTTTAGCAGGACTGCAAAACCATGACTGATGAAGTCTTACCGAAGTCTTAGCACTGCAACAGACAGTGGTGAATGCTAAACAGTGAATAGGTGAGGAGGAGAATAGGATTAGGATTTTGTTTTTCAAGGGCCCCATTCCTGCTTTATTTCCATGCAAGAATGCAGTCACGTGAACAAACTGTTTGAGTTTTTCTTCCAGTACAGGCTAGAAAGACCTAACTTCTTGCTCTGTAAAGCAAGTCATATTGGCATAGTGCCTAACGGTGCAGAGAGCACCCTTTGCCCTGTTGTACCATCCTATATTGGCTCATAAAATAAAGACAGAAGACACCAGAACTGGCACTCTCCTTTCTAGTCAGTATTGGAGTGGAGAAAGCAAGCTTTCTGGAGGGAGATACAATTTCTTTTACTTTGTTGGTATTGTATTTTAACATTACAATGATGATTTAGGGTTAATTTTTTTAGGCTTTATTATGAGATACTACTGTGATGGTGACAGTGAGCAGTATTGCAGTGCAGGGACTGGGGCAGTAGGTAAAACCTTTTTCTTCCTCGTTCCCCATCATGCTCAGAAATTCACACGTATGGTTCTTGTTGTCAGGACTGTACCTATCTTTTGATGGTTTGAGAGTTAACTAATGAATACTTGTGACCAGGAATCAATCACAAAAACCACAAACAGCATTTGACAAATTGGGAAATTACTCAAGGTATTTCCAAATGCACAGAAAAGCAATCAAAATGCAATGGATTCACATGCTTAAATCCTTCATGTCAACTGGAAACCACTGTTTTTGGTCACAATCTTTTCCATGTAGCCACAGCCACTGCACTTTGAATACAGACCTTTATCCTGTGCAGTCAACTGTCAACACAGAAATCCAGTGGACATGCAGATAAATGCTGTTGATGGCAAATACCCAACACAAGTTTAACCACAGGAATCAAGGCAAACTACTGTCTGTCTCTTGATACAGTCATTGATTTGTCATTCTTAAACCTGAGACATGAAGCTATTTATCAACAGTAATTTGCTTACTAATTCTAAGAGCCAAAACCTATTTGGGCTCACACTATTACAAAGTGGTTTTACTGACTTATGCTCTGAAAGCTACCTATGGGAGCAGATTACTACTGTGTTAGATGTGCAAAACAATTCAAAGACATCCCAGATTAGGTTGCAATCTACTCCCACTGTCATTACACTCACTAGAAAGATTAAAAGTGGTATAAGAAAACTGTGCAGAATCCTTAAGACATATCCACAGATATGTTCCTTCACTCTTGTGCTAATGGCCAGCTAATATCTGGTTGTCCATTAACAACAGCATATATAGTGAAAAGGGTTTTGCATTTAACTTCATGGAACACTGATCTTCATCATCAGAAGTCAACACTTTCCTGAACTACCTGGTATCTGGATGCTATTCCAAATGGAGGAAGGCAGAGCAGAGAATATACAAAGCAAATAACTCAGTGAATTACCTCCCTCTATTTAAAAATTTGGTTTTGAAGTAATCAGAACATTAAAAAGAAATAAACCTCAAACCTCTCAATCTTATCAAAGCAGATTAATTCTGGGGAACAATTCCTGAACTTTCCACAGCTCTGGGACATTCCCTCCGCCCCAATATTCAAATTTCTAATCAGTTGGCACTGGACAACTAGATTACGTGTTCCCATGATTAGATAAACCTACAGAGAGCAAAGCTCCTGGCATGAACGCTCCCGGTGGTGAATGCAACTGTTTTATTTATTTCCTCTACCCTTTTCTATTAAGAAAAAAGGAAATTCAGTAAGCATTCCTGTCATCACAGTCAAAGACTCAGAACAGCAGCAGAAAATTAAATCTAGGGGAAAATAACAGCTCAAGAAAACTGATGTAACAATTCAAATAAGTATTAGTCAGGTTTTGCTGTGGTTCAGATTGGATAAAGCCACTTTCAGTGGAGTAGGAAGGCAGTGATGATGGATGCTATCATTTGCATTTGGGTCCAGCAGCAGTAAGGCTCTGTTTGGCTTCCACAGTGTCTCCCAGTCTCCAAAACACTGGGTGGATGGTGCAGTCCACGCTAGGGCAATTCAATGCAGAGCCACTGAGATTTCATAGACTGACACAGCTGAACCTCGCCAGGTAGCCAGTGAAAGGCTCTTTCGGACAACTCTTTGGAGAGTGACAGCTGGTGTAATCCAGTGGGGTAAGGATGATTTATACCAACTCAGGACCTGGCTCATCATTTTTATCAGTTTTGAAAGCATTTACCAAAGCTATCAAACAGTATGGCAGGCCACTGTAAAGGACTTCTGTCTTCTAAAAGCTCTTTCCAGAAGGAAACAGTAACAGAACATAGAGCTGAGATACATTCACTGTTCAGTAAATATTAACAATTAAAAGGTATACTGTGAAGTTTTACTGATTTCTAATTTTAATTTATCAGTTAACAACACAATCCATCACTTAAGGTCTAAATCCCCTGGCAAGAAATCAATGCAGCATGAGTCATGACCTTGAATACATCAATCTCTTATAAGGAACAGAAGAAATTGTAATACTTGCTTAAATAATTCCAACGCTATAGTGCACTTTAAAAGCTAGGAGCTCTTGTACTGAGCCCCATAATTAAGGAACAGGAATCTCTTCTTTGCCTAGACTTGACTATACACAAAACAGACCCTTGTGTACACTGCAGCCTGTGACTCTGCTCCGTTGAAACCTGCCTGCCAAGGTGAAGAGTACCTTTCTGATCACTACAGTCACCTACCTTGGTGCACTGCTCCAGAGACCTAGCGTGAAGGGTAAACAGTGAAGCAGGAGCCCCACTTCATCAACGCACAGAGAACACACCAGTCCAGCTCACTGAAAATTCCTCCAAAAGGTGAAGACGACCACTTAGAGCCAAGATTCAGGGAAGATATAAATAAGTCCTTGTTTTCCAATGTGCTTCAATTTAGAAACACAAGATTTTATACTTAGCATGCAAGAGATGCCATGAATTTCCACTCAATCATATCTATTTGTTGAGGCATTCAAAGAAACAACTTGCTGAAATTAACTCCTAATTCACAGGCCCTCCTCATTTTTCCTGCTACAGCCTGCATTCCCTAACAGGTTTGCAATCTTGTGCTTTATATCCTGTAACATTGCTGACAGATTGCTCCAAGAGAACCAAGAATGGTCAGCCACCTATTCCAACACCAGGCTGAAAGCCAGGGAGTGGTCAAACATCTGTGCCTTTAACTTCAACAGTAGCACAAACATACTGCCTGAACAAGAAGGGTCAGACTTGGGTGTCTTAGTTTGCTATGCTGAACTACTTGTTGCTGGGGTGTTGTATTTCTCCATTCTGTCTACAGCCTTAGGTATCGACTGCTACTTCTACACATTCTGAATGCTTAAGTCACCCCATGGCTAGATTAAATGCCAAGGAGACCCTGCAAGGGCAGCCAAGTGCCACTATCCAGCTGGCTGAAATACTTGTATTTTAAAGAAATTAACTGGCTGCTTTCCACAGAGGTAGGGGAGGCGAGCTGCTCCAATGCTCCCTGCCCTCAATCTTTCTTGCGTGGGCTCAGTTTTGGATGGGTGCTCTATGAGACCCCAGTCGGTCTGGCTTGCTGATGGCTATACAGTAACACAGCTAAATGGATATGGGTATGGCTGAAGGATGCCAAAGAATAGGATTTGTATTTCAGAGGTGGAATTTTTAAGACCAAATTTGCAAGCTTGTAACTGCAAACATTACTGGAAAAAGGAAGATCTTTTTCCAGTAACAGTGGGAGAAGGCAAGCAAACACTGAGGAAAGTACTGCAGGCTGGGAACTAGACCTCTGAGGATCTGCAACTGATCAGCCAGGCAACCCTGAGCATATCACTGGACTTTATCTCACACTTCTCTCTAAGTGCTCACACTTACTTGACAAGTATTACCATTTTCCGAAAGTTTTTGAGTTTCTTAAGTACTGAAGCTTTTATTAGTAGAAAGTAACTTCAAAAACTTTATTATTTTTTTTCCATTTTTGCCGATTTTTGGCTACCTTTAGTATAAATTACTTGAATATCATGAAGAGCTGTTAGAAAAAATCCTGCTCGTTTGCTGCTGTTATGATTTTGTACTGGTGATAAACACTCAAAGAGCATTTTACAAATTGTGACAGTAGAAGGTAATTTTCTACACTATGGCTGAGATAAAAGGCAATGATGACTATAGTGCATTTCTGTAAGTAAATCTAGATCATAGCATCTGGTTTGGTGTTTGGCTTAACTGTTTCACAGTTTCAGTTTACTAACTGCTGTGGCAAAGGTCTGTATAACTGTTTGGATTAAATTGATATAGGAGGCCCCACTAGAGAGAGCTACTTCTCTCATATAAATGTTATGTACATCATAGTAGATTTTTTAGTTCCTTGACATATCCAACATTGACAAGAAAACATATTTGTGAATTTAAATTGAAACCCTCACTATTTGCTATTGTCAAGATGGAAAGATATGCCAGGGGAGATGTCCACAGACATTCACTTTCATTTCTCCCTTCTTCTCATAGCACTGGATGGATTTCTTTTTCCCCTCAAAGACAGAAATTAATATCACACACATATAATAATGGAAACAAGAACTAGGATATGAACTGGAGACATTTTAGCCTCCAAACAATAACTTCTCTGGACGAACTAAATGCCTTTGACTCAGTCAATAGAACATTTCTATCTATAGAGGATAATCACACCCTCCAGCACAACTGATAACAGATGTAATGTTTGAGCTGGGATAAAAGATGGTGGGAAGGTGGTCCCATCATATTACATTACTTTAATATACTGGTTAGCTGTTAGGTTGTGGGAAAAAAAAAAAAAAAAAAGAAAAAAAAGAAGAGGTTCAAACTCTACCAGGGTATTTCTAAAAGTCAGAACTCTGAAAGAATAGATAGGATTAGTGTTTTATTACAGAGTCACTGGCACAATTCATTTCCTCCATTAGACTCCCATCCCTATTCCCAGGGATCCAATATTGCAACAAATGCTGCCTGAAATACTAGTTCTGTAATAGACCTAAAAGCTGAATGCCAGCTGGGGTTGAACTGGAATACAACTCCTTTTTTGCAGACTGAAGAGCTGGGGCCATCCATATGATGCTGCACCTGGCACACTGCTTGTAGCTACAACTCTCTAGTGATCTAGCATGTTTCCTCCTGCAGTTAACCAAGGTAATGTATTGTGCCTGCTCCTGCCCTAGAGCTCAAGCTAGAGCACTTCCTTTTGGAAAGAACACCTGGTGAAGGCAAGTTTTAGGGCCGGGGTCTTCTTTAATACAGCACCTCCTGCAGAAACTCTGTGCTTTCTCATGTTAAGGATTCCTTCTATACTTCCCTCTTCTATACTTCATCTTTCTGTGGTACAAGAGAAAGAAAGCTTCATTAGCAAGTCTGTTCTCGTTTCAAATACTGTAAAGAGATTCTTTCCAGTGTTCACTCCTCTGAGTATTTCATGTCCTGAGATGCTTTGGCTGAACACATTTTCTCTCAAGAGCATGAGTAGTGTTTACCCAACCAGCGCTAACAGCCCCGCCGTTTATACTGAAAGTTAAATCCAAGTTACAGTGAAACATGGAAAGGAAGCTGCCCAAACTGTCTACACACTGTAAAGGATCCTAGCTTTCGACTTGACTCTGATAGATAAATCTTCTCATCATTTAATAATAAGCAAGCAGTAAATTCATTTAGACAGAGGTGATTGGCCAGGTAGAAACAGAAATCATGTAGAAAGCAATCTTCATTTTGATGGATGATAGAATCCAGCTGATAATCCATACATGTCAAACAATTCAGATATGTATAGTGTGATCTTAACTTAAACCAGTTACACAAAGTTTCTTGATGATGGATGAAGACAAAGCAAAAAAGTCACTGCTTCCAGATCCTTCAAAAAATGGACTCCCAAACCATTATTCATATCTGTTTAAGGCAGTAATGTTTCTAGGGCTGAGAATTCAAGTAATTTTTTAGTTTTTTCTCCCAGTATGGTAAAAGGAAACAGTTCAAGCCAATACACTTATGTCTCATTTGTTAAGCACATAGTGACACTCTATATGCTTGATAGTATGCAGAAGAAATAATTAAAACATCATATCAGCTTTGGCCTGTTCACTCCCAGACAGATAAAAAAGCCTTAAGTCTAATACAGGAGGCAATTGTACACTTACAATAGAGATCAGTTTTGTGATCTACTCCTTTCATCACCTTGGTTAATTTATTGAATCTCTTCACCTCAGTATCCTATGCACCGAAACAGTAAAATGACATTTTCATTTTCCATCCATTTTACTTCTGTATTAGCATGTAAATTCTTTAAACAGGAGCTCCCTGTTAGCTTCAGAGCACTGTAACTGCTCCCTTACACTGGGGATGAGGAAGACCATGCTTTAGAAATTGTAAGAAAAGAAGAAAGCACACCTTGAAGACTTTCTTTGATTACTTAGATTCGACATGGGCCAACAGTTACAATAGAAGCTCAACAGAAAGACTGAACACTCAAATGAAGTGCATGCCCAAATGGAAGAGCTGCCAATTCAAAACAAAGTTGATCCTTGCCAATTGTCTGTGTCACACAGCTTGTTCATAGAAACTGACACACAGAAAGCCTTGAAGACCAAATCAATAGGTGGTTCATCTCCTGACAGCTTTTCCCTAAGGTCTAGATCAATGCCAGAGATAAAGGTAGTGCTTTAATGGCTGGCAAAACAATTGGTTTGGCATCAGCATTAGGTGTTTGTCTGATTTCATTAATGCACCATTCTTTACCAAGTAACTACAATGTCCCACACTTCCTGGAGGGAGCACAGAGCCATATTCTCTTTCTATTATTCAAGCTTGGAAAGTTCTTAGTGAAGGGTAGAGATGAATAGTGCATGTGAGAACAAACATGCTGTGTTAAAGTGGGAGCTCTGAGAAACAAACACATAGTGCACTTATCCCATACATAGCTTCAACAGTCTGATGCTGTTAATAATAACTTGTTTTTAAATTAAATGCCAGCAAATCAACAGTATTAAGTTCTGAAGAGTCCTAATTTCAACCAAGTCTCCTAATGTCATGAAGTATATTCACCTTTTTTTTCAGAACAGCTGAAAAACAAAGACCCAGAGGAATGAAGTCACTTTTTGAAGTTTTTTCAGGAAAGAAAGCTTTACTACTCTTACCATCCCTCATTTACTTACACAGGATACTCTCCTGTCAAAGCAAAAAATAACCTGAAACTGGACACCAGAAGCTAACAAAAATGAGAGCTCAGCCACAGAAGCAACTATTGAGTCCCCATGTTGTTAGATTGAAAGTTAAAATGTTTTGGTTATGGCTGGTGACTAAGGGAGAAAAGATGTATTGTAATAGGAGTGGGAAGTCAGCAATGACCTGAACCAGTGGTTGTGGCAGACACAAAGACTTTTTCAGCTGACAGTGTGCCAGCAACAATGGCCTGCAGAAGGAGAAAATAAAGCTACAGGAGGATATAACAGCAAAGACAGGGAGATGATGTGATGTCTAAGAGGGACAGACTTGGCAAAAAAAAGAAAACCATCACTTTACTAAGAACAAAGTGAAAGAGGCCTGCAGGCAACAGTAGGAAGGAAAGGCCTCTTCTCCTAAAGACAGGAGAAGGAGGGGACGGGTTGATGATGACAGGAGAATGACACCAAAGGCAACAGGAGCTTGATGAAATAAAACCATATTCCAGAGAAAGTGTAAACATTAGAGGAGACCCTGCTGGGGAGAAAAATAGGGGACTACTGCTCTAGAGATTATTAACTCTAGAAGAAGGAACAGTAGCAGTCTGGTTTTATACAGATGCACATTCAAAATACTGGTACGAAAACCTCAAAATTAAAGATCTTTACTTCAGCTTGAAAGAGACTGAGAAAGATTCTTCTGGTTAAACAGGCCTGTCCAAATTTCATTTAAAAAAAAAAAGTTATGTGGTTTTATGCAAATACAGTCTGTTGACGACTCATCTACTGCAATGACAAGAGCAGTCCTGTACTTCAGAAGATGGCTGCTATCAACTGAGTTATTCAAATGTAGCATTCCAAAGGTTCAGGGATCTAAATGCCTTTCACAAAGGAAATTACCTGGATAACATGTAGAAACTATTGTGGCAACATTTTCATAATTTGGGGCACATTCTGCCCTCAGATATAAGCCTGAAACTCATATGGGCCTGTTGCCCATACTAATGAAATCCCTTTATCAGTATCTAGGATAAATACAACTACCACTGTCAGACCTTCAGAAGTTGTTTCACTCAAAGGTTTAAATGGCATTATCTCCGATACCTGTTAATGAACTCATGAGCCTAGAGACAACCCCAAGCAAACAGAAGTCTTTCCTTTCTATTTGCTATCAGGAGAAGGGAAGGAAGAAAGGAAAACCATTTAAAAAAATAATTTTCAACTAAAATGAAAAATCAATTATTTTACTAAAAATTCTTGTTTTTAAAATTCTCATTTGTCTTCTTCTCTATTTGCTCTTTTGAGTCTGTTAAATAAATCTACAGGCAATGTTGAAATTGTGTTGCCATGGCATATTTATTTCAGTAGAGTCCTAATGGTTGCTCTCAATAGAACAGCATGGAGTTCACACTGCTGTAAATGAGGAGTAACTCCATTAGGGACCATGAAATCACACAAGGTATGAAATAAAATTAAGTGTATCCAAGATCAGACATTATAGATTTCCCTCCTTAGAAGACAAAATAATTAACCTCTAAACATAAGTAAACTGGCATAGCCAAAAGGCAATTCTAGTTCAGTATCCATGTACTAAATGGAAAGAGACTCTAGCAGGATAAACAGCTTTAGTGGAGGAAATTCTACCTTACAGCACATGAGATCCTAGGCTTGTATATAAATCGTGAACTGTACTTTTGATTGCGCAAAAAGAACTTCGTATTTAAAGCAGATCAGTAAATGGTACAGTAAAGATCTCATCTAGCTAGGATAAGAAAAAATAGTTCCTTTAATAATAAAAAATTGCTCCTTTAATCACAGAACATTAGAAGAAAGTTAGGCTAAATGAGATTAAATGCAGGTGGGTATGAATGGGTAATGGTAATTAACAGAACCTCGGATATTGAGATTAGTGAGGATCATATATATCTTAATACGTGGATGCGTGAAAGATGAGGAAATGCAAAGACTGGCCTCAAGGAGCTGCTTTCTAGGCTACTGCATCTGAGGTGCTGAGACTGAGTGAAGAAACTGTTTCTATGTGAATGAATCTCAATGATCAGATAGCTAATCCAAACCCATCTCCTTATAACTACTTTAATATTCGGCAGTGACTACAAAAGGAATGAATCTAGCCATTAATAAACTACCAGAATAAATAAGTAGGACTTCACTAAATGGTTACAGAGGCTATTCTGAATTATAAGACCAATCTACTGCCTTCCTTGTCAGTTAAAGCATGGCAAGGGCTGGATCTCCAGTAGTAAATAGCCAAGTAAAGTGTCAAAATCTAAGTAATTTCTGTGCAATATTCTTCTGAAACTGATTTTACCAAAACAACAGAAGTAAGCTCCCTGCTCATTGCAGTCATTTCCCTGCATAAAACAAGACTGCACTTAAAGGAAGATTTGTACATTTACATAGAAGTCCACAAAATTAATAGACTGCATACAAAGTACAACACACAGGGTCTGTATCTTTAGTTAAGGCAGCTTCAACAGTAGCAGTCATTACCAAACTCTCCAAGTCTTCAGGTAAATCCACATACACATTGTGAAAGGACTGCTGTTTTTAATCCTCCCCCTCTGAGCTTCATCTCAGCTGAGATCTATTAGACAAATTCCAGGTCCCAGGGTTATATTCTAGGTAACTTGTCTACTATCAGAGGTGTTTGCAGTCTGGCAATTATAACCAGAATGTCTCATGTGAAGGAAGAGGTATCAATATGAGAATACAAAATTGGCTTTTTGTAAAAGATGGCATTCAAGAATATGGGCATGTATATTAGAATCCAAAGGTATCCTAAGCAATACGCAGCGCTCCTTACTTTAAAAATCAACTGTGTACCCATGAATTTAAACATATTCTGATTACCCACCACTGTGTAGGGCTGGTTTCTGCTAGAAATTATTATTTTTCATGGCATATAATTGACTTGTCACTGCAATAATTTTATCTGGCTATGCACAAAATATCTCAGATGACAAAAACCAGCTTATGACAGTTTTATTTTTCTACTTTTGTGGAAAAAAGTTATTATAATTAGCACAGAATTCCATCTTTTAAACTAGAATGCACCCTACATGAACATGCACGTATAGGTGCAAATATATGTATAGAATGTGATGATTTGAGGGAGCTGCATGTCAATGCTGCTTATATACAGGTAGAAATGCTGTTAAGAACAAAGCAACAGATGAAACAAAAGCAATAAGCAAAAGAAAAATGTAGCACAGAAGCTCTAGGGTAGATGGCTGGAAGTGCTTTCAAACATTAAGTTATTTCAGCACTGAACAAATTGGCTGGAGAGTGTGTGGACTCTTCATCTTTGTAGAACCTTAAGAACAAGGAAGAAAAACACTTCTCTTGACACATGCAGGGTACTTTGTTCTAGCATAAGGCACAAGGTCTAAGAAGACCTCTTGACATCCATAAAGCTTTGAGGACTCAAGTATGGTCAAGATGACATCTGAACTCTTTCCATGAAAATGGATGTCAGTAGTAGTGTCATTTACACCTAATTTTAAACACTAAAAGCAACAGAAAGAAGGTATAACTAATTTCTTCTAGCGTGAATCATGACTGAATCACTCTGAACTGAATACCCTGATAGCCTTAGGAAATACAGAAAAGCAAAATAAAAAAGCTAACGCTATCTGGCCTCGGCAGCAGCCTACACAAACAGCTGACTTTGTCCAGAGAACTGTGTGCAAAGTACTTTAATCAGACACAGAGAGGCTTTTGTTCAAATATCAAAGTAAAAAAACCTTTGTAAAGCAGAAACATGCCAAGTCATTTCAACTTTTTCGGATTTTGACATGTTATTTTTTTGAGACACGTTCTCTCATCCAAAATAATGGAATTAGATAGCAAACCCAAAACAGATCATATTTGCCAAGTGAGGATGTTTAACCCCATTTAAAGATAACTTTCTGAAATGAGATGTACTCCATTTTCTGTTCAAATGTCTAGTCTTTTAGAAGGTTAGTCTCAAAACAAAACTCCTCAATGGAACTGTTTTCTTTTTAAATCAGAATGCTGCACCAATAATGAACATTCTTTTTCAGAAACTAAGAAAGCTCCTAGGAAGCAGCAAAGCCACTTGACACACAATTTTGTTCTAAGAGGGACAGTATTAAAATGTTTCTCCCTCCCCCAGAGTCTTCATTCTCTGATGTTACAAATCCAGCAGTTCTCCAATTTTCAGCTTTTTTCTAAAATAAATAGGACAGCATCAGACCTCAATTTGTATCCCATAAAACAAGCCTTATAGAATGCAATACTGTTTACAGGATAGACACCAGAGACCTGTTTGCATTTGTAATTATGTACTGATAACACTGCTCTCACAAACAGTGTGACATAACCACTGCTCATAACAACTCTGGGCTGTTATCTTGGTTCCACAAGGAATCTCCTCTGGAGAAATCTTACTGGTCAGAAACACAACTCAATACTTCTAGAGAAGCCATGACCTTCTAATACTTAAAAAAATGATACCTCTTCCCTATTAAACGAATCAATTGAATATTCTGACTGAACACGTTTTGGCTGATGTAGGATCAAGAGTGGCAGCAGCCATCCCTGGCCTTACTCCCTGGCTTAAAACAGAATTTAGTAAGCATGACCTGCAAACGAATGAGGTAAAGACAAAAAGTTCTGAAGCTGGAGGCTCTAGCAACCTCTATCATCAGTACAGGGCATTAGGGCCCTATTAGCCCATCAGTTAAACACCATTCAGCTAGTGAGCCATGAGAAGAATCTAGTTATTTCAACATCTTTGTATTTCAACATAAACAGCATGCTACTTTTTTTTAAATTATTATTTTGTGGTGAAAATCATATAGCTCCATTGATGTCCCTGCAACTTTAGCAATTTATACCAACAGCAAACTTTATCCACAGTTTCTTGCACGTGTTCCTCAAAATGATGAGTTCTGTATTTTTCCAGCTTAAAATTAGTTATTTGCTTGAATTGTAAAGGCAAGATACCCAGTTGTACACAGGAGTGTACAAAATGACATTTGCTTGAGTAAGATGTGTACGGCCAGCCTTGCTGCATTTCATTCACTTTGAATGCATTTGTTGATAATAATAGATAGCTGTGATGCCAGGATTACATCAGGTGTCACAATTTGGATCGAGTCCACCTCTCTTTTCATGAATTGAAGTGTGTGAAATGCAATTGCTCTGGTGAAGTCTTAATTTTATACCAATTTACTTACAAACATTGAAAGTAAAATAAAATTTAAAATGTGCAAAAGATTAAAGCACTCGTGTGCTAATGAGAGCCATCTGTTTATTTCTTTTCTTTTTAAGGCATTTTCAATAGGTGGAAATGAAAGACTTCAGACACATTTTCATGTCTTGAGCCTCAGCAACAAAAAAATAAAAACACAGATTTATCATCTTCAGTCAGCAAAGCTGTACTGAGAAAATAAGCCTTATTCCAGCTTGCCAGTTGCTTCAGGGAGAACTTTAATTGCATGCTGATGCTAAAGAAGCTTTGTCCCACACCAGAATTCTTATCCATGTCAAAAATGCCCTCATTTTAACAGCATTACCATGTCTGAATGGCCCCCTCTGGTCACAGATAGGTCACTGTATTTTGCTCAGTACTTAGAGGGTGACCTGAATCAGGGTATCAACAGAAACATAGCAGCCAGTTCATCTCTCAACTCTTAGCAAGCAGGGACAATGGACTGTTCTGCTACCACAGTGTTGTGGCACCAGTCTTTAGTACTTTATCATCAGTATACTGCGGTATCAGAAGGTCTGCCCAAAGCAGTCCATATACAACTGTTATATATAAGCACATACACACACACACACACACACACACACATATATATATATATAAAATACATATAAACCCAGAACACAGTCCAGAGGACTGTGGCCATATCAGGTCATGTTTAAGTGGAACAGCACAAATCCTGTGAACATGAAGGCTGGCAGTGACAAGAAATTGCACATTAGAGGACCACTGGAGCCCCGTCTCCTTCCTTCAGAGCAAACCAAGACATTAATTGCAATTCATCACTTCAGTTTTCAAATGACAACCATATATTAGACATCTATACAGAGATTTATAGCACTGCTTAGAATTGCATCACAGTAGAAATACGCTTAGCATTCAGCTAAAGGTGTCTCTAATCAGATATATACTGCAAAATGACATAAGTCTTAGCAATCAACTGATCAAGTGCTGATTTTTTGAGGAGGGGTTATTTTGCAGTTAGATCAGTCACCTCTTCCCAGTATAATTTAATAAATGGTGAAAAAACAGGAGTGATGAGCTGGTGACAGCCACCTGGAGAGCTGCAAAAGCAGTACCATCACACACTGTCACATTCTGCTCCAAGATGTAATAGTGGCCCTGAACCCAACAATTCAACCACAATACTGCTGATTTTTTGCAGAGTACATGTATGAAGAATCAAAGGAGATGAAGGCATTATTTTGAAACATATATTCTGCCAAGAGTCAAACAAGACAGAGTGTGAAAGATCTGTATTTTACTTACAAGAAACTGAACTGAAATTCAACCAACTAAGATTTTACTTCAGTAACACTCCAGGATATAACCAACTAATAATGATGGATTTTCAGCAGTGGCCTACTGTGTGAGGTGTGACTGACACACAGCCAAGCATCTGGAGCAGAAGCCAGGTGAACAGAATTACTTTATTCTTTAAAGTACACAGGTTATGAAAATTCCCCCAACATTTAATATTTGCACTACCATTCCACCTTTTTTTCTTCCTTTTATTCAACTTGGCACAAATAGCTGCCTAATAAATTAACACAACCTTGATTTGACAAGCTTTTCCCCAGCTGCATTACAATGTCAAGTACCAGGGCCACTGTTTCCAGCACAGCCTTGACCATTTGTCATTTCCTTATAATTAATTACAGCACTCTCAACCAAGGCTGCTACAGAAAGTGATAAGACTATTATACAGCTTTCAACACTCACTGCCTATGGGATTTTCACTCTCTTCATTGCTCTCCAAAGGGTCATTGTCCAAAGTTTTGGGTATAAAATTAATTTTATCATCAATAGGAATCCAAATCTCAATTTTCTCATAACTTAGAAACTTTCTCCTTCATATTTTGCCAATAGCTGGCATGGTAAAGAATGCAACACATTCGGGTCTCAGATTATGCAGTACTTACCCATGCTGTGTTGGGTAACAACTGACTTCAGTCAAATGTCAGAATTTTCAGCTTGCAGAACACACAAGTCAAGGTTTCCAGGTAAGAGACATCGGGGGGGGGTGGTGGTGTGTGTGTGTGTGTGTGTGTGTGTGTGTGTGTGTGTGTGCGCGCGGGGGGAAACAAAGCCATGTTGGAACTTTCGTAATCTAACCTTTTCTTTTGAATTGCAGTTTGCATTTCCATGTTTTGCTTAGTTGTATCTGTAACAACATCTCATGACACAGATGTCTAACCTTCTGCCTAGTATGGAGTTAAAGAATTGCAAACAGGACAGTCCCTTACTACTTTAGCAAGACCCTTTCCTTACCTGCCCAAACATACCTATCACATACTTGTAAAACATTTTCTTCTTACTTATCCAGTATTGTCTTGATGTTTGGGCAGATTTCTCAGGATAATGTTTACCATCTCATGATCTTGGATTTCTTATTTATGAGATATTGTTTGTGTAATACAACAACACTTGCCAGCTCCAGGCAAAGCTGAAGTCACAGTCACACCTCAATTAACCCTTCCCCTAAAGATCTTGAGGTTTACAGAAGGCAGACAAAAAATAAAACATGAAAGAACAACACATACTGGGAAAAATATACTGAACTGGTTAGAAGCAGACCTGGAAAGAGAAACCAGGTCTCTGGAATTGAGTATTCAGCCAACTAATCCAAACCATCAGTCATGACCTTCACCAAAACAAAACCTGTGAGCCAGGTTCGCAGCCACACAAGGTATTACCGTATCTCTTTCTCCAACTGTGCCATGCTTTGTATATTTTGTGCATGAACTTTCAGTGCACTACTTCAAAAAGTAAGATTTCTTTTACTTTTATTACACAATTAGGTAAATTGGACAGATGTTCTACTTTATTTTCCCACTCTTTACTGCTGACATCTATCTGTGTCAGTCCTCACTAGCCTGCTCCTTTCAGCTTCCCATGTTGCTCACCTGGGTTACTAATTGTTCTATTTTTGCTTCAACGGCCACAGTTATTGATTGTGCATGTTGGGAATTTTTGATAGAGTTCTGCAGCAACACAAGCACCAAACCTGTCAGGGAAGGTAATTCTCTCTCTGGGTTGTGTCCTGACCTAGGTAAGCAAGGGCAAATGGGTTCAAGGACCACACCTATTTATATTACAGCACAACATACCCTTGCCTCTACTTTGCAAAGACAGATGATAAATTCCTGATACTTTCACAACAGCATGTGGATACATCTGCCTTGTTATTAGGCACCCTGAATAAACCAAAATCTGGCTATTTTCAGTACAATATTTATTTCCAGATGCATTTGTAAGACTATAAATATACTTCTAGATACTAGTATGTGTATTATGAATAGCATATCAAAGAGAACACATTTTAGACATCTGTCCTTAGTTCTGGAAAGCTTCATTCTAAGAAAAGTAAAGGGTAACCACTGAATTGACACTCTTAACCTCAGAGAAAATATTATAAGCATTCAATAAAACCATGAAGATACCAGCATTTATGATTCTCTGCCTGAAACCTGAGAAAGTTACCTGAATTTTCAGATTTCTGCCCAAGTAACATATAACAATTTCCATGTGAACTTGTAAAGGCTTTTGTTTTAAAGCTTCCAATAAAAGTCTTTCCATTTTTGGTGGAAAAAGCAAAACAAAATGATGCCAAACGTTCACTTCCAATGAAGAGCTAGATTTTCTCTCTAAATTGTATTCTCCTCTTTTCAATGAGCAAGTTGGGATATTATTAAAAAAGGAGAACAAAACCACAAAAATCTTAAGTTCTTTATTCTGATTTGAAAGCTGACTTGTATTCAAAAAATACTAGTTTCCAGTAAGAATCAAGAAGGTGAGAGCCCCTCTATTAAGAGATAGGTGACAGTATGGCAAGAGAAACACAAACAAAAGTGACCTGACTGAAATCTTATCTGGTCCATTACAATAAAGAATCTTTTGTTAAGTTCATTCAGTTGGTCTCCTTGCCCAACTGCTTCCACACTTTCAAGTTTTGTTTGTTACCTGAAAGTAAAAGAAGTAACACAAGAATGCTGCAACACCAAAGCTAGCTCTGCAGCCCAAGTTTGTTCTAGACACTGCACTCAGGGCTCCACTCCACACAAACACAACTCATTTTTATTGAAGTTCTTTCTTTCACCAGCTATTAGATTTGATGTTTTATCTTTTGGGTAGAAGCATTACCCAGTATTATAAAGGGAACAAGTTCAGCTGTCATTAGCAAAACTGCACTGACTTCTATTGAAAGGCATCAACCCTCTTACACGTAACCTTAACACAACTGCAAACAGAGCCACATTTCTTCACCAGTGGATTATTTGCTTTTTTCCTTCAATCCCCATTCCAGATATTTCCACTAATCTCTCTATCTCATGAGACTTCCTGAGAAACCTCAGGCAGTTTGCATATAAGACCTTCCTCCCCAATTCATCTATTGTTCTGTCAACATCTTGGAAACTTGACTGAAAGATCAAAGTAAAAAGTGTTTATATTTTTATCTAAGATTGTCTCTCCTGCTACAAATATTGTGTGGATATTATTTGCCATGTCAAAGTATCCCTTCAGTTTCTTTTAAAAGAAACTCAATAGCAAGATAGATGGACACAGTGGCTTTCTCCCAGAGTCACCTGCTATTATTTAGCTTCTTCAAGGACAAGTAATTGCGGTTTTAAGGGACAGTTAAGCCTAACACCAAATCAGAGTTGCTAATAGTTACAGAAACATTTGCACAATAAACTGCACACACTTATACAGTGTGTGAAGACGACCTGCTAAAAAGAGCTATTCTTGAGATGTCCGCTCATACACACACAAACATCATGAAGATACAAAGTTTTGATGCCAAAAACAGTTCAGCAGGACTTGCAGGGCTTTTCCTAGTTTTATACCTGTCTAATGGATAGCTCAATGAAGTGAAGCACCCTGTAAAGGAGACTAACCCCTCAGCACAAACTGTATAAAGCATAAATTATGCTTATCTCGGTTTCAGGTCAAGTCCCTGTGGCTTGGAAAGGTCTCTGCAGCTCAAAAGGTACTGTCCTATTCTCATTTCTAAGAAGTACTATAAGTGGTTGCCTTCCTCTCTTTTTTCAAGGTAAAGACTTTAATATAGTGCTTTCTTTGCACATCCAATGCACCTCCTTTGCTGTTGGGTTTAGTGGTCCTCTTTGCTGTGACAGAATAAAGGATTAAGTAAGAATTTTCCAGTTTTTGACTACCAGAATAGCCTTTGGAATTAATGGTGGTACAGCTTCACAACAGCAAAAAAAAAAAAAAAAGAAAGTTAACTGAGGTGGAAGCCACATTTTTCCCAAACTTCAGCAATGAATGACATACAGCAAATTCAACTTGTCAGAAAACTAAAGCCTGCCCAGCAGTGAAGAGTTCCTCTGGTGCCACCTCTAGTCTAGCAGTTCTGGCACTTCAGAGCTCCCTCAGTGTGGCTGACACCACAGTATGCCAGAGCTGAAGCTCTCCTCAATTTTCCTGAGGTGCTGAGTGAAGCCTCACACATTACTCCTAGGAAAATCCCTTTTTAGCATTCAGCATTCCACTCCCTCTTTGGTGCTTAGATCCTTCAAACATTTGTGTGCTGTTATGACTCTCTGTAGCCACTGCTCAGACAAACTATATGTATTACACTCTTTAATGTTTTCTTTCATACGAATCCCCACAGCTCACTCTTCCCTCTGAACTACCTCCAAAATTCAATACCTCTTTCTGATTCCAGAAATCTGTTTGAGTTGGATTCTATTTCCTGCAGTCAGGAACATTCTGTACTGAGTTATTCTTATGATTTAAACTACTTCTATGAACATATTTTAGAACTTTTCTCTCCTGTACATCCTTTTTTGTCCAAGCTACAGTTGTGTGTGAGGGGGAAGCACTGATACGGAATTACCTTATATACACCTACTCTAGATGGGTTAGAGAGGCACAAAAGTCTCAGTGGGAATGGGACCGGGTGAACAACTCAGGAGCTGCTGCAGTTCTGACTGTAAGGTTAGACCTGTACTTCTCAAACACACCTGTACTTCTCAAACACACCCATTTGCACCGAGCGTATCAGAATTTACTTCTACAATGCACAATGTTGTTTAGTTACTTTATCACATCATATAATCATCCACACTGAAACTGCAGTGGGAGGCACACAGTAAAAAGCAACAGAAATGTGTGAGGTGGACAGCAGAGCTTTAGTCTTTAAGCTAATGAACAGTTTACTTTTCAGTGTTGACTGATACTGGGTCCCAATGGCTAAAAGCCACTCTACCTGGCAGCATGGGTGTTACAGTTCTAGAAAGGAACTCACGCTCTTCATATCACTACAGAATCATGTGTGTCCAGTCAAATTTTTTTAGTAAATTTCCCATTTAAGTTATTTCTGAAAACTCCAAAATGCTTCTTCCAGAAGTCCTATAGTGAAATTTTGACATTCTTTGAAATTACTCTGGCTTTAACTTTAATTTATTCCTTTTTTTATTGTAAAAAGGCAAGAAATCAAAGAAGTCAAAATTCTCAAATCAAAGGCTCATCTAAGAAAGGAATTAAAATCTCCTGAATGCAGATTCTAAGAAAAGTCTAAACCAGTCATTCTCACCCTGAATTTCAGCTGCCACAAGGCTAAAATAATTTCCATTTTCATTCTGTTCCACTCAGCACCTCTACAGACAATGCCATTGCAGTATGTATGCCTAAGCTGTAATTGTTTTCCTCCACTAGCATCTGCCAATTTGGTAAATTCTAACAGAGCAAACAAATGTATTTGTCACAACTGTAACAAGACATATCCATGTTACCTGTACTGTTTGATCGTTATTAAACAATGAAAAATCTTAATGATGGATTAACACTACTTTTGTCTGATTGAACGATTTACATTATATTTCTGCTAACCCTGATTAAAAGTATCATGACAGCCATAAGAATTATTCTGCTTGATTGTCATTCTACTGACACTCTCATTAATCCATACTATCAAAAAATTAGCTGATGTACTAAAGCACTTTGACTCTGCTAATACACAATGGTAATAATTTACGTAGAGCTGAAAAATCAGAAATACTTAATGACAGATATAATCAGTCAATGTTTTGTAAGTTTTCCTTGTTAAGCTCAAAATATACAGAGACCAAAGTGTTTCAATACTCTGAAAGACAGACACTACAAAAAAACTTTTGGACATGAAAAAAGAACATAAGCAAGCAAAATAATAACAATCCTCATGCTCACTAAAACTATCTATGACAGAACCATACATCAGTCATGGCATGGTCATTTTTCCTTCAGAAACGGAACCTGAAATGCATTTCTTTCTACCTTCTTTGCCAACATTCCAGTAAGATCCAGTTCAGAAAATAAACTTTTATCATCACACTCTTGAGTGAGCTGAAGGAAAAACAAAACACTTCTCTGGAGAAGCCATTACATTTGGGGATTTTTTTTAGTCCTAACAAAGATACGCTAGAGATGAGTAAGATGATAACCGGATTTTCAAGGGCTTAAATTCTTCTCTGGCAACATCGCTTTGTTCTCAGTGAGGTCTTCCAGCTGCGTAGCCACAAAACAAATGCGGCTACACTTCAACTAGGTATCAGTGTGGGAGATGACCCATTTGAGAAGGGTAGCTTTGGTCAGTCTTTAAAGGACACTATAGATACCTTGTCTCTTTGATTTTGTATCTTATTTGAAGGACAGAGAAAATACTAGGTACTACACACAGTGCCACAGTTTTCAGTATAAACATGGTGCAGCAGAAGGAAACACTGTATCTGATAAAATACTTCCACACAATTCACCCTTAGTAACTTAAGTGAAGCCTATTCTGAATGAACCTTCGTGCACAGATGCCTTGCGCTTTAAACTGATGTTACCTTGCAATGCAGGAGAAACAAAAACACTGGTAAGCTGCAGCTGGGCCAAGCTTCACATCTTAAGAAAGCCATTTCCTTGGAGGTATCTATGTATATTTTTTAGGCTTTTATTTTGTTTTCTTTCTCTCCTCCCTCACCCCCCCCCCTTTTTTTTTTTTTAGTTGTTATTCAATTAAAGAACTGCATAACGCAAATGAAAGCCAAGGGAATTCTGTGTGAAAAGGTAAACCTGGACACACACCCCAACAGCTGGCATAAGCTGTCTTGCCTCCAGGGGAGCTAACAGCAGAGAAGACAAACAGGACGAATTTAACTCTTGGAAAAGTAATACAGCTGGATTCATTTTCAATGCCTTGATGTTAAATGAGCTTAATTTCTCTTCATATGTTACACAATCCTGCTTCATATTTATTTCACCGATATAACCAGTGTAGAAGACTCCATTCCTGTCATGGTGCCAAGACAAGTAATCTCAACTTCCCTTGTTTCTAGTAAGAAGTAATTTACAGGAATAAATTACAGTAAAAGTAGAACTATACATGTGAGAACATACACAAATGGATCTATGTAAATGTTTGTGTAAGGAAAATGGTAAGCAAGCAAGTCAGTCTTGCCATCACAAATTCCCTTAACTTTGTAATCTAATGACACAAAATGCCCTGGGACTTTGAAGACAAGATTGACTGGACATGAAGTTAACCCAAATAAACTAATTTTACAGCAAGAACAACATCCAAAAGGTTGTAGTCTAATGTATATTAATATTCAAATATTCAAATATTATTAGCTTTTATTTTTGTACAGGATAAAGAATATTAAAAAACTATATTTACTTCAGTCATTACTAATGCACTGTCATTAACCCAGGAAAACCAGTCAGATTCCGAGTGCCTCAAATACATGCTGCCAGGTTTCTTATTTTGGATTTATGCAAAAAAAAGTGTCTACTAAAATAATAATTAAAAAAAAAGAAGCGCAATTGCACAGTTCCCCCAAGAATAGATCTCAACATGCTCTTTTCACAACTCCGTAGGAAGACAGAGGAGGAAGGAAGGAAAGACAGTAATTGCTATTTAATCATATCACAGAAACATTAGCTGACATTGCCAATAAATGTGCCATCCCATGTACAACCTCTCAACAGGCTCACCTCTGGAGCCCATGGAATCCTAGACCATGAACAGAACAAAAGGCAGGTAGTCCAGTTCAGGATGCAGTCCCCATTCTCACACCCAGCTTGCTGAACCACTACCTCCAAACCCACATCCAGGCGTGTCCAGTCTCTAAGCCCAGAGCATTAACAAGAAAACACCTGGCAACAGAGCACATGAGTTTAATTACACCTCTGATTTCTGCACCCCTCCCAGTCCCTGCACCTGGCTGGTTACTGGTTTTGCCTTTGACTTTTGGCAGGTGTGACCCATACCAATTAAGGGTTCTCCAGCTAAAGCCAACTGCATCTACTAAAAGCTTAGTAGCAAATAGGCTAAGAGAGGTCAAAATAAAGTGACATAAAATGCTTTCTACAGCATTAAGAGCAATGCCCAGACGATCAGAAATAAAGATACCCATTGTATTCACAAATGAAAGCCTACAATCTCATCAAAACTTACCTCCTAGGGGACAGCAGCAGGCACCCTGAGAAGCGAATGTGGTAAGCACTCTTCCCCAGCATTCCTTTACGCTGTTTAAGTGAGGGTTCCCCACCAACAATATGCTGCCCAATATGCTGCACAAGACAGCAAAGCTCAGAAGATCATGAGGAATTATTGGGTCCTCTCCTACTGCAACTGGTGTTCAGCCCCATGGGGCACAGAGACCCAAACCCAGCACCCCATCATCAGCCACAAACTTTGTCCTTGGTTCCAGCTCCTGCAGCAAATGGCGGCTCACGGAGTACAGTGCCAGCAGCCTAGCAGGATTAAACCATTGCTCACCTTACTTAAGGGACAGAAAAACACAAACGCAGACCCAAACTCACCCAGAGCCTGCTGCTGAGGCACAGCTCCTGAGGTGGGCAACAAGCCCCACCCCTCACAACAAACCCTCACCTGCCCTGGCCAGGCTCAGCCAATCCGGTTCAGGATGGGGGCTAAAATGCCCTCTGATTGGTGCATTCAAAATTCCCCCGCTGCTCAGCGCAGTATCGTAACTCCTAGGCCGTTGGGATTTGTTACTGGTCTTGCTGATTAGGGGAACAGGATGAAGAAACAGGCAAATGAGCAAAATAAAGTCATTACATTCAAGGAGTACAGACACCTTGTCTGAGGATGCTGCATGTTTCAACTATAGCTTTGATACTTGTATCAGGACCTCTTAGAACTGGATTTGAGTTTGGAGCTTCAGGCCAGGCAAAACCCACAACGAGGTCTGTTCATACAGGTCTGCACTCCTTCGGTCTCTCCATGTTTTTTCATTGTACAACTTCACAACCCAGGACCGTGGTGTTGATTTTGACTCTGCTCATGTAAACAAATTCAGACCAGAACATTCCAAATCACCAGCTTTCAAACGGAGGCAAATAGAAAATGCAACGTTAAAAGTCTACAAAAGACAGCTCAGGCTTTTTTATACTCCAACTTACACAAACGGTTTGATAACCTTGTGAAATTTGAACTGATACTGAAAACTGAGGAGTGAATTCACTCATTTTGTGGTTTGTTTTGGAAGTTCTGTGTTCCTCTCACAAAAAGCTACCAGTAATGTGTAATACCACCATCTTCTCTTTAAAATATGCCTGTAATGAAAGAACAGGGATCTTCCAATCAAATGAATTATGTTTACGGGCCTCATTCTATAGCCAGACTTCTATGTGAGATGGATGTGGGACTGAACTCCTTTTCATTTTGTATAATAGTCAATAATGGCTAATCACATATTGCATTTTTACTTGGGGGAAATGATCTCATTATATCTGGTTCTGATCCCCCATGATTCCCGAGACTCAGTAAATGGGAAGGTTTCCAAATGAGTGACTGCATTCTTGATGAAACTGATCTCTCTTTACATAAACCCATAAAAGACATCTTTCCTCATATTAGTTGGTTAGCACTATGTACTTACTATACCGTGTTTCATCATTAGCTAGCCAAAATGGACATTCATTGGATTAACATTATAATGTTTAAATTTCTCCTCCAAAATAATACATTAGAGATTATTGCTGTAGTTTTTGCTCCAAGGCACTACTGCTGGTAATCAAAATCTCATTAAAAGGAATTCATATATTCTGTAGCCCAGAGGATCTCAGTTTCATTCCTTCTCCTGTCCCTGTGCCTCCCATGCAGTGATTTATATGGGTGTTTTACCTAAGGAAAAACTGTCCAATTTGGCTCTTTTAAGAGCAAGTGTCAAAGGTACAAACAGAATTAGACATCAAGTTGTTTACATACTCTGAGGAGCTTTGAGAAAATGTTACTTCTTTCTCTTTGCCAATTTAAGTAAAACATTAAAAGAAATGAGAACTTTTTTACATACACTGCTCTGATGTATGGCCTGGTTAAAAAACCCTTTGACAGCATAATAATTTGACTAGTAGGAAACATAAATTTAGATAGAGATATGGTGTTGTAACTAACTACCTTATCTTCTATTTTTGTCTCTCCTCTGCCTCAATTTCTTTCAAATAACTGATTACTTTTAAATGAAACTCCGTGATTACTGAAACCAAATCCTACTGAAGTTAGATGTGAAGTCTTCTAGATTTTATATGGAGTAGCATTTGCCTGTCACCATACAGAAGAAATAGAGGATGGTTTGCAGTCACGGGTTTATTAATGTGTGGGTTTTTTTCACTTGAACATCAAGATGATCAGAAGAACATCTGCATTGCTTATTTGTTTTTACAAAAAATAGCTTATTTTTTCTCCTCTCCACCAGAAACTGACATACAGGAGACACTCACTAAAATCTTGGTTGGGTAAAGCCTCTGGTCTGTTTTGTGGTTTTTTCTGTATTTCAGGTAAGGCTTTGTTATGTGATCTGTAGTGGTACTAAGATTCCAAAGTACTAGGTACTTCAGGTAAAATTCTTCCACCTTTCTCAACACCAAGGTGAGACAGCTCTCCCAGGGAACTCTGCACTACCTGTATTTTCATAGCACTTTATGGAAGATTAAATGATGAGCTGTTTCGTTGGGGAAATGATTTACAGTGTTAGACTGAAAAAAATAGGGTGCTAAAAGTACTACGCTGGTAAGATCCATGAGGAGATGAAGTGATATAACAGATAGTGAAATAACAGATGGAGTCTAAGGAAGACAAAACTGAAGCCTGAGTCCCAAACTCAAGCTGTGTTCTCAACCCCTGTTTTAACCATAGCTGTCCTCTTAACTTAGGGTAGTATTTTAATATTTAAAATT
The DNA here is from genome assembly GCF_037157495.1 of Lathamus discolor. Taxonomy (NCBI): domain Eukaryota; kingdom Metazoa; phylum Chordata; class Aves; order Psittaciformes; family Psittacidae; genus Lathamus; species Lathamus discolor. The sequence goes on along the minus strand of NC_088895.1, from coordinate 10,842,303 downwards.
CACATTGTTAATTCACAGCCCACCTTAGTGAAATTGTGGCTTCTGCATCTGACAGATCTTGTCCGGAGAGCACAGTCAGACAATCACGATGTACAGCCAAATCTGAACATGATTTAAAAACATAAAAAATTCAAACTAGCTCTTTGCTTCAATTTTGAATTCTGTAAATTGTGTATTAGTATCCAAACCCAGCAAATGCCATAGTCTGAGGTTCCCTATGGAACCTTGGTCATTGTACAGATTGATTGCCTCAAATACAATTTTGACAGTAGATCTATTATATCAGTTTTCTCCTCTCTGGCTTAACAGTGGCAAGGTAGTGAAGAAAAAGTTTGCTAGAGCAGCATTTACAAAGAGTGCAAATGGATAGTCTTTGAACTGCTAGAGTGGCACAAAAAATACTGACCTCAATTTTTGGTCAGTTTGGAATCCTGGAATATTTGTAAGATGAATGTGATGCTTGAGAGCTGTTGGAGGATTTGAAAGGCTTTGCTGGTTTATGTACCCTTTGAACTTCTTTGCTATATGCACCAAATGCAAGGATGCTGTTTGTTTCCAGAACCAAAGCTGGCTCAGGGCAATTTGCCTTGCCTAGTTTGCTCCCTTGGCTGGAAAAAAACTTTACAGATTTCCATCCCCATCTTTGAGCTGTGAATTTTCTTTGCTCTTGCTAATACAGGGAACACAGTTTAATGACCTTCCCAAGTGCTAAAAGTAATTCATCACTAATTGTTTTTAGAAAAAGGTTTTCCAAGGTATCAGTTTAAACTAAGCTTGTTTACTGATGCTCACTCATCCATATAGCTCTCATCCTGCAACTAAAATCGCTTTTTCGTTAATATAATGAGATTTTAGAAAGTTCTCTATAGGTTTTCCAAACGCTCAGAGAAAATACCAGAGTGGCGTATTGGCATGTTAATAAACATTTTATTTACTTCACATTCAACACAGGGACTTGTAGCTGGAAGAGGATATAACCCACAATTTAGGAAGAGCTGCTCAGAGGCAATCTTACTCATGGTCCTTCAGAGCAATGAGTTCTAAGGTTTTTAACCTCATGTGAAATCTTTGAGATTTCATTGCCTCTCACCTAGTTTAAACAATGCTTTTTTACACAGTATTTTAAGGCTGCAGAAAGTTCTTCAGTGAAAACTGCTACAGGTTTATTTAGCTGACTGAATATAGTAACAGATTTTCTATTGAACTTCGTGTTCATCAACAGTAAAGTAATAATGGGCTCACAGGGGACAGTCTTCCTTAAACTAAGGGAGTAATTGCTGTGCTTGTGCCTTGCAGCACTGCAATTTATGACACCAGTGTGCACAGAACTAAAGCACGTTAAATCTAAAGCAGATGATTAGTACCAACAATTTTAGTGAAATTACTCATGCTTAAACATAAGCATCTCAGCATTACTAAGTTCCTTAAAGACATCTTACATCTCCAGTTAGATTTTTTTAAGTCCATCTTTGTATAAGAAGATGATGAAGCTGTGGGCAGGTAGTAGATACCTTTCTTTTAATGGCACTATTTGTATTTTTTCATCCTTAAAAGAATTATTTGAGGTGGCATCTTTTCCCTCCCTCCCTTTGCAGTTAATTGGAGGCTTTTCTCTGGTATTACTGGGGACAAACACTCATATGCAGGGAGTTTTCTTACTTTTATCTATCCAGATGCTGCCATCACCATGATGTATGGGTGCTGCTGCTTTTCTGTAATAGTCATATCCACATAAAAAGATCAAACAGAAAAACATTTTCCCTTAAATCCACTTATCCTTATTCTGGAAAAGAAGTCAAATGTGCTCATTATGACTTTTCTTTTTTTTCTCTTTTATTTTTTAATCACATCTCAAATTGGCTTTATTTGATCTCCCTTTGTCCTAAAGCTGTCACTTTTGTCTTCTTTTTCTGAAAACCACGGTTTGTGATTTTGAGAAAAAGAGATAAGCCATTTTCTTCAGCTTTCTTTCACTGCTGTGTGCTCTGTTTGGAAGACTGTACCTTGAGTACAAGTAAGTTACACTGATGTGGGAAGAGGATGAAGCTAGATCCAAGAATTTATTTTAAGGAAATTTTAATTCTGCTTTGATTTCAGTCACGGCCAGAATCTGGTTGCCAAATTCTGTGCTCTCGACAATTATTCTGAAATCCAGAATCACTCCATAGCCTCTCTCTCATCTTGTTTTTCCTTATGAGTTTCATCTGAAATTGGTGATTACTGAGCATTAGTCAAGCTGCCTTCCCCCTAAATGCCTGCAATTCACTATTTTAAATTTGGCTTCCTGGTCCAGATGCTATTTAGAGCTATATTTATGCTCACAACTGGAACTGTAAACCCTCCTCCTGCCTCTGGCTAAGGGACATATGTGCTTAGGCAGATGTTTCATGACTATAGAAGAAACCATCTCTTAAATACATGACCTGCTTAGCAAATGGATCCTGTTTCCCCAAATGTCAGGAGATGATAGCACTGATAAGAAATCCTCTCTGAAACATCAGTCTGTTCTTTTCAGATCACAGACACTGATTTGTTAGCATGGGTTATGGATGAATGCTACTCAGGCTAGGGTTTTCAGAGAAGTCTTTGCACTGAGATTCTTTAATCTCCTCTGAAAACTCTTACCCTGTGCCAGTCTGTGTACGTACTGTGTCATTCACATTCCACCCTGGTAAGGATTATTCAGGGTAGGATCTGATGACCTTTGTCTACCAAGACAGTCCTGAAAAACAGCCTTATCCCAGTATCACAGTCTTCCTTCAGGATACAGACTTTCTTATCATGTGACCTAACATTTGGGAGAGTGCCTCTCACATGACCTGTCTTCAGACGAGCTTACATTCCGTGTCCTGTTTCGCTTTCCTTATACCTGTATGCTCCCAGTCTAAATATGAAGTATTGTGCTTAGAGTACCTGGGCATTATTTCCTTAGCTAGAAAACACCGTTGTCAGCCTAGATTTGAAGCCAATCTTTGAACAGATCACACCATCCCACTGAATGATTAAGGCACTGAAGACAGAAACTCAGAAATTCAAGGTGCCCATTAATATTTCAAAGATGGAATATTGCATTATCGTTCACTTTTGATATCCAGTACTATCATAACAGATAAATATACTTCAAGCTATAAGTCAAAATGCTTTCCATTCTTAATACCAGAGGGAAAAAAATTAATTCTGGTGAACTTAATGCCAATGCCTAAATAATTATTATGACACTGGGGTTAACCATACATACCACACCACCTAACTATTTTCCCAAGGAAATCATTTATCTCCCAACTCCTTAATACTCCAGCATTAAGCTGGAGAGCATAAATAGAGCTATGCAGCATTATTTCAAACTTTATAGTGGAGGTATAGTACAGCCATTAAGTATTATTAAGTGTTGCAAAGGGAAAGGAGAGCACAAACAAGGCATAAGGTAGATAAAATGACCTGCTCTAGATTGCTCAGAAGGTCAACAACAGAACAAGGTAAATGTGCTTTTTCCATTTCTCCCAGTAACTAAACTCAACTTCTATCTTACAGTGTAAAGTTCAGGCCAAAACTAATACTATAGTGAGACCTTCAGGCTAATCTCACACCTACAAATCCAGGAAGCAAAAACTACAGCAGGAAGAATCCAGTCTGCCCCCTGGGAAATTGTACTATACTATCATCTGCCCTTCCCTTCTATATTCCCTGTATCACAAAGGTAAACGTGTGAGACCTATCCCAGTATGTACAATATGCCAGTGTATTTGATATATGTCTCACCCTTATCCTCCATTGTTTCTTCACTTCACAACTGAGCACAGAGCCAGAAATACGATTAACTGTGAAATTTAATATATGTCAATTTATCTGCCATTTTCTGTTATAGTATACTGTGAATAGAAGTGCAGACTTTCTCATTTTTTCTTATCCTTCAGTCATGTCAGAAATGCCAGATTACTGAGCTGTAGAGACCGAGAGAAAATAACTGAAATGTCCTTTCCTGAATCAATCCTGTCTCTGCTGACATGGCAAGACGTCACAGAACTCTGGAGATGAAAAACTGCTTACTGTACACGACAGCAAATTAATAACAATACAAACACTGGAACCAAATCCTACAGGCGTTACTCAAATCTGATGCCCATCAGCTCTGAAAGAACCTATTCAGCTAAAATATAGGCTGTATTCTTCACATGCTACTGCCTGTAATCACACAGTATTCATAATGGATTTGCAATACTAGAATTCAGTGAAAGTCACCTCTGGGCAGTGTTTGCACATGTAAAACACAAACAAGTTAAATCCAGTTTGGTACCTCAGAAGAAGGCTTATGTGGTAACTCATTACTGGGATTTCTAAATGTGTTTCAAGGTGGCCTAACTTGCCCCCCATTGAAGTCATCTGTAGCCCATTAAAGCTGCCGGTAAAATTCATTAGTTTGGTTTGAGCAGACTCAAGTTGAAAGCAGTGCACTTCTGAAGGTCCCTTGCCAAGGATAATAGGCACCACTGACATAACCATGATAAGACAATTTTCTTTATATTATCATAGCATGCTAAGGCCCTAACCAAGATTAGAGTCTCACTTTCCAGGAGTAAAATAACAGACAACTACATTCTCATGACTCTTCAATCTAAACAGACAAGGAAAGGAGAAAAGGAATTAATGTCCCAATTTTACAGATAGAAGCTGAAGATATCAACTTGCCTAAAGTACCCATTCTTGTACTTTAGAAACACACAGATTTTCCCTTCCAGTATTGTTCTCTCAAGATATAAGAGACAACAGTGAATAAAGGCTTATTATTGCTTCTGTTAAAGACAATGGAATCCAGGAGGACAGGAGTTAGCTTGAAATAGTATAAACAACAGAGTTGCAGAAAAGGGACACAAAACCCCAAATGAGCAGTAGCATAACTGCAACTGCTAGCTCCCTCCAGCAACTTGGCAGCCATTCTTTTTATCTTTTTAGTTCTTTGGTTTTTAGTTCCTTTTGATTTCTCTAATATTATGAGATAAGTAAGCTTGGTTAGTGAAAAATTATGCACAAGGAAAGCTGTGTACCTAAAAATCAGTGATAAATTTAATCACTTTTCTCTGCTTATTCAGGTAAAGAATAATCAAATCCAGAAGCACAGTTGAATTCATTCAGTAGAATTTGATTTACATTAATGAAAGAGAAAGGCTCTAAAACTTCACTGCATTAGAATTACCTTAGGATGGGGTCAGCACTTGTGTCAGCCTACCGCATCTCCTCCCTCCCTTTCTTCTACTTTTCTGTCTTAGAGGTTATTAAATGGCAAAGTTCTCAAAAGAAGCTTACAGCACTTGTCAATAAAATGTTTCTCACCATTACAACTGCTGAAAAGTTGGCAAAATCAATTGTTTATGTTACCATGCAGAACATTTTCACTTTTTAGCTGTGGAATTTTCTCTGGCTTTTCTAAAAAGCAAAAAAGAAAGCTTTTCTGTCACTTATTAAACACCAGACACTCTGTCTGGTAGCTTTCCACTGGGCCTCCCTCTCAAATCATTGTGAATTCTGCCTGGAAAATGGCAGCAGGCCCAAATCTACATGAAGCTCCTGTTTAAATATGACATTCAAAGTGAGTCTGAAATGTGACAGGTATACAAAACAAGACCTCAGAGGTTTCGTCCAAGAATCTGAACTAAACATTCTTCTGAAACTGAAAAGGGTTTAGTAATTCAGTTCTGAAGCTCTGTTCAGAGGCCTCTGGAATGAGAAGCCCATTTCCCTGAATCTCCCTGGGGAATTTGGAAACACCTGTTTCTGAAAATACCCTTTACTAGCTCAGGCGGCTGTGAAGACCAGCAACTGACATGGGTTGCCCATCCGTATAGGAATGTCTCCATGAGGAATCTCACTGTAAAGGGCCAGCTACATCTGCACATCAGGAGCTGAATTTGGCCAGCTAAACTGGAAAGTGCAACCTCTAATGGATATAGACCTGGCTATCATGCTCAGCCTGACATTGAATTTTAGCCCAATCATAGGACTTTGACAAATACAGCACAGCCAAATTTTTTTGCTGATTTACTCAGTCCTGATGTTTTTCTAGTCCTTTGGGAATGAAGGTTGACTCTTGGCCCCTGTTCCCGCTTACTTCCTAATTTCCCAGGAAACTGCTAGGAGAAGTAAATTCATCATTGTCACCAACTTTAACAGGAAACAAATATGGCTTCCAACAAGCAATGTTGCACCTTTTGGGATGTATTTCCTTTTCTCGCTCCATCCTTGACTTCCTAACAAGTTAAGTAGGCACCCATTACGTCTATTCTTAAAGCTGGTTTTGTATTATTTGTTTGCTTATTTGATACCATTTTTCATGATGCTTGACTACAACAGAAATATATAGTATCAAAGACTGGAATGATCACCGGCCAACACAAGACATTTTCCTAACTTGCAGCTGAGTAAGAGTTTTAAAGTCCAGCATTTTGGGGATAATTCTCCCCGGGGATTAAAAGCTGTTCTAACCACTAGATAACACAAACCTTGAGGAAGGGAGCATGTACAGTTGCTGCCAGGTGTTTCTATATCCAGTTCGAACAGGAAAAACCAAGCAGCATCTGAAAGCTCCTGCAGAATTCATCACAGTCCCAGCAAGCTCTCTATGCTTTCATAGAGGGCTGAGGAGCTAACTGACAGCATCAACTTTGACTTCAGCCAAGTCATCTCTCTTTTACCTACCAGAAAAGAAATTTGGGAAAAAAGGTAGAAAGTGACTGATGATGTGCTTGTGTGATGCATTTATCAGGCAGTGTGTTAAGCTGCAATAGAACATTTCTTGCATAAAAGAGATTAAAAAATCAAAGCCGTACGTCTCCCATACATTTTCAGACCTATGACTGAAAGACACAGTGCATGCTTTTCTGTCACGGGATAAGGCTGACCTTGAACACAGGTTAAAAAAGCAAAATGCGAGTGATGTGCCAGGGATGATTAATGGGAAAGAAAAGAGAGCTCTTTCCAAACAGCATTAGTGATCAGGTAGGGGAAAACTGTGAAAAAGACTCAAACTACATCAGTGCTGAAGGCAAAAGCACACAACAGTTCCATCCTCTCTATAGCTACCTGATTCTTTCCTCTGCAATTCATCAATCACCTTCTCCAAAAGACCTCCACAGAGAGTCTTTTCCAGGTTGTGATCTGATAAGTGTGGCCAAATAGGATAAACAAGGTACGCAAACTTCACCATGCTCTCATTTCAGGTGGAATACCTGCAGAGATGAAAAGCGATGCAATTCCGCTTTTAAAACAAAGGAGACCAGAAAGAAGTGAGAAAATGTGATATGGATTCTCTTATATCTGTGCTTATAGGTGCTCGTGGCTGCCACTCTCATAAGATGATCAAAGAGCTCATAAAACACTTCACCATCAAAGGCTTTTTCCATGCTCAGGACAATGAGAAATCAAGTCACAGGTGGGTTGGTTCAAAACTACGTTTGTAGGTGCTGACTGGTAAAGCAGAACAAGCTAGAAGGAGGAATGCTGAGCACTGAAGCTATGAGGAGCCAGAAGCACAGATGATCTGAACTGCCATACTTAGAGATTTTTCAGCAAGAATCCTGCCTTCTGGATGTGAATGAGAACACTCTCATTTTATTCCCAATCTGATATATGGGGAAATTACTGCACAATAGAACAATGCAGCAACAAGCAGGAGGGTGATTACAGCTTCCAGCTTTGATCTTCTGCACCGACTGTATTTCTGCTTTTCTTTGTTTGTTTCCTTTCATTGTTTTCATTTCAGTTTTGAGCTTAGTAAAAACAGCAGCAGTTTGACTGTGAGTTCTATAAATATCTGCAAAAGCTAACACATGAGTAATAAGAGAACTGAATCAAATATTTTTGTCTGCATTAAGGAACATGAATTCTCCCTGCAGCTCCCTGAACCATTGACAACCATCATTCCTCCATGCACTGTTTGTGCCAGTGTGTATTTTTAATCCAGCTCTTCTTGCTGCTAGATGAGTTTCAAACTACCCCATGCAATACAAAAAATTAAATTGAAATTAGCATTATCTAAACCTGCAAATAAAGTACTATTAATTTTTCTTCACTAAAAAATTAAAGGGAAAAATCCCACACTTGACAAAAGAAAACGTGTTGTCACACTTTTAAGTCGAAGTTAATTATGAATTATGGATCATTTGCAAGAAAGCAATACAAAAGTACGCACTGGGCCTGTATCCAAAGTAAAAACGAATTTATGACAAAGTTGATATTGACCCATCATTTATAAAGTCTGTTAAATTCATCTTAGACTGAGCTTCCAGTGGAAGATGATTTATTAAACAAAGTAATATAAAATGTAATGAAATAGATTAAGTCTCTTTTTGAAATATTGTTATCCATTAGATCTGGTAAATTTAAGTCTATTTAAACATGAAATACCACTTTAGCAGATATTCTGGCTCCTACCTAAATGTGGGGCTGCTAATGCTTTAGTCTCTTGTGTTGAAAAATCTTTGTCAGGAGAATAGATGGTGGTAATGATTTTATTGATTTTGGGGCCTTAAATTAATCATCTTTAGGATATCTCAACCACTGCGAGTATCTTCTGCCTCCACGAAGAATACAGATTTTAATTTAGATGCAGAAAGGTTATCAGGGTAGCTGAACATTAGTGCTACTCAAGAGTTAAGCAGTTGTCCAAAGAGCCTTGCATGTTCACCGGGGTTTATCCACACCAGCATGGAAACAGCAACACAGGAGATGCTTAATACAGCATCAAGAAAAAGCAGTGACAGTGAAGATGCATCAGCAAAAAACTTCACTTTGGATTTCAGCCTGGAGAAGAGAAGGCTGCGTGGAGACCTCATAGCAGCCTTCCAGTACCTGAAGGGGGCCTATAGGGATGCTGGGGAGGGACTCTTCATCAGGGACTGTAGTCACAGGACAAGGGGCAATGGGTTAAAACTTAAACAGGGGAAGTTTAGATTGGATATAAGGAGGAAATTCTTTCCTGTTAGGGTGGTGAGGCACTGGAATGGGTTGCTCAGGGAGGTTGTGAGTGCTCCATCCCTGGCAGTGTTCAAGGCCAGGTTGGATGAAGCCTTGTGTTGGATGGTTTAGTGAGAGGTGTCCCTGTCCATGGCAGGGGGGTTGGAACTAGATGATCTTGAGGTCCTTTCCAACCCTAACCATTCTATGATTCTATGATTCTGTAAGTAGCTGAAATGTATTCTCTGGCATGCAAGGGCTTGTAGCTGTCCCTTGCAGTACGTCTGCATCGTGCAACAGGGCATGACGCAGTCCTCTCTAGGCTGGTGATAATCCAAGCCAGGAAATCCATGTGTTGAAGAGCAACATGATGTTCATCAAACTTGTGACAGGTTGTTGTGCATGGTGAGGTTCTCATGCCCATTCAGTGCTGGCATTGGACTGCCAAACTAGCATAAATGGAGTTAAAACTGCTTCCAGATCTGAGTTGATGTGTGTTTACCTCTGGCAAAGCACGTATGGGCTTCTCCTTCATGTAACATACTTTCCTGGCATTGTTTATCTCCACAACATCCCCCTTAGGCTGCTGAGTGTTCTAGTGCATTTTAGTTTTGGATAAATCAAGCCACAATACAATTAGAGGTAGATGTAACTTTTCTTGCCCATGTTGCATAGACCTTGGCTCTGGGTACATTCTCGAGGGAAAGGAGGCTGGAGGCAGCCCATGATCTCATGCAGTAGATACATGTTTGGGAAAACTAGTGACGTTTGTTAACTCTAAAAGAAGGCAGACATACAGGGACAGAGCCAGGCACACACATTAGAGCCTAGGAATGAACTGAAGAATATGAGCAGAGTCAGTGAAATCTGAGGATCCTTCATAGCACTAAGGTAATCTATCGCTGCAAATACAAAGACGTTCTTCACTGCTGAGTTGCGCATGTGTGCTTTATGGTGTCAGCTCCCTTGCATTTCCTGACACACCTTGGCTGGATCTCTGGTTACTAATCTGCTGCTACAAGTGCTAGGATTCATTTCCTGAAATAAATCTTTAGTTTTCTGGCTTGAATGGTTTATAACCTTGCTTCTCTCTGTGTTCCAACAACATTAATTCTGTTGTAATGACTCCTGTAAAGATATAATTTGAATAGTAATGTTTTATCAGTTTTACTTTCGCCTATTTTCCAGAATAATCCATTCTGTTATCTCACTTTTACTTTTCAGCCTTTGAACATCTCTAAGCTTTAGTGTTTGTGCATAATGCAAAATCTTATTGCCAAAGGAAAAGCAGCTTCTATTTTTTTTAATTTATTCATAATTAAAACTCTCATGTTAGTGACAGTTTTCAAATCTGACATGACATTTTTATAATCTAGTTAATAGCTCCAAAGGTTTTTCTGCATTGCAGCCTGGGAATTATGCAAATTAAGATTAGGAGGAAAAAAAGCGTTGCCTCAACGTCACTTAATCATAAAGCTATGACTGAAGAATTATTATTGTTTTTCTCATAGGAAAACTGCACTCCAGGTTTTTTGCCAAAAGCAGGTGATAGCTCAGTACATTCTGCACTGTAAGAATTCGCCCTTTCCTACAGTTTGCTGTCACAGACAGAAAGATAAAACAATAGATTCACTGCCAGTGCAAATATACCTGGCCTTGGTCCAAAGCTGGTGTTGAAGTTAATAGAATCACGGAACAGTTAGGGTTGGAAAGGACCTTAATATCACCAAGTTCCAATGCCCCTGCCATGGGCAGCAGATTCTGTAATGGGCTTGGGATCAGGCCCTTTATAAATATAACTGGCTGCCATACTTCCCTCCAGTTTTTTCCATGCTGCTTGATGTTTTACACTGCAAGATCCTACATGCACAGACATGTCTGTGCACCATGTGCTTAGCCTTGGCTACTGGAGACTGAGTACTAAACGGGAAGTTCTTTCTCTATAATGACTAAATGTTTAATGTTGTGTCTCTACAGTTAATTACTGAATTCTTATCCCTATATTGAGTTGGGATTAGTGGACTCCCTCAGTGCAAGGGCAGCTATGAAATGCATCACAGGGGTAATCCATACATCTCATTTATCCCTTAGTAGAGATTCTCTTTGGCAGAGGCAGGCACAGACAGTTCAGAATCTCCACAGAGCTCTACCTGCAGTAAAATAATATGGTTTGATGGCACAAAGAGCTGGTAACTCAAAGATCCATGCTGCTCTGTCATACCATTGTATCAAGGGAGGAAGGGAGTACTGAGGTTTGGCCTTATTTTTTAAGGTACATAGGGGCAAAAGAGGAGAGACCTGTACTGGGGAGTCCCATAGCTCCCAGTGGAAAAGGATGGAATAAAGACTGAGGATACGGTATGGCCCAAAGGCACACAATATTTAGAAGACAGGATAATGCATTCCTTATGCACTGACTACAGCCAGCTCCACTGGATCTTTTCTATGAGTGAAAGTAAACAGTGAGATGAGTGTCTAAGCTGAGCAGCATGCCTAGAGCTGGGCTCCTGCAGCCAAATGATTTATGGCATATTTACTTTTCCTGGCCATCCAGCCAGCAGTCCCCTTTAAACTGCCATCATTACCGTGTCATGGGAGAATCTATTATTGCTCCAATCTCTCACTCATTTTCACTCTACTCTTCCTAATAATTGAGGGCCAGGCAGGATTCATCACACCGAGAGTTAGAATATCACAGAGTTCCTACAATGTCTGCCACTACCAGGTGTCTTTGGCATGCAAATGTTTTCCTTACACATGCCCTAGTAGCCCAAAATGTTCAGCTACCTGGTACCTGTATTTGCTTAGTGTCTTATGTGACATGGAGAACTGGACAATTTGTCCCACCAGGAATCTTTCCCAGACCTGTGCAGAAGAGCTCCTGCCATTGCAAGCCTTAGGGCACCACATAAAACTGGCTTGCTCCTTTGGGATACAGTATATGGGTTTTTATTTAGAGGACTTATGTTGCCACCTGATCAGTTATGTCTTCAGCCATAAAAGCTGACCCGAGGCTTGCTTTTTCCTGTCATTTCCCTTCATCAGAAATGAGTCACTGAGAGTGAAACATCAAAAGTAAAATCGGAGCAACACAGCGCACAGTTCGTGCGTACATGTGCTTCTAGCTGTAAAGGACTGCAGCTGAGCGCTATAAATTATGAAGAGATGGTACACAGAAATGGAGTTGCTCACTCAAACCCCACAATGATAGAGCTTAGGACTGTCCATGGGGAATGACTGACCACTGGGCTTGAGCCTGGACTCTGGCTAACAACTCCTGTTTAATCTCAGTAAGTTGCCTAATTCTATTTGGTTTTACCCTGTAAAATCTACTTGCATCCCTCAGGCTAGGATACCTCAAAAACAAAGAGAAGGTTGTAGGAGTAGTTTCTCTAAAGTGATGGGTTTCACCTGGGAGGGCAGCAATTTTCCTGAATTCAAAAGCATCTGTGTCTGCTTGTTGCAATACTGAGCTTCTTGATGCCTTGTGAGGACTATGTGCACAGTGCTCAAAGTAAAGCATATTTATAACATATATTATAATATATATTTGGGGAACCACCTTCTCTGACTGGACAATATCTCAGCTGTAAACCTTCCCCATTTCTTACATGTTTGCAAATTGTGCCAGGCTATAGAAGAACTATAACAGCTACACTAACAGCAAGGTCAATTCTACATGTGGGCTACACAGAATACAATGCATGTATTCATACTACTGTAAACTGGGCTCTAAAATATAAAAATTTTAATGCCTTACATTCACTAGCTTTGTAATAGTTTACAGTTATCTGATGGTGGAAATTACTTTACATACCAGAATAATTCTTATATAACTGAGAAATACCCTTAGCATCATTTATGAAGGTTGCTTAGCTGATATTTACAGGTAAGCTACAGTAAATCCAAGATGCAGCTTCAAACACAACTCACAGTATTTCCCTAAGATGTAACCTAATACTGTCAGGAAGTGTCAGCTTTAAACAAATAGCTCAACACAACACTGTACTAAATAAAGATTATGACAATCTAATGCTGATCTTCAAACTTGAGATCTTCAGGCACAACTGAATTTATTTTTTTTTTTACCTTTTTAAAATAAAAAGGTCAGCCAGAAAACCAGTATTTCTGAGGTTAATCAGTTCACAGCCCTCAAACATATTTTGCTATATGTTAAAATTTCACTACAGAAAGAACATTATGACCCTTTGTCTTGTTCAGCCAAGAGGTGAACAGGAAAGATGATGTAGCATCTTAGTACATCTTAGATGATGTAGCATCTTAGCATCAGTAATTTCACAGTTTGTAGGAAATCATCCCAAAATACTGCAAAGTAACACTGGGTTAGTTTAACGACAAAGTCCAGTCAATGCATTGTCTTTTACTGCATTTAACAAGATTATGTATCTTTTTTTCCTTTATACCCATCTTCTATGCTTTATTTTCACATACTATTAGTGTTATAGTGATAACCACAATCCCAAACTTAATCCCTCCCTAACTCTACCACAATTTCTTTCTCAATGGACAAAAGGAGTTAAAGGCGGCAGAGAAGGGAGGTGATAAGTCCCATGCCACGCAGTGGCTTGGTACCAGAATCAGAACCCAGGTCTCCTGAGTCACACACTAGAGCCTTATCTCTTAGATAACACTGTCATCAGAAATAAATTCCAGTTGCATGTTAACTGTCTGATGAGCGTACACTGGTTTGCAGAAGGGACAAAGCAAAGAGGCCTAAGCTTTCTTATCTTGTCATGACTACTCCTTGTCAGGGGAGAGATGTGTTGCCTTTGGAGATCAGTTTTTTACAAGGAGGGAAAGGGGTAACTAGTCCCCTGAGGAATGTGGATTTTGAGAAGAAAAATTCCTGATAAAGGGATCTGATAATTATATTTCTGATCCTCCTCCCCATCCCACTCAGGGGGGAAAGGAGTGAGCAAGCAGCTGGGTGGTACCTAGTTGCCAGATGGAGTTAAGACACAACTGGGTTGAAATTTAAAAGCAAGATAGGAGAGGAGGTGTGTGTGTGAAGGGGCATTCTAGGATGTTTTACAGGAACAACAGCTGGAGTTTTTATTTAGAAATAGGCCCAGAAGCACACTCACTGACCCATGTACACTGAAAGATCAATCTGTAATAAAATGAATACAGAAAATACCTGACTGGTATCCCTGGCTTCCCAGGATGCTACCAGACCAAGAGCATCAGGAGGTCAGTCCTAAATTTTGTGTGCTCTGATTACATTATCGGAGACAAAGCCTTCACCAAGATACACATCAGGTTCTCTGAGGTGAAACATATAAAACACAAAATATGGGAGGTTTTCTCATGCAGAACAGCTCTTCTCCTTTACCTGTGCCTCTAGGAACAGGGCCATTTTATAAAGCATTTTCATTTCAGCAATTAAGCAAGAGGTCTTACCAGCAGTTGGTACGATTGCCTTAATAAAAGTTCAAACATTCTTTGTCCCACTGCTTTGATCAGCAAATCTGGAATTATATCCCTATTTCTTCATGCTAAGTAAAAATTCATTTTCAGGTTTGTCCCACCTTCACTTGGATATGAGATGGCTTCCCTTTTGTCCCTGCTGTACTCAGGTTGTGGTAATGACTTGTGATTTATCACATCTTTATATATCACTTAAAATGCTTGTCTCAGGAAGATGGTATTTCTTAGAGAGGAAGAAGTATAATAAATTGCTAAGTACATTATTATGAGACATGGAACAGCTTAGGTAAATAATTAGCATCTTACCTCCTGTTACGACAAGGTATGAATCAGAGTTAACTTGTCATACTACAGAAAAAAAATTATTCAAGCATAACTTTAGATGTCCATGGTGGAGAAACAAATTACAGACCAGGCTCTTGTTTATTTTTTATTCTCCTGGCTCTGCAGCAAAGAAAATATGATATTACAGCTGACTGGAATTTCTGATGGAATGCAATGGGTTGTAATAAGTTTAGCAATTGAACTAGTATCTTCCACCACTGGAAAAAATAAAAGGCCTGCTTGAGCAAAAGCTATCATTTCAGTAATGTGTCATTACATTTCCATCTTTAGGGAGCTGAGCATGTATGCAGCATCTAGGTTCAAATGGCTGTGTAATGGTTGATTGCCTCCCGTTCCCCAGGCAAGCTGGTGTTCTGCTGCTGCTCTTACCAGCTAAATAATTGGGAAGTGATCTCATGCAGAGAGTGTTAATCTAATGCTTAGTGAGATTAGTGAAATAATTAATTGTATCCATTCAGGACCTAACTGGCTGGTTTAGAAGGGAAACTGCTGTCCCTTCAGAGTAGGGAAAGCACAGGATTGAAAACCACTAACTTCACCATAGATTAGACATGGATATAACAGTTTTTCCTATTGCATGTTGAGGGTGAATCAAGACACTTGTAGAAGTAAGAACAAAAGGAAAGCACTGACAGAAGTAACCGTCACTTGAAGACAAGAGCTGTGTGGAGCCTCAGCCTGCCAACAGTGGCAACAGTCCCTGCACCTTTACAAACAGCATTGATGGCCTGCCTTGGGCTGACAATGCCTGCACACAGCAGAGCAGTGCTGTGCAGGCTGCAATGGGTTCTGAAGTACTGCAGCTTCTCTGAACAAGGTCTGGTATGTATAATGCAGAATTTGGTCCTGACAGTGCAGACATGATCCCTGCAAGATGGAATACGAATCAACATAAAGCATCATTAGTACCTGGGGAATCGCATGGGGACTGTGCATTTCCAAAGGCATCTCACTACTATCCCTTTGCTTTCCGTTGGGGTATCAGAATGGCTGATGTAACCAAGGCTACCACAGCCCAAAAGTAGCAGGGAGAGCTAAGATTTTGAGAATTTTATATTTTTAGATATATGCTATTATTTCAAAATGATCATGCTTTAATTGTTCAGAAAACTGTTACTTAAATGTAAATTCAATGAGCAAAGGAAGATAAAAGGGGCATTCAAGGTACATTTGATTTGCATTGAATTAAAAAATTTAAATTATCTGTTCAGTTGAACTAGATTTTTAGCCTGTAAAAATGCTGTAGATTCTCGTACCTAACATGCAATAGTCTTTTGTGACTATTAGTAGTTTAATGAATAATGAAATTCTCTCACTATTTCTCTGATTTTACTGCATAGATTAAAAAAAGAAAGAAGCAAGAAAAGGGTCATACATGAGTAGTTGGGTTTGACTTATAAATCTTATCCAAACCACATTTTAATACTGAATAACAATAACAGTGACTCCTTAAGAGCCAGAAAAAGTGTTTCCAGTATGTAAAACAAGATAAGAAAAAAACATGTTTTGGGGTATAGGGTGGAGCAAGGCACAGGATGAAGAGAAATAGTCAAAAGATATACGTGGCCATGGAAAGTCAATGGAAAGTCAATAAAAGGTGGAAAAAAAAAGAAGTCAGAAATTGCCTGCTCTGATCCCATTCCTAAGACTGTCAACAAAGTTCTGTTTCTTGTGATTTCCTGAAGAGCTCCTGAAGAAGGCGTCTTACTGAACATGAAGATGCAACTTGTCTTAGCTTGGAGAATGATGCCTCAGTGTATACACGTACACACTTATGGATATGTGCTCTTGATCTCTATAGCAATGTCCAGAGAGTTTTTAACAAGTGTTCAAAATCTAGAACACTGTATGGTTTATGAAATATTTGATTTAGGTTACTAAATCGGCAGAACTCTTGTCTTGACCTTGTACGTGTCTATGGGTAATTCACTACACACGATTTCCTCTGTACTTGGGACTTTTACCAGACAGCACCAGTGGGCACCTTTTAAAACCTTTGAAAATAAGTCTAAAGCACTGATAGTGTCTCAGGGAGATACATCTTTTCTTTTTTTTTCAAAAGAATATTTGTTAGTTTTATAACTGAAATTTTATGTCTTCTTTTTTAATAAAAGAAGCAAAAAGCAAATGTTGTAGAGGTCTCAGTCCTCCTTAACTGGCATGAACATGGTCAGAGAAAGAAAGAAGGAAAGTGTAGAACTTTAAAACTACAGAGCCTTGGAAAGAAAAAGGCTAGACTCAGAACTATTTATAATTATTTAATTGGGACTCTTCAGTTAATGCTGCATTAACACTTTGCATAAACTAATCTCTGCCTCATAGAAGTGCTATTTTAAGCTATAAATCTCATGTTGCAATTTTCAGGATAAAGAATTTTGATTGTAATGATAGATCAGAGACTGTTGGAGAAAAGTGACACGAGACAAGAATGTAAAGCTGTGATTTTTCTCCCTGGTCACAGCTTTCCTCTTGCAGTATGCTCCATAGAATAATTAGCAAAGAGTGAACCTGCGATTAGATTAATCCTACAATTGATTCCAAAAGGTTCAGTGATTAAAAACAACTGTACAGGACCAACATTTAGAAAAAGAACCAAACACTATTTATGCACCAGTAGCTTTGTTACAAACAGGAAAAAAAACCCTCAAGCCAGAGGAACAAGCCCAAGGTTTAATTTATATAAATTGCAGCCACCTGCTCTCTCAATTTCCAAAAGAAAGCTTTTTTCTGCATGATGTAAATCCATTTCTCTTGCTAAAGGAATCTCTGGGAGTCTCATTCATTTAATCTTCCCTCTAAGGTTGCCAACCTTTCCCCTTAAACTGTATGCATTATTAGAAAATTAGTAAGTGATTATGTTCAACCAATCGACCATCGCCTGGCTCCAGACCACCAGATACATACACACATTAACTGCAGCAATACATGGAGAAAAGGTATACGGGCAGGGAATCCTGCTCACTAATGAAACATAGACTGTTAACACAGGGCACTGTACTAATGCCTGTGAAATGAAATTCTGACTTGCAGTCTGAGGACGTGTCAGTACATGCAGCCTTTTATGGCATCTCATTTGGCACTGAAACATTTCACAAGGTGAGTTTCCATTTGATTGTCACTAGCAAAAAAACCCCTGAGTCAGTTAAAATATAAAAAAGTCAGTGGAATTAATAGAAAGAATAGATTCATGCTACTAGTTAATAAAACCACTTAAGTGAAGGCTTACTTTGCTATGCTGTGTAAGAATAAACTTCTCCATTGTGAGCTAATTTTCAAAACCTAGTCACAAGGGACTTGCATGATCCACAGTGCTGCCCAGAGAACAAGATGAATACTTTTATCCTGCAATAGGTCATCTCTTGCCTCAAGCAAGCAAGTTTATCTTTGGTCTTGAACTGTTTGCAGGTCACTAGAACATTTCATTCTTAATTACTGGGCCAAATTCAACCCTAGTGTAGCTCCACAGATGTGTAGGAGAAATGAACATTGCCAACTTTAAAGAAGTCTCTGTAAGTACTTTCAAAATATTTTTCCAAGATACTTTAAATATCCTGTCTTGGAGGGACCACTTGACCCTTGAAGATGATGTATTTAGGAACCGGAGGATGCTGGACTAGCTCTGACAAATTTGGACATCTCTCTGTCACTTCCCATCTTAATTTATTGTAATGGAAGAGCAAGGTAAGAAAAAGATTGTATATACAAGCCATTGCTATTTTATGTCAACTGATACTCTCTGTGGCTGTTGCTCATGACTCAGATTTCTTTATTATTTAGATACTCTATTCCTTAAAAGTACTCAATAAGTGAATCATCGCCAAGTCTTTTACAATTTAAAACATGCTTGTGGCGGAATTGCCAGAATAAATTATTATTTCCCTCTGAGGTCTAAAATGTGCTATCAGTATTAAAATAATTATAGAAAGGATAAATGAAGAAAACACATCCTTCTTTGAATCTGACACTCTGCAATATGCCATGCATAGACAGTACATATATATAACTTTAAAATATCTTGAAATAACCCCTAAGCTTGCACAGAAATGTACATTCATTAAACAATGCACAGGAATCTTTACATCCATTAAACAATAACTGTACCATGACTGAAAGGAACTATCTGATCTTCTCCCTCAGTATGGCTTTGCCAATCACCTAATGTTACAACCAACATCAGGATGCATTATCTCTGGGAAAGCAGGGCTCTTGGATTTCAGTTATCAGAGATATTTAAGAACTGTCAGGGAAGGTTTGGGTAGAGTTGATCCTTCCTCAGGGTAGGATATAGGTCTAGATGATGTCTTGAGCTCCTTTTTAGATGTATTTTCTATGATTGTCTACAATTCCATGAGACATTGCCCCTGAGGAAAAGCCCTTAGATTGACATGCTCTATCATTACTAGATAAAGTGGAGAATAAAAATCTCTCAATTGCTGTGCCAGGGACACACTGCATCAGCATGTGCAAGAGGCTCTTGCTGCTATCATCAAAGCTCAAACAAGAGCCAAAGCTGCTCCGTGGCTGCCCTACTAGTGTGGGTTAGTAGAGGTCACCCCAGTGCTCTGTTCCAATTTCACATAGAGAGCTTATTTACATTCCTCCTTTGCAGAGAAAAAGAAAGATACATGTTCTGGAAGCTATGAACAAAGAGAAAAACAATGCCATACAATCAGTACTGCTGCCATCCACCATTCAGAACTATGATATAATACATTTCTGCCCAGATGTAGTCTCCAGAGTTGGTTTTCCACCTCTAGTTTACCTCATGGTTTCCAAACTTTCACCTTCATATTTTTGATCCATTTACAAAAGAACGTTTCTGTGTGAAAGCAAACTGCTGTATCTGTGACAGGTCACTACCATGTTCCTGTCTGGTCTCTCCCTTATTCTGCAAACTTATGTCTTGCAGCTGAGCTAGAACTTTTCTTCTGAATTAAAGAAAAAGAAGTCCTCTGTCACACTTTTTGGAAATGAGTCCTCCTGTAAATAGCATTCTTATTCCTTCCTCGAAATGGCTGCTGCATGATCACACTGTAGGACAGGGGTGGGTTCAAAAATACTTTTAAAAAATGCATCAATGCCATCTATTTGCTACCTGGCAGCCTCTGCAAAGCAGCAGCTGGATTCAATCGTAGTTCTAGCAGACAGCACTCAAGAGAAGAGTCAAGATCTCAGCAACCATAAAAGCTGAATTCAGTCTGTGCCTGCAGGAATACCAGTGCCCAAAGACCAACCACTGCAATGTGGCAGCACAGGGATGTTTACCCTGGTGCGCTACACTTTGCCCACTTGGGGAGCTCAATTGCAGCATCAAAAGGGCTGAAACAGGAGCTTTGCATAGTTTCAGTACCCTGCTGGAGAAACTACACCCAGCACATTTCATCCCTGGATGAAGAACACACTTTCATCTATATCAGTGGTTAAACTGAATGAGGAGCAACCGTTTATATCCTCTGTGATGTTACGCCTTACCAGACTTTGTCACTAATGTATACATGAAGGATCTGTTGCTCTTTATTAATAGAATCATAGAATCCTTTAGTTTGGAAAATACCTTTAAGATCACTGAGTGCAACCTAGTACTGCCAAGTCCAAAGCTAAACCTTGTCCCTAAATGTCACATAGGTAGAATGCAGAGCTAATTCAGTCAAAGCTGGGATTATATAGGAGTATAAGGAAATGAAATTACAAGTATAACTGCAAGCCTAGTGATTAATCTCTGGAATCATACTGAAGTGCAGATGATCTAAGAAAATAGTGCTGTGAGCTTTTGGCAAGAATCAAAGTTACTGTTTTTGCTGGAGTGCAGAAAATACAGAAATAACAATGGCTTAAGTCAAGGTGTTTTTTCCCTTTGTTGCAGAGGTGGGGGAATGTGTGGGAGATGAGAGCTGCTCATCTTGATCTGCTTTTAAGTCAGCCCATTTTACACTGACTTGAAATTGTGCTATTTGGTCAGTGATAAGTGATCAATTCCATTTATTTCTTTTAATGTCTCTTGACGGTAGTGCCTCTACATTTGCATTTTAATTAAACCTGATTACAAAATATTAAAAAGCTATTTGCTAAGATTATCATCATTAAATAAAAAAAGTATCAAAACAACATCAGATTAAATACTTGGTGTCGTGATTTACCAGCGAACGAGTACCTGAGGTCATACTCCTCCCTGCTGCAGATGGGGTTCATTCCTTCAGTCTGTGGAGTTCAGTGTGAGCCTGCCCACATATCATCCTAGGTGGCCTCATGCAAACTGTAAAGTGCATTTTAGCATCTGGTAAGTGGTGGGTTACACTCTGACTTGTATGTACTTCAATATTCTCATTTATGTTGCATATTTGTTCTTTGTGGGTAATTAATCTGATTTATGAACTGATGTTAATGTACATTATTTACTTGTGTAAACTCAGAGTTTTTGCTACAATGCCTAACAGTAATTAGGTATGGGAACCCTCCTGGTTCTTCTAAGAAATGACTAAGGAGTCTAAGTTAAATATTTGGAGGAGTGGGAGTTTCTATTGGAATAGATGCTGCATACACTGAAACCAGCAGTGGCCTTGCTGATGGCTTATTTAGCAGCAGGATTTACGATGATGCCTGGATGTACTTAGAATCAAAATAATACAGTTAGCTTGAAAATAAAATCATTTATTTCTGAGAGAAAATGATCACAATTAGAATTGTGAGCTGACACATCCCTCTTATTCTTCCTCCTTCAAATGTTTTTACCAACACTTTTGTGACAATTTCTCCCCCTTTTTCCAGTTTTTCACAGTGTTGGGATTAAATTTTGGCAAGAATTTTACTCAGCTGTTTCTGATTTCTCGACAAGTCCTTAATGGTGTAATTCACCCTTTATATAAAATCTTTAGTGTTTCCAGTTCCTACAAAAACAGATAGAAATTTTGAGGGCTAGAAGGTAAATATGCTAGTCAAATTCCCTTCAGCACAAGCCTGTGTAACTTGGATACTGCAGTTCCACCCCAGTGAACATCTCATTTGCAGCCCATGCCACAACTTCAGATGATTTTTTTAAGAGCAAAATAAAAAATAACTGTAGGTAATGCTAAACAACTTACCATCAATAGAGCAGGATGAAGAAGGAATGTTAAAAGCAAGAGTGTTTCCTTATTCATGCTGGGATCTAGCACATACCAGATACGTGTATGTGTTAAAAGAACAAAACACGTTTGCTTGGATTATAAGATACTTGCCTTCTGTTTTACAGATGTTATGCAGAAAGACTGAAGAAGCAGCTATAGCTCCGTGAGGCATTATATTCTCATGTTCCGTCCCTATTCCCTCAGGGCTTTCATATTTGGCTGTTGAATTGGAAAAGACAACAATCTCATGTAACTATAAATACCAGTACAATGCAGACGATAGTAAGAAAAGGGACAGATAGTAAAATACAGAAAACCATGGTGAAAATCATGCAGCTGGTGTAGAAATGAATGTTTTCAATTTCTCTCAGGATTTGCTTTAATTATCTTCATAATGGCTCAATCTCCATTTGATTTTCAGTGACTTTTGAACCTTGAGCATCCAAATGTTACAGTCAAAATATTTACTACTGAAGAGACCAGTTCCACTGCCAGCTAGAGCAGAACCTAATCTTCTTGTCAGCCAACAGCGTGGAACGATGTCCTACACCCCAAAACACTGTTCCTTTGGAAAGGACAGGACTGGTGGTGAATACGTCCTGACTGAGCACTGAAAAAGCACACCAAAAATATTGTGCTAATGCAGAAAAACCACCTTTGTGGGGCTAGCACTGATACTGGAGCTCTGCTCCAGAGAGAGCTGTATTACAATGGTGAGCAGAGCCACAATACTTCAATATCCACACATATAATCTGTTGAACTCAGTGATACAATTAGGCTTCATTAGCCTATATTGGAAATCTCAGTTTTTGTGGATAGAAGGTGTTGGAAAAAAAACAAATGACTAATTTTTAATTCACACTATTATGCCTTTCGGTTGCAGCACATATGCTACATAAGAACAGAGTGCAGGGAGACTTCAGCAACACTCAGCTGCAATAGCATATGCTAGTGAAGACTTGCTTTATTGTATTTCATATTTCAAACTTGTCTTGCAGCTTTGAGTCAGCTTCATGTGTATGAGTCTAATCTCACTGGCAGTTTTATAGTCAGGAATAGCATCACAGAAGCCAGCAAAAGTACATAAATGTAAAATTAGGATTTCTTAGATTCAGCATCAGATCTACTATTTGTTGAATTCAGGTATGAACATTCAAAAAGGTAAAAGGCATACTGATCAGTCATCAACTTCTTATTTGAAGGTACAGGTTTAAGAAAAAGTTAATTACAAATATATTGTAAAATACCCACTTTCAACTTCTATTCCACTTTGCACAACAGGGGGAAAGTGCAGAGGGGGAAAGTATTCCAATCATCTAATCCCAGGTTAAGCATTTCTTACATAAGGATTTTAAGGCCAAAGAAAAGAACCCTCTGTTGTTCAGCACTTCATGGGATTGTACTGGAGGCAAAGGACAGGTCTCTAAGGAGACTCTACATTGGGAGACTAAGGTTTGTATGTCACCATCTCGGAGATGCAGTTCTCATGCTGACATATGCTATTAGGAAAGCAGTGGTACTCCAAATCATGTTCATGAGAAGGAAGTTTGAGGAAGACTGCCTCAAAAGAGGTACAACTGCGAGATGAAATGGACGTGATCTTAATGCAGGCTGGGGATACAAGTTTACCTTTGTTTTTAGAAGCAAGAATGATTAATGGAGTACAAGCATAGGAGACATGAGTGAACTTTAACAAACTGTAGCACGCAGAAAGACATGATTTGTGAGCTGCATTTTCTCTGTGGGCCTTTCCCATCTATGCACCATAAATATGCACACTGGCTACAAAATGAGATGGTAAATTCTGTCCTGGCCTTAAAAACTCTGATCCTCCTCTCTGTCTTGCCTGTCTGTGCATGTCTCACCCTCTTCTTTGGATAATTTATAGGTGTATCCTCTTTATAAGCTAGTCTTGAGGGTAGAACATAAGAACTAATAGTTGCACACTGTGAATGCCGATGAACTGCAGAACCCAGCTGCCATGCAAACATTTCTTATTCTACTAGTGTAATCTAGGTAGGGCAGATGGCAATTTTAACACCTACCCTGAGAAAAGAGCAGCTTTTAGCTGCCCTGAGGGGCAGATCAGAGATTAAGTGACATCTCAATCTCTTGTTCCTTTGACTTTGTCTCTCACTCTGTGTAGAGAAGCTGACCTCTCCTGTATGCAGCTACTTGAGCAGACTGTAGCAAGGACCGGGAAGCAAGGCTCTGAACCCATGTATCTCTCCTTCTCGCCTATCTGCAGCAGTTTAGCAGTCTCTGTTCCCTATTCAGGAGCTGTAACCACTGAACAAGGCATGACAGAGACATGGAGTGTGCTTGCACTCCCCCTAAGGTTCCTAAATAAGCCTGGAACAATAATGTTTACAACAGTATTTCCTGCTTACAGGTTTGTCCAAGTGTCACAGTTTGTAAATCTAGTTGCATTTTAAGCTCTCTTTTTTATCCCTGTTGGGTTTTGGCTGTAGGCATAGCCTGTTGTGAAAATCAGCCCCTGCACCCTGGGGGCATTTTTCATCCAGAGACTGCTTTTGCAGAACAGCAGCTGGAGTGTAAAAAGCCAGTCTTAACTCCAAAGAGGTGATGAGATCCAGCCTTCTGGCAAATGTGCATCTCAAGAGAGAGCTAATTGTGCTACCAGCGAAACAGAAACAATTCTGGCAGCCTGCTCCTTTCCTGGGTGAACTGTGAAATCCAGGGAAGAACTGACAAAGTGGAAATGTTAGCAATGCAGGTCAGCAAGAGCTGCAATAGTCATCCCAATTACCATCAGGGAATGCTGCTTCTCAGGTAACAAGATTGATGTAGTTTTGTTACAAGAAACTGCCCTTCACTGACTTGACCGCTGTAAGACTGTTCTTGAAAATATGCTTTAGGATGTCCAAAAGGAGCCCATCCCTGTTAGTTTATTCTAACCTAAGTCAGCACAGAGCCTCACTGACTTCCAGTTATAAATTTAGAGCCTACAGTGATTTAAAAACCAAATCAAGCAAATACTGATTTATTACTGTTTCTCAGAGCTGGAGTGAAGAAATTTCTAAATGAAAAAAGGCTTTTAAATCATCAAGTGAAAACAGGAATTTCGGCATAAAAAATATTCCGTTGTTTTTTTTCCAGGAAGGAATAACCAGGAAAATAATCTCTTCCTTCAAATATAATTGTAATTTTTAATCCAGCTAAGCAGGAGCACAGGACCTATTCAGATGGAAGGCTTTTTCGTCAATAGATTCTAAACTAGTTAAAAAAAAACAAAAAAAAGAACTCTTTGATCTTAAACTGTAGATAAAAGTTAAACCCACAAAGCAGCTGAAAGGAAGCAGAACAATCAATCATTCCCCTACTTCCCAAATGCAGCTAATTGCCTCCAGCACCATCGTAGCACTATGGAACAAAGCAGAAGTCAAAAGCTATTTAATGTCAACACATCTAAACCCTAGCAGTGGTTTTCACCAAATTATTAGAAAGCAATTTTCTTTAATTCAGCAATAGAATGTGCATCAAATTTCAGCCTTACCTAAGCTTTGGGAATACACCAGGAGAGTAAATGCCAACTCTGGTTCCACTGAAAGCATTTTTACTCTTGGGTTTCAGAGATAGCTCTGTTTCCTGCATCCACAGAGACCTGGTTCTTCAAGGGCATCTAGCACTCAAAGTAATTCTATTACAATTGGGCTTTCTTTCCCTTCACATGATCTAAGTATTCCAGTAACAATGTATGGGCAAGCCGAATGTTTGAGTTACAGCACAACGAAGTTTTAAACCTGCTGTTTTCCTTCCTGCCATTCAGAGCTACTTACACAATTGGCTTTAATTATATGGTCAGGGAATAGAAACTTGGAAGCCAGCATATCTTACATACTTCTGGAAGCTAGCATATCTTACATACTTCCCTCATATCTGATGTAGTAAGTGGCATTGTATGCCCTTGGCGCAGTGCAGTGGCAAGAATAAAATCCACTTCCATGTGCTTCCAGAGTCAAAGAATATTTTGGCCACTGGAAAAATCCTTGCCCATTACTTGCATATATACTTGGTAGATATTGTAGGTTAACTGAGATTTCCACAGGGAAATACACAACCAACTTTTGCCAGGAAGGGGCTGGGAAAGGGAGCCAAATGAAGAGAACTATGGTGCCTAAGGATTCATGTCTTACTTTCCACCAGGCTGGAAGTTTCCTGTTCTATTCAATCTTGAAGTACATGAGGAAGTTTTGAACTCTAAGGCAATGTGAAAGTCTTCAGCTCTTCCTGATGAAAAGGGTATACATTGCCTTGAAAATGCAAATGTTTCTGCACCATAGAAAAATCAGTTTCTGCCCGCTCCTATCAGATCCACACTTAAAAGCTCCAAATTTCTCCCAGCAGAGGGCTATGAGATGCATACAGCACTTCTTAGGCAGTTCATTACAATGTTTTTGTAACCAGCTGTGACTTTCACCCCAGGGACATATATGCTGTACTATGAAATGGAATGAGAATATATGTTTAGCCAGGAATTTTCATTGTACACAATAGTTCAATGGCCATTTTACATTTCCAACTTCAGGACTTTCCTTTCAGTATACATTGCGCAAGCACCTGCAGCTGTGTTTAAAGCAGTTAGGTTTCACACAGGCAGTCTTTGTTCTCAGTTTTGTTTTAAGTACGAAAGTAGGTTCTGGGTATATAAAATGTACCTAATGTATCAAAAGATGGCTATTATTTAAAAGCAGAAGTTTCCAAATGACATTTTCACAGCGTAGAATTAACTCCTTAGCTATTTCTGACATTAGATCATGTTTTGGAGACACTGCAGTGACTGCCTTTTGAACCAATAATGATTCTACCTCACTGAGTCCAAAGCCTAGTGTAGGACAGCCTGTGTGTGAGGCAAAGGGCAGGAGTTACAACATGCTCTCCTGTGGTTCTCAGTGTACTGCATTCTAACTACCAGCATGATATTCTTCAGACCAGAGTACGCCATTTCATTAAAAGGATACTAAAGATGCTCTTGTATCTTCCTCCTCTTTGAAACAAATCTAAATTACATCAAAAGCCAGAGGACAAGTAAAGTCTCCTCCAGTAGCACTGAACTATGTGTCAGAAAACAGATATTAGTGTCAAGTTTTGGAAAAGTTACTAAGCAACAGAAAAAAAATGGGATCATGCCCAACAAAGTCTTACAAATTCAACTGGAAGTCCTCATTACACTGGACACTTCAGTTGATACAGTATGCCTCCTAATCTCTCTTCTCTCCTGGAGTACCTTAAATGTCACCCCTCTCCTCGGCCAGCTCACTCATCCTCTATTCCCACACTCACACCCTCTGTGTCTCTTGTATTTGTCTGTGTTTATCAGCACCTCACTGTGACCCCCAGGAGGTGAATTAATGGTGTCTCCCTCTGTGCCAAGGGAAATGCAGGTGAAAAGGGTAATGATTGCCATGGCTTGTGTTGGTCACGGTGTAGATCTTGGTTTAGAGAGCATGTCTGAGATGTATTATGCTCTCTGCATATAAATATGGTACAGAACAGTAAGTCTCTGAGGGTAAAATAAGGATACAGCTGTGAAAATGATAGGCACATCCAGACTTCACAGGAAATTGCAAAACTATTACTGCAGTTTTCCACTGCAGAAGTGATAGGCCCTAAGGTACCTCAACTATTACTGGTAACACTGGGGAGCTACTGCAGCCCTGTTAGGGTGATGTGGTTGAGAACAGCCCAGACAGTGGCCAGGCAGGCTGTGAACCTGCACATTTAGAGGTGGCCTTCCAGAGTACATTGAAGTTTTGAGAGGACATCACACAGTAGAGCAACAGCAAGAACCCCGCAGAGAAGACTGTCTCACGGCACAGTCTAGGACAGGCATCATGAACAGCTCTCTGAGAGTGGATTCTTTCTCTTTAGGCTTTGTTTGAAGCCCCTACAAAACGCTTGGAATACTTAGACCTCTGAAAGGTCAAATATACGTCACAGGCTTCCCTCAACAATTTCAACCACATGAGTGCGCAGGGTAATATTCCTTAACACAATTAATTAATCAAGATGAACAATTAAGATTATTATCAAGATAGAGATCCTCCACAGTTTTCTAGGGGACAAAAGAAGCAGAATTGGTTTTGCTCTTTCTTTTTTGTGTATATATGTGTGTGTGCCACACTAGGCTTTACAGAATTTATCAGGTTGAGAAGGCTGATAAGATTGCAGTGATTTTTTTCAGTTTTGTACTTCAAATTCCACCCTTTTTGCTGAAAAAGGAAGTCTCTTCTGTCATTAATTTTCACACATTTTTCCAGAAATGTGATGTCTCTTTAGCACTCCTCTTTTGTTGTCATATTACAAGTCTAATTGACATTTCTGTCAGGCCTAGGGGGCATGGCCAGCTTACACTGTTCTCAGCACATACTTACCAATAGCGTCAGTAGGGGATGTTCACAATGATTGAAGACAAGATATTAAAAATTGAAGCTAACAGAATAAAACCACTTAAAACTTGCTTCAGCATCCTCTGACATCAACGAGTGTCTTTTGACTAAATTCAGCAGACTTCAGGTCAAGCTCATAAAGCATCCTCAGAAGGATGCTTAGTGTCTTTAGCCCTCAGGCAATATAATAGGATGTGAGAGAAAACTTCACTTTCGTACAGTTAGTCAGCTACGTTCGTATCTTTTTACTTCCGTATCTATGTACTTTGGTGCCTGGAGACTGCCACATCATTCCCCTTCTCTGAGTAGCTCATTCATTCAATGGGAGAATCAAACTGGTATGCCTGATACCAGTCAGCTCCCTCCTTCCCCTTACACTGATTTTGTACTTTATCCCACAGCATTAAAAGAAGTGCTATCACTCATCTGTCCTACTAATGTAACAAACGAGAAGTGCACTTCAGAGGAAACAAACACCTTCAGGAGTTTAAAATGCCATTCGTATCTATGTTGCAAGAAAAGACGAACTGCATTTGAGATGAAGAGCTAATGGTAGGTCAAAGACCTTGGGCTCAGAGGAAGTGCTGGTTTTGCCCTACATTATACTATATGTTACTCTGCAAATCCATGAAATACAAAGGTATTTGCCTTGCAGAGGATAATCAAGTAGCTAAATTAGGGTTCACTTCACCTCCAGCACCTTCATATACTTGTCAGAATTCCCCTGACATGCATCCCAATGTGCTGATTTAAATATATTCATAAACATATGATTATTTATAGAATAAAGATATGCTCCTATTCTGGACAGAATGTTTTTCAACACAGGGACAGTCCTCTTGTATTTGTGTATCATTTATTTTAGCTGGATCATGAATGTAACATTGACAGCAGACACTGCTACAACAATAAGTGAAATTATCATAATGATAACCTTGACGAATAAAAAGCTCCAACTGTTTTTTAGGGTTTTACTAAAAGACTATTTGAGTCAGTGGGAAAACTGCCACTGACTTCAGTGGGTGTCTGCATCAGAGCCCTCCAGAGAGATCCATTTCCTGGAAGAAAACCTAGCAGATCTGAACACCAATATCCCTCTGGAAGAAAACCTAATAATAACTTCGAAAGGCCTGGACTTCCATTTCATCACAGATTTGGCGAGACACTCTGTTGCTTCCTCTCTACTGCAAATATTTAAACACATGCACTATTTTATTATTACTCCTCTTTCTTTTTTTTAATTTCCCTGCTCAGGCTGTATGCCCCAGAGGGATCAAAATAGAACAGGAATAAATGACAGCTTATTAAAAGAGGAAAGGGAAATATTCTCCTGATTACTTCTTTACTTCTTACACTTTACTTGTTATACCTTGCTTTCACAGCTCTTAATGATCAAGTTCATGAACTGTAAGGCACTCACATGATATTGCTGACCTAATTTTTGGTCAACAATACTTTGCTGTATAGGGTCTCATAGCACAGCAACCTCTTTCAGTCGATATGGGCTGGAACTATAATAGGTTGAACATCAACCAGCCTAAATGGAAAGTCTGTCAGCAGACAAAGCCCTGTACTGAAGACGGAATGGACTAGAAGGAACAGAGTGAAGCATAATTAAATATGCAGGAGCTATTTTTGAATCTATTGAAATAGAAGAGAATTGAATGGAAAAGACCCAGGAGAGATTTAGTTATGTTAGAGATGGACAAGAGAAACTGCATATCAAAGTTTTGGACCCAATCATGGTATGTTTGAATTTTGAAAAAGCTCAAGACCCTACAGGCCCATAATTTGGTTTGATGGCAGCTGCAGCCATGAGACCTTCAAAAAGAAAAGTGAGTAAAGAAATAAGTGTGAGTTCCTAGGGGAATATATAAAATAAAAATTACAATATGGAGAGACATGAAGAAGGATACGAAACTGCCTTCTGAAGATCTTTGCGTAACTATAGTAATATTTGCATCTTTAATGTCCTAGTACTGAGAAAGCAGCTATGATCTCTATGATCTCTACCTGGGAAATACTAAAATAGCATAATGGTTTTTACCAGCCTGTCTGACACCGATCTGTGAACTTTGCAGATTACCTATGGTTTCTGATGTCAGCAGCAATGGATTAATCCAATTGTGACAGACAAAATGACATGGCTACACATAGAAACTGGCTGCCTGGTCTGAGAATTTCATTTTGATGTGAATTTGCTATCCCTTCATTAGTATATAGCTGTACCCCTATTACTGAACAAATGCTCAGTTCAGTGCTAGTCATGGCTGAGCTACTTCCAACAGCTTTAAACCAAACTGGCTGTATGTGTTCTTGTGCTTTGCCTTAATCTTTGAGAACATAAGTATGACTGTAAGAAGTTCTTTTGGTCTCAATCCAGTCCGACAGGCAACTTCTAAGCTGTAACACATTATCTCCAAGCAAAGTGAGACTTGCACTGCATAGAACAGCCAACTGCAAATTAGAAAGTGTAAACCGTGCTCTGGAAGAGTGACACTGAAGTCAGCATCACTCCTTTCCAGTACAGTCCCTGTATAAGCAGGGACTGTATAAGCAACTGTAAAGCAGAATTGTCCAGCACAGATTTCTGTGTATATGTGACTGAAGTTTCTTCTAAACTGGTTGTTCAGGCTGGGATCCAGCTTAAACCATTAGCCATCCCCACTGTCAAAAGAGAAAGAGGAAGGTAACTCTGAAAGATTGATTATTCCTGTGTTTTAGAAAGCTGCTACTGGCTCTTGCAGCAGGCTGAGTGATGTGCTCAGATGGTGTTTTTGGCTGTCTGAAGCTGAAGTTAAAGAAGTTAACATCACAAATTTTCTGGAAATCTGGCACCAGTGTCTCTCCTCGGTTTATGCTCCTGTTCATGGAAGGACTTCCTTGGGGGTCACTGAAGACAGCACACAATGAATGCCGAGCTAAGCAAGAGGACAAGTTTTTGCCAAGAACCAAAGCCAGTGTATTGTGTTCAAATGAACTCTTGATTATTTTTTTTTCCCTACGATTCAGTCTTTTTGTACTTTTTGAATTGAATTCTTCTTTCCAGCTTCACACACATAATTCAATTACTGGTAACCTCTGTGAGTAAAGACTTGCAAAAGCAAAGAATTATAGATCAAAGGACTTGAACTCAATTTTCTGGATTTTTTTTTTGTTTGGAAGACTCATGGAACTAAACACAGGCATTTAGGAACATGCTGGTTAGTTATTTCTTGTTCAAAGGATCTTCATCAATTATACTCTTAGAGGTATTTGGATGAACCATGAAGTTTGTAGAGTTCATTCCAGATCATAATTGACAAAGGAAGAAAAACTATAAAATCATCTTTCCTAAGGACAGTAAGTAAAAATGGCAAGCACTTAATTTTTCTTTTTATAAACTATTTAGTAATATTTATATAATGATTGTCCAATTCAGCTACTGTAACATTCTTTAATAACTCATAAAGTGTATTTTATGCCAGCCATGAGATTTAATGGCATCACAGTGGGAAGGAGATCTATCTTGACGTGTAGCTTCTGAAAGCAATGGGCAAAAATGAAGCTGAGAGTTTCAGAAGGGAAAAATATTCTTTTTATTGAGGTAAATGCTTTCTATCAGCTTCTTCATTTGTGTACTGTAGCCAGGCAGCTATTATATGCAATTTGAGTCTGTCAGTTGAAAAGCATGATGCATATTAGAGTGGTAAAAGGAGTTGTGAGCAAGTTAAATTTAGACCTTATTACCTGCATTATGTTAATGCTTCTAGGTGCTAACAGATTGAAACCATCCTGATAGACTCTGTACAAGCACATAGCAAGACAGAAGTCATTCAGGGCATGGGCTGAATCAAAATAGACAAGAGAGAGAAAGGGTAGGAGGCTTGGGGATGAAAGCAGAGCAAAATAAAGGAACTGGCAGAGCCAAGGGAAAAAATGGCTTATGATATTTATGGCAAAAATATATTTCACCTGTAAGTGAACATTTGTCAAAGCTGTAAAATGTTTCATGAGCTGTATTCTTCTCTAAGCATGTGAGAGAGACAGACACCAGTTAGTGTAGACCCAGGTTCAAATCTGGTCCTCAAGGATTAAAAGACTTGGATCTCTGGTCTCCCAAAGCATGACCTAATGACCAAGCTGCTGTTGCTCCCTCTCCCCGAAGATGTTTCCCTGAAGCCAAATCAGCAAGGCTTTTCAAACATCATAGGGTTTTGTGCCATAGGAAAAAGCTTTTCAAGACATCTCCCACCAGGAACATCAACCTGCACCCCCAGAGCCCCCTTTCTGATCGCAGCCACATGGACTAAGCAGTCTTATTCTTCAGAAGCACCTTTCCTGTTGTTTTGATTTTTCCTAACCACTGCCTCCTTTGGAGCTAAGTTTTCTACTCTGACCATATTAAGCAAATAGCAGCAAGTTTGTAAACTTTTCTAAGTCCATGCACAGAGACTCTCTTTGTTAAGAGTTAGAACTATTGGTAAAACAGCTCACTGGCAGCTCTAACTGGAGTTTAACTCAATATGCCTGGCACAACATCTAGCAAGAGTTTAAAAGAGAACCTCAAAACAAAGCTTGATTACTTTGTATATTACCCAGATCAACCAATAACAAACTCTGAGCTCTGAAGTGGCATGATCATAACTTGAAGATATGACAAAGGAGGCAGGGAAGAGAAAACCAATACTGGTCTACTGATTACGGTCATACACTGTTTTATTCATAGCTAAATACTTTCAGAGAAAGATTTAATACAAGGAGACACAGAACATGTATGAGGGTAGATACCAGATTAGAAGCTGACAAACTCCATCATACCATGGCTTTAATTGTTTGGCTGATCTAGAATTTCCATTTTAATGTCCTGAAAGGTGACTATTGCATGGTGACAGACAACAGAGAGTGTTCCCACGTTTGAGGATCTGGAATGGCTGTCATCACACAATGGTTCAAGGCTTCTCTCCAGCCTTGCATTGCAAGGATGTCAAAAAATACCCCCCTAGGAACAGCCTAATTCCTCACTGCAGCAGCAAACAAAGTGCTGTCATTTTGGTGAGTTTTGTTTTGAAGCTTATACAACAGCTGATGGCATGCCTAAAGGAAGGCAAATATCTCTGAACTGTCTATGTTTCCCCACAACTCCTTACATTTCAGCAGAAGAAAAATTCAATCTTCTTTCCCTGTCCCCTTTCCAATTGTATCTGTGCTCCCTGGATACCTGCAAGGCTGTTGGATGTCACCACAGGGTAAGTTGTAAAAATAGATGCATCAGGACCATTTTTCTATGGCAAGTTCACTTTAAGAGTGTGTTCAACTTTACCAAGCTTAATAATGGCAAGAGAAAAGTCTCATGAATACAACGCTGGGCTGTATCTTGGATCTGTCAAGGAGAATCTACTTTCTGCAGTGTTGTAGCACAAGGATGGATGGAAAAGTGATGTGCAACATTTAAGTGTTAATGCTTAAGCGTTGATATTTCGCTACATTTCTCCACCTTGTCTGACTTTGTTGAAAGCTCTTGATAGAAAAGCCAGCTTTGGTGGATATACAGCAACCAGCTCTGTCCCTTCCTCTGTCTGATAAAATTGCACCTGGCTTGTCATGGTCACATTCTAACTTTCCTGTTTATATACAGAAATGTGTCATCAAGGAAAGCTAATGGCAGTCTAGTCCCAAGAGAACAATAAAGTATGAAACCGTGGTTTTAAAAATAACCTCCTTTTCCTGTAGCTCTCAGGAAGATGTAGGATTTTCTAGTTTTCTGATGAAACAATCTGAAATTCCAGACACCTTCATTCTGCTAAGGTTTCCTTTGCATACTCAATTGTCTCAAGCCCTGCAGAACTCCCACAGACATTAAGCAGCTCTAACTACATTCACTCATCAAACCACCCAGCTTGTTTCTGGTTGCACTTGGATGCCTGAGGACAGCAGGGGGAGAACAGAAGACAAGATGCAATTCCAGAACATTGCCAGTTCTACACAGGAAAACATTTTTCCACAATTAAATGCTGATAACAAAGAGAGAAGCCTTAAACTGGACAGTAACTTTCCTTCCTTTTCAATTCATCTTCCTAGCTTGTTTCTTCATTTTCCTAATTTATTTAAGAACTGAGTTACCAGAGTTAAAGGGGTCAAATCAAGTGGTCAAATCAAGACCATGAACACTGCACTCAAAACAATCCTGTAAAGCAAAACATCTGAAACTGTCACAGCAGCTGAAATATGTGCCAGCATCAAATGAGTGACATAGCCAAGATGAGTACCAAGAGCACTGCTTTCCAATTTTCTATAGCAGGTTATATGGCCCCTATTCATATAAAGGCCTCAAAGACTTTATGTATCCTCACAACATATTACACTATGAAGAGTGAAGAAATATTTCTCCATTCATTAAGGCAGAGAGGGACTGAGACACCAAACAAATGTAGAATATATGTAGCCACTTCCCACTGAAATGGCATTAAGGGAGAATCAGAACAAGTAATATGCAAGTAACATGCTTACATTATTTGATTACCTGTGTTGCTATTACCAAAAATATTTACGAAAACACACTAGGGAAAATCAGTCTGAGCATCTTCTGCAATATGAGAGCTCAGCAAAGGTACATCAGAGCATGTACCAAATGCATTCCTTCGTTTGGTGTGCCCCTGACCCTCTGCGTTCCTTAGTGACTGATTAGTATTTATGCAAACCACCACTTCAATTAGAAACCCAGTGGGATTAATTGGATGGAAAAATACTGGCAATGGAGCAGATAAAGGGGAAAAAGAAATCAAAGAGAGCTTTTCTCTCTATTGCTGCTGAAATAATGCAGGCATTGCAGGTTTAGTATAGGGATGTACCCCCTAAAGTGTTTCCAAACTAATAACCTTTGAAACGGATTTGCAGCCTTGGAGAGGCAGCAGGGATACACAAGGGAATAAGATTTGATTTAAGATGAACACTGGCTCATGCACTCATTAAAGTAGGCTGCTCTACAACAAAATGTCACAGGGTCACATCCAACCTGTATACTTGGAAAATCTCTGTTTTCATTATTTTAACTACTCAACCCCATGGGCAACATGAAGTTGCATAAAGTGAGCCTGGTGCCTTGATCCTGGAAATCATTAGGAGTGGGAGCAAATAGCTGTTACAGCCACATTGCTAGCTACTCTTTGGTTGCATAGCTGTAAGTTATTGTATGCACGTGTACAGCAAGAGGCTTAAAATCTCAGTTTTGCGTTTTTCTTATCAAATTTCTAAAGAATATCACAGATATTCCAGTTAACATTTGTGTATGTGTGTTCGACAGGCTGGTTCATATTTAGAAAGGGGAAAAAAAAGGCATATGAAAGGGAAAAAGGGAGAGCATCAAGTGACTCCAGGAATGATTAAAGCCCTAACTGCAGACTACAAGACATGGAATTCCTTCTGCTTCCTGAATTCATTCCAGTGGGTTTGTGTAACACAGCTCCTATAGATCACAAACTTTCCCAGCAGCAGGAGAAACTCAAGATCACTGACAGGAAACTTCACTTGTCCAGAGTTAGCATGAACAAAAGGAAATTACTCGCTAAAGGCACCCAACTCAGTGCTCTGCCTGGGAGCCTTGTTCTCACTGAGAATACAGGGCTCCGCTGCTGGTGGATTTAGGGCAGAATTTCGCCCCTGAGCAGTGAGTGTTGCCCAGATACAGAATGAAACTGATCCTAAACTAGCTGCTTGTGCAGCAGGTTTCCCCTATCACACATTAGGTGCTATATGTCTTGGATGTAAATCAAAGGGGTAGTATTCTGTCTTACCGGCCTCTCATATACTGGCAGCTCTCAATGTAAATCTACCTAAACATCTTCAAAGAGCACCAAACATGAGGGTGAAGCTCACTGAGCCTTTCACTTAGTTACAAATGTAATGTGTAAGTCCGTATTCACAGAAACACTTCCCAAACCTTGTCCTCATTTTGAGCATTCCACCCTGACTTAAAAAGTTTTACACCAATGCCAGATAAATCTGATGATAAATGTTAAATCTGGAACTCCAGATGTACCTGGGCCAGCACCTGGATATGAGCAGCACTGAACTTTGTGTTTCGCTGATATTTACACAACAGTTTAAATCAGAAACATTCATTACTGTGATTTTGATACTAAATAATGGTCTGGTGGTCTGGACTCAGATTTCCTCAATACCCACAAGGTAAGGGCTGCATGGCAAACTGGGAGGAAAACCTTAGATTGTGACCTGCTCTTCAATAGCAATTTTACTACAAGTCTGCAGCCACGGCTGCCCCCATTGTTCCAGTTTCCTCTGCCTTCATGTACATGCCACAAATGTTCATTGTTCAGTGTTTACAGCTTCATTCTTTAAACTCAGCTTATATATCAAAAAGGAAGAAGTTGCTTACTGTGAGTTTTAATGGTACCACTATATTTAGACAATGGCTTAACAATATGTCAGTTGCAAGATAGTTGTGAAAAAATCTACTTTCATAAGACACAAACTCACTAGGAATAGGTATTACACAGAAAGAAAATTCTCCCTCGGCTCATACCCATGAAAGTAAAGATGCAATTAGATAATAGATCTCTGCAATTAAAGAGAACATTGCAAACATATATTTCCATTTTCTTTTGGAATTTTTTTCATTTATATCACCAGCAATGTGTCACTTCAGCTAAAAACTGAGCCATGAAG
Source organism: Lathamus discolor (assembly GCF_037157495.1). NCBI lineage: Eukaryota > Metazoa > Chordata > Aves > Psittaciformes > Psittacidae > Lathamus > Lathamus discolor. Next base: position 10,805,386 of record NC_088895.1, on the reverse strand, counting down.
TGTAGCATTTACTACTGAGCCACAGGAATACACACTGCTTTTATTTACACCCAGGAGGCCTCAGGTCACAACCTGGTGTGGAGCCAGTGCCAAAAGCTGTGGATACAGAGTCATCAAATTAGAGACAAGCAGAGTCAAGAAATAATACATGTCTTTAATCATCATGTCTCATCCTATCTGGGTGTCCAAACATAAGCCTTGCTCTGTTAGCAGGCCACAATGTTATGCAAAGGGGAGAGAGTACATGCTCTAGTGTGCAAGACGACAACATATGTTCAACCGAGTGAACACAGTGAGATAGGATCAAACATCGAACGTGGACCTTTTATTACTGAAGATCTTTCATTGTTTTCCATTAAAACCATATTTACCTACATCCTACATTAGTGCAGAACCTGATCATTTTTCAAAAATCCTTTAAATAATTGCCTACATCTCTCACTTGCTATCTGGGTAGGGGATTTTACCTGACCAGAGCAGTGAGCACTGACCCTGTTTTGCCCCTCATTCTCAAAATACAGCCCTCTTCAGAAACAATGAACCTGGACCTTTCATCAGCTTTCCTACAAGGGTAATTCTATTATCGGAGAACCTTTCTGACCACCTGCATCTGACTGAGAAGAGAAGCAGGCCCTAATCCTTTCCTACATACATAAGCTCCCCAGTCAGATGCACAAAGTGAATAAAAATCTACAAGACTTCTTATAAGAAATCAAGACCCTTTTCTTGCCCCCATTGCTAAAACAGTGGGCCACTTGCTTCAAAAGTAAATACCACATCTCTCCCCTCTCCTTTTTCTTGCCAATGGATCATGTTTTCCCTCAAATCCTGGCTCCAAATACCATCACTCTGAACTACCACACACAGTAGGAATCAATCAGACCTTCCAAACAAAAAAAAAAAATAAGTCTGAAAGTGTTAAATGGAAAACTCGGTTTCATTTTGCTGTCCTTTAAAATGGTTATTGTGGATGATAGAAGTAACTGTTTGTCAATGGAAAAAAATTTTATGGGATGAAATGTTTCAGCCTAAATTATTCAGATAATGGTTATTACCTCTGCAAAATGGAGTAAAAAACCATACGATGCTGCTATGGTGAAAGCAATTTTGCTGCCGTACCTACAGAAGTAGTGTGAAATGTCTCCCTGAAGACAGCCTCAGAACTTGAGCTTTCTTGGAGAAAGAGCCACTGCAGAGGCACTTGAATAGTAGATTTGCAGAGCTTGATTACACTCGCACGTACACTGCTTTTTCACTTTTGGCACCAAGTTAGGGGCTGTCTACACAAGCTCAGAATTTTATTTGCATGCTTCTGCTGCTGGTTTTAAACACTGTTTCTTGCAATGCTAGTTCTCTCTTACTGCTGTGAAGAGGTGTTTTCTGCTTTGATGGACAAGCTGCTGGGTATGTGCTTCTTTCTAACAGCATAATTCACAGATTCCTCAGCCGTCTTGGCATACCAAGCGGGAAATGGCTTATTGTGCACTCTGTGTATGTGCACTAATTTTGGCAACCTTCACACTTAGCATAAGGAATGTAGGATGCCTTTGGCTACATGCCCTCCTCAACCCCTAAAAAAGGCACCTTGTCGGTGGTTAGTAGTGCTGTCAGAATAGGAAGTTTGCCTCTCAGTTTCTGTTGAAAATGCTTCAGTTGGAGTGGGCCTCGACTAGGTTATGGATGGGTTCTCTACCTGAATCCTGCTCCCAAGAAAGCTGGTGCAGCTCCAAGCCGGTCAGGGGAAATCCTGTTTCTTGCACAACTCAGGAGACCCAGGCTGGCTTTTCGCATTTTTTTCTCCTCCATTGTACTTTTCACTATTCCTTTCCTGAGCAAACCTCTGTTGTATGATACACAGGTGTGCCTTGCATGTTGTGACATGAGCTTTTTCTAACTAGCTCAGGACAACAGCTTTTCCTAGGTGCATAACTTCCTTTCCCACCTACACTACTACTTGCTACTTAAACAGCAGATGGAACAGTACGCTGCAGGCAAGGAGGGCTTTGACACAGCTTTAAATCCCACACAGATAATACTGTTTTCTTTTCAGACTGCCCACCAACAGAAGAGATGTCTGGTGCTGCCTCTGTGCTAACACAGGCGCACCATCCTCCTTTTGTCCTCATTAGAAGCATGTGGGCGCTGCGTTCCACCAAGACTCTGTGTGCCCATGCTGGCAGTTCCACGTTGTTTGCTATGCCAACAGGTTTTCTCAGCACCCTTCTGGCTGTCTCTTTGCCACCACCATGCACAGTGGTGAGAACAGGAAGAGAACAAAAAGATGCTGATCACAATGCAGGGACAGGATGTCTCACAAGCTCAGGTGACCCTGCAGCTCACATACCTACTCTCCAAGGCCCATATATATATATATACTCACACAAACATGTATATATATGGTTTAGTTCTTGGATGGAACAGTCATCTATAGTGCTAACATGTACCCGACTACCTGGTAAAGATGAGGATTTATCATCCCAAGTGTGTGTTACAGTAAGAAATCCACAGGGCAGGACTCATCAGGAAAATTTTTATATAAGATGATCTAAAATCAGAAGTGAAAAATCTGCTGTTGGCAGACGACCTAATTGTTCGGGGAGTGCTAAGTGTCTGTCATCTGCCCATATTTCTTTGTCACCAGGTATTCCTAAAAAAACCTTCAGCCAAAATGTATGTAATATGTTTCTGTACACCAGTCATGGGCCATTTACCATAGTTTCGCAGCACAGCAGTGAGCTATAGATCACACTTTCAACTCTATTAGAAGGGATTTAGCTGTTCAGTAGTTATGAACTTTGAAGGAGACAGGTATGGTCAAATACATTCTGTTCTTTCAAACACCCCTGGCTCAGCATTACTAAGCAAACTGCTTAAAATCAGGAAATGTTAATATTAGAACACATGTAACACCATAGAACCACTTTCTTTAGTGATTGATCATGTACCATGACACTGTCACAATCTGTTTCAAAAGCAATCATACCATTTTTTATCCATGCCAGAGATCAGGAGGTGTAACAAAAATAACAATACTGACGCTAGAGTGGTCGAAAGCGAAAGTTACTGTTACAATAAGGACTGTATTGTGCATTCTTCTGCCAGAGCAATTAACAAAAGCACAGAGCTGGAGTGTAAAGCTATGCTTCAGTACCTAAGGGAAGAGGAAGAGGATGCTTCCTGAGCAGTGCAAATATCTAGAAGTGTATTTTCATGTTCATCATTTGAGCTGCACTATCAGTTGCTCACCCTTTCCCACCATCATTATGGATGGATATTCAGCTTCATCAGATTCTGAACTTGATCTATATGACTGCATAAACCATTGTCAGAAGAACAGCTTGAGGCTGACAGCAAGTAGCCAGTGCTGCTAAAGTACCAGCCGCCTTCATGTGGGTCAAACTTAGCCATTTAGCAGAAGGACACAATTAAATTGTGGAAGTGAAAACATTAAATAAAGATAACTACACATTTAATGAAGCTCTGACATTTCTTTTTGAAGCATCTAATTTCTCCAGTCGACCCAAATCTCTGGAAGAGTCAGTGTAACCTAAATGACTTACAAGCTCAAGGTTAAAATTAAAACTTCCACTGACATTCACTAGGATTGAAGATACTTCATCTCCTTTCAAGAAAAAAAAAGGAAAATATTTAAGTGCTTTTGAAAATGCTGCCTTTTGACTTCTAAGCCACTCAAGATGTCCAACAATGTACAAGTGCTGTGTAAAATTTGAAAGCATTTGTGACATAAAAAACCCTAGCCTGCATAAAGCAATGGAATATATATTCTATGAGTCAATCCACAGGTGGAAGAAGACTAAAAGGGGCTTTATGCCATTTGTCATCACTGTGTGCATGATTTTGCTATTCAAACAAACATCAAACTCAGAAAGTTATGGATCATGCTTTACACATTAACTGCTAAATACCTAATTGATGAATATTTATGTATTACATCATATCGTATTTATAATTCTTAATATACCTATTGGGAGACACAAACTTAGATCAAGCAACTGCTTAAAAAGTGCTTAGATATTCAGTCAGGTGCCCACTTTTTATAGTAAATTGACACTGATGAAGGTTTTCATTGTTTCTCATGTGGATGATGCAGCTTTATTCTGTTCTCACCACAAAATCTACACACATGCTGACAAGGTGTCCTGGGTTCAGCAATAGCAGTCATTTTTCTCCTTCTTAGTAGCTGGTGCAGTGCTGTGTTTTGACTTTTGGCCTGGGAACAGGGCTGATAACACTGATGTTTTTAGTTGCTGCTCAAATGTTTGGTCTGACCAAGGACTTTCTGAGCCTCATGCTCTGCCAGGGAGGAGGGAAGCCGGCAGGAAGCAGAGACAGGACACCTGACCCAAACTGACCAAAGAGGTATTCCATACCACAGCACGTCATGCGCAGGATGTGACGGACAGTTATCGGGAAGGGCTAGCGGACTGCAGGGTTGGACAAGGTATTGGTCGGGGCTCAGTTGGGTGGGGTTGGGCGAGTTATCGGTCGGCTGGCGTTGAGGTGTTTTATTCTTTCCTCTTGTTATTTCCTTTATCATTATTATTATTGGTGGTAGCAGTAGTGATTTGTGTTATACCTTAGTTACCAAACTGTTCTTATCTCAACCTGTGGGAGTTGTATTCTTTTCAATTCTCCTCTCCATCCCTCCAGGTGTAGGGGGAGGGCAAGAAGGGGGGGGTGAGGGAGTGAACGAGCTGTGTGATTTATGGCTGACTTTGTTTAAACCACGACACAAGGTGATAACCAGCAGAATCCTAATAAAGATGTTTTAAAACCCGGATCCACTAAATGGGAGATTTGCTACAGTCTTCAAAATCACCAGGGTTCACTCACTGTTCGTCTAGACCCTCTGAAGCAAAACAAGTGGTTTTGTCATATCTAAAACATGAGCCAAACTTAGTATTTGTTACCTGAAATACAGGATATTCTTTCCTAATTTTCCTAAGAAAAGATCAACACCACTGCCAAGAGATTTCATGTTTTTGACATTATAATTAAAGAATGTGAGGCACTACTGCAGTTTTAAAGTTGATATGTAAGATGCAAAGCTGATGTTGCCTATTTATGAGAAATTTTAATATAAAAGATTTCACACTCAAAGCCTGAAGTGGGCAATAACTGTCTTCTGCTGTGGTCCAGCGGTCAGTGTGGAAATTAATGTGACAAGAATCATCTTCCTCTTGTCATTACCACCTATTTAGCTGAAGAGCTAAATAAAGAAGTAAACATTAAGAAGTTTGTAACTCACAAAGAACAAATGCTAATTTCTACATTCAAGATCAACTGCTTTTACAAGTGTACACTGGAAGACACAGGCTGGTCCCTTTTCTGCAGAAAGAAAAAGCCTGAGATTCTAGAGAGTCAGAGGCAGCCAAAAGCTTGATAAGCCATGCAGGAAATACAAACAGTAGTTTAGCAGCAAGCTATGTCACACAGTGTCATTCTCCACTCACCTATAACTGTACTCAGCTTTGGAAACTACACTTCAGGAAAAAAGTTGACTCGCTGCAGCAGTGAGAAACATCAAAGTACGAGACTTATGAGGTAAGGCTGAAAGATCTGGGGCTGTGCAGACTAAAGAGACAGCTAAAAGAAGGGATAATAGTCTTCAAAGTACATTAAAGGCTGTTGCAAAGTTAAAAAAAGGGAATAAGCAGGTTTTGCATGCTTATTTTAGGGACAAGTAATAACAATGGGCTGAATCTACAACAGAGAGTTAGAGTAGACATAGGGAACATTCTGTAAAATAAGGATAACTAAGCTCTGAATTAGACTCTGTGTGGGAGATGGGGAAGTCTGGAGATTTTAAAGAATGTGTTAGGAAAACATCTGATATAAATTTTATAATTTCTCATGATCAGGGGCAGAGAGATGAACTACAGAAGTCTGATACCCATCATCTACGTCTCATACATGACCTCAGAGTGAAACTGGAGAGCCTGGAAATACTGTGCACACACACACAGCCCCCCCCAAGGCCCTGCCAGGCTTTGGAGATTGTATCACTATTGCTGTTGGCCTGGCCAACAGCAATTCCAGTCACCCTTGGGAATGGGTGAGAGACACCAGTGATAGTAATTTTCTCTGCAAGGTTTATCATTATTGCTGCAGAAGACTGTGCTACACAGAGCCATCACTGAACTAGTGCTGCAGCATGCTGGAGCCCAACTTCTGGAAGGTGGTGAAAGACACAGACACATTGGAAGCACTGTGTGGTTCTCTGCTTTGCTCTGCAGCTCTCATATTACTTGGGTCTCTCTAGAGTCAGGCAGTGTGAGCCTCTTGCTCATCCCCTGCTACTAGGAAGTTGATGAGCTGTGGGTAAAGCCTGGGAAACAAATAATTCATCAAACGGACACTACAGATGTGAAAACGGGCTATGTGAGAACATGGGAGAAAGCAGCCTCTTTGCTCCAGGATGCTGAAGGTCCAACCTTGTCCCAGTGAGAGATTGGTTACAGGATTTGGTTTCTTTCAGGAAAGGATGTCACTGAAAGACATTTGTTAAGAATCACCCCCAAGAAAGGGCAAGACCTGTGATGCTAATGTCTGGAAAACCATTTCTATGGTGTTTCTTCCCTCCTTCACCATACCTTGCTTGTGAATTTAAATAAATTATACAGGCTGACATGACAAGAGAGCATTAATGGGCCATTTACCACCTGAGAAGTGCATTAACGGGTCATTAATGTGTACCCTCCAGTGCTCTGCTGTGAGGACTCACCAGACACTTCATACTTTTAAAAAGATTATTCTTTTAGTAACCAAAATTTTTTTACTTCCACATTTCTCCCTTCTTCTGAATAAATCTTTAGGTTGTAGGGGAATAACAATTCCTGAAAAGAAAATGAAAAGACAAGGTAAAATCAGAACAGCAGCTTCCTATTACTCTGTGGACATAACTCTCCCAGCTGATGCACACACACAGCTGGCAGGGGGAAGATGCCAATTCTCTGATCTCATCTCTTCTCACAGGAATATGACAGTTTCAACAGAAGCTTCAGCTGAAGTATTAATGGCCTTAATAAAGCAGACTGACCAGAAGAAAGGTTGGTATCAGTTAAGTTGAGGGCTCTCCCAACTCCTAGTTATTATCCTGAAGATGCCTAGCACTGCATACAAGTAGTCCTTGATTAAGATAACTCAGTACACGAACTTGTGCCTAGATTAGCCTTTGTATGGAGGAGAAACTGGATGGAAGGGTCTTTACAATTCTGCACCAGTGAAAATAACGCTTTTTGAACACATGAGGCACTGTTGGGTTGTTCAGTACTGAAATGAACAACAAGAATCAAGACCTGACAAAAAGTTATTGCAATATCAGAGATGACATAATTTTTCTCATCTGCATCATCTTTTACTCTTGTCTATACAAGTTTAGGAATGAAAAAATAAGGTCTTAATACTACCAGAGAATTTATTGTTCTATCAGAAATGTGTCTTTTGCCAAATGAATGCAGATGTTCATGTCAGGACAGGAGTATTTTGTAATTGGAAACCAACTGAAAATAAATAGAAAAGAAGTGAATTCCTACCATACTTTAAATTGCCTGTAGTCCTTGAAACACAGTCAACTGTATTCAGCTACACTGAAGTCTTTTGCTTGATTACTTCTCAGCCTGATAACAATAGCTTGGAATTTCTACAAAGGGAGCAAGTGTTTTTCTAAAGATAATCAGTCCATTTTGCCGTGCTCTGAGATGTTTTGGAAGAGGACAGTACCTGTCTTGTTCTTATGCATTCACTGAACCTAAGAACAAAGAGCACTGGAAGACACTAGGGACTTTAAAAATACATTTTGAGTGTTCTCCTTCTGAAAGTGGACCTGACACTGTGATCTACTCGGTGTAAGAGCCACACTGAGTCTTGAAAAAGGTACAATGTTATCCTCTCTAATTCTTTCTTTATGATCACATATGAACTTTATTTCTTATAAATAAGTGGAAATGTTGTAAATCACATGAAAGGACTACGGAAGCTGGATTTTCCAGTTACTGGAAATAATGTCATGGATTCTTATTGCTTAGGCAAAATACTTGCATGTATGAAAGAGTCCTATGGAATTATTAGGTCATAAAGAAAAGGATCAAGGACAAGAAGAGCGATTCAACTTGAATTTCATCAAGCTTCAATTTCATCAGAGAACTCAAACAAAAAAAGCAAACAAACCAACCCACAGAAAATCTGAAAGTGAAGGAAACAAACAGAAAAAGGCCAGAAGTCCCAGCCTTGCTCCAATCAGGAAATTAACAGGTAAGACAGCGTCAGCATTTTTCCCTCATGCACTTTCATGGGTGCCTATGTTTAAGAGAGGGCTGGCCTGTATTTACAGACCATCTTCATCTGCTGCTTTTCACTTAAGTACAAGTGTGCATAAAAGAGGTCATAAGTCAGAACAGACGATCTCAGTACATGCTTGGAGCTCTATTACATACAGGGCTCAAAGAAGACAGGTATAAAAAAGCTTTTCATAGCAGTTTGAGATGCAGAAAGCCGGTCATCAACGGCAGCACTAATGATGTGAGCAGTGGTGGTAAGGTGGGGTCAGAGATCAGGTTAAGTACTTACATGTTCACACACTCCCAGGATCAATGAAAAACAGGTCAGTGTCTTGCTTTCTTAGGACTTTTTGTGGCTCTGTGTCCAGGTACTTGATCTGACAGACGGCGCCAGACCCTCATGTAAAATGAACTGAGGTCTTATTAAAATCTTATCTAACCTCTACTAAATTTAACAACCCAAACGAATCATGTTGCTCCATCCTACTCCATTTGTAAGGCATTATTATCAATTTTGTAGTGAATAACTATTTATTATTTTGTTAATTTTCAGCCACAGCACAGTATGTTTTAACACAGCAACCTCCTGGTGAGACTGGGCTGCAGGATATAGGACTATCTTTTAAAATGAAAAGCACTGGTAATGTAGCAAGAGAAGCCAAGAGAGCTTGCAGCCTCCAGGTTTTCCACAGGAAATGGTGATTGAACTGACCATGCTAGGGATGGCTTTTAGTTTGAGCTGAAAGAAATGGATGTGGCAATAATTCCATGTTATCTGTTGTATGATAATTTGCAAGACATTCGTTGCTGAGTATCTGAAAGGACAAAATTTGAATTCTAATTCTCAGAGAAGGCAAAGGCATTTATAGTGATTGCCTCTGTGTAATTGCCAGAGTACAGATTGTATGCAGGGGCATAGGACAATGCATCTCATAAGGAGTCAAAGATATATGACTTAATCTGAGGTCTACATCTCTAATTATATACATCCCTCTATCCTAAAGGGGTTTATTTTGCTACAGTTGCTTTTGGAGCCATTAACAAAATGTTATATTGTATCTCTGTTAGCGTGGGGGCATGTGCAAAGACTGCATATATGCCTAAAGCCTATTTTTGTCTTGAATGAGTCTTAAAATGGAATTCAAATCCAGTTTGTTTCTGTTACAGTGCTGTGATCATTACAAGTTATTATTTTTAAAAAATACTGATAATCACATTTACACATTGAAAGGCTGTGTAAGAAAGGAAGAGAATTCCTATTTAAAAGGAAAATTAGGAAATATTCACAAACAAGCAAGCAAAGAATGAATCTGGCTACAAAGGCATTATCTCCTTAGCAACACAAATCTCATCTCTTTAAACCAAAGTTCTGCTGGCTACAAAGACAAGATCTCCTCTGCTTCCACACTGAAATTCATACTCTGACTTCTCCATCCTGGTGGAAATGTGTAAAGATTTGCCTGCAAGGATGGGAAATGATGGTACAGCTGAGAGGTGCAGATCATCATCATCATCATCATTCCAAGAGGATTCACATCACCAAGCAAGTCTGTTGAGCTTTGTGATGTAACAAATTACAGGAAGATATTACAGACTACTCTGAGCAGTCAAGGATGGCTCAGAGGCAATCAGAGAATGGAAAATCAATTATGAAAAATTTGATATTCAAGTGACGTTCTCTGCTTCTGCTGACAAAGGGGCACAAATGCACAGAAACAGGGGTCAGCATCTATGAAGTTCTCCCTCTATCAAAGCTCCTGTGGTTGTGTGACAGTGGAATTCCTGAACAAGCGATTAGTTTCAGAACAAGCTGGTTTTTAAGCACCACAGTAGTAAAAGAAAAAGGAGACGTATCTTCTAGTTGTGTTATTTCCTGTCCACTGGGTATATATACTTCCTGTAGAAGAAAAGGGCTGTGTATCTTCATAATTAAACAAAAAACCCTGGGAGAATGTTTCAATCTTTCCTAATTCAGCTCTTTGACTTGGAGTTCTTATATTTTCCAGGAGAGCAGAGCAGCACCTGCATTGCTCATTTCAAGCCTCAATCAAAATCCTTAAGCATACAGTTACAGGAACTGCAGGGATGCTTGTGTGAAGTGAGCAGATGCTGATTTGCAAGCACTGCAACCAAGTAACAACTGCATAACTTTCAAAAAGAAAGTCAAAAGCTACAACTGCTTCTCTATATTAAATGAATGTAAGATGCATAAATCTTCTTTTTGTAAATGACAACCAATGGAATGAGACATGGGAAAATAAGAAGGGGTGTACATGAATTAGCTGTTTTCCTTCAGTTAAATACTGCTAAGTCTCTCCTCTAGCACAGTGGGTGTTTGCATACCTAAAGGTTAAAGTACAACAAAACAGAATTTCTGATAAGGCTTTGACTGACTCAGAACTCACGTCATAGTTGTGTTGGACATTAAGGACAGGTCTCCAGCATAAGAACAGGAAGAACATGAGGGTGTCCGGATGGGATCACACAACTAATTGTAGATTTTTAGTTCTCCAAATTAGCTGGTTAAGTCTAATAAGCGAAATAGCATCTGCTCCTATCTCATCACTTTCTAATCTTTGGAAGCAGCAGGTTACATCAACGATCATACATGAACTTGGCTGATTTATGTAGCCTTTTGGAGATGACCTGGATTATAGTAATTCAAAATGAAAATGCTTTAAGAGGGCAAAGAACAGGAGTGAAAACTTAGCAATCTACCACTCTCATCTTTTTAAGCTCTCCATCTAAAGTGGCACCTTTCAACCTTCTTTACTATGTCACATATTTTTATTTGTAACCATATAAAAAGGTGTAAAGTAGGATATTTCTGCTATTCTTTGCTTCCTTCCTTGGGAGTGTTTAAAACTGGGAGGACAAAGAGATGGTTGATTTTATTACTTTTTATAATTGTTTTGTAAACCACCTCTTCAGAGGCCATTAGAGACTCTCAAGACCATCACTGACCTACAGACTCAAGGCTGAGTAACACTGCCATAGAGTAAATTCTTCCAATAGCGTTAATCTGATGGCAAGGAGAAAAACCAATAATCCTGCTTTGCAATTTCATCTGCTTCTGAAGACACACTCTGGCCCTTCAAAGGGAATATTCTAAAAGTTACAGTTGTGTTCTAGCAAGCAAACTCTGTTGTTTCAAACCAGTTGACAACTTAAAAATTTTATCTGACTTTTACAAATCCATGCAGGTTTCATTCACTTTAAGCTGTCTCTCTTGTTTTCTTTAGAAAAATGAATTCAGTTAATATCTGATAAGAATGGATCTATGCCTGATAACATATAGCAGCTTTTCAGAGAGAAGCAAAACTAGGAAAAAAGATGCACTTTCACTGAATTGGAAACACATTATCTATTTATTTGGTTGGTTTTGTCCTTGTCAATCAAGTCCTACACCTACACACAGTCTGCAGAGTGCCACAACCATATAGCCTCAGTACATGAAATAAAAACATATACATGTACGGAAATCACCAGGAAATATTTTCTTCAGGTTTGAAACTGGACACATTGCACCTTGGTGAACATCTCTACATTTTTACACTAACAAATACAATTTATTTTAGGAAAGGAATACTCCCACCTCAAAAGCTCCTGTCAAATAGACTGTGCAACCTCAACTATACAAACTCAAAATCTTAGTTCTTATTAGCTTAAAGGATGCACTTAGCCCTTTTCTGAGCATTCTTGAGAATTACTACGGTTTAGTTTGGAAAAAAAGTCACAGCAAAATGTTAACACAATTATTTGTGTTATTAACTGCTACTACAAGTGATTCTTGGGGACCAACAGACTTGAACATTTATCTTACTGGCACCCAGCACTATAAATGGCCACAGCCATGAAATTTTGGTATCTTACCCATTATGTTACAGTTGTGCTATCTGGATCCACACCATTTGACTATGCACTCATCTTTGAATTTCATATCAGATTTTAATGGCAAGGTGTTTACCATAATAAAAGAAGAAAAAACCTTTGAACATAGACATGTAAAAATGCAAGAAAAGAAGAGAAATGCATACATCAGATCTAAAGTGGTTTACTCAATAAGTTTGCACTATAAATCAGAGAGACAAGGCTAACTCTACCAAACATGTACTGGCTACTTAAGAGATCAACTGCTCATTGTCTTTGACCAAGAAATCCAGGAGAAAGGACCAGCTGCACATCAGTGGCATAAACAACATTTACCATATATAACCGCAGGGCTCTCAGAATAGCTTGTAAGTTTCAAACCAGAAGAGAATTACTGAGAATAACAATCAACATAGATTCTTTATTCTCTTAATCTTTATGGTCCAACTTTATGTTCTCTAAGATACTTGGCCCTTCAAAGCAGAAGAGGGTAACTGAATTTGAATCATATCATGGTCTGATTCAAAATAACCCATAACAGAAACTCATTTCAATATTGAACAGTGCTGATTTTTATTCTGAGTGTAGTGTCTGTTCTTTGCTGTAGGAATTTCCATATGCTCCTTGCCCTGAATTTCAAAGAATAAGTTTGTCTAATGGAGCTGAATATTGAGATTTTTTCCCCCATGACTTATGGGTGCAATTTGAAAGGGGAGGACGGGTAGAAGTAACATGTTAATTAAAAGCACGTACAATGTGATGATAAACAACCCTTGCAATTTGCTTAGCTATAGCTTGTTCTTCATTCCCAGAGGCACCAGTCACTTTTATTATGAGATGACAGCTGAGTTTTATTCTCAAGATTGTGTAGATTTTTCACCTGACTAGCTCATGACTGTGTATTTCAGGTCAGAGAGCAACACATGCCTGGGTCTATTTTTCTTCTTCTCATGGATGCTTCCCCTTGTCATTCTTTACGTTGATTTCCATTTCTCAGCCCCACCAATAAGTTCAATTTTCTCTCTTATTTATTTTATTACTTTTTAAAGAAGATTTTGGATCAATCTGCATGCTTTCTTTTACAGAGCATTTGTGCATGGTCCACCCTCCATACCCTAAACACAGACCAGTTATGCTGTGCCTGTGAACTGAGTTGACTGGTATGTGGCTCAACAGATGACCGCCTCCTTGTTCTTTCATCACTCTATCCATTTTTACATTGTGAATATTTAGAAGTCACATTTTCTGTGTTATTGCAAGCAGACAATTTGCTGTAGTAAAACCATTAAAGGATGTGGGAGACTGTTAGTGACATTTATCAGTAACAACTTCTCTAACTTAAAGAGGAGGGCACTGACTGCAGTTCAGAAGTTCAGTTATCAGCTCTGCTGCTGGTCTGCAGAGTAACCTTGGGCTAGTTGCTGCTGTCTGGTGTTTCACTTTTCCATGTGTAAACGGGCAAATTATGAAATCCTTTAATCAATATGTCTTGTATATGAAAGACTAGATGCCTAGATAATAGTCTCTACTATTTCAAATATGCTTACAAACATCTGGCAGGGAGATATTTGCTAGATCAGTTTAACAGTACAGCTTCCACTTCCGAGTCCCTGGCTTTCAACCAGATGGTAGCACTGTATCTACAATTCTACTGAGCAATTTGTAATTGGCTGTTTCAGGACTGCAATGACACTAAGAATAGATTTGAAACTTGTTCTATCCATTTCTACAAGTACTGACCTCCTTTTTTAATGCTATCAAACCAGCATCGCTCTCCTCCACTGCTTTTTCTTAATAAAATAAATACATATGAAGTACACTATTCAAATCTGCACAGACAGGTCAAGAAATTAGACAACTTGGATAAACACCAGCCAAGCCAGATGGAACATTTAGTTAGCAAAGAGACTGCATTAAAAAGCTGTATTAAAACTCAAAACACAAAAGCTGTTTTTCCGGTGATCATCCTTAAATACTGCTGCTGTATTTGGCTATGTCAATTACTGTTAAGATAGGCTTTGGAAACTTCAAGGTCCCAAAAGTGAAGACTAGATTGAATCCTCTCCAGAAATTTTGCTTCACTGATTAAAATCTCTGCAAGCTTCCCACACAGCCCATGCTCTGTGCACCAGCTCACAATATGGAAAACATCTAAGCCTTTGAAATCATCTCCATCTAGTAATGAACACTATTTAAGTCTTTTTAGCAATGAAATTCAGACTCCATGTTGCTCCTGCAATGCCACTTGTAAGACCATCTCTCCATATTACAGGTTCAGGATCTAAGAATAAAAAACTTCCCAAATCTGAACATTTTCAAGTACGTATTTTACTTGTCAAATGAGTATATGCTTTTCAAATTACTCATGGCACTAGAATTTATTTATTTATTCCTCAAAATCTTCCTCTGATAACCTTACCATGTATAAATTTCATTATTTTCCCTTCTCAAATTTATCTTCAAGAAACAAAGAAACAATTTTATAAAGTAATGGAACAATTTCCAATTTCCCCTCCAATTAATGCAAACTGGAGGTCAGGCCCCTGAGGATCATCCATGGTTTTGACCAGTAAGAGGATGAAGGATGAGGTGAAGTATCCTGGAGACATGGGCTTTAATATTCTAAGTCATCTACTGAGCAAGTAGAAGCTCACACGATTTTCTCAAAGATTCATATTTGTGCTGGTGTGATCAATTCTTAGTTCACCAATGATTTTAATGGAATGTCTTAAACTTCCCATAGTTTCTTTTTTTTCCCTTACAAAGAAATGATACTCAAGCAAGAACCACTTTGGCAGAAAATTCCTGGACAATGTGACATCAATTACTGGGGGGTATTTCATGTGTAAGGAAGCTGAGTTTTCACAACATCTTTTTAGATCTTTACAAACCCGCATACACAGTTAAAACACACAAGCAGACTGGACACCTCCACTCCAAAAAGAAATCAGATCTGAAGTCTGTAGGTGGCTGGCTGTGATTAGGTTGGTAGTACTTAATCTCTCATCTTCCTGCTTATTATATTTTCCCCTAAAACCCAAAAAATATACCCTAGGCTTCTTGAATCGGTTTGATTAAACATATTGGCCAAGGCGCTGCACTACATTCATCTGTGGAGGCAGCTGCTCGCCCACCCTTGTGTCTGGAGAAGAGATAAATACAGAGGCACACAGAATTTTCCATTTTTCCGGTCTTCTTGCCTACTTAATCAAAATCCACCACTGCTGCCAACTGTCAGCAGACCTACGGTTTATAAATGTTGTAGTTTAACAGGCACTAATGCTGTATGTTTTCTTAAAATAATAACTTTCATCTTGAGCAAATTGAGATTTTTTGTGTGAGAAGGAGCACATTTGCCAATGTTCAGCTTTATTTCAGTTTTATAACAGTCTGGCAGTTTGAGATGTGGGTTGAGCATTTGTATTTTGTGTAGAGGTGCTAGAGGATAAAGCTACTAAGTTTTTTGTGATGCTATCCACAGAAAACTTGAGCACAGAAGAGAAGCTATTCATATTGTTTAACATTATACAACTAAATCTAAGCCTCCCTAGACTTTGAAGATTCAAGCTTCTGCAGAGACTTGTTTGTGAAAGAACATTAGCACAAGCATTTTGGGTTAGTGTGTGTAGGGTAGTACCTCATTGAGTAAGAGGCCACCTCCTTCAAATGGCCTGCAGCAGGCCAAGGTCTACTAGGTACTCCTGAACACCTCCTATAGGAATTAGTGGCCTTCCTATGCTTCTCTGATAGAATGGCTTTGTTTTGTTTTGTTCCTTCCATTGGTGATTATTTCCTGAGCATCATACCTCTTATCCACCATAATTTATGGCATTCACCCTGCAGCTGTAAGAGTCAGTCAGTGTTACAGAGAAACATACAGAAGCATCTGACCTTCACTATTAGCATCTCCAAAAAAACCCCATCTGGGTGCATAATTGTCTGTGGCTGCTTCTTACCGGCTTATAGTGACTTGGATGAGCAGGACTGGAGAAAGAGTCAGGATGAGTTTGGATCAGAAGACAACAGCAACTGATCCATCCAAACAAAGCTAGCTTAATGGGGAAGACCTGGCCTCAAGGTAGAGAAAGAAATTAAGTTTGGGATTGGAGGTTTAAATGATATCACATGGAGATTAAAAGTACTTAATTTTGAACATGAGAAGACGCACAATCTCAAAGCAACAATGAGAGCCATAAAGGTCAGGTGAAAAGAGAGCCAAGCCCTGGTAGCAATAAGCTTAGATATCCCAGCCAGAAAGCTCAGATTTATAGGCATGTACGCACAAGGCTCAGCAGGATGGGTCCTTGTTGAGGCAGAATTTAGCATCCTAGATTTAATAAGACATTTCCAGCAGAGAGAAGTCTAGCTAAAAACAAAAGGAAAATACGGTGGGGCAAAAGGAATCCCTTACCATGGGAACAGAAACAACAGGCAATTGGCAAGGAAGTGTATTTTAAGAAGATGGGTTACTGAAGGTTTTTTATCTGATGGGGAGCAAGTCCCGAATACGATTCCTGCACAAGGAAGCACGTTTTCATCTGTTAGACATAACTCTTGAAGAGATGACCCAGCCACTTTCCAGGAAATAACACCACCAAAAAAAAAAAACCCAACCCAGTGGAAAGCAGTGCTGGTAACTTGAATCTTGGAGATGGGAGTCTCAAATGTCTGGACATACAAGTGAAGACAAACAATTCTGTTCTGAGGACTAAGGCCAGATTCAATCAGCGGAAAAAAAACTCTTGGAATGAGAAGACTAGCAAAACTGTAACTCAAATGATTCTTGCAATTACAAAATTCTCCCTTTGCTGGGGAGAGCTTAAAGCTAACATAAAGAACCATTTAAGAGGACAAACGCAATCCGCAGATGCTAGAACTGCAAAAAGTAACACAGACCAGGATCTGGAAACACATCAGCCATGAGAGTTCTCAGTGACTGGTTTTGGGTTTGCAGAGCAAACCAGACCTGGCCCACACACACCAGCAACCCCTCCATACCTTTGTCCAGAGCTGTCCTGGAAAGTTGCTATGGCCATGACTTCAAAACTCACTATGCAACGCTCACTCTTGCTCCTTCTCAACATGCTTTCCATATCCCAGGTCTAGAATTTGTGTCAGTTAGGAGGCTGCTAGAAACACTGCTGACATATATACAGTGTAATTGCACAGCAACAGCTGAAGAAAGCATTGGACAGTAGTCTAAGAACCAAAGACAGTAGGTGAGGGGGTGCTCTTGAAGTATCCCATGTTTTTGAAACTTCATAAGAAACATTATCACTGACTTTAACACTTCAAAAGAAAGACAATTAGGAGAAATCACCCAACAATGAAAAATCGCTATTAAATCTCACAGTAAGCTATCCACCAGGGTGTTCTGTTAAGGCTGTGCTTTTAAACAGGAGACTAAAATACTAACACAATATTGACAGCATTTGTAATGAGGATTCAACACTGTGACTATACACAAAGCCTGAGTAAAAAGATAAGGGGCTTTTTCAGGCAGAGGAAGAGCAATTAAGAATAGCTTTTTTCTAGCAATCCATGCTTGAACTAAGAGACATCATTACCTCTCAGGAAAACTAAACCTCAGGCTTGGCGGAAAAAATATCAAATATTTAGACTGATTTGCAAGTATCTTCATAGAGATGGAGGGTTACCATGGGGTTTTACACTTAAGTTTTGCTCACACCTTGCAGATGGAATAACAATGCTCAGTAAACAAAGGGAAAGCCAAACCCTACAATTAAGAAGGTTTGCATTTTCTTGTTACCGCTTTTAGATTTCCCCTGGTCTCATCTTCTGTCTCTTAATTGTAAGTCAACTTATCTGTGACCTTGGCAGGTGTTCTGCCATGAGAAATTGCTCTAAGTTTTCCTTTGTGATGAGGAGTGACCTACAGGCGAAGACCAGTTAAAGTTAAAAAGCTCATCTTTCAATTCTGCCAATTTCAGACTTGCACCCAGAAATTTCCTTCCAAACTTGCACCTTAAGTTTTTGCAGCTCTTCAATTACACAGCTAAGTTGCTAATTAATTAACTGCATGATCATATGGACTGTCAACTCTGAGCTTCCTACTGATAGCAACGGGCGACAGCAAGAGCCCTGTATAGTTTCTCTGTAAACTCACAAGAGCAAGTGAGTTGAGCTGAAGTACACACAAAAATGTGAATAGACTCTAAATGAAAGCTAAGAAGGATCCCAGTTATCGTGCCAAGTGCCATTTCCACAACTCAATAAAGGCTATTTAGAAGTTTTTACACTCTCCAAATAAGATTTCACACACAGCTCTTTTCTGCTGTTTCAACTTCTATATGTCAGTAACCTCCCACTGGGGTAAGACATGTAAAAAGGTAGTCAGAGCTCTCCTGGGATAGTAGGGAACATACCACAATGTTAGAGTAGGTAGGAGATCATCAGCTCCTCAGTTAAGGGAGTTCACTTTCTGTATTCAGACCAGAAAAAATATCATTTGCCCTTATGACAAATTCTGCCACTGCTATAAATTAGAGCAGAATTCAAGAAATGGGGGCATGGTTAAGCGTGAGTAACAGCTGGGGAAACTGCACAGCAGCTGCTCTATCAATAATTTATTATTAATTGGTTCCACAGCCATTTCTGAAGCAGTCATGCCAAGGAGCTGTGCAACAGGGCAACAGTGCTATGAGGAATGGTAAAAGCAGCGTTTCTGAACTGCTTGCCTAGAATTTCCCCAAATAGTTGAGTATTACCCACCTGGCTGCAGCTGTTTTGCTTTGAGATACAAACATTATTACAAAATAAAACCAAACAACAAAAGCAGCCGAAGACAAATGCAGCCAAAAGACAAACAAATCCATGAACTTGTGTTCACAAGTACAGGAAGACGGAAACAGAGGTGGAATAAGCTCTAACTGTAAATCCATCCTGCAGCAATTTTACACGTAGATATGGTTTATCATCACAGAATTAAATGGGGCTTTGGAAATCTGCCTGCTTTTATTTGTGGGGGCTGAATCCACTTCAGTTTGATACTGTATGCTATCAATTAATTTGACTGAACTTCCTGGGCAAGTTATTAAGTTCCCATGCCACATCCTCATTATCTGTAAAATAGGGCTAACAATATTAGTCCTATACAAAGGAAATCAAGGATTATATGTAGCTATGAACAATTCACAAATCCTGGTGAAAATTTGCATGCCAACATTTTTCTCTTATCTGAAAACCTCCAACCTCCCTCCAGTGTCATTAAAAGACTTACTCTAATATATTACTTCATAAAAACAAACTAGACGGTAAGCATTTCAGCTTATTATTTGCATACAATCACAGCTTGGCTGCTAGTCTCCTTCTTTTCTAAAGGAATCTATTTGTGAAGGTGACCTGCATTACTGCAGTGTTAATAAAAATGCACTGTGTGTAATCAGTTATTATTTTATCTCCAAGCATATTCAGTTGTTCAAAAGGTGTAACCATTCTCAAGGGGAGCATCAAGCCAGTAAGAGAAGGTTCCTCTTCAGGAAAAAAGGGGGTCAAATCCTTTTCCAAAGTACCAAGTCCCTAATGATACCGATCTATTTGAACACTCTATAATACTTTTCATATTTAGACTGTTATAATCACTTGGACTTCATCACTATTTCTTGCCACAAGAATAACTTATTTTCCTGTCACTGTAGATGTAGGTGCCTCTGAGATTTCACTGACCACAGTTCAGGTGACAATCCTTCTAATGAAAAATAATTGCTTAAAAATAATGCTGAGCTGCTGAAAAATAATCTAATTTTCAAGAAAAACTGCCCAACCATGTGCACCCTTCTTGTTTTGCTTTCGGTCATGCGCTCCTGACGTATTCCCAGAAAACCTGGGATTTGCAAACCAAAGCATCTCATTTTTTTATGCTTAGTCTTAGAATTACAGTATATATAAAGGATTCTCGGGTTACAGGGAGGACAACCCCCCTGATTTCCAGTATTTCTTAGGAGCAATTTCATGCTGAAATGTAAGTAGCTATGGAAACAATCTCTTTTGTTTCCTGTGCAGTAGTCTAAGTTTCTAAAAGCTTGCACTCAGCAAAGGACACCACTTCCTTACGACACTACTGTGGTACCTTTTTCCACTGATGAGCAACATGATGAGTTCAGCTGCTCCACTCCAAAACAGACGAAACTGTGAGTTTCTCATTCTGGAGCCGTGTGTTTGATCCGTGGGGAAAGTCAGGGAGAGAAGGTGTCTGACTAACACAGAGCTTTCATCCTGAGCTTTGTAAGGGCAGTAAGACCTATTTAGAGGAAGTATTAGACTGTGTAATACCCTGCATTATCTGCCTGTAAATAGCAATTACATGTAACACCTGTGGTTTCATCAAATTAAAGTTTGAAGTCCTATAAAGTACTAAACTGGATGCAATACGGATCAAGAAGGAAGATATATACGTGAAACTCCTGGTTAAACTCAGATATTGTGTGTAAACTTTCCAGAAAAAAATGGGAATCACGCATTACAAGAATTGTGTAGGGTATATACAGCTTGGCTCATGCTTTTATGCTATCTAATGAAAAGAAGGCCTATGGCTTATTTCTCAATAATGATCTGTTCCCCTGGGATGAACCAGGATGGAGCCTATCTCCTTGGTCACTTTTGCCCTCTGCTGGGGACTAGGGAGGTCACAAAATGTGGCCACTGTCTGACATCTCCTCCCTGCACAGGGCCTAAATGTGCCAACTACCCACAAGATTCAAACGCAGGTCTCACAACAAAATTCACTTAGATCATATCCTCTACTGGCATTATTTAATACATGGCTTTAGCAGATGAGCAACAGGAGGAAGTTATGTCTTTCCAGTCTTTATTCCTTGGTCAGGAGGAATTTTTAGGACTAGTTGTAAGTTTAGTTATTTCTATGCAGTCTATGATTTTGTATTTAAAAAGCCTCTATTGTAAATGAAACCTGCTGATCCAACAGAAAACATCCAACCAGCCATGATTAATAAGCTAACATAGAATAAAAAACATTTTAGTTCAACTGGCATATTTATCTTCCATTCTTTTACACAGGTTTTCATATCTAGAGGGAAAAACTCTCTTCAAAGAGAAAAACCTTAAGAAGAAATATAAATATACACACTGAAGTATGCATTTGCAAATGTCTCTGCACATCACAGAGCTCTGGCCAGGGCATGATGGAAATTTCACAGAGATGATGGCACAAAAGTGATATTGCTTCTGAGTTCACATTATGACTGGTTTGAACTTTATGAATTCAGTAAAAAAAGAAGCCCTGAGTAATTGATCTACCTTATAGTGTTCAATTCCATGTGGGAATCTCTTCTGAAGGGACAGCAGCAAAGACCAGCCATACCTGCCTTCTTCTCAGTTAACTGTTCCTTTTTGCTCTAAAGGTAAAATAAACATGATCAGCTCCACACCAAAACAAGTGTCACAACTTGCGGTCAGATGCTCAGGTCCTCTAAAGTTCCCTATCTCCATTAATTCCTGGTCAAATACAGAGATTTACATCAATTTAAGTCTGTCCTCCGTTACCTAAAGGCCAGACCCACAGTAGGTGAAAGTCTGATCTGGGCTCTAGAAAACCAGGATATCCCTTTTGCCTCTACAGTGATTTCCAGTATGACCCTGGTAAAAGTCACTCTATCTACTTCTGCCTTAGTTTCCTTTTCAGCAAGAATAGGGCAATGGCACACGCCTCCTAGAAGGGTGCCTCCTAAAGTCTGATGGAAACTGCAGAACAAGAGTGGCTATTCACTTTATCAGTGTAGGAAAAATAATCCATCTACTCTCTGCAAATATTTTGAAAAATGTGGCAATAGATTTTCTTCATCGGATTTATTCCTTCCCCAGCAGATTTATTCTTATCTAAAACTTCCTCTTGAAAATCCTATTTAGTTTTATAATGTGCCTGGGAATCCTTTGGAACAATATATACTTCATAAATGCAAGATAATACTCGGTGTTTCCAGGCTTCTGCATGTAACTAACATTCATCCAAAAATGTAAACAGATTGAAAATTCTGTCATAAATGCTCCATTTCTTTCCCCAGTGTTCCATAACATTTGAGTGGGGAAGCAAAAGAACTGATCTAACTACATCTGCTTATTGGTAGGTTACACAGGACTCATTATATCATGTGCATGAGCGGGATGCCAAGCTCTTATGTCTACCGCAAAATTAATTCAGAAACAGGGAATATCCTTATACATTTAGGGCTTTGGGCACCAGGGTATTTGGCTGAGATAGCACTGCCCAGTCTAGAAGAGTCAATAACAGAAAGCCAATATTCTGAAGTAATATTTGAAATCTTAGGAGAGCCAGAAAGTCTTCCAGTACTTTCTTGGTTTAAGTCACTTGACGACAGCTTCATTTCTAGCATATGTCATACAAAGTGTGATTTAACTTTCTGTAATGATCTTTCAAGGGTAAGGTCAATTTTTCTCATTTCTTTACTGTATTAACATTTAGTGAATGAATTCGATTCTTTTCCTCTAAGGATGCATACTACATAAGGTTACTAAATGAAAAAGACTGCTTTAACAGAACCCAATGACACTTTCAAAGACCTCTGAGTCATTCCAATCCTTGCAAATAGAGTTCCTCATGCCTTTCGAGAGGAACTCTGGTTTCTTATGAAGGCTCTGATGTACATGTAGGCCTGGAATGAGCCTAACATCAGTATTTACAATTGCATGAATGGCAAAATAGTTTTAAATTGCAACTGCAAGAATGGAAGACTCTCCCACACCATTTATTAAGCTGACATTCAGAGACTTTTGAGAAGGTAATGTTCCTGCCATACACTGCTCCATTCCAGCCACTACCCAAACTCTGCTTGCACCTCCTTATATTTTTAAAACCACATGCAACCTGCATTTTCATTTCAGCCCAGATCTGATGTTCATCCCCAGAAAAGAGAGGCAATTAAACCTGCTCCTTCTGTTCACATGCTTCTGTTCCACCATTATCATCACCACATTCGAAGAGAAGATGGTAAAAACAAAGTCGGAGAATGGCATTCACTGAATAACTGAAAGCGATTTCCCTGCATGGAAAACAAAAAATTAAAGAGCACTACTAATGGGGTCTCACAGGTTCTGTGCGTCACTCCACATTAAGCCAGGACTACTGCCCTGATTCCAGGGAACATGAGGCTGTTCGAAATTATATCCAAATTACGAATCTTGCCAGCAGTCCCAGAAGCAGCTCAGCAAGATAGTAGTCATCATGCAAACAAATGGTTTCAAATTAGCTACTTAGAAATTCCAAGTTCAATTATTTCAATTTGCTAAAAAGAAGGAGAAAAAACATGTATAGCTGTTGTATTTTGCTTCTTCTTGCCTATGTGCAGACAGTGTCTCAGTAAAGCAGCAGCGTGATGCAATGTTTACTGCTGCACTTGAAGGGGTGTTTTGAACAAAAAGACAGATCTCTGCAAGCCCCTCAAATCCTCCTGCAGAAAAGCAGCTGGAACATTAGGCAATACTTTCAGCTAGATTAAGATGATACTATTGCTATAATGAAAGAAATAACAACTACACACAGCTACTTAAAAAACCCAAACAGACAAATAGCCAAGAAGGTAATGAAACAGCTTAAGTGACTTCAAGGTTTAAGCAAGATACTGTACTTGGAAGACGAAGATACCTTCAAGCACATTTTTATAACTAGTATAAAAAATACAGATTTATCTTGCTGAGAATACAAGAAGTGATAGAACGTAAAGCAGGAGATGGGTGAGTAGCTCAGATACCATTTTTTCTGTTCATAAATTGTTCAGCTCAAGAAGGAAGTTGGGAGACCTGTTTCTGAGCATCTTGTTACATAAAAACATATTTAAAATATCCCTAAACCAACAGCAAATAACCAAGGTCTAAACATGTTACCCAAAGGCCTGTACTTCTGAAATAACTGTTGATCTGGGGGGCTTAGTTTGAGCAGTCTGGAATGGATTTTCTAAGACCTGCCATCTTTTTTTTATGGAGCCTGGCAGACATGCTTAAAAATAGTCTCCACTGAGATTTTTGTCTGTGTGGCCATTTCCTGGCACTGTCTTATATTGAGGGCTGTTACCTGAAAGTTTCTGAAAGGGGAAGGTTAGAAGTCTGTGCACTTGTAGATAAAATGAAGAAGTTCTGATCCCTAAAACATTCTGAAGGTCCTTGGGAACTCCACCCTGATCTGTTCCAAGAGCAGAGAGAAGCCCCCACTCTTGCCAGATTGTGTGGCTTGGAAGATTAACTTCAGCATTTCAAAACCTTACCTGCAGACATACTGATTTCAAGCTGAACACAAAGGGGCTGCAATATTCCATATTCCTTATGCAATAATTCTGGGGAGAATGAGACAGGGTGTGGTGCTGGATACCCGTAAGAGAACTAGAGGAACACATTTGACAGCTGCTACAGGATATGAGGGCCTGGATTCACAATCCATAAAAAATTAAAAGCTGTGCTGTATCTATGCCATGTTTTATTTGCATCTAGATATTACTGAATGATGATGCATCTTATACCTGAAAGTAACTGTGTTTATTTCCTTGACACACACCTGACTTAAGTCACTTGATGGAGATTTTTTTAAAGTAATTTTTCAACCCATGCTCTTCAGATACATAATGGCACAGAAGTACATACTGCCGTATGTTTGGAACAAGAACCTCTTCTGGATTTACTGAGCAGTAGTTTTACAAAGCATTGCTAGGCCAGCCACATTATATGAACTTCTGCTATTTTAAAGGTATTAAGTCTTTGGCAACATCGGACATCATGACTTTTGCAGATAGTATCTGGAACAGCTACTTGTAAGAAGACATCATCAAGTTGTCCTAAAACACAAACATACATTTAAAACTTCATTGGAATCAGTCCTATTCTGCTATCAGGGAATCAAGTGTTTCTTCAAATCATGCCACAAAGCCAGTTCTCAGTTCGAATTCTAATTTTGCTTACTCTGAAAGTTGGATCTCACCAGCTTAGCACTTGATCACTGTCCTCTCCTAGTGACATTCCCCAGAAGAAAAGCAGGGAGAAGAGCCACCCCTCAGAATTTTTATTGATTTATCTGCTGTGGGACACTTACTTGCAAGAAAGGCTGCAGGTTTATTTATAGTGAGCAAGTTATCTCAGGAACTGTGCAGGAGGGCAGAAGTCAGGCCCTCCATGTCTTCATATCCC
Organism: Lathamus discolor; assembly: GCF_037157495.1. Lineage (NCBI taxonomy): Eukaryota > Metazoa > Chordata > Aves > Psittaciformes > Psittacidae > Lathamus > Lathamus discolor. Next base: position 10,780,049 of record NC_088895.1, on the reverse strand, counting down.
ATCTTAATTCTGCACCAGTGCTTCTGTTGAAGTCTCTGGCACAAAATTTCATATCCCTGGAAATGGTTTACCCACATTTCAAGAGCATTTTTCAATTTGTCTCTCCCTCACAGCTTTACCTAAAAGCTGACTTTGACCATTAACATTTTCTTTCAAGCTGTCCTTTCATCACTGTCTTCACTGCAATCTGACAGCTATTTTGCTTCAGTGCCCTGAAGAATCTTACCCTGTACTGACCCCTGTACTTAAATTCAGTTCCTGCTTCTACTTTCACTCATGAATATTTAACTGCTGTAGTCTACACCTGCTGGATCTCATTTTCTGTCATTAACATCATTCAAGTTTATTGTGGGGGAAAGAAAATAAAGGGCTTTGTGATGACAAATAATTCTCCAAAATTATTCTCCTCACAGATCTAGTCCCATCATACTCCTTTTAACCTCTATTTCTACCCTCAGGTCTTGCTCTGATGATGCCTTAAGTCAGCGGCCACCTTTTCCCACCACACAGGCCCCTGGATAAACCTTTTCTGCATATTCCCATCCAAACTAAAATAAAGAGGAAAGAAACTCCCTTAGAGAGTCAAATTCACTGTCTGGATAAGGGTTAAATTCAAAGATGGTTCTATGAACTGGATCTAGAATTTATGATCATTTCATTCCTTGCACCACCATTTAAATGGGATTGGAAGGACCACCAGGATCTTCCAGTACTCACACACAATACAGAAATTACTTTGGAGGTTGAACACTTATTTCTTCTCTTTGAAAGCTTTTCCAGTCTGCAGTCCACTTGCTTGTTCTAGATATTTACAAGCCTACACAGGACCACTCCGTTGAGGAAAAACTGATATATGTATACTCTGTACAGTAGCATCCCTGCCACGGAAGGGGGTTGGAAATAGATGAGCTTTAAGGTCCCCTACAACCCAAACCATGCTGTGATTCTGTAATTCCATGAATCAGTATAAGCACTTAATTCTTAAGAACTGATGAAAGATAGGTGTCTTAAGGCCTGCTTTGGCACTAGTGATGAAATCCCGTCAAGCTCTTCTTCCCTCTGCACAGCTTCCTTAACTACAGAATCACTAGTTTAGGACGGAAGGAATCTAAGAACACCTGCTCCTACCCTCCGTAAAGCAGGGACAGTGACACTAAAACAGAAATAGTGATTAAAAATGAAAGGGAAAAAAACCCCGAAAGGGAAAAAAACCACAAATAAGCCCACCACAAACAGCAACAAATAAAAACCAACCCACTGTCAACCAACAGAAGTGTTGAACCACTTCTAGTCCAACTTACAATTATTTTGTGAGGACCCAATGATAATCTCTCTCCATTATGAAAAATAGACATTCCTCCTTTGCTTCCTACTTCTCAAAGCAGCTAGTACACAGAAAGAGACTTCCTCATAGCCCATGACATCTCAGTTACTTTCAAAAGTTTTGATGATGAATCTTACTTGAAAGTTCTTTTGAAATCCATCTAATGCAGCACAAACTAGATCACCCTTCTTGTATTTATTGATTCCATCAAAGAACTCTAATGGACTTGTGAAATATGACTTCCTTCTACAAAAACAATGCTGTCGCTTCTCCAGTATATTTATCCAGGTGTCTATCAATTCTGTTTATTAGTTTTCTACAAAAGTCAGACTTGTTGGTCTGTTGTTTCTCAAGCTTCTCCCAGATCCTTTTTAAGAGGAAAGAAAAATCCTTCTTGTGGTCTTGTATTTCCTACCCTCCATTCTTTACAGCCACTGCAGAGTTCATTTCAGTTCTTTGAAAATGCTTAGTACAGAATTTTGGTTGTTTTTATAGGATAATGCTTCAGTTCTTTGATCCAGGAGAAGAAACAACAGAGCAATTCATGCATTGTCACAACTGTTATTGGCAAGTCTGGCATAAACACAACTGGGTTTTTTTTAATGTTGCTAATAAGACAATTAGAATTTTGGCTTAAAACTCACTCTTCCATGGTATCGCAGAGAGGTTAGGCTCTTGCTGCTTCCTGCAAGCTAATGGAACATGCCACTGCTTTCTCACTTGCAAATGAAATAAAAAAACAGAGCAAGTCTGATCTCTTACCAATGATTAAACAGAGTATCTTGTGGTTGAACTCAAGCTATGATAAGAATGACCTTAGTAGTAAAATCGTGCCAATTTTGCACTGAAAGGTGGAAGTGTTGAGAAAATAGGAATTTTAAAGTTTTCTAACTATTGTAACTGTAAAATGCATCACTAGTTCTAACTAAATCCAGATCCTTTGTCTCAGGAGGCTTTTCCTTCAGTCTTCAAGAAGTGGAGACTTATTCTGTTATTTACTGATATTTGAGACACACAAATAAAGCAAACGAACTGTAAAATAGAATCTTCCATGTTACAGCTTCTGCAGATTAGTAATGCTATTTGTTCCAAAGTTTAATTACAGTCTATTAATAAAGCAATAAACAGTTTAAAACTATTTAAATAGCATAAATTGCTTAAAATCAACACTTTATTTCCACAAAATAAATCTGATTGTGATCTATACTTAGATTCAGAGATAAAACCAGATTACGCACATTCTAAGCAACGTACTTTGTTGTTGAATCCTGATTCTCGTTTGCTTGTTTATGACTGAACCAGTAGAATCATAATATATTACTGTTTACAATATAAATTTGACTAAATCAAACCATGAAGTATATTCATATTGTACATTTTAGTCAGTGAAGAACTTGAGGCAAAACTCACTGCCTGCTGATAGTTTTAAAGTCCTTGTCTGGTAAAGGGATAGAGTGTTAATTTAGAAAAGGTAGGAAACCCAAATGGTATATGTGAGCATTCAGATACTTGCAGTGTTAAGTATACAGTGTTTTAATGAAAGAAAGCAGATTATATAGGCTGTAGTATTAAACATCAGTACAAAAAAAGAGACATCTTGGGAGAATGGGGACATATTTCCAGATTAAATTTACCAGATGCAGGGTGATTTCACAACAGAAGCATTAAACAGAAACAGTAGGGTTACTTTAATAGACCATATGGTCATCATCTAATGTCCCCATAAACCTTGGAATACAATACTGACCTATAAAACAGGTTGAAACAGTGGGCATGAAATAATGCCCACTACTTTCCTGTTACAAGAATTTAGTCCAAATCACTTCTCAGTTCTATGACTATACTATTGACTTCAGTGAAATTACTTGCATCAATAACCAGAGAGGTATCAGAAACCTAGAAACTTGTGTTCTTTGCTCAGTCTGCCTCCTACAGATACATACATTATCTCACTCAACCAAAACATTCTGAATTGCAGAATTGACTTTAAAAATATATCAAATTGAATCTGAACATGGAGAGAAAAGGTAGCTTTTTAATTTCACTCTTCACACTACAGCACATAAAAGATAGGTGCCAATAGAATTAGCTATGATCACCAAATGCTGATTAGTAGTAAAATAGCTGCTGTGAAATATGCTGGGGAAAATGGAAGCAGTTCTCCTAATCCTAATTCTACCTTTAACGTTTCCATTACTATAAAGCAATAATTTCTGGATTTCAGCACTGTGTTGAGAACCCCAACTAATACCTTTTTATGAAATAAGCATCTATAGCATTTTTACAGCACCTTAGATAACCAAGCCTATTCCAGAAACAAGAGTTCTTGAAAGAGTAAAACAAAAATAAGAAGTTATTGTATTAGCTCCTTGTTGGTAATCAAAAGTACAGCCCCATCACACTATCACCATCAGAGACAATCCTGACCAGAAATCTGTTTCTTTCTTTACTTGTCTAAGTACCATACTCAAACTATCACCTGAAGGTCACAAAGGAAGTCATCACCAAAGAACTGAGTTGGACCAAATACTTTATGTTAAAAAAAAAAAAGAACAAAGTCACGACTTCTTGCCTGTTTGAGAGATTGAGGACCAATGAATACTGATATATTTTAGGACACAGTGGGGAACTGCAAGCCAAGCCGCATGAGCTGTGCTATGCTGTGAAGTGTTTGAGTGCTCTAAAATATTTTCATATTCCAGAGGTTGGAATAGGCTGGGAATTTATGGGTTTTGTTGCTATAGTAATTTGTATTGTCAGAGTTTTAATAACCTCATCAAAAACATGCATTCAGGAGCAATGTGGCACCTCTATGTAATTTAACACCAATCCATTCATAGCTTATGGTACCATTTGAAACACTGCACAAGGAAATTAAAAACAAATAGAAATACATCACCACAATACTGAAACCAATAAATATTTAGGCTGAAAAGGTGAGCAGTCAGTGGAAAGAAAAAAATATTTCCAGGGAAATGATGGAAGTTTCTAACACAATTGCTCTCTTACCAGCAGCAACAGCAAGGTTAGCCAACACCAGCAGTAATTAGATGAGAACCATGGGTTGGTTTGCTTATGTGCGCATGTATGTGTGTGTAAAAAGCCATTTTAACCAACAGCTTTTCAACAATGAGACTTCTTAGTCTTGAAGTACACAGTACACACGTTGCTAATGTTTAGCTAAGGCAGGTTAAAAATTACAGGCTAAAACCTACCGAACTTTAGGATCACTACACATGACCAGTTCTTTTTGAGTTCAGCTTCATTAATGTCAGTGGCATGTCATCATAGTGGGTATAATTTGGTCCTGCATCTGAAAATTCTCAGTGTCCTAAAACACTATCAAATTACTTGTATCATTTATTTCATAGCTCTACATGCTGCTTGTGCATCGTTTGCAGGAAAAAGATAATTCTGTTTCAGTTCTTTGGTTTATTTTTCTGCTTGAACTTTATTGCATTTCAATTATTTTTCCTAACTCTTTCTAGTGCCTAAGCATGGGAGGCAAAAGGGATTTTAATAAATAATTATTTTTCCATTGCTTTCATGGTTTGATACATGAAAATGGCAACACCTTTAACTTCCTTAAGTTTTTAAGCTGTATTAAGACAGCTGAAGTTACATAGGGCCACATACTAAACATTCTGTGAAGCCAAGTAAAAATCCAATATATTGTGAACATGAATGCATTTCCATGTCTGACAAATGCACAAAGTGTTACAATGTGTAGCTCCCCACTGAACACCTAGTTTTCCTCTGGACTGTTTCATTTTCCTCTCCTCCCAACATGTGTTCTAACCTTTCTTCAGCAAGAATAGTGCAATAGCTGCTATTTTAGTATATCAACACAGTTTTAGTTTTACCTAAAAGAAGACAATAAACATTTATTTACTGCCCTTGCCATAAACATATGTAACCTGCAGCTAGTATATATATATAAGCGGTACTGATTCTTCTGGCTTCATATTGCTACTGAATAAGAAAGAACAACTCAGAAGGCAAGTGCTTCAAGGCATGAATATATATTGGCATTTTCATGAAATGGACAACACATTCAGTGAATTTGCAGAAAACTTCGGAAACAGAGAGCTCCAGAGACTGGTAAAAAGTCCTGCAGGAAACACTGCAATGTTGGGGTTTGCAGTGAGGCCAAGCCTAGAAATCACAGCATAGGCTCCTGCATCAGTCACAGTGTCTTACCAGAACTAGGTCCTTCCCTGCTGCTAGAGTTGCTCTAATGACCAAATTGTTTCTTTCACAGGACAAAAGTTCACAATCTATGCCTTATACAGGAATGTCTTGATTCTGCATCTGTCCCACCACTTGAGACAGTCCACTCTCCTAAGTAACCCAGGTTTGTGTCCTGGCACAAGAACAAGCACACTTACTGCTTTCCAGTCCTCAAGGAGTTGAAATTCTCCCTCAGTGCAAGGTGCTAGAAAGAGGCATATTCACTATGAATATTTTAATAGTCTTAAATAAGAGTAATCAGCAATCAGAGGTTCCCCAGGTGCACAATTCTAAATTAATCTCATATCAAGCTTTTATTTTTAGAGAAATATAATGATCAGAATTCAGAATAGCAGAGTTAGAGTTGTCACTTCATTTCAAGGGACTTCAAAAATAACTAGACTTGAAACATTTAATGTTAATTAAGGAAAACAAAAAGATTTATACTGTGCAGAGAAGCCTGTATAAAAGTTATGAAATGCTACAGGATAACAAGTGATCTAATTCCTTTGAAGGTCTTAGGATGTAACTCAGGGTGGGAAGGCAGAAACACACAGAATAAATAAAACAGAAGAAAAGGTTTACACTAGGTGGAATTTACCAAGAAAGATCAACGTATATCAACAGTGTCATCATCACCTATGAAAGAATAAGCAGGATTTGAGTGTCATGGGAAGGTGCAAAAAGAATTACAGGTCATTCCATCAACTTTTCTGTACTGGCATATCAGGATCTTCTGAACGTTGCTCCATCTGTTCTTGAACACAGCAAACTGTTGAGATACCCTTTCTGCTGCAAGTCACAAACGATTCTTTTCCAGCTGTATGCTCAGGTCTACAAGTGTTAAAATAACACTTTTGTTGCAGCCACAAGATTACTTTCTCTTTCATTGTCCACAATTTTCAGGCATTTGCCACCACTAGATCCCCTATACATTAAAGATTATTAAAATACACATATTTATTTTCTTTACTCTCTTTTCAGCTATTGTAACCATCAGTAGAGACAAAGGCTCTTTCTGCACCTCTCTAGAGCAAATAATCTCTTCCTGCTAGCAGAGAGTGCAGTTGCTTAGGAGACTGTACAGCCCTGTAAGAATTTTAGTAGCTGTAATGTGGGATGCTGTTGTATCAAAGCAAGTTTTAGCATCAATAGAATAATCACAACTCAATTCCTCTTTAAAACACTGGGTTGTTTCTTAGTTCCATCTCGTAATTAAGAGTTTGTGCCAGTGCAAGAAGGCTTTTCAGGTACCTGTCTAGAAATAATGAGATCTTGAGTCTGTGCAAGCTGTTTGAGAAGGCAGGCAGCTGTCTACTTAAGTACCCATCCTGGGACCAGACTGCATCTTCTCCGATTCACTGAGCTATGAAAGCATTTGAAAAAGTAAAACATTTCCCCCTTTCCAAAACACACTTCCAATAAAGGCATTTCTTTCTCTGCTAAAAAGGTTGCCTATCCAAACGGAAAAGCTCTACTTGTGTAAAACGCACCCCAGATAGCCAGTGACTAGATCAGTCAACATTAGCCCAAATTTCAGTGTTAGCGATACTGCAGTGAAGTGTGTTCCTGCCACCTATGCACTTTTTTAGCTTCTTTCATATAGGTTCTGGGCACAAGACCCCCAGTCTGGCAAAAACCTGACTAAGTAAGGATTTGATCAAGTGATTTCCATAGTTCCCTTATTTTCACAGTCTCCCAAGAACTGTTCAGGGTTCAGATAAAGAGACTTTATGTCCATCTTCGCTTGCTCTTGAGAGCAACCAAACAACATTTCTACAAATACTAGAGCTTAAGATAATTTGTAGGTCTGCTGCCACTCTCTGTTTCACAAATATTTCACAAAGATCAGGCTGTATGGTAAACAGTCCAGAATACAAATTGGAAAAGAACTACTGCTTGGTGTGCAGAAGCACAGCTGTCAGTCTCAGATGGTGTTTGTGGAGCTGAAAGATAACATTTTAATGTTTCAGTCTGGACGAGGAACACAGCCCTGTATCTAGACAGTATTTTACAGTCCTTTACCCACTCTTCGTCAGGGACTGTAGTGACAGGACAAGGGGTAATGGGTTAAAACTTAAACAGGGGAAGTTTAGATTGGATATAATGAGGAAATTCTTTCCTGTTAGGGTGGTGAGACACTGGAATGGGTTGCCCAGGGAGGTTGTGAGTGCTCTATCCCTGGCGGTGTTCAAGGCCAGGTTGGATGAAGCCTTGGGTGGGATGGTTTAGTGTGAGGTGTCCCTGCCCATGGCGGGGGGGTTGGAACTAGATGATCTTGAGGTCCTTTCCAACCCTAACTATTCTATGATTCTATGCCCCCATCCTTCTGCCATCACTACCTATACCGGGGCTAAGGGCTGGGCCACTGGTCTTGTGTTTGAAAACAGGGGCTGAGAAGTGATGAAGTAGTAAAGACTGGTGTCCTGTCACCTTCCATTTCTATTGGCCTGCCTGATGTAGGAGGTACAGCAGGATCAATGAGTTGTGTCAGACAGCTGCAGATAGGGAAGGCAGTGATGGCAGAGGCAAAGCTGGGAAAAGCTGACTCTGATTCATGATTCTGTCCTGGGCATGGTCCCTCCATGGTTTGAGAAAAGTGCTGCCCTTTACCATGGCAAACTGAAAAAAGTTAAACCCAGCTTTCAGTTTTCTCACAGTATGTGAGGCAAGACATGCCTGGAGTCCAGAGATTTTGTTGTTCATTTTTACAAGCCATATTCCAGTCAAAAACAAAGCCAGAGTTTTCAGAAGAAAATGGAGTCCTACGAATAGCTCTGTCCATTATTAAAAAAAAAATCTTTGCAAATTTTGCTTACAGATATGAAAGAGAAATTTGACTTTCAGAACATCACATCTGGGGGAACAATGAATTCCTCTTTCAAAGTGAAATGTCACCAAAGTTTTCAACTGAGGCTATCACAGCAAGTACAGCAATTTATTCAATATTCTAGAAGCAGTCAAGGCAGAAATTATGATAACATGACCAAGTCTGCAATTCAATTTGTTTCCATTCTTTTTTTCATGTTTTTAATTAAATCTTGATAGTTGTAGGACAGGACCACTTTTCTGTATCACAAGTGAAGAAGCTAAAGTCAAATGGTCCTTTCCCCTTTTTCTTTTCCTAGCTGCTTACAAGACTTATTACAGAAGAACCACATGTGCTGCATTTGATGAGAAAAGGAAGTATCTAGTAAAAACTGCGTCCTGTGAAATGTTGGGAACTGGTATTATTCCCTTTATCATTTAACATCCAACCAATTAGCAGCAAAAGATTGCAGGAGCTGATGAATTATGTCCCATAACCTACTGAAAGTTAAAAGGTATTCTAAAAGAATGCAAAGGGGAGTGATGATTTTCTGTACACCAATGAAGTGATCATGCCATTAGCTACAGTGACTGAAGAACATTTTCTCTAAAGCCGGTCAAAAATAAGTTGAAGTAGTTGCCACAGAAAAAAAACAACAAACCAAACAAAAACCTCCAGCTTTCTGCAAAAATTCATATTCAAAAAGCTTCCTTTTGAAATGCTCAACTTGAGTTAAATTAATCTGGGAACAAAGAAACTTTTGATGCCTGTTGAAATACTACATGGCATTCTGGAAGCATCTTTCCAACAGCTCCATTTTTTAACCTGTGAAAACTCTTCAAAATTACCTGCTGCAAATTAGTAACTTTGTCCACTGGAATAGCAAAACCCCCAAATACATACATATATATATAAAAAATTCAAGAAGGCTGTGGAAAACTGTAACAGGCTCAGGAAATCACTTCTGCAAAAGTGAATCATGTGTGGTAATTAGATCACTGAAGACTTCTAATACACATACTACATTGTGTTGTACTGAAGTTAATCTTTGCACTGACACCTGACTTGCTCCAGTGTCTGTAGAACCAAATATTAAAAAAGAATGAACACCATAATGTGCTCCTAATTATTATGCTAAGCCTTAATACAAGATAGGGTCAGAGAGACAAAGAGCTTAATTGATTTTATTCCAGGAAACAAAGACAGCATGCAAAGAATCTGCTGCTATGGTATCAGTGGGAACAGTCATTAAAAGCTTATTAGTGGGAGAGGTCCAGGTAGTAAGACACAAAACACAGAACACTAAAGGAAATAAAGTTTGCCCAAGAAGAGCAGTATGGCTTTATTTTCTTCATTAAAGTTTTTTCTATATTATAATATGATTAAAATAATTACCATACTGTAAATGTGAAACTTAAGAGTCTGCTCACCGGGCAAAGATAGGAGTTTCATGACTGCAATGAAGCAGCAACATCTAAGACTAACACAGGTCTGTGACACAAATGAACTCTGGGAAAGTTCAGTTCTGTAGTCTCTACTATGAATGCAAGTTGCACAACCCTTCCTTAATTCTGTGTGCATAAGCATACCCATCCTTCTGGTAACTGCACCATAAACCCCTTTAGAGACCAGACTGTGCCTACTCCTCCATGAGCACAGAGCAGTTAGCACATTCCTCTTCTCACAATAGGATAAATTGCAATTCAAGGCTGCAAAGGAATAGTGAACCTTGAGCTAACAGCAGCTCTACAGCACAAAGCAAGTCTCTGATACCCCTAACAGAGAGGGAATTCAGAAACCTGTTTGATGTTTAATAGTACATTTATCAATACATAAAAAGAAAGAAATAATGTACCTTCCACCTAATGCGTAAGAAAGAGACACAACAATATCATAGACAGGATTATAATCTTGCAATGTCGCTCCAGCGGCACAGCTGCAGGAATTTCTTGTAGTTAAAACTGATGAATACACAGACTTAGGAGAGAGCCCTGGTCTGGCTTCCCAAAATCCAGAACAGCTAAAATTGCCCTGAAATACAGCCTGTTTTCTTGAGTATATTTGTAATTTGTATTTAACAATAATGAGAATTTTATGTCTTAAAATAATATCAGTGCTATGATAGCAAAGAGCTTTTGGAAAGGCAGTAGTTTAGCATGATCACATGCAGGAAAAAGCATCAAGAACTGCACTCAGATGCAATAGACACAGACCAGCCTTCTCTCCCAAGTCAAGTGCAAAGGCTATCTCAGGGAAATCCAGCCTTGCCTGTATGTTTATGGAAGGAATTAACAACATTGATTATAAACTCAGCTGATCAAACTATTGTGGTTATGAGGTTATTTCAATTTACAAAGCTGTATTATGTATTATGTATTATTGCCTAACTGCAAGGTTCCCATCCCTTCCTCCCCCCCTCCCCCCCCACCTTTAAACAAAGGCCACAAGTCTTTGAAGCTTATTTGTAAGCTAGAAGTGTTACAAAATACATCCAAGGGAGAAAGTCATCATGGCCTTTCCTGTGGGACTTCACCCTGCTATTCCCACATATCACTCCCGATTCTCTCCTACCCATGCCAGCTACTGAACAGTAGTTAAATGTCTCTCTACGGCCAGAAGAACCCTGCAGCTCCCAGGGACTTCCAGCCCTTCGTCTCCGTCTCAGGAAGCCCAGCCGTGGTTATGACATGGCTGAAGCTGCAACTGCCCCTCTCTCCCACACCTTCGTTATGCACAAATGGCAGGGGTCAGCTAACCTTGGGGACAGAACAGGAAGTACAGACCCACTCCTGCTGATGGCGGCTAGAAGGGGTCTTGACTCTCAAACACAGTAACTGGAGATATTCACATTACAACCTCTCTTCCCATGTATTGTAGGAGTGAGATTTGGACAATGCCAAATGTTTTTAAAATCACACCTTATCATTACATGCAGCATCTCCCAGTTATAATCCAAAAACATTCTGCCTACTGTAAATGCCTGGCACAATCCCTAGGAGACAAACAATAAATGTTTACTGCCTTTGGAAAATAAATAACGGTAAGAGTCTAAACAGTCACAGCAATTCTGTGCAAGAGTCTGAGGAAAGTTTAAGGTAAAGTAGTTTACCTACATGCTGACTGTGAAAAGGGAAGTATGTTTACTGTTTACCAGAAATGTGACTCCTCATATTTAACCATTTTTAATTTTGGATAGTATTTATTCTTCTCATTATTGTTACTGTGGGCTTCAACGACAGGTTTGTTTCCTATGCTGAATATTGGGCTGCTGTCATTTACAGAAACCCAAGTTCATACTCTACTCTCTCAGCAGTCAGATAAGAAAGGAAGGTAGCATTCCTGAAAGAGGATGTATCTTTCTGATGACCAACTATTAAGAGCAGACAAGTGGTATTTCTGTCAGATAATCTGAAGCCTAAAATTAGTAATATATCAGCAGACTCAGTGCCTGTGGTGAGGTTACTGGAGGTCTTTGTTTAAAAAACGCTTATTGTTTAATATATCCTTCAGGGTAAAGCAATGTGCCATGCATTCATAAGCCATACTGCTGCTGCTCTCTCTTTTCAAGTGGCTTCCTTTCAAAATCAGCTGGGGCACCAGAGGCAGAGAGGGAAGAATAATAGATTGCAGAATCCCTGAGGAATATGGGTTTCAGAGAACAACCAGATGAGAAGGGGCTTGCATGCTCCCAGCTCTGGGAGGCCCGATATGAAGAGAATAGGGCTTTTCAATAAAAATAAAAAAGCAGTGAATTATTAGGACCCCATCAGATAGTGAAGTTATTCACTGAAGGACGCTAGAGAGCAGAATAAAAACCTCGACTGAGTGATTGGCAGCGTGGAAAGGAAAGCACAAAAGAGCAGGAAAAGCCAAAGCATGAGCAAAGCAAGAGGCATCTGTCTGTGCTGCCATGTCTTTGGCAGTTCCTGTCCTTGTCGAGTTCTTAAGGGGTAAGGAAGTGATGGCATGGGGAAAATTTCAGCATGAAGATGTACTCACATGAATAGCTCAATGAAGATCAAATAAATTTCAGAGCACAGCTGCAAAAATAAACAGAAGCGGGGAAGGGAGAGGCTGTGGTCTGGTTAATGCACTAGGATTCAAGACACCAAGGTTCAGTTCCTTGTTTTGCTATGTGATTTTTCCTGTGGTAATAAGAAACTGAAGGTCATTGAGACACAGTGAGAAGGGTGACTTCCCTTATTTCTGGTGTCAGTAAGGAATAAATCTCCACTAAGCTGGAAGGACTTAAGACCTTCTAAAGCCTGCAATGAGCTCTATATAGGCACTTCATAATGGCAGTTCAGCAAATGTCCAAGAATGGCAATAAACAACATTGTAATTGAAAAGTAAACTGAGGCACAAAGCCATTAAGAAACTTATCCAAAGTCATACACAGACTCATGTCCAAAGTCACGAACTGATCCAAAAATATAAATCCAGTATTCCTGAATAAGACTTAAATATATAGCTTAAAAAAAATCAGGCCCACGACAAGCACAGCAATACATCTTTTATACCAGAGGCCTGTATTGTCTAGTAAAAAAATCCAAAACACTCCAGCCTTACAGCATTCAGATTGAAAAGTAAACTTTGACAATAGATGGAAGAACTGGTTTCCAGCAAAGAAGGATGGTGTAAGTCTCTCTGTAGAAACTGTGTATCATCTTGCAACAGTCATGAATATGAGCTGTCTCTTGTGTGCATGTCTGCCTTTGTGGTCCTGTCATTCATCCACCTCAAAATATTTTTGAACACAAAAAACTTATACTCGGCACACATCTCCTCTCCAGCAGTAAGAAAACACCTTGGGTTTGGTCAGCTATAATTTAATTTTTAAAATACATCTTTATAGTGTCTAGTGAGTGATGATGCTGCCCCAGCCCAGAAATACTGTTAACCTACAACTTCAACACCTTAGCGAGCAGCAAGAGTCAGAATTTGCCTGAACAAGAAAAAGAAATGGTGCAGGAGAAATGGCACTTTTTAGATGTGATAGTATGTAAAAATTTTGCATGAGTTCAAATCTGTAGAGGATCTTAGACTGCAAGTAAACTGATGGGAGAAAAAAAGTATTTGCTTTTCCTCTTTTAGTGCATGAGTAAAGGACAGGTAAACGGATGGGATAGAGAAGCTCAGCTGCCTGAGATCCAAGAGCACAAGTTTTTTATTGTTTACTATACAATATTGCAAATCTGAGAGAGAATGTGGGCAAAAAAAGCAAAGACAGGCTAAAAAAGGTCTCAGAACAACACCCAAAGCTTCAAGTTAGAGAGCAGAAGATTCACTTTGAAGAGAAAATCCATGTTCAGACACAGATCACATTTGAATTCATACTGTGTTCCATCTGCTTATGTTGCATGCCATCAGCATAATTTCTGACCCCAACAAATCACCATAGTGATTAGTGTCCCACCAATCTTACATGAGAAGAAAGTATTATGCACAAAACACAGGCAGGAAACAGGTGTCTGCACTGTCCACACTGTATCACATTTGATCTTTCACGGGGTCCACTAAAGAATTAAATCCAAGGGTAACATGCTATGCGTACTAAAATCAAAAGAAAAACTTGAGTATCTTCCATGAATTCAGGTTTTATCCAGTTCTCTTCCTCCTCCCATTCCACACCTTGATATATTTTCCTGCCTAAAGCATTTTATTTGTTCTGTATCTGTAGTGAGAAATACAGATACAGATCTGTATTTGCCAGATCAGGTAAGGATCAAATACAGATCTGTATCTGATCTGGCAAGATCTGAACTCTTCTATTTCTAGTCTGAACTTAAATCTGGTATCTGATATCTGCCTGATACAAAACAGAAATAGAAAAGGCAAATATTCCCCATTTTGACTTGTGATTTGACCAGATTTTGTTCAACTGCGGTTGCTGCTGTTAAGTAAAGGAGACCAAACAATGATACTCCTGCTCGTACACAAATTACCTTATTCCAGGGGTAGCTTCATGTAGATCATACACAGCTCTTCACGGGCTGAGGTTCTGTTTGAAGGAGGTGAAAGGATCACAGTCCAAGAGTGTAAGTAGAGAGAAATAATAATGTTCTCACCTAAAACAAAATCGACAGCATTTTACTATAATGAGGTCTGTTTGGGGAGTATAAAGACTTCAAACATTTCAATTTATTACATAGCCAGAAAATAAGGATTCTATGTCTCTTTCTACTTATATACACACTGTTATGCCTAGGCATTTTTGCAGCTACAAAGGTAACTAAGAGATAGATAATAGTGGATCAAGTGTTTTCAGAAAGAAAAAAAACCAAAAAACACCTCAGTGAATGGTACTGCAATAAAATTACTATGGACTCTGTGGTCGTGATGCTGATGTCTCCATCTATAGTGGGAACAGCAGGGACTTTTCCTCTTCAAAAAAAACTCCACAGCCAAACAGAAATGTATTTTTAATGACTGGTATTGAAAAACATTTGGCCCAATCTGTATGCAAACTACGAGATCTGGTTCTCTCCGCTTGTTAAAGAAACCTACTGTTGAAAATTTATATGGTTTCTATTTCAAAAGCTTTTGAAGTATTTCACCCACCAAAACGATAGCACACTTTTGAAATATAGTTACCTTGAAAACAGATGCCGACAACAGAAACAGAAGAAATACTATGAAACTGTGATCAAATGAAAAACGCGTGCTGCTTCAAAAGCATTCCACATGGGCCACAGGACTCTTCCCATACAAAATATTGATAGTTTGTCAAAACTATTTTACCAGTCAAAGCAAGTGTCGACTGATACATGCAAAACAAAACACATTTTTAAACTTACATAGCAAGAAAGAAAAGTACATCTGAAGGCAAAGAACATGGGACCTTAAGCAAGAAACTCCTAAACTCTCATCCTGGTATTGACACACTTTTTACAGGGCCACAAGCACATCATCAGACCTAGCTGTGTGCATACACACATCCCCCCCAGTGAAATTATGTCTGTTTAGTAAAAGTCTGATGACTTTACTGACTGTGAGTACTATTTTACTCAACTAATTTTACAGACTGATAAAACAAAGTAAATAATCCGATAAGCAGCAGTATCTCGATCTGATTCTGAACCATCCTAATCCAAAACTTCATGTGGAAAGACTTGCACTGATTTCAAGACGCTGTGTATTGAGCCTTTTGTTAAACTGACTTTTGAAGAAATAAACTCTATGCAAATTCTAAATAGGGCTATTATTTAGCATGATTCCATTTTAAAAAATATCCTACTGGCAGAAAAATTTAGAGACAAATAACTGCAGCTCCAAAGAAATGAAAACCAGGTGTGGACCCCAGTGCTAAAGTACAAGTAAAATCTAGATACACTAATTACAGAACTTGCCCATAGCCAGATGCACAGCTTATACTGGAAAGTTAATTGAATAGGTAAACTGCCTTCCATGGGAAACAGATTAAGCTATAAATTCAAGCATCATCAATCTGAAATTATGCACTTAAAATTGTTTCTTCTCTTGTTTCTGCATTTCACCACTGTGTTGGATCATTAGTTTTTATTAAAATATGACAATGATATTAGTATGCTAGTAACTAGTTTTTATCAGAGAAAGAAACAGACAAAAAACCATAAACTTATCCTGCTGAATGCAATCTGGCCATAAATACAATTACGTGCCTTGATGGCCTGACTTTAGATGCTTTGGAGCTGGAGAAGAGGGAACAAGAAATCTTGTCCAAGCAACCTCAGGAAAATTTGAAACAATTACCTAGATGCATCCGGAAAGCAACTGAGAAGGCAAGTGTAGGAAAGCCCTGACTGGGGAGGGAGGGGAATGAGGAAGAGGACATTTTTGATACCACATTACATTTTTTTTATCGTAGGTTCAGTTTTAATTAGAAATCCTGATTCCAAAAAATGCTTTTGTCATCAACAAATAGCTCTTTCATTTTGCTGGTGCTCAGAGCTTTAACAGGTGGTTAACTAACTCATTACTTCATGCAGGCTTTTTACCTACCTTTGTTTCTGAAGGCAGAGAAAAATTCTTTATTGCTACATGTTTTTTGGTAATACAGCAGCTGCTGTTTATGCTAATTCTTGCTTACTTGCAAATAGACCTATGCTTATTTTGTGCCATGCCAGCTGTCAACAAAGACATTTGAAGAATAATTTCCATACTCAAAAGAAAGACTCTGCTCCCTCCTCCTATTGCTCATTTCTTTCTCCTCCATTTCAGACCCAGTGTGTGTTCATCTGGAAAAGTGTCTAATGGTGAGTTAAGAGATGAACTGAACCTGAAATGCCTGATGGTCCCATGGGTATCCATCTATTACCCTGAATATATGTATAGGCCACTCAAACTTCTCCTGTCTCTACTGATATTCTGCACTTGCTCTGCAAAACACAGTGCTCTCCAAAACGCTGCTAAGGACACCGTGAGAGTGTTTGGCTATTGCACTTTTGGCTATTGTCCGTGAGAGATGTTTGGCTATTGCACTTTTGGCTCTTGACTGTATTTGGGGTGAGTCCCTCTGTACAGCCTTGTTATCAACAACTTGCAAGTGCAGCCTCACTGCACAGTGTGTCACTGTATGCAGATGAGGCTCAGAGAACTAGAGGGACAGCAGACTTCAGACCTAGCCCTGGTTTTATCACCAAAAACCTGCTCCTATAAACAGCTTTTTCCATCGATCACCTGTATTTTCTTACTAAATTCATCTTGACAGCACTGAAAGTCGGAACTGTTGACCTCTTCCAGCATCTAAACGTCAGACCTGTCACCAACTCCCGTTTTCCCTCAGCCGATGCTGCAGCACTATTTTTCCAAAGCATCTGGAATTGCTTGTGTTTTCTTCTGAGATTTGAAGCTGATAGTATCTTATTCCTTAAGACAGTTCATTACTGCCTATTAGCATTCATTTAGTACATTAAGTATTAAGATCAACAGAAGCCCTGAAGACAAAGCACTTTGAAATCAATACTTCAGAGACTCTTAGGCCTGATCAACAGCGCTCCTTTTGCCCTGTAACTTCTACAAAGGGAAAACCTTTCTATTTACTGCTCCCCCAAACGCATACACACATAAGCCGGCTGTTAAAACAAAATGGAGACGTTTTGATGTTCTGCTCGTACCTCACCAGCCAAGGCATGGAGCTCCTATGCCGTGCACAGTTCCATGGGGAGCCAGTACACTGAGGCGCTGCCAGGGCCGCTGTGAGGAGCGGCCGTGGCTGCCCCACCCGCATACGGCCGGTTCCGGCTGGTTCTACCCGGTTCTACCACAGGACAGGGCCGGTGACGCCTGCAGGAAACACATCCAAATAAGGGCAAAACCTGCCCAAGTGAGGGGAGAAGTGTGAGAAAAGGCTTTGCGTATGCCTGCATCAGAGCGGGGAAAGGAGGATGTATAATCACACAAGGGAATCATTTCCTTGGCTTTCCCTAATGGCGCCATAAGTACGCCTTGCACGGAAGTACCAGTTCTTCCCATGGTGTGGGTGAACATGTTCCCCTCTGATCGAGGGATTCCACCTGGTGGAATGTGCACCAGTTCCAAGTTGTAACTGCTGTGCTAGGTTACACACCACCCGTGGCCTCAGTATCTGTGTGCCTCCTGCAGACTGATTATCCTCACAACACTTCTGTCTGGCACAGCAAGATTAAACCATTTATCCTAGGTCAGGCTCAAAGTCAGTGGCAAACCAGGAGCTCAGACAAGAGCATTTATGGGCGAGTTGGTTACAGTAACTACCAAGCTATCTTAAAGTGTTTCATTATGTGCCATAGCTAGCCAGAGAACGCCTGTGGACAACCCCTATTTCACTGTTTTGGAATAGGATCATAGCAACTCTTTGTAGCCAAATGACACAAGAGAATGTTGTCACCCCGCATCTCATTCAGGAATAGCTGCCTGAAACCAGCATTTACTTATTGTCAGGTCTTTGCTGGCCGTGGATACTTACATTTATGAATCTAAGCAGGCAGAAGAACATGCCAGTACAAGCTGGTGATTTCTTCTTTTTCTGCTACAATTACTTCCCAGCCAGCAGACATGAAGAGCATCACCGAATCTATTCTCACTCACTGCACTCCATATGTTCCCGAGGACTCAATCTAAGATGATGCCAACAGAAACACAGAGTTACACTACTGGGATGTATTTTATCCTATGTTGGCTGTCTGAAAGTCAGTTATCCAGGTTCAGATAGAAGAAATGTTGCCCTAAAAGGCAAGTAATCCACTTACAAGTGGTTAATTAACAATAGAGAGTTGATTCATTCGTCACTTTTCTCTGTACTCAGAGAGGTAGCAAAGATTTTTCTGTGCTTTCATTAAGAGTAAGCATGTTTACAGTAACATTTTACATGTACAGACAGAGCTCTGCTTGAAGAAAGTGCTGTATAACCGTTATATAATGTTACTACAGAAGTCAAAAGCATAATATCTGTGTATAGACGATGCTAATCAGTTGAAGGAACTGATCCCAACTAGTTCTTCTCTTAAAAAGCTGCTGATAGCTAAAACATTTACATGAGGTATGATTTACTCAGTGAAAGAGATTTCACTAAGGGAAAGGATCTATGCCCATTCCATGGATCTCCACTGCACCCAGGAGTATGCTGAGCCAAGAGACAGGGAAATGTCTTTCTAATCATGGCTTTGTATGGTTGCCTCTTGAACTGGTTATGCAGAAAAAAAACCAACCAGCTATGAAAAGGGGATGTGCCACAGTAAAAATAATCTGGTACGTAGAAATTTGTGTACATGGTCTCTTCTGTCTTCCAGTCAATCAGGGTTTATTTCCAAAGCTAAGGCCTGGTAAGGAGAAGCATAGGTAAATCAGTTCAGAGTGAACTACCAGAGTGGGAAGAAGGTTCAAGATACGGTCCCAGCTGGACGGACTTACATCAAATCCCCATTTCGGAGCTCTGCTGTGCCTTAGACTGAACGGCTTCCACAAGGCAGGAGAGTCCACAGCCTGATGCCTCTTCAGATCCTGCAGCTATGAGCTGGTCTCATTGCTTCCAGGCCAGCAGTTGGCAGATATTCTCTGAAGCCACCAGAATTGTGTCAAGAATTAGAAGCTACCAGCACATACACATCCCAGCTTCAGAGCTAAACTCTGTTTTTGGGGAAGTTTCTGAATTCCCATGCGGTAAGTGAGCGAGAGAAAAATGGGTGGAGAGGGGAGAGGGAGTGCAGTAAAGCAGAGAGGCTCTGTAAAAATTGCCTCACCCTGTCTTGGAGAGTGGCTGAGGTGTTGTAGAGGAGTAAACAGGAATACCAGCTTTCTGTTTGAATGTCTTCAAGCATCTTTAATAACTTGTCGTTTCTTGGTGAAAAGAAGTCCCACAGCGATGATTTGTGGTAGTAATTCTAACAGTGAAAAACAACGTTGGAATTATGAAAAATACCATCCTGCTGTGCTACTGGGTCACAGTATCTGTGTGAGCTGAGAGGAAAATCAAGCAGAACCATGCAAGAAACAACTTCTGTCTGTGAGGCTGTTTGCTCTGAAGCATCTCTTGAATAAGGAGCAACTGGTCTCCAAAGTGAGATCTAATGAGCAATGTACAAAGGCTGGTTTATCAGTGACCCTTGGACAGCGATGTTACTGGGTACTCTCATCATCTGCTGTCCAGCAGGATATGTGTGCAACTGTAGGTAATGCAAGCAGGGCCTGCCTAGGATCTAGTCAGGATTAGGGAAGCTAAGTATGTATCTTTAATCTTTCCATGCTCAGCATCCCAACTTGCAATTAAAGCTGACAAAGCTGCCACTGAGATGTGAGTTTGTGGTGCTGAGGTCTCACTATCCAGCCTATAGAGGTCTGCAGCTGAGGGAGCCCACATTTTGCTCATAGTTATTTAAATGAACTTGGATGTGTACATGCAATACCCAGCCACGTGTGCAGCTACAATGATGGGATGGACAAATTAGGCCAAAGTTGCTGGCATACTTTGGCATGTCCATTTGGCTGTGGTGAAAATGAAGGGCATCATAGTTGAGGGATACCTGATGAATTTTCAACATTGTATTGTAAACCAGTAAATAGTTTCTCAGAAATGTGTCATGAAAGAGGCATTGGCTTCTGGCTGCCTTTCCTTCCCTGAGAAACTCTGCAAACTAATTCTGTGAGAGTGAAGGCTCTGGCTTAGAAAATAGGGATGCTACAGTCCTGAAGTGTGCTTTCATTTGACAGGTTTGAATTTTTGGAAAGAGTTCTCATATGCTATTAACTACATGCACTACCTGGAAATGAAGCAATGAATGAATTATCACGAATAAACACAAACATCCAAAGTCAGCCACAGCAATAAAGTAATAATAATGAAAGTATGAAAAAAGCATTGCCTTTTTCTAAGAGGTATTCCTAGCACGCTAGTTGGCAGGGTGGAAATCAGTACATCAGAACAGAAAAGGTAGGTAGATATATTTGCTGAAAGTATATCTGTCTCTTAAAAACTGGTCTAATTGTAAGTAAGCTTCAACTTCCTCAACACAAGTTGTTTACATAGATTCTGCATACACCAAGTGTATACATATTGGCACACTATGGGCAGTTAGATAACTGTGGAGGCATTCACATAGATCCAGTATCCCAAGAAAAATCTTGAAAGGGCTCAGAGATACCAGTCGACAGCATTGGAAGTACAGAAGCCAAGCTATACATTCCTGAAATATGTAACTGCTATTTCTTTCTTCTACAGTCATCTAAACCAATAAAATTTTAAAGGCCTATAAATCCTCTTATAAGTGCTCCACCTCGTCACTGTTTTCAGCCAGGGCTAAATGTATTGGAAAAACAGAATATCTGTGTCTCATAGTGATTTTGTTGCACTCTCCTGAAGAATTCAGACTTAGCCACTACTGAGCAGATAGTGTTGATCTGACATACGGTGCTCTGTATCACCAGGACATCCCTGAAAGTGTCTGAAGCTGGATGAATCCAACAAAGCTGAAGAAGCATAGCAAAACTAATTAAGTGAAAAAGAACCTTCATTACAGAATGCTTCACAGAAAAGCACAGGAGCTGATAAGAAGCTGGCATAAAAACACAGGTATTTAGAAAACTGAACCTCTATTTGAAAGAAGCTGAGCCACCTCATATGGACTTAGATACCTAAATGTTCTAGGACACCCTTCCAGCCTACAGCCTGCCTTGCAGTGCATTTTGATTCTGCTTCTGGCTGAGACCCTGACTGGCTGTACAATGTGCCAATCAAAGCATGCCTATATCTGAAGACAGGATTAAGCCCTGAGAATGTCTGTTGCTTCCAATTAGAGGTTATACAGTATGACAAGAAAGAGAACACACTGTGGAGCTGTGAACTCCTTTTTGTTGTTGTTGTCTAGAGATGGGATCAGAAAAGAAGCTTCAGGCAGAACATCTGTAATGTGGACAGACAGATGTTTGCAGTTGCGGCTCTGTGCTTTCTCTTTTTCAGAAATTAACATATTCATGGAATTTCTTTCCCCTCATGATAAAAAGAGGTAATCCTCCATTAAAGCATTCAATCTTCTGCTTTACTGTAAATGGGGAGGTGGGTGAGATTTATTTGCTAAACATTGCCATAAATATTTAGCAGAACAGGGCTCGGTTGAGAAGAGGACATCTAAACAGATTGCTAGTGAGATAACCCTTGGAGATTTTCCAGATTTCTCTCTCTTCCTCCCGTTTTTTTTCCTTTACAGAGAAACTAAACAAACATTTGAAAGGAAGTGCATGACTGGAACAACACCCCCACTCCCCCTAAATAATTCAAAAGAAAATTAATAGGATCCAAGATACCGCTTTCTGATTATCAGCATGGCTGCTACTTTTTATTTTCTTCTTTTACAGTAGCAACCAGCTGGTACAGTGCATGATGCTAATCAGTTGGTGTCTTTCACATTTCTGAAGCTCCTTGGAAACACATCCCCATCAAACTGCTTTGAAGTTCAATTTTAATTTAGATGCAAACTATCCCAAAAGTACTGATAGTCTAAAAAGCGCCTCTGGCAGTCTGTAATTATAAGGCAATAGAGCTGTCAGATTTCATCAGAATGTTGTGTCAGTCAGTCCATGCAGCACAGTTTAGCCTCATATGATCATTTAAACATTCCTCCCCACCACTCAATACTTACCCAGCACTTCGGTATGTAATAGGGCTTTATTTACTCGTTGGTTTTCAGTCATCCAGGTCCTCCAGACCATTGGAATGACAAAGGTGCGCAGAAAAGCATCCTCCAGTCCTCCAATCTCCTCATCATATGGATATTCCTGTTGCAGCATTTCATCTGCAAGAGATTCATAGCATAAGGCTTAAAACAATCTACTAGTATTACGGCTTAATAAAAGAGCAATATTGTATCACTATGCTGCAGTTTGAAGAATCTCGCTATAGCTGAAAAGACCCATTCCAACACAAATAAATAATATTTGGAGGATAAGAATAATTCTTTTGAGAAGAATTTCTGTGCTTCTGAATCCATCATGTATCCACTATGCAAGTGCAACGCTTTCAGTTGGCTTCAGTGGGGTTACTCGAGCTAGGTGCCTGCGCCAGGCTATTTAATTAATATTTGCAGTTCTCGGTGCTTTCAGTACATGCCATGAAATGTAAAAACAGAGAAGGTGAATTCCAGAAAACACAGCAGCTTAAACCACTAATCTGACTTCAGATACTCAAAATAAAAGCTGAAAGAATCTCCTTTGGCCCAAAGCTCCAACCTCGCAGTTTTATGCTCTGGCTGCAGGAAGGCCAGTGGGCAGATTCACTGTCAAGTTTGAGAATGATAATAGGAATATTTGAAAACAACCCCCTCTCCTCCAGCAGAGATGCAACACCAAATACAAGGGGTACTGACTTCAGTCCATCTGTGGGGTTTATTCTGTGCGCTGTTTCCTTGCTTCAGGCCCAGGGCCAGCACGTTGCCTCCCCACTCTCCCTGCGTATTCATTCTTTTCCCCTATTCTTGGAACCCCGTGTTCGAAACAGACACTGCATGTAATGCCTGAAAAGAAGGAGGCTTTTAACATCTTGGGACATGCATTTCCTCCAGCTCCATTGTCTCAGCTATTTAAAGGAGTGAAGAGAATCTGGCAATGCTTGGGATTTGGCAACACTGGCTAATGCTACTCTTCTTGACTCTGTCTCTTCTAGATGCTTTTCAGAAGCAAAGACAGAAAAAAATCACAATTCTAAGGGTTTATCCTTCAGACAGCCCAAGTGGTGTGAATCCCATAGACCACCTAAGCTTTCCCTACACAAGCTTTTCCTCTTGCCCTGTGCATAAAATGAGATCTCATTATAGTCTAAAGCTCTTACTCCTAGCCAGGTTTGAAGGTCACTGCAGCAGCCCCGTTGATTCTAGTACCCAGAAAAAGTTTAACTTTCCACACCTTTTACTGAGTGCCTCAAACACGCTGACAGCCTTTTGGGTCTGTTCAGGGTCATGCTGAAAAATAAGCCTATTAATACAGCAGGGTTTCAAAATATTTGAAGAGCTAATTCAGCAGAGTTTATATCTCTTGTGTAGACTTCACTGGAGCCAGCATTCTTCACTCTGTATTCATTCACTCTGAATATCAGTCAGGGCACTTTACTCAGCCATAAAAGAACTGCAAGCAGAGATGAATCTCATCCTTTCTTCTTTCAGACAGCCAGGAAACCACCAGCCTCCCATTTTAAACCTAACTACTGAAGACAGCTTAATGAGGCTCAGGGAGGATCACCTTGAATGTTAGCCAACAGCCCATTGTCACAAGAAAAGTTTCTTGTGTCAAAAACTGTATAACCCTGGAATAAATCGCTTTGATTCTGCTTACACTGGGGCTGTGCTCATTCTTGCTCCTTCAGCTGTCACAGTGGGAGGTGTGAATGTGTGTGGGATGCTTACGGTGAGAAAGACAAGGGTATCATATTAAAATCTTGGTTGTAATCATTAATTTAGGAAAAGCTATAGCAAGCAGTGAAGAACCATGGGTTTAGAGACAGACTTTTTCATTCATTTATGAGTCTGTAACAGAGACAGATGACTCCAAATAAAAGGCCCTGCACATGTGCATGAACACTCAGCTCACAGCTCGCTGCTGGCTTGTGAAGCTTTACCATGTTTGCCTGTGGGCATCATGTACATGTACAAGTCTTCTCATGGCACCTCCAGTTTGAGAAAGAGCTGTTACAAGACCTTAAAAGCAAATAAAAATCACATACTTATTTTCACAAAAGCAGGGAATACCTTAGCATTTCTCTCCCCACAAGAGTATACCAGAATCTGAATTCTTGAAAAACTATTGCTAATGCTGACCTTAAAATGGCCCAGATGTAATTTCAAAGGTTTTAGTATGACTGTTTAAATACACCTTCGTCATTTTCTGCCTGCTGTTAATGAGACATTTATTACTAATAACTTCTTATCTCTCAAACATTCACCGATAAACCAATTACTATAATTAGGCAATGGATGTGCTTTGACCACTGCTAATAGGCGGAGCACAAAAGTCTCCTTGAATCCTCTTATCTGGTTGTTGCACTTGCTTGCCATCCTTTCACATGTGGAAGCTATTTCAGGCAGAGGGAAATCTTTCTTGCTGCTTTCACAGCACCTACTACACTAGCGTTCAAGGGTAATCAGAATGAACTTTCTGCTCTTGCTATACTAACTGGCCTGGATATGAAAGCCATGGCATCAAGGAAACATGCAACTGAAAAGCAGTCTGCATCAGAGACAAAAAAAAAAAAAAATGAGCTTTTTCTTTTTCCTTAAACAAATCATGCAAGTTTTCTCATTTCTCTCATGGATTAAGAATGTACTTAGTCAAGAGAAAACATCTGTCCAAATGGTGAGGAAGGAGAAAAAGCCATATGCCAGAATGAACTGCTGCTTAGGAATAAGCAAAGAAAATCTAGAGGGCTAGCTTGGGATTTAGTTCTCTGGAGAGGAAAAAGGAAAAAATCACTGCAATCTGTTCCTGTACGAGAGAGGGACAGAGTAAAAGACAGGAGGGCATAGTGATGGGAACATCTGCAGAAGTAATCTTTTTGAATAACAAGCAGCACAGCCTGGTTTAGGACAAGCATCTGTGCAATATGCAATAGAAATGTCCACACCCGTGTAGGCAGCTCCCCCTCCTCCCAGGACTGGCATAGGAAAAAGGTGGGAAGGACACAACAGCCTGAAAACAGATGAGGAACAGATACACCATTAAGTGGCACAACATCCATTTCTTTCTCTGTGCTCAGCCTAAAGGTAGCGTTAATAGAGGAAGCTGTAGGCAGGCAAATTAGCTGTCAGGTGCTAGAGGCTGCTAATGAAGAAAGATTCAAAAAGCACGGGAAAATGCAGCCAATAAAACATCTCCAAATGCTAAATGGATGAGAATGCTTGGCAGAGGTGTGTGAGCTCTTCTTTCAATGTGGAAATGGAGGGCTTAGAAGAGCAGCTGGAATATACACACCCCTGACTTGGTAAATACCCCCATATAATTTAGATACTCTTCTCCTACGGTTGCAGAATAAGTTATTCTCAGAGAAGTGGTGACTATGATTTCTTGCTAGAGGTGTGTACTGGAATGCAAGATGGTAATATGGGAATTACACAGCTTTATCACTGGACTACAGTTCTGGAGACCTTGTTTTTATTAAGCAGATCACTTGGATTCCTACATCACTCTGAAATCTGAGTGTCTGAGTTGTCTAGGCTACCTCCACAAGATGAATGATACCTCTTGAAATAAGCAGGATAAATCATCCCCTAGAAATCCCCTTCTTTCTGCTGAATATTGAGGAAGTATAGCTTATTTAGACCAGAAATCTATTTTTCATATGTTTAAAGTTATTTGAGATAAACCTCACCATTTTTCTGCCTTTTCTTTTTTTCCTGAATTTCTGTCAGCAATCTGGGAGTAACATTTCCAGTCACACTGTGCACTATGAAGACATCATCCATTACTGTTTCAGAGGCAGTCACATGCAATTGCACTAACAGCAGCCCTGTAAGAATATAAACAGATAAAAAGAAGGCAGAAAGGAGGGGGTTTTAATTTATTTGTGGTCTAGGTTTCAGCGCTAGTTTGATTTTTTCCTATCTAACAGAAATTAAAGGTCCACTGTGAACTGCAGTTCTAAAGGGAGTTCTATAGAATATCAAAGGCAATGCTACAAAGCGACTTCTTTATTTGGCTGGTTTTGAAAAAACAAAGAGAGAGGATTTTGGTTTACGTTCTAATAGTCTCAAGTCTGTGAAGTTTGACAAGAGTAGTACTGAAACACTCTTATCAGTCATGGTCCATTTCTGTACTGGGCAGATGAAAAACTTTTCAGCTTCACAGACATTGCAGATTAGAGCTGACTGCAATTCTAAATGGAAGAGTTTTATGTCTGAAAACTCAGATTTGACAGAACTGAAGTGCTTCACAGATAGCAATCTTGTGCAAGCTGCAGATAAAAATTAGTTGAATAAGGTTGAAACACTTGTTTGCCTTGAAGTATAAAACAAATGTTTTGGGTAGCTATGACTTCTAGATTATATGCTGAACGATACCTGTCAGAAAAATACAACTGAAATATGTCAGAAAGACCAAAATTAAGTATTTCAGCAAAGTTGATTATAAGATCTCTGAGACTTTCAAGAATTTTGTTTTTACTTTTTAAACAACTCAGAGTAAGAGATGACACTTCCCCGAGGAGCTCAAATCCCATTTCAGAGCCAGCTCCATTCAAGGTATCAAATACAAGCATATACACTGCTGTTATCTATTAGTTGCACCAGGGTCATGTCTCTGATATCAGAGCAAATTCAGTACACATAACAAACGACCATTTCCTGTGTTCTTCAGCTTTCTTGACATTCAATTGTATTGTGAGTATGAGCAAGACACAGTACAAGAGAGCCATTTACACATGCTGATGATTTCAAGGTGTCTAAGCTTTTGAGTTACTTGGATTTCTAGGGAATTATTTGTTATTTCACTACTGAAAATCATTACAGCATTACATAAGCAATTCTTAATGCTACTTTCCCACATTAAATCCACCACTTCTCAGGAGGCATCGGCCACCAGGTGCTATTTGGATTTAAAGTGTACACAGCAGAGATTGAAATGAGCAGAGTGCATTATCTCTGCACGCATTTGTCACTGACAAAATGTATTAATTGCACATGGAAATCAATGCAAAGCAGTGTAGCTTTCAACCAAATTACAGAATTAAATACAGGGCCTATCAGATCTGATAATCCCTATTGAATCAAACACATTGCCAAGGTCACTAGAAATAAGCAGTCTGAAATATATCAGAGAACCACATGCACAGCTGTCTTGGTGGATGCGTTCATCATAATATAGGTACTCTATAGCACTTGCCATCAACTAAATCCACAACTATTATTATTATGATTAATGAGATATATTTTACATTAGAAATTGGCAGTTGAGGAAGGAGGGAATGCTCCTGTGAGACTCAAGGAACTAAAGCTCAGTTCTTGGCTTAGTCTCAGAATTTGTCCAAATTACCTCATTTTTCTCTACTTTGGCTCCATATTTGGAACTAATCCTAGATTACGATATTTACCTATTCCACTTGGAGAGTTCTTTACAGTGAACTTTAGGAACTGAATGACATGTCACCATAAAGGGCTCTTTCAGTATTGCAACTTGTCACTGCAGAATGTCAATGATTAACACTGAGTAAAGGTTTTGAACATAAAACTTTGGATGGTGATTGGCCATTGAACAAAATATCAGGTTGCTCAAACTGAGCATCATTCATACACCTCAGCGCAGCGTGCAGCAGTTTAGACAACCACTGATGGACACTGATGGTGTTATCTGGCTGCTCCCTACAGCATTTTTGACTTAATATTCTCTTCTCTTTGCTGTTTGGCTATTTACTGCAACTTCCGTCCTCTTCTATTGCTTCTTCAGGTAGCTATTACCTTTCTAACTTGAATCCTCTGGTAAAACTGAAACTACACAACTACACACATGACAGAGTCAAAAAGATATCTGCAGACATCATATTGCACTACCACAATTATCTGATACTGGGACTCATAGGTAGCTGATTACCAAGTCCGTGCCTCTCTTAAAACAATGCACACATTTATTACTTTTAAAACAATGCACAGTTATTCCTTTGGTGATTCTGGCTGTTGCATTCTCAAGAGTGCCTTTGATTTATAACCCAGTGTATTATTAAAAAAATGAATTATGTGTTGGTACGTTGCATTTAACATGGTATACACACGGGCAAGTGCATCTGCTAGCTATTAATCAAATATTCACTAACAAAGGTTGATTAACAGCACTTTACATATTTACAGCAAGAATGAAAAGCATAATAGAGCTCCACTGAAGTTAAATGATAATAAATTATTAAAATGCATTTATCTGTGCACTGATTAGTGAGTGGGATAGACAGAACTGCAGGTACAGTTTTATTCATTATACAATAACATTTACTTATTAAAACAGAGAAGACAACACATTCTTTTTAGCTTCCGGGGGAGAAAAAAAGCCCCCAAAAGCTGTGCAAGTTTTGAGTCACATTTAAAGCAAGTTTCCTCACATGTAATTTTCATGTCTGCTGATCTACTGGCTTAAGCTTTCAAATCTGCTGTGGTGGTGGTGTGTGGTATAGAGCCTGACATCTGCAGGCCCTAATGCCAAGCTTGTTGTGACCTTGGGTGACAAACTTAAAGCTGCCCAGTCTTCAGAAGGTGCTAGAAGTGGAGATTTGTCAAGTACGCACCAAAAAATCTGAGGCTTTTTAAATGGATACTTAAGAACTTCTGTCTGTTAAGAGGTCGAATTACAAAATCATACTCTTATACTTCATATCTGGAGGGAAGGTGAGGAGCATTTTCTTTTTATTGAGGCTGAACTGATTTCACAGAGCTAAGTGTAACTTTCTCATATAGACCCAGCTCCCAGCTATGACAACGGATTAACAGGCTGGAGTCTGTGTACCCCACTAAATCCTGTGGAATTCAGTAAGAAATCTGGGGGCTTCCAGGCAGCAGGATTGGTCTTCCTTGTTAATTATCGGCAATTTCTTTAACTAGACTTCAGAGAAAATCAGTTTTTCCTGAATTGCCTTTTTATTGATTTTCAACAAAACAGTATCACAGAAAGCAAACATGGACTATAAATGAGAGCTTAAACATGCAGCGCACATACTGTTGAACAGGAGAGAAAAATATAGTATGTTAATAAACCCAGCTAAAAGAATACAAACCAGAAAGTAAATAAACAGATGCAGGAATTACAGGAGTTCAGAATTTGAGTTCAGGGAGAAGAAATTAGGATTTGCATTAGAGAAAATTACAGCACAAGGAAAAATATTTGCAGTTGGTATAAATCAATACTGACTCTGTTAATTTTCTCCAGCTGAGAATCTGGCCCATGCATACTTATGTTAGTATTTATAAAAACAACCCATTTGTACTCCATGGAAAATAACTCCATATGAAAAATCTTCCAAATCACTTATCTAAGAGCTCATTTGTAAACCATTCTACAGAGAGTAAATCATTTACCAGTCTTTCCCATAAGACAAAGGCAGAGATAAGAGTCTCAGGTTTAATCTACGAGTGGCAATGTGTGGCCAAGAAAGCAATTTATAAATTAAAGTGCAATTAAAATGACCTTCAGAGTTTTACAGTATCATATAAAGAAGCACAAAGTTGAGAAATTTAAACAATGAACAGCTTGTAAGAATGCAAACTGCATGTCTCTTCCAGATAGTTTTCTTTCAGAGCCTTCAACTCACTTCCAAGGACACAGCTGGCTAGAAGGCATTTGATGTGTGTGACAAGTAGTTACACTGTATTTTGTCCCAGTGGTTAAATCTTCTTTGCCTGTTATCTATCTGGGGGTATCCTGATGAGTTGGATGTGGAACAAAAGTCCACAGGAAACCAGGCTTCATTAGCTGGATTCCTCACAGGACAACTCGGTTAATTTCTTTGATGACAAATCAGGGTACCTTATAAGCTGCAGGGATGGTGAAGAGACTGGCGCGTCTGCACTGCTCCCTGGGAGAAGATCAGAATTCAAAATGATCCGGATAGCTGGAGAAACGGACCAAGATCAATGGGAGGAAAGTCGATAGGCAAGTGCAAAGTACTACATTTAGTAAGGAGAAATCAAATGTACACGTACAAGATAGGGAATTACTGGCTAGGCAGAAATACTGCAGAAGAGGAGTTGGTTTAACACAAACCACGTATAAATCAACAACGTGTCACTGTTGCCAAAAAAAGGCAAATCTCATTCTGGGGTTAATCGAATGGAGTTTTATGCAAGATGCGGTAAGAAGAAGAAACACCTCCGGAATTTTTTAGAATGGGTGAAAGAAGCATCTTTTGGGGAAGCTAAGGATACATTTGATCCTACCTCAGCATGGGCAGGCAAACAGCAGAGGTTATGAGGTGATTTACAGCCTTAATACAATCCACTGAAAATACATGTTTGTTTCCAGGTATACGGATGTGGCAGGAGGGGTGTGATGGAGCACAGCAATACAAAATCTGCAGGCAGTGCTGTCACTGGCTGGGGTGAGCAAAGGAGGTGGCATGGGGAGCCCTGGACCCCTTCGCTGTGACAGTTCCAGCCAGGCCATTCCACCCTGGCATGGCTTTGTCCGCTGGACTAACACCAGGGCTTCTGCACAGGCAACTGGATTAGGAACAGAAGCACCTGAAAAACAGCCTGCTGGAAGAAATGAAGATCTGCTGCAATGTGGTTTGAAATGTGCTGCAGGGATCAGCAATTATGGAAATTGGTGCTGCCACTGAAAAAATACCTCCAACCATGGCCTCTGTAAACTTCACAGAGCTGAGGAGCTCAGCACACTCCTGACCTCCATCTCTAAATCCATCTCCTCAACATCTACATCCTCTCTTCCTCCTTCAAGTCATCAAATGGTTGGTGCACACACATGACAATGTGTCATGGTGTGTTGTAGAGTCATAGGGGAAAGCAAGAGCATCTCAAAGTGGGCTGTGGTAAAAATACTTAATACTATATTAAAAAAGTGAAAAAATAAGCAAGAGATGTCATAATTGCTGCTAACAGTTCTATAATTATCAACAGAATCCCATAACTTCTGTAGCCTGCTGACTCTTTACAAAGTGCACTCTGAAGTGAAGTAGCTCTCTGTCTCAGTGACTAGATACCATCACAGAAATCGTGTTTTCCTACCATACATTATGCTCTGTCATCTATGTACTCATTCCTCCTACACCTGAATCATTACCAGAAATGTATGGCTTAGGAAAGTTGCTGAAAACCTCTGGAGGTAGTGAGCAGAGGTCCTGCTAGCAGCAGGAGTAATTAAGATATTAATTCAGGAAATCTTGAAATCAGGTGCCAAGGACATGAGTTAAAAACCCAAACCTAGTGGAATCCAGCAACACATTGGAGATCTGGTTAATCTGAAACAGCAACAGAACTCACAAATAGTTCCCAAGCAATCACTGCTGTGCCCTCTATCAGGAATTGCAGCATCCAGGTGTCTCCAGGAGGGAGACATCCTTCCCCTCCAGCCCCTCCTCTTCCTTTCTCTCCATGGCAGGCTAAGGCCGGCGACCTACTGGCCTTAAGCCTGGGCTCTCCATCACTGTGGAGAGCCCCAGGCTCCCTGCTGCCAGATAGAGCTGTGGCTGCTGGAGAAAGGACTTGAGGTTTCTTCCTGAAACAGTGGCTCTCCACTTTTGAAGGGCCATAGATCACATGCGAAATGGACAGGAGTAGCACACCAGTATATAAAATAGATATTTTACTGCAACTGCTGCATGATGGAGTTCGGCTGCAGCTTTGTGCATTTGCAGGCTGTAGAATACTCACTCAAACTAACGTTTTAAGTAGAATGAGTGGAGTAAGTAATTTATGGAGCATATCTAGCCTCTGTTTCTGAATTGATAAGGCTGATTATTAAATGTCATTTACTTAGAACATCTTCTACTTGCAGTCTTTCTTGATTTAATTTAATATCCTCTGGTTATGAGTTATCCAACCTCTCCATACTTCTAAACATACTTTGGGGTTTTAAACATTATATTTAATCTAAGCAAATATCCATTTTCAGACTATACTGATTGGTGCTCATTACAAGCTATCACTGAAGATGTATGAGAGTTTAGATAGGACCCTAAACACATATGTTTTATTCTAGAATGTATTTCCTGACTTTGTTATTAGAAATAAGCACCACACTGTGCTGCTGATGACAGATTATTCTGTAAATTTAAACTAAAATTGGATAATAATGTTTAGCAAATATTATTAATATCTGTACCATGAATTGCTCTTTTCTGTACCCCTAACACAGAATTCTTTTTGTTAGCTTTATCTTGAACTTACGAAATAGAAGAGCAAATCTGCTTTCTGGAAATATACAGCTGTCAATGGCTGAGAGAATATTTGTGATCAAATACCTGCTATCTAAGCTGAAGAACATACACTTGCTCTGAAAGATTTTCTCCAAGTTGAACACACTTATATTCCACTATATGGCATGGCATGTCCTGGAATGACTAGAAAAGTACAGGAACCACTGGTAACCATTTCGTTAAGCACACAACCAACCATTTTGTTGGTTACAAATCTTACTCTGCTACTCATTAGTACCCAACCATAGCTGGGAATGTTTCAGGCTCTTACTGACTGACATCTTCTATGTCTGTGGCTGGGCATTAGTCAAAAATCTGGTGTTAGCATGTCTAAGAGCTGTCAGTACCACAGTTCGCTTTATGCATGACTGGGGCTGGAGAGCACAGGGAAAGAAATGTCAAAGAAGGTGTCATAAGATGTGTTTTCAGTTGTAATGAACACATAGCTCCCTTGTGCGCTAATGGTCTGGTCTGTCTGGAGTACGTCATGGGTTTCAGAGCTCTTGCAATTCTGCCTTGAAACTACTGATATGATGGAAGTTATGTGACTAGTTCCATTAGCTGTACAAGCTGCATGCTTAGTAACATTGGTGGTGTGAAACACAAATCACATTCTTAGTTCTAAATGGTTTTAAGTTCCAATTTAATAAAGACTACACTGTTGAAAAGAGCTTCTAATTAACAAGAGCTTTCAGTGACAAAGGGAGTACTTTGCCATTTAGAAAACGCAGTAGCAGAGAGAAATCTTACTGCTAATGAAATACATATTTTTCTTCTGTCATATCTCCCACTCCATGAGCTCAATGCAGCTTAGTTACAAATGGATCTCCCTTTAGATACTGTGTTAGCCTTGCCAATATGCTTGAAAGGCAACTCATACAGAACCATGAAAATCTCACCCAAACCAACATGGAGAATGCATCTCACAGTCTTTCATCAACTCATGTTTACAACAGCCCTATGCAGTTAGGATGTCATAGTCTCATTTTACATTACATTTGTACAGAACTGATGTACAGCTAAAAGGGTAGAGATGTACTTCACTGCAGCTCAAAGCTTGAGCACCAGGCTGGAAGGCTGAACACTTCTTATGGTCAGCTGAATAGAACATATTCCTCCTTGGGATTGCTGAGTCCTGCAACCAAGTGCTTGGCCTGCAATAGAATTGCTGTTCTCTTTCCTTTTGCTGCCGCAAAGGTACTCACCATTCAGGCACCTCCATTACATGAATCTAGGCATAAGCAACATGCCCAGGGCCATACAGGAAGGCTGTAGAGAAGATGTGAACACAGGCTGCTGAAATGCAAGACCAGTGCCTACTGAAGATCAGCATCAGCCACCCTCCAGCTTCCCGATGGAGTCCATGGTAGAACAGAACCCAAGAAAGCCATTTGCAGTGCACTGGTGTGCCCCGGTTTGAGAAACTCTGTGTGTAATGCTGTTTATTTCTGAGCACCATCTACTGGAATGTTGCCTACCTACACCTGTGTACAGAGCAGATGCTTCAGAGTATCTCCTGACATTTGCTAGTGCGAGAATGGGACATGAGAACTCCTCACACCCAGTCTTGAGCCTTATAAAACCACCCATCCACTTTGTCAGACGGGACTTACCATTACATTTTGTCATGTCTTGCAGTAACATTATTTTTACATATTCAGTTCAGCTGAGTGACAGCAGCACAGTAACTATTTTGCAGTGACTGTCAAGCTCTTAAAATTACCCTCTGCAATTTGCACATAGAATTAATGTGTATCATCCCTTCAAACCACAAACACAGGTAACTCAGACTTGTCAAGAACCATGCATCAAATTCATCCCTAGTGTAACTCAGTGGGAATCCAATGAAGTTTGTACTAGAGATGGATTTCGTCACTGTCTCTTGATTCTTGATATATTGGGATCAAAGCCTTGCCAGGGATCCCACTGTGTATGAAATGGTCGTATTTGTCAGTGTTCAGACATCCAACAAAATGCTGCCCAGTGTTTCCTCCATTCCAGAAAGAAACAAAACAAATTCAATAATAAAAGCCTAAACCAAATACAAGCAACTGCAAATGCAGGAAATGCCACCAGAAATTCATCAAAACCCGACAGACTATTTATGAATAGATTGCTTTGCTGGAAACAGATTTCTATTAGATTTTCCTTCTTGCATGTAGCTACACCAGGATGCTCTAAAACCACTTCATGATATTTTTTTTAGTTAAGTGAGATATAAAAATCATTAGTATTATATCCAACAGGGTTCTGATCATGCAGGAAATAGAGTGTAATACTGGGTTGACGATAATTCATTTTCCAATATCAAGTTACATCTCCTGTGAGTAACACTGCAACCATCAGTATCATTGTTTAGAACTGCACGGTATTTGCGAATTGCCTTTCTGAATACCTGCCACCTCCCCAAGGCTTCTGTGGTGAAAAGCCAATTGCAGCCCCCTCCCTGATTTTCAGTTATGCAAAGGCCTTTTTCTAATGTCGGCAAAGGTTACATGGTTCTATTTCTGTAACTGTCTTCTCAAAGCCAGCAAAAGAACACCAAAGGTCAACAGAGCACACTTCTGCTTCCTTGCCTACATCAACAAATCCCTATAATGAACCTGAACTCTTAGCATTCAAAGCTTCATGAACTATCAGGACAACAACAGTGGCACAGATGTATCTAGAAGAAATGTAGGTTAAAAAGTGTGCTTTGGATTTTGGGTGTAGCGTTTTTTTTGTTTCTTAAGAAGAGCGAGTTTAGCACATCTGATTTCATCCTCTCAACATACATACATGACATATGGGGGAAAGTATAATTTCTCTTTCTAAAAGGAGAGCTTTCTGTTTGGATTTCTTAGAAGAAAAAGAACTCTTTTTTAACCATATGCCTCCTCTGTGTATATACTGGAGTTGGAACTGTGTGGTAGCTCAGACAAGAAAGAGACATATGTTAAAAGCTGTTCTCTTTTCTCTGTTCAACAAAATCAAAAGAAATAAAAAGCAGTTGCTCCAACAGACACTAAAGTCAAAGTAATACCTCACATTGATTACAGCAGTAATCAAGTCAGAGCCACACAATTCCTCAGTGTGATTATTTGCTTCCTTTTCTAAAATTAAGCAGAGTGGTTGACAGTGTGCTGTGTTCTGGTATTACACAAGCTGTAATATAGAAAGCATCAGTTCGACACGTTAAAGAGATTCAGCAGAAGTGGATCATGACAAACTAGGAGAAACAATCAATGTAGACATCATTATAAAAGTCATATCAATGATTTAACAACTTAAAAACATCCATAAAAATCTACAGTGCTGTGAATTCAACAAAAAATTACAGATTTCAATAAAAATTTCATTAAATGTTGTTTTGAGTGAACCTGTCATTCATGGTGACATGACTATAATTTCTCAGGCATTCAACATTTGCTCTTGTCTTCCACAGTACATATAATCTACCACAGTACTGTACCAAGGATAGTTGCAATAATAGTTGTTTGCCTGAATTAATACTTGAATGATTAAAGAACCACACCTATCTGAATGCAAGGTATAGGTCACTACACCTCAATAGCCAGTACTTGATTCTGAGGTCAACCAGTGCTGAACACATGCACTCATCTTTCTTCTACCTGAAACTGAATTTGTCCAAGTCTGAGGCAAGTATTGACCCATGAAAAAGCCCCTGTTCTTCCTGTTTGGCAATGCTCAACTGGCAAGTCCTGCAGGTCACTTTTTTAATTTTCAGGCTACTGAAATATTTAATTTAAGGTACAACTTTTCAATTAAAGCAATCAAAGGAGTTTGATGGAAATATTCTGCAGGCTTTTTACCATTAGGCCATTTAAAGAAAGTAGCGAGAAGAAAACCAAAACCCTGAAATGGCTGGAGGGGAAAGGCATGTGAGAAATAATTCAGAGAAAAGATGCAGTAAAAGGGAAAGGAAAACCAAGCGGGTAATGTAAATGTTAGTCTGGCTTGGTTTTTTTTCCACAGAGCCGAAGTTATTTCTCCCAGTTGTGATCCAAATTATATTTCCTTTGCCCTTAAAAAGCAAATTGTCATTTACAGACTTCTCTGTCTGTAATTGTTTATACTGCTTTCACAACTGGCTCTGTCAGTCAAACAACAAAATCGTAACAAACTGTATCATCTATTTATTCCTCTGTCGTTTTCCATTGGCTATTCTCAGTCCCTATCATCTGTGTCGAAAAGAAGCTTCTGACACTAGGGTATATCAAAACAACTTCAAATGGCTGTGAAACATGAAGTCGGAATAATGGTGGGGTCTTTTCTCTAGCATTTTTTATCAGACACACTTAATATGAACCCTCCCCCAAGCTCCGGCTGATGACCCTGTATACCTGTCACCTGAGACAGGGAAGGTGAGGGCATGTTCACTCTCAGAACAAGTGAGGGACACAGACGACTCCAAGCTAGTGCTGAATAAAGTCTTTCTGTATTGCATAGTGAGTGCAGCACAATAAGGGTCTGGTGCCTTGCAAAGAATGCAAGCCTAATAGTTGACTCTGATTTTTCATTTGGGTCCTAAGTCACTTTTGCTGTTGTTGTTTTGCAGGATCATAATAAACAGTCACATTTAGAAAAGCATTCCGAGCCTGCACTGCTGCTCGAAACTGTCAAGCAAAATCTCTAAGTCCCCTCCAGGCTGGAGGAAACTGTTTATCAGAAAGAGAACTGGAGCAGTGAGAAATGAGAGGACATAGAGGGATGATTCAGTTTAAGATTCTCTTAACTAATAAGTTGGTTGCTACCTTCCTACAAGGCATCTTCTTTTCATTTACTTTGACTAGCAGAGCTCTAATTCACTGTGTCGGTTGGGTTTCTAATGCCACTCTGATTCACTGCATGTATTAAAGCCAGCAACAAAGTTCTGCCATGTCCTAACACAGGCTTAACAGTCCTTTTTTACACCAAATGGGCATTGAAAGACTCAAGTCCTTCACGTTTGTACAGGGTTTCAATATCATCAAGTGAAGTGTAGTAAAGAATGTAATAATCAAGGCAATTACTATATGCTACCATTGCAGAATAGGTTGCAATAAGAAATATACAGAAGGGTCTTCACAGAGGCTGATTTTAAGCACAGAAGGCTGGTCTCTGTAAGCACTTTCTGTAATCAATAGAAAGAGACAGGCACCTTCAGAGGGCAATTCAGAGCAGGAGCTAATTTAAGTGCTCTGAATTGCACTCTTGAAATCCCCATCTCTCAGTATTTTATATATTGGAGCCTAGGGAGATATACTTCGAATACTGACACAGAAAGAGCAAAAGAGAACTAAATCTTCTGTGTTTTGTAAAGAGTCCTGACACTTGTAAACTGAGGGCATGCCAATGCGGCAAAATAAGACAAAGTGCGGGGAGGCCCAATTTAGGCCTGATTTGGGCTGGTGAGTCCACAAAGCACAGTAACAAGCAGGTGAACAGGCAACACTGCCCTTCTGGAAAGGTTTCTCATCTTTCACCCTGCACAGCACAGAGCAGCTGTGCAGTATGCAGACTGATGAGGCACGGCCATCCGAGCTATCTGAGCATGTAGGTCCCCACCTGCACACCCAGGCTCCCAGTCTTTCCTGCCCGATTCCCAAGGGACCTTTTCCTACTTGACTTCTTCCTCCTTGTTAGAGACAGTGTCCCCTTGGCTTCACCAAGACCAGAGAGAAACAGAAGTGCTGGGGATCCTCCTAGCATGAAACAAAGCTGATTTTGGAACAGATAAACAAGCAGTGAAAGTAGGACACATCAGATGCGTGCATTACCTGAGATGATACCTATTCATGTTTGCTTTTAAGCAAATGACTTACTGACAACTTGGAACAAACTTTTTGTATTGTTGATGCAAAAAACCAGAATAAATACATATTCAATCCCAGTAATGAAGTTATGTGCAAACTCTGTTCTTTAAGAGACACCTATTATTTTTGAGTTGTGACAGTAATAGGGTTATTGCATCTTGTCTGCAAGGGCTGTATCATCTGAAAGTTGTTTCTGCACAAACATCACGGTGTATGAGTCAGCAGGTCAAATTCAGCCACCATGTAAATCAGTTGGAATAATGGGATTTCCTGCTTAGAACCCAGAGATAGCAATCTTACAGCCTGTCCTTCTGAGCCAGCCTCTTTCATTTCTTCACGTTTGCTATTTGTGAGTGAAGGGCAGCAAATATCAGCACTGTCTCCACACATCTTCCCTAGGGAAGGGGATGGGACTCAAAAAGCTGCCTTCCTCCTGGCCACATGCTTCCCTGCCATGGGAAGCAAGTTATTGCGTGGCTATATTACCACCCATAGGAGAGGAATTGAGGGGGGGAAAGAAACAGTCAGAGGCTTTAACCGGTCTTCTACTATTGCCTGTCTGTGGCTTGCAACAAAGGGAGAATATGAAGAGCTGTTAATACCTAGCATACGATGGCTACTTGGGCCATCTTCTTCCTACAGACTTGCCTGAAGATATTTATTATTTACCTGATGCTAGAACTAGCAACAGGAAAGAGAAACATAAGCTGAGTTACTTTATAGCACTCTCAGAAAAAAAACATGAAGAGAGAGGAAGGAAAGGAAATCAATATGTGTGATTGCTCTTCTCCATCCACTGTAAACATGTTGGTGAGGGACATGATTCATCTCTGCTGGTGAAAATTGGATTATAAAGTGTTGTTGAAGCAGAAAGGGAATTTTGAAAGCAAAATATGTTCCTGCATTCATGGCTGAGCACTCTGCAGAGAGAGTTTTAATTGGATATATGACAAATCCTGTAATAGAAGAGCAGTCCTAGCTAGAACCCTGAGGAGCAGAAGTCAGCAGTTGTCCTACTTCCCTGGTGTTAAAGCATGGACCTCCTTTATAGATGACTTCACGGTCCTTGGGCTTTCTGCAACTTCCTCCAGTGAAACCTTTGGTGGGAAAGGCGTGCAGTGCAGGCCACACGTGAAGCTTTGACAGGCCAATGCTCCTCTTAAGGGTCCCATCAAAAAGGTGGGAGGGAAGGTATTGATATAGATGTTTTCCATTTACCTATGTTGTTCCATCCAACAATACTAAACAGCATTGGAAACACTGTGAAACACAGACTCACAGCGTGTCTGAGAAGAAAAGGTGGCAAGGACATGCCAAATGAGGAGAGCTCCTTCACTGACCACAGTGATTTTAGCTTTCAGAGATTTTAGACTTTTTTTCTCATGGATACATAAATATGAATGAACCCACTCTCTGCAAAAGGATGGAACCAACAGATCTGGTTACATTGCTTGCCTGTATTCCTCTTAGTTAATGGTGAAAGCAGTCAAGCCAGCTTTTATTTAGATAATTAAGCCCAATTATAGCAAAGAAATACCAGAAAATGTATTTCTTGTCTCAGACAACACAATGACTAGTTAGACGATTAAGCAACTTCATCACATGCAACATGAGCATTTCACTGTGTGCCACTGACTTACTGTATGATCTTGCGCAAGTAACTACTAGTTCAATTTGCCTTTCCTCAGTACTGTCTCAGACATCATTCACTTACAGCCCTGAAAAGAAAGTGCACTGATGGCACTTATGCTTCCAGCAGTCACGGAGGAGCCTTTAAAATCCTCCCTAAATGCCTCTTTTTCAAGCCTGCTAAAGAACTGCCGGTTTTGCAATCTGATGCAAACCAAGCAAAACTCAAACCCGTTAAAATCAGAATTGCAGCTTGTTCATCTCAGGCAGGTAGCAGGAAGCAGCGTTTTACCTTGCACAGGCTCCAGAGGGCAGGTAGGAGCCCCTGGGATGCCAGGGCTGCAAGGAGAGTAAGCCAGGCTGTTCTTTCCAAGGAGAAAGCAGCAGCTGCATTGTCACTGTTGTCATGGAACTTTTTCCCATTCTGAACTAGTCTAGACAAAAATAAATTCTCAGCAGCTCTACATACACATAATAATCAATATTTAAAGGGTTGCGGAACATTATAACAAAGGGGTTTGATTTTAGTCCCTGACAACTAGAGAGGTAACCTGAATTAATGAGGGAATGCAGCGGCAACCACGGCTGCTGAGCCATTATAGCTAATTCGAAAGACCCCATAGTGATAAAAGAACAATGATGACCGAGGACTAATAAAAACAAAATCAGTGAGGGTTGACTCATCAGCAGAAGGACATGAATTGAGTGTCAGAAAACATCTTCTGTTTAGAGAGTTAAGCTGTTCTGCACACTGAAGCATAATTCGCTGTCACTGTTTTATTGTCAAGCGATATATATTGTAATCATTTTAATCTGCATGTGGATTATTAATTAGTGAAATAATAATTTTGCCCAGAATGAAGGCACAGGCAGGATGAGGAAGCAGCTGGCTATTTCACCGACCTTTTCCCTTTCAAAAGCTATTCCATTATGACCCAGCTGCTGTTCAGGGACAATTTTTATGTTAACTTTGTTGTAAAAAAATCTCTATTATGTGTAAGGCTGCATTATGACTATGTACTTACAAAGATTTAGATGCATATAAATTACTTGTGCCAGGCTAATAAACTATACTTCACCATTAATTTTGGTGGACATCTACTACTTCACCCACTACCTTTCACCCACCATTATCTATATGCAAGTCAAATTCCTATCAGACTTAATGAAATCTCTGCCTTTAAATCCCTTGCACTAAAAGCGAGAGCTTTTGCTTACTTAAATGGAGAAGTTAATTAAGGGACTCTTTGCCTGCGGAATCTGGGGAACTCCCATTTGGGGTTCCCTCCTCTGTGCATTAACAAAGCAGATTCTCCCCTTTCCTTTCCCACTCAGTAGAAAGGAAACATTTAGGAATTACCTTTCCAAGAAAGATGTGCTAGCTTACAAAACTGATAATGAAATTTTAATGAAATCTAATGTATCTCCTTCTGCTTTAGTTCAAATCTAAACCAGAGCACCTCAAACCCATATGACTAGTGGCTCCTCTCTTTCTCTGATTTTCATTAGGGGGGCTGTGGCTCAATGTGTTGTGGTGGCATTCAGAAGATGACATGAAGAAAAGATTCAATGCAGAACCTCAAATGCAAGTGGCTATGAACAAAACAACTTTTCTGGCAATTCCTCTCCCAGAAGCAGCTTGCAAGTAAAGGCAGCATGCACAGTGCCATTTACAACATTAGCTGCTCCCAAAGTTTTCTCATTCAGCCACATTTGAGTGAACATACGCGTTCAACCTCAAAGGTGACACTGCACAGCCAAACCTGCCCTTTACTACTCCACTGTGTTTCTTCGGTTTCCCCCCTTGCAGTAAACCTGCAGCCTTGTTCAAATCAAGACCGACAGTTGTGGACAGTTATAAGCAGCAAGGTAATTAAGGGATTTGCTGCCTTTAGTGAAAGCAAAATGAAATGAAAACTGAATATGAATATATGTGGGAAAGTCAATGCAAGAGATGCGTAGGGTTTAAAAAGGCTTAAAGAAAGGATTTGCTAAGCTTGTGGTGTCTTAGAAAGCTTTCATTTTTACCTGATTCAGTACAATTGCTTATTTTGATAGGGAGCAAAAAGTGATCTTGGAGACTGTGGCTGTATCTCAAGCCGGGATTTCTGAGGAATGTATTTTGACTTCCAAGAGGCCAGGCTGCTCCATTGCTGAGAATGGTGCCTGCCTGGTACTTAGTAATAAGACTTCTTTTAATCTGCACGTTCCAGAAGAGACAAGATTTGTGGAAGGCTCAGGTGAAAAAATACCCAGTTTTGTGAGACCTCCTATATTGTACACTTGAGAATATGCCTTCCATCAGAAGCTTTTTTTCTTCATCCAAGTAGGCTGAGATTATGAGGGCTCTAGAAATCTTTGAACACTGCAGTGCACACCTACGCTCAGCCAGCACTTTTCTAATTATATCAGCAGGTCTTTGAATTATTGCTGGTTAAACTCCCTATAAACACCTTTGAATAGAAGTGATCAGGGATTGTACTCCACCTTCGTTAGACAACCTGCACAAAGCAGCCGATTTTTGACAGTCCAAAAATAAAAGCATTACTTGCCTTGGTAAGGGAGACTTATTAACAGACTACAGAGCTTTCCTGCTTCAGGGCAGTACAGCAGCAATTGAGGGGGAAAAGGACTGAAAGTTGTTAACATCAGAAGTTTGGTTTTAACCTATATGAAATAATAAGATGGTCTCACACCACTGCCTGGGGTGCAGGTGTCCAGGAAAACAAGATACCTTGGAAGCTGCTCTCTTTCTTCAGCATAAAGCAGTGATTTTCCTAATCAAGTCCCCAAAATTCTATTCACAGGACTGTCATGAATTCAAAGTAGTCTTTTCTATATTCAAGGAGATAATCTAAAAATAAAAGTAAACCCACAACAGAGGGTATCTCATTCTTTTCAACTTTCTATAATTTATTAAAGTTTAATGAGCCTTTAGCTTTTCACACACTGATGCATCGGTGGGAATTAACCCTGCATTGTCAGAAAATGCCACTTTGATTCAACACATATATCTGCTTTTAACACAAGAATCAGAGCTTTCTAAAGAAAGCATGGATGGGCTCTTGCGTATATATTACACAACTTAGTTCTGCCCCGAAAAATACTCCAGCACAGCATCAGATATCTATGAGTCAGTGTGCCTGGCTATTTTTGTGCGCAGACTGTCAATGAACATGGATCATACAAAGAGGATGCTCGCTGTGATCCAATACTGTCATGACTGTCTTTCTGTCAGTCTTCTGCTTGCTTTCCTCCAACATACAAACACATTCATCACTTGGATTTATGCCTTTTCAGCTGGTTGCCCACCTTTCACAGTAAGCTTATAACATGCCTC
Organism: Lathamus discolor; assembly: GCF_037157495.1. NCBI lineage: Eukaryota > Metazoa > Chordata > Aves > Psittaciformes > Psittacidae > Lathamus > Lathamus discolor. The sequence goes on along the minus strand of NC_088895.1, from coordinate 10,736,582 downwards.
TTGAGTTCAGTGATATTCACTCTTTTATGGTTCATTTCACCCTTAGGTGATACTATCTGAGCCTTGATTGCCTGCCTCCAGTGAGCCCCCAAGCACAGTAATTTCTGTTACACACTGTTCAACACCCCCAGTAATTGCAGTGGTGTTTGAGAGCACCCACTGAAATACAACACAGTTTTCTAGTGCAGTGTGTTTTTCTTCCCTGCAGGCTTGCACTGCTGAGCCTGAGCGAGGAGATGTCAGCTCCCTGCCTTCCTTGTCATTTCCCCACTGGAAAGCTATGCAGAGATGACCATGGCTGGAAGCATACTGATCAGGAATGGCATTTATACATGCCAAAACACCACACAGGATACTGGATCTTCTGCTATGACACAAGCGCTGTGAAACAGCTACATACAAGCTCTTTACAAGACCATAAGTTACTCTAAACCCGCATCTTTAAAATTTATAGACAAAACAGTTCATGTAACTGTCACACTTGAAAATTAGCAAAACTCCATTAATGTTCCCCTAACTTGCTGGGAGAGTAGATGGAATATTTGAATACATCTGAAAATCTGACAGCTAAGTGCTATAGATCATGACTGCACCTTTCCAAGCCATACATAAATTCCCCCAGTGTTTCAAACAAGAAGATAAATAAGCTATACCATCAGATCTTTTTTGTTGGCAATTCCCTGTGCTTAGGATGATATGTAGACAGAGTTTCTTCATCTACAGAATTTTAAGAAGGGTTGTAAAGGACCACACTGGCCAGGTGCTCTTTATGAAGAGTTTCCAGTGGCTTGAGTACATTGTTGCTGCTGCACTGTGAGGTTTAAATACAATTTGGGGGGCATCACAGCTTCAATAAGGTTAGAATTTAGTTTTCAGGATAGGTATAGAGATATTATTCACTGCTGAAATGTATCCACACATAAAAAGGAACACCAAAATACTCATACAGTTAAGTCAAATAAGATCATACTTTGTAAAACTGTGACCAGACATCCACAGATGTCTACTTTCAGGCCATAGGCATACTGTTAAGCTACCTACTATGAAGCAGTATGTGCAAATGTGGAAGGCATCTGAGCAAATACAAAATGGACTTTGAATCCTGCAATATGCAGCATCTGAAATTATCTATCCTCTGAAATAAACTGCAGTTTGCATTCACTATGTATGGAAAATGGCTATAGAAAGAAGATGAACCCAAGTATGAGTGACAGAACAAGAGCTAACAGCCTCAAGCTGCACTAGAAGAGGTTTAGATTGGATGTTAGGAACAATTTGCAATGGGCTGCCCAGGGCAGTGGTGGAATCAGAATCCTTGGAAGTGTTCAAAAAACATGCAGATAAGGCCCTTTGACATGGTTTGAGGGGTGGACTTGGCAGTGCTGGAGTAAAGGTTGGACTTGATGATTTTAAAGATCTTTTCCAACATTGCTGATTGATGATTCCATTCTATTCGAAGAGAATATAACATGCAAGAAGAGTGCAAACTATGCAAAACCATAATTAAAAATATAAAAATACACTTAGTGACCCCCAAAAGGATGTTGGTCTCCTGGCTGAACTAATATAGCAGCCTCTCATTTAGGTACATACTCATATATCCTAATCTACAGAAAATCCTCCCAGCTGAGCTGGTCACATACATCCATGTGCCCTTTAGAGAGACATGGAGCCAAAAATCGAAGTCACTTTATATTCCTGTAAAACAAAAGAAACCCCCCTAGTTCTGATTCTGTCCAGGAGCTGGATTAAACTAGAACACAGGCAGCTGAAATGGATTCAGAGAAGAAAAACAAACAGTCAGCCATGTAAAGTTTCCAACTGGATTGAAATTTTCAGGCCATGTCCCCTTTCCTCTGCTGACCCCTATTCACTGCACTGCAGCGGCTGAACTCTGCACTGTGACAAAGCCAAGTTCAGTGCTGCAAACTGGCCCCACAGACTGCAAACCATAACCTTCCTGAAACAGCAAGGGCTGGAAACATCCTGAAAGGGGAGAAACTGGTATTTATCCATTTCTTTCTTTGCACTTTCCATGCTTTCAGCAAATTGTTCTTTGTCTCATCATTTCACAAATCAGTGCATGCGGGAGCACACTGGCAGAGCTGCCCTCACAGACAACTGTATTGTTGGAAACCACTAAGTTTTCCCCAAAATAACAACATGGACAGCTGTTCTGAAAGCTGCAGGAAAAAGATTTCTGCTTGGGAAGCTGAAAAGGTTTAAGCTGCTGAGAAAATGAGGACCCAAGCTGATAGAGAGATTTAGGAGCTATTGTTTTTAATCTCTCACTCTCTCCTTCCAATGAATGCTTCTTCCTACACCGAGTTGCCATAGTTTCAGATTTCTGTGGTTCCCTGGCTGCTGGTTACTAGGACATTTTTATATGCCCTGATGAGTTTATGATGGGTACAGTGTCTGGATTTGTTTTCACACTGTACACCTGTAATTATGCTTTTCTCTGAAAAGAATCTCTTTTGGGGGTTCTTTTCCAACTTGAAACCTAAAAAAAAAAGGGAATTTAAATTCCTTTCTTAGTTCAGCATCTAGCTTCCAAAAATCTCTTTGGAAACTATGGCTTAAAGAAAGAAGTAATTAAACTTATATTAACAGAGTTTTCTCTAGTGCTGTGTACTAGAGGGAGCTAGCAGCTAATGCAAAGTATAGACTTGTGCTGTCAGTGAGAAAAAAAACTACTGGGAGCTTTGGAGCAAAACTTCTTTTCCTGTTATTAATCCACATGATCTGCACAGATGCTTAATTACTTTTTGCTTTTCCTTTTTAGAGTTACAAGCATGAAACTAATGACAGATATTTATGGTTTACATGATTTTTAGCAATTCAACTTCCCCTCTTGAAGGTATTAAAACACAGGATTTGAAAACTCCCTCTAACCTCTTTACTTTTCAGCATCTTCCACATTTGAACTGACATGCTAAATTGGGTTCTGTTACAGTACCTTTGTTTCTGTCTCTCCTTTCCCCAGATCTACATCTCTGCAATAACCCTTGCTTCTTCATTGTATCCCAAACAAATTATTCTTTCCAAGTCTCTTTTTCCAGGTTGCCAGTCCTCTTTTCTTTGTATCTGGTCTTGGCAAGATCTCTTTGCACTTCTTTCCCAGTCAGGCCAGGTTTTAGCTTTATCTCTGCCTCATTTATTTTGCAGCTGCTTTGTTCTCATGCCCAGGCCATTTAGCAGCATGTCCTGTGTAAATGTAAAAAGAATCCCCCCCCAACAACCCAACATCTAGTCCCCATAATGTATTTGAATCAAATGCCAGTGCTGCTGCTTGAATCAGATTTCATTCATTTTCCCTAATTTATTCCATCCCCTAAGTAAAAACCAAACCAAACCAAAAAGACAGGGCTTTAAAAAGTTTGGACTGGAAGCACTTGGCTTCGAAAAGCCAGGCACTGTTACTGGCATTCAGGAACGCTGCAGCGAGCAGCAACGGGTCTGTCTGGAAGCAGGTTGTGTTCCACTGCGAAATGTTTATTCCTTATCTTTTTTCTCCTGCTTGATTTTTTCTTACTGCAGGTTAACATTATCCATCAGCTGCTCTCTCTAGAGGCAGAGCAATGCTATACTTTGATAAAAGATCTCACGACAGTGCTCTGACAAAGGCAGTCGTGCTGTTTTTAATGGATTGTTTCTATATCCATCAGTCCACAATTTTTCATGCCATGATCTCAAGCAGCAGAGCTAAGAGATAGCGAGTTGTATCATATTAGACTGCAAGAGAATGTTCCTTTCTGTTGGCTTTGCTGCTTGTGATTGCAGTGTGAGAGTGGAATACTCAAACACCCAGAGGTACATTTAAATCTCCAGGGCAGAAGCCTTTTTGCTTGACTGATCAAGGAAAAGTGAGCAGTTGTTGAATTACATTAATTTTAAGTTTTATTTAAGTATCGTTTTGTGGATTTGGGTTTATTTTTTAAACTGTCCGTCTTCAGGAGCTGCTGATGCCTTCCCATGATATTTGTCAGTAGCTCCTGTTCTCTTTGGAAAGAGATAACTGCTGGCCATTACTGTATGCACAATTTCATCTTTTTATACACAGGATTTGCTTCTAACAGAAAATTCTTAAGGGCCACCAACCAGTTGTATGAAGATAAATTACCTCTGCTTAGTATCAATGTGAATGCCACTCTTCTTCTCCAGCCTGATGTCACAAGTTTACCCCTGAATTGTGTGATTGAGATCCGTAGAGTGAAGGATACCACAGGATGGTAAAGGAAGGCTTTGTATGTTTATAAAGACTGATTTTACTCCAGAGATAAATCTGCAGTGCATCACTGTCTTATTATATCCTTTCCTTACAAATGGAAATTATTGAATTTCTTTTGCCTCATTTAATTCTTTTTAATCCCTTTTCTCTTTTGCCTTCTGGTGATAGCTTTTGCCTACTAATTGTCCAAGGCTGACACCCAATGGGTAGCATTGTACTCTAATGTTCGCAGAGCTATATCCACTTCCAAATGACTGCTGCTGAAGGAAACTTCAATTATGGCAGAATATTTTTCTCTTCTTCCGTGATGCTGTCAGGCTGGGGCACTAGCTTGGCTTATTTTATGGGAAGTGACAATTAAATTAACATTTGCTTGCTTTGAACTATTACCTAGAATTCTGAGACAGGCAACTATACATCATGATCACACACACAGAATAAGTGTCAAACACTTAGGGCAAATCTGGAGTTCTGTGGTCTGATTCCACATGGAGTACTCTATTCCTTTGAAGTTATGTTCAGCTACAAGCAGCTCTGTGTAAGACTACTTGTAGGAAAAGTCATCCGTCAGAATAAGTATTTCTACCACTGTCCCTAGGTAATTCTGATTTAGCTGGTGTATCAGCTCAGGATTTGTCCATCATGTGTTAACCTGCTACACAAGAAGCATAAAGTATGGCCATAGTGAACACATTCTTCTGTACTATACCTTGCTTCAGCCCAAAGCAATGCATTCAGATGAATCATGCTAAGAACTCAGTTTGATTGTGATTTTGATCATGAACTGCAAAATCTAAATGTGCATTAAAAACACAGGTAGAATAGGGAAGCCCACAAAATATATGGATTATCATAATCTTAAAATCACAGCAGTGCATTATGCAGCGGACTTGATGGCAAAGTCTGAGCATGAGATAAAATACGGGAACCTAAAAAATGTTATTAATGCAATTAATTAGTTTTTGTTTCTTTGTGCAGTGTTTGAAAAAAACAGAATTTTAATATAAAAGAGATCCTCAAGGAGACAAATTAATCAGCATTATGATACACCAAGTGATTAAGATAAAGCACAGGGAGGCATAATGAGAATGTCAGCATTAGTAAAGTCAAAATTCCTCACCTCAACACACAATGTTATTGCAAATGTTAAAACACAAACTGTATTTTAGTTCAAAGACTTAAGAGTCCAGTTTTCTTCTCCCACTTCTGTTATTACAATAAATTTCCCTGTGGTCAGAAATTGAGAGTTTCCTCCTGATGAACAACCAGACAAATGAAGGTATTATACATGGCCCTTTGAAGTCAAAAGGCAGCTTATCTTTGACTTCTGTCAGCTGCTTTATCAGATGTTAAAAGCTGAATTCAGAAAAGCCATGGAGTTTCATGAAAAACCAAAAGGGAATCCAACACATCACTAGTTCACTGACTAGAAACAGTGGGTAAGTCAGGAACCAAAACTTTAAGCAGCCAAAGTCTTAGCCAAATTTTGCTCTAAACCTAAAAAACCAAGGTACCAAGTCCTTTCCCTGGGACAAAGTCTTCTGAAAGCCAATGAAGCATGGTCTGTGGAACCTAGGAAAGGACTTTTGCTAAAGAATGTGAGAAACAATTATGTATTGGCTAGTATTTTTTTACCAGAATATGTAAGGCCTGAGGACTCCAAGTGCTGAAGCTAATAGGTCCAAGCCCTCAACAAGACTGCTGAGAAAAGTGGCCAACAAAGACACTGACAGCTTGTCTGGATAACAGCACTGGAAAATGCAGGAAGCCCAACCATGTTTTCATTCTATTACTCATACAGCGCTATCCAAATCAGCAAAACCTTTACGGACTTGGCCAGCAATTCCTAGATCAAGAGGCAGACTGCAAGGAGTGTATGTGAGGGTGTCTCAAAAGCCCAGCCCTTACTGAAACGTTGAGCCGTTAACTGCAGGCTCTGACCAGGCTGCGCATTGTATAAAGCCATCGAGGGACAGAAAGCAATGGCTGTGAAACATTCTATAGAGTATCTTTCATTACACAAGCAAGGCCAGAGGGACAGATATAATCCTATCTGTGCACCTAAAACAAACAATGCACTAGGATATCTTTCTTCATTATGGGAAACTACACATAGAGTAGGTTTTTGGAACCCCAGAGAAAAAGTTAAGCATAGTAAGATAGATAAGTATCTAAGCAGATATATTATTTTAATAGGGGTGGTGGGGGGAAGCTAATTTCCATGCTTAGGCTGAGCCTTGCAGTTGTTGATTTTCATTAAACCACTTTGAAGTTATTGATGTTCTTCCCCAAACAATGCTGAACATTTGGCTTCTGCATAAATGGCAAAAACTGCAGTAGATTAAGCACCAGGCTACTGTTGCCTCTGGAATATTGCCATGTAATAGCAAAGAAGCAAAGCACTCTGAAGCAGCAGCCTTCTTTAAGAGTCTGATAGCAGAGGAGGACTTCTCATAAAACATCTTTTTAACCTCAACACCCAGGTGGGAGAACTGCCTTGTGAGACTGTTCTGACCTTTACTGCCAAATATGAATGATCTCCACAGAGTACTAATCTGTTCACAATACTTATAGTTTTTTTTAACAAACCACTCAGATTTGTGGGGGTTTTACTTACTAAAGCTTCATTCTTTCATCTGCTGCCTTTGAAAGTATGCCTTTGTTTTTGTTATTCAGGGGATTCCCTCTAAAATGGCAAAGGAAAGATGATTCAAATGCATTAATATAGGTATCAGTCAAACTAAAAGATATGAGACTGGATTCTACTCTGTATAAATCAATTTATTCTTGAATATCACTGGAATTAAAGATTCAGGCTAGTAGAGGATTGTTGCCCTTCAAATAGAACTACTCAAAGCTTTGCTGCCATCTACTCTAACTGAGCTGCTGTTGACAATCAAAATCACTATCTTTTAATGGCAGGCTTTAATAATGTTGTCAAACCAGCAAAACCGAAGGCAACCCAAGATTTAACCCAAGATCTAAACCTGGCCATGAGCAGAGCAATAAGTGTGGCTGTGCTTCCAGTGCACCTCAGTAAAACCAGCAGGCTTATTATCTGAATGTGACCTGCTTCGTATGGTTTGGGTGCAGGCCTTTGGGATGACCGAAGGATCTGTATTATTTCTTTCTGTTGTTCAGCCCTTTTGAGTTTCTACAGGTTTTGTCTGCAGTGGCTGGACAAATTTCACCCAAACAATAAGTAAACAGCAGAGCCTGCAGCCAGCCATCCCCTTCCACTGTGGGAAGTGAAATTACCTTTAAACCAGTATTTTCTTATTCTTTTTTATATTTGAATACCTCTCTGTGCAACCAGCAAAAACACTGGAGACCCTGTCAGTAACACATATCCTGTACCTGTTGTTTCCTAGTTTTCATTTCTTGGGTTTTGATTAAGCCAGCTCAATTTCTCAGTTTCACCTCTCTTTTCCAAGGTAGGTTGCAAAGAAAATCACTTGCCAGCAGGAGGGTGGCAGCTCTCTTTACTCCCTGTGTACACCCCACGTGCAACCCCAACAGGGAGTCCAACAACTGAGAATGGAGTTGGGGATGGAAGGTAACAGTTGTTACAGAGAGAGGAAACAAGGACTCACTGGCTGAGGGGACAGAGAGGGAGGTAAAAAGACAGAGAAGGATGAAGGAGAGGCCATCCCATTGTAAGCATTTCCAATCTCCCCTATGTCTGATTTTCCAACATTCTTGCAGTGGAGTTTTATTTGCACGTAACAGACAGGTAATGTCAAGAAGAAATCCTGTAGCTCCGACACAGCTTAGCTACATACAGTATATTGTAACACTACCTACCAATTAGTGTGGATATGCTGCAATTACTACTGTCTTTTAATAATGCTTCTTTGTTACTTTGTCAGGCACAAGATTTACATACGGGACCAAATTCTACTTTGAATTACACAAGTTTACAATGAGAGGAAAGCAGCAGCATGGTACTAAGGAACAGGCTGGAAAAAATATTTTTAAGGGACCACAATCCTACATAAAGCTGACTGAGACACTGGAGGAGACCTATGTTACTTTGTCAAGCACTGAGATAAAATAGAATTGTCCCAGATAGCTGAAAGTCATGCTGGCTCTTTTCAAGGCATACTTTTGACTGGCCAGGCCAGTTAAACCCTCTTGCTTATACACAGCCCTAATCCTAGCTATTATGGGAGGGTCAGACCAAGACAGCTACATCCAGAAGGTAAAATACAGCACCTAATAACCCGTCAGGTAATTATCTGCTTCTGCATGCAGAGCAAAATCCTCTGTGTTGCTTGCCTTCCAACCAGCTAACATTTCTAGAAGACAAGAAAAACTGCTTTACAAGCTGAATCCAGCCCCCTGGCCATTATTTGGACATCCTTGACTAAAGCCATGACCTTGCAATACTCCTTGCTTACCTTCAGACTTTTACTAGCCTCACTCATTTCAGCAGGATTATTTCCGTGCTTAAACAAACCAGTATATGTGTGCAAAATTGGTGACTAAGATCCCATACACATGTGCATGCTAAAACAGAATACATGGCATTGCTTCATGAACTCTAACGAGGAGCCAAGCTAAATAGGAATTGTTAGCTCTTGTGATAATCTTACACATCTCTCACCCCTCAGCATTGACAATCAGCCACTGACAGAGTCAAAATATTGGGCTAAATTAAGCTATTTCTTTCTTCTAGATGAATTATATTTACTGCTAAACTGATTCCATGCATACTGATCAAAGTTATCTCTAATATAGACAACTGCACTGTACTAGATAGTCTACAAAATGGCAGTATATCTTGAAGAAACAAATCCAGACAAAACAGCAACACTTTTTTTGCTTTCTTGGTGACTGTATCTCCATAGGCAAGACTGGTTCACCTCCCATGCAACTCAACAGTTGTGAACAGCCGTCAAGGTCAGTGCTGAGGAAATAAGACAAATAGGAAATGAGAATGGTGCTGACAACTGATAAGGCAGGTTTTGCAGGTGCCGAGTAGCTCATCAAACACATTTTGAGCCTGTGGCATGGAAGACCTGTCCCAGCTACCATAATTCATAAATTAGGTCATGAAACAGGAATAAAATGAATCCGAACACAGAAGAATTTGCCATTCCTCATGACCTGAATTAAAGAATATGTAGACCAGAAGTATGTGTGAAATAGTGATATATAACCTAATTTAACAAACTGTACTGAAGAACAAAGGTTTGATAAATGAGGAAGATTTAATTTTGAAGAGAGCTCTCAGCATGGACTGTTATTTAGGAATCTCCTTGTGACAGAGCAATAGGGGCATTTGATAACTTCAAGTCTGAACACAAAACATTATGCAATCAGCTTATTCTGTAGGAAAATCACACCATAAAGCATCATGACAATATCAGAAGATGTCACAGTATCTGCAGTGCTGGCTGGTGGCTCAGGTCCTAACCTGGGATTCAGGAAGTTCTCTTTCCGTGCTTCCAACCAGCTGTGATGTGTATGTAAGCTAGGGAGCCACCAAAGTAAAGAACAGAATTGTCTATTAAATACTGTCCCAACTATAAGAACTGCAAAGCAAAGCCTGTTCATGTGTTTTGAGGACTTCTGGTTGTACAAAATCAATTACAAAGTACCATAATAGAGATTTCATGTTTGCATATTTAAACCTGTCATACTAGTAACAACTGAAAACCCCATCTCGTATTAATCGTTATTTTATTCTTAGCCTCTGTAAGCAGAACCCGTAGGAAATTGCCATACAGATCTCATTCTTGAGTTGTAATATACATCTTACAATCATCCTACTGTGAACTGATCTTACCAGCTTCCAGATGCAATCTGTGTCTCAGACAAGGAAAGCATAGACACTGATTAACTGTTTTCTGTACAGGTAGCATTTGCTGCTCCTGTGATTCTTCTAATATAAAAGCCTGCTGTATATCTCTTATCCCAGCTGTGTAGCCCAATCTCAGATGTTTATTATACCTGTACCCTACTCCTCTCTGTGTCTCAGCATGGCTCCCTGACTGCAGGTACAGCCCCGATAGCTACTTACTTTGCATTGTTTCATTACACACTGGAATTCCAGATATGTGCAATTTAAAAAAGTGATACACTTTATAGTTTTTTTTGCTAACACATCACATCAACCAGTACCCCACATGGTTACTGATAGATTTTCTTTGATCCAATTCCAATAGTTAGTAATTCCTTTTCAGTTTTGGCATTGCTTTGTCCTCCTTGTGGAGTTCAAGGTGCATTTGAAAGCAGACTCGACTCTATATGAGAGATATCCCTCTCACAAAAAATTGTGTTTGGTACTAGACTGAGGATTTTTTTTTCAGCTGATGCAGTATTTTGTCACACTCCTATGACCAGGAAGTTACTGGCTCCCCTAACAATTATCTCAATAGGGCAGGATGGAACAAGGCACTGGATCAGGCTGTCTTCTCTCATCTTCTATAGTATCCTTCTGCCCTTGGGCTTTTGATATTGGCTGTAAATCCACTGTGAGCTTACTCCTCATGCTAAAACTACATCTTCCCTGTATTTGGCTGTTTTGCCATAAACTGGATCTTACCTGAAATGAATTTATTTTCAGTTTGATTCCTTGGTGTTACTTCTGGATGTGTCCCTGAGCTGGTCCTATATTTTGAGGTCATCAGCACATGGATGTTTGGATTATCTCCAAATTCCTCACTGTTTTTCATTGAAATACATCACTAGCATAACTTGTTTGAGAAGATATGGGAAAATTCGTACTTTTACCACATTCTACATAGAATCACAGAATAGTTAGGGTTGGAAAGAACCTTAAGATCATCTAGTTCCAACAGTTCGGATGATTTCTCGTTTAATTTGACTTGACAGTACCTGACTCTTTCCTCTATAATAGATAGCTTTACCAGGCAGTGAGCTCACAGCATCTCTCTGTGGGAGGGCAGAACACTGCTGTCTGTAGCACAGTTTAACTAAGACTAAGGCTGAAGATAAAAATCCTAATCTTACCACTTCTTTTTTTCATTTCTGACTAAATCCTTGCCTCACAGGGTGCAGGCACAGGAGACTAGTACAAGCTGGCTACAGATCTGTGCCTCTAATTGCCAGAGTCCATACCTCACTGCAAAGCAGAAGTTTCTACTTCTGGGTAAAACAGATATGGCTGTATCCATACATATCTGCAGTATGCATTTCACAAAGGCCTCTGGGTGTTGTGTAAATGGCTCCTCTTTGGAGCTGGGTGCTCTGGTGTGCAGCTAACTGGTCTTTATTCAGCCTTTTCTGTTAAGCTGTGGCGCCTTAGTAACAAGACTCCTTATCTGGCCACTGAACTAGCTATGCCAGACAGCACAGGAGTTAATCTAGGTATTAATGCCAGTTCAGCACCACCTTAAACTTCTGCTGATGGATGTGAATGGGCACTGAATAAACTAAGTAGTAGTTTTTGTTGCCCTAAGAACGGACAGATCATCTTTTATTGCCACACTTTCACACACACAAAAAAAGAAGTACAAGATGCAGAAGCACTAAACATGCACCCTAGGTGGTATTTCAAAGGTACACAGAGCTGAGTGGAACCTTGCATTGAACACTGCTAACTGTTAGAGTCTGCATTTTATCACCATGCCTGATTAACTGGTTTCCTGCTATGTTTATTGTTTACAGCAAAATTATATTAATATAGGAATGGAAACAGCAAGAACAGGACTATAAAAACATCGGCTACAAGAATAGAAAAAATAACTCAAGCCCTTGTGATCACTGATTATTATATTTTCAGTGCTGCTGAAAAGAATTTTTTTGAAGTATGCTTACAATCACCGCCAAGTTCTATAAATGTTGCTTTATTATTGACTTTGTGCCATGGATCCAGTACCAATGAAAATAGCCACCCTCCCACTGCCAATGGCAAATCAGCGCTCTTGCTTCACTTGGCCTTTGTGTGATTCTAGTATTTGTAGCTCTGAGAGTTCAATGGCTTAAAAATGATGAAAAGAGTGTGAAGAAAACAACTTCTGCCAGAATGAGAGAAGTACAAGTTTTAAACATTAGGTTCTGTTTATATAAGAGCACAGTAAGAATACAGCCGGCAGTATTAGAGCTGTTTGAAAAGTGTCACTCGTGAGGAGAAAGCTTTGCTAAATACGGCCATGCAGGGAAAAAAGCTTTTTGCCGCTTCACCCAGGTTCACACAAAAATAGAACAAAAAAAGGCCCAGCTGATATTACTAAACCAAAATAAAATAAAATAACAGAGTGCAGGGATTTATTTGCCATATCTACATTTCCCCCAAACAATGAGATATCCTAAAACCCCCTTGGATAGGAACTGATAATACCCCAAATAGTTCCACAGAGCTTAACATTGTTGGCAGGGCCAAGTTCCAGTGTCACAGGAGCCCAGGGACACAAAAAGGGCAGTCCTGACATCAACTGGCCTATAGATCACTTTACAGGAAGTTAAGAGACTACTGACTGCAGCGACATCTACCTTCCTTTGCCCTAAATCCTCATCTCTGACAGATCAGAATTACATTCTGATACAGTTACAAATCAGATACATTGAAAGTGCTACAAATTAAAGAAGCACTGAATGGCCAAATACTTTAAACCCATTCACACCAGTTCAATTCCGTGAATTCAATAGGGATGAAACTACTAAAAAGTTCTAATTCCTTCTCCAGTTTTGTAAGTTGATAAGCAAATATTTCTTCTGCAACTACAAGACTTCACTGTAGAAGCAAAGAACAGATATTTAGAATTACTGAGCTCTGATGATAAAAATTGGTGCATCTTTAGCTAATAAGGGGTGTACCAGACTTCTGAGGCTCACAGGGGTACAGTTGGGTAATTCTATCTTTTTGCAGTAACTAGCAATGTTTCTCTGAAACAGGCCAGCAGTTGTATCCAAGGTGATGGGAAGGTAGGACATGATGTTAAATCCCTTCTTATGAAGCTGATGCAGAGGATGTAGTAGCTGGAATAAGAATCATCAGGTGAATCTGGGGAGAAGGCTGGAGGTGAATGCTCTGTTGTATTCTTGTTCATCACTTCATCAACAAAACCAAGCATAGAGAAGAGAACTTGTTTATAATACAACACTCTGTTTAGACTATTTGAGTTACCTGAGAAACACATTTCTTATTACTACTGTGATTTGAATTTTATTGAATAGCTTCTAAAGGCTCTATTTCCCTTGTCACAGCAATTGTGCTATTGTGACAGAACCCTACCCCTGAGAATTTCCAGTCTCGGCATAATATTAAAGACAGTAAACAGGACAGAAGAGACACAAGGAAGGAACTTACTGTGCTACTATTTCAATCCAGATTACTGCAGTTCTCCAGGGGCATTGGGGGGTAAGTAGGAACTAAAGCAGGAAAAGTGTAACATGATTTACAGTGCCTGTGTCATCCTCCCTTCCACATCTGGATTTCAAACGTGCAGTCAACGTTACATGCTGGATTCAGCCTTACATTCAGGCTGGATATGAGGAAAAAACACTGACACAGGTTGCCCAGAGAGGTGATGGATGAACCATCCCTGAGACATTCAAGATCAGGCTGAATGTGGTTCTGGGCAACCTGATCTAGTTGAAGATGTCCCTGCTCACTGCAGGGCGGTTGGACTAGATGACCTTTGGAGGTCCTTTCCCACCCAAACAATTCTATGATTCTGTGCTGGTTATTTAATAGAAACAAATGCCTCCAACTACTTTAGTGCCAACAAAAGGCAGAAAAAGATGAATGCAGAGCCTACGGCTCACGGATTATTTAATGCATGAAGCTGGGACTCAGCTGAGCTTGGAATAAACACAAGAGGCAGTTCAAGGACAAAAAGGCTGTGTGCAATGGCCTGCCTCCAGAGTTAAGTCTTCCCCTTTGGAAGAAAGAGTTCTCGCTCTTTGATTCTACCACAGTAGAACTGCAGTGGACTGTAGGTTTCCCATCAATGACCTAATGCAAACATGACCGGTCAAGTTATATTTGGAGACTTTCTAGGAGAGAGGTTTCTTATTTTTTAAAGTTGGGGTTTTTTTCCTTCTCAGGAAGATTTATGGAAGTCACTGAATCTCTCATTTCTTCATGAGCATCAGGTATAAGTAGAGCAAAGCACAGGCAGTTCAAAACAGAGCTTTGGTAAAGTTGGGAGGTCAATACTCATTTGATACTAAGTTCATTACCATTTAACTTAATTGCCACTCTAAATACAAAGTTGCCCTATTTTTCAGTTTGCCAGGAATCTTCACATTTTCTGCTGCTGCTTACAGCCATGCCATTGCACACATCATGTTGTGAAAGAAAACTAAAACAAAGCTTATCTGCATGAGCTTGGCCATAGCTATCACTAGTTGCTCAGCTCTCCTTGCACTTGACCACCTCAGATCCATCAAGCAGCATTTATGCTATAGCACAGCCAATCAAAGAAGGCACAAGGAAATGGCACAAGTGCCCCTCATTACTGAAGCAAAGGTACAGATACTACTAAGTGTTAGCTCTTTTGGTTTTGACAGAGCTCAGACTGGCACTTTCCATTCTCCTGAGAGAGGAGAAAACAATGTGGTTTTTCTAGTTGAACTGTCTCTTTTGACCAGTATTACTGCCTGTTGCACTGCTGGATAAAGGTCTACAACACTGTCAAAAGAATCCTCTTTCCCTGAATGCTCTCCACACACCTCCCAAGCCCGTGAATCCCCCTCATCCATCTCTCTAGCACGTATCTTGTCTACTTTTTGTTAAATTTATTGGCATTTAGTTCAAGATCGCATGTTTCCCAAAAGATTTCCTGTTTCTGTGGCAATATATCTTAATCATTGGGTTTTCTGCCTTTGACCTCCCTCACATCTATTGTAATAGCTTGTCATGCAATAGCACTACCTTGGGTTTTCTATCATATGACACACAATCATCTTCCATTGTGTTTTTGTAGGTGAACACCTCTATCATCTTGAAATGTTATTTTAACCTTCATTCAGTAACTAGAGAAAGAAGTCAGTTAAAAGAGCAGAAAAGGTTAGACTGCCTCAAATCCCAGCAAACTGAACCTGCTTCATGATTTAGCATTATGCAATTACAGTAAAATTAAGATTTCCAATCATTACTTAAAAAAAAATACTATTAGAAGCCAATAAAATATACTAAGTTTCAACAAACATTGATGAAAAGTAAATCCAGTTAAGAAATCAGCATACAAGAAATGAGGGGATAATGTTAGAAACAAAAGAGGTACCTATGAAAACTATGGTGGTGTAAGTGAATGGTCACATTCCTCTCTAGGTAGTGTGAAGGGAGTGTGGTTTGTAGTAAAAACAGATAAACCTCTGAACTCTGGGGAACCTGAGCCAGGTTTTTGAAGTTGGCTCATCATTAATTACAACACAGCCATAGCAGTAAAGGAAGAGCAGAAAGATATTTCATAGAAAAACACAAGAAAAATGTTACTGTATAAGAACAAAGAAAATACCAATCTCAGTTTGAATTCAGTGACTAAGAGAAACAGAAAGAAGCTGCTGAAGGACTAGACTGGTATTTTCAGGATCTACAGCCCAGTTTGATGGCAGATGGGAAAGTTGAAAGTTAATGACAGCTAAGACAGATGTAGCTCCAGGTTGGTTAGCTGCTGTTTACATCATGTGAGAGACTGAAGATCAAATCAGGATCAGCAGGAAAACATACTTGATAAGGGAAAAAAGAAAAGTACTTCATACGTGAGAAATTTAACAGATTTCTGTGATAGCTCCCTCCTCATTCAAAGTGGATAATCTGAGTTTTTCCCTTGAAGAGCAATTTGCCAGAGGTCTAACACAACTCCCAGTTCCTCTCCCTGTAAAACATTGCTCCTGGTGACTATTATCATCAACTAAGCAACAGGAAATTCAATGGCATAAACCTTCAAAGGAGTCCAGCATGGGCAATTGCTGACTGATATAAACCCATCTTATGCCCCCAAGAGTTCCACTGGAGAACATGCAACCTGTGCATGATGTAAAGAATTAAAACTGGGTTGTTTTTTGGTTTTGTTTGTTTGGTTGGGTTTGAAGATCGTTGGATTCCATTGATTTCAAACAGATCTGTGATGTCCTGGCATTTCTTAAAACTTGCTTTATGAAATGACCCAATGGGGAAAGTTTAATGCACATCATACTGGCAGACACAGCACTGTCTGTCATGCATTGACTTTGCAATGTCAAGGTCTGTGGAAAAGTAGTAGTAACATTATGTGTAACGTATTTCTGAGTTGTTTTTACAAGACATTTTGGTCACTGCATTGTAAGAACATCCTTTTAGAGAGAGCACAACATTACAGCTTGGGGCAAGCCCTTTGGGGGGTTTTGCTAGAGAAACATTAACTGCTTCCTAAAATAGCTCAGAGTGAAATGAAAAGAGAAGGGCATCCCAGTAAACTGCAGCGTTGCTCTAGGGCATAAAGAAGACAGCCAGCCTAGAATATCAGAATGACACTTCTGAACTCATCTTCATAAAATGGTATTGCTGAGCTTCAGAGAGGAACAAAGCAGGTCAAGGATAGCAGTTGGTTTCTAGAGTTATATATATATATATATATATATAGTTCAGAAACAAGAGTTCAAATGGCAATATTAATTAGAAAATACTGGTCTAGAAGATACAAAAACAATTTGTTTGTGACAAATCATGAAAGGTTTTTATGGAAAAAAGTGGCCTACACAAAGAATTCAGGACAGCATGTTTGGTTTTTCTTCCTCCCATGATCCTTCAAACCAGTACGTGGCTGTGCTTTCAGATATGACTTAGTTACAGTAGAAAATAAGCAGCAAACCTGCCCTGAATATGTTTTTGCAAATTTTCCTACTTGCAGATGTGGTTTTTCTTTTAATTTCTGAAAACCTCAAATAAAAAATGGTTTGTAAAGAGACTGTGCACATTGTCCCTTGTGTTCCTGCATCCATTCAGTGCCTTGAAATTGGAAGTCTGCAGAGCTATAGTTTCATGTTTAATAAACACAAAATTCTCTAACACAGGCTGTCTACACAATGCTGACAGAACATGAATGTGAAATAACATTCAAGAGATCACTCAGAAATCAATAAATTCAATCAGCTAGGATCTTAATGCTGTCTACAACAAGAATATCAGGAAAGCGATGAACACCACAAGGTTACGTGGTGATTTTAAAATGAAAACAGAAAAGATTCACAAAATGTTTTCTTTATGCTGGGAAGTGGAGGGGAAGATAAAAAATGGAACCCTAGAACAACCCAGGCCTGTACTATATGCCCCTTACAAGTCTGGAGAGACAGAGCATAAGACTTGTTATCATAGATGGGCTTAAAGGGTTTCTCACTCTTATCTGATACTGGACAGTCCCACATGGTTCAGGAAAACATAATTTACTATAGGAAGATTTTTTTCTAACTCAAACAGTTTCTAACTTCCTAAGTAAGGATGGAGCAATAAAGATGAGATTCAGATCTGCCAGCTTCTGTCAGCTGGATTTTGCTTATAGAAAAACAAAGAATGGACTCAGACATTTAACCCAAGATAACAATACTTGAGAAAACACAGGTGAAAGCTACAGGTTGATGGTTTGTGCTAATCTGAGCAGACTATAACGACTCAAATTTTAGAAGCAGGATTTGTTAATAAAAAATACCAAGCTTCCTTTGAATCACCAATCACCATCATACTGATTTCAGCAGGAGCACCATCTGACCAAAGCTGTCCTTAATGATTCTTAAACCCATTAGCTCTTCTGTACAAAATACCCGAGTAACATCACCAGAAGTTAAAATGTCCCAAAAGAAGATCCTTCGGCTGATGGCAGAATCCTTCTGCCAAATGTCCCTAGGGATTGCACCACAATCCAGGGGATGCTTGGGGCATTTTTACATAAAAAGGATTAACAGAAGTGAAACTTGGCAGGCAGCAATGGTTGAGGTGAAATCAATAGCACTTCATGTACCCGAAGAATAGCGTTAAAAACAGTGCTGTGAGAGAGGGAAGGAGACAGCTGGCAGCTGCTCCTAGGATGGCTGACAGGAAGGAGACAAATCTGTCCCCCTGGACCTTCAGGAACACTGGGCATGTCAGTTTATAGCGAGGGATTTGAAGGACTGCCACAAAGCAGATCTTCATGCTGCATGCATCAGCCCAGCTGTCTGTGTGCTACTTCACTCAGTCCTTTCAAATGCATTTTTACATTCAGCTTTGGGTCCTCCATCAGGACATTATCCAAGCATCACATGACATTTATCAGTGCCCCTTCTCTCCATTTTACATGAAAAGAAGCTACAGCATAGGAATAAGGAGTCTGCTACCATGGAAAGCCAGCGAAAGAACAGAGGCTTGGAGGCAGCCTCCTCAGTCTCTCTGCAGTGTCGCCCACTCTCCTATCTCCTGTTCTTTTCCTGGTACACCATCTTTTACCATTACATATAGTTTCCCCAATGCTGGTTACTCAAAGACAGTCCCATCATTTACCAAATGAATAATTTCACGGAACAAGTCCTAGGGAGCTCGCTAAGCTGGTAAAAAGTTACCAAGTGGCTCAGTTTTGGTTCCATATGTTCTAAATAAATGCATTTCCAAACCAGCTGGTATTTATATTTGCAATTCATTTGCAAACATGATTAAAAATTCAGTCAAGATTAATCTTTATTTTTCACTCAACTACCTTCAAACAAAATCACCTACAGCAATGTGTATGGTAATCAACCCGAGCAAAAAAAGCTTGGAAATGGGAAAAAACCCACATGAGTAAAAGGTAAGGTTATTAAAATTTGAATTATTTCTTTCCTTCAAAGTTTTGAAACTTCGGATATGGCAGTTCCTCTACATCTGCTCCACCTGATATGAATAAATAATTGACAGTCCTTTGACAGCCCTTTAGAAATATGTAATATATAAATAAAATGTTACAGGATAATAGCAAGCCTCCATACAACAGACATGAAAGAATTTGCTTGCAATCTGTATTGCAGAGACTGAAACGCATTTGAAATTACTTCAGAAAAATACTGGGACAGACAAGTTACACATAGGAATACAAATACTCTGAGGGGCTAAATGGAGAGCCACCAGGCACAGCCAGCACACATGGCACCGGCACGTTGGTGTGCCTCAGAGTGCAGCCTTCCTCTGGGATCCCCTGCAATGACCACACGGCCTTAGATGTATGCACTGAGTTAGGAACAAGCCCAGCGCTCCCTTGGTGATACATAAAAGCCCTCAGAGCAATTTTAAAATTGCTTGCATTTTAAGCTCATTTTGCACTGGTAGTTAGCCTGAGTTTACCCAAGCGGTGACTGAACTCCTTTCAGTATCCACCTTACCAGTTATAAATGGCTTCTCAGGGGCAAATCACTGCATGAAAGCAAGCACTGCGGAGAATATAGATGTTGTCCTGTGCTCCATACAGATGGTTGGTATAAACCATCAGAAGCAGTGCTGCTGGATTGCATTTGTTGATTACTGTGGATTAGGAATGCAAATAATGCATTGAGTTCTGGAGATACTTCTGTTAAACACACCATTTGTCTAGTCCAAACACTGGTGAAACAGGCCCAGAAATCATGCCACGGAGCTTGCTGCCGAGTCGTGGCTCTGGCCCGAGAGACGCTTTGAGAAACCCAGGTGAAATAAAATGCTTTGGATGGATATTCACTGTTCCAATGATTATATTTCTTTTCTTAGCATGACCTGCACAGAAACATAGAAAAGGCAAAGGTGAAGATGCAGGTTTTCCATCTCTCCAGTTTGGGAGCTTCACCGGGTTCAGGAAGGTTTATTTACTTGATTCTTAAGTCTGCTTCTAGTCCTGACCAGGATTCTACTTACTTCCAATCAGTTTCAGTTTACATCACTTGTCTTTGACCCTACAAAGCCGCTAAAAATATGCTTCCAGTTGCGGGAGTGAAAGGGAATCAAACCTTTGTGGAGCTTTTCTCTTTTGTTTCAAGGGGAGTGCAGGCAGACTGGAGGGTAAGTTGCTCAGATACAAGTGAGAATCGGAAGCTATTAGCACATTCACTGCAGGCAGAGTTAGAGGTGCTCTTTTTAAACAGAACAATAAAATCAAGGAGACTGCCCAGAACAAAAGCTAACAAGAGTTGATCTGAAGCTACAGAACTAAACACTTTATTCCTAAAGCTGCCTGAAGAGAAT
The DNA here is from genome assembly GCF_037157495.1 of Lathamus discolor. Classification (NCBI taxonomy): domain Eukaryota; kingdom Metazoa; phylum Chordata; class Aves; order Psittaciformes; family Psittacidae; genus Lathamus; species Lathamus discolor. The sequence continues at coordinate 10,716,240 of NC_088895.1, read as the reverse complement.
CAGGGCTGCTAGTTAACTATGAGAAAGAGAGAAGTGTCTACAGATTCTCAGTGGAGCATGGAAAAACACAGTGATGGAGAATTTGCTGTTCAGAGCCTGCAACCCATTCTGTTAGCTGGGCAGAAGATCAGAGCTCTGCCTTTTCTTTAGCACAGCACAGTTTGCACCTAGTTTGCATGGCAGAATAGAAGGGAGACCCATGCAGCAGGAATGCCGCTAGGCTGGGCACTCGCTCCCTGTGCAGTAAGTTCCCAAGGCCATTCCCAACAGAGGAAGAGTTGCTCTAAATACTTATTGTGAGAGAAAATGCTGCCAGGTGAGCTCTCCTGGCCAGACCCCAGCCCCTCACAACTGTTCTATTGTATGAAGATGGCTTAAAGAGAAATAACCTCTCAGAATTATAATGAATTCGGATTTGACAATTCTGTACTTTCCTTCCTATCCCCTAAAAGCAAATTCAAATCATGATGAATATATAATGTGTAGGGAAGTAATATGTAAAGGGACAGCTATTTTAGTAATGTCTCTAACCCATTAACACTTGGAGGGCATTGAGACAGCATGACTGGATGACCTTTGCTAAGAAGGCAGACTGGGAAAATATGCTTCTTTTCTTTAGGATATGAACTGAACATAACATTTCAGACGTGACAGAAATCAGAAAGGTACAGCATAAGGAAGATGAAATCTGACTCGCTGACTTACTGAGGCTGGAATATCCTATTGATTCCTTCTTTCATCACAGACAGCCCATCTGTGTTCAATTGAGCTTGGGTCAAAGGATCCCCGAGTATTTCATTATTTAGACAAGTTAACCTACTTAAACAAAACATTATCAGCTATCACAGCATGATTTGAAATGACACAAATCCTCTTAACACTATAGAAACAATGACAAAAAAGCAGCCACTGGCAGTAAAAAGTGTCCAGCATTGAAAACTTTCAACAGCAACCACTGTTTCCTTACTAATTATTTGTTCCAGCATCTACTAATGCATATAGGGATATATCATCAAGAGTTGTTGCCTTGGGAGGTTGAAAACTACTGTGTTTTCAATTTGCAAACCTCTGAGGGTTTTGCAGCTGAGGAACAGGCACTGGTAGGATGAATTTCAGTCTGCCACTAATGGCCCAGTTTTTATGGGTTGCCTCACACAGATCCTTCAGAAGGAATCCATACACTCCACTATGACCTGCAGACAAAGGTTGAAACCAACCAACTTACTGGGTTTGACTAAATCTGGGAAAGAAATGGAAGTTTTATTACCAGGGAAATCTCCAATTTCCAAGCTTGTTCTTGAAGCCTGCTCCAAAGAAAGGCATGAGAACAATTTTGAACTTTTTCTGAAGAGAGAAGCTTCCACAAAATTGTTTCAGCTAAATCAAAATGGTTTATGTCAGTTTTGACTTCCTTCTCATCCTCAATATAGAATACTTTCCCATTGGAAGGTCATTTCAAACCTTAAACTTACAATGCAGTGTTCCAATATATCTAAACCACTACCTTTGATCTGGTCAACACAAAATAATGATAGTAATAGTAATAATAATAATAATAATAATATATTCTGTGAAGCACCTCAATTCTGGAAAAGGGTAGAGGCTGACAGATGATAGAAAAGCATCTTTAAGAAGTTTCATATCTGATCTACCAGACAAAAATTACCTTTAAAGAGCCAGCTAAGCAGAGAGCATGAATTTGTAGGAATACAAAAGCTTACAAAAAGAGAACTGAAGCAGGACACCAAGAAAACTTACACAAAGCCTACTTAAGAATATCATTTTGGAATCACAGAACAAATATACACGGACAACATAGTGAGATTTGGGGTTTTGTGAGGAAACCAGTATTCAGATAAAAACCAATTAAGGTTTGAGATTAAAGTTTTGTCATTATTGAACCTCAGCTATAAAAATGCAGGAAGTGCTAATGGCTTACTTTTATATAATAAAGAGCATCGAGTTCCCACTAATTGAGTAAGAGCAGCAATTAACCTTGAGTGCATCGATACGTCAGGTTTGAAATATTTGTAAATTAGATCATTAGGATGCTTTAGGTTTAATACACTCCTCAAGTGAGCCTGAGTGTCCCTGTGTTCTTGCAAAGCCAGTCTCATCTTTAAGGATATTTTTAAGTTCAGTTGTACTACCATGCAAGTATAAGTTATATATTCTGCTAGCCAGCAAAATTATATACACAACCCATCAGACCAGTTTATAAATGCATATGGGTGCTTTAAAGACAAGATGGGTTTTGTTTGGTTAGAGTAAAAGCTGATCTAGTAACTTTCTTTTGTGTCTACCAGCTTACAGAGGCTGACAACGGTCTGGATTTGAAGATTTTCCTGTTAAAGATGTATATTCTTTATTGCTATTTTTTCCCAATATACAGTATTTCCTGTAATAAAATAAAATCTAACTATACAAAAGCTATTAAATAAGCCAGATTCTAGCTTTACCTTATTCTACTATGGAAGACATGGGCAGGTACAAACAGATACAATCTCCTCCTCGAAGAGACCATTCTCCTGCAAGCCAGCTCTGATCCAGAAGTCATACAGCTACCCTGCTATCCCCCCTGCCATGCCAAACCTTTCCATGGTAAATAGGCAGGATTACTAGGAAAAATACACTGATATTTCTTGATAGTTGAAGAGGACTTTGCACAGGTTATGTGTCTCAGAATAGCTCAATGGATGCAAGAAAATGATTTAAAGGCCATAGATTTAAAGGCCACGGGGGAACAGTTTTATTTGAATATCAGTCTTGATATTTCACTTAAATATAATCGCTTAGCACTTGACTCTGATAGCGAAGGTGACATTTTCCTCCCTTATTCAATTCAATGAAAGGGTCCCTCAGGTATTTTTATATTCCCAAGTCCCTTTGTTAATTGTGTAATTCATGTGCTATTGTTTCTCCAGTATCATTGTTGGCATATGCAGTTATGCAAAAGGATGTAAACATTGTTTTGAGAAACTAATTCTGCAAGTTGCTAGGAACGACAAATGCAAAGCCACTGGAAGGAGTAAATTTGACCACTCAGAGTTTTGTGGGGATTAGCAATAGAGAAGGATGAGCAGGGCCTAAAAGAATTGTTTTATATTTGTGCAAAAGACATTGCGGAGCCTGCCCAGCTCTCTGCTCAGTGACCTTGTGCTGTCCAAGTTAACGTGTCTTTGGGAAAACCTCATGAAAATTAATAAGCCAGCATATTGTTCAGGCCATGACCAATGGTCAGTATACATCCTTTTAGGTGATATCTGCAGGTTATGGTACATGATTGATTCTTGCTTATCACCATTGATTGGAAAACAGTCCTTCCAATTCATAGCTTATTCTCCTTGAGGTGTTATGCACATGAATCATCCCAACAATTACCTACAGCCATTAGTGTGAAGGATGAAAGGGCTGGTAAGTATGAGGACCCAGGGAAGAGAGAATAAGAAAGCCAGTGTGGGCAGGGATTTGAACTAAAAATACTGACTGCAGGGCACTTCTTCAAACACTAACACAAGTGTTACAGTGGTCTGTAGCAGACAACCGTGCCTCATGTTTTGTTATATGAATATGAATCAGCAAGTGCTCCAGATTTGCTACCAACTGGCAGCCACTCCTGCCTGCTGTTTTGTTCAGTCTTCTCTGCCTAGTGGAATACATGCATTTCTATAACATTCCAAAAACCTGAATCTTCTCTGCAGGTTTCAATAACACTGGCTAGTTCAAACAGCCCATTTGTAAATATTTCAGCTCCTCTTCTTGAGTGGAGAACAGGAAATTAGATAATCTCTCCTCCTGCCCTTTCACTACTTCAGTTTGCTCAGCTTCTTGATTTTGTGCTAAACGTGGGCAACTTTGATTCTTCCCCCTGCGTTGCTTTCCGTTTCATTATTTAAAGCCAACTTCAATAGAATCAGCTCTCCATCTGCTAAGGGAAAGGCCAGGCAAACAGTACCTCCTTAATACACAAATCCTCATGGCAGCTTAGGGTAAAAATTCAGCCACAGATGTGTCTGTTAAGCAAATAAATTCAGGGGTATCCTTTGAAGTTTCTATGCTCTGATTCCAGTGCAGACCAGACATTTAGACTATGGGGGGTGTTTGTGGTTCCTCTTTCTTTCTGGTAATCTGCCCATCCTCATCTGCCTACTTAGAAGTCCACCTGACCACCACCCTATTACTACACCTTCTTTTCCACATCCAAATATTCCTTGTATCAGGAGACCCAGCAGTCTTGGCCATGCAGCACCCAATGAAGCACCTCCCATGTGCCTGGTGACCAGCTCTGGTTCCTGCAGCAAAGCCGTACAGCTACTCGCTACTCTTCCTACGCAGTAAGAGTGAGCCCAGCTGGGCTGTTGGCTTCCACCATGCCAGACCAAAGGGGAATCCACATGCAGCCACCGCTTCTGCACCTGCTCCCAGCACATGCTGCTCTGGTAAGGATTTTCGGCACAGACCATTCTGTTTCACTGCTGAGCAGAGAGTGCCTGGCCCTGCTCCCTCCCTTGTGCCTCAGCACTGGGAACCCCAGGAGAAGACACCCAGTGCTGAGTGGGAAACAATCAACCCTGCTGAGTTGGAGCTGGCTCCCTGCAGAAGCCAGGCTATGTTCCTGCACCATGCTCAGCAGCACATCCTTTATCTTAGGACTGTCCAGATTTCATTCAGCAGCACCCCCCCCACCAGATAGCAGAGTTGAATGTATGAAGCTATCAGATCATTGCTTTTCTGTCAAGCTAACCAGCGGGTAACTTTCTAAACATCAAAGGGTCACTGGTGTAGTACAGACCATCCTTTTACACACACCCTTAAAAAAATTCCAATGGGGCAGAGATGACATGCAGGAAAACACATGACAAGCATTGTACTGAACATTTTTCCCCACTTCTCTTTGTGTAGTCAGCTGAGGGAACTGACCAGCTTTTGAACTGGAAATGCTCCAGAAAGAGATGGAAAAGAGAGAAAAATCAACCCTAAAGAACTAGGTTTAGTTCAGAGAAGTTTCTCAGAAAGAATGGACAATAAAAGGAGATGTCACTGCCAGGAGCTGGCAGACTGCATTTAAACACAGCACCTAATACCAGGGGTCAGGTAAGTGCTCTTCTACCAGAAAACCTATTAGCAGCCTGCAGCAAGGAGACATCCTCTCACAATCCATACAGAGAGGGTTAATGAGATTCTTTAATTAGGTACAATGGAGAGGGGAATCTGGAGCTTTATATTTTAGCTCTGCAGTCAAACAAGACCTTAACACCCTCAGGGCGTTGTCTTTAACAAGAAACAGTAATGCAAATCTACAGCCACAGAACCTACCAGGGAAAAACCAGATCCAGCCAGCCAGGAAACCACTATGACAGACAGACTATTTACAATATGCAACTGGAGTTCTGCCAGACTTAATCTTCTTCACATCACTGTGAGCGTTGAATTTTACTTACTGGGCTACATACACTGCAGCCTGGCATCAGCTCCATGTCCAGATGCCAGCAGAAAACTGCTGGATGCAGAAAACCTTCCACTGAAGGGAATTTGATGGCCAAGAGATAGAAGCCATCCCACCCTCCTTGGCCAGAGGACCCACGCTGCATCTGGAGTGAGCAAAAAGATGTGCGTGCTTAGACAGTTATTGAACCAAATCAAAGCACTCTGATACCATGAGATCTGCAACCTTCTGCAGGACAACAGGTACCAGTTGCTCCCTATTTTAAGTCTCCTGTTTAATCTTTCAGTGTTTCACCTCTCAATTAGAAACTAGAAGAGTCTTATTCACATATTTAAGAACACCGGTTTGAGAAAGCATTTTCAATAGTTCAGAGTACATTCTCTGCTGTTCTAAAATCACTGGAATTTCTAATCATCCTTAAACTAGATCCTACCCTGATGCTCCAAAAGAAATTAGACTTGAGAGCAGTCAGCACCTCTAAATATTAGGGTGAATTCTTAACTCTTAGCTTCACCAGGTCTCAGGCTTCATCCTGCTTGTGAAGGAAGTAGAAGCACTGTCCATGAGTGTTTATGCCACTTTTCCAAATATTTCACATGCAGCCACAATGCGTCTTTTCCTTCCATCCCTGTCAAAGATCTGGGATGGAGGACATCTTCACTCACTGAATCTCCACTGCCATGTGGGCTACAACTTCTGTGTGTTAGGAAGCTCTCCCTGTTCACTATACAGTCCTATACTTGAGCTCTTATGCTGCAGCAGTAATCTTAAAGAGGAAAAAGGGGTTAAAATAACAAATAACTATCTTCTCTGTTAGCATAAGAATACACATTAAAGCATATGTTGTTTTGCATGTTAATCCCTTAAAAAGCCTTTCTTTAAAAGTAACTAATGAAAGAGTCTTACCATTTTTTACTTAGCTCACATGAGAAAATGAACGTAAAGGGCAAACTAAATGAAGCTTTTCTACCCTTTGACATCAATGCAACAGGAGTACTACTGAAAAAGCTAATACATTTCCAAGGTGTATGGAGATGAAGAGAACAGAATTTTAAAGAAGCTTAATAGGAAGACTGTAATGAAAGAGGTAGCCTGGAAAATCACAGAGAGATGTTCATTTCCTCCAAGTTTGTGTCTGAAGGTTGGTACTAAGAGGAGAAATTAATGTAAGGGACTGTTTGGCTCCAAAGTGGGTGAAATACAACAGGAAGTTACCGTGTAGCAACTTTTTTAATTGATCTTCCTGGTAAGATATTCCAATGCAGTCTGACTACAACCATAAAATTCATTGTGGAACTACAAAACACAGATTTCAGTGCCTGCATTTACTGCAAAATAACTACAATCTTGGATGGTCTGTGGAGACGTTCATTAGACAATTCAAATTGTCTAGAAGAATTTGGTTAATCTGCTTTACTTGGAAGCTGAATTTGCTTCTGCCTCATTCTGCATTATCTACTGAGGAAAAATTGAAAGCTTTATTCTAACAGCATGTTAACAAACAAGTATTAGTTGTGCCACAAAATGCTTTTTCTTTCTCCTTATTAGATTAATGGGGAAGAAAACCCAGCAGTTTGACCTAAAAATGCAACAGCTAGTAATTCTGAGCAACCACGTTCTGCAATTAGACTTGGAAATTAAACCCAAGTTATAATAAATCTCTATTATACTTATTGTAAGGAGGAAAAGGCATAAATCACCATTAGCTTTCATCAGCTAAAATGAGAAGAAATATTGAATAGTTTTCCCTTGTTTTAATGGTATGATGACAGCATACCCATTATTTCTTTAATTGAAGTTTAGTGCAACTACAGTAGAGAGAACAGAAGGTTTGGATGTTCCACAACAGACACCCTCCTGTTTCAAACTGAGATTCAAATACTTTGTTTTGTTTCAAAAGAACACCACATCCCACATGCATTCTCACTTGTTTCAAGTTTTAAAACATTATGAAGCTGTATTCTGGAGAAGGGTCACAAATATGCACAAAAACACATCTGTGAAGTGAGGCATTGTTCCCCATAGTGCCTTTGAAAAGTTCCTTTGATACAATGCCTGTAAACACCACAGAAATGAGATTACAAAAGTACACATGCCCATTAGTTTTAGGGAGATCCTCACTTGAACCTTCATGTAATCTTCACAGCAAATAACTCCTTATAAGTGACCTTAGTAGACCAGCTAGATTATTGCATCTTTGAATGCAACCTCTTACCTGGGTCATTAGCTCAGCCTGCAAACACCAGAAGTCAAAACTGACCACCCTGGATGTAAGGGGATGCACAGCCAAGCATTTGCAAAATCTGAGCAACTGTCTTAATACAGTTTTGTACAGCAATAGAAGCGTGCACAGGCAATGCCCACTTTAATAATTCAAATCAGGCTTAACATGAGCAAAAAATTGCAATCACATCCCACTGGAAGGCACAGCTCGCAGTAAAGTTGCAAGCAGAGAAGAAGAGGAAAAAAGGGGTTGCATTAACTCATGTTCTATTACAGTCATGAGCATCCTTGTGAAAAACACAGGTAAGTGATAGAAACTTGATTTATAAACAAAACCCATATCACCCCAGGTCTACCTGTTCTTTGCATCCTCTTGGGTTATCACTTCAAATTCTGCTTGAACTCCACATTTCTTCCTAACAATGAAGAGACTGGGGAATGCAAAGTCAGCCCAACCACCAAACTGCCAGAATGGAAATGAAGATAAGTTTGAGTTCTTCAGTACTGTGCAGCACTTAAATGATGATAAATGTCATGCTGTAATACGGCATCTAGTTGAATGTAATTGCTTTGACTAAGTCTAGAAAGAAATTCATTTACTCCAAATCAAATTATTCTGAGGACTTCAGGGTAGAATTTTTAACTATTGTTGAATTCAAATGCCTAAATAACTACAGTGCCTCTATTAGCGCAGAGTGAGAGTATACTAACATTTAGTATACTGAATGACTCATCCCTGTAAATGCTTTATTAATAGCTTTCACCAAGGCAGCAGGAATTACCAGGCATTTTAAACATAAAGCATTTATTTGAGAAACGACTATGGTCACACACACAGAAAACTCTGTACAACTTATTCCAGTAGATTTGCAGGATACATGACTTTCACTTACTATAGTAAAATGTGTTTGATGAGCTAGTAACAAAAAGAGAATAATTTTTCTGGTTGACCTCAGATTCAGAGAATTGCATAGATAAATTTCCTAGCAGCCATATTAGTTAAAACCACCTGCCACAGGTACTTCAGACCCACATCCTTGTGGCAGTACATTATTCCATCGCAGTATGGGACCAGTGTTCAGTGGCAGTCAGGTTTCTATATACATGAGAATGCTACCATGCAAAAGCACCTTACTTTCACAGAAACATGTTATTACCTGACCAGGTGGTACACTTAACTCTATGCTAAAGAAAGAGGCTGCCAGCAATAAGCTTCAAACCTTAAGTGACTTGTTCTCCTGATCTTGCCAGGAACTTAGAGGCTTTACTGTCTTCTATTCTTATTCATTAAGTATATTTGTATATATTGCTTAGGAGGACAACTACTATCCTGAAGAGATTTCCTTTGATTAACCACCAGATTCTGGGTATTCTGGATCAGAAAGTGTGAAAATATATCCCAAAGTCTTCATAAATAACAAGAGAAAGTGAACTCCCTCCCAAACCAACCAACAAAAAACAACACACACACAAAAAACCCCCAAACCAACAGCATCCCCCCTCAAGAGGAAGCTATGTAAAAATCTAAATGAGTCAGTGATTTATGTAGGAAATTTATTCCTAGACATGCCTCCTTTTTTCAATATATACATACACTCATATACAAATTAGTCCTCTATTAGGGACTAGTAGCCCATTTGTAGAATAAATACCGCAAAGGACTCAGCAAAACATAAATCCTTAGTAGTTTCAAAAAATAACATGATCTAATGAGAAAAAAACAACCCAAACCAACTTTGAAACAAGATAGCATACACAAAGCTGTCTCTAAAGCATCATTTTTGTGATAAAACACAGCTAGAGTATGGACAACGGTTCCCTCTGCTCCTGTAAATGAATACCTGATAGCCTTGAGGTGTTTTCCTGCACAGTTCATCAATTCTTATCATATTTAATTCAGACACTCCCAAGAGAACTGCAGGGAAAACTGGCAATAGCTCAGCAGATAATTCCCCAAAGAAACCAATATCTCTCTCTTCTTAATCGCATGGCTTATCAATGCTTGATGTTTTAAGGAGAATATCCTGAGCTTTGGGCAAAGCCATTCAGATGAATAAACGTAAGAGGCTCAAAGATCTTAGGGTGTCTTCTGATAGCAAGGATCTTACTGGCATGGGGTAACAAGTTATTTCTAACCCTATTCTACCAGGAGCCTGCAGCTAGCTGACGTAGCCACAACATATGGTGGGTCTGTTTGAGATGGTTTTAGACTGTTTCCTAGAAGCTGATGACACAGATGCCTCCAGAAGAATGAAAGCATGGTTGGGAGAAATGTCCACAGGACTTAAGATGTTGCTGTTGTGATTCCCAGATACCAACTGCCTTAACATTTACTCGCCAATGACGGATTTAGAACAACTTACAGATTTAAACAATATAGATAACTATAAATTAGGTTGGAAAGATTTAATTTTGATCTTTATTGCAGGAAATATGCCCTAATACACCTAATATGTAGAGATCAGAAGGAACAAAAAATACTCCGAGCCTTCAGGGTTTTTTTGTAAACCTGAACAACCTGAGCTTTCCTTCAGTTCTGACTGGCTTGGTTTAACTCTGCATTTGCTTCATCGCTAAGGAACCAGACTGTTTTCTCATCATCTCGAGGAAGTCATGGTGCAGTCTGGCACAGGCACTGAGTGCAAGTGAATTCTAGCAGGGAGCCACAATAAATGAATTCACAGCAATGGCTGAACAGAGAAGCTGCAAGACCTTGCACTGAAATCAAGAGGATTGTGGAGTGAAATGAATTCTAGCAAGGTCAAAAAGCATTATCAAACTTCAGAGGAGCTTCTGTGCTTCCAGCCGCTAGCATCCATTCCTTCATCCCTACTCCTTGATGTACCCATCACCCTTGGACAGGGAGCTCCTAGCTCCAAGCCTGTTTGAAGTTTGATTTCACAAATACTAACATGGCAAAGGTGAATAACAGGGTTGTTGTATTGGCTGTTTCACTGTACAAATGGGCTTTGAAAAACATTTATAGCTACTCTCTAGCCCCTAGCACCTCCTTCTTCTTCAATAACTCTCTGAAATGTAACTCTGTTTTAATTAAGGTCTCAGACCCTGCTTCTTGCTTTCATCATGTCTCAGTGTGTTACTTAAAACTAAATCCTGTTCTTGTCCTACAAAGATCCATAGGCCCTAAAGGAATGTCTGTAATGATGAAAAGTACTTAATACTGTATTTTCAATTAGATTAAAACTCAGAAAAACTTTCCAAAAGCATCAGTAACAGTCTGTTACTGGAAATTAATCTTTTTACACAGATGTGAACTAGAAACATGGCTATTCCCTGAACTGGAAGAAGTGTATTCCTTATAAATCACAGTTCCACTGACTGTTACACTTGCAGGATTAAGCACTGTAAGTCAAGGAATATAAATATTTAGATTATTGGAAGAGCCTTAAGGTAGCCTCAACTTCTGCCTTCATTTGTGATGATTAAATTTCTTTCCCAAGGGAATCACTCTCCAGCTAAGATGCACCATTACAGCCCAAGGCGGTGTTTACAGGCTAGAATCACCATCTTTGTGGTCACTTGGGCAACACTTAAAACACATACTTTGTAAGCACAATAAACATGTGCAACACAAGAGCAAACAAACATTGTGGTTTGGTTCCTGTGGGAGGTTTCTACAGCCTGTCTGAAACAGAGACTCTTAGAATACCCTGTCTGATGTGCAAGAAGTTTCAGAGTGAACATCTGCTGCAACTGAGGATTTGCTGATGAATGTTTCCTCAGAAAGTTTCTGCACTAATCTGAGAGTATGTCAAAATCCCAAATGCCACCCACTTTCAGTCCCAGCGCTTACAAACGTTCACATACTGTTTGAAAGAGCTACCCCTTAAATGATACAAGTTTCAAATATGAAGGTAAAAAAGGCATGTTGCCACAAAGCTGTCTGATAGTCTTAACAGATGCTTCGTGCCTCCTTATGAAGTAACTGGCATGATGAGGATGAGCTGGCATTGTATTTAATGGTCCATGTCAAGGAGATTACACTATATGTGGGCTTTTTCCTCGGGATTTGGCTGTCAGCAGGCAAGCAGAAGCAGTACATTAAGGCTTTCTAAGTTCCAAAAATTGTGTAACAAGCTCTGGAGATTTCAGAAAGAATCATAGAATAGTTAGGGATAGAAAAGACCTTAAGATCGTCCAGTTCCAACCCCCCTGCCATGGGCAGGGGCACCTCTCACTAAACCATCCCACCCAAGGCTCTGTCCAACCTGGCCTTGAACACCACCAGGGATGGAGCATTCACGACTTCCTTGGGCAACCCATTCCAGTGCCTCATCACCCTCACAGGAAAGAATTTCTTCTTTATATCCAATCTAAACTTCCCCTGTTTAAGTTTTAACCCATCACCCCTTGTCCTATCACTGCAGTCCCTAATGAAGAGTCCCTCCCCAGCATCCTTATAGGAACCCTTCAGATACTGGAAGGTTGCTCTGAGGTCTCCACGCAGCCTTCTCTTCTCCAGGCTGAACAGCCCCAACTTTCTCAGCCTATCTTCATACGGGAGGTGCTTCATCCCCCTGATCATCCTCATGGCCTCCTCTGGACTTGCTCCAGCAGTTCCATGTCCTTCTTTTGTTGAGGACACCAGAACTGTACACAATACTCCAAGTGAGGTCTCACAAAAAGCTATCAATTATTTTATTTCACTAACTGATTTTTACTGCAGACTAACATATTTATTGGAAGACTCTTTTTTCTGGATGCAGATTTCCCTTTGCTCTCTTGATAAGCTGCACTTCAAAAAAGAAACCAAAGGGAAAACATATGCACATATTTTGAAAACAGCAAAATGAGGTCATTAGAGATCGGAAGGTTATCCTTGAATATTCCGATTTCTAGCATTCATTTGTACTTCTCTCCAGTGTTGTAAGCTTACTTTTGGGCAGGAACAGGAATCATTTTGATACCTGAACATTGGAAAATTGCACTCCAGCAAGACTTGATTAAAATCTATAGCAGTGGAATGCCCTTCAGCTGCAGGTGAAAGTACATGAGACACCAGCCCAGACTGAAAAAAGTATTCAGAAAATACAAAAGAATGGCAGGTTGTTGATGAGGTGGTAAAACAACTGTGTGTGGCTCCTGGAAAGAGAAGGGGGAACACAGTGACCTTGTAAAATGGGTGAGTTTTAAAGCAATGCCAACTGTCTAATAGAGTTGTCTTTGTTGATATATTAGCTTCAGGCTACATTTGGATATAATTGAGATTCATGTAGCAGGAGGGGAGGGCTCCATTCTGCTGAAGGGATTTGATTTTCCGGGAGAGAATAATGTGACTGAATCGCTCACTTGGGCAGGTGTAACCAACCTGCTGTATCCAAGCAGGCAAGTTTGGGCTGTGGATTAATTGGGTCCATTAAACATCGTCTCTGAAAACAGACTATACAAGCCTCAGAAAAGTGTTATTACACCCTGGATTTTCTTATGGGCAAACAATGCTCTTGCACTAAAAACTTTCAGTTCGTATTGACTAGGTTTGGGCCTTAAGAAGTTAGGACAAGACTGCCAGAAAGCACTGTTCCTCAGTTATTCACTGATGCTCAGGACTTAGGTTGGAGAGCAAGAATTTTAAGCCTCCTATAAATGCAAATATAGTGGAAACAAACAGGTAGGTAACAATTGCTCCTTTCCATCTCCCAGCCCTCATTTCAACCTCATCAGCTGGGAATCCAATTAATTCTCACTCTACTCAGAAAAGAGGAAATATTCTGCAGCTGTGGATGGTTGTGAACTATTTTGTGTCAGTCTTTAGGCAACACTTCTACCAAAAAGTGAGAAGTACATGAACTTCATGATCTCATAATAATGATGATGCATTTTCTTTGATACCTGGGTAAGTGACCAGGTCCTGGCTGTATTTTAGTTTTTAACATGCTAGCTATATTAACATCTTACATATTCTCCTGTAAATCTATTTAGAAGTATAATGAAACAAAATCCAAGTTTGAACAGAGAATGCATTGATTTTCTATGTCAAAAATTAAGCAATTTAATATTCCTTTTACTCAAGGTGCTACTGTTCTGTGCCAGCACTAATTAAATTCTGAAGTGTTCTGAGCACACAAATTATGTTGTCTCACAGTAAAGGAACTATATCAAATTGAGGGGTAGAGACATTAATGGCCTGACCAGTTGAATTAACATAGACCAGCAGTCCTTGCCATTACACAAGTACATTTTTCATTAGAATTGACTTTTCTTGATTTTTTTTAATAGGCTACTAAACAGAGGGGATAATAAGAGGAGTTATCAAGTATTTTGTACTGTAGGTCACAGACAGCTGACTGTAGTGGACATATGCTTACATAAGCCTGTAACAGCCAAGGGGTTGTTTCCGAATCAAAAACTTTCTGGCTTCCAGCCATGCAATCCAATGAAATAGCATTCTGAAACTGCTAAAGCAAAGCAGGCCCCTGACCTGGATCAGAGGCCTTCAGGAAACACCAAGGTTCTACCTAGGAGAAGGTCATGTTGGCAATACAGCAGAGAGATGTTTTCATCTTGGTGGATAAGGACTTGGTGACCTGGCTGTTCAAGGAGACAGAAAAGCAGCTGTCCCATAGAGTCAGTAGTATCTAATCTCAGTGGCAGAGATTTTCAAAGAAGCCCATTAAGCTGTACTTGTTTTCTTTTGCATGTGCAACTGGTTGCAGGTAATCCTGCCAAACTACTTTCACCTCTTTTCCAAGAAAGATGTAGGCATTCTAAAGCTCTTTTTGACTGTGCAACCACTTGCAAGGACTGCTGCGTTATTAACATACACATCAGCAACACAAGCTGCATAGGACTTCCACACTGCAGAATACTAAGTAGTGGAAATCAAAAGTGCTCATGGTAAAAAGTCAATTTGATTGGATTCATTAATTTGAAGAACACTTGCATTTCTTAGAATCTCCTAGTTGAAATGCTTGAATTAAAAAAATCAGTATGTAGAGTTGTTTGTGGAAAAAAGTTGAATTTGAGCAAAATTATTCAACTATTATTTTACTTAATTTATTAAAAACAAAGATCTAGAGAAAGGATTTAGGATTGAGTTTCATTGCTTGTCTTCCTGATTAAGAGTAAGAAAAATAATGAAATGTGAGAAAATTCTCACTTGGTTTTATTCATAGCCTGTACTAACTCGCTTCAGGTGCTATCAAAAGGGTTAGAGCATTTTCAATTAGTTACAAGTTAGTCTGTTGGTAAGAAATGTTCTTGTCTTACCTTAGGCTAAGTCTCTCCCTGGTGACTGAAACCTGTGTGGCTCCTCTACCTTTCATTAACCTTGATTCCAAAAGACTAAAATGAGATAGGAAAGAGGCATGGAGTTAAATCACTCTTTGGGAAGAACATCTTTGATGCTGGTCTGCTCATTGAGTTGAGTTACACATTACATACCTAAGTAACCAGGAGCAATCTTGTTTCTGAGTGTGCCTTCTACCTATTGTGCAAAGTGATTTTGTACAAAATTCAGGAAACATACATGGAAATGCAATTTCCATCCCTTTCCCACTGCTAAACCAGCTGCACCCTTGCTATGATTTCTGATGAGAGCCTAAACTGCCCTAACAGTGATGCTATGCAATGGTGAGGCTGTCAAGGGCTAACAGAAGCCCAAGAAACTGTTGTCTGTCAGGGTAACAGCACAAGGGGGCAGACCTAGGCTTGCTGATGTAATATAATCTGACTTCAAAATCTTTCAAAAGCAGTTTTTCAGGTCTTGCTTTCAGTGGCAAATGGAGGTGAGCTAATGAACCAACGTTCCTTATTTCAAAGGCCAAGTCTGCTTTAACAACTTACTTTGGACAGCTTGATCCTGCGCCTTACTTAACCTGTATGTAAAATTTGAGTAATATCTAACTCACAGGGCTCTGCCAACTCTTGAAATTATGTACTGCTTTAAGATGTCCTTTGACCAAAATTAGCTTTAGATGTGCATGTGGCAACAGCTCATTAGGAAATCTGGCTGAGATTTATGTGAACAGTCAAGACCAATACTTTGGGCTGATGTGCAAACAAGCACTTGCATCACATAACTGAGGCTAATCAGACAGATGGGCTCTGCCAGCAGCAATGTGTCTTAGTTGTCAAATATCCTGAACTTTCCAGCCACCTACACAACACACAGCCACATTTGTGAACACCCAGAGAAATTAATACAGATATTAGACTTCACCATTCATTATCTTGTCATCAGTTTAAAGCCCAATTTTGAGGTGAGAGAACACATTGCAGCTTTTTAATTACGCCTTGCCCCAGCTACTGCAATCACAGACCCATAAAGGAGTCCCAGCATAAATTGATTTTTGCTAATAAATATCAGTCAGGGATAAATAACAGACCAGAGCTCTTTCACCTTTTTACTAATCTATGAAATTTGCTGTAGAAGATTTGATGAAGGGAACTCTGCCCTTGCAAGCAATGATGCACAAAGGAATGCTGAAAGTTCTTTGGATCTGCTAGGATTAAAACTTCAGCAATGGCTGAGGGGGTATCATAACAGCATAAGTGGGGAGATGACAGATACAGAACTTACCTCATTGGCAATGTGTGCAGTATTCGTAAACATTTAAACTCAAATCCTGAAAGGTGTTGATTTTAGCAGGAAATAGGGACTCCATGAAGACTGGTCTGGGGAAAAGAGGAACATGGTTATGACTCCAGCACATGGTACTGGGCTCTAAGAGCAGTGTAGCCATTTTGCATTGGCATCTCTGTGTGTATGACAGATTATACTTTAACCATGTGATATTAAGAGCACTTTAATAAAAAAACGGGGCTTTTGCTCAGCAGGTGTCAAGTCTGAGCAAACAGATCATTTACCTCCTGACCAACATAAAAACATGGACATGCAGTAAATCGTGGTATCTGTGGGAAGAAAAGACAGACTGTAGCCAAGAGCTCTGCAGCAAAAGCTTTCATGCTCATCTATGACGCAGTTAACAATGAGCTCTTTAGAACAGGGGACTTCCAGGTTTTGGAGTGTGACAGACTTACCATCCTAATCCTCATATTTAAAGTTCTCATACACTTATTTTGTAGTCCGACTGCTTTGCTATTGTTACAAGTTTGTTACAGAGCAACTGCGTAACAGCTGGAATTTGACAACATCAGTCAGGGCACCCCAGGACACCAACATCTGCAAAGGTCCCAATTTTACTGAAGTGTTCATTTTCCATGCTCAGGAGAACACTGATATCCTCTCAACCAAAGGGAGATGAAAGCAACTGTGGAAGGCTATAAGGCACCCAGTACAACTGCATTGCTGAGTTCGTAATGGCTCCATTCTCTGACAAAAGAACAAGACAAGATAAACCCTGAGCTATGAATTAGGGCTAAAAGACTTATAAGTGTGTTTGTCAGAACAGTAAAAAGAATTGAAGTACGAAATAGTAATCAATACCTATTTTTATATAGGGATTCCACAAAATAACTATTTCATAGAAATGATTCTTATTTCCCTTGAACCCTTAAAGCCTTTAGAGGATGCTATATTCTCACTGCTCATGTTTTATTACGACATCTCTATTTCACCCTCATCCCCAAAGGAGTGCACACTTTTCAGTTTAGTTTTTAATCCTGTTCAGTTTTTGCCTCTCCTCTATTGTCAGCAAATTAAACTGCTGTTAAAGTAACTGAGGGTTAAACTTTTTGTAATCCTTCTCCTTTTACTTGCTTTTTCCTCGCTTATTAGAAGAAAATACAGAAAATGCTTGAAAGTTCTGAGTCTTGATGAATATATCTAATTATATCTTGGTCTAGAGGCAGCCACAACTCATGGCATTCTCTGAGCTGCAGTAAAGGACTTTGGTCCTCCAAGCAGCACATGCTCTTCCTGTCTCATCCTAGGAACAACCTTGAAATCTTTTAAGTCCAGAATTAGAATTCTGAGCTTGCTCCAGAGTGCCTCAAAAAAGCTGTGTGTGAAATAGCTGCTTCATGTCAGGCTCCTAAAATCCATAGTGGTTAAACATAATTTTTTAAAGGCTTTATTTGCTATCAAGCACCTGATTCCTGTATATTTTACAAGGTAACGAGCTAGTTTTTGAGGACAAAATGTAGCTGTTAGGAATATTAACTGAAGTTATGCTTAGTGCAGAAGCGTGTGTAGGGTGTGTGTGTAAAAATCCTGCTTTAATGTCTAATCTTGGAGTAAGTCCCAGAAGAGATTGATTCAATTTCCATTCATTATGAGAGCAAAACTTAAAATTACTCTGATGTATAGACACTCACTATTCCCAGCATCTTTCAGGCAGCAGAAAGTAGTGATGTGTGGCAGGGCCCATGATGACTAGGAATAAAGAGTCTTAAAATTAAGGTGCAGTGTGTATTAATAGAAAAGCTTAAGGATTGGGTTTGTGTTACAATATGGGCTCTATAATTGACAGTTTTCATTATCAGGCCTCCAAACCACAAATCAGAAATCTACAACTGCTCATCCCTTCCATATGAAAGGGCTCTTGGAAGAGCCTCTAAATTACCATTCCTGGTTTGTGTTGCCTTGGGAACTAAAGCACAAGTTCTGAATATTATAACTTAAATATATTCTCAATACAATACTTAAGGGAAACTAGAACATTTACACATCAACTGATCTCATATTTGCCTTAAAGGTCCTTTGCTATCCCTGACTACATGCTGTATAAAATAAACTTGTTGAGGCAAGTTCTACAAACTGAAAGAACTACAATGACTGTGAAATAAGCTAATGTTTCTGTTATATGGCCAGGGACTACCTCTGATCTTCAGCCATAAAGAGACAAAACACAAACCTCTTGGAAGTTTTTTATGAAATTCACTTGCTATATTGTAAAATTATGATTGTACGTGGAAAAACTTGCTGTGAATGAGTATCTGTAAGCAGCCACAGAGATACATCTGAGGCTTAGGAAACATCTGTCATCCCTTAGCATCACATTCACTGAATGCTTGCTAGGGGAAGATGTGAAACCAGAATACTTAGGAACACCAGAAATATACAGCAAATTAATGGCAATGCTAAATCAAATCCCAGACTGAGTAGCTCCAAGAGCTTCTTTGTAATTTAGTTCACCAAGTCTTGCTTTCAACCAGAACTTCCTTGGAGATCTAAGAGAGAAGAGGTGGAGATGTACAGTTTTACATTTGTTTCATTCCTAATGAGATCAGCTGTAGAAAGCATGGTCCAGGTGGATTCACGAACCCATTCCAGCCCCTCCCTTGCACAACATAACTTAGCTTCTGCAGGTTCCACTTCTCCTCCTAGTATGAGACATAGCTTTTAGGAAGAGCCCAGTGCCACAGTGGTGCAGAAACAAGTCAGAAATTCAGACAAAACCTTTCTATTTTACTTCTACCACAATGGTTAAAAATAGGCCAAATGAAACTCAAATATTTCACAGCAATGTAAATTTTGCAATATTTTGCTATTTTGATGATTCTTGAATAATTTTCAAAGATTCTTTAAAGTAGCTGAGCTGAAATAGTTCAGAGTTATTCCATAATTTCATATTTTGTGCAATTATAAAACCTATTTTGTTTGAATTTAAGACTAAATAAGCCTGTGATATTGAGAGTTTCTTGAAAAACAACCCTATAACCTCATTAAGTGGACTCTGTGAGGAGAGCAGATATCCTATAGAGGGCTGTATGTATGAGATATCAATCAACTACCAAATAGAGGAAAGTTTTGATTTTAATCACGACTAAATTTAGCCACTTAAATCTGACAGAATCAGAGTATTGTACAGACTTTGTGCAGAACTTGTTGTTATCAGGTGCTTATTGGAGAAAGGTGGGGAGAGAAAGACTGGATTTCGTTTTGTTAAACCAAACACATTTTTATTCTGTATAATGAATAAATTACATTTGTTATTAAAAAGAAAGAAACATCAACCTCGAGTTCAGTGTAACGAAGGCATTCAGAGCAAAAGAACATTACAACAACAGAAATTCAGCATTCAAATCTGCCCTTGAAGTTCTGGGGACACTACTTCTGCACAGATGCCGCCAGGCAACACACACAGAAACAAAAGATGTGAAGGGGGTAGTGGGGTCAAACAGTTGTGTCTGTATTTTCCTGCAGCTTTTTCACTTTCCTGTTCATAGGCATTTTTGTTAATGATGACTTGAAAGGTCATTATTCTTTGCAGATTGCACCATGTTGATCTAGGAGTTAAAGCATCTGATTTCTCAGTAGCATAGAGCTGATCCCAAAGAATGCCAGGAGAAAAAGATGAAAGGAGCCCCAGGATTTCTGTATAGCAACATGTCAGGGTAAGCTTTCCCCAACAACAAACAGAACAGTAATGAGGTATGACCAAAATAAGCTTCTTGGTTTTCATATATAGAGTTTTAATAACTAAACTGCCCGTTTTACAGACACTTTTGTGGCACAGCCTTGATGAGTCTTTTTGCTAAAGATTCTGAATTTCTAATGAACATTACTGTAATTGCTGTAAGGTCTGTTCCAGCCCTTACCTACATAATTGAGAAGAACCTTGGGAGCCCAGCTAATTTCCCTTCTCTGACTCTATCTTGTAAAAAAGCAAAGTGTTTTAAGGGGTAAGTCGTAGGAGGAAACATCATTGCAGTCATGTGTGATTTACAAGAATGTGAGGACACACTACAGCTGGTATTTACTTCCATGCTAATTTACTTTGAGTAATAAAACACTTGTCCTGTCTATTAGTGCCACACAGAATTAATTGTCACTATTACTCAACCAAAGGAAAATAAAGACTGCAGGAAGGCACAAGGTAACTGCTGCAGAAGCCTCTTGGAGTTTTCAAAAGACTCTGAAGCTGCACAGAACTGCAACACACTTCCAGTTAAGCTGCCATTTACACAGAGTTAGTGAATGATCAGTGTATTATTATTAAGGTTAATATATCTTTCCAGAAACAGCAGGAACTAGATTTAGTAAAAGGTCTCTTTAGGTATCAAGGCATACAGATGCTATGAGCATGTTACAGGTGCTAATTAGGATTCATTTGCAGATAGTCACAAGCACATCAGCAACCAAAACCCAAGAGTTTTAATCAATGGTTCATTATTAAAGCCCAACTACAACCCATTCATTTTCCTTTCATAACTCAGACTTTAAATACAGACATGTAAAAAGCCCTCACCATTTTCTGGCTTTATTTTACTCCCAATGATACTTTAAATTCAACAGCCCTGAGAATGTTTATAAAATCCTTACATTTTATTTGAAATTAGGAAAACCATAGCTTTGCTGACTCACATTCGTTTAAGGAAATACATCTGTTTAACTGAAAGCTCATTGGGGCATAAACTGAAAAGGAAAACTTAATTAATGAATCTACATTTGATCTGATAGTTCAGACTTTGTTTACCCCAAAAAGCTATCCACTAAGTTTTTAAAGTAGGCAACATGATTAAAACCACTCGGATGACTGCAATATTATTTCACTTATCTATAAAAGCATTTTGCATAGAACACAGATGTTTCACAGATGATCTTTCCAAATGACATAAGCACACACTTTGGCTACAATGCTCCAAAACAGGATGTAGTCATTCTGAAGCCCAGGACACATGCACCCTCTAAGTTGAGCTTCTACAGTGTGTTTTCCCTACATTCATCCTCTATGCCTATCTCTCTCTCAACCATCACAAAAGGAAATATGTGTCTGCTGTAAAATCTTAGAAGTTTATATAGATTCAGGAATGAGCCTGTAAAGGCATGGTAAGTGTTGTACAAATCCTTCTCTTTCTATAGAGAGTTCAAATAAAAAACTTCCTGTCTCATTAAATGAGGAAATAGAACGTGAATGTTTGAAAGGTTTATTACTCCAAACTATTGATTAACAGTAAAACACAGCATTTCTTAATTTACAAGCAAGTAAATCAGTTCCTAACCTATTATACCACACCACTAGGGTCTAACAAATAAGTCTTTGGGACATTTGTAGAAGGGAGAAGGTTGGCCACAGTCATTTAAGTGTTCCTGAGGGTATTTTTCCTGATTACCAAGACCCCTCTGACAGAAATCCCTGGTTAAACCTCAGCTGATATTTCTACCACATTAGCTGTTCTTTCCTCACAAATTTGGGAGTTTTTTCAACAGTTTTCCTACTGTATAAAAATATAATGCTATCTTCTTAAAGCCATCATCTTGGAAGAGACCCTGCAAACAGTCTGAATAAGCTTCACTGAAGACTCATTTTGTCCAAGTTTCATGGATTTCCAAGCAACTAGAAATCCGTATTTTTCAATCATATGTAGCATTATATCTCAAGGAACCAAGTGAGAGTCTTGAGGAGACACTGACTTTTGTTGTGCATGACATAATGGTAATAATTTAGCAAGATTTGATGGGCTTCCATTTGTGCTGGAAAGATGTCAGTGTTAATATCCATAAGCCTGCTACATTTTTGGCAGGCCAGAGACATTCTGGGCCCCTCTGTTCAAGAAGGACAGGGAATTGCTTGAAGGAGTCCAGCGCAGAGCCACAAAGATGATTAAGGGAGTGGAACATCTCCCTTATGAGGAGAGGCTGAGGGAGCTGGGTCTCTTTAGCTTGGAGAAGACGAGACTGAGGGGTGACCTCATCAATGTTTACAAATATGTAAAGGGTAGGTGTCAGGATGATGGAGCTAGGCTTTTTTCAGTGATATCCAGTGATAGGACAAGGGGCAATGGGTGTAAACTGGAACATAGGAAGTTCCACGTTAACATCAGGAAGAACTTCTTTACTGTAAGAGTGACAGAGCACTGGAACAGGTTGCCCAGGGGGGTTGTGGAGTCTCCTACACTGGAGATATTCAAGGCCCGCCTGGACAAGTTCCTGTGTGATGTACTGTAGGTTACCCTGCTCTTGCAGGGGGGTTGGACTAGATGATCTTTTGAGGTCCCTTCCAACCCTTGGGATTCTGTGATTCTGTGATTCTGTGAGACTTTGAGGTGGAACTTAGCCTAAGCGAGAGTCAGTGACTTACCAAGCCACTTTGTGCCCAGTGTGAAACTATGACTTGCTCCACTGAGCATGACTGAACACAGCTTTAGTTAACATAAGTAGGTTTTAATAACCAGGAAGAGCAAAGGGGTGATCATCAAACACAGAAAGCAAAGATATTTATCTGAGACCATGAGGTGAAACATCAATTCAAAGTTACTCTTTTACTATCTTTTCCTGGCAATTACTAAATGCTTTAATATAACACATGCTTCTAGTAATTTAAGGTTAAAAGGAAGTTTTGCTGATGCATTATTTAAAACAAATAAATTTCTAAAGAATATTAAATACCAGAATTAGTTCTTGATTAAACTTTAATGGTTCCAAAACAAGCTTTCAGACTCTAGGAGATGTTTCTTCAGTTATATTAACTCAGGTACAATGAACACTGTATTTATTGATGACTTAAACACTTAGCATTAGGCAATATAAATGTCTTTTTCAATATAAAACTCAGAGGATGAACTGCTTTGTTGTCATGCTACCTATACTCTGGAGCCCTCCTTCAATCACAATTTATGCCACATGCAAGTCCTTTACTATACTCACTTCATGGATGTCTCTCCTTTGTCACAGACTGGGGCAGCACATATGTTATAAAATATATCAGCATGTATAACACAGGAAGCATTTGTTAAAGAAAACAAACAAAACCACAAACACAAGCTGACAGGCTTCCCACATAGCTTGAGCTACAGATTTGTCTTTTTCTTTTCCTTGATATAGAATTTCTGGAGAGCTCACAGAGACATCTTGTGCCTGGATAACATATAGCAAGTACAAAAGAGGGGTCATGGTCCTTCTCTTTGCTCCAGTCCTCTTGGGACACCAGAAACAGCCAGCTGGCACTTACCAGCATCATGGCTGGAAAGTGCAAAGTTGTAATCTCCCTTATCTTTAGGTGGATTGAGATAAGGTGGTGGTGGAAGCTCCTGCTGTTGTGAACCTAGATAGGCTATAGTAGCATCCAGCTGTTTTTCATCAGGTAATATCTACTGATATTTTTGAGTCCTCATGTCTTATTCAATACAATGTTTTATCTAATGGCTACGGGTAGGTATTGATTTTTGAATCAAACATCACTGTGTTACATGCTGGTAACTGCACTGAAGCAATCTTTGGACAATACTGCTGAGTTTTGAAACCTAACAGTCAGATTCCTACCTGAGTGCTCTTTTTTTTCTGTAGGAATTCTTGGGTTTAGTTACAAAACAGGAGTTATACAGCACACCAGTATTTGAGACAGTGTTTAAATGTTTCAGGTAGTGACAATGAGAAGAAGTGCAAGTGTTATGAGCCAACTGGAGCACCCTGAGAGTGGTTTAGCTGCAGGCAGCAAGAGGGGCTGTAGGCTACCTCAGAGACATCAGAACCAGACTTAGATTGTTTCCTGTACAACTAATTCCTCAGAGCATGAAAACATTTCCCATTTTGCCGTGTTAAACACCCATCTCCCACTCTAAATACTATTCTATAAAATATCTATACTATATTGGGAATTCAGGGTCAAATCATGCTGTCCCTTATTCTTCAACAAACCTTTTAGAAGATGGCCTGATTACACTCAAATAATTAAAGCATTTGCTGTTTCTCTAGGACACTCAACATAGTTGTAGCACTGGTATAACAGCATTCATCTAAGGAGTTAAAGAAAATGAGGTCTACGGGGAGAGTGCAGGATGTGACATACCCCAGGGCTGCTCCATACCAAGGGGCACTGTACGTACAATACTATAGAAAGCAGTGTGGGGGAATCAGCCCCAAGGACAAAATAGCGGCCTGCTGACATTACCGGCCTGTAAGAGCATGCTCAGACTGGTACAACTTCAGCTGGTTTCTCAGAGGACTTGTATATCCGAGCATGCTGGTTCCCAGAGGATCTTTTGAAGTATCCCTGCTGTTAGGGTAGGCACCAGGACTTTGTGCAACCTCCAACTACCCTGGAGCATCCTCTCCTAGTGCAGTTGATTGAAGGGCCATTGTGACTTACAGACTTTCATGAGCTACATTTTACTCCATTTTCTCTCTGGTTCATTATTTACTTCATGGCTACTCTAACAGATTATCATTTCCCTCTATCTATCTGTATTTTATTCACTTGCTGGGCAGTGAAGCTAAGCCATGTTCACTGCTGCTTCAATCCCTGGCTACCCACTTTGAGGAGATAAACAGCTTCACAGGGTACTTCGAGTCCTGCAGGTCTGCAGTTGAAGTCCATGCAAGATGCCTATTTTCCTCATGCAACCACCAGAACATACAGTACCCAAGAGCTGGACAGCCCATGTAACATGCAGTGGGGATGGATAGGAAGATTTCTTGTTCACATGTAGTACAATTCACAAATACTCCTTAAGAGAGCTCTTCCTGATGTCATTTGTAAAGGCGATCTATAAAGTTCTATTATTGTTTGCTTAACCACTAGCTGTGAAAGCAAAGTGACTAGTAGAGATGTGGCGTACAGTGTGCACCAATGAACATTACAACAGCTGTCATCACACAACCTCTCTTATTTCATGGCAATATTGCACCAAGGCTTAGAGGAGCTATTTTTGTTCTCAGTGTTACTGCCACACAGGATGATAATTAAGAAAAGCATACACTGGGCTGGAAGGAAACGTGTAAGAAGCTCTGGAAAAGTAGCCCTGAAGCTATACTAGCAATGGAAATGAAGTTCTGTTACTCAGAGCCAAAAGAATTTGACAACAGAAGATAAGCAGAATTTGCTTATCCTAAGCACTCTCACCACAGCAGGGTCCTCAGGATTACCGCTGTCTCAAAGGTACATTAATCTTTCAGAGATGAGAGAGGAATGAAAGTGACTGACTTTTGAGGTAGACATGTGAAGTACTCATTCAGTTTGTCTAGACAAGAAAATGCCACATGTGCTGTCCTTCTCTCTTTTGGAAAGAAAAAGGACAACACCAGCCTCTTCACTGAATGTGGCATGTGACGGTTCCAGAATGGCTCTTGACCCATCTGGTGAACTTGTCAGAGAAAAAAGTAGGAGAGATGCTGGATAAAAATGTCTGAGTTCCAATCTGGGGACTGGTGACAATGCAGCCAGCATTCAGGGGAGCAGTAACTGTTATGATGTAAAAGCAAAGAAAAAGAAAGAAAACATGAACTGGGAAACACTTGTGCATGGTTGGCATTTTGGACAGATGCAGAAGACAACAGGTTTAATTCCCATCTGTGTAACCACCTTCTCTGTAAACCCTTGGACAAACACATGAATTTCTTTGCACTTTACTCCCAAACCTCTGGAACAGGCACAGTGATATTTACCTTTCTGTGATCTAACCAAAAGCTCTTTAGAAAAAGAATTGTCTCCCACTACTGTCAATGGAGCAGATAAAAACATCTGCCAGCTTGTTTAGCTTATGACTTGATTTCAGAGTGCCACATGTTGAGCTGTTGCAGTCTTTTTTAGAAACTGTGGGTCAGCTTTGCACCTCAAGCAGCAGCCGAAAAACTGACTTATCCAGCTCACCTGATCCCCCTGGGGTAACACATAGGTATCTTTTCTCTTTCATGGAAGGGGAGGGATAGACGTAGCAGCAAGGATTCATAGCCGAGGCATCTTTACATTCCAGTTGGTTCCTACAGTAGCCAAACCCCATCATTTAGACAGAGTAACTATTGAAAGTTCAAGGTGGTATAAAAGAGCCTGGAGGATACCACTGTTCTGCATCAAACCCAGCTTAAAAAAAAAAAAAATAGGCAAAAAAAAAAAAAAACCCAAACCACCCCAACCCAAAAAACACTATACCCCTTCCTCACCGCCAAATAAACCCCAAACAAACCCTCCCCCAACCTCTAACATGAACAGTATTCCTCAACCAGTTCCTCTTCTATTAGTTGAGAACACCATCTTTACAGAAAAAGATGAGTGGTATAAGTCAGTATAACTTCAGGTGTTTGAGTAACTGTGCTTAGTTCCCAGTTGCCTTTTCAATGCTGCTCTGATGGCGATGCAGAAGCAGAGTCCTGTCTCTGGGATGCAGCCATTTTCATGTGTCCCTTTATATCTAGTGTCTTTTGCTAATGCAACAAGTAGGTATAGTTTAGTACTATGTTGCCACTGATGTGCAGCAGGATTGAACAATTTGCAAGCAGCAAGTACCCATCTCCTGCCAATTCCTGTGGTGAAAAAGGACCCTAGAGAGTCTATCAGCTTTGCTTAGTCCCTCTACTGAGATAGAGACTGCATTTGCTACATGGAAAAGATGGAGAGCAGATGAGAGGCGAGCAAGCATGGAATGGGGAGGACACAAGAACCTGACAGTTTGCAACCACAGATCACCTTTCTGTTGTCCTTGGGGCACCAAGAACATGCTTTGCCCACAAAACCAAAAAACTCTGAGCCAGCCTGGGGTATTCACCTTTCAGCACTTCATAGTAATCAAGTATTCTGTCTTTAAGTAACATGCCTAGCAATGACATGCCCAAATAGTCCACTCATGGTCACTGCATGTCTGCTTTTGTGGCTGGCTTATAAACCTCAAGGTGCTGGGCAGCAGATGAGTTTCAGCCACAGCTGCAGAAGCTGAAAAAAGTCCCATCCAGTGAGTACTTCTGTACTCTAAGTCAACACTAAGTCTGTGTTAGAAAAAACAGAGTTTAACTTCTCCCTGGGAAACAGTTCCCCCCCCCATCTCCTGCAAGTAGGGCAGTCTTGAAATATCTCTGAAGTTACATCCAGGCCAACTACAGAAGCTACAACAGATAAGTTGGGAAATTTGTAATATGATCAGAAACTGCTTTGAAACAAAGTATGTGAACGTTTAAGGCGAGTACTAGGGGTAGAGCCAAGTAAGAGCCCAGCAGTCTGCTGTTGTCAAGAGCAGTCCCACTTCCCCCACATGTAACCATGCCTGAGGTCTCCCATTTTTTTTCATCCCTCCTCGTATATGTACAGCATTTGCTGTTTTCTAGCACGCTGGAGCTTACAGAATGTGCCAACATATGCAAAACGATTTCTTTTCCCAGAAAAACAAAATTCCAAAATTTATAAATCCAAAAGACATTAATCCTGAGGATGGTGTAAAAGAGGTGGAAAACAAGTTATTTAACAACAGATCTTCTCTCTCTTTAACCCCCAAATTAAAGAGTTTTCAAGTTCCAGTCCTTTGCCTTTCCAATAGCAGCGACATTTGTGTCTCTCTGCTGTCTTTGGTGAAGAGTTTGCATCCAAAAAGCTCACCCATCTCACAGCACGCTGCAAGAAACTTGAGTAGACGGAAACAGCATTTGGATCAGTTGGTAATTTACTTTAGCATGAGAAGATTAAAAGCATTTCTCTTTTGCCTGCTTTTGTATATTCATCTATTTTGTAGTTCCCATGCTATACAGTTTCCACTTTGAGTAGAAATCTGCAAAACATAAACCTCTATGCAGAAAAAAACACTGCACTGACGAAATTAGACAGCTGGATACATGTAGATTCCCCAGCAGCCTCTCACGGTCCTTGGTACAGAATTCCTAAAACTCTATGACGTTGGAAGTATTTGAAAGGCACAGCGACCTCTGCAGCAAAAGCAGATGCATCTGACAAAGCATACCTCTTTCGGAATGAGTAGCTCAGTCCACACCTAAGCTGTTGGTCGGCAAGAGCTGTTTTATATCAACAGGATACCTAATTATGTTAGCAAATTTGTTTCAATAAATGCATCATATTGAATACCATTGTTCCTTAATTTAAATCCAGACTGTCTCATCACAAAATATATGCTGTGTAGCTTTGCCATTGGCATTTGCTCACAGCTCTAACTACCTCATTCCTCACCTGCATTAACTCCTGATGGGCCTTTTGCCCTCCTGCTTTAAAGAATCATTCCCAGCATCACACTGCATCCTTAGTAGCAAAATCCCAGCACATACACTGCATTTGGAAAAAGGTAAGTGAGCTAGCATGGCTAGACAAAGCTCAACTGACTCTAATTCAACTGCATAACACAGCTTGTGTGGCAGGGCAAGAGTCTCACCTTATTCCCTTTTGTTAATAGCCATGTACTGCTACATAACAGTTCAATAATGATAACGGACCTTAACTGTAAATGTTGCATCATGCCTAAGAAACTACCCCACAGAATTAAGGGGAAATTGGCAGGTACTCAATTAGCTGCCATTCTTGTTTATTCTGTGAACTCTACATTTGAAGCCATAGCTGACTGTAATATTCTGATGGTCAGTCCATGCTTCTCTACCATTTTCCATTTATTACACACTGAACAAAAGGCGAGAAAGTGCAGACATCAAGAGGAAAAATTCTAGTACCACTACAGTAGCTAAAGCTGTTTGCAATTGAAAGCAATGATAGGTAATCTATAAAATAACTTCAACAGCTCCACAGTAAGAGAATCCCACTATTAATAGTACCAGTGGCTGGAAGAGATTTTATTCAACAGTGAAAGTCAGTCCACTAGAAAAAAATTGATGCTTTTATAATATAAGCTACATTGTTTTATGATGTACAGACCAACATCTTCAGAAACTACTGTGGAGGAATTAAAGGAGTTTCAATCAAGATCAAAGTTTGGGTGATAACACAAGGTTAGATATGAAGAATGAAGCTTTCCACCAACAAAGGCACACTGTCTAAACTAAATTTAAACACACTTTGACAGTATGTTTTTGATAGTGTGTGTCCTGAGGACAAGGAGCCCAACTAACTTAACCCACTGCATTTAGAATAAAGTACGTTTTCAAGTCACCCTCCATAAAAAGTCAGATTTGTTTTTTTAAATTTTGTTTTCTCAAGCATAACCAGAAATTCAGAACTCAGTTCCTTGCCATCTTTTCCTTTTACCTTTTATCACCTATCTTATCACCTTTTTATGCTTGGTGATCAACCACAACAGAGATTAGGAACAAGTCCCTGTGGCTATTCTGGCAACCAGCAGAGGCACTACAGATGTGCATCTTCAGCACACCCCTTGTTCTTTCAGATCAGTGCAGGAAATGTTAGCTCTGTGATGCCCAGTTTCCTTATGGTAGCATATTCCTAGGTTGGAGGAGCTACACAGATCATTTATGATGCAGAGCCAATATAAAAGCTTTACACAGAACGCCAAACCCTGCCCTCTATTATTTAGTAAACTGGGATTTCTTCTGAATGCTGACACAATCTATGAAATTAAAGGACCTGCAACAGCCTTTATGGTAAAACTTGCAACAATATTTATGACCAAGCCTATTATTAGAGATTTTACAGTGAATTAAGGACTTGGCAGTGTTAGGTTTAGGGTTGGACTTGATGGGGTCTTTTCCAACCTATATCATCCCCCATATACTTTCCAGACAAGTATGACCATATAAAGTAGTAATTAATTATGTTATATGGTAGGGAATCAAAGCAAAGAGAAATAAGATTGAGTTTGAAAATGTCCTTTTGTCCTCTGAAGGATTCATTTGTTGGCCTACCACAGTGTTACCCACTATCATTAACACAATGTAACTATGAGTATTGTTACTGTGGCTGCCAAAACCTGGCTGCATCATTCCTGGGAAAATGGAAGAAGAATGAAAAGCGAATGAAGAAGCAATTCTAGCATACTTGTTTAGTTCTAAGAGACTCATGAGACTGGAAGGGTTGAAGTTGTGTTTTGTTATATAAGTAGATGGTATCTGGCAACTAGAAACTGAACCACACTCAAAGGAAAGCAAACAGAAAAACAATTGTGTAAGCAAGGCATGTAGAGAATGGAGCACCACCATGCTCTACATGATTAATTGTTCCACAGCTCTGTTCTCCCCAGGGCTCTGAGTCAAGATGGATTCAGAGGCTGACACAGAATTGGACTGGAGTTTTCTTCTGAAAACTTCTCCAGAACGACATATACAAGCTACCTACGTATCTGCTCAGCACACAGGTTGCCAGTTGGCAATGCATTTGCCTGTAAGCACTTGGCCATGAGTTTGCATGTCTAAACAGCATGCACAGTACTGTGTGGAGAGAGACAGCCAGGACCAGCTCTAAACAAGCCATGCGGTGCCTACCCAGCGCATCTCAGTGCCATACAGATGCACTGGCCTGAGCTGCAGAATGCAGGGAAAGGCACCCAGGCTGAGCTGACAGGACACTGATGGATTCCAAGTGGCTGCTTTCTGCTTTGACAGTTCTACAGAGCGCTGCATTACACTGCATAAACGTAGCCTGACACAGCGTTAAAGACTCTGGAGAAAAAGAATCACAAAGATTACCACAAGTTTTCATTTTAACTTTGCTTATTGAAAGAAGCTTTTTTTAACTGCAAAGAACATTTCTCTACTGCTCTAAATCAGGAACTAATGCTAAGTCAAATGAGTGAAGTGAGAAAGTTTGGTGTCAGATATTTCTGCCATGGCTTCCTATAAAGTCAGAAACACTTCCCTCTGGTTTTGTGCAACTAACTGAACAGTTATACTCCAAGAATTTCACATGGTAGGTATAAACGAGGCAGCCCTGTTAATCCAGGCTGATGTGAAATTGCCCTTTAAATAGTTTTAGAATTCTTTTAAATAACTTCTCACAGCTGTATTTCTATTCTTCAGTTAAACAGGCTGGGAAAGCATTAAAATAGAGGGTGGGTTTTTTCTAATAATGATCTCTTTTATCATCAGTCAAGATAGTTTCTGAAGGGTTTTATAAATGATTTTGCTCCAATTCCAAATAAATGCCCAATTTTGATATTACAATAGAGTGACTCATCATGCTAAGTGAAAATCACTTCCTACTTCTCTAACTCAGGACAAAGAAGAGGCCTGCAAGACCAAGGGAAGATAGAGCTCAAAAACGGACAGATTATCACAGCATGAAGTGCTTTAACTCCTGCCAGAGCCCATGTAACAAATCACATAGGTAAAGGCAGTAACAGCACAAAACTTGCCATTATTGTTTTGACTGCCATCCATTTGTACATTAGTCATTGGTACTATCAGCTTACACCCCTACAGCCAACTGTCCCCCTTTAACTGCTCCACAGACAACAGGAGCTCCAAACTGCAATACTGACTGAGTCCAGTATAGCCAGCCTGTCCAAAACAGAGCAGTGGAAGAGTTTGACTCTGTTCTCTCCTGCATGAGACTAACCACCAGGTAAAGCACAAGTTTCAGAGCTGAAGCAAGCTGTTCCTCATTTCTGGTTCTCTTGGCCTGCACGGAAGCTCTGGGCAGACAGATTAAAGTGACACAACCAGATACCAGCTGACAGGGAGGTGTGGTTGAACCTCCCATGTTGAACTTTTTCCATGGCCTCCCCCCTCCCATCTGCTTTCTTGTACATTGTTTCTTGCTCAGCTCTGGGCAGCCCAGATTTGGTGGGGCTTGAGAGAAGGGGAATTACAGAAAAGCAATGACACCACTGCAAATGTAATAAAGCATACAAAGACATTTCTGGCTATATATACTCCATTTACAGGGAAACAGCCAATTCAACAGCCAGTTCAATTTAGCAAACTGAGGAATCCAGCCCTCTGCTTCCCCATCTGAACCTCTGCAGAGTCAAACATTAAAAATGATTCAAGGCAGAGATAACACCATTTCAGTACTGGCAAAACCTCTTCAGCAGCTCATCTTTCGGATGCACTTTTTAATTCCTGAGCAGTATAGGAAGCAGCAGTAAAGCCTGTAGTTTATGCCTGGCCCAGTTACAAATAGAGACAAGCTATTACTTTCTCTTTCCAAGAATTCATTCAATTGAATCCAATTTTGAAAGCTTTGGAGAATAATTTGAACTATAAGGAATTTTTGGTTCCTTCTGAGCCTTCACAGTGCCCCGACACTGGCATTATTCATCCACCATTTGTCAGTGGCTTGGAGGCTATAAATTCAAGCAGAACTAATAGCAAAACAGCTTCTTTGATTACATTGTGAAAGTGTAGTTTGTGTAAGCAAGTATCTTGCAAACATTCCCACTTCTGTGAAGCTCTTACATACTTCAAGTGGAAGTATTTTTAGTATAATTGCCATTAAATGAAGTATAGGAATCCAATATAATTTTATAACTGATAAAAAATATTGCTACTTTGTATCATTAAAATGATTTTCAGAACTGCTGCAAATGATTTTCAGAACTGCTGCAATCACATTTTGCCAATACATTGTCTGTCAATGTATGTGAGATTCATAAAAACAGGCCAGTTTCATAGAACACTTGAAATACAGTTTATGTGCAGCCAGAGACATTTTATATCCCACAATATGTGATTTTCATTCTTCAGCGTGTGCTCATCGTACCATATACAACACATAGTGGGAATACAGAGCTTTTCCTTCTGCATTTACTGCAATGTCATTTACCAATGACATTGTGTCAGGTATCCAGGTCTTTAAACACGCCTTTCAGCCAAGACATGGTGTATACGTGGAGCTACTACAAAACCTTTGGAAGGTCAGCACGAAGTTACGCTGAGATGTTCTCTCCAGTAGCCCTTTATCTGGCACAGATCATTTTCTCTGTCAGAACCACCAATTCCTGTTTTCAGGGCAGACAGAGTAGAAACTCCACACACAGCCTGTCCTTGCCTTCCCACTCGCCACCTGCTTGCTTGATAGGGGACACAGCAGCCATGAGGAACTTGCTGCCACTGAGAAGCCGTCCCTTGTAATGAAGCTAATCAGGCCAGGGACTGACTTTTCTACCTTATTTCCCTGCAGAAATGCCAAATGCAAGTTACCCTCGCACCCAATACAATTAATTAGCAAACCAGTGAGTCTGAAAATCTATACACGACGACAGATGGTGGGGCTCCTAGAAGCAAGTAAATAGGACTTTCTTTCCTTTTTGTTTATTACTGGAAACAATATTACCAGCCTAATCACATCCCCAGAAGACATTACTCTACAGTTAAAAAGGTCTGTCTATAGCTGCTGCAATGAGTCCTCTCACAGGCTGGCACTTGCATGCTGGTAAGGGTCTGCATGGCAGACCACTTGTTCTACCCACATAGATGTTGGCTGCCTTTTGCAAGTAACAGCTCAGCAGTATGTAGGGAGAGCAACAGAAGGCAGCCTGGGAAGAGGAGGAGCTTAAGCAAAAGCAGACCCTTTCTGAATAATCAGGAGAAAGAAGTGGCAGTAAAAAAAACCCATAGTCTAACACCTACTGCTCTCTATCATCCAAGATGACCTATAAGTCTGTTCATAAACTGTGCAGAACTTATTTTCTTCAGTATTTTTAGACTGGTCATGTACTGTTGGCTCAATTTGACAGTTTTAATTCACAGGAGAAAAAGGAGGGGAAGAAATCATTCCAGAACACCAGTGAGTGCTGGGAGACATGGGATTTCCATGAGTGGCTCATTGTTGGTCTTGCCATGTTGGCAAAAGGGCAGTCTCAACAAACAAGCATAAACTGATTTGAGGCACTAAATGCAGCAAGAAAAATAAATTTGTGTTATTTTGCAGAATAAAAAGCTTAAAAGAATTAACTTTAATATCTAAGCTCAGCACAGCCGAGTTTGCATTTGTACTCTTCTGGTGGGGAGTAATCATCTCGCTTGAGCAGTCAGTGGAAGAAAAACAACTGACTACTGTCATTGCTTATGTAAATGACTCTAGCAAAGACTATAACAATTTAAAGATGTGGGACATCAGCAGGCAAAGAAGGGCCCAAGCCATGTCCATAGAATCAAAAGCCAAAAAAACCCACCCAAAAAACCCAAACAACAAAATCACCCAGTAACCTCCCCAAAAAACAAGCCCTGAGAATAAAAATAATGCATGTTTTTAAATCAAAAGACCTCTTCTCTGCTGATGATTTCCTCTTTGGCTCTTCAGTGATTCTATTATCAAGCTTCCCTAATGATAAAGAAAAATAAATTCTTGTTGGCCGTTCTTTACTTCAGATAATCTACTTTAATTGGGTGCTGAGCAACAGATTGTACTTCACTCGCTTTCCTGAACTTGAATGACAGGAGTGAAAAAGCACTAGCTAGTTAAGACTATGCTGTTATCCTAGTGTTAGGATGAAGACCACACTGGGCAAAGAATTCCTTTGCAGCATTTAAGCCCTATGCTGCGTAGTGAGAAATTCAATCTTGTCTTCGTCTTCTGCTCAGAACTGGAGCGATCCATTTTTAACAGCCACTTCTGGGTAGCTTTGGTGAAGCTGACATGATCACCCATAAGGATGACATCTCACACACAAGCATTTTAAACCAGATGTGGTTTTTCACATCCAAGAGAAGGTGGATGAGCTATTTATTGTAGCCATTGAAGAATGAACTCTTGCAAAAAATGTCAGGAAGCATAATGAAAACAAGAAGAGTGAAGAAATAGCTAAAGTCCAATAGAGTTTTGCTATATAATTTAAATAAAATACACATCACACCAAAGATGCCATATTTATGATTAAAGAGTTTACTATTTTAAAAGTTAGATTTAGCTTCTGATGCATCCTATTAGCCAAGCTGCAGCGCGTTAAGATAATGTGCAAAAGCATTTTTAATATTGGGTCTAGCTACAATTTACCATGGAATGAAATGGAGAGAAAAAGAAAGATATTGTAATATATGCCACCACAATTGACAGTTACAAAGTCTTTTGTAGCTCTCTTTCAATGGAAATATCAAGTCCACAAGTAAGCACCATAACTGTGGGTAAAAGAGCAATATATGATATCACATAAAGAACCAGAATAAGTTTCTTGGTCTCAGAGTCATCCCAATTTGTTCATGCACTGCGTAATGTAGTGTGGTAAATGATATTTGTCTCTCGTTGCTACCAGAAGCCAGCCAGCCAAGTTTTGCAAATGTCAATTTAAACATTTGCCTGAAACACACATGTAAAGCCCAATGTTTGGTTACATCTGCAGCTACAAGACCAAGCACAGCCCCCCTCCTCCCCCCCCTCCACGACTGGAGGATCAGAAATATAAAGGAAACTGAAAATCATACAGTAATCACAGAGCTGGTAAAACACTGGTGGCCAAAACTTCAGCTCTTGCAAATCTGTATTGCTATGGTGGCCAACTAGAATTACAGAAATGACACTAATTCTCTGACCATTGTCACACTTTGCAACCTTGATGTATAGAAACCCAGACCCTGGCTTACATTCCCAAGAACACCTCTAAGTCTTATTTAGGCACTTGATTTCTAAGAATTACTATGGAATTTTTACATACTTCATATTTTTTAAAAAAAATACTTAAAATAAAAAAGTTAACGTAGTTACCCATATCACATCTCAAATCTGATAACCCGTATCACATCCCAAAAGACAACAGCATAGACTAAGGCTGAACTAGCATTTGAATATTTCCTTGCACCTCTAGTGAGGAAAAATACTTTGCAGTTCAATTTGAACATACATAAAATCCATTTTGATGTGGAAAAAAAAAACCCAACAACCTTAACTCTGCATCAGATAAAGCAGAATATGAAGTTTCCCCTTCAGCTTAAAATAATTATAGAAAACTTATAAATACCTCTTATATTGCTCAAAGAATTCATGCATGTGGTGATGGCTCCACACAGTCAGTGCAATATTCCAGTCATTATATGGGGACAGGTTGGTTTGAAAGGCAAAGTTTAAAATATATTCATACAGTAAGACAGTGGGGTTTTGTCTTGGTTGCAGCGACAGCTACTGAGAGACTCAGAAAGGTTAAGTATTCTGTAAAATTTACTACACAGGGCTCAGCTTGGTGTACCTACCATTCTAATGACAAAGCTATGTTTTCATCTTCACCTTAGAGATTCAGTGTGTTGTCTATTATTCCACTGCTAGCTCTGGAATATTCTGGAACACAATAATCATTGTGGTTACAAGCAGGCTTAGAAGAAGCTAATGCCTCTCAGTACATATTTTGCATTACAAGGAAAGAATATTTGGTTTCTTTCATTTAGTCCATTTGCCTCAGGCTCTCTGGAAGTCCGAAGAAGGAAGGCATTTGCTTTCAAACTAGCAGATTTGAATGGTTAAATGGTATGGAAACTATTTACAGTATAATTTTACTTCTTTGTGCCTGTGTCTCCCGCCTGTTATTACTGGAATCTCTTTCAGACATGGACTGTATCTTATCATGGTGTCTACTGTGAAATACCAGAGGTAGAAAAGGCATGACACTTGCTACAGCAGCTCTCCAACAGATTCTCCACTTTCCCTGTTTTTCAAGTGTCCAGGGCAGCAAGTTCAGTGTCTCTAATAGATAGTAATTAAAGGTAGGCGTAAGGAGGAACAGAAACAGGAGACATTTTGCTCTAGAGAAAGGAAAGGACAATACCATCCCTTTTAAAGCAGGTGTATTAAAATGATACCTGCTCTGGCTTTATACCAAGCTGCTAACAGACTTATTTAAAAGGAGCAAGTAATTTTAATTAGCTCTCCCTGGACTCATGAACATGTGGGTCCCAGGTGGTGGGGGAGCAGGGAGAAATAAATGTATATAAACTTAAATGAAGAGCAGGCTGGCCTTGTTGCAAGCTATCTCAGCTCTGCCAGTAATCACTTTTAACAATATAAGTCCACAGTGACCTCTGTTGTTCCTTTCATATTGGAGATAAAAAGATGAAGCACTCGTACTGCAGCTGGTGAACATGCTGCGAGCTGGGAAATCAATGACTCTTTCAGACAGGTCTCTGTGCAAAAAAGGTTATCAGACATGAAATAATTAATTTTAATTCAACTGTTTAAAAATAGATGCTGCAAAAAGAAAAATGGCCTTTCCTGATAAACCCAAGGCTACCAGACCTTTTCAAAACTAGTATTTCCTTCATGACATCAGATGCCTCTCATTTTAGAATAGAACATGAATTATATTTTTTTCCACATTTCTTTCCTGTTTATGTACTGTAATGCATTAAATGTGCTTCTGGCAGAAGAATTTCAAGTAGTTCCCTACTCTGATGTTCTACAGTTTCTCAAGGGTAGCTATCTCTATCACCATACCACATAAAGCCTACGAGCAGTGGGTCTTCAGAGACAAGAATCTATCCAGAAAGGCAGATTCACGAGGTGGTAAAGTATTAGAACAGAACTGTCCCCAAATTAGTTCTGAAATGTTAAGCAACTATGTATTTCATCCTGGAATTTACCCTGTTACTTCTTCTAAAGACTGTTAGGAAAACATGCAGAATTTTCCTGTATTACAGATACTGTTCTCTCCTTTGAAAGACACTGCAAAGTTGGTGGTATAACACCCAAGAGTCCCATTTTCTGTAGGAGGCAATACATGGGTAGAGGGAGTTGAAAGCTTTCTTGCCTGTACATCAGGCTTACTAGTCATGCTATGAATGCAGTGTGCCGAGGTTGAACACTCATCTGCACAGATGTGAGACTGGTCTCTGCCATGTGAACCTCCCTTGGCATTTGGGTTGGAGTAATGTTTTTCCCATAGCCTAAGACCTTCTGTTCTGCTGAAGTTTTAAAGTCAATATCATCTGAACTTGGAACTGAACCAACATCATTTGAATGCTGTAGCCATGGTCTCTGAAAGGGGGACCTTTGAAGGCTTGCTTGCCTTCTATATTGTATCAAGCTGCTAAAGAGTGATAAGCAATTCAGCATGAAAAGAAGCTCAAGACAGCATTTATTTTTCCTTCATGTGTAACAATAAAAAACTGTATATTGATCCGTTTTTTTGGAAAATAGCCTCCATCTGTGATTTAGGAACAGCAGCCAGGTTAATTGCACCGTGCAGTTTGTTGTTTGACCTTCTTTTTTTATCTTTCCTGGCCATTTCTACAATTCCTCCAGAGAGCACAAAATGTTTTGAGTGAATGATGCGCCATAAAACTGGATAGAGAGGAAAAAACAGCAGTGAACTTCTGTGCACACTCAGAATAACTGAGCAATGTAAGAATTCACCAGCAGTCCCCAGGCTGCACCTCATATACCCCACATTGACAGAGCATAATTTCTTTGTTTAAACACAGAAACATTTACAAAGACCATTAATTAAGCAAAACGCAATAAATAAGCCACTGTACAAATAAAAATGATGCCAGACACAACCAGACACCAGGACCATGAGTGGGTTTCCTACTATCTACTTCTGTAGTGGAAAAGCAGTGTCTGTTTCATAATGCAAAGCCTGGAACTCTAACAGGACAGTTTATACAATGCATTACAGAAGAAGGTATCAACTGATTCAGCAGATGCTTCTAAAAAGAGTGTTCAATACTGAACCTTAGGACTTCAACCCAAGCATATTTGCCAGTTCAGTTCATCCCACTTTGAAATTACCCAAAGATTTTAATCTTCTCATGTACCTGCTCACTAGAGAGGTCTTCAACCTGTTGCTTATTTCTTGCAGCTTTTGCTGGTCTAGATGCGATGCTTGTTGCCTAACCCCCTCTCTGGGGCACAAACTGTGCTATGAATATGAGAAGAGAACCAATGCGACTTGGTAACTATTTGAGATCGTCTGGCATCAACTATTGCTCAAATCCAGTTATATAAGATTCTGAAGCATTTAGAATGTCTAAAAATTCCCCCTCCTCCAGCTGGTTCCTCTGTGAACCATTATCATCTGGCATAATAACAATGGTGGGGCAGAGGTTTTTCTCGGATATAGCCTGGGTGGAGGAGGAGTGGAGGGCTGTAGAAACCCGCTATATAGGGGGTTTATATACATATATATATAGGGGACATATATATATATATATATAGGGAACAGACCCACTCAGGAAACACAGAAACTCTGTAATGGGGTTAGCAGGTTGATTGGCAAATGAGGTCATTTAGACAAAGCTTATCTGTGTGCATGGCAAGGATTTGAACTCCTTTTAGGTGACAGAACACTCAAAATTACCACCTGGTCGCCAGTGTTACAACTCCTTTAGTAATTAATGATACTACATAGAGGGCTTGAAAGAATAGCAATCAAGATACAGCAGTCTCCAAGACAGTTAAAGTAATGAAAACATCCAGGAAAAGTATCATTGTTCAGCATTTCCCACCAATATTGCAGCCATACCCTTGGCCTGCTTGAGTCCTACCTTACTTTCATAGAAGTTAGACCTTTCCTCCTGTAGGCATACGTGTTCAGGTTCAACACCCAGCTCTACCAATGAATCATGCAATTCTAGGTGGACAGCTTCAGCTGTCCCTCTCCATGCTTTCACCTGGAAGACCACAACTTACTTAGAATGAGACCTTCATTTCACTCTGCACTTCACACAGCAACAAATATAGTTGGACAATCAAACTCAAGAGGAACTTCTAGGAATCGCCATCATACAAATGGAAATGGTGGCAAATGGCTAATACTATTGATTTTACAGCAAATGAAAAATTACACAGCATACAAAGCCAATTCATCAGTAATTCGCTATATGGGAGCCTTCCTTAGTTCCCATAATAGCTTTACAACATAACTACACTTACAAGCCATCAGGACCAACATTTGCCTGAATTTTATTCAGAATAATAGTCTGGGGCAAAAGCTGCAGCTGTAATGTGAACAGTTCAAATATTCACCCTCATGCAGAGCTCTGGGACAAAGCTTTATGCACAGACATCTCCTATTTTGAATATGAGCTGTGAGCAGGTCTATTCCACCCCAATGAATTGCACCCTTGGTGATCATTGAGAAGCGAGAAACTGTTTGATTACTTAAATGATGGGAACTGAAGAGGTATACTCAAAGTCAGGAAGAAATGCTTGTTCCTTTTGATATTAGTTTTATTTATTAATGAAAGTCATCATGATCTAATGTCTTCTAAATTAGCCTCAATTAATTTCTGAATTAATCAGGTGTGTTCCTGGTAATTTCTTTCTCCTATTACACTTTTCAAGAATCTTCAAATGATAAAAGGAATTTCAGTACAAGGAAATTGAGAGGTTTCTTTTTAACAGACATTCAAGATAGGAATAGAATAGATACAGAAGTCATGAGGGTGAATCTCATCAGACTGCTTTGAAACCATAGATTAGAAGTCAATTATTTTATCAAAGTCACCACAAATCATCAAATATCCTCATTAGCCACCATTTTAGTTTTGTTTTTAATTTTCAGAAGTGAGAAAGGCTAAAGCAATTTCAAGTTTTTCACTCAAACTCCAAACCATTCCTAGCAGCAAATCAGACAATCTGGACACTGAAAAGGAGATGTGGGGTAATCTCTCTCAAGACATTGTGTGTGCGCCTTGGCCTCAATTATAGAAGCCTTTGAAGACAAATTAAGTGTCTTCTAACTCTTGTTAAAACTTTATTTGCACCTGCAGAAGATCAGACCTATATGGATTGTTTTGTGCTGTTATATTGCATCAGAGTGGATTTGAGCAACCAACTTTACTTCAGTCACAACAGGAGCAAAACTAGTGGTGTTGAGCAACTTCAAGAAGCTACCCACAGGATGAGGGAGTGGTCACTGCTCAGGAAGATTCAAGGCAATGCATTTTATAGAGGAAGCAGTCCATGTCCCAGAGGCTGGGACGCACCCCTCGAAATCAGAATTCTTCATTGCTTTTCATCAGCACCAAGGCATCCAGCCCCACTTTCCTTTCTCCACTGCAATATTGTGTAGGAACCTGCTCCCAAGGCTTGAACTGCTGGGTTAGTGTCAAGGGCAGGAATCAAATTAGTATTTCTCTCTTCACCTTGTGAGAATTGCCCAGGAGGAGTCTTTGGGGCTGCAACTTACATACACAGTGAGAGTGTTTTATCTAAATCCCAGACTGGTTTGGGTTGGAAAGGACCATAAAGCTCACCCAGTTCCATCCCCCTGCCATGGGAAGGTGGCAGCCACAGCTTCTTGGGCACCCTGTGCCAGTCTTACCACCCTCTAAAAATTTATTCCTAATATCTAATCTAAACCTTCTCTCTGACAGCTTAAAGCCATTCCCTCTGAACTTGTTCTAACATGTCCTCGTCCTTACTGTGGGGGCCCAGAGCTGAACACAGTTCTCTACTCACAAGAACAGAGCAGAGGGGGAGAATCCCCTCTGTCAATCCTGCTGGCCACACTGCTTTTGATGCAACCCAGCATACAGTTAGCTTTCTGGCCTGTAAGTGCACATTGCTAGGTGATGTTAAGCTTCTTGTCAACCCCAAGTCTTTTTCAGGGCTGATCAACTTGCTACAGTATATTACACATTCCTTACCATTACTTTGATGTTTCCAAAAATACAGTTATGAAGCTGCATAATGTGATATGAAATTACAGCTTTACAAAAGGAAGAGTGATGCCACTGACATGTTCGAGAACACATGATCTTTTTTGATAGCACATTATATTTACAATGCCTGTCTTCAGGCAGGCTGTGCTAA
Organism: Lathamus discolor; assembly: GCF_037157495.1. Taxonomy (NCBI): domain Eukaryota; kingdom Metazoa; phylum Chordata; class Aves; order Psittaciformes; family Psittacidae; genus Lathamus; species Lathamus discolor. Next base: position 10,674,414 of record NC_088895.1, on the reverse strand, counting down.
AAAGAATTTGGAATCAGAAGGCATGTGGTCAGGCTAACTGCGAATAACTCTGGTACTTTTCTTTCCAGCAGTACAGAAATGACACAGAACATAAAGGATCCAAAGCATGTATCCAAATATATATGCTCAGAATTTAATTAGAGTGAATTATTCTTGTCCACCTAGGATAATTGCAACATTATGCTTTGATGGTTGTTAGCATCACATACACTTACAGATTAATAGTGTTTCTTCCATGTCTCCTTTTGATTTAATCAGGCCATCACTCATTACAACCATGCATGGCCGGTTCTACAAGATGAGAATGTATAAAAGACAACTTGCATTTCAACAAGCAGGCTTTGAGCTACATGTCTCTGACATGCTGCTTAACTGTTTTTGGTGCTCAACTGCAACAGTGAAATCAAAGCCACTGCCCAAATCCATACCCAATCTGAAAATATGCATCAAGAGAGGGTTCAGTTAGGCGTGCTGATTCCAAAGCATTTCTGGCTTTACCTACACTGAATCTCCAAATCTCCTGGTGCCTCCTTTACTCTAGGACTCTGATCCCACTGAAGGCAGTGAATGTCTCATTCATGCAAAGTTCTTCGGAACATAGCTCCTGAAAGGGTCACTGAACATACACGTGGATGGCCTTGGAAGGAAATCACAAATGACTGGGTATTTGTCAACACACAGCCAAGCCACGGCCATGGGTGTGTTTCTTGAGTAAGCCCTTCTCAATACTTGGTCAGCCAAATGGTCTGACACCTGATCATTTCTGTGCTGGGAACAGTTCTAGATTTTTGTGGTCCATATATATCTGTATATATACACATATATCTGTATATATACACATATATATGTATAAAATATATATTTTATATATAGATATAAAAGCACAAGTATGTGACTCCTTTTAAGCATAGGAGTGGTCAGAGTGGGACTAGTTTTATGTATAAAATTAGACATAGATTTAAGCCACCAGAACAGAGACAGTATCTATGCTTGATAAAAACACTGGAAGTCCTGATCACAATGGAGCAATTCATAATGGTATTTTTAAGAACAATAACAATGAGAGATATATCACTAAATTAAAGATTCCCATACAATTCTTCAAACTGTACAATATCATCAAGGCATTGACCTGATAACCAGTCTCAACGCACATCAAGTAAGCAGATACAGATCTAGCAGATCACCACAAACCCCATCAAAAGTCCAGGGGATTACATAGCAATGACATTTGTAACCCAATTTTCATATGACAGATGCAGCAGCAACAATTGCCATGGATTTCTAAATGAATAAAATAATGGGGCTTGGGCTAGTAGCTAATTCACAAACACTGGTTGATTAAGCTTGTCTTAAGCTCCACACTCTGTATTGTTTGGGGATAGTATGCAATTGTGGAACTTGCTTCTCTCTCTTCCCTTCTCTTCTCCTTCCTTCGTTCTACAGAAATGTAATCCCTCCATAATTAAGCATCAAAGCCCAAGACACACATTTTTCAATACAATCCAGGGGCCACAATCATACCCTTAGAAACAAGCAATCCCTAACACAAAATACACTCAGTGCCTGAATGCTAATGCAGCAATTAATCATTTTGATATCCTTGTTCTCTCTCCTGCTCATTTTCTCTCGATTTTTTTGATGTCAGAACCAACTCAGTATAACACTATACCTTTAAAAAATCATCTTTCAAGCAGCAACATTAAATACTTCACAGTGGAAAACAAACAAATCAATACATATTATAGCACTCATGGCATAGCAAGCACTATAGTTACGGTTGCAAAGACACTTGTGTGCTAAGCTCTTTTTTTCACTCCCTCTGAAAGAAACAAAACCAACCTGAAACACAAGAGCAGCTTTCTTCACAGAACCTGCTGCTCAGCTGAGCTGCCAGGGGAAAAGGCTGTTAGATCTTCCTGGCACGAAGAACAACCACCACTGTAACTGTGCAACTACACACAGATATTTGGAGAGAAACAACCCCTCTGCAATCCTCCAAAAGCACCACATGATCACAAAGGGTGAGCTGTGCGAGGCAAGGCTCTCCCATTAGCCCAGACTGGCACAAAAAGTACCACTGAGGAGGCCAAAAGCAGCTACGAAGCAAGAGAAAAACATGATCTTTTTAGGTCCCTTCCAACCCTTGGGATTCTGTGATTCTGTGATTCTGTGAAGGGCAAGAACAATGTCCATCAATGATAAGTATTTTTGAGGGGTCTATGCAAGTTTTTGCTGCTTATCTATGGAAGCATTATTCATTTTCCCTTATCCATGGAAGCATAACAGGAGCACAACACAGAGCAAAACCCCTCCTTCTGCAGCAGACAACAAGAACCTGTTCTACCATGTTCCAGCATCCCTCCCCAACACCTGTGAAGCTAATGAAAACCGTCTCACTAGCTCCACATGGGGAAGGCTGCTCTGCCTGCATGGCCTGCGGCTGTGCAGCAGGTGCACAGCTTACACGTGGTGCTTGCTTGCACACGGGGTGCACTGCTACTATGTGAGGCACGCTTGCACATGGGCTGTGCAAGGGTGTGCCTTGCCTGCACAGCTTGGACATGGGGCACCCTTGCATGTGGGGTACATTGCTTGCATGTGGGGTGCATTGCTTGCATGTGGGGTATATTTATACATGGGGTGCACTCGTGCGGGGTGCACTCGTGCATGGGGTACAAGGCTCACACGTGGGGCAAGCTAGCATGTGGGTACACCACTGGCAGCAGTGCCACCCCAAGAGATGGTGAGAGTGCTTGGAGTTGCTAAGTGACAGTGTCCTACCCTTGGGGTACGTTCAGCCAGTGAAGATGAAAAATTCCCACCTAATATTTTAATACATTCAGCATGTAGATACACACATGGCAATTAACATTCATTTATAAGAACAATGAAATGATTAATCAGCTGGGATTGCAAATGACATACTGCCTCACTTGAGGTTCATTTCTGTTTTGCATTGTGCATGGTATTTAGCCAAATCTATGATTAAAGGCCAACTTCTGAGGTTCTGAAGAATAAAATTCTGCTTTGATGTTGCTGATAAAAACAGGATTTTTCACAGATTTAGATTTTGTGGGGGAGTAAAAAGAAATAAAGGGTTTTTTGCCTTTTTTTTTTCCCCAGTGATTATGAAATCCACAAGCATTTTTAATTCAATGGAGATTTGTCTCTTCAATCACAGTGCTTCAATGCAGGGAACAGTATTTATTTAGCAGAGGAGGGAAGAGGAAGAACATAGGGCAAGATTACTGGAATGTAGAAATCACAGCTACAGGAAAACAGAGTGTTTTGCTATTTTGAGTTTAAGGAGATTATGCACTGTAGTACTGATGCAGTGTATCCAGAGAATACCATGCATATGCCATACTAGGTATGGAAGCAATGAACATAAATCATCTCACATTACTTAGTACTTGTTTCTAATTACATTTATCACTGTTTTATTATCACGGATCTCTGATTTTTGAACAAACAGTTTATATTGATTTATGGACAAGAAATAAGCCAAAAATAGAAAGACTCCAGTGGACCTGGCTGGACTTTGAGGGCAGCCCACCTGCGGTAGTTGTGCATACTCATCTTCAGTCACCTCCTATAATCTTCCTTCCCTGGTGCTTCTCCCTATACAATTTGCTGCCTCACCTCTTTGAGCAAGCCTGATACTCTCTGCCATGCCTTTGATTATTTCCCCGTGTTACTGCTGAGTCATTCTGTTACCTTTTGCCATCCAAAGTGCTATGTAACCAAATACCAGCAGTCGCTGGTGTGATTTACACTCCTGAGTACAGCAGTTGCAGAGGAATCCTTGGTATTCAGGTCATAACTTGGAGCCACAATATACTGACTGCAAAAGAGGCAATACTGTCTTTGGATGACTAAGGGTAAGTAAATAAAACAATTCCTTAACTGAAGTGGTATTAAGCTACAGCAATAAAGCAGAAAGACCAGGGTTCTCATCAAGGTTTCCTTCCATTACCTTAGGTCTATCATTATGTTTATTAGCTTGAATCTGTTGCTTATACCTAGGGAATCAGCATTTGTCACCAACAATGTGATCAAGAATGAAATTCCTCTGCCAGTGCAGAAAGCAAAACCAGATCCATGATCACTTCTATCTTTCCTTCACACACTGTTGATATCACCTCACTGTACCATTATCATGCTTTTCCTGGCAGTCCTGCAAAGCCATTTCCACATGAGTTTTTATTCTGTCAGAGTATGTTAAATTGGCAAGATTTATTCCCAAAAAGATTTTTAATGGGAAAATGATAACGTTCACAACAGCTATTATTTGCATGAGATCACTGAACTAACCTGCATGACATTTGCTTTGTCAACCATCAGTTTGTGGATGAGCAGCAACTAACAGTCAAGGACTTCATACTTCAGTCTGAGCCTTGCTAAGAATAGTTCTCCTGATAATTAAACACTAATGTTCTTTCATGAGTACATTATAATGAAATAAATTGCTTCAAGGGAACAATAAACTACAGGCAGCATCTGAAGCATTTTAACAGCACAGAGCATTTGGCTGCTGCAAGATTCACTTGAAGAGGAGAAAGGTAATAACATCTCAGAAACAATTTAGAAAACAATCTTCTGCACTTTCAGTGTTTCTAATCACAAACTGGGACACTTCAGGGTGTGATTTTACTCATTCTCAATCACTCAGTGCCACCTGGAATGGAAACACATACATGATACGACTGTGCAAACCGCTGCACTGCTCCCGCAGACCCCAAAGCTTTGAGATGCAGTGCTTCTTTCCTGAATGCAAACACTCGGTTCTTTATAAGATTAAACTTAATCCGTGTGATGCTTGCTACTTAGAACTGGAAGGAGTTGTTCACAAAATTCAGCATATTTTTACATGACTGCAGTTTGCAGATTGAGGCCTGACTGACTCTGAAGGAGTAGGTGTTGAGAATCCCAGTGCTGTCAGTGAGCCTGCCTGGCCAGGAAGGCTCTGTGCAACTGTCGAGCACTTCATGGTGTCTCTCAGGAGACGGCTCACATGAACTTCAATACAAGAGACGGGCTCTGCACACAGCAACATTTACTTGTCTTCTTAAGCAGAATAAATGAAATGATCATTGTAGCTTCCTAATACTGAAAGTGTGTTGTAGAAATATTTATAAAGGACTGAGAAAGTGTATTGCCTGTATGTTTCCAATGAAATGAAATTGTGCATGTACCATCGAATTTAAGATATTATCACGCCATCTTAATACATACTAGATGTAAGCAGTGAGCAGTTAAAAAATTTTATCTGCCTGTTCTCTTGCTGCAGGGCAAGAGTAAAGGATTTGTCTTTCTATCTTGGCTATTTCAACATTTAATGCTGGTGGAAAATACATATTTCTATCATGCTGCTTTTTTAGAGTAACTGGGTAGAGTTCTCTCTGCTTGAAAATTGTTAGCTGCTACAAACACGTTACACTATGCATGTTTTAAAAGTATAAAACATATTCATCTTTTTATAGTGCAAATTCCAAGCAGTGATAAACATTCTTGCTAAAGTATCGTATAGTGATGTGAACGTAAGCTGTTCATGTTAAAGACTATCTGGCATCCTATTCAGAAAAGCTATTGTGACTGTTGCTAGTAATATAAAAGCATACAGAGATCATGTTGAGTCATGTGGAACATGGAAAAGAAATCTTTTTCCTACTGCTCTTTGAAAGTGGCACAATTGCTTGCGCATTGGCCTTTATCCAAGACAGATGGATTACCACTAGAACAAATTTCAATAAACCCTCCTTGCATTTACATGTAGAGTTTCTAACATTTAACCAATTAAAAGAATTGGTGCTTATAGCTTTAAAGAACTCATATGTTAATTATGACTGTCTTTGTGAACGTGATGGAAGTGATAAAATAAAGCTCTTTGGTAGTTAAGGAACCTGCTCACTAGTTTACACTACATGGAGACAGCTACTTGGCTGAAGGAACTTTTTTGCGTGAGGAAGAATCCAGGTTGCCCAGGGGGGTTGTGGAGTCTCCTACACTGGAGATATTCAAGGCCCGCCTGGACAAGTTCCTGTGTGATGTACTGTAGGTTACCCTGCTCTTGCAGGGGGGTTGGACTAGATGATCTTTTTAGGTCCCTTCCAACCCTTGGGATTCTGTGATTCTGGGATTCTGTGATGATCTTAAAGGTCTTTTCCAACCTAGTTGATTCTGTGATTCTATATGGGCTGAAGTTCAGTTTGCTTTTAACACATAAATCCCTATCAAATATTCTATCTACACAAATCCCACAATATTCTGTCAGTGGAAGTCTTGCAGAATGAGACTGATTATCTAAAGTTATGAGGATACTGTTTTGTTTCATACAAAGAAGCTCAATAAAGTGTTTATTGACTGTATTCTAGATTTGAATTGTTTAATCAAACTCTGGCATGTCCTTACACTTCAGATAGACAGAGGTTCTTTGCAGGAATCTTCAAACCCTTGCAGAACAGAAATTCTGATTTAACCAGTATCACATAGAACATCATATTGAATCCTTGGCTAAATATGTACTGTTTCTAGAAAGGTAACACCCCATGGAAATGGCAAGAAGCATTTAATAGGATGGCATTCCCTGAAGCTGTAGGTATGGGAGGGGACAAGAGTACCACTGAATGTAAAGGTTAAGCAATAGACAAACACAACTCTCTTTCTCATACGCCAGCAAAAACAATGGCAAAGCTGTGATTTGGCTGAAGTACTGTAACTCAGTATAGAATAAGCTGAGAAAGTACTTAAAAACTATTTTAATTACTTTTTTTCCCCTTCTCACTGTGTCTCATTTCATTTTGAAGACACTTTTTCTTTCTATGGTAAAAAAGCCATTAAAACTGAAGAGTGAGTGAGTTCTGGCACACATTGTTCAAATATAATGAAAAAATACAGCAGACAACTAAATTGTATCACAGAGAAGCTTCAGTGGATTCTACTGTTTATACTGAATCAGGGTTATGACAAAAGCCTGCAAAATTTAACTCATAGTTTGCACTACTATAGCAGTATTCCAGTTGTCACCCACTAATATCTAGAGCAACTCTTGCTGTGCTAGGTGCAGTACAAAGATCAAGTAGGTAGTTAATAGTAATAAAAGTAACCAAAAAAAGAAATCATATCAGGGAAAAAAAAAAAGTGCGTGTGTGTTATGATTTATCAGCTGATTTATCCAAGGACGTTCAGAAAGTCTCCAACTCGAGCATGCGTTTAAATTCCAAGCTCTGTAGTTCTATTATTTTAGTCAGAGAATCATAGAATAGCTGCGGTTGGAAAGGAACTTAAGATCATCTAGTTCCAACCCTACTGCCATGGGCAGGGACACCTCACACTAAACCATGTCGCCCAAGGCTCTGTCCAACCTGGCCTTGAACACCACCAGGGATGGAGCATTCACAACTTCCTTGGGCAACCCATTCCAGTGCCTCACCACCCTCACAGGAAAGAATTTCTTCCTTATAGCCAATCTAAATTTCCCCTGTTTAAGTTTTAACCCATTACCCCTTGTCCTGTCACTACAGTCCCTGATGAAGAGTCCCTCCCCAGCATCCCTATAGGCCCCCTTCAGATACTGGAAGGCTGCTATGAGGTCTCCATGCAGCCTTCTCTTCTCCAGGCTGAACAGCCCCAACATTCTTAGCCTGTCTTCAAGCAACCTCCTGTCTACCCAACTTTGTTACTTTAAACTACAAGATTTTTTTTCTAACCAGAGAAGTTATGCAAAACATTTAGAGGACACTTTGTTTTTGTATGTAAAAAACAAGTATAAACTAACTTTAAAGCTCCATCTTTTGATTTCTCTACACAAGATCAAATTTAAGACAATATTAGGCAAAATAAAAGTAATCTTTTTTTCTAACCAATCCAACTCTGTTTACTTTCTTTTTTCCCCCTCCTTTTCTATTTTGTTCTGTTATATAAAAATAGGCCTCCTGGTAAGTAATACCAGTTAACAGTAATTACTTAGAGTGTATTTTGTTTAATAGAGAAGCAAAATCATCCTTGATTTCTTGTCACGTTCTGTAATGCACATCATATGGATGGCTCCATAACTCTTTCTAATGTCTAATAAAATATGCTACTGTATAGCATACTCATTACAAATTAAACTGAGAATTCTGTTGTACAAGCACTGGTGTATGATTTGAAAACAATAAAACCAGCATGGAGTTATGAATTATAATAAGGTTTCTGCTTTTCTGATTCATAAAAATACATTTTTATGCTGTCTCCTTAGCAAGCAGTTGAACTTTTCCTCTAGCCTGTGCCAAATGAACACAATCAAAACATACTGTCTGTATTTACTGGTACATAAGAAAATGTCTGTTTCTAAATCTGGCCCCATGCACATGTTCAGGAGGCTGTTCTTATTTCTTATTTTGTTTTGCTCTTCAGGTCAGAGCTCAAAAAATTCTAATTGCTTCCTTTAAGCGCCTCTGAATTACTTATTGCTTCCCTGTGTCCTGTTTGGGTATTCCAAATACATAAATTTGGATTTTACATGTATTTGTGTTTGTCTTGATATTCCCACTCCTCTCCCTCTCTTTTCATTTTCTTAGAAGAGATGCTTACATATGGAACAGTCTATTTAGGAATAAACACAGCAACCACGCTCTTTAAAAACTCTATTCTTTTCCATGATTTCAACATTCTTTGAATCTCTAGAAGCACAAGATATCTACATACAAATAATTCTCTTTCTGCCCTAAAGAATGTAATCTGTAAAAGGACCATAACAATAGTAACTTTAGCATTGTATTGTGAAAGGGGAAAGTACTTGTACAATTGACGTCATCTAATGGAGTGTTAAAAAGCAAAATTATTAGCATTTATTGTCACCACTCAGCATTGTTAATCCAGATTAACAGTCAATAGGCTCAACACATGGAGAAAGAATAACAAAGAGGCAGTTTCTGCTGAATGGCTTGTGATATGAAAGGGAATTAGCTCACAATGCTGTTATCAGCACTGCAGCTACTTACTGGGCTTGGCAATCACAGAAGAGATTGATAGTACTTGGTAGTGAACTAATTGCTTTATTGGCATGTGTCTGATAAATACACACTAATCCATTAAATCAATGTCACAATTGATTCTTAGGTAGAATGCAGAGGAAAATCCAGGTACTAATCACCACTAACTATTGTAAAGAAAACACAATGGCTTATTAATGAATTCCATTATGATGGGATAAATTTAGCTAATGCCATCAAATCTATTATATACAGAATGCTACTCCTAAATATCATAGCGTTGGAAGGAAACAATTCAGCATGTGTCTCTGCTGATTTCTCTGTGCTAGATTTCTACAGACTCAAAGCTCAGCAGCTATTTCAGTTTGAATGACTTTGACATGAACAAAAGCAAAAAAAGAGAGAACAAAAATGGGATTTTCCTGCCAGCATTGCCTGCAGGTGGGTGTCTCTGCCCCAGGCTGTGCTGAACTGAAACACCCATGCATCTCTGGAGACAGCAGAGCCTTTCAGAGTGTAAAGGTGCATTACACAAAAAATAAAGGCAAACAGCTATAAAAATAAGTGCAGAAGAGTTTGTTGGAATAAGGCATTCTATACATCTTCTTAATAGTCTCCAAGGAAGTCTAAAAGAGCCAAACCTTATGACTTCTCTTTGCAGAACAAGAAATCCTGGATTTCTTATTTAATAACGTTCCTGATGGCTTCTGCTAGTCCATAGGTACAAGCGAGTATCACTGATTTTTAGGTCTTACCCCATATGATGATTGACACAAGAATGATTTTTACTACTTTGCAGTTGTATTTTTCTTGCAGGAGAGATTAAATGAAAGGTTATTGATGAGGAAGAGATATTTTCAAGGTCAGTACCTCATTGGTACTCTTGTCCTCAGATGTAAGATAGATCATGCACATCCATTTTCTGTAACACGTGTTCTAGTATTATTTTAAGTCAATTCAGTAACTTACACATCATCAAGAGAAGCTGTTGTAAGGGATTGCAATAGGCTACTGAGTTCCACAATAACTCGTAACTAGACTAACACAGGTCAATCAACTCCCATTGACTTCCTGAGCTCTTGGTGGGACCTTATCAAGAATGGAAACAAAGATGCAACTTTGACACTGACATCCTGCCCGGAATTTATGGCAGTGGCACCCAGTTCATGTAATTGTGTCCTTCCATCTACCATCCAGTTGAGAGGAGTATTGGAAAAAATTCTGATGAGAAAGAATATGAAATAATCTGTTATGTGGAAAGCTCCTCACTAGCTGTAATAGGAGCTGATGCATTTCCTTTTCAAAATGCTAATTTTTTTATATGATAGAGGATACAGGGATTCGAGGAGGAGGCTAAGAAAAGGTTAATATAAAGCAAGAATAATAAAAAAAATCTAATTGTGTAAAATAAATATTTCAGGTTGACTCAAAATTAAATTTGTGGGATTTATATTTCAGCAATAAACCAAAACCTATTCTACTTTAGATTAATATAAGCTAATTTATTTTAATACAATTTTTCATTTCAGACAAAATGAAAAATGCACTGTTCATCCAGCTCCATTGGAACATACTTCACTCCGGCTTTGAAATGAACCTTGAAAGTAGAGCTTTTAAAAATTCAGATTTTCATTACTACGCTATGTGTGGCCATGTAACAAGACTACTTGAATATGTGCTGTAAAGTACTGAAGGTTGTATAAGAATGGAAATCCCATGTTACACTTCTGCTGGCCTCTATTAGAGCTGAAAACTCCATTCTTCAGAATGAACACTCGGTGCAACGTAGGCTGATGCCTCCCAGAGAGTCTCCAGCAACAGTCCTGTGGCTGGAGATCCCTCAGGCTGCCTGCAAAAACTTCATCAGATCTCACAGGCACCACAGCAAAATATTTTGCTGCAAGGAAATGATGCAGCCAATGTTCTCTACTATAAGGACAAGATCCATCAGCTCAGCAAGTCAGCCTACACCAGACTGCCAGGAGGCCATGCCAGCTCTTACCCTGCAGTAAACTGAGGTCTAACATGGTAGCTTATGTCTCAAAATAAGTAACAAGGGGTAACATGCTTCATTTTAGCTTTGCAACAGGGTACGACTATGCACCTAGTCAGTGAATGATTACAGCTGAGCTGGTGGTGCACAGTAACAAAGTCATTAGCTTGAAGACCAAATCAACTTCCCCAGCATTGAAAGAGGTCTGTGGCACAGCCAGAAGCAGGGCCAGTTTTCCTCAGCCTTGTCCATCTTGTAATCATCTCTTTGACAGTTTTTCATCTTCTCCAATTTAAAGAGCACGATAACTAAAGGAAACTTAGTTATTTTAGAAAACTTGAACTAATTAACAAAAAAGGAGATTCCTTACAGCATTAAAATAGGTCCAATATTACTTTTTGGGGGGCTATTTCAAGGCAAGACAAAAGGTAGGTTAAGCTTTTTAGCTGAAAAGATGGAATCACTTCAGATTTTCCAACCACTGTCCATTAACCTAAGTCCACCTCAAACACCATAGTGGTAACAGTGTAGGATGATCAGTGCTCAGCCTAAAGCAAACATGAAGTTTGTGATGGTAAAGTACATACAAATCTAGTTTTGCAAGTACAGGTTTTAAAACATCTCTTAGAGCCCAATGACACACATTTCTGTCAGGACCTGTGATTTTAAATGAAAAGGTATCATTGTGCTACTCAGATAATAAAAAATATATTAACATCAGGAACAGCGGTTGAAATACAAGATACTTATCCTAGGATTTTTTTACTTCATGGAGGATCCAATTTTTCTTCTCAACTATACTGATGTAGATCAGGAAAAGTTTTGCTGAACTGAATAAAGTTTGCCATTTAATGCTCATAAAAGCAAGAAAGAAATAGACTTGTAATCTTGTAAATAAAAAGTGCATAAATAATTTACGCAACCTGAAATTATCTAGCACCACAGATAGGAAAAAGGAGATAGAAAGGTTTACTGTTACAGGAGGTTGGATCCAAATGATGTGATATTTTACAAAATACATCTGCAAATACTTAGAGGACCTAAGAAATATACAAAGTGGCATCTCACAGACCATTTCAGTCTGGAGCTGAATGTTAAGCACATCTGATTTAAAGCAAGGCCTGGAGTTGGTGACAGCCTGAAGGCCCCTGCATGCTAACAGGTGCTGGAACTCCCTGGATAATAAATGAAAGCACTGGGTAGTGGCATGTTTGTCACAAGGGCCCAAGGGCTTACAATTCACCATTCCTATTTGTCTAGCAGAGCTTGATTTGTTAACCTCGTAGTGGCCTGTCTTTTCTTCCATGTTGTACATGCAGTAATTACAGGTTTCACGCTACAATAGGCTGCCAGGGGACTTTTCCAGAGCTTGAAGCAATGATTCAGACATGAAATTACAGACAGATGCCTGCAGTTGTGATGGCTACATTAATTTGCTGCTTTCACAGGTCACAACGTTGGGTGCTTTATTACCCAGACTCTGCTCAGCAGGGGTAGGCTCACTGGGAATCATTTGCTGGAGTTCCCTCCTACAGACTGATATTAGTAGAAACCCATTTTCAGTGCTAAAGGATTACTTGGCATGGCAGATCCTAACAGGAAGGTTTTGTATTTTCTTATGTGCTAATCTGCATTGCTGTCCTTGCATCTGATAGGAAGAACTCAAACTAGGTGCAACTGTACAATTTGGAGGAGTAGGTTTAAGCATAAATCAGTGCTCCCACCTCTGCTGAAGCTCATCTGCTAAGGTGATTTTTAGACTGCAGTTGGAAGCAACAGACAGGCAGCACAGTCAGAGCAAGCGACAGTTGTAAGAGTGCCTCAGGAGTTCAGGGGCCAGGTCTTTAGAACACTGTGTCCTAAACATGCCAGGTTGCTTTTGAAAATGGAAAGTACAAGTGCTAAGTTATAGCCTGTATAAAAACCCCTCTCTATAAATTTTGTCTCTCCTGCTTAATGCAGTGGCCAATGAGGTCAAACTGAGTCCAGTATCAAACACCTGCGTTAAAAGTCTGTGGTCAGTCAGTGGAATCTTCATCTATTCTTGCTGTCTCTGAAGTAAAAGCAGTACTCACAGTGACTGAGGTGTTTCAATGTATTATCAAGTCTGTAGCTCAGCCCACAGGCTATAGTTTTAACTTCACAATACTTCTGAAAGGAAAACAAGCTGGCAGAATCACAGTCTAAGAAAAAAAGGTTTCCAGGATCTTGAAATCAAGCAGCTTGGATATTTCTAAGAATTGTCTTAATTTTTATAGGCACAGAGGAATTCTGTCACAACACCATAAAAAGTCAGATCATTAAATGAGCAAGCAGGACCATACATGCAGTTATGGGAACTTCATCTAGAAAGTATCTCCCCAACTTCTGGAATGAGACACTTTTATTGCAGCACTATCTCCTCACTGTTAAACATGAACAAGTGAAAACAGTACCCCTGAACTACTCCTACATTTTGGTTTCATCTAAGCATGATGCTGCTCACACTATTTATGCAGTTCAACTTTCTTGATTTTACAACATGGCTGTGGCTTCTGACAAACAGCTATGTACAAAAGACAAGAATCAAGCCCTATCATTTTGTACTAAGAATAAAAATGCATGATATTGCATCTTCTGTATTGAAAGGATGAATACATGAGTGTCTATTATAACTGGAATATAATGGCTTATTGCAACTAATTGACATTTTGACCAAATATGTAATGTGGATTCAAAGAGAAGTGCAATACAGCCAATATGCTCAGTATAAAAATATTATACAAAATAGAAACAACAAGAAATCACTACACATTCTGCTCTTCTTCTCACAACTCTTAACAGAGCACTGTAAAGCCTGGAGAAGGCTGGCAATTGCTCTAGTAACTTTCCATAGAAAACTGCTCTAGGCAGACACTAAGCACACGACCTTTATGTCCCATTGGTTCATATTCACTTAAAATTTAAAGGGCTGAAAAAAGAACTCAGAACTGGAGGCTCTTGGCAAACATTAGAATAGTTGCCACTGTTATCCCTATCTATTCTGGTTTTCTCTATGGACAAGATTTCCCTAATAAAAATCTGGAAGAAAAATTCTGAAGTCAGTTTCATATTTAATATGATTGCAGAAAGCTGAAAAGCAGGTTTATTCAACTCATTGAAGAGCCTTGACATTAGGTGAGACTCAGAGAAAGTATCTTTCCTTTTAAGCACAGCCAGTTAGTTCTGTGTGATTTAATGAAATTCATGCATCAATCAGTTTTTGTTTAAATATGAATGTATATAGAATCTAAGAATTAGAATTTAGGTTTGTCTGGCTTCTGATTTGACTCAGAATATGTGATGAAAACGGGTGGACTAATTTAACTTACCTAGGGTAAAACTGCATACAAGATTGTAATAAAAATCATAGGGGTCACATAGGACTAGCAAAGCTCTGAGCATATGTTGGTATGCTTGAGCATACCAACATAGAGAATATATTGCACTATTCACTGAGGTACATGGTGTACTATTTCGGCATCCAGGCACATCTTAATCTTGAAAGAGAGCTGAACACATCACAGGGAAATCAGCTGTGACTCTGGTGATTTGCCATTATGTGAAATCAATTCAGATCAAAATTTCTTGACCTGGAAAATACTGAAACAAAGCAAGTAAATGCCTGAATGCCATAAATAAAAAGTTAGCAGCACTTACTGGCTAGATTTATAGCCTCTTGCTGGTGCTAAGAGTCTCATTATATTGGTGGAGGCATTTAAATAATTATATTTATGATAATATCTACAGCTCCCAAATGCTATTAGACTACCATAGTTACTGTCCACACAATCTTTCCTTAAAGACCTTACAAACAAGGACACAAAACATGGGAGATAAGAGTAGTGTTATGGGAGTTGGATGACAGCCAAAATTGCTGTTGAAAACAACAGTACTGTAGGAAACAGCAAAAATGTTATTTTCCTATTTCCATCTGAAAATAAAATGAACGAGACATTTCCTGGAAAACCTAATGCAAAACTACAATTAACCCCTGCACATATTTTGATTATTTGTAACACTAAATTTTAATTAATCTGAAAATGAAAAGCATAATTAAACCAAATATTAAAATATCCTGTTAAGAAAAAGGTCAAAATAGAATACTTCATTTTATTTTACAGTGGAGTTATCTGACACGGATGTAGTCAGACAGAGCCTATAGCTTTTTTTTCCCCATAAAGTTAAGATTTCTGATGGAAACAGTGATCCATCACACAATGTTTAACCTGCTTGGATTATGAGTCCTGACTAATAAATACTCAGCTAGAGCAGAATGAAATTCTCAGAATCACAAAGAAAGCATGAAAGAGAAATTCAGAGACTGAATCCTGCTTGTTTAGAGCTGCAGGACCGAGACGTGGCAGCTCTCCCCAGGCTCTGCAGTGGGTGCTGGCATTACAGCTGACACTGCTCGTGATTCAGTTTCTCAGCGTAAAAAAGTAAAGATGTCTGAAAGTTAGAATTGAAGTTCATCATAGGATTTTCAGGATTAACAGCAGTTTTCATCTCCCAGCTCTTCAGTCTTGCTTCAGTTAGTTAGAAGAAAACTGGCTAGAATTTATGGAAGAATTAGCATCTTGCCTGGGATCACTTTGGGTTTAAACTCACTTTGCTTTACAAGGTTTTTCAGCAGTGAGATTCTTGGTTACTAAAGGAAAAATTATGTAGAAGCTTGCTAAACAGCAAGTCATCTCACTTGTGCACATTATTTTCGCTCCAGTGGAAGATGAGAGATAGAAGTGGTTGAGTGAATGCTGTCCACCAGCAGGGAGGGAAGGAAAGAGGACTGTGGTAGCAGTCTGGAGCTGTCCTACATGTTATGTTAGAGGATTCAAGAGCCATTAAGCTCCAGACAAGAAGGCAAAGAGCCAGTGATAACCACATCCGATATGGGAGGTGTGAAGGGCCACAGTATCCCTTTCAGTGGCAAATTAGCTCTGTAGATCTCCATGAAGCTGGGATGCCTGGCATAATTAGTGACATGTCTGAATAGTTATTGAGTCAGATACACCTTGGGGTGGATTTTTCTATCATCACTGGCAAACAAAAGCTGCTTCAATGATATTAACAAACTCCTACTAGAGGCTGCAAGCAAAGATTCATGATCAAGTTTTTTGAAATGCAAGAATTTTGATCATTTGCACTATTCAGTTATTTCAGCTACTGCAAAATCTGAAGTAAGAACACTGAAAAGTCTTTTCCCTTGAATAAGCTGCAGGTAGAATCATTCTAAGAGGAAGGACAGGAATGGAGAACCTCCACTTACAAAGTTCAATGTTTTCTGATTAAATGCAGAAAAACAATGAAGAATAAAGTTGGAACTTTATTTCCTTTCTAATAGACAGGCTTCATTTCTAATCTTGGTTTAGTCTTCGGGTACAAACTTGAAGAATTGTTGCCCACATTTATTTCAGGCTTTTGATGTTATTTCCTCCTTATCCACCTGCCACAGACTTCTCTTCCCTAGTAAGCTTTTTCAGGATTTGTTCTTATAAATGAGCTTCTGGTCAGCTCATGGTTTAGGATGTTTGAGACATCAGATGGTGTTTTGTAGGCATCAGAAGGACTGACACATTGGGGTCTCTGTTTTCCATTATCACCTTGTAATTCAAATCAAGGTATTTATTAACACCTTTGTGCAACAAAGGAGAGATATTGTCTTGTTTATGTAAGTGAAATAGTGTATTGTGGCAGAATTCTAGCAGGGACAGTGCTGCAGTAGGATGATTGCGTAATAGTGTGAGCCCAAAAAGGGAAGGTGGAAAGCTATAGAAATACAAAACTTCTGGTATGTTTGGCTGCAGGTGTAGACAAGGAGGTGGCTCTTCTTCCTACACCCAGCTACTGCCTGATGCAGCACACAGACCCCTCACGATCAACCTGTATCCACTCTGATATATTACCCGAACCCAGACTATCTCTAGAGGATGAATTTAGATCCTGTCACAGAGACATCCAATTTTAAAGATCATGATACCAGTTTTGTAATGATGCAAAACACTTGTGGGAATATTAAAGAGATTTAAACAAACAAAAAAAAAAAAAGACTGTTTTTAAAGCTTTATAACATGTAAATACGTCAGTCCAGAACTTCAGACTAAATTAGCTGCATTAGCATCCCAGCATCTGAGTGGAGTGTCTGAGTGGAGAGCAGCACGCTGAGCAACTGTTAACTGCAGCTGGAGTTCAGCTCCATGGAAAAAAGCCCCTCTCAGAGCTCTGGGAAAACAAGCCTGATACCAACTTACAACAGAAATGTAAAGTAGCCAAGAATAAACATGCTTCACACCAGAGACAAGCACAGCAATAGTCTCTCAGCTCGTGTCACGTGTATCCTGAGTGTCCTGAGTAGACTGCAGATGGGCAGTGAGAGGAGGCCAAAATCAATATTGCTAAAGTTACAATTGGATAAACTTATTTTTCCACCTTTATGCTTCTTTATGAGAGTGGCTATTGTAAATCAGCATGCCTGCACTGATGCTGACAGAACTGTGCCAGTTTTTTTAGCTAAATGTAATGTAATCCAAGACCTTGGGAGTAAAGTTGAGCCTGGAAGGGAGAAGAGAGGGGAAGGTGTTTTGACATTTGATTTTATGTTCTCATTACCCTACTCTGAATTGATTGCAAGAAACTGAATTAATTTTCCCAAAGTTGAGTCTGTTTTGCCCATGGTGGCAAGTGCTGAATGATCTCCCTGTCCTTATCTCAATGCATGAGCCTTTGTTGCATTTCCTCTCCCCTGTCCAGCTGAGGATGGCAGTGATAGTGGTTTTGGTGGGTATCAGCCAGTGTCAATCCACCACAACCTTCTAGCAAAAACCTTCATTCCTGCTGCCTTGATAACAAAACCTCTGAGAGGTTTTCAGAAATACTCCACTGTTTCTTCAATGGCTTCTTCAGTTTTGCCACGTAAACTGTTACCACTGGATAATCCGTACAGTATTTGGTTAAAAATATTGAAATTAACTTGTGTTTCTAGCAATTGGAAGCAATATTTTTCTCTGCACGATCTGAGTTATATCTTGTGGAAGCTCAGGGCTCCTTTTAATCAGCATTCCAGACCACAAAATTGTCTTGAGGTTATTCTGTTACTTTGAAATGAATCAGTATGGGTGACTAAGGAAGGATGCAGAAAACCCTCATTTGATCTTTTAACTTGAAGATACAAAATACGTGTTCTCTCCACTGGTGGTCTGCTACCTGCAGCTTATCTATTAGCTCACATAGGTTCAAGCATTTAAATGTTAGGGTGCAAGCACGAACATATGTTTCCAAGCAGGGGAAAGAAGCTTAAATCTTTCATGTTTTAAATATGGGCTTTTCTTGCATGAAGACAGTTCAGCCAAATGACCTTTTCTGAAGCTCACACAGTGATTGATTTCCTGCCCTCAGAGGTGTGGTTACAAGATTATCAGTAAAAAAAATCCTCTGATTTCGTGGGGTTTTTTTGTGGGTTGATGGGTTTTTTTGTGTGGGTGTGAGGGGGGGTGGGGTTTTCTTAGGAAGGCTGATCAGCTCTTTCTTTGACATACGACATTTTCTTTATTAACTATCTTTTGCTTCTGAGAGAACTCTTTTCTCAAATGTTATACACCACTTTAGACTTCAGTGATTACTTAAGTAACTGCAGTTGTAGCTTTTAGGCTCGTCATTCAACTTATTTCAGTGCACTTTGTTGTTATTATTGTAAAAAGGCAAAAATCTGCACTTGACAAGGAAAATGTCAAATGTTCATTATTCGTATGAATATTAATATTCATAATCTGAATATCATGGCCATTCATATTATTCTTGCAAACTCAAAAGTGTTATTGAGAAAGTTCTATTTTCATTGCTTTGCTTTATAATATAGCATCATGATTTTAATGCAAAACTACACATAAGGTTAAGACCTTCCATGAAATGTAGCTAATAATTTGAAATGTTTGGGCAAAAATACATGACCATTAAGATTTTCTTAATCACTGTCACTCATTCAGGTTGGTAACAAACTTCAAAAGCCAAGATGGTTTGAGTTTATTTTGAGTTTAATTGCAAACTTCCCACAGAGGTCTCAGTACACTCTTTATAACACAACCTTTGATGACTTGGCCATTCAAAGGATTTGAAGTTTTTGAAGCTAACGCATGGATTATCACTGTAAAGAACTAGCAAGGCATAAAATGGAGTCTCTAGATTTGTTTAGATTAATGCCCATCATCCAGGCTTGATATTTTTAAGGCAGGTTTCTAATTACTATGCCTTTTATACTGGAGCTGTGCACCAGAGATATGTACAAGCATCAGGGACAATGTTTATTGAAATGTGTGTGATATAAGACTGTTGGCAACTTCTAAAAGAGCTATCTACTCCGTTTGTAATGCTCCTGAGTGCTCACCAATCTAACATGTACTCTACTACCTGTCTCCCACCATTATTACTAACTTATGAGCTTCTCCAGGCTAGATAGAGGCTATATAAATTGTAGATATGAATTTCCCAAAGGGACAGGGAACACGGAAATAAAACCAGCTCACATTCAGCCACACTTTGAGATGGCAGGGGAAACTTACCCAAGAAAACATTGACCAGTGCCTCTGAACAACTTCACATCAGCACTTCATAATTTGAGATCATTTTTTCTTTTTAACTACTGCTGTAAACACTCATTGCAAGTCAGCTCCTACACTGATAAAGTTCTGCTGCCTGCAGTTTTGACTTATATGAGCAACTCAAAAACATAAATAGTCCAGCTGAAATCAGCAGTTACACCCAGTGTTGCTACTCAGTAGGTGAATCTGTTGACAGATTATTTGTGTAAAGCCCTTACCTACTCTGAAACTTCATGAAAACTCATAAAAGAAAACATGTGCAAATGAAGAGCTACAGCGAGGCACAGAAATCATGTGGGCTGCAGGATTAGGGCAATTTTAGACATGTATGTCAAGAGAATGAGAACTGAGATAAATGGGACTCTCCAGCTTCTTCAGGATGGATATTGAGGTAACTTTCACTTTGTCACCACCAGGACCTTGGCTGTCACATTCAAGAATAGAAAGTAGTTCAGATGCAGCTAAAATTCTTTGCACCTTTTAACTTTTCAACAGTTCTTTCTGTTCGTATCTTCTTTCTACCACCTCTGTCCTCAGCCTTTCAATTTTTCTTGCCTTTTTTCTTTTCCCACCTGGAGAGTCTGTGTGTAACCTGTAGTCATAAAACCCTACAGAACTTACAAGGTCTATGTGCTGGCAATACCTACCCAAAAGACCATGGCTTGAGAGGCATATGGAAGTTTTCAGAGGAGATTCCAAGCATAGATTCCAACCCTTTTCCCACAGAGGTCGATAAGTCTCTCAGCCCTCACATTATCCATATTGACATATACTATTTTTGATACACTTTTTAACCTTTCTGTTTCCAATCCCAAGGTATAGGGTTTTCTCTCCTTTGTTTGTAACTTGGGTAGCTTATATAGTTACCTACCCTGGCTTGTGGGAACCTTGCTGACCCTCCCTGGCCTGCTCTGGATAAAATTATGGAGATTGTGCAAAAGTTAGGCTTCAATTAACAATCACTAAGAATTACTAAAGGTAGAAAAACAATGACTTTACAATAAAATTGAATCCTTAGTATTTGGTACAGGTTTACAGAGACTGAACAGAGACAGGGTACACTTTATGGGAGAAAAGAGGATCTAAAAGATGAATGTAACATCACTCAGATCAAGTTAAGAGCTACTTGACCAGAGAAGGTCAGCAAAACCTTCAAAAGTTTTGGAGAGAGGAAACTGCAGCTTTCTCAGCTGGGGATGACTGAAAACTCATAGTTCAACTTTCACCTCACATCTGAGAGTCTTACACCTGTAAAACACAGAGACGACTAAGGAATATTAGAAAAGAGAGCTTACGAAGATGACAGGAAGATCTCTGTGTTGGGCTGTTGTTGATTGTTAAAACATTCACAGCTTCTAACCAAAAAGTTTCATTTCAGAAAAGTCTCTTACAAGGTCAGTCATCCTTGAAGAAACTTTGTGACTGAAAATGAATTTAACAGGATAAAGTGGAAATACTAAATATTACGCGGAAGTGCAGCTTTACAACTGCTCCACTTGCAAAAAAAAAAAAAAAATCTCAGATAAGCCTCAGCATCTTTTTTTCATTTTTTTTGTTTGCTTTTATTATTTTTTTATTGTTTGTTTGTTTGTTTTGTCTTCTTATAAGCTTCCACATTCCTAAATTTATTCCGCCACTCCCCCTGTTCCAATGCCTGGCCACCTTTTTAGTGAAGAAATTGTTCCTAATATCCAAAATCATCATGTGGTTGATTCTGCTGCATAAAAAGCTGCTTTCTGTGAGAGAAAGAAAACCAACCAACCAACCAACCAAAGAAACACACAAAAAGAAGGTTTGTTTCAAGAGACTCAGAAGAGGCAGAGAACAGTGTGTTCATTGTGTTTGTGGGCATTTACTCATCACTTATTATCTGAAAATAAGTCAAGAAAACTATGAGGAGAAATATGAAAAGGTGTAATTTTTTCAGTAAGACATTAAGATATTTTCCCTTCTTTTGTAACCATTTGTGTAGCCTTGAAGGAAGCAAATAAGCATTGAAAGGAGATTATTAGGGTACTTTAGCATAGGATTTTAGTTTTGGGTGATGCTGAGTGATGCTAGAAATGTCTCACGCATATGCTGAGTGATCAGTACCAGAAATCCTTCCCATTCTGACTAATTTTGCATGTGGCAGTTTACTACTTTAGAAAAGAGATGGAGGCTGTAGCGAAGATTGTATAAAACTCTGTGGAGTCAATATTTCTCCCTTCACAGAAATGTTTGTGGAACTATCTAGAAAAGTTAACATTACTATCAGATATCACTGTAATATAAGTAATGAATTTGCAATACTAATAAATGGCAAAGGCTGATTGAAATCTCTTACTATAATAGAGTTCCATTAATTTAAACAGATAAGTGAACTCATAAACTCAGTTTTCCTTTGCAGATGTAATGCTACCTTCCAATCCATGCATTGCAAATCTGAAACCACAATATCAAAATGTAATTTCAAACTATGTGATTATGAGCACTGACAAAGCAGGCAGAGGGTTAGGTTCTTGAGGATAGCAGGAAGTTTGCCTCATTCTGAAGTCTGAAAATACTGATTTCCATTCTCCGAGAAGGTCATAGGCTAAACAAAAACTTCTTTGAAAACGTACCTGCTGGATACATACCTGGTACGGAGAAAAGCAAGTTCAAAATTACCCGATACTGATATTATTGTACATTCTGTTCCAGAAATGGAACAACTGAAAACCTTTCTGTATCTTATCTGCATCCTAAGTTTTAGGTGCAATACTGCGGTACTATAATATGGATCATGATGCTTAAAGCAATTTTCGTCTTGAAGAAAGACTCAAAAATTGATTCACTTTAAGTTCTTCCCATTCTGAAATTCATGGAACTTCTCAGGATACATTCAGAACTATGCTTCAACTCAAGCACATGCACACCATCCTCTGCACAAGATAAACATGGCAAATCACTTTGGAAATTGCAGAGGTATTTCCCTTGAAATGGATAATCCTTATTCTCGCCTTTACTCTGAAAGTGATTTTTGCTATTTCCCTGGCATTCTTTCTTATGATTAATGATCTGAATGCTGGATATGAGCTAGGTTACCTTTAATTTAGCTGCGTCAAACTGTTTGCCAGGGAAACAACAATATATAGGTCAGGTGGGCAACTAACATCTATAAAAAGCAGCTCTGAGGCCAGAATGCCATTTCAAAGCCCTATTCAATTAGCATTCACTTTCTATGTCTTAGGTCATTAAGCATCTGCAAAGTGCTCTGCTCCCATACAGGCTATTATGATTCTATACAAAATGTGCATTATTGTTGTCAAGGGAGCTCAATTTGGAGCAGGATCCAAGCCCTCTTAGCACCTAAGAGCCTTCAAATGTTTCTCCCCAACTCCCAGGTAAAAACAATCTGCTTTTTTGCTGGGGTTTTATTTTTTGGTTCTTTGTTGGTTGGGTTTTATTTTTGCTTTAGTAGTATGAGCATGACAACATCAGGCATCATGCAGTCCACTCAGATGATGTGAATGATATGTACACACTGACAGTTACGGAAGTTACTTTGCCATTATGACATTACCTGTATTACAGCTGCCTGCTCCTATCAGAACTGCATTGAACTCACTTGCACTCAGTAATGGATAGTAGTATGCTCCAAGATTTCACACTCAAAATCCGACAAATGACGGAATATTTAAAGAAAGCATTATAAAGCCCTGACCTCTGATACGTGAGCAACTACTGGACAAGAAGATGTATTAAACTTTGAGTCAGAACTCCAGCTTGAAAGCCAAATGAACTATCTGCTTCAGTGTTACAGGTAAACCCTGAACTAAGCCTGGGAATAAAACATGAAGTTGAATTCAGTATATGCATGCGCATTTCATGGTGGTGCACATTATCAGGACACCAAAGACTGATTCTGAGCTTATGTAGCAGTTCAGATATTACTGGGCTAATTGAACAATGCATGAGATCTTCTAATTTGGACTACAGAACTGCATTTATGATTGCCTTCCCAGTTCCCGCAGGACCCTCTCCCAGTACCTACATTCAAACATTCTGAATGTCATCTTGCATAAGCATTCTGAAATACAGAATGGTAATTGCACATTATTGAAATTTTGCTGAGATTTGGCAACTATTTAACTGTGCTTTCCATATTTTCCCCTGAATTTTTTATCATCCCAATCAATTCAGGCTAAGATGTAATGTTCAGAGCTTAATAAGGCTGTAAGCATTTATTTCCTTTATAATTTTCTATTAATTACAGAGCAGCTAATGCATTTTAAGAGTCAGCTATTAATTCATTTACATTGGTTGTCTTTTTAATTGCCTGTTAAGTACCTGTACTCATTTGAGAGATTTACACAGAACTGTTGCCAAAAACGTCTTGTGCAATTGTACCCGATTCTTTTTCTGCCTGAGTTCTCTATTGTTTCATGCCACATTTATCATGGTTACTTTCCTTTTACACAGTTAGCCTTTTAGCAGCTTAGATCTAAAAGCATTTAGAACAATTATCCTATGTAATTATCTTCCTCCATTTCTCTGACTTCTTTCTAATATGAAATGAAAACAAATCAACCAAAAAAAATCAGAGAAAAACACCCCAGACAAAACAGGTTTTGGTCCCTCATCCATAACAAAAATTCCCAGCTTAGCCTATAGCCAGTTTTCAGACAGAACACCTCTTAAACAGAAGAACCACTTCACTAAACTAAGCATGTCTCCAGGTCCACTGCTCTCTACCCAGTTCTTATGTCAAGAAGTTCAGTAACACATAAGAGAAAAAATATGGAACAACCGGCCTGAGGAAGTTTCAAACTCAGATTCTGAAGCTGAAAGATGAAATTCATGTTCCAAGTAAAATCTCAACATTGTAAAAATTCAGCAATTCCATGTTGGGAAGAAAATAAGGCATTTTTAGCATCTCAAATTGTGTAGAATGTTTTCCTAGTCATTGCATGTAGCAATATGAATGAGGTTTGCCACCTCAAACAGATTAGACAACAGCCCATTCTACAACACATCATCCAAGTCATCCAAGTTCCCCAACTCCCAGTCCTGAATAAGTTGCCAAGAAACTCGATAAGCAAGTTTTGAAGCAGAACGCATTAGAAGGTTGTGACATGGACGCATCACTGCGCAATACTTGCACTTTATAAAAAGGCATTTTTCAGGGGAAGAATATTCCACTGGAAAATTTCTGTCTGTCTCTATCAGTAAGTGGCTGATGCCCTGAAGCAGAAGTGCTTATATCTTTTTTCCCCTTCTGTAATCTTATCTAACATAGCTGTGGATGTTCTTATTATCCATACAAATGTCTAATCCCTTTTGAATCCCACTAAGTGCTTATCTGTCCCACTGGGTAAATTTTCTTTGTGTAGGAAATCTGATTCCTTTTAGCCTCTTCAAAATCTGTAAGTGATCCATCTCACTTGTCCTTGTATTATTTGAAAGGGTAAATAAGAGTTTCCTTTGCATCCTATGTATTATTTTGCATACCTCTTACACATTCTTATTTTATAATGTTCTCCGTTAGGATAACATTCTTAATCCTTTTCAACATCATTTCGTAAGGAAGCTGTTTGTTTAAATAGGATCTTTTATTCCCTTTGGATGGAGAAGGGAATAAAATTATGAGATCTGAAATGTATCATTTGATTCATCAGAACTGTAATTGTATGCAAGTATAATTCTATTGAAATCAGCATCTCCTAATGTGTAACGCTTGTCTCTGTTCCGTCTGTGTCTATAATGGCACCATATCATTTTCTGTCCTCTTCTGCATATCAGCTAGTATTTTTTGTCCTTTTTTTTTTAACCACAGCTGTACACTGAGTAGAAGGCTTCCTGCAACTATCCAAAACAATTCCCAAGTCTTTATGTGACCTGGTTCCAAATCATTTGGACACATACAGCATGACCCAGCAAAAAGCTCATGGAGAGACAATCTCTGGGCTGATTTCTGTTGCTGATTTCTCTGCTTGAAATGTGCTTGGCAAGAAAACAAGGATGGATAGGGGAGGAGCAAGAAACCACATGTGGCTATTTATTTTCAGACATGTAAATTGTTGGCAATACCTTTGTTCTATAACACTTTATCCCAGCAGTTGAATCTTATTAATAGATCAAGTTATATTATATTTTGATGACACCCAGAGACCCCATCTTAACTTGCGTAAAGTGCACTTAACACAGATGTCTTATCTACATAAAGCTGGTAGCATGAGTAGTGTGGATAAAAGGAAGATTATTATCCCTGCTGTACAGACAAGTCAGTGAGAGAAAGGAAGAATAAATGTTTTGCCCAGAGTCTCATTAGACATTCATTATGAAGGTGGAAATTGAATCTGAAGTTCCCAAGTCAGTCTGGAACTTTAAACACTCCTCTTCCTTATTCCTTAGGGAAAGAAAAGGCAAGCTAAGAGAAGCCGAACTTCCTTAGTTTTCTTGCACATTGTTTCATCCTCCTATGTTCATCCAATTCCATTATTTGGAGATTTAAAAACAGTTTGTTTAGCTTCCTATTTCAAACTTGGAACCTTTGGGGGACTGGCACACTAGAGAGGTGTTTAACACAGAGCTAATCCACTCATAATGGCAAGCAAATCTTAAGGAAGGCAAAATGCTTGCATGCACTAAGACTGGATTCTGAATAGTAATTAATGAACACGTATGAGGCTTTTCAGTAATGCTCAGCCCCACAAAAGAAGCAGAAGCAACAGAGATGATAAGACAGCTCTTTTTTCAGCAGCACTGCTGATAATTAAGTGACCTTGTCAGGAATTATAGATGTTTACTGATTCAGCAGAGAATACTTGAGGAGGGAAAAGACAAAATTGCCTTTATATGTCAAACCAACTATAAAAAATCCTGGCTTAAGATAGAAGAAGAAGAAAAAATGTCACCTAAATCTTCATTTTCAAAAGCCAGTATATAATGGGGCTAACATGACAAAAGCTTCAAGAATACCTTTGTGCATTTTTGCATCTTTATATATGTAAATCACATAAATGTAGGGCTTTGGGCTGCTTATTTAACAGCTGTACAATAGGAGCATTAATGTGGTTTGGCTTGAGAGATGCATATTTCAGGCAAAAGGAAGTATTTGTATCAATATTACTACATAGAGAATAGGGAAATGTAAAAGAAGAATGATAAAATAGTGGTGAGCAATTTCTTTCTGTTTAAATAAATGGGGAAAAAACCTCACCTGATGACTACAATTAATTCATTACTGTGTTACAAATTACAGAACTCGGTGGCTGTACATCTTAATGACTAAGTAGGGCAGTAAGTGATAAAGTGCATTGGTGTGGCTATTTTTGACTCATGTCATGAATTTGAATCCTTGTTCCTTGCATGAGCAAGCACCTGTATTCAATGCACTGCGCTTTCTTCTAATGAAAAGGACAGCTTACTCACCTACTTATGAAGCCTTTCTGAAGCTGATGGAGTGGGGAACCAGGCAGACATAGAAAGTGCTGCCCTATTCTGAGGATGAAGCTAGGAGTTCTGCTCATTTCAAAGATAATTTTTTAACATTCCTCATGCTGAGTCAGAAATGTGAATGACCAGTGCACAGACTGTCCTTTCCCCAGGTCCAGAATAGAACTGGATGAGTGCGCACAGTAAATTATTTGTCAGTTTACATTGTTCAGCATGTGAAAAGCCCAAAGTCCAGGCTCCATGTGCTTTCTGGCACATGAATAATGACAGTGAGTTTGTTCTACGTCCTAATTGCTGTGATGATCCTGTGCTAGCTCCACTGCAGGTCAGTAAATCCTAGGACCTTCTTAAGAGATGCCAACTGGTCCAAAAGATTTTGACACCAGAACATGGTCTGATTACGCCCTTGTGGCAGAGCCAGGTTGGAAACAATGCCATAGGCCATCATCTCTGCACCAGCTGAAAGCTCTCTTCTTTTGATGCTGTTTCAGCTATTCCAACTGGACTGCATGATGCTCCCTTCTACAGACAAGGTATAGACACATCACAAAGTACTGGGCTTTGTGTAGTCCTTGACATTACTCTTCTACCTCCTTAGAAGTCACAGGACCATGATCCATAGACCACCAGTTAGACCATCTACTCTAAAGGGCAGAACTTACCCTCTGCTTATACAACATCCATTCACTTCCCAGCAGGTTCACTAGCCAGTTTGTACTGATCCAGAACAGACATACAAACATTTCCAAGATGTGAAAAAGAGATATGGTAATGGAAATATCAAAAATACATTAAAATATGAAAAAATTGGTATTGGGATCAGATATTGGCTATTGCCCAGGTAAGCCTTCTCTATATACTAACACTGTTCTGCAGTTTGTCCTGTTCTGTTGAAAAAGAAAGGAGAATTTGCATTGCTTGATATGTCTGCTGATGGTCAAGTTCCACTGTCTATAATCACTCTTTGGTAATCAGAAACATAAATAATCAGTCTTAAAAAGCTTGCCTAGCTTCACATTTATGCAGGTACATTTGCACTTAACACCTTCATTTCTATCTGCACATGGTTTGGGCTTTTTCTAATATTGATTTTCAGAAAGTAGTCATTCAAACCATGAGGCTAATGGCACTCACTGCAGTGACTCAGACCCCATCAATCTACTGCATCAACCTCCTCAATCGCTGGGTTAGGAAAGAAAAACCCAAGTGAAACACACCAACAACCCAGCCTCCAAACCACAGCTCAACCCAAAAACCTACACTAAATACTGTGAAGATGCAAAGTTGTAACTGTTTTTGATCTTCTGAGTGTATTCGTATAACTGAGCTCTTTTTCCACTAATAACACCACTTTTTTAAACTATTAATTGCACCAGCTAGCCAAATCTCATATCTTTGTCAAGTTATCGCCATAATGAAGTGCCAGAACTGAGATCTTTAGGAACAGGAAACATTTCTGGTTTTTATGTTAATTAAAATGGCACTTCAATTCATAAAGTAATTATGGCATTTACTTGATCATATACTCCAGAAGCAAGTATCATAAATTTCAAGTATACTTTTTCAATGAAGTGATTACATCTCTGCTTTACATAAAAAACTGGTATCACACTATGCCAGCCTCTGGAATAACAAAGTTTTACCGCTTGTAAGTTACCTACATGCTATTGCAGAGTACTAAATAAGCTACCTTACAGCTGTTGCTGTTTGTGTGATTCCTATAGGAAGTTCCTGTAACCTAGCAAAGGAGCTAAGGGAATTACATGCAGCCCAGAGCCCTGTATTGTATTCCAGCCAGCCACCAGCTATTCCCAGCTCGCTGTTGTGCCAAAGGTATCTTCAGCATTACTTAAACCCATCAATACTTCCCCACCCTGCAGAATGTTTTAGCAGAGCAACTTGTTGGGAATGGCAGTACTTGCACCTTCCCAAATGTGATAGCTGTAAAACATACCTGGTAAATTAATAATAGTATGAATTTTAAATCATGCACCAGCTCTCTATGAGATTAAATCAATGTGGCATAATTAGCACTGTTCCCTCCCAGACAAAGGTCTTCTGTGCTGTCAAAATTCTTTAATATACTTCAGTCTGAATAGAATTATTTTTTGGCAATAGATATCAGTTGGCAGGAAATATTCCCCATGACCTTTTCACTTATACAAATAATTCAGGCTTTTTGTTCAAAGTCTTCACACTGCATCTTTCACAATAAGTGGCAAAAACATAATGGAAATAATTCTCGTTTATCATTCAGTGCTGGGTGGTTGTGTTCATGCAGAAAAAAATCCCATTATGTGCTCTTTATTTTTTAGGGCTATAGTCCAAGAGAATCAGAATTGCATTTTCAGACCATGCAAATTATTAGGTAGCACATGTGCCATTGATACTTGTTATATTTGGTGTATTCTTGTTAGATTCTGAGCATTCTAGCAAATTATAAGCACCCATATTCTAACATGCAGCAGCTGTGTATATTTTGTCCCTCAGGAAGCATGGACAGGGCAAGAAGAAATACTGATTAATGTCCCCACTAGATACATATTGGTGCCACAATACTGTGCTATGGAATTGCCTGTCTGGATTTTGTAGAGTTCTGTATAAGCAAGCTGGGAGAAGGATTAAGAGCAGAGGAGTCAGTCTCAGAAATTCTGGTTAGTTAGAAATTCTGCTTCTGATGCAATAGATCTCATGCTATTTAATGCCAGTGAGCCAGAGATGGAGAGCAGATGTTCCCTTCAAGATCCAGATGTGCTTGTGGAAGAGGTTACTGCCCTTAAGTGCTCAGCAATGACCCTCTTGATCTGCTGGGAATGGAGTTCTTGTCAATCACTTCATTTGTTTAAGGCCAAAAAGACCAGACTCTCAGATTTCCTATTTATCTGAACTGAAACCTTGCACAGGTTTGCTAAATTATTGTAGAGCGTAAACTTCTGCACAGAAAATAAAAGGCAAGCAGCTTTAGGCAGTAATCTCTGTGCATTAAGGCAGAACCGAAAAAGCATTGCTTTACATCCTCAATTTTGTATGTCTGTGCATATACAAAGGCTGAAACAGGTCAGTCTGAAACATTGACCCAGCAGCTTGTTATACACCTTGATATATTAACATGCAGAAAAGGTTTTTATTCTCTAGATAGTTTCAGACTCTGCTCTATCAGTGTCGATGGCAATGAAATGTGCATGGCATTTGCTGCCACTCTTGGTTATTCCTGATAGATTTGAAATGCAATTTACAAAATATTTACTGTTGCCAATATTCATTGGTTATTATACTCCTTAGAGAGAAGGCTAAAGTTGAAAATAAGGGTTAAAATTAATTTTATATAAAATTTTTGGGTTAAATATATTTAAATGTGAGTATTTTGTCCAAGTTAACATTTGGCAAAGTAAGCAAAAGCTAACATTCACAGGAGAAAAGGATGTGTCTTTTTTGCTGACATCATGTGTTAACAAGAACAGAATAGAGCTGTCAAGAAACGTTATTTTTCAGTATGTGTGGTCAAGAACAAGCCAAGATTACCATCAGTTCAGAAACGCAGGGTTCAGCACCACAACTGTTTTCTGCTGGCTGGTTTTGTAGTTCAAACACGTTCATCCTTAGTTCAGTTGTACCACTGGTGTCATCAATGGGTAATTTTCACAGTATATACAAGGGTTATGGAAATTGCAAGAAATACAACAGCAGCAATTAGTGCCAGTTAGAGGTGGCTGAAAACCACACAGCAAAACAGAATTACTCAACATTCAAAGTACTTTGCATTCATTAAGAATGCAGAGTGGGGGCATTTTTGCATGGAGAAAACACAAAAGATTTAGATATTTGTATGGACAGTGAATTCTTGGAGACACGCAAAAAGTTTGTTAATAGAAAACAGATCTATTTTTCTTACATATATCAGCATATTTTAGGCAGAAATAACCAAATCAGAGTCATTTTGTTTTTGTATTAGGAATGTTCTGTCATGCAAAAAAACCCACAAACCAACCCACACTTTTGGCTTTCACCTGGAGTGAAACATCTTGTCAAAATCTCAATAAAATCTGAGTTCTGCAGAAACGTAGGTGACAAAGATTTTTGTTTCAAAACTCTACACCCACACCCCTCCCAACAAGGCAATCTTGTCCAGCTTGGCTGGTTGGGTTTATATAACAAGGGAAGAGGTCTTACAGTTAATTACTCTTCTAAAATACATTCCCTGCTTTTGCTATCTGCTGAATGAACAATTTACCACTCATTAGTATATTTTTCAGGTTAATTAAGTTTTGCAGTAGCCGGAACACTGAACAACACTGCTCAAATGTAGGTAAGTAAGCAAGCCTGACACATTCAATTTATGCTGTACCATTACCACTGGATGGCATTAGTTAGTTGCGCTGCAAGAATGGATGTGAAAGGGAGCAATTAAATCTGTATAGCTTTTACCAGTAAGTATTAAAGCATTCAGCTATGAGTTATCATCATGTTATTAGGTAAGGGCAATTGATAGTGCATTTGCTTCACCATGCTAAGCCAGTTTTCATGAACACAGACTCTAATAGAGAAAGTACTGTGTCATCTTGTTTACATATGAAAGGAGAAATAACCTTGTCATGTCAGTAATAGGCACAGATACAATAACACTCCAGTTGACTTTTCTGTCACATATTAGCACTTCAACTACTGTTATGATAAGCTTCATAGCATAGACATTCCAGTCCCAGCAATGGAAACCAGCACAGGTCAAAGCCTTAATGCTGGCAACCAAGCTTCAGAACATTTCCAAAATCCAAAGGCAGTTTAAACTGAGTGTCCCAAAATAAGCCAGCTCCTGGATTTCTTTCTCTAACAGTGTGTGTTCAAGAGTCACACAAAACCCACAACAATGCAACTGACAAACACACACAAACACATCCCATGCATGCAGAGTCCACCCATCCTCACTAGCTTCAATAAAATCACACAGTGCTGGTCAGTGGTGTTTGGAGCCTGGCCTCAGTGCTCCATACATTCTCAGTTCTTTTCAATCCACAAGTATGAATCTGACAATAACCTCAGAATGGCATTTTTAAGGCTGTCAGTGTGTCAGCCCTGCCTGCATTGCTGCCAAAGGTGCTGAGGGTTGAAGCCCCTTTTCCTACTCATCTTTCCATTTTTCATCTCACATACATCACCAGAGAGCCAGACGGCAACAAAGTTTTCCTTGTAGGCAACCTGGGGTAGACATAAAGAGCCAGCCTCCAGACAAAAGCCTCTGCTCTGTTAGAGGCCTGCTGCATTTGAACAAGGTAACCCCTGAACTCTTCTGGCTTTTTGGTTGGTTCGTTACGGTTTTTTCAGATTGTGGAATGAAATGATATTCAAGCAGGAGTCCTGTGAACTCCTCCCAGGTATCCAGAATACAGGTTGTGGGAACCTGAAAAGCACTGAAAAACTGGGAAAGACGGAGAGAGAATCTCTCAGCAAGGCTTTCTGCAGACAGCAAAGCCATGTTACAGTCCTGCTGTCTATAATATGCACTTGGAAACCCAGGAGCCTTTATATTTAAAGGGCAAATACAGCAGATGGATAAATCACAACATTAAAGTGATTCATCCATGATCATACCTCTGGTTTATGTCAGAGGTGTCGGTACATCCCCTAAAAGCTCCCTGGACATCTTTCCTTTCCTTCACACTTGCTTTACCTCACATCCGAACAAAAGAGAAAACATAGTAGCAAATATCTCCTCTCCTATAAGAGGATCTAAATGTAATGTATTTATGAATCACATTAATAATGGAATAAGGAATAAGAATGAAAACATTTACATAGCAAAAAGAAGCTGCTTTTACTATAAATTATTAATAGCCTAATAATGACAATATGAAATAATAATTAACAAAGGCACAGCTATTATCACCCAAACAAGAAATAACTTGACTTAACAAAGATTCCTATATAGCAGATATGCTAATCTGATTTTCCAGTTTCTAGAAACACTTTCTGTTACTTTTCAAAAACTCATTATCAAAGTCACACGTAGGAAACTACTCGAGCATTGTGGTATTTTGATTGTAAAACAATTTGATAGTTATTATAAAGTTTTTCTCATCTCTCTGTGGGAGAACAGGATGAATTCATTTATGCAAGAGTAATTTCTTCCACAGTCATTTTGTGAGATGATTTATTTGTAGAGGGGGACAAACAATAATAAAGTCTCAGATTTAAATAGCGCCTTTCATCCCAAAGGATCCTAAAGTGCTTTACAAGATATATCTCTACACAGGAATAACATCACCCACCTCTGAAGTGATAGATGGCACCTGTTTAGCAGCATACACAGAAATGCTCCATAACAGTTTAAAGCAGGCAGTGAAGAATACCAGAGCCAGCAGAAACCACAGGAGGGATTAGAATATACTCCTAATAAGTACATCAAAACTTTTCCAAAGTATCACAGCAAACACACTTTTCAAGAATTAACACGTGTGTTAAGTCTCTGAACCTTTATACCTCTGCTGCTCCTGGTATATAATTTACAGAAGCTCCCAACTCAGCAGGACACACATTTTCTATTTTTAAGATTCCTTAAGGCTCAACAATACTCTTGGAAATGTTCCCACTTGCGCAGAATTGATTCTTTCAGCAGTACACCACACCATACTCCTCCACCCATGCAGAAGAACCCACCTGCACATATCTGGGAGGTAGTCCCCCATTACAAACCCCCAGTTCCATGTACTCAAAAGATTTGGAAAAAGCACTTTCAACTGCCTTGTCCAGGCAGCTAATCCCCACCACCCTTTTCTTTTGCAATAAACTCCAAAACAGGTCATGGCATGGAAATACAAGTAATCAAAATCCCACCAAACCCATTAAACAGCAATTCATTGCTGAAACAGCAGGTGACCAACATTTTCTCAGTAATCCTCATGCTAATAAAATGGGGCGCTAAATAATAGCCATGCATAGTAACATTCACCACTTCTCACACTTTGGTCTTATCCAAACTTACTGCAGTCAGCCAAAAGGCTTCCACTGTCTCCAGTGCCTTTGGGCCACATGTTGTTTTCTTTCTCAAGTTAGTTGGAAAAGAGACACCTCTTTTCACTTTTACTTCTTCCATTTTATCATATAATACTTGAACACTTGAATCTACTTTTTTTGGCCAGTGGTTGCTCCAGTCACCCCAAAGGACATATTATTAAGCACCCACAGCTACAAACAGCAGAAGAGAACCAGAGATGGGATTGTTGCAAGCAAAGTCTGGTGATGACACCAGTTTAAAACTTGATGGTGGCCAACTTATGCTACACTTGAGAAACATTTTCAACAGTGTATAAGTAGTAGGTGCTGTGGTCTTTCCAAAAGAAGAAAGTAAACAAGGATTTCACACACTGAGTTTCTAGAGCACTGAGGTTTCCATTGAACAACTATTTAGGTCACAAGAATTACAGACAGGGAATCTAAGCACGGATTAATAAAAAAGCAATTTCCACTATCAGTGTTTTTCAGTATGGTCGATAATCCTTTGCTTTTTATGAGATATAACTACCCTCACCCTCGGGTCAATACCCAAATGGTTTGTATAATGTGTATGGAGGATAATAAATTGGGTTCACCATCTTCTGATCTTCATTTAGTCCTAAAGCAATCTCTAACATGAAGGTCCTGTGCCTTCTTACAATATCAGCTTCAGTTTATTTTACAATATCTTGGAAATTCTTGTTCAGAAACAGCAAATACATTTTGGGGGGTGGGGTTCCTTTGTTTTATTCTTTAAACATGGCTCATTTTTAGCTATACATTCTGCAATTATAATGTCCTTTTCAAGTCATGGTGGGGTGTACCTATATCTGAACTAAGAGAGTGATTTAACTATAGGGGTGTGGAGCAAACCACAAGAGCTGTCCTAACAAAAAAGCATTAACATCAAACTTGTGCATATGCTTGAGTTTCATTCCTAGGACTCTCTTCTTATATATACAGCAAAGTGCAGTAGAAACAAAGCACCTTTATGTAGTTACAGGACATGTTTCAAAAGGTATGCATTTTTTATTTTCCATAGCTATGTCCAGAGAACAACAACTCAATTTCTCAGCAACTTCTTGCTGCTTCTAAATATGCTTCCATCCCATGGTAACAACCAAATAGCTTCAAGACATTCGTAGGAGACAAAATCACCCTACACGATGTGTATGTAGGTTGAAAATTTGAGCTTTGCTCCAAACTTCTCTTTCTCCCTCCAAATCTAAATAAAGCAAGGATGTGCAAAAGGTTTGTGCAATGGATTGTCAAAGCCCTATGTATGTAAGAGGAAGTCTAAAACCTGCTTGCAACAGCTGATTTATGAGGATTTATTAAGGTCAGGTTTGAAACTTATGTTAACTGGCCATCACTAAATGGTAAAAAGTTGCCATATTTGAGTGATTCTGCACAATTGGTGTATTTTTTCCGGACAAATCATAAACAACAGCAGCAGACTTTTGCAAGGACACAGAGACATTTCCATTCACAGGATTTTTAAGACAATTGATTGGCACTTCCGGACAACAGTGCATCATAAATATATAAATATAAATACACTTATTTGTCCATCATATTTGTGCAAAACCAGGACTTCTATGTATTTTTTTTCAATTATCTGCATGAAGTGAGGCTGTGGTTTTCCAGCATACAAAAATACCATGCGCTATAGTTTAGAAAACAGAAGAGAAGCATACAACGTGTAACAGAAAAAAGGAGAAGTTCCTTTAGGAACCTATTGCTATTGATATCTCAGGCCTATTGGCACCTCTTGGGAAAATGACATTCCTTGTGGCTTGTCACGGAAAATTTAATTATCCTGAGATGGAAACATCTCATCCAAAAAACTAGGAACTCCAGCACTAATAAGCTCTTAAAATGTATGGAGATACTCTTTAAAAAATGATTTAGAATGTAACTCAGTAAAAAAGAAATGAAATTATACAATGCTATTAAATGTAGAGCATCAGTGTAAATGTCTTGATTCCAGCCACTTGCTACTATGATGAGAACAACAGAAGATAATTAATTCTTTTTCTGTAGTGATGAGTTTCTTGTGTGAAATTACAGAATGAAATCCAAGCAGGCTCAAAGAAACATGCTATCAATCATGTGAACTATCACAGGTGTCTGGAATTGTCTACCCGACAAAGTTGTTGAGGCAAAAACATTGGGGTCATTAAAAATCATGATAGCATCTTGTGGTTAATGGAGTAATACAGAAAAAGGAAATGAGCCTTGAGAAGCTGAATGCCCTTTACTCAATCCCCAAACATTATTTCTTCTTGTCCTTATGTTCTAAATTAATATCTTGTTTTCCAACCAGTGTAGCATTTCCATTACAATCACATGCCACTTTGGTTTAGCAGAATCATTAACCAAGCTATTTACATCAATTACCAGGCAACCCATTTTCCTAGTATTGCTACTAATTCCCTTGTCTGAAAGGTCTTGCTATAAGGAAACATGGAATGTCAGCAATATCCAGGACGTGCTATTGATACTATTGCTGCCTAACCACTAATCAGTGTACCCCGAGAGCTGCAGATGATAATGGTATGTAGTCACACACTTGTATTAAATGTGAGATTTTCAGCTAACCACATACAAGTAGTCGGAGCAATAGAGCACATAGATAGAGTCTATAAAGAGCAGAAATAAAGTCAGCTCTGAGACAGAATGAGACAAGAAGCTGGCAGGGTCTCTACAGTCCCATAGATACCTGTATCTATCAGCCTGTGCTGGAGTAGTACATTCCTCAGCAAATGCCACATGGTAGCTGACATTCAGGTGATGACAGCACTGTGGTTATATCAGAACTCATTTTGAGGCATGGATTCTTCCCAGATGTTTTTCCTGGTAGTCACACGGGCTTGTTCAGCAGATAAACAAGAAAGCAGCCATTCTTGCAGTTATTATAGAGTCACAGAATCATAGAATAGTTAGGGTTGGAAAGGACGTCAAGATCATCTAGTTCCAACCCCACTGCCATGGGCAGGGACACCTCACACTAAACCATGTCGCCCAAGGCTTCATCCAACCTGGCCTTGAACACTGCCAGGGATGGAGCACTCACAACCTCCCTGGGCAACCTATTCCAGTGCCTCAGCACCCTAACAGGAAAGAATTTCCTCCTTAGATCCAATCTAAACTTCCCCTGTTTAAGTTCTAACCCGTTACCCCTTGTCCTGTCACTACAGTCCCTGACGAAGAGTCCCTCCCCAGCATCCCTATAGGCCCCCTTCAGGTACTGGAAGGCTGCTATTAGGTCCCCACGCAGCCTTCTCTTCTCCAGGCTGAACAGCCCCAACTTCCTCAGCCTGTCTTCATACGGGAGGTGCTCCAGTCCTCTGATCAGTCTCGTGGCTCTCCTCTGGACTTGTTCCAGCAGTTCCATGTCCTTTTTATGTTGAGGACACCAGAACTACACACAATACTCCAGGTGAGGTCTCACGAGAGCAGAGTAGAGGGGCAGGATCACCTCCTTGGACCTGCTGTTCACGCTCCTTTTGATGCAGCCCAGGATACAGTTGGCTTTCTGGGCTGTGAGCGCACACTGCCGGCTCATGTTCATTTTCTCATCAACCAGCACCCCCAAGTCCTTCCCCGCAAGGCCGCTCTGAATCTCTTCTCTGCCCAATCTGTAGCCATGCCCCAACACACATAGCGATAAAATGATTTTCAGAACAGCAAATCTCACACACTATAACTTGATTCTATGGCAATTTCAGAAGAACTCAACATGTGATGTAAGCACCATTGGGAAACACTCATCAGCTTCTAGCACTGTGTATATTGCTAGCAGCAGTCACTGATTACTGAGAAAAGCATTTACTGTCTTCAAGTTTCCTAGAGCTACTTGTTTGTCAGGGGAGGCTGGTAGGGGAGTGACAGAGGTGGACATGATGTTTCATAACCAAGCTGCAAAACTGGCACCATGACCTTTGTCAGGATCTGTTTTCAGATATTACATATTAAATCAATGTAAGATTTATTTCTACAGCCAATTTTTTAATAGAAGAAATGTCCCAGCTACATATAAAACACTATTTATTATATATTATTCAGACAAAATGATAAAAGTGGAGACAGAATTAATTCTTGAATAGCAAGAATGCTACAGATAGGCAAGGACTAACAGAAAAAACCTAGCTATTTCAGCAGCTCATAGAGCACAGGTAAGAAATGCCAATGCAGCCATCAGTTGGAGGACTTAAAGATCATGTGAATTTACCCATTTCACAGGGGACTGGAATTGTATAAACTCCCTGGTGCGCTGCAGCCTGAAGTTCAGGAGTACATTGATTGAAGAAAGAAGAGAAGGCAGCATGACTACAGTGCATGACAAGGGTCATAATTCTCTATTCACAGGTACAGAATTTGACCATATTTTCACAGATAAGAAAGCCAGAAGAAACCACTGTGACTATTTGTTTTGTTAAAAATAGAACGAAGGCTTCAGGGCTTCCCTTAGGGTTTTTTATCTGATTTTTGTCTGTTTCTGTGGCTTTCTTACTGCACCAAGCCTTCTACCAAAAAAACCACCCCAAATCTAAAAGCACGTTCATTTGTCTGGGGGAGAATGAACCACGGTCCTTGGTCAATTTTTTTAATTACTTGCAGGGGAAGGGGAAAGCTTTATCAGTCAGAGATGTAAAACACCCGCTGTAACATAACTTATCAGATTACTTTGGTGAGATCTACTTTCCACAAACCTTTGCTCAGTGACATTAATTACTCTCATTTATTAATCATACTAATAGAAAATATTAATTAAATATCATAGAATTCTTCATTCTGTGTCTCACTAAACTTACTAAATACTGGCATGCTGTTAGTTCACTTTCATTTCTCTAAACCTTTCTTGATGTTCCAAGGCTTACTGAAAACCAATAGCAATGGCCCTGAGTCCCTCCAACCCCTTAGAAGTCCAGGATCCAGCCTAATCTGATTCGCCAATTTAAATATGACATTTTGGTGCCTGCTGTTTAGCATTTTCCATAATTATTGCCATTATAGGAAATATTTTATGATTATATGAGAATTTCTCATCTGGAAATAATTCTGCACAGCATCTAGTAAAATATTCTTACACAGTCTCCAATTATTCAAATTCTTCAGCCTTAATTCTTTCTCTAAATCAATGTGACTCATAATTATTTTAAGCTTTATGAAATTAGCTCTTTTAAAAGCACTGCTATACATCCATGACAGATTTGGGCTTTATTCCGTTTGCATATCAAAAATATAATGCAGCTATAATCATCTACTCCTAAAATACCACGATTTTGCAGTCCTTTCATATGTCAGTCTTTTGTGCCCAGCATCCTAATTTTGATTCAAATTGTGCACTTGCTTTTCACCATTTTCACTTTGTTTGTTATCAAGTGTAGTTTTGTATGAAGCTGTGTCCTCTGTGATACCCTGCGAGGTGTCCTGCAGTATCATTAAATTGTGTGCTCTTCCTTCCCAATGTCTGCTCTTCTGCTAATTTTAAGAAGTAACTGTAGAAGCACAGTTTATCCCTTAGCTACAAGGATCTAGCACACTGGCACACTGCCTATTGCTTCCTTGTGTACGTCTTCCCATTTTTCTCAAGTTGTGGTCCGTACTGAGAACTGTCTATGTTCTTCGGATAAGATGGTGAATTCTATTGAAATTTGCTTGACTTCCTTACCAGCTGTTTAATTCACATTGTTTGGTCATGTCTAATTTCTTTTGATCTTCAGAGGCAACTCCTGAATCTTTCATATGTGATACATGTATCCTATGGGCTTTGAGACAGAGTACCTTCAGTGGTACTTAAGAGACTCTAAGAGGATCCCTTAAACTGGGTATTTCACTTTCACACCTGGAAAGCACTGTAGAAAGTAAGTAGCTTTTGTGCACATGCTATAGTGTGCCAGGTAAGTAGAATTTGAAGCAGAAGGCTAAATGCATACCTACGAAATATCACAGGTTAAATGAGAGCCTGAATGTGCTTTGCCATTTGGGGAGATCCCATAAGCACGATGCATTAAGAACAGAAATGTGTTGATTTTAAGCTGAACAATGCTGTGCAAAGAAGATAGGATAGCTCTTAAAGAGTGCAATTTGCTTCTGCTCCAAGTGGATGAGCACAGCAAACAACGGTCCAGTATTCCCAGAGAAGAAATGCAGCTTCTCTCTCATG
The DNA here is from genome assembly GCF_037157495.1 of Lathamus discolor. Lineage (NCBI taxonomy): Eukaryota > Metazoa > Chordata > Aves > Psittaciformes > Psittacidae > Lathamus > Lathamus discolor. Next base: position 10,634,253 of record NC_088895.1, on the reverse strand, counting down.
CCAGAAGAGTTTCATCAGAAGGGTGGTATTACATCAACGTTAATGTGCTCTCAAGAAGAGGAAAATACTATTACATGGCATGTGCTTCAGCATATTTTTCAAAGTACATAGCTCGTTCGCACATTTAAGTACCGTTGGATTCAAAGTTACATCAAAATGATGTTTTGAGGCATATACTGACAAACAGAAAGGGAGAGAATATGCTAGAAGACTGCAAGAGAGGAAGGAAAGTGGTCACAATTTAGTACCTGTTATGAACTGACAGATTTGTCTGACAAATGTAAAGATAATGGGAAAGAAAACCACCTGGATAATTTTGTGAACACAAAATCTGCATGCAGACCTCACTTATCCTTCAGTCAGAAGGGCATTGTAACCGAAGGGGTGGACAAGAAGGTATTAAAACCACAAGTAAATAAGAATATGCATCCCTTGACATTTTGAAAAAAAACCAGCAGATGTCATGTCTATGTAATTATTGTGCTTCAAAATGGACCATGCTGCAAATGGAAATGAGAAATGGCATTTACTTACTCATAGTTTTAATAACATATGCAGATATTGTATAATGCGTGTCAAGTGCCATTTAGCTCAGCAGAATCTAATTAATCTTAGTGCTTTCCACCATATCTTCTGTTATGCATATTGACAAATATGTGTATGCTAAATGTTCTGCAGCTGTCACAGTTAAGCGAGGAATCTTTACTTTCTAATGTTTTAATAATCCTAGTTATCATAAGGCCTTTTTCAAGGTGACCATCAACAGGCACCTCTCTAACTAATCTTATACCAAAATTGCAGTTACCAGTATGACAGGAGGATAGGACAGACAGGACAGACCTACCATCGACTTCAGGGAATAGATGAAGTGCTCAGAATCTCATTCGACTGGGCTCTAATGGAAGAAAAAGAAACATTTTCTAATGGAAAATGTTATTTTCTTTTCCAGGACTGCTCTACAGAGAGCCCAGCTGCCTAAACCAAACTAAGTTACAGACATGCATGACACGATTTCATTTACCAGCAGAGAGGCATTGTTAGCATCTTGCTGGAATCCTGGGCTCACAGTCAAGACAACAAGGATGTGGTTCCATTTCTCTTGAGTAACCTTCTGCAAGTCACTTCACTAGTTCTTTGGCTTCTGCATAAAGGCTGTATCTTTCAAAAGCATCTCATGACTTAGGGATCCACATTCAATACTATTGGGGCTCCTAATTCACCTCACCACATTTCAAAAATGTAACCCACTGTCACTTACCATTCTTTGTAAAGATCTTTGATAACTGTGGCTCACAGATCTTTGATATCTGTGGACTATGGAAGAGTTAAATATATATCAAACTACAATAAGCTGTTAGAAATGTGATAGTCTTAAATAATCAGTAAAAAGGAACTTCTGAATTTGTTACTTCTCTTTATTAACTCGTTCTATTATATTAAACGATTGAAAAGGATTTTAGAGCGGAGCACAATCCTATGCACTGTAATATATTGTTAAATGAATGCTCACAATGAGGTGAAAAACTAGTGGGGGCCAGTCTTTGAATCTCTCTGCTTTTGTCAGTTTAAGTCAAAACATGGGAGTTATTTTATGTTTAATGTATCTTTTCAATTCATTTCCACCAGGCACTTTTTTTTGAACCCTTATGTAAAATGAAAAACCTATTACCATTATTCTGTATTCAACCCCTGCATACACAATGCTGTAACTATCCAGCTGATATATAAGGAGCTTACCAGCTGTTTCGTATTTTCTCATCCTTACTTTCCTTCATTTTAAGGACTTTAAATCAGGTCTAAATATATATATGTGGGTATCAGGAAACCAGCATAACAGGTCAACAGTAACAATTTGTCTTGCTATCTCCTCACACTGTCACACATTTTCTTTTGATAATCTAATAGGAATCCTAAAATATTTACACCTATAAATTCTACAGTGTGACATAGGGTTCAAAGATGTGGCTAATCAAAGTGTATTCAGATTGGGAATATGTGATAGAAGTGCTGGTCGTCTACTCTGGTCTTTGGGAATTTTACATTTGTGATACAGTGATGCACGAGAACTTTGACTAACAGTACCTAAAATAGAGACCCAGAAAAAAAGCGAGTAATCTGGATGGAGAGGCAGCATACAGTGTTTTTCATCACTTCCACTTGGCATCAAAATAGTTCAGATAATTACATCAACTTCAATGAACTTGGGAGCAATAAATCATGCTACAGATAATTTACTTGGGATTTTCTCCAGTTAATTTTTATATTATACTTTAGGCAAACAGAAGCATTTAGTTGAAAGGCTTATGAATGTCATATCATATAATTTTTATTGCAATCCTCTTTTAAAAGAAATAGCAGTGCTTCACTTGTATTAAATTACATTTAAGAAAAAAGGTTAAGTTAAAGTAACAGTATTCACCACAATAACTTATGGTAGTGATAAATGCCAGGCTTGCTGCAAATCCTCAAAATACAGACGTGGGTTCTTTACTAGGTGTGAGGGCTAGGAAGGATTTTTTGTACAGCTTTAAGAGAATTCCACAATTATTAACTTGTCTCTATGATCCAGCTTTTAATGATTGAGAAGGTTAAACTGTCATCAGATATCATTGATTTTGAAATGCCTGATTTCCATTCATACTAAGAATTCAAATTCACCCTGAAAATACAAATCTTCACCCCTCCTGCTTTAAGCTAATACAGTCCCTACTATCAGGTCACAGACAGGCTTCCAGAAGCAGATGACAAATGGTGAACTCTGAGAACCTTTATATTGCCCAAGTGCCACAATCCTAGAACATGTCACTAATAGCTGCTGTATTTAGAGCCGATTTTATTTGCCTTTACCTCTCACAGCTACCCTACCTCTCTACTTAGATATGAGGACAGGAGGATAAAGAGATTTTAATACTAAAGAGAAAGGTAAAATAATTGCAATGAAATGCATTCTCCTGGCAAAAACTGTACCTGAACTGAACTGACAGTCCTCCACGGAAAGATTCTACTTTTTATCCTGAAATCGTTTTCTCTCTGTCAGTGTCACACAGCTTGAATGTAAGGAGCCATGAAGCACTTGAAAAGAAGTGTGCCCAGCTTTAGAAAAAAGAGATTTGGAAAAAAAGAAAAATCATCTCTTTTTCTTAAAGAACACTTGAAAAATAACTGCTGACAAATCACAACAGCATTCTACAAACCCCCCAGTGCTTAGCAGTCGCTGCTGCTCTGTGACGAGGGACAATAAAAAAGACATTTTTGAAAGGAGATTGCTGTAACTCAGATTACTTTATTAGCTGCTGTGGTTCTCTGTAATTACGGGCAATGCAGACCTACAAACTTTAGGTTTTGGGCCTGATCTGATGCCCAATGAACTCAGGGTAAAGCTTCATAGTGATTCAGTGGACCAGAGAACGGGCATATAGGAGTTTACACTGTTTTGCACTGTCTCTCTAATCTCATAAGACTCTAATGTGCTGCTTTGTGCCCATTTTGTATGGTCAGACAGCCACAGGTATTTGGAAGCTAAATGAAATGTGGTTCCTAATGGAATCTGCTGTATTCTCCACTACATTTCCGATATCTTGCACATTCACAGGACATATTGATAATAGCATATTCTCTGTGGCTTTTAATTCAGTGCAAGCAAGCACCTGAATGACTAGATCTTTCTAAAGGCCACTTCTCCAGGAGAAGGACACCCAGAATGGCAACAAAAATGTGGGCCTCAGAACAGAAGACAGGATTTTTATAGCACAGGTCATCACAGAACTATTCAACATAATGCTGCTAATGCCCTTGGTTAGAGAGGATCAAAGTCTAAAAGCCAAGGGAAGACAGCAGACATGCAAACATCAATCCAGATTTTGGATTTCAGAAGTCTCTCTGCTACTTTATTGTTTTATTTCAGAGAGCTGTCACTATTCTCAAACTGCTTTTAGGTTTCCATCCTGCACAGCAGAGTTTGCTGATACTCACTTCCCTATCTAACACATCCAGATTGGAAATGGGGCAGTCAAATCCAATCACATGAGTAACGGTATGGAGGATTCATACAGAACAAACAGTTCTCTCAAACCAAACACTGATGGCAAAGGAGAGGCCCAGGTAAAAATTTATGAATGTCTAAATTCCTGAATGTTACTCTAAACCCAGTAAAAAACGTCAAAGGCCTTCATTCACTCCTAGGCAGCACAGATGAGAGACATCCAGCTACTAAGAAAAATGTCACAGAAACATTAGGAGCCACAAGTAGTCAGTTATTTCAGCTATAAGGCATATGAATTTCTAATGCCAGTTATCAAAATACTAACTCTTTTAAAACTATTTCTAGGATGTCAGGAAAAAGAAAAATGTATTAAAATTGCCTTAAGGAGTGAAAACCAATCTGTTTCAGTTGTGGCCCGCCAGAAGCTATCTGACCAAGTTCAACAGCTGGGAAGTCTGTTTCACTCTCCATTTATGCTCCCTTTGCCATATCAATTGGTGTCAAGTGTGAACCATGAGAAAGTTTAGAAAGCCAGCAAACAAGCTGTAAACAAGTGACTGAGGTAGAGGTAAATGTTTTATTGCTGGCATGTTGCATCAGATTCAGAGTCTGGTGTTTTGCAGAGTTACACTCTGCATTGATTTATAGTGTTTATGGCAACCAATATTAGATGACTGTACAGAGTAAAAGAATGTCAGCCCTGCATTACAACCACTGTGTCTCGCTCCATCTGTGTGATTTACAGGAAAACACATTCTGTCAAGCATTTTTTTTTCTTTTTAGGAAATCTGACTTCACTTGTGTATTAAATGGTGATTGCTCACGAACTGGAAAGGGTGAACAATTGTGAGTGCAACAGAAGCTGAAGCCCTCGAGCCCTTTTAATTTTATTTTTAGTATGAAACAATTCCCCTTTTAGATGGATGCGCACAACTAGCAAGAGAAGAAGGAAACAAGGAACATGAGAGATGGAATAGCAGAAATACAATAGGATCCAATATTCTGTGTTTTGCAGTGGATCAAAATATGAAGATGAATAATCTGGCACCAAGAGGCAATGTACACTTGCAGCAGACAATATTATTAATGTAGCTATATGCACTGCTGAACAGGAGACATTCCTGATGATAAACTGCAGGTAAATCACAAAGACAGCACTGTTTTGATTATGCATTGGATGCATTTTTGTTTAATTTGTCTTTCCAGTCCATTGGTCTTATGCTCATTTTGATGATGTTTCCATGAGATTCTCTTTTGGAGTATTTCGAAAGGTATGATCCAAATTTTACCATTATGACTGGCCATAGAGTCAAGTACATCCTTGCTTATTAACAGAGTAGCAAAGTGGAAACAAAGGCTAAATGGAGAACTCTTTTCTTATTTTACTAGCAAGAACAGAAGATCTTCACTTAAAGGAATCAGAAAAACAACTTGGAACCACTCCTTACTAGACAGGCAAATTGCCTGTGAGCAGGGAGACCTGTATTCTTCACTGATTACCTTGCTTGGTTGTTTCAGACACATCCAGAAAGAGGAGGGAATATCAGGCAATTTGCTTCTGTGAGCCAATCTGCAAACATTTACAATCCAGCCTAAGCAAAAAACACAGACAATGTTTCTTACATTTTTCTACTTCTTTATGCAAACATACACAGAATGGAATTATCTCACCCTCCAATATCTTCCCAGGAACACACAGCCCATTTTCACATGGGCAGCCCTGCAGCTTCCACACAAGGCTGGGTTTCTTTGCAAACAGAATGAAAGACAAAAAACGGAGTAACTTGTTACTACGATGCCCAAGATAACTCACTGTGCTCTGCACAACAAACAGCAGCTGGGAGCTGCTTCCCAAATAGATATGCAAAATTATTTAATAGACAAATGCATTCTTTGAAGGAGGGAGAGAAATGTCACACCCTCTATAAGGTGAAACGAAGTCAAGTGGCTACTATTACTATCAGAAAAGAAGAAAAATCCAGTAAGAAGAGTAAGTAGCAGTTGTGGGTGTTCTGTAACAAAGGAAATACTTGGCAAAAAGCAAAAATAGTCTAAAATTTTTATGAAATAGTACTTTAGCTTCCTTAGCAGAGACTTTGAATTATGGCTGCTATTTACAAGTCTTGTTAGTGTAGCTGTTCTTTTGTAATTGTGTTTTTTTTAATAGAAAGCAGTAGTAAGGAAGAGCAAATACGCATTTATGGACATTAACAAAGGGAGGATACGATAAGAACACACATGGTCACTGCAAACAACAGATTATATGGGAAGCATTTTTTGTGTCATCTTTAGAAGTATCTCTCTGGATAATGGATTAGACCACTCTCTGATTCCTATACAGTTCCATTTGCTTTGAAGCATCTAAAGACACTAACATAAAAGTGTACTAGAGTGATCTATTTTTGCTTATGGTTTAGTTTATAACAGTTTGATTTGAAGAGAAGATGTGCTGTGTTTTTTACTTTTTACTCTAATTTCAGTCACCCCTGATTATATACTTATTTGTAGAAGGAAGGTTCTGTTTGATTTCAGCGAGGTTCAGCTACTTGTAAGCCTTGCGCAAACTTGCACCTGATAACATAGCTGTTGAGCGTAATGGTGGTACACCTCAGCAGGTGCATAGGACAGAGGGATGGAAGAATTAGTCTATTAAAATAAAGTGGGGTAGTGAAAAGCTCAATTTTGTTACTTTCACCTACATTCACTCCCAACACAGAGCATCCCTTCATGCCAAACTGACCATTTCAGAGGCCAAATCCTGCTCTTTGGGATGCTATGCCGCTATTAAAAATCAAAAAGGAAGAAGACAGATAAATAAGGATAGGATACAACAAATAAAATTGTAAATTCTTCATGAGAGTCTGCAGTTGCTACTTTTGCTTTCTTTTCCATCTTGTGTTGGTAGGAAGCATGACAATGACAGCCTTGAATACTCATCCCCTGTATTTCCCCTCCCCTGAGTGCAAGGGAGATCAGGGCAGTTTTCCCACCCTGTTCATCAGCACTGACCCCCAGGATCAGTTTTAGTTTTCTCTCCCTCTCCTTGTTTCTTCTAGCAGTGCTAAGAAGAACACAATGTTGGTAATGTTTTTACCATGTGTACAGGAGTTGATTGAGAGCATGACAGCTTACAGAAACATGAACAGGATTCAATACAGGGATTCAGAGCATCTGTTTCCCAGTATAAGACAGCACTGGTAACTGGTTTGTAAGTTACTTGTTTCAATGCACCAGCCCATTTAATTTTATTTTAGTTTTTAATAAATGTTCTATTGTGTTCCAGCTCCTACTTACATGTCAGTGAGACCCAAAGAAATTTTGATTCAATATCCACTCATTTTTACCATTGCATCCCTACAGATCTCAGGCTACATTAGTGTAAATGAAAACTAAATCTGTCCCTAAATAACTCCAAGTGCTTTTTGAAAGCAAAGCAGCACTGCAATAAGGCAATAACCTGTATAGTCTTGATGTAGCTGTGCCCTGCTTCCCCATCCAAAGGAAACACAAATATATCTCCAGCCCAGCTCTAACTTCACAGAGCATTTGGAACATTTTCTTGTTTCCACAATTTGATTTCTGCAGATTAGAACAGAAGTCTTCAGATATTTCACATGTTCTATGGCAACCATCCATAATACCACCTTCATTTTTTATGAAGGAAGCAGAATGTTGTGTTGGATTAACTGTTTCTTTTTTTTCACATTTCAGTGGGTTTGAAAAAAATCACACTAATTCATATCAATACAAATGAATTATTTATATCTTACGAATACAGTTGACATGAACTACCACAAAGAGATGAAATGATAAAGCAAACAAACAACTACAGTAGCCTGAAAACAGAAAAATCCATTCAGCATCCTTTGTGGATCTGTTGTTGCTGAAGATGAAAAATCAGTCATAGACTGCATTTGTAAGGGATGACTGCATCACTGATTTCACTCTGACAATTACTGCATTTCCTGAGGAAGCATCGGTCCCTTCTGCAAACAGACAACAGGGAAAGTGCAGACACTACTGTACATTTTTAAATGAAGAGCCTGCAAAAGCCAATGTACTCAGTAAAGGCAGTTCATTACTAGTCAGTGGGGCACCACTAACCCTGAATCCAGTAGTGAATTCATGCTTTGGATGCCTCTAATACCTCTAATTATCTACCACATTGTGGGCAAAAAGCAGCTTGATGTAGTATTTTAGAGAAGGTATGAGAGAAATACAAGGTTATTCCTTTGTTTTTCAAGTCCCCTTCAGAAAAGTACTAGCCATCTCTTCCCCAAAATCTAGTGTTTTAAACAAAAGGGAAAGGTTTTTGCAGTTAGACTCCCAATTTGAACCTGCAACTATAACAAAAATAATACTTATTAATCTATGCTTCTTAATGTAATACATGCTATTTACTCCTTCTGTTTCTGGTGTGTGAATGATGTCAAACATGACCTGACTACCTAGAATTAGATAAAGTAGCCACCATCTAAATGCATGCTTAGGGTCATCTTACCTTTTCCCATTCGTACACAGTCTGTTTATTTAAATAGAGTTTGTCTGGGAGATTTCCTAAATCTGAGGAAAAGGGGCCCTGTCTCTCTTAGCTAACACTGGAAAACCCCTTCCTGAAAACCTGAAGAAAAAACAGACTCAGATAAATATCACCTCCCCTGCCAGTGCAACATGGGTTGATTAAGAAAAGGCAAACAAGTTGAACCCCTTATTTCTTAGTAACTCCTTCCTCTACCCTCAATTGTTTCCCACCAATCTTGGCAACAATGGGCGGCAGAACAAAGGTTTTTTCCTAAGTATTGTTGTTAAAACCAAAATAAAAAGAGGGACCGACTTGTCAGAGCAATGGAAACCGCTAGAAATAGAAAATGCACATTGGAGACAGTGAACCCTCAACTTCGAAAAACATTTCTGTCTCCCTACTAGAGCTTGACATTAACAATTTCTTCATGCAGGAAAAAAAAGAGTTTCTCAAATACAAGTTACTCATTAGGAAAACACTTCTTGCCCCCTGTCTTCTGAGAAAATGCATTTCATTGCATTTATATACATTCTGCAAGCGTTAGGTACGGGTAAAGATTTGATTCCTAGAAACCTATCAGGATAAATTTGCAAATAATGTTTTCCTGGATAGACAGTGAACAATTGCTATTTTTATTATGGTAGATTTAAGAGGCTCTCAGCTGGAGATCCATCATACTTGATGTATTAAGTACATAATAAAATCTCCAGTGGATTTTGTGGTTTAAACTGGGGGGGGGGGGGGGGGGGGGAGGAGGAGGGGAGAAACCCGGTAAAAACCAAACCAACAGATAAGCAGCCATTTTACAACAGGACAATGGGAGTTAAAAAATAGTATTTGGCAGGAGACTGCCCAAATCTCCAGACCATCAGATAGAAGTGTCAGTATTAATAAAATTCTAACCATTTTCTTTCAGTTCTGCAATGGTTACCTGAGCATGTTTGTTTTTTTTAGCAGCTTCCCTGTTACAGAAGGTGAAGCAGGTGATTTGACAGGAACCTGGAGGGGACAACTTGAAAAGCTTCAGTAAACTCTTCATTAGACTCGCCACTTTCCTGAGTAACATCAAGGAGACAGGCAAACACTTAAAACATTAAAGCCTTTAAAGGGCAGGAAAAGCTTAATGACCTTTTTACAAGCCCAGCACGTGTGTTCTGTGGTGTGGCTCTGATGGTGAGATTTTCTTCTTTTTTTTTCCCCAAACAGAAGATAAACAATAAATGATGTGTTTGGGGCTGATTTTAGGTCATCCCTAAAAGCTGGCTCAGAAGCTGCAGCATATCAACATCTCCTGGTAACCGTAGAAGTTACTTGAACAAGCCCCTGAGCAGGCCGGAATTATGAATCAACACTTTGGTTTGTTATGAAAGATTGGGTTTGAAATACAAAATGGAAATGTAATGGAAATTGATACTGGTAAGATCACAGAAAGCTTGTACTGTACTGCCCTGCAATACAATTATATGATGTTACCATGAGGCATTTTTTGCTTAACTTTGATAGTCTGTGACTCCATTTCTAAAGGCTAGGCACCATTAGTTTTGTCTTCTGGGTTGGTTTAGTAATTTTTCAATCCATTTTACTCTTTGCATCCATATGTAAAATGGAACACTGCTGTTGTGTAACTGCTACAAGCTACTCCTATAATTCAACAGGAGAGAAAACAGGAAAAAGATCTAATTCACATTATGCTAACCACTGAACTGATACTAGCCAACCCTTTATGTGACCATACATGAAGACTTACAATATTCAGAAGGGTTGTAGTTCATACCCTGCCACCACCCTCCCATTCACATTTTGTTGCAGTTCAGAGTTTAGACATTCTCAGTGTCTCAACTAGCAGCTATATTCTTGCAGTACAGCTAAAAGGGACCTTGGAGTGGAAACCCAGACACCTCCAGTCCAGTCTCCAGTAACGATCCAGACAGAAAAGTACACAGGCAAATTAACTGTCTATATACTGCTTCATAGTTTAAATGTCTGAAGAAAAAGAGAAATCACATGTCAGCTTTTTAATGCTTTGAGTAATTCAGCAAGATAAAGGTCAGAGAATGCTAAGACGGGGGATCAGTAGGTTCTCAGCACATTGTAAATCATCTCTCACCTCCGTGAGACTTCAAAATATTATCTTGACAAACTTTGTGTCCACAAAAATTCCGTATTACCTGGAAACTTTCCAGCTCTTTCCAAAGTTTGATTATGCCAATCTGTCCTGTGCATTCGCTTGTGATATGAATTTTATAGACTGCAATCATTATTAGGCATACAGCTGTTAAGAGACGGCGACTGACTTGCATGCTCACTGGTTGTCCTTGCTTTAAGTGCAGGGGAAAGAAACTATCACAAAGTATAAGACTGATTGCTTAGAAAATTTGCCAGGATCCAATCAGTTGCTGCTTTTAAATCAAAGTTTTAAATAGCACATGGATGAGGTAGGAATTTTAATTCATTTCAGCTAGAATCTTTTACTGAAGAAAACTTGTATACTCAGAATTACTTGGAAGAACAAGAAAGCAGGCGCTGATCCCATTGTGCCCAATTTTCAGGAGTATTCGTTATGGAGGGAAAGGGATTCACTGGTTTCAATGACACCAGTTCAGGTGGGCTATCGTGTAATCTGGCCTGTGACTTCTGTGATCAGTAAAGGAATAACCCCCTGCTCCTCCCACACACACATCTGTTAACTACATGCGGAATTTGGAATCAGATAGACAGGATACCAGCTCATCTGAATCAACTCAAGCCTGGAACACTGTCAGTGACTGCAAGTATAACTTCCATGAAACAATGGGGAAGAAAAGACAGAGAATTCTATCTCCCTGAACCATAATTCCTCACATGGACGCTCCAGGGAATGGTTGAGAAATACATTACACATGCTGTGTCTTTGTGACGAAATATGAATAGACCTGACACCTGCTCATCTCAATTCAAACAACAGGTATCAAAGCCCCAACTACCTGTTCAGAGAATATCCTATTTCAGCTTTTTTTATAGATAAAGCAACACGTTATGGTTGGTGCTACCATGTACAGGTATTATCTGACTATTTTAGAAACAGGTGTCTAATTTTTTCTATATGTTCTATTAAAATACAAGGAAATAAAAACCTACAATTCCTGCTGGGCTGTGCTGGGCCGAGCCAAGCCGTTGTGATTGTGCGAACAGAAAGAGCCTTAACTACTGTCAAGTAATCCCACTGAATGTGACTTCTCCCAGTTGCAAGCAGTCAGCCTGCCAACCTGATGTCACCTTTGTTTTCACTTTGTTCCTGCTAGTCTGACCAGTATTTACAGAATCATAGGAACACTCTTCAGTCAGTGCACCTTTCTGTAGTTTACTGCAGTGTAGTTACATATTGATACTGCAAACAATCAACTTTAATTCTTTTCAGTGGTTCAGCGAGAACACAAGTTTTTCATCCAGAAATCAGTGAGATTATTCACTTTGGGAGTGCTGGCAATGTAGAAAATTAAACAGGTCAATTAAACAGGATGATAGAGCTATAGGAGCTTTCCTCTAAAAGAAACCCACATCATTATTCAGGCATTATAAATTACACCTTTTAGGTGTGAAATGAAAGTACCCATTTGACATGGCACTCTGTATGACAAGGAATGAATATTTGGCTGAGGGCTGTAAAGCAAACCTCCACCTTGATGGAAAGTGTCATGGAATCTGTAATGACTATACAAAACTGGCAGGCCCTTAGCTTAATAAGGTCTCATCCAAATGACTTGCACACTAAACTGCATGGAATTCAATTTCTCTACCTCTGAAAGATGAAGGGCAAGTTGATCCTGCCAGGGATTCAAATTTATGGCTTTATGGCCTCAAAATGTGAAATGTATACCATTAAATAAGCCTGCTCAGTGGCTAGATAATATCACATGCTTTTCTGAGTTATTGTCAAAAAAAGAAAAGAAGGAGATGGGAGTATAGTCATAAAAAGGAGGTAAACACTGGATAATTAGTACTACATATTGCATACACAGTGAAGTGAAAAGATTAGGAAAACTTTGGTAGAGTATCTTGAAAATAATAAGAAAGGGGAGAAAATCAGCACAGCGGTAGAAGACAACTGAAAAAGATGACTTCTTCCTACACCCAGCTGTCCTGTGTGCCTAGAATTCACTTCTGTAAAAAATGGAGTATGTCTGTAGTAACCAGTGGCCATCAAAAAAACTGGCCCAGGTGTTCTAAGTGACTCCACTAGAGATATTTTGCCAACTCACAGCAGGTCAGGACAAAGCCCACTGTCACCTTTTTTCCTGTGAGAAACATGCTGAAGTTCTTCCATCTCTCACAAGTGAAATTCACCAGGACAGTGGTCATAAAAGGGAGCCAGCAGATCCATCGATTGCATTTTTACTGCTCCACTATAAACCTTGGATTATACTCTATGCAAGTGCAAAGAAACCAGGTAACTTCTCAAAGCTTTCACCCATCATGTAAGCTAAGCAGAAAACAATTACTTTTGTTCCCATAGTGTGGGAGCTTTCTCTTCCAGGCTAATTAAGTGGAGAGCGTTGGCTGGGATTTGGAGCTGCAGTGTAAAATGGGAGGCTGACATGAGTAGGTATGTCTGCAATTTACATGAAGGACCATTTTTCTGCATGTAATCCATTACTGCAAATCCGAACAATAATTTAGAACAGTGCTAATCCTCCACAGCATTGACCCTAAAGATCTTTGCAGCAACACAAATGAGATCAAAGGACAAATGAAAGTCTCTTAATCCCTGTAAGTGTGAGTTCAACCTAATTTTACATTTCTTTCTTTTAATTCTCTCTAAATCTGTTTTTAACTTTGCTTAACATTCATTATCCTTTTTCATGCCCTAATTCTGCAAGGGGAAAAAAAAAAAAAAAGCACATGTCTAGGAGTACATTCAAACATTTCTCCACTGGGCTGGTATTTTTAATATGAAATACTAGTTTATCTTGCCAGATGTTAAGAGTGGGAAGTAGGTGGAGGGGAGAAGTGGATGTAGGATATGCAATGGAGGGTTAAGATTGATGAAGGAGGTGCAGAAAGATCCCTTTGTGATAGCTATGTCACATGGATGAGCAGAAAATCTAAATAATAACTTCTAACAGTAAGATTATCAGGGATGAGAATTTCCTTCTCAGAAGGATTTACCGTCAATTGAAAAATACATACATACCAGAAGAGAACTGTATAGTCCTTTTCCAGCAGTAAGCAGAGTGGTCTTTAAGGGAGATGCATGTGCAAGGGTGTATTAACCAAAATCACCATTTACAATAAAAGGCAACAATCCTGAAGGTCCCTGGCATTATCTGATCACAATTCAACGTTCCTTCCACTTAGCCAACTTCACAACATTGAAGATCTCGTAGCTTCTGTTTCATTAATGAGGTCCCACATACATTTCGTAATGCAGCTATTGCTCAATAGTATTTTGAAGCCATGCCAATATTTTTATGTTACACAGATGTGTGTATTTTGGATACTGAAGGTTTTTTTCATTAAGCATTATTCTTTGCTAATGTGCAGTTAATAACACAATGGAAAAGCTTTTAAACTGCTCTGAGGATTAAACTGCTCATACTTGTTTAACTGCTTGATTTCCTAATGGATATAGTGCAGGATTTAATATTCTGCTCATTTACATTACTTATCAGAAGAAAAGAGCGAGACCTTCAACTGCGTATTCTAAAAACAACAGTAAATCATGTTTAAGTTGATTGATTTCTGCATATGTATTAACCCCATCTAATGAAAGGCACAATGTCTTCATAATACATTCCATCATGTTCAACTAAAGCTGAATATTTAGATTTAGTTTTTTTACTTAGCATGGTGAAACAGCATCCCTATTGCTTGATTGGATGTGACTTATCTCACAGCTGGATTCACTCCTCGTACAAAGCGTGGTGCTAAGTTAAAATTCCATTCCATCCTTAATTAGCAGAGTTACACTGATTTACATCAACCACTGCTCCAGCCCTATAGGTCTGTTATCATAATTGGAAATCTTTGCTCAAACGTAACAGACACAGAAAAACTTGTAAGGATTAGACTATACCCCTTTATTCACTCTGAGAATTACTTTAGCCCCTAACATATTCATTAAAATGGACATCGGCTGAGAACAGTGGCAAGAACTGCATGCACCACACAGGCAACTCTTCAACATGTTCTCTTTTATTTCAGTCCTCCCTTCTCTCTCCCACAGCTATTCCAGTAGCTGCATTATGATGGTGAATTTATGACACAGGTTAAAATCTTAGTATATAACCACAGGTTGAAACATCCCCCGTCACTCCCAATCAGGATGTAAAAGTTAACTGAGCCCAAATCTCTCTCTCTAACTATCAATTTCATGAACAACAGCTCAGAGTCAAACATTCATCCATGTAAGTACCTCCATCAAACTAACAGATATAATGCCTCTGCCTGCAAAGCACCGACTCCTCAACCAAAAGCATTTTGTGTTAAAAAGTCAGACTTAAACAGATATCTGTAAGAGAAACAACTGTCTAAGTCAATTCCCCAGGTATATTGTAATGCTGATTGATTAACTTCCTGCGGGCCTCATTTTTCTGCCACCAGAATGTTTAATAATGCTTTACTCCACAAGAGGCCCCACTGATACCCACTGGAACTATGCAGAGATCATAGCACTACTCAGCATGAGCAGGGACACACTCATAGCTGAACACGAAGAACAATGATCTCAGTTCTTCAAAGATAATCTTCTGTAAGTCCAAGGTCTGTCCAAATTCCTGAGGAAGGATCACAAAAGAAGAACTGATACTCCAAGAGCTGTTCTCTCTTATAGAAATGGCCACATTTAGAACCTTAGTTACCCTCACATGTTTAACTGAGGATGCTGTGAAAAATTAGTGTCATGAGTGCTAAAATAATCAAATCCATAAAGTTAACCACAAAATCTATTGGCTACTTCAGCCCACATATCGAGTTCGGAAAATGGCATTTCTATTATCAGAATGGCAGCTGCAATTCAACGGTACAATCACACCTCAAGCACTCTCATTAGCTGAATGGCCAATACAAATGGTGTTAATCATACTGGTGTTAATCAACCGGCATTTCACAGAAGTCTGTTAGGTAAAAATCAGCAAAGGTCAGAGAAACATCAAGGAGAATTAAATAGGATATGAGCAATCCTCTTCATTAATAAATGTTGGTTTGTTTTGAGGTTTTTTTCTGATGAGGTAATATCCTTTAAGAGAACTGCTCAGGAATTTAAAAAAACAAAATTACCTGAGAAGTATTTGAGTGTGAAAGTCTCAAGCATTGAATCAGTTATTCAGTTGGATTATGCAGAGCTCTGAGATCCAGGTGTGCACTACCCTCCTCCTTGTCCTGGACTCCTTTAAAAGATGAGCCAGGCATGCAGACAGAGAGAAGGCTGTGATGTATTCTGTTATGGTTCCAGTGCCTATGGTGATGCAGAGCACACCCAGAGCATGTTGCCTGGCAGTAAGGGTACAGGATGCATAATGGTGGACCCAAGATTCTTGAATATGCCACAGAGTAAACAGACTGCAGTGACCAAGATTCAATCTGAAGAGATTTTATGAATTAATTGTTCCTCCTTCATTAAGCTGAATTGACAGGTTTGGGAGGTGGTAATGTTGAATACTGAGGTGGTAGATTTGTGTTCCAGTGATCAACATTATCCTGAGTCTCCTCAGCATACAGTATGACAGTGAGGAAGAGCACCCAGCTCTTCAGGATCTCCTGTGAATTTGGGACAGCACCTTGCCATCTTTGCCACTCACCAGCAGTTTCCAGTCTGGTTTAATTGAAACCTGTAGTTCTATACTCTGGCATGTGAAAGTCAAGTTTATGCAAATCAATTACAGTAGGGAAGGGAGGTCTTAAATCATGTTATGAAATAACATCAACAATTCCATTTGGGTCTGAAGTCAATTATGGCACTGTAGCTGTCAAAAGATTCATCTGAAGCACTTGTTGCCTAAATTGAAGGCTGGACATCCAAATTGAAATGTCATTTTTATTAGTGTCTGACACTTAGAGAAATAGCCTCTTCTCTTCTAGTAGGCTATACCCATTAACTCCCATTAGTGCTAATGGAGTTATGCACATACATCACATGCACATATATCACTAAGCACCTTTGTAACACTCATAATACCACATTATATAGAAGCTGTTTTTTTGAAGTATGGTAGGAAAGAGTACAATATGGCATGCTTGACAGCATCTTCTGAAGGCCACATCAACATTTTAAACTGATATATAATCTAAGATACAAAGCTGGATCTTCATGCAAATCTAATATGGAAACAGCCTTCCTCTTGGATTGAATAAGAACTTAGCTAGCCTCTTTCAGGCACTCTTCATGTCCTAGTGTTACTCCTGTTTCAGTGTAATAACATGTAAGACAGAAACTGTCTATTTTTAATTGAGAGGCAACTGAGAACAGTGGCTCATGAATTGCTTTTTCGATTTTCTCTTTCAGAGAGAAAAACTAGAGGGTTTTTTTCTCTGCTATTTGGTTTTCAGAATCACTGCCCTTGCACTTACAATGCTTTATAATAAACTTGAAATTTAGATCATTAAAATAAACAATTACAGAAACTGAAGTACTACAAATAATCATTAACAACAAGCAAAACCTAATCCAAAGAACCTTCTGGCTTTAGCAAGTTTTGCTGCTCCTATCCATGGTGTGTAACATCCTCTGAAAGGACAGTACTAGAGATCAGCCAACAAAGGCATTCTTTGGAATACATATAATAATATATTGGGCTTCAGGATATCATTGCATTCTATTGCATAATACACTCAGACCTGTTAATTAAATTGCATTCATTTCGACAATCTTTTGATGAAGACCAGCAGTAGAAAACTGTTTGGGACGGGGCGATACTGCTTTCCTGTTTGTGTGCCTGCTTACTATCATTCTAAAAATACGTATGAGAGTGCGAACGTTTGCTTCATGCCCAGTTCAAATGTCTTCTTTTGTATAGCTCTTAAACTAACTGAGCTTGTTTCTGGGTGATCTGAATTGATTCCTTTCTTTATAGCTGAGCTATCTGAAGGAGCAACTATCTGTGCTGTCATTCAGCACAGGCTATTCTGCCTTTGGTTCTGTACAAGCAGGATGTCACATCTCAGAAGACCAAGTCCACAGAGAGGGATTAGAACAAAACACACAATGCTTGCATTTATTAAGAACTCTACCTTTTATTATAATCCCATGATGCTTTACATTATTGATTTGGCATTCCTGGCACTAATCTATCAATAAATAGATTTTTCAGCTGAAGAAATGGGTGACTAACTGTCTGACATCTTCAAATATCTCTTGCACTGGCTTAATTCTTGCACTTAGACACCATGTTTTATTAATGTTGAGATCCAATCTACCATAAAGACACTGTGTAAAAAAAAACGAAAACATTTACCATGGTTGCTCAGTGGTACTTCTCAGATATCAGCTAAAGCAACCTAGTAAACTGTGCAGAGTTCAAGCAGTAAGCAGCTATACGTATATTGTAGCACACACCTTAGTCATCTCATTTCCTCTTGTTCAGAGAACAGATGACAATGAAAACTGATTTCAAGTAGTTATGTATAATCCCCGCTAAGTGGCTGTCAGAATTTACTGCAGTTGTTATGTACTGTAGATACACCAAAAGGTAATTTCCAAAAGACTTTTATAATGCCATTTTAGAATGCTTTCACCTCTGGAGTAGTTTTAAATGAAGAACACTCCAGCATAGTTAAATAGGCTGCTGTAAAGTAAGAACAGAAGAGAGTCACTCACTGAGGTTTTGCCATTTTCAGGACAGAAGTGGGAGGTAGAAAGGATTGTTTATGTATGAAAAAACAACCTGCCTTTAAGACAGGGGTCACTGGGTGAGATCCGCTTATCCCCGTTTCCAGCTGGTTTGAAAACTAATCTCATGTGCTTGGATTGCAAGTTTATATTGTAGCATTTTCTGGTAATATATAATGCAGTATTGCTGTCCCCAAACCTGCAGGACGTAAGGCAGATAAGAGAAAAACTTTAAAGCTAAACAACAGGAAATTAACAACAATCTTTCTCATTCTTAGCACAAGCTTGATATGCCATACAGACTCCTTTAAGGTACATACACTTCCCTGAAAATGGGAATTACATTAGCATGCCTGTGATACCTGCCTTCCTGGAGAGTACACGTGTATGTCACTGTCCTCTAGAGGCTGGAAAATAACCATCCAGCGGTATGTGCCCTAACACCACTGCCTGTAGACATTCAGATGAAACTCAAGTGCCTTCTCTCTCCAGAGAAATGTGAACTCCACTTTTACAGGACACTCTGAAGTGCACAATGGACAGGACAGGTCAATGGATGGGCAGGGACAGTGCCACAAAACGTTCCAGTTTTATGAGCAGCACTGCAAGAGTTTCATTCCTAATGCTCCTACCTGTTACACATTCTATGTTTAATTGACCTGCCTTTCACCCAGGCTTATACAACATGTGATGACATTGTTAAAACACACTGACTGAGAAAAAATCAGCAGCTTACCATCCAAACATGTTAGTAAATAATTTTAGAGTCAAAGAAGCTTTTATATTCATGAAATGGCTTTGTATTACAAACCTAATCTGGATAACCTGCCTAATCCCTTGTCATCTTAATTCATGAATTTATATTAGGAATTCTCAAATGTCTGGTACACTTGCCTGAAATCTTTAATTCTTTTCTGTGTATCAAAATCACACAATTGAATTTTCTAAGAAATGAAAATACAGTTTATCCAGTATTCAGTATTCCTTAAAGAAATGGAACTTCAAAGTGAGCATCTCTTTAAAATATTTTATGTATTTTCCTATAGAAGATCGTTGTAAATATTAAACATATCATGTTAGTCTACAATTTAACTAAAGTGATTTATATTACTGCAATTCACATGTATATCTTTTTCAAGGGAAATTAAAAACATAGACAATCCTCACAACATGCTCATGAATGTTATTTAAGTCTCATAAAAGACAGGTTAGAACGCTGTTGTCTTTCAGTAGAAGTATCTTGGGGACAGCAAACAAATCTGAGAATCAGCAGAATTACAGTAAATCCCACTATCTACACCCTGAATTGTCTACAGCTCCTAATCCCCCCACCATTCCAGTCATGTACCTCTAGTACAATAATACAGGTGGGTTTGTTGTTTCAGTATTCAGAATGCAGCTGTGAGATTCAACCCACCTTCAACTATGGCTATGGTGAGTTCAAACCCATCTACAGTTGATTTTTCTTCCCCATGCAATGAAAAGGTTTTCAAAGGAACAATACTGATCATATTCAATTCCCTTAAAATGATGTACTTCGGCATACCCAAAAGATTCTTCCTTTCCTTTGAAGGTTAATCATTCTAAGGTTACACTATTTCATTGTGTTTCCTGTGTTGTTTTGCCGTAAGGCAATGTTGTCATGCACCACTAAGGCTATCACAGCTTGCAAATGCAATTTTTTTCCCCCTGTTCTTGCTATACTGTCGATACAGATGATACTTCAATAGTTTTCTTAGCCAGCACCAACAGAGAGCTGGCTCATTTAAACTATCTTTGAATTGTATCCAATTTGGCTGCAAGCCTGGATTTTTCATAGCATAACATGGGGCAGCTAAAGACAAATTTGTGCCACAGAGTTCTACTTCCTTCCTGTTTTACCTTGCATCTGTCCGCCAACATGTCACTTGGATTAATACTAAATGCATCACATGCTGGTTGCACCTTCATACTTTCTGGGATCCTGCTGCATTTCCAGGTGTAAGATACCTAATGCTGTACTGCATTGACGGCAATGACATCCACAAGGTTTATTCTAGACTTGGCGATGAGAAGACTGAGGTAACCAGCCTATTTAATACAATGTAAGACCTCATAAAGACTACTTTTTAGAGTGTAAGACTTAAGAATAACCAATAAACTCTTGTGACACAGAGCAGAAATGCAAGAGCTAATGCAGCACAGATCAAAATGAAAGGAAATGCTTAGACTGCTCAGTAGTAGTTCAAGGGCATTTGATTCCTCCTTATCAAGCAGAGTTGCTACCCTGCTTCTAATCCAGCCAAACACTGGCAGCAGATCCAATAAGATACCACAAGATTTTTCAATCCTCCTTTTATCATTTCTAATGGCAAATGAGTATGAACACTTGCCATATCACACTTTCTTCTGTCTGAAGATGAAAGGAGTGATCAAAACTGGAGGTGAGGGTGCTTGCTGGGCTCTCATTATATCATCAGTCAACGAATCTCCAAAATAACCAACACAGAACTCCCAAAAGTTATTTGCAAATACTATACTTTGTTGTATGTGGTTATACAATCACTTTGTGGCTCCATGTCAGATAAGCAGTGAAAGGCAATTTCGATGCTTTGCTGATAATCAGCTTCCAAAACCTCTTTGATTCATTTTCCAGCAGATGAAGATCTGGCCCACAATCTTCCCAGCACTTCTGAGAAGAGCCAGACTATACTTTAAATCACCCTGATAGTCCCACTGTTTTACCATTCTTTAGTTGCCCAAATGTCCTTTCTGTATTCGTTTGCTTCCTTAGATACATGAAAATCATTATCCTTATATCCCTATATCAAAACCAAGGCAGTAGTGCTTGACAAAATCCAGGTGTAATTTTCACATCAAATAGGTGTTTGACATACCAAGTTTTACAGTCCATGCTTTGTGCAATGTATTGCATTTACCAGATATAAATTCTTTATTCTATCAATGGCAAAACCAAAGCAATTGCCCTGCCACAGGATTTGTTTTATTTCATTCTTTCTCTGCTCTGCAGCATCTCAAACTTCCCCAGTACTCCCCAAGCTCCTGTGCTTCATCCTGACTTTTCTTCATAATCACTGAGTCATATTCACAGTGACTCTGCACTCTGGACAGCCAAATGAATTACAGACACACAGACTCACTCTCTTCGCTATTGAATTCCTTCCTATAGCTCTTCTAGGTTTTCCAAAAGGTCCTTCCTTCCCAGCTGGAGATATACATGCAAGTCTGCCTGCTGACTTGCTGTCCTGCTTATTATCTTTGGTTGGGCACATGCAAAAATACCAAGAAGACAAAATATTTGGTCTTGGGTTCAAAGCAGTTCTGGAAGAGGGCCTGCAACACCAAAATCTGCAATGTCATCTCATGATCTCTTCTGATACTGTCACAGATGTCAACTCTGAATGTCTTCTCAGGGCAAGGAAACTGAATTTGAATGAGACAAGCATCAATTTCCCATTTCTCAAACTGGGTTAGCAGATCTATCCACAAAACTAACCATTCCTTTGGGATCAGGAAACAGGTACAGCACTGAGAAATCATCAAGAATAGTTGAAGCTTCCGTTAAATTAAATGGTACTTTGGTATTCAGGTCTGCATCTTCTGGTGGGATTTGTGACCACTTAAAAAAATCATCTGGCAACAATCACTTCATTTACAAGTTATTTTAACATCATCTCAAGCTTCCTTCACATCCATAAAATACTTTGCATATTGTTTTCCCTCTGTATCAGGAGACAACTTTGCAAATTGGTGCAATATATGAAATCTGAACAGTAGGGAATATGTAGCTCTGATGCTAAATGTTATGACTTTAATTGAACTTTCTCAGAGGCAGATTATTCCACTTTTCAAAATTGGTTCCCCAAGACACTTTTGGTCTAAAAATATTTCAGATATTATACTCATTTTGCTTGTCAGACTTTTAAATTCATCATTTAGTTCCACAGCAAAAACATCCTAATGGATACAACCTCTTTCACTTCAATAATCTGTCTTCCGCGTACTTTTGATACATTCTCTTGAAGTGCATGAGTGAACTTCCTGCACCTTGCTACTCTTGGGCATCATAGGAATATCAGTTACCAGCTCTCACTCTCTTTCACTCACTCTAGTCTCTTTTAACATGACAGCATAGTCTGCAAATTTCACTGCTAGCCACCACAGAGGAGACCTGCTTTTCTTTTGGTGAAAGAGCCATTAATGCATTTTCAGTATGGATAAGCTTGTATTCATGGAGTCAAAGATTCCATGCACCAAATAATACCCTCTAGTATTGTTATTAGAGCAAGGTAGATTGTTTTGAATCACAGAGACTTCACTAACTCTGCACATTTCATTTGACCAACCACACCTTTAACTTTCTCAGATACAGGATGAAATTTCTAGCCAAAACAGACACAGTCATGACACCAGCATGAAGAAACACTCAGTTAAGGACATAAGTTTAGTACAGGGGAGATGAAGGTTTTAGCTTTATTTATGTGATATTAATCAGAGAGATTCTCATCCCACCCCCACATCTGTTCAGTAACTACACTGCTGCTCTGGGATTCATCTCTCATGTTACAAAAATAGCCCAAAGAAAAAAACCCAAACCAGCTCATGCTATCCACTTTAAATTGTGATGACAACTTTAGGTTCTTGTGGCAAAGGCAAATATCTTGAAAATGGTGAGTGGCTTATAATACCCTCTTATTCTATGTATAGATAATGAGATTTCCTTTTGTGTGAAAGAAGAGGCACAACAACTGATACAGCCAGTTCATCCTGGTATTTGAAAACCATCTCTAATGCTATCAGAACAGTGCTCAGCCCCTTGGCAAACAAACATATGTTATGGAAGGTAGTGACATTTAAGGAAAGGGAATTATTTTTTATTTTTACCATAATTTCTATTTCTGTGCCTTAGCAGTAAAAATGTCAAAGATTTACAGACTGAAACAAGTCAAACACATCTACAAGATCTTTTCTGGAGAGAAAGGAGATTGCTTAGAGAATATGGGAAAGTTCTGAAAGGCTTCTCTATGGTAAGGATGCCAAGGGAATCTTTCGATGGCCTTGTAATATGATGATATCAATGTGAAGAAGGGACATTTTTTAATACCCCAGTGTCTGAAGTCCCTAATCCAGGAATGAAGCAAACAGCTTCCCGGGACAGACTTTCATGCCTCCAGTGAGACCTAAGAACCCTCAGTATCTCCCAAGGAAGCCCCACAGTCATGCAGAACCAGGCATTACTGGTATGATCTGTCTTGATACCTCTGCTGACTGAGGTATCAAGACAGAATTGCAGTGTTGATCACTCATAGTGTTTTCTTTCCCAATCCATACTTTATCCCCAGACTCCTTCCCCTTCTACTTTACTCTTCCTCTCCTTTCTCCACTACTTCATCCTTAAAGGACTGGAACAGTGACAGACACAATTGTTTCCTGAATTTCTCTTGATGAAGGTTGTGATGGATGCAGCTCCGCAGAATCAGCTATTAGTAAGTGCCTCTAAAAACCTGCCATTTGCCATTGTCACCCTGTTTTCCAAGACCAGCTCAAGTGTCAGTTCTTCCTCCACCCCATGCAGGCAATCACTGCTAGACCACAGGAACTGGCATTCTGCCATTCAAGAACTGTTTGATTTTGGCTTGGCAGCAGACTTTGGCTCTTAGAGAATCCTGCTCAGCAGCTGAGGCAAATGTTCCATGTTCCTTCTAAGACCCATTGGTTCATGATGAACAGTGTGAAACTCAGCTAAGGCAACAGCCAGCAGTGAAAACATCAAATCACAGATGAACTATTGTTCCATTATCCATATATTTCAACAGGAAATATCTCCCCCTTCTTTTCTTTTTAGTGTAACTGTGCTAGTTAAAATAAATTGATTAGCTTTAGCAAATTTTAAGAGAAACATGCATGAGAACATTTTTTACCTCCAAAGCTCAAATATACTAACACTAATCTGGCACTAAAGTATTTTACATAAATTCAAGCCATGAGGATATCAGACCTGTAACAATAGAGATGCTGTAGTGTAGATGTGTGTAAAATAATCACTTAATTACAAAGCAGTAGTTCTGGCAGTATTTTGCTACACTATAAAATGATGCAGCATGTAAACAAGAAAAGCAGTTCAATATATAGATTACTTATTTTGTGCTGCCTTCCTTTGCAGCAAACCATGCTAACTTCTTGCTCAAGTAGCATGGCACAAATTCAAAATGCAAGACACTTGCCTTTCCCAGAGTACAAAGTGGGCTGTTTAAATCTGACAAGGTTTTTGCCTTCCTTTTCTCCTGCCACCCTCCAGCCTCCGCCCAAGACCATAAAACATAGTTCAAATTTTTTTCAAAGCAGCCTTGTCAATTTCTTTTTTCTTGAGTGTGAATTTATGAAGGGAGTGAGATCTGCCACAGACCAGAAGCTAAACTAACATGTTCCTTATGCACATGCTTTATCAGCATCACCTCTGGGAGATTTCCTGCTTCTAAGCTATCATGCAAATAGCCTTTATTTCACAGCAGTAGAAATCTCCTTTGCCAACACTGGCATTTTGTGTTTGGGTTTATTACAGATCCTGAAAATAATAATGTTTCCCTTCTTTAAAGATACCTGCCCATTACATAACTTTTACCCTTGACTCTCATAGCCCCAAGGGGATTACTAACATTTCAGGTGGGAAAACTGAGTCCCAATGGCATTACCACAGTGACCCATCAGCCCAGGCGTGAAGAGAAACCCTATTTTCTTAATGGTGGTCTTGTGGTTCAGCAAACAACCATGCTGTATCGAGTTTAGCTTCTTCAATACAAACAGCAGCTCCTAAACAGCAGCTATCTGTTAAATAGTGTTAATTTGTCCTGTTGTTATTAATTGATCACGCTTCCTCTGCTTAATCCCCGTGTTCTTATATACATCAAATACTTAGCCCACAAAAAAGCTTTCTGATCACACAGTGCAGTGGAAAGCAGGGGAAGGTAATCAGAAAATGGCCTCTATACTTGAGACTATGACCACAGTAAATAAATCTCTCTGCCTCATTGGTGTTTACCCTTTCAAATTCCAGACTATTTCCGCAGGGAACGAATGCTAACAGGCCATGGCCAACACCTACTTACAGCTCTTCCTTCATTTTCCAATATATACCATAAAAATAGTGGTCTCTTTACCACTCCTGCTGTAATTTTCTTTCGTTCCATTTGCTGTTTTGTAACTTCAACCTACTGTAAATCACATTAAAAGGACTTGCTTTCTAATAGTTTTTTTATTGACTAATATATTTTATTTGGCACCTGTTACCTTGGTGGAGATTTCTTCTTCCAGTAATTTACTGTATGTGACATAGTCCTCTAAGCACTAGCCAAAAGGAACAAACACAGTTAAACAGCAGATTTACTCCACACTCCTTGGGCTGGGGGTTAAAAAAAGAATGTTCCTGTTATGAAAATCTATCAGTGTCCTCTGTTTGCAGTGAGGACTTGTCACTCTGCTTACCACGGAAGCAGCTGACATGATGTATTACATGATGTGTTACACAAGTCACTTAGCCATGTTGTGCCCATTTATCTACTTATAATATGAAATAACTCTTACCTAATACAGGAGTGTTTAGTAAGACTTAATTAGCTGCTAGTATGTTTATTACAGAGATTTCAAGGATCCAAACGGCATAATATTGCTCTACAGATGAGAAATGATTAAAACATCTTATAAAGTATCAATTTGCAAGTAAAAAGGGTTCCAGCTATGAAACCACATTTGATATTACACTCCGGAGGTTATGCTATGATGCTTGTTAAGAATACTTCTTTAATTTTAGTACCAGGTTTCTTTATTGCCACAGCTTACCAGTAATAAGGATTTAAGCACTCAACCCTATGAGATTTCGTTAGCTTTCACATGT
Source organism: Lathamus discolor (assembly GCF_037157495.1). Taxonomy (NCBI): domain Eukaryota; kingdom Metazoa; phylum Chordata; class Aves; order Psittaciformes; family Psittacidae; genus Lathamus; species Lathamus discolor. Next base: position 10,608,056 of record NC_088895.1, on the reverse strand, counting down.
TCTGCCTCACGAGCAGCATTTGCTCACTATGTGAGGGCAGGGAAGTGTCAGCTGTGTTAACATCTTTGCTGTTTCGAATGCTGGCGCCTTCTGTATGTTAGCCTATCACGAATATGTGTAAGACAGATGTACCAAACTGTCCCGCTCCTCCAGATACATGTAATAAAATTTTAGGAAACTATTCTGGTATGCTCTGAAACACTTTAAGACTTCCAAATAGCCCTATAAGCAGCTGGCTCTTGGTGCTGCGAAGTGAGGGTTCTGAGAAGAAAGAAAAAAGTACCACAATCTAAGCAAAAAAGTCAACCAATAAAGGAAAATCTATGACTAGAGGAGGGGGAAGTTTCCTGCCTTTGATGTTGGCTGCTATACCCTATTATACATCTCAGCACACTGTCGGCAATGCAAATGGCAGCCTGCCTGTATGGCACGTGGAGCTGCAGGTGGTACACGTACAACTGGACATATCTGGCAGCACATTCAACGTGTCCTTGCCAGCTGACCAGATTTTTGGAGTCAATCTCAGAGTATTTCAGAAAAAGATATGATCACTGATGTCCCTTCTCTCTTTGCCTTCTCCACCTTAAGACTTCACCATGGGAGTGTGGCGTGATGGAAATTATATTCTTCACACCCATCACAGTTGCCAGGGAGCCTTGTGGTCCTAGGATGGGCAGGATAAATCAGGAAGCAGTTACTGTACAATGAGCACAGAATAGCTGATGAACACTGCTTTGTTTTCTGCAGCTTTTTAAAGGTCACATGCCTTGTATTATGAAAATATGATGGTAAAAAAAAAATGCTCTGACACTCCTTTGACCTGGAACCCATCATGGACAGCACGCCTTTTACACAGAAAAACATGCCAAGTCAGGCAAAGGATAGTCATATAAGCTATGTGATCCAGAAGTCACGTTATACCTATAAGTACTGACATTGTGTCTTATTCATGAGGGAAAAGTGCCAGTGTGACACGAGTTTGGTTTTTAAACACATTTAGTTAAGACAGTCAAGAAGGTCAGGTCCTTCAGCTTAGCTCATATCAATTTAGAATTGCTCTAAAACAAACCAGGTTAAAATCACTGCAGTTTCAGGGGCTAGACAGAGCCTAATAATTTTATCTCCTTTCTGTCAAAGCGTGAGCACAAATAGCAGTGAGACATTCAAAGTTGCAGGGGGCAGTGAGCAAATGTTCTTCTATAAGGGAGGGGAAGAAGACAAAAACAACAAATCCATTTTGAGATCTTCTCTGTTAACACTTTTAATTTTTACCAATTTTTTTTCCATAATAGCACAAGTAGACAAAAATTGATGACCTCCTCGGTAAATGAATTCCATAAACTGACCATAAAGTCAATGAATTCACACTTCTTTTTGCTTGTTATACATTAACAGCTTTTTGTATCAACAATCCATTCTATTGCAAGAGGAGCAAGCTCATAAAAAGGGCAGAAATGAAACTATTTCAAATTAACTATGTAAAAGAACATTTAATATGTCTTATTTGAATGTTTACACCTCTCTGTCACAAAGCAAGTATCAAAGAACAGCCTTCATTTTCTTCATGAACAATGAGAACTACATCCATTCAAAATAAAGGAAAAAAGTTATGAACTAACAAATATGCATATATATGTTTGTGTGTGTGTATAAGGAGAACAATCCTAAGTAGTCACTACCAATGTGGAGGATATACAACATTAAACTATTACAATTTCTATGTCCAGAATCACAAATCCTGACCAGGAGCTTGATTTTCAAAATCAGCATATTCTGTATGTTGCAAATAGTGGTGAAGTACAAAGACTTCACAATTATATCACAGACAACTTTTTGACAGTTCCTGTCTCTAATTCCTATTCTGAATCCTGGAAAGAAAACCCAAGAATTTTCTCACGTTGATCACAGTACAGACAGTCCATATTGTCATTGAAAAATGACAGCCACCATCCCCAAAAGGTGTAATAACTTCCCTGAAAATGTGTAGGAAAATTCCTTTCCCTAATTCTGCTGCAGCTGACAGTGCTATACTTTACCATCTCTAAAAGGAAACTGCTTAAAATCAAATAAATTATTAGTGACATTTTTCATGCCTTTGTATTGTGTAGGTTTCAGTGGCACATTGACTGATGGACAATAACAATCTGCTTAGCAAACAGAATAAGTACCACCACAAAACATCTTTATGCAGGAGAAATTAATGCCAATATTTATGTTTTGGTATTTCAGTGGCAGGAGAAGCATCACTCCATGGTTTTGCAAAGCTTGTAAATTCTGGGTAGTAATGAGCAGTGTTTGGAAATACAGAAGATTACTGAGTTGTTTCTCCAGAGCTACCTACTGAACTTGTGAATCTCTACAATCAGATCAGATCTCTTATGAGGAACATTATTATGAATACAGTGGAAATGGAAAACTTTCTGGCAAAGACAAAACCACTGGCTCCTCCAGCTTACTCTGAGATTTTTATGAGTTGTCCTGATCATGATCTTGAAGTCAAGAATGGTAAGTAGAAATGAAGGCAGAAAAGTGAGCTCACCAAAAGAGAGATTTTTATTACATCCATGCAGGAATTTTATTAAAGTGAAAGAAACCTGAGGGAACAAGAGCTTTGAGCTATGATGTTCTTTTCTGTATAGCTGATGAAAAGAGACTATGAAAGGTCAAACATTCTAATTCTCCTCCCTGAAGTTAGTCATTCTTCCTGTTGTCAATGTTACTCTGTAGTCTACTTAGCAAAGGCAAGAAAGAACATAAGGCTATAGCAAGAAAGAACAAATTAAAAGGAGTGAATGCATTCATCCATTTCCATTTTTTATTTCCCCCAAATGATGACAGTCTGAAAGCCAAAACTCATGCCCAGGTCAGACTTGTCTTTACAGAGTAAAGGCTACGGAAATTCCAAATTTGGGAGGGAGTTCAGTTTCATGGTTCCTACATCCAGAACTTCACTGGGGAGTGGGTGACTGCTCTAAATTATTCATTCCTCTTGCAAAGCCACTGCATATATGTTACCCCAGCTGACATCCCTGTCTTTGTACCTACCTACTTCATTCAACACTCAATAAGATTTAGAAAAAGGTACAGGGTACAGGACTAAGAAATAAGGCGTGGAATCCCCACTCAGTGAGAGACCATCTGCAGTAATCACCTTCATCACTTTAGCAAGCTAAGAATGTGACCCAAAGCATCTATCCTACATACACAGGAATGAAAAGGCATTTTAGGTGTAATTTCTAGGGGGTTGTGATGACCTAAACCAGCTAGGTAAAAAGGGTTAAAAATAAAGATGTAGTTAGAGAAGGGAGAAATGCCTTTTAATATTTTTAATGAGCTGTATATCTTCTGAACATAAAACTGGTTTCAGAGCTTGATATTTCAACACAGGCAAGCTACTGAATTTCCTATTTGTGGAACAAGAAATTGCAGCAAGGCTGTTTTCTAGAGAAGAAAACACAATCTTGCTGTCTTTCCATATTCATGATAATATTTGTTATAATAATTTAATTTTGTTCCAGTAACAGGAATGTTGGTTTTTCCATTTCTCCAATGCATTTCCACTTTCATACTTCCCCATCTAACATTAAATACATCGAAAATGGTACCAAAATATTCAACAACATTGAAAAAGCAGAGGAAAAATAAAATTATAGTCACAGATTTCATTTCATTCCTTTTTCTAACTTAATCAATATTTCATTTTCTAATTCTTATCTAGAGAACTAGCAATATACCCCAATGAACTTCCACTCCCATCGATGCATATCTGACAAGTTGAACTTGAAAATTTGGTTTAGCAAACTGACAATCTTGAAAATGAAACAATGATTATTACAGGTGAAATCATCCCCACAAGAACAAAAGGAAGAGAAATGATTAGATTTTGTCACATGATCCTACCATTACAATGTTTCCAGACTGAAAGATTTAACAAACAACTTCAGGTCAGCTTGCCATTGAAAAAGAGGGAGTTTGTAACTCAGGGTTACTGACTCCAGATAGAGGTGTGTCAAAACCACCCTCACAATCATGATTAGGTTTTGGGTTTTTTATTTCTCCCTCTTCTGCTCCAGAACTCACATTCTTATCTCTGCTGCTATATAGCAAAGACCATAGTGACACTTGCTGGTGCAGCAAGGAGTCTGAAAAAAAATGCAAAAGGAAGCAGAGCCAACTGCAGTTGTTTATTCAGATCTCCCCTTGGGGATAAATGCTCTGTGGATTCTGTTTCCTGCTTGACAGATCAAGAGATGTACAACATGAAGAGGTAATTATTCTTCTCCTGATCTATCAGTGTAAGCATTGAAATAGCAACCTTGGCTATCACAGGAGCACTGTGTCACTTCGCTAAACTTGAGTCAATTTTCTCTTTTTGTCCCCTTTCCTAAAGATACCTGAAGTACTCCAGGATCTCTCTTCCTTTGCCTTCAACCTCTCTTACCTTTCTCTTTAAATGCCCCTGTACTCCCTAAATACCCCTGACTTCTAACAACCTCTCCTTTCAGTGAAAAACAATTGGAAAATTTCTCTTCTCCTGTGGCTGGCATTTATGGGGCACCTCAACACTGCTCATGGATTTGCCCAGCTTTCAGAGGGCAGGACACTGTATGGAGTCTACAACGAAAACCAGAACCTCAGGATGTGTTTCCAGCCATGGGAGCTTGGGAAAATGCCTTACACTCCTTGAGTGAGCACATTCTTCACTGCAAAGGCATTGGGAGATGTAGATCAGATTTTACTTGAAGGAGGGGGCAAGTGGTTATACAGCCATATTAAAAGCCTGCACTGGCTAAAGATACTACATGGGTTTAAAACCCCTTACAACTCTTTCACTCCAATCCATATTTAAAATAGGGATTATGTAAAACCCTTCTCAAAGGGCAGGTGTGTATGCGCATTTAGCTGAGAAGAGTTATGGGACCCTTGGGTCTCTGATGTGATACTTGGAAAACAAAAGGTGATTTCTCTTACAGGTTGCTATAACAGCAACAACAACAACAACAAACCCCAGATGAACAGGAAAGGAACATTTTTGCCATTTGTTGATTATGATGACAGACAATTCTTCACAGGTAATTGTATATCTTAGATGGTTATTTCATTCCATTTTTGTCCTGATTGAGGCAACATATTTGTCTTCATCTGTGTCTGAATTCATTCTTACAGCAGAGGCAGCTCGAAGCACCTGACCTACCAAGTTGTTAGTATTTAGGTCTAAAAGGCTAAAAAATGGGAGCAAGTACAGCAAGTACTTGATAGGTAACTTTGAGTTTACACCTTGCTCTCATCATAGAACACCACAAGAGAAAATCAAGGTTTAGTCCTCAGATACTGAACATCTTTAAAAGGAGAAAATCTTTTACTGCCTTTTCCACATATTTTCTTATGACCATTTCATATTTTTTTACCTTTTCTAAGGAGCCAAGAGTATCATTCCCAACCAAACAGTTTGTCATAGGTGACAGAGAGGGGAAATAAAGGGCTGCACCTCTTCCTCTATGATACATTGCAGCAGTATGTATAGCATGTTATGGGATTCACCTAAATGAGCTTTTCTCTTTGGTTATTGCCCTTTCTGTCATTTCTCTCCTGTTGTCCTTAAATCACATCTTCTCACTGTCTCCATTTCACCATTTACCTTGTCCATTTAGACTGAAAGTATCTCAGAACAGGGCCTTTCTTTTAAACATACTGTCATGTACAACAGTATTTGGGAATTCTGGAAAAGGTTTCATAAAGGTATTTCAAACCCTCAGCTCCTGCTAGCTATAACCTCTACCTACATGTCTTTACAACTCAGTAAAGTGTGAATTACTGTGTGAATAACTTGGGTTGTTTTTTTACTTCCTTACCTAAACAGAGATACCGCAAAAATTGCTTGCCCTCCATATAAAAAAAATGTCCTGGTGAAGCATTGACCAGTTTTAAAATACTTAGATGCATCTGGAAAAATAAAAAAGAAAAAGGTTGCTTAAAAATGTGGAGAAATATGTAAATCTGGTTTGTATAAAACCTTTCAAAATGAAAATTATTTGACTTGATGAATCTTTTAGCTAAGGCAGTTTGACAAACTCAGCATGAATTCATAAATCATGACAATCAAATGTAATGCAAATTTACACTGAAAAAGTTCTGTTCTAAGATTACTGACCAGTTCTAGCTGTAACACTAATATTATGGATCAAGCCTAGTTTTGGAATGGGTAAACACCTAACCTTACCATAGCACAAACTGGTATGTACTGACCACAGGGTGGAACAATCTGGTAACTTTGCTTTGTCTTCCTACAATTAACCCTCTCTGTTCAATAGCCACCCCTGGAGTAATTTAAAATCTGCTGCTCATCTCTATCAGCTCATCCCTCTCCTTTCAAGCTTCTATGCACATTAAATCAGGTCCTTTTGAATAGGGGATGGTTTCTTTGGAAGCAAAACGTGCAGTTAAAAAGCTTACTGAAGTCAGCATGTGTATGACAAAGAATAGCAAATTCCAGTCATGCTGAATGATTTGCACTGCCTGAGAAGGCTGTCAGGTATGATCTCTCTGCCAGCTCTGTGGTCACTCAACCCAGTTTGTTGTGCTCCAGAGGAGTCCACTACACTAAACAACTTCCAGCTAGAACAAATGGAAGAGTGAAATGGACCCAGGCCATTGCAGCTGCAGCACAAATGTTCCCAAACAAAGCCAAGACCAGTGAGCAGTGTTCTCACTTGTACCAGCAAAAGATTTTCAAGTACAACAAGACACCATATTGAAAGATTAGATAACGTGAAGAAATTAGTAAATTGGAAGTAGACTACAACAGGAAGTGTTGAAGAAAATGGAGAATCCTTTGTGGTATTCATTCCAAGATATTCACAGTTCAAAAAGTGTGATGGCTAAAACTTCTGCCAGTGAATGAGAAAATTATTATAGGGAATAACAAGGGTCAAAAATGTCATTATAAGGCTACTAGAACTAGGAGAGAGAAAAACAATTCCTCCTGAGCAGTAGAAAGCTCTGAGATTATCCAGTTTTTAAGCCACCTGGCCTGCAAGTGAATAGACTATTAAAAAATCCCAATTTTGTGACATTATTGAAATATCTCAGTAGGGAAAAATCCTATTTGCCCTAGAGTAGGAGCAAGTGTTAGTCCTAAAGTCCTCTAAAAGAGAAACATAGGGTGGGAGACTTAAATAGCAGCATGCAGTGAAAGAGTGAGAGAAAATGATCTTCACAAAACTAAATAAATACATAAATAAATCAGGCTGTAGATACTGTAATTTTTCTTCTAAAAAGCATAAAAAAAAGGAAGCCTGAGCTGCCTCAGGGGTTTTAGGTGATACTTCAGAAGTGCAACTGGATTCCCAGTCGCATTTTTCAAGTTGCTGTCAATTTATTCAAATATCAAAAGTCATCAGCATAACAACCCTCCATTTAACAACTCCAGTGTTTCCATCTCATTCCTTTGAACAGAATCCGAAGTATGATCCCCATGTGCTGTGACTCAGGACAGCTGATCTTGACTATTTTTGAAACACTCAAGCCTGGTTAGACACAAGAGAATGAGTGTGTGAAATCTGAATGCACAGATGCCCTTGCATGCAGCACTTACACCAGACAACCATACACTGGAAACTGTTGCTGCTGCAACTCTTAAGCATCAGTTGTGTGCTAGACACTGCATGGCCATTTAAACCCAGCATTTTCCAGAAGACTGATCAAAACTCACATGCAAACACAGTCCAAGTAAAACTGAGATTTACAAAAGCATGATCACATTGACTCTCACCTGGTCACTTACTCTGTCATAAGAAGGCAATAAAACCTGCTGACTGTGCTTGGAGTATGCCTACCTTCCTAGTAAAGAGTTGGCCTCGGTTCCTTGGATGTTTTTCCTGACAAATGAGGAGCAGCTGATCACTAAAAGTATTGTTCTTTCTGCAGAACAACTTTGGGGGTATTTTTCATAGTGTAACCATCGAGAAAAGAACACTCAAAATCTGTCAAAATAAAACTTCCTTGGAATCAAGCCACAAAAGATAAAATGAAGTTGCCACTGAAAATCAATTAATAGAAAGCAGAAACTGGTAGGAGGAATAAATACTTTTTAGACCTAAAAATACCAGAGCCATAACATGCTGAAAAGCTATTTTTATCCTATTTTTTAACAAGCAAACCTCACTATGCTTAATAATAGCAAATTAGATCTCCAGGGCACAGTATTGAGAAAAACTGTTTAGAGCATGCCCTTCCAGATCTGACAAACTCACCTTAACAGAGGTTCAAGTTGTTATTAAGCTTTTGCTGCCTTTTTAAAGAAATGGCTATAAATATTTTTCCAGTAAGTGCATTCATTAGTCGTTACGGTAAGTGAGGTTTCTATGTAACCAAAATTATCACAGCATAGGGAATTTCAGTGTCTGAGTCTCCATGAGAGCCAGTTTTCCTGAATGTAAGTGTGAAACAAGCCAAGAGAAAAAGAGTTTTCTCATGTAAGGAGAAAAAATGCATTTTGAAATTAATTCAGAGATTGATTAAAAATCTTTCATCTCTCTTTTGTAATAAATAGCTCCTTATGGCCAAGGAGATGGTGAGAATTAAATCTTCCAAGCTTCTTTTAAAAATCTATATCCAATTCCTAAAAATCTATATCCAATTCTAGATACATTAAACCAGTGGAGCCTTGCCCGGGTTTAACCAGAAAGAGGAAAAAGTCTCATCTGCTCAGCTATGAGAGCTTTTAACTTTCTCTCTTTGGAATTAGATGAAGCTGAGTATACTTTCAAGGTTCCTACCATATACCTTTGCAGTAGCTAACAAAAACCAACACTTGTATCCAGAGAAATTCACCCCTCTGCGAGGACTATGTATTTATGTCCTATGATAACTTTCAAAATGGAGTGAAAAAACATATCTATGCATCTATATACATACATGTAAATTCTTCTGCCTGTATCCCAAGCGGACAGGACAGAAATCAGGCAAAGGATGTGATTCCAATCTAGTGTGACTTGAGGGCCTAAACCCAAGTCTTTGCCCTTTTGTTACACACCATAGTGTTAGTTACAGTACTGCCCTGTAGGGGCAAGTATGGACATGAGGGGGCACACACTACCCTTTTACTGCACAGAACCCAGTGTTTCATGGCCTCTTCACTTCAGAGAAGCCATGACTTTGCCCACAGAAAATAGAAAAAGGATAATTTGGGAGACAAAGTTACAGGTAGTAGTATCAGCTGTGCAGGCGGTACACTGGATGTTTACCATGCTTAATCTCATACAGCCAACCTCTCAGTACTGCTCATCAGTCAGGAATAGCATGTCATTCTACGGCTTGCAGGCCAGAGCTGACACTCCTATCTGTACCTCTTGAGCATCAAAGGGGTGCTTTTGCTACCATAATCTCATCTAAATCCACTTGGAAGATGCCACATACTATTCAGGAAAGTGCTGAATTGTGTTGCTCTCAGAAAGAGTGTTTTTTTTTTTAAATAAAGGCTTCATGTAGTCTAAATATATGGCTGCTTCAGTGTGTGTCCAAGAACTGGAACATAAATGGATTTATACTGGCAGTAGTTACAAACATTCATTCAAGAGACCACCTGTGAGCCAAAGGCAAGCTTCAGCTTTCTGGGCTGATACACAAAATACAGATTTTCATCTACAGGTGGCAAACCAGCATATTTTTTTAATTGTGAATAATACTTTGTGCTCAATCCAGCTTCCCTGCCATTCTGTCTGCTGATAGAACTCCACTGAAGTCAGAGGAGCCACTCTGATCATTATGGTACTGTGTGCTTAAAATCAGTGAATACTGCCCCTAAGTTAGAATAGTATTTGGATAAATAAATAAAAGAACAGCAAACTTAGGGTGAGATGCCACCATTCCTGCTTGCCAACTCTCTCAACAGCCAGCTGCATAACTGCCTGTGGCAATCAGCCTCTCTAAAGGAACCGATAACCCTTCCGCTCTTGAAGGGAACACAACAGCCCTGGCACTGTTTTGTCACTTGCATATAAAAATAGACACAGCATGCTTCCCCCCACCCCTTTCCATGTTAATGCTTTATCATGCTCCCATTAACACCATCCCCTTCCAAATCCCGGATTCACTAAAATCCATGCCTCTTCTGTTTGCCCTCCAACATGTATATAGCTGCTTTTATGATCTTTAGCCTCGTAACTTCTCTTACTCTCCCAAAGAATCAGTTAGGAGATGCTCTCATGTTAGGGTTTTTACTTTCCACATCTAGTGCTCATGGAAATTGTATTAATTACACTGATAATTTTGGAATTAATTTTTCCATTTTTTGAAGTCACATACAGTGAATTAACAGATCATTTTCCAAAGGTTCTTAAAGCAGAAGTCTCGGGTGACCAGAAAGGAGTACCGACCAATTAACAGTCCACCCTCTCCTAACCCAACAGCAGGTACCTCAGACATGTTCATTTCTGGAATAACAAACAGTATTAAAACCAAGCAGGAGCCAAACAAGCATTGAGGACCACAGCACTCAGCTTTGCCTAAGGAAAGGGCTTTTCCAAACTATGGATATTAACATAATTTTTGAAGGTTGCTTTACAATGCAACCAGTTGTTTTTGTACCCACAAGAAACCAGCGCTTTAGAAGGTTACCTGGTGACAGTAGGTACAGAGACTCTGCAGAAAAACTTGTACCCTCCAATGCAAGAACTCAGCCTGTGTACAGTTTTGAAGGTAAGCAAGGTGCTACTGTATGGTATTCATATGGTAAGCAAATCCCTATCCTACCTGAGGATGAAATGCCATACAGTAATGCACAACTCTGAATTCAGTCCTCTCCTGGCCCAGAAATGCTGTGCAGTCCGGTCCCAACTATTGTATGCTTAATATTCATAGCAATCTATTAGGGAGTTTGGATATTATATGAATTTTTGTCACTCTATCATATCCCTATGTAACAGGTTCCCTGAATAATGGTTTATTGTTTCTCTTTGACTGCTTAGTTAAAATTTCTGTTTTGTCTGAAGAAAAGAGGAAACCAACCAACCAAAAAAAAATGCTCTTTGGGCACATATTTCTGAGCATTCAATTGCCATTGCCACAAGTTCTGAAACTGGGGGTTTCAAAGACAATTTATCAGAAGATGGACAATAGAATGAAATGGCCTAATATTTGCAACATGTAGCTAAACACCATTTAAATCTGACTGACATCCTATGAATGCCATGTATTTTGGGTTGCTGTATTTTAATAACAGATATTAGGAGCACACTTCCATGAAAAACTACTTTCCTCTCAGCTCTTACCCTCATGTTTCACAGCCAGTGATTGAACTGCTCAATACTTGGATTTGAGGGCAGCTTTTCCTGTTGTGCTGTGGACATTCTCCCAGGAAGAACTCGCTGACCATATGTAAGAGGACAAGTTAGTAAAACACTGAGTAGAGCAGGACTGGATGAAGGAAGAGACAGAGGTCCACTCATTGTGAGATACTTGCTAGCTAGTTAAATTACTGCACAGTCACACAGATTGCTTCATTCACCAGGATAAAACCTCCACAGAAGGGCTCTGTGGTCTCTCCCCCACTACTACATTTGCAAACTGCAACACCAGTGTGAAGCACTGGGTCATTTCTGAACTGATTTTTAGCTCTAGTAGCTGTCACTGTGTCAAGCTGTTATGTGGGAATAAGTTCTGTGTCCTTTCTGCTGCAGATGAAGTGCCTTCTTGGAAAAGATGGGAAGTACAGAGAGGGAATTGTATACTTAATAAAACTTTTGGATGTGTCATTTTTGCTTACCAAAGAAAATTGCACTGAAAAAAACTGGCTGCTTAATGGATTGTTCAAATGCTCATTAGCATGGAGCAGATTTATTAGAACAGATAATTATCCCCATATTGTGCTTTCATCACTGGAATTGTTTATGTTAAACTGTCAAGCAGCCGTTTTCATAAGTTATTCCTCGATGTGCTGAAGTTCCTTTTATGGTTAGAAAAAAAAAATAAAATCACTTTTTTCCCCTTAGCTTCATTTTAACCCCATTTAAAGTCTTTCATGAGACTTTGCAGTTTACAGGAACATTGAGTCATTTTCATTTTCAGATGTTATAAAGAACTGAACATACAGGTCCTCCCATGAGAAAAACAATGCTCTTCAAGTTTCTCTGATCTTCTTTAATTCATTCACTATACTAGCTGGAAGGCACGTGTATGTGTGCACATAAGAAAGAAGATGCAACTTACAAGTGGCAACTTCTCTACTTCCAGAAGCTGATTTTGAAGCTGACAGTCTCTCAGCATTCACTTCGCCTGTTGCCATCAGTATGTTTAGCAAATCAGCCTATTTGCAGTTACAACTGATTAGAGCCCTATGTAAGATGGATAGCAAATTGCTATGCCTAATCAAAACAAGCCAACCCATGCCTTTAGGCTATTCTTAATGCAGTTATCTGTTGCTAAAGAAAGCACTTTGACAATACATGTGTCCTCTTCATTTCTTCTGGCTATCAGTCACCTTTATAATTCTACATACTGCTCATCCAGAGTAGAAGTCAATTTTGCTAGCCAGTATAAATACACATTTTTTTAAATGATGGATAACTGAATGACAGAACATGTTCAACATTTGATGTTTAACTAAATAAGTAGTTAATTGCATTTGCATTCTTTTAACTTCCATAGCAAACAGTAGAATTTCTTTAAAGACATCTCCCACGAAGATTTGCAAGTACTCCTTATAGAGAAACACTCCAACCCCCCCCCCCTCAACCTTTTAATATTGCCCTGCAAGGTAAATAACCCTAAATGAAGCCAAAATTTCCTGATTTGCCACTTCTCTAACTTCAGCAATGTGCACTCCTACATATTATTATTAACTCGGAGAAGAATGGCAAAGCTGTAATTTTGGTCTATAACTCATAGTAAATACTTCCAGTACTTTTGCTCGAGTCAGCCTGAGAATTAGCAGTCAAAAGGAAAAAATGATGTCAACCAAACTTTGCCATCAAGCATGGAAGACTAAGGTCAAGCTCCTGTGTGCTCCCTGTCTTTTATTATCATAAAACCCCTATTAAGCATTTTCCAGCATTAATCTTCAGTCTTGGGTTCAAACTCCCTCCAGTTTTGGACAACTGTGCTGATGAATCTTAGCATCTGTGTAGCTGTCCAGCATCCAGGCTTTTACATCTACTCTGGTGCTTGCTGTGAAAATAGGTACCTTAACTTAATGATAAAGGGGTTTTATTTTAGAGCAGAAATCAAATCCCATTGAGGAAATACACAAAGCTCTGCTAGCATTTTGTAAAGGAGCAACTGGAGGTTGGCATTTTATTATTTTGTAGCCTCAGCAACAAATCTTTACAGTGACAGTAGCTACTGGCCCTAGTACTGGCACCAGCCATGAGACAGGGATGCAGGCACACACAAAGGCTGTCCTGTTGCATGGGGATGTAACTTCAGCTCTGCTTAAAGGTCAGTCACAGGAAGTTCCTATCCTAAAGGGAAATAAATCAGGTGGCTTAATTCTATGGAGGAGAGTAACTTGCCTTGTTAACTGTTGTTTTTGAGACTGCACAGGCAACACTTGAAAAATGAAGTGAGGATGCTGTGTTTTGCATTATAATCCAATTTAGCAATACCACACGTACACACACACAAAGCTTTATTGCTAATGGATGCACCAAGCAGACCTGACTGCTCTATATCAATAACAAAATAAAGAACTACGCATCAACAGTAGGCTATCATTAGCAGTAATGTTATTCCGAAGTGTGGAGTATCTGTCAGGCAAATGTAACTGTATTTGACATCCACTGTAGTTCTCTCTGCCTGGCTAAGATGATACATTTCAAATTGAGGAACATCTGTTTTGGGTATGCGATGAATCATTTTTCAACTATATTTGCTATTTCCTGCTATCCTGTGAGATCAGACAGTGGAAAGAAGCTACATAACACTATGATTGTGTTGTTTTCCAGTCCTTCTGAAATTTCATATTTTTTTAGACTTATGGCTCATTTAATGATTTACACACAAAAAAAACAGTTCCCAGAGAGAGGATATTTCCATTGCTAGAATAAGAAGATGTTGAAATAAAAACTTATGTTTTGGAGTTCCTTCCTTTCCTCTTGATAATAAGTTGGCTGAAATGGCTCACCTATCAGAAGATAACAGTTCTAGAGAGGTACAATGTGATACTCTTGGCAGTGTCCTCTTCAGGTGATAAGCTACCTCACTGAATGTACTAGAATTAGAGCAGGTTACAGGGGTGTGGGAGAGTAAGCAAGAAACAAGGTGAAGTATAAGTCTAATGAATTTGCAAAAAAAAAAAAAATTAAAGACTTAACATCAATGGAAGAATTATCTACAAGCAGTAATGAATACTGTGAGAACTTTGGTCATAGAGGAAATGAGACCCTCTGATTGAAATGCAAAATTTCACACATCAAAAAAGGGATTAATATTCAGGCAATGGGACCTGGCAGCATGTCAGCACAGCATATGTAGGAAACTTAATGTAGTACTAGTGTGCATGTCCTCTGCATTTAAACTGAAAATTGAGAGCTATTGAGAAGAGTAAGACTGTTTTAAATGTGCTCTACGATGAGTAGTAATATGAACACCTTCATGCATGATAAAGCACAATTTGCCAGCACTCTGAAGAGGATCACTATGTATTTAGCTTGTACACTTGCTGACATAAAAATATTTATTTCTCAGTGGATAGTATTTATTGTATTCCAGTGATACGCAGTGTGACAGGAACACACCAGAGCTTATGTGCAGCCACAAGCTGCTCAAATACTTTGCAGGTCAACTTTAAAATGATGGCTTATACAATGGCTTCTCAGTCCTAAAACAATAAAAGCATTTAGACTACTTGCTCAACTAGCAGAAGGCAACCAGTTTTGCAGCTTTTGGAATTCACTTGGGTTTCTGTACATATTACATTGTCCTGAATCATACCAAGAAGACAGATTTCTTTCAGTAAGCTTCAGATCGAAACATGGATCTCAGCTTCCCCTAAATTCATTGGAATCTGAAGTCAGGAATTTCATTTGGGCTCCATGGACTTAATAAGTACTCTGTCACTGATGAGTATGAAACAGACTATTGTTGGTAGCATACTCAGCTTCCAAAATTGAATACAGCGCAGCTGACCATAAACACTTCTCCAAAAGCAAACTGTCATATCAGCAGGTCATCGAAAGTAGCAAGACCATTTACAATAGCACCATCTGGTGTCTCTCAGTAATTTTATAGTTATGGTAAGTGTAGCAGATTAAAGAAGTTAGTACACAGATATTAACCCAGTGTGAAATGGTCACGTCCTGTCATTTCCACTACTCTGTCCCAACTCTTCACCATGAAAAAATTAGGCCATTTGCTTCTTTCCCAGTGATATCACAGTTGTCCACATCTGATGATTTTAGGGTTTGCTTTGTTTTCAAAAGGAAGCTGATTTATATCTTTTTCCCTGCAATCAAACTTGGCCTGCATGAGAAAAAGAAGGAAACTGCCTTTGCAAATCAGTCTTAATATGTTAAGCATATTTCTGATCAGCCTATACCAGGTACATCTGGAAAAGTTGCCTGTCACCCACTCTCCTGCTTGGTTCTTTCCCAGAGGGTACACCTGCAGTCCTTGCACTCTCAGAATATAAAGAAGTGTTTTCCTCAAAGGATGCACAGCTGAAATGCAGCAGATCTTAGTGAACTGGACATTGAACAATGCTAAGGAAATAATTCTTCAGTTCCCAGGCAGACCAATGACCTTCGAAAAGAAAGCTCAGTATTTTGTCTCTACTTGCTATTCTGCTGTATTAAGTGTGTAACACGTCTAATGGGGACCAGCTTTATAAATACGAACAACAACTTTATTTCTTTCTAAATGAGTGTGACTGAACTCTTAGGGAATGCTACTCTTGAAATTAATCTTGAATGCTCTAATTGGAATGGTAGCAGATACAGAATTCTCTAATGGCTACTTTGAAGAAACAATTACTGTCTTTATTATGATAACCCTCCAGATGAGATACTGCAGTTGACAAAAGATTGTTAAACAAGTTATTATTCAGTTACTGACTCACTCAGCCAATAGCTTGTAGTGCTGAAGGCTAACACCAACAATTACAAATGTTGTATTAGAGTGGCCAACTTCTTAATATTTTTCTGACAGTACAATACTGCAATAGATCGGGGTTTTTTTTTAGTAAATCAATGGTAATTCCACTATAATTATATCTGCCTAAGATTGTGTAAGGTGTAAGAATTGTAAACCTTTTGTTTCATTCCTCTCAGAAATTAGCATAAAAGGTCAGACTCTAAGAAAATGGGTATTTTTTCCCAGAGCAAAGAAACAAATTAATCCAATTTGTGTCTCTTATAGCTATACTTGTCAGTCAACCAGATACATGACTTTGGGATAAGGAATGTAAAGTCTATGCTAAAGTCTGGGGAAAAAAATCAGAAGGAACAATTAAACACTGGCTTCCCAGAGAGAAGATATTTCAGCTCTAAGGAATACAGGAACTGAAACTGTGGAAGGAAAGGTGGCAGAAAGAAACATTCAAACAATTGTTCTAGCAAGCAAGGAGGTAAGAC
This sequence comes from Lathamus discolor, assembly GCF_037157495.1. Taxonomy (NCBI): domain Eukaryota; kingdom Metazoa; phylum Chordata; class Aves; order Psittaciformes; family Psittacidae; genus Lathamus; species Lathamus discolor. Next base: position 10,591,491 of record NC_088895.1, on the reverse strand, counting down.
TGTACATAGTGTGTAGCTTCTCTTTCTAGGAGCGAGTTACAGGGAAATGATACTGCTCTGGGAGAATGTATGTTTTTATCTAACTTGTTTGTCACTTGATAAATGTAAGCATTGAGGACAAGAGATGCTAGTACACAGGTTTCTCCAAATTGCTGTACTGATTGTCACCCTGCCAAAGTCTCAGTAGATCTGTTATAATAGGCCACTATACTGGGCTATTATGTTGCAGCAACCAGTGATAGATTCACAGCTTAATTATGCATTGGCTAGTCAGAAAGCTCAGATGGTCTGCATTTGCTGAACATTCTTGTAAAATACCAAATGCAGGTGAACACCAGAGCCCGCTATGCACCCTGGGCCAAAAAGCTGTACCTCAAAATCTTCCCTCCCATAGAATACAATGAGACACTTGTCTTCCTCACAGCATCTCTTGAAGTCTAACTTACAAGCCCTGGTTGCCATGCTCCCAATTCATATGGTTTCCCTACAAGACCATCTCTGAGGCTAGAGGAAGCCAGACTAGTACAGTTATTGCAAGGTCTTCAAGTTGCAGATACTGTGCTGCAATAAGAAGCCTTCTGGATGAGACATATAACAAAACCCTTACAATCGATGGTTAACAAATTCTTCAGAGTACTTTGTTAAGGAAGATGTGGAAACCTCAACTGCTTTGTTCCAATTTCCTTACTTTCTCTAACTCCCACTGCAGGTTCACAAAATAAAGGTAGTCTTTCTCCTAGTCCTTGTTTTAGTGTCCCACTGAAAGGAGTGTTATTTGGGCTAAAATAATTTGCATTTCCACAATCCTCAGGTTGTATCTACTTGTAAAGTATTTTGGCAAGAAAGGCATTATAGGAATATAAGGGTATTATCATAAGACTACCTATAACCAGTTTGCTCAGTTCTTCTTTCTAGGGATAGCCATTTCAGTGAGTAGTCACTGAAATTTTGAATTTGGTTTGTGAATTATAATGTCACTGGATATTTCATTTTCCTCTGCTATGAAGAACACAAAGATACTTTCTAAAAAGAAGTGCACTGAGTTTTCTAATCAGATTCTTATACTCTGGTGACTCTGCAGACCCTTTTTTAATGGAATTGAGGCATGGGCTATGGAGCTAAAATATAATAGACTATTAAAAACATTATCTCTACAGAAGCTAATAATAACAATGCTAAATAAAATCCAGTTAGAAAAAAGCTGCATTATGTCAGAGTCACTGTCACTTACAAAAAGCTTCCAGTGAAAAAAGAGTGATCCATAGAAGGAATGTCTTGTATCCAGGAAAACAGATGCCTCTATAATGGCATCATTCAGTAGATTCAATGACTGCTTAAAAAAAATCAAGTAATAATGACTAAATCACTGATGTTTGTTTTATCCCATCTCAGATTGGCTGTGTAATTATAACAGTCATACTTGGGATTCTCTAAATAGGTTACTTATGAACAAAGCCTAAAAGCAAAAAAGCAATAGCACAACAGGTTTAAAAAGTTATTTTCTGCATTTTTATGTCCATTGATGCTCATTTGCTTCACTTGAGCCATGTGCTGTGCTGGGAAGTCTCCATCCAAGTGTTAGTTTATATCAACAGACTGCACTGGATTCTCAAAGAGAAAACATGGAGAGACCAGCTGCATATTTTACCTGGCATGGTCAAGGCATTATTGCATTTTGGCACCATAAGTGTGTGGTTTAGTACGTGCTGATGTCAGTGCTAAAGTGGAAAAGACTTTGTTGATCCCCTGTAAGGTATAATGGTTAACACAAAGTATGGATTTTTTTACCACACAGAGTTCTTCAAAGTGCCCCACTTCTCTGTAGTTTGATCAAATAAACAATTCTCCTGAGAGATTTCTTTCTCTTCAAATAATGTTATTTGCCTCTTTCTAGTTGAAAGTATTCGTGAAATTAACAATGCTTCACCGAAATGGCTCACTGAATACCCACATCCTTGCTATGTTCACTGATCCTTGGTCATCATTTAGCCTTTGGAAGAAGCTCACAATTATCTTTCATCTACACCAGTCTCAGTTACTTTAAAAGATGTGGTGGATGTGAGCTAAAAATCCCCATGAAAAAATTTAAGTATCTTGAATAAATTCTCTGTGTGTGCCTAACAAGACATACCCACCCATGCATCATTGCTGGGCTATCACCATCCCTTACTGTAGAACTGTTCCTCATTCATAGACGATCTGCTTAAAAATTCACAGTACATTTTGGTCCATTACTGTTAGAAAGCCTCATAGTTACTGAACATTGCTCCTTCTCAAGGTCATGTCCTTACAGTGGTGTCAGGCCCAAGGTACTTACTTTCCTAAGCAGAAATTTGGCAGTACGCCCTTTTGTAGCTGGGTAACAGTTCCTGCGTAACCATCAGGATTACTTCAGTACGTTCAGCTGGGGCTTAGTTACTGAGGGATTTTTGCTAGAGAGGCTAATTAGAAAGATCCAAACCACACTTATTTAATAGCAAAATATTATTTGTTCACTAATTCAAAGAAACAAAGATTGCAGGCTTAGGTGTTGATGCACAAAATAGTGTTTTTTCTTTTATGTGCATGTTCCCAGTCTAAATTTCCTCACTTTATAATTTACATAAATCCAGATTAGTCTCCCTCTCAGGAGGAACAGCCTACATTGCTTACAGCACATTCTTTCTGTCTGTGAGTCTTCCCAGCCTGTCAGCTCTGTAATTGACACATTCTGGGAAACCTCTCTTGGCTCTCCCAAAGCTCCCTTCCTTTTCTAGTTATTTGAGGTTTAAGGTTTCTTTGATCCCCCACTTAGCCTTAGGAAGAGAACCCATTCTAGCCTAGATGGAGCCAGCTCATTAGCTTTTCTCCAAGTGATGACCCAGCCATTATTATCTTAACTACTTTGAAGCCATGTATCTGAAGCTATTCTTATCTGTGCCATTGTTTTACATTTCCTCTTTGGTCCTTTAACAACCCCTTTATAGTTTGCTTTGATTTAACTCTCTCCATGCAGGGAGGAAGCAATACTGAAATGAACAAGGAAACATTTATAGCAGGAATAAACCAACTTAACACACAAAATGTATTCCAGATGAGAAATTCCTCCTCCGACCTGCTGGTCACACTCCTTTTGATGCGGCCCAGGATATGGTTGGCTTTCTGGGCTGCGAGCGCACACTGCCGGCTCATGTTCATTTTCTCATCGACCAGCACCCCCAAGTCCTTCTCTGCAGGGCTGCTCTGAATCTCTTCTTTGCCCAATCTGTAGCTGTGCCTGGGATTGCTCTGACCCAGGTGTAGGACCTTGCACTTGTCATGGTTGAACTTCATAAGGTTAGCGTCAGCCCACCTCACAAGCATGTCAAGGTCCCTCTGGATGGCATCCCTTCCCTCCAGCATATCGACTGGACCATGCAGCTTGGTGTCATCGACAAACTTGCTGAGGGCTCACTCAATCCCACTGTCCATGTCAGCAACGAAGATGTTAAACAAGACCGGTCCCAACACCGATCCCTGAGGGACACCACTTGTTACCGGTCTCCAGCCGGACATGGAGCCCATGGAAGAAAATTTCAGACAATGTTAAAGTGTTCTGAAAACACCATCCAAAATCTCTAAGCAACTGCAGGCATTTGCAATGTTCCCTTTAGGTGTGAAGAAGGCACTAGTGTATTTATAAGATCTGTTATTTTGTCAGTGCTGTTCTTCTAGGTAAATTAATTACAAGAAACATCCGTTATTTTCACAATTTGGTCTGATTAAAATTAAATATGGCCAGATGGTTTGTAAACATTATCAAAGCGTAAATTATTGACTTTAAAAAGTTCAAAAGTCACAGGTAGGCACTGCTCCTTATCTAATGAAGTCCGAGATGGGATACTGTTTGTTTTGTAACGACATGCTCTTCGTGGCAGTAGTTTGAATGAACAATGCTTTATGATGAATAATAATTTAGACACCAGGCAGTACAATTTACATGCTAGGTTCCAAAATGTGGTAAGTTGGTGTTGGGTACAGTGTTTCATCACAGGCAATTCAAGAAAGAGTAGGACGTAGAAAACTCAAAGAGACTGGAAAGATATTTTGTTGGTATTAAGATAAGAAAGCTAAACTGCCATAAAACAGGTAAAATAGACACTGATAAAAATATTCCTTCTGGATGCTGGTCTTAGGCAAGACATTTCAACTATCAGCATGACACTTTGTAAACAACTTATTCATGTGTCATAGAATCATATTATATGATGTGATTCTATGATTCTATGAACCAAAAGAAACAGTTGAGAGGATGTGAAGGAAAATGGCCTCAAACAAGGCAGTCCTAGGCAAACCACTAGAGTTTATGAGACTGTAGCAGAACTTGCTCTGAAGTTTAACTCAGTACATTGCTGAGACTATTCTATTTTTTCAGACATATTGAGAAAAATTCCTGGAGTTAACGAGAACTAGGGGATTCTGACTCGATTCAGTTCTTTCCTTCCTCCTGTTTTGTTCACTGAGGAACAGCTGTATAGAAGCTACTTCAGCAGCTCAAGCTAACACAGGAAAGCAATGTAATGTCTGAAGACCTTAGGTGAATGCACTGTACTAAATTTCAGCAAAATAATTATGAACATGCTTTTTCCTTGCATGGTTTATTTCTGTTAGTAAAATGAAAACTTTGATGTTTAAATCGTTACAATGGCCATGCCTCTACTTTGAAATAGCAGTCCGGACTGTGCAAACATCCCAGCAACATCCCAACTCGATGACAGTATGAGACCTGGACAAACACTACCTCTAACTCCCACTTTTTTGGAAAGGAAACTTGAGCATGTGAGCCAAAAATGAGCCATGGAGTCCTTCAGCAGATATCCTTATTTTGGGAATCTGACATCTGGTGCTATTGAGCTTTTCTACAGAAAATGATCACTGATGACAAGCCTCAGAAGGGAAGAACCAGAAATGTTGAGTCCAGCCATATTTTTCGTGGGAATGCTTCATATCTCATTATTGTAGCCTAAGATCTAGAAATGTGAAAAGTTTTGGTATTTTCACTCCAGAAAAGATAAAAATAGACCATGTAAAACCATAAATGGAATAGAGGTTTAGCCAGACCTATTGAAATTGTAAAAGCAAAACAAAATCTTGAGTGCTATTGCAAAAAAAAAAAAACAAACCCACAGTAACATGTAAAAGGCAAGCCTAACAAACATAAGACCAGAATAACAGAAATACATAGATCTCTAATTAAAATATATACTGTATAGATCTCACAAGAAAATCTGAAAATTGGCAATGAGTAGAGATGACTGGATACCATTCTCATTCTTATTTTATTGTTTGAGTAACAACATTAGACTCAATGCAGGAGAGATTTAGCCCTTTTGTACCTTTCCCCAGACCTCAAGTGAATTTCACCAGTGGGAGAATAAATGATTGACTCTATAAATATTTGCACTCATAAAAGACAAATGATTTCTTAGTCAATAGAATTAATACAGAAAGTTATAATAGCAAAAGAAAAATGAAGAAATTAAAATTTGTATTTGAAACTGTATAGCTAAATATTCCTCACTGTATTATGCATTGAGCTGTATGTGATAATACCTACAGGATTACTGTTCCAAAGGCGAAGCAGCATCCAGTTTATATGACAATAATTGCAGAAGCATTTGTATTAAGTTAAAAAAATATGAATACCATCAAAACAAGTCTCCTATGTTATTTATGTCAGGAGGCATCACCTTCAAAGGAATCGGTAATTCACTTCTGAAACTTCTGCTTTAATATCTTTTCCTAAAATTGTCTAAACATAGGACTTGTGAGCTGTTTATTTGGCAGTAAAAATTCAAAGTTGGCTAAAGACCTCCTGTGGAATCCTGATTCTCATTCTTCCTATTGCTCACTCTTGTGATCAGTGCAGGAGTGAAAACCCTGATTACCAATTGCTTTGCTGCGATGGAGCTGATATATTGCTATGACATAGTAGCTAAAAGGTATATGTAATATAGTGGAATACCTCTGTCTTCACTAGAAACAAGGCTGAGTCTTCTACTGTCTCCAAATCAGAGAGTTCAGTTTTTATCTCATAGTTTCTAGCATAAACATCCATGGTTTCATTCCTGCAGAAAAATAAAAATGGAATTACTTCACTGCTTGTAAAAGGGATTTCCCATCTAGAAAATAAGATAACAACGTTTAGTAACCTTTGCAATGCATTTTGGTGTGTATATTGGCGCTAGGAATAGGCATAAACATTTTCTCTATTAGAATCAAGTATTAAATATTGTTTTACTTTAAATCAAGGTAATTTTGTCAGTAGCTTCAAAAAATTCAGGATCAGTTCCCTTTCCAGGAAATTTTATATATCATTTTATGTCTTTGCTTTTATTGCACATTGAGGCCCATTGACTTTTTATGGCTGCCACTATGGAAAATAAATTATTCAATAATTATTATATGGACGGGTGTGACTATGTTACACCATAATGTTAAAGCACTACATCAAGTAGAATGTGGAAGCTAGCACAAACTGATTAAACATGCTCCTTTTTGATGAATGTGTCCTTCCCTGTACAAAGCTTGGATAGGAGGCTGAGTGAATGGCAAATTATTGTCATCATCATGGTGGCTAGTCATGAAGAAAATGGTTTTCTGTCACTAATTGACTTTTCAGTACAGTTTCAGTTACCACACTATCTTATTTCTGACATGTTTTCTTCCCTCTATGGAATAAGCATGTTAGTTATGAAACAACTGTCTGAAACTTTTACAGTGGTTGAGTTCAAGATTCAAGATGCTCTCCGGGACTAGGTAAAGGTGACAGCATATCTGCTTTCCACAGGGAATAACTCCAGCAGAATGTCTCTCTTATAAAGACAGCTTTAGAAAAAGCTTTTTACCATCTAAGGAAAGGGAAATCAACAGGATTTTAACCAGAGAACTATATCAATTGTATAGAACACTCTTAATTCATTCTGGGCCTCATGCTTCTCAAAAGAACACTACTTGGGAAGCTTCTTTCTTCCCCAGAATAGCTTTTTTAGTCTCACTAGTGTTCTGCTTGTACCCAACCGACATCTTTTCTCGGCAGAGCTTCCAGCCAATGTAGTGTCTTCATTCTGAGATTGTATCAGAAATCCATGAGGGATTGGCAAATCACAAGGCCAAACTTTCTTATAATACATAGATAAAACATTTCACTGATTTCACTAAGCAGCTAAATAATTCTGCAGTATTCTCCCACATTTAATTAGCTCCCTCCAACTGGATACCATATCATATCATACTTAATGCATGATCTGTATCAGATGTTATCTCTACCTCCAGCAAATACATATTTGCTTTATGGCTAATACTGTTGCAGTAATAAAAGAATATAGAGTAAACAGGAAACACATTTTTTTAAAATAGAGACTAGAATTTTAAACAGGGACAGAATTACACAGTATTGAGGCACCTGGTTTTAACTGACTAAAAGACTTCAGTGAAATGCTTACAGGAATGAAATAATATTTGCAACTTACTTAAAACTATCTTCTCCAGTGTTTTCTCCAATATGTTAATGGATCGGGCAATTCAATTTACATACCAAAGTACAAAGTGGAAAGCAGTTTCCTTTGAACACATGTAGTACTTTTTTCTGGATATATTAGGATATAATGCAAGTGCTTCAAATGAAGATACATGAGGAATGCACTAGTAAGAGTTCATTAAATTCTTTTACTAAATACCAAACAATCGTGTTTAACTTGAAGGTTTTTCATGTTCAAAGAGATCCTACTTTCATCTTCTAAGCCTCTAAAGACGGCTGCAGGAGAAAAGGCTCAAGTAATGTACCTTTCCTTTAACTTGAAGGACAGTAAAAACCCTTCCAGACAGACTCTTTTTCTTTCTTTTTTTCTTTCTTTCTTCTACAGAAAGAATATGCGTATTTCATCACATTTTCTTCTTAAACTCTTTCACACCTACCAGGAGATATCTGTACTCCATCAACATGTGGCCTACTACCAAAAAATAATTTCCATAACAAAGAAACAAAGAAAATAGATACTGATTCTGGAACTGTTGATGTCAAATCATTTCACATTTAGAATTGTATTTCCAGGATTCTGCATATGAACTCATTTTGTAGAAAAGACACAGCTACTTGCATCCATTATCTATGTAGGAAATTTGTTGTACTGTTTTACAAATAGAAAGAAGCAGAATGAGAGGATACTTGACGTACCTCACAGGCTGCTATGTATCAGTGGACAACACTGGCTGGGCAAGACAGTGCAAAAGAAATGACATTGATCACTTCTAATAACTGAATTCTAATGTAAGGATGAATAATTTTAGCCTGATAATTTCAGCTCCACAGGAGGTACATCTATTGCTCTTGAATTAGTAAGACTAGGAACTCTCACTGCTCTGGACAGATCTGGTTATCTCAGTGGTCTTACCCAGAGGATGTAAATAAAATAGCTGTCATTGATATTTTTATATTTTTTTTAACTCTTTACAGTTGTTATCAGAGGAATTCTTACATCTTCCTTATGATAAAACAGTCCTTATCGTCTATTCACTGAGATCACTCTGTTATGCCTGGAATAGTAGTTCAAGATGTTGCTGCTGGATTTGACTGGAGTCCCCACTGACAGATAGGTGAACATTCTGAAAATGGCTTTATGCACCTCTTCTTCAGATGCTTTTTGACTAGAATGGTATTAATTCACAGTAAATAGTCCATTATCCTTCCGCCAGCCACTCAGTGATTCTCTAAAGAGTAACACTGATAGTTTCATCACTGCCATGACACCTCACATACCATTTCTATAAAAAGTAGTACTAGAAAAAACCTGTAGGAACAGAGAGTGAGTTTTCCAACTTGCCTTGTTGTTTATAATTCCACTGAAAGAAATTTTGAAACAATATGAGCCCATATTTTTTATTTTTTTAATATTTTAATACTTGCAGGTAGAATACTCAAGATAAACTAACTGAGAAAAGCTTTAAATATCATCTCAGTGCCTGAAGATTTTCAGAGCTGGCCCTAAAAATTTGTATTGGTCTATTTATAAATATCAAGGACATTTTTCACAGCTCTATTCAATGCTAAATGCTCCCATTAGCTGAAAGTGTATTACTTTGCAGTCAGAAGGATGTTAACCTTTTAGTTGAACAGCAACAATAATAAATCCATCCTCTTCTAACAGGGTTTATCAGGTAATGATGGTAGTTTAAGAAAAAACAATGAGCTCTTTATTCAACAGTACATAAAACATAACTAGAATTTTGTTCAATGACTCATAACAGTAATTCCTTATTTTGGTGTCTTTTTTTTCTTTCTTTTTTTTTTTTTTTTTTTTTTTAATCCCCTGACCTATTGTCCCTGGTATCCGTAAGATACTTACATATAATCCCTAAAAAGTGAGAATTTATCTTCATGTCTTTGAAGTACAAAGGATCACAAGCCTCCTTCCTGATGGCTAAGATACACTTTTCAAGCCAGAGCACAACTTGTGTTTCTTTTCTTGTTCACATACCACCAATGTCATTGTACTCTACAAACAATAATTTACCAGTGCTCACCAGCTGTGGACAGCTGTAAGATAGGATCAGAAGGCAAGGGAGATTTTTAAGCTTGTACTGTGGGTGATCTGCCTGAGCTGTTAGCTTGTGAGCTCCCAGTATGCCATGAACTAAATAACAATGTGCTCAGAATAAGTGGTGACAGTGATATCTCAGACATTATCCATGTCTGGCAATTACTGACTTCTTTAAAAAGTTATTTCTGCATTACAAAATGAAATGTCTTTTCTAGAGTGACTAGAGCTTCAGGTAATACCAATACTGCATTATCTGCAAAGCACTTCTTAATGCAAAACCACTTGCAGAAAGGCTTCCACACATAACATCAAGATAATAGAGGTCAGCAAATTTTTCTATGTGGAATTATCTGGGAATATCAGTTTTCCAGGAAACTAATCCACGGCCCATGCAGTACAATGTAAAACAAGATAGATAAACTTTTTTTTTTTCCTGTGATTTTGTGCTTTGAGCAAATATTGATGACCTATGAAGAGTCTCCACATCAGAAAAAACACATTTAGAAACTGACAATAAAGGTACCAGGCTAAAAAAGCAAGAACTGAAGGAAGAGTCTATTTTTATTTTTTATTTTTTTTCTGATTTATCTGGAAGAGATCCTTCCAATCCTAGAAGAGTTGACATGTTGATAAAAGCACAGAGGAGCACTTCTGCCAAGCATGCTGCATACCACTATGAAGTGGACAACCCAACCCACTGAGTTGTCCAATTCATACCCAGTGTTGAAACCTGGAAAGAAAGGGAACAGCAGTGGCCCTAGGCAAGCAAAGGTGTGTTTCTGCAGATTTGTTCTCCACAAATCAATAACAAATTTACGTTATGAAAAATGCGAAGGAATGGCCATACTGTTTTTACCAGACCCACTTCCTCTGGAGGTGGAGAGAGGAATCCAATCCAAGCCCACTAATGCTCTTGCTAGTGGAATATACAAGAAGAGAAATTAGTAAAATGGGCATCTACAGTGATGATTTGGAAATCACACTTCTTATGTTATCTGATTGCTGAATTCTTCTGGCCTCTCTGCAGCTGTAGCTCTGTATAAAAGCAGCTAAGCCGCAGTGTTATGAGCAAAGGTTTAACAAATAATAGCCTAGAATCTATTTATTTCCATCTGCAAATTTATACATCTTGCCATTCAAATTTGCATAATGAAAAGTATATTAGAATCCAGATGCACATCAACTTAGATACGCATTCAAGGGATGAATTTTGATGCCAGTTACAGACCTGATCTACTGGTTTTGAAAGCCAATGAGAAGTCTTCCATCCATTAAGTGAACTCTGTTCCAACCTTTTAGAGGTTTACAGTGCTTATCAAACAAAATTCCACAATTCATTATTTGAAGACTTTTCTTCAGCAATCACTACGTTTCTAAAAAGTCTGAGCTAACAATCTGTTATCGAGCAGTGAAGAGAACAGCACACAAGCCATTTCCAGCCCCAAACTCATAAGTAATCATGATCTCACATTCCCAAGAAAAACCATACATCTTTTCTGATCTCCATTCATCTTTGCTCCAAGGATGCAAGCCAGGCTTTTGGCTTCATCTTTGCACTTAGAAACAGGATCAAGTTTCTCACCAGATTTATCTGACATACTGTGTGGTCCTGAAGAAGGTACTTTACTTCCCTGTTTCTCCTCTACGTTTCACATTTTTTAACTTGTCCTGGGTTCAGCATTGTTTTCAGACTCAATTCGAAAACACAGCACTGCACCAGCTACTAGGAAGGAGAAAAATAACTGACACAGCTGAACCCAGGACATAACTCAACTGTAAACTCAACTTGCCAGCTAAAGTGGGACCTCAGTCTTGATCAGGACCATTAGTCATAGTATGAGAAAATGAGAAATGTTAGTAAAATTTAATTCCACCATACCTTCTCACACAGTATAGATCCTAACCTTCTAGTAATCTCATTTTCTGAGATCCCAAACAAGCACCTTTAAGAATGGAAATGTATTAGTACAAAGATTTTAAATAATTTGTTAATGCAGCAATGAAATCGGTTTTGTCCTTTCCCCACTATCCAAAGGCTGTAATGATTCACTTCATTTTTAAATTCACAAAGTTCATCAGGAAGCAAGATCATGTCTGTATTTACTAAACTCACACTTTTTTCCCACTGCCAGATGCAGATGGAAGTTTCTGTTTCTTTAATACAAATTCACAGAGATGACAGTATGACGACACTAAAGGCATTGGAGCTAAGCCTGTGAATACATTTACATGCACTGAATCAGACAGTGGGGTGGTGAGTGCATCAAAATAATGCATCATAGTTAGGAGATAAACTGCAAACTGAGATGCTAACACAAACAAGAAATCTGGAATGTGGTAGCTATCTATAGCCAGAAAGGAAGAGGTAGAAAAGAAATCCACAAGAAAAAAATTCAGTTTGCGCAACAAAAAAAGGAAATTGCAAGAGAGAATCACAGATCTAAAACGCTCATTCACTGAGAAGCAACCAGCTATCAGAACTCTACACACTACCTTTGAATTCACTTGCATGTACCAAGGGTTAACTGGAGCAGTATGAGGTAATTTCCCATGTGTTCAGGTTAAAAATACACCCAGCACCTTTAAAGTCCAGATAAGTCTAAACTGTTGCCTTGGGTAGACATGAGAAGCAGTAACCCTTTTCATCTAGCACCATTTCCCACATCTCCTTTTTCCTTTCCCTTCTCCATAAAAACAGTACACAACAGCCCCAAGTTAATTTTCTTGGCCTAATCTTGGGAAGTGTAAGTGTCTGCCTTAGACACTCATCTCTGCTTGTGGGTGATGGTCTGAACAGAAACACCACTGACTTGGAGTGCACTCTTGTACTCTGCACTGTGGCTCAGATGTTTGGCATGTCTACTTACGATGCCCTTCTGCCCTTTACCTTCTAATTTGGTAAACCTACCATCTTTCACCCCAGAGACTACAGCAAGGACTCAGATGACCACAACAACTCTGTGTGGCTGAACAAAAATGGTCCCTGAATATATTTTGGTTGTAGCATGAGAAACATGGCATGGAAACTTTGGGAATCAACGTGCCAAAACAACTCTTGAAACCTCAGATTTTGACCATTTTAGTCTCTTTGCATTTTTCCAGTTAATACATGAAAGAATATTTTGTAACCTCTCTGACAGTCATCAACTTTGTAAAATTCCAGTCTTGGGACACAAGTCAGAAGTTGTTTCAGATACAATATTTGATAGATTAGTTCATACATCTGCATGGGTTTTTTTGTAAAAATATTTTTCTAGCTGTTCCAGCCTACTTTTGATTTGTCACTGTTACTCCAAAACCTTTATCCTCTTTGCATCTTTCTATACCATGCGGTAAGGTGGAATAATATCACTATTCTGATTTTGTAAAACACTATATATATATTCTGCATTGGTGTAAAATATTACATGAATGATTAGAGAAGCTGCTCTTAGTTTGAATTCCCACAGCCAGAAAACATTTGTTCAACAGAGTAATGAATTTTAATAGAATAAAATGTCACTTGCTCATCATTTTACTAATGGCTGGTGTTTCCAAAAGGACAGAAAACAACTGCATATGGACAAATACAAGCAAGCCTCCAGTTGCTTGAAACAACAATCTCAGCATTAGAATATGAACAGAGCTTTATAAAATATCATTCTTAATCTGCAGCTGTACTACAGGGCCCTCTGCCGTGCAATTCATGGTAATAATGCAATAAACATAGCAGGTTAGTAAAATTATCCTCCCATTAGTTCTAGCAGTGTAAGCTGCATAATTGACATGTCAGGTTTTCAGTATTGTTTAAAACTTTTTTAGGAGCAAGTGGCAAGTGGCATTATTTACCACTCACTATGGGTTCCTAACAAGGTCAGACGGATCACCTAACCTTGTCAGGTGGCAAAGCCATCTGGCTTGATCACAGTCTGATCTGATTTCTGTTTCATAAACTGAACTCCACAGTCCCTTGAAAGAGAGACAATAGCCTTTTCAATGGCCTGAGCTCTTTCACCCTTTGTTTCTCTGTTTAAATAATATATGTTTCTTTGGTCTTTTGGCAAGAATGCTTGACCTTGTAAATGTGACCATTCACAGTGCTCTGTAGTGCTGGAATGTTCTTTCATAATACTGGAAGGCTTCTTTATATTATCTAAGGCAAATGTTTGTTTATGAAAGTTGAAGTAAAACATTCACATGATCAAAAGAAAAATGAACAGGCACCTGGAATGCACAGTAAGAAGATCCCTCCTAAGAGGAAACTTCTCTCACTTCAGCTCCTGTTCTGAATCCAATTAGGAGAGATGAAAACATTTCTCTCACTTAACTCTGAAATCAGAAAAAGAACAGGAACTCTGAAAAAAAAAAAAATTGACAATTAGTACCATAACTAATTGCTGTCCTTCTGTATTTGTGAACTGCTGATACACTGCTGTCAACACATATTAATCCATTATAGCAGTTGCAGAAAGCACTTTTTTGACCTCTCCTGTGCCCTGGGGTACAGTTCCACAGTACTGCTAAGGCAGCCTAACTACCTGCTGTACCTGAAACGGACAGACCTGCTGCTTCTTTCCTTCCTCTCTGCTTCCACCTTCTCACCTGCCTGCTCACAGCTGTCTCCCTTACACTGGCTTTGGTGCATTTTTTGAATCTTCACTGAGCTGCTTCAATTTGTCAGCCAAGCAGAAAAATATTTGCATTTTATCACCTTTTTTTTTCTTTTTTTTTTTTTTTTTTTTGCTTTCCTCCTTCCTGTTCCTCCTGTGAGCTGAATCATTTTAGTGAGGGGGCCACTGAACATCAACCTGAGTGGAAGGAACCAGCACGGACATGCAGTGCAGAGGTGAAGAAAAGAAGTGAGGTTGGTACAGAAATATGGTTAGAAACAAAGCTGCAGGGTGTAAGACTTGCTGTTCTGCAAGACATGAGGAGAGAAGACAGCGACTGCTGCAGCTGCAAGGAGCCAACCCTTCTGCCCTCTTTACTGGGACGTTTCCACCATGCAACAGCCTGAGCTTTCCTCTAGCTGGAGCAATGACTGTGTGGCATAACCAAAGCAAGTGTCTGGGCTGGGGTCTTTTGCTGCACCTCCAGCAACCAGCAATCTGTTGTGAAAAGCAGTTGCCTGCTTGGTGGCTCTAGGCAGTTGTTCTGCTTAGAACCAGCCATGTTCAGCAGCTTCAGTGGGTGTTAGGATCTCACAGAGGAAAGGCTTAGTACTGTACACGTTAAAAACCTCTAGTGAAGACAAATTAAAGACATACTTTGACTAAGCATCCTTTGCCTTAGATAATACAGTAATTCTATACATCTGAAATGCAGAAGATTGTCATAATCTTCCTGATACAAAGGAACACCAGCCACTGCAGACTTAATTAGTCTTCGCTTTATTCATACAGCTTGTATACAGCTGAGAAAGCTGTTTCCCTACAGATACCTCACCACCTCCTACAATCTCCAGTGTAAACCCATGTTTTTATTTTTACATGTAAAAATATTGCTCTATCTGGTCACTGAGTCAACACACCAAAATTCTTCCTCTCTCTTTATACTCCTTCACCCCTTCTTTCCCCAGTTAGAGCCAATTAAAAGTCTGACTTGGAAGAAAGTACTTAACTACCACTGAGTCTGAATAGCTTCTCACTTTGAATTGCCATTAAGCTTCTTAGTAAGGCACTGTAGGTAATATTAACTTCAGCTGGAATGTGTTAAAAGGTATAGGCACTTCTCACTATCATAAATTAAACCGAATCAAATTTCCTTTCTCTCATATGGCTGTTTCATGGGATTGGTGTTATTTACATTAAGCAGCTATCTAAATGCTCAGACTACATACCGACAGCATAAGCAGTGATTCCCCCCCTTCTGTTAATATCAAATACATTCAATTTTTTCACTGAAATACAGTTCTGATGTTCCTAGCACTTCAGAATCAATCTGCATTAAATAAAACTCCTACTTCATAACATGACTGAACAGTGGTCTTGGCACAATGCATGTGCAGAATTTTTAAATGACTCTCTCTAGCGTTGACAATTGCTGGAAGACGATTAAAGGTAATCATGCTCTCTTCTCATTGTTTCTCCAGTGAAATTCTGAAGTTTATAAGGAGCCCTAACTCCTATAGTACCTGCAAGCTTCACAACAGAATCTGCAGTATCTGACAGCATAAGGAAAAGCTACTGCTTCCTATAATGCAGAGAACTGTTTCACTGAGAAACTAAACTCCAGGTTCTTTTAATTTGGTACCCAAACAGAACGAAGATGCTGAAATATTTTGTTAAGCTTTCTTTTTATCAAAACTTTGATAAAAACCACTTGGGTAGCTAAAAACAGCGAACAAAGCAATAAACCAACAAGATCAATGACTGGTTTGGTTTCCTCACCCAAGCAGTGAGCATAGGAAATTCAGCAGAACATGAGGTTTAACTCATTGTCACCACTCAGAAGAATACTTCTTTAACAACCTTTTGTGAATTAGATGACAAATGTCTGCTAACTGATATTCTAGATAATGGTGAACACTTCAGACCTGCTACTATCCTTGTAAGTCTGGAGGTAGATTTTATTGATGTTTTTAAGAACAAGATTGAAACTGATACATTCTAAGGAGAAAGAAAGGGGCATTGAAAATTTCTACTGTCTGTTCTGCCAAGCAAAAACATCCCACAGAACAGAAAGAGAAAAGTTCTGCACAAAAGATATTTATTGTCTATGCTGTTTCTAGACACGAGTATGCAGTTGATTTTGTTTCCTCTGGATGAAAGTTACTGTGTTTTGGACAAGAAAATGCAGTTGATACTTGAAATCAGAACACTGAGTAGTTTGAAAGTACAACAGATGCCTTCTTAGCAGAAAAATTACAGAGAAGTCAAAGTCTGATTCTTACGCTGCTGATTGCAAGTTTTTGTGCCCAAGACTTATCAAATAGTTTTATAACCCATCTAGGACAAATATTATCTGTCATCAACCTGTAGATGCCAGTGCAATATGCATACAGGAAGGGAGGGGAACAACTCTCCTGATATTATATACATCATTATGTCACCGTAAGTCTAAATTTCTGAGCAGACAGTAAAATAAGGAAGCTTAAAAAAGCTCATCCATGAGTTTTTTTGGTTTTTTTGGGTTAGCAGATAAAAATTACTTCATGTACAATCTATTTCTGGCATTAAATGCAGGAACCACAGTTCAATGGAAAGACGATTCTCAGCCTAAAATGCCAAATTTCCATCTTGGTACTACAGACCTCCTGTTCTGACAGTGTGATTTATCTTTGATGTTCAACGGTTAAACGTCTGCTTCACACATGGCCCTATCAAGCTATCAGTTAGAAGTCTTACAATTTGCTGAATAGATGCAGCCCAGAGCATCAAAGATTAGCCATAGAGCTAGAAGTTCAATCTATTTCTCTCTAGGCATCTTTCTTTTTTACTAACTCCTGTTGGCAAACGTGTTGAAAAAAACAGAGAACACTGACAGAAGAGTTATGGCGAGAGCTTTCACCCTTGATCTGCTCAATCTAAATAAAACATATCACTTCAGGAAATCGAGCTGCTTTTTGTAACCACAAAGTCTGATGTATCTGCTACTAACAAGGAAAGTACAGATGGACTTACACACTTCCTCATGAGTTTCTATTGATCTCAGGGGATGTTATGAAGCGTTATGTCGTAACTCTGTGGATGTCAGAGGCTGCTGAACTGTTGTCTTCAGACCACAGATATTTAATGGAAACTACTAAATAGTCTGTGGCTCATCTGTAGAGTCATACTGCCTTTTGTTTTTAATTAGAAGTCTCATGGTAACAATGATGGTGGTTTCTGCAAGAAATTTGCAGAGCTGATTGTAGTCCATTGATCTAATGACCTGCTTCTCTAAAGCTTCTTGGGTTAAAATCTTCCCTCACTTTAACCTCCTACGCTCAATGCCAGTGATTTCTAAGCAATTGGTGTCACTCCAAAATCAAAATACAACTGGATTCCTTCTGTTTCTGCCCTGATGTTCATGTAGATGAGTCTGGAGACATATTTACTGCGAGCTCAGCATGGACAGTTATCACTCTTTTCTGCCTCTTCTCCTTATAAAGTAACTTGGCAATTTTCAAGTTCACATAAATAACGAGACAGATTCATAGAGTAATTAAGATTGAAAGAGACCTCTGAAGGTCATCTAACATAGACAAACCCAGGACAAATAAAAAGGCTGAACAGTGAACACTGTATAGGGAAGTGAATTTTGAAAACTTTTCACCTTCTGGAGGCAGTCATAAGGTATAGGCTAGCTGTAGTATGTTTCATTTTATGATAATTTAGGCACTTGGAGGAAGTATTTGAAAGTAAATAGGCAAATCAAAATACAGAAGGTCTTTAGAAATCTTCAGAATCTTCAGAAGTGCCAAGAGGCTGCAACAGTTTCTGCAGCACATGTATATATTCCTCAAAATCTGTTTAGCCGGATATAGAATCATAGCATCAACAAGGTTGGAAAAGACCTTTAAAATCATCAAGTCCAACCTTTACCCCAGCAGTGCCAAGTCCACCACTAAACCATGTCACTAAGGGCTTCATCTACACAGTTTTTGAACACTTCCAAGGACCATGATTCCACCACTTCCCTGGGCAGGCTTTTGCGATACCTTATCACCCTTTTGGTGAAGAAATGTTTCCTATCTTAATCCGTTAGGTACCTAAACTGCTTTTTTTTTTATGCTTCCTTAGTTCTCTTGAGCTTGTTTGTTTATGTTTGTGCTTTTTGCTGGTGTTTGGTTTTGGGTTTTTTTTTATTAATACAATCTGTCCTAACACAAATGAGAGTCAGCATTCAGCATTATTATTAAAATGACAACTATATCTAAAATGTTGTGACAAATCTACTTGCTGTCAGTTTCCTTCATATGACTGGGAAACTAAAAAAAAAAAAACAACCCAGGCAGAAGTAACATCTAAAAGTTCCTATTCCTTGCTAGATCATTATTAATTTTTAAACAGGACATTTAATTGCATCTTCACCAATTTACAACAGTTATTGGACACAGTAATCAAACAGCTCCTAAAGCAATCTGAAGTATTATATTCCTGTAAGACTGTATTTGTTTTGCAACATTTTCTTTATAAATAATATATATGCATTAGGTTGGAACATTATCCTCATTAGCCTAGAGGACTGTTGAAAAGCAGTAGTTGTATAAAAGGTTGAAAAGCAGTAGTTGTATGAAAGATTGAATTTCAGCATTTCAGGTCCTATTATGCTAGGTAATTAAATGAGAACCTCTGCTAATTGTACTGTATCAAAGATTGACAATGGCTAGGAAGAAATGGCATGTTCCATTCATTAAGCAAGGATAATTTGCTTGTTATGACCAAATAATCCATCATGATCATAGAATGATCCGAAAATTGTTTATCTGTATGCTGCATTAATGAGACTTGGCGCTTTCATATTGCTCTTGAGTACCAGATGCACTGGAAGAAATTGCAAGCCTACCTTCTGCTCTGGCTGCTCCCTCCGGCACGATGCTGGAAGCAGCAGCTGATGCGCGAGGGGGCACTGCTTGCACTGCAAACGCAATCACTGGCCTTCCACAAAGCCAGAGCCAGGCTGGAAAAGCTCCCTGGGGTTCCAAAGCTTATAAAAAACTTCACTCACAAGAACTTAGAGCCTAAAAGGCATTTCTCTTAACTCTTGTTCAAATGCTGTAATGTCAGTTACAATTGTCTGAGAACACAGATTAATGCTATATTTTTTATGTACAGTCACAATAGATCTGGTATGTGACTACAACTTTAGGGTCTAATTATTGTTACCATATGTTTAAAGTAACGGTTGAACTCAAGCTAAGTGTCATGGGGTTCACTAGGATTAGCAACTTATCCTGGGCACAGCACTTTGAAGTAGCTATCCCTTTTCAGAATGCAACCTGCAGCAGATGTGTCTTGAGTATTTCAAAGCTTTAACTTCAAGCAAATCAAAATATGCAGTAAGTAAAGTGACAAATACCTTTGAAATGCACTGTTTCTGAGAGAATTTTTGTTTCATAAGTAAGTACATACATATTAAGACAACTAGTTCACACTGCAGAAAAAATACTAGAGCGATTCATGGTATACATATTTAAAGCTTACCAAGACATCTTGATTTACTTCACCTTATCCATGCAGATATGACAGAAGGAATAAGAAGGATCAGAAACACTTGTGGATTAATTGTTCCAGAGGTTATCCATATATGCAAATGCTACAGCACATACATGTGAAAAACGCTATATAAGGCACAGGCATTATTGTTTACAGATTTCTATGGCAATAGAAACTAGAGATCATAATTAGCCCATTATGGTCCTTCATAAGATTATGTAGTATCAGGTCATAATATTTGGATAAAACAGAAACAAAGAGAATAAACATTACAGATGGAAAAATTAGGATTTTAGTGATTGCTGTATGAAAACAAATACTTAGTCTTGGCTGTGTTCAAATTCTGCTCACATTTGCTTCCCACAAATGATGAAGTTATATTTGCATTTTATTTCTCTGGAAGTGAATAGCCCTAAATGCTACTGGTAATTAGAATATTTTCTGCAAGTGTGGACATCTTGAAAATATTACAATTATAGTTATCACAGTTTTGGAATTCAAAAAGATAAGGAATATGTCACCATTTTTTATGTACAAAACCACATATTGTTTATGTATAAAAACCCCACAGTGTTTACATATAAAATATATAAGGTATTTGGCCTTAGAATAGACACCAGATTTGCAGATGCTCAAAACCATAGATGGGCTCAAAAACAATTGGAGAAATTCAGGTGAGAAAAATCCACCGAAGACTACAGTTGTTGCCTCTAGAATTCTCTAAACTTCAAATCTTCAGACCCTGGCAAAGGACTTTCACTGAACACTTGCCCTGTTGTACTCTTCCCAAGGCATCCGGTTTTGGCCACTGACAGAAAGAATTCAGGTGAGCCTCTGGCCTGATTCAGTGCAGCTAGTATTATTATAGAGATTCTTAGTAAATTGAAGAAGAAAGATCTGATTCTTAAAAAATCTCAGTCATTGAAAATTTTGGAAAAGTTTTTGCATGCACATAATTTATGTATTTTTTTTTTACATAAGTGTAGAAAATTAGATTTGCATCTAGCCAATGGCATGACTTTCCTAGAGCTGTTGTATAAGGTGAAGCCTTTGCAACCAGAAATTAAAACGTTGAAAAGATTTACAGATCCCTATATGCTTTTTATCACATGCCCCATTTTAAATGATATGCCCTTTACCTTGAGCTGCTTTCCCGGACCCGTTTCCATGAAGCTTCTCATTGACAAATTTGGCAAAGGGAAGAGTCGAAGGAAAGATGCTTTCCATATATTACTAAACCTCATTTCGGTAGCAGTGTTGAATGGTAGGACAGAAGGCCACATATTTAATCCCTTTGATATCAGTGATTTGAATATCATAACTGTTTTATGTAGTCAGTTGTGTTTCGAGAAGTCGCCTTCTGGTCAAAAAGACGTATCTTCAGATCAAAACCTGAAGGGTATGCAAATATTTGATCCATGTAATAGATACATACTGTGTACATTGCTTACAGTCATGAGTACAATAACTAGGGAAGAACACAATGACTATGTGAGCTGGCTTGTTTTGCAAATAATGGAATCTCGTGATCCTAAATCCTTGTTAAAAATTTTTGTCAGCCAAAAAGATGGCAATGCCAGGCACTATGTCAGAAAAATTCATTTCGGGTGTAAGGAATATAAACCCATGCTATGCTGTCTGCATGCAGCACAAACAAATAACTCTAGGAGATGCAAGTTATATCTCTATTTCAAGGATAAATGCTGACAGTGAAGCATAATAAAATCACTTTAAATGGCAATACTCCTAACTACAAAACAAAGAATAGAAGACAGAAGAGAGATGATAATGCACCCAGGTACAAGGGTGGCACAAACCATTTTTTTTCACTCTATTCCTTTACGTGACCTCAGATTTCTGGCAGAATTTGGGGTGCACCACTCTCCCTTTCTTTATCTTGGAATATGGAATATTGTTCCATATACATGGAACAGTACAGAAATCAGTTTTGGTATGGACACTTATGTGAACTGGCCACAATCACACTCCAAGGATTTTAAATTCTATATTTGAAGAAAATGAGTTAAGAAAAGTGTAATTCTGAATAAGTACAAATGAGTGAGCAGAGAGGCACACATTAAATGAGAAAGCTACTTATTCACCTAGTTCTAGTAATTTTATAGTATGGTAGAATGCATGTGTAGCTTTTTTCCATGTACTTGATGAAACTATTTGGTGTCATTATCTCATTATATATATCAGGACATTAAGTAGGTGACTTGTTTAAGGTTGCATGGAAAGACAGAGTCACTTACATCATATAGTGCCAAGGATAACAATACAAGGCAAGCAACAACAGAGAACAAGTTAAATGCACCTTTGAGTATAGACATAGTGCTAAATGATCACATTCAAAACAGCTCGCATGTATCAAGGACAATCTATGGTTTGGGATAAATTACAAAGTAGTGGTCAAATATTAGTTTGCATTACAAAATTATTAAAATCAAGATTACAGGCTGCAATGTCTATTATACTCACTTATGTCACGACTGCTAACCTGCTGGCAACATCACAATCCCAGTCTGTTTTCTAAAGTTCTATCGGACTGTTCCTTGTGACACACTTATGCTTCCAGCTGAGTCTTACAGCTGGTTGACAGGTTTTTTATTTTCTTTTGTTATTGAAAGTCTACATAGCACAAAATTTGGTAATTTTTTGCCTTAAAAACTCCCACCTTTTCACATTAAGAAAAAAAAAAAAGTGTAAAATCTTGCACTTCAACTAATTTCCATTTTATGATGAATGTTATATACCATCATGCTTAGTATAAGACAACTTTATAGCTTTTCATTCTCTAACAAAAAATAGCAATTGGGATACTTGTAAGTACCTGTTGTAACACTCAATCACCTACACAATATGTTACTCCTCAAAGTATATGATCATTTTTTCACCTGAGAAATATTGGTGATGCAACAGCTGCATCAACAAAATACAAATTGAACAAAAGATCTCAATGCCTACATACAGGTTGGAAAGTTCCACTATCAATTACTATCTGCACACGCTGATAAGAGCTTTGAGTTGATGGATTTTTTTGTGCTTTAATTTTTTAGCATGGGGTCAGAGAATTGTGCCATTTGACCTCAACACTGTGGTTGGTGTTATGAGAGACCTCAACGTAGGTTGCATTTTCAGGCTAATGTACACTGTATGGTACTTTTGAAACTTTTGGGAGGCTGACTGATGCTAAGAAATCAGCTTTGGGACGCTGTCACTCTGTTTGTTTTTGATCATGTTCCTTATTTCCTTACACTTACTGCAGGGATGCTAGATGTAAAACAGAAAATTTCAGTTTTGCCTATTACAAGTTACAAAAGCCCATAAAGACTTCAAAACTTAAACTCCTGAGATTCCTTCAAAGAAACAAAGTCATATATCTACATTAAAAGTGTCTGTTGATGAAACATTTACAAGTAAAAAAAAAAAAAAAGTGACAAAATCTACAAAAATTACATTATATACTATTCAAAAAGAAGTTCATGCTTTTCATTACATGTATTCAAGAAAAATATCTTGACACACCATTTCAAGGATGTGTAGGATGTGCTGAAACGTAGGGTTAAACTAGTGCTAAAAATCACTGAAGACAAGAATACCTAACCAGTTCCGCTTACTCAAATGAGTAACCCTCTGATGAAGTAAAACCTGGACTTCGAAATGAAATTTCCATAAACTTCAGTGATAACAGAATTGAACTCTTAGGGCAAAATACATATCCAAACATATTATATAGTTTCTGAAAATTAACTTTTTTAACTTCAACCATATAATTGGAGGAGTAGTATAATAATCAATATGAATAAAATGTCAGAATCTAAACAAAAATATCACTCTGGAACAATAAAACATCACAGGAATCCAAACTGATTCAGGATTACACATAATTTAACATATTAAGAGCGCAACATAAATTGGACTTTATCAAAGGTAGGTAATAACATTTTCCATATGTTTTTAATCTCAGTGTTGTAGTTTCCTTTTTCAGGACTCCATATATGCTATCCTTCAAACACACCCTTTCTCTGTTTTTGTGCTTGGTGTTACTTATGCTGTTGTTATATATTGTTCACAGCAACCCACATTTTCATTATAAATGTATTAAGAAAGAATTTAAGCCTGTTTTTTTTTTTTTATTTTAAGTGTGATTTCTGTATTTAACTCCTTTGGTTTCATTTGAAAATGCTAGCCTAAACAAACCATGGGCATAGATTCTACTGAAATTCTGGTACTGAAATATTGTACCTACAACAACTAGATATAAAATTTCAAAGGAATAAGAATAGCTGTAGCATCACCTATTCTGTACAGACTTCTTTACCATATTTATTACCTTGTTATCTTACTTCCACCTCTTATCCACGTAAGCCTTTGCCAATGGGTTCTATGTGCTACTTCCAAAACTTTCATCAGAGCATGTTACAAAAGTAACAGACATATCCTACTTGTCAGTATTTCCCAATAATCTCATATCCCATCTAACCTGGATCATACTGAAATTTTCTTCACAATTCAAAGAAGACAAATGTCAGCAGTTTACAAATGGTGATAGGATTGGGTTTTGGTCCCTTAGTAAAAGTTGCCTTGGAAAGAAATAGCATTTGCCTTCACTGTATCTGCTTTCTCTTGTAAATCAGACAAATTATATAAACATATTATAAAAAAATTCAAGTGCAGGATATAAATGTTTGTTAGCTGCTGTGTTTTACTGTTGACTGCTGAATTCTTATATTTAAAGTAATCTAACAAGTACCTGTAGTTGTCTAGCAGAATTAACGACCAAGCAGAAGAGACTAAAGCTGTTACACATATCATATATCACTGAGAAATGCTCCTTTACGCTTTTGTGAGACAAAATATGTTAAGATCACATCCATATGATATCCCCTTTCTACTTTTTCAAGATTTGAATTAGCTTCTACTAACAGTAAAATCAAGTAAATCATGACAGTACAAAACATATTCCTGACAAAGTTCTCTGCAATTCCTCTTCAGAAATCTCTGTATTAAAGGAGTCTTTCTTGACTTGGCCTATCAAACTGGAACTAGCATCTTGCATGACATTCCTAAAAGCAGCCAAAATATGTTTTACTCCTTTTATTTAGGGTAATAACTAATGATAAACTTTGATACCTGTTTCAGTAACACCACAGATAAGAGAACCTCACCAATTTTGGTTGATTAGCTACCCATAGAGGACTGGCTGTATTTACCTGAAGGATCAGAGCCTAATTTCTCAGGATAAAAGCAGAAGGTTGTAAAAGAAGTCACCATTTTAAGGCACTGCTTTGTCAGA
Organism: Lathamus discolor; assembly: GCF_037157495.1. Classification (NCBI taxonomy): domain Eukaryota; kingdom Metazoa; phylum Chordata; class Aves; order Psittaciformes; family Psittacidae; genus Lathamus; species Lathamus discolor. Next base: position 10,566,517 of record NC_088895.1, on the reverse strand, counting down.
CTGAAGGGTTGTTTCCCTGGTTGGTCGGTTTCTGCACTCAGTGCTACCTGCACTAAAATACTTCAAATACTCAATACTTTACTAAACTGCACCATGCTTGCTGTATGCCAAAGACTGTTAAACGTATGTTTAGTGCTGGGTCACAGATATGTGCATTTTTTTACCACAAGAAGAGATATGAGCTGAAGTAAGTATCCAGCATTATTACTAATATAGCCTTTGAATTATGTTTGGAAGATGGAACCAAGGGAGTATGCAAAAGGAAGAGAAAAACCAGGAGGAGGCAATGACAAGTTTAGAACTAGGTGAAATACAGGTGGATGAAGCTATTTTCTTCATTTTAGGGCTTGCAGTGGGCTTCCCTCTCTCTGGAGGGAAGCATACGCACACAATAAAGTCTCGTGTTTCAGCAAAGCTCTCTTCTTTTGGTTTTCTGTTTTTAATATGTGTTTCTCTACATGAGAACTTGACGGAGCAGGAGTGCAGAAGCGGGGTGGTGGGCTCACGGATGGCTCTTCATGCCGGAGGGAGGAGGGGGGCTGATTCCTTCTCAGGGCCACCCCTCCCTTCACTCTAGCTCCCCTCTCCCTATCTCCACCCCGAACCTGCCCAGCTCGCACCCCACAGCAGGGCTCACCTCTCTCTTGCTATATCGCTTCGGCCGCAGCGTTTCCTCCCTCCCCATGCCCGGCGCTCTAGAGCGGCTGCCTCACCTCCTCAGCCTCCTCCCGCGGGTCCCGCTCCCCGCCTCGCAGGGGTCAGCCCGGCCCCTCAGCGCTTCCCGCCCTGCGCTGAGGGCGGCCGTAGGTAGGGCTGCCCCCAGCCCGCCCGCCCTCCCTCCTTTACGCGAGCGCCAACGGCCGCGGCTCGCGCTCAGCGGCCCCCCTCCCTCACGCCCCCTCCTTCCCTCCCGCCCTCCTCTGAGGGGAAAGTGTGTGTGTGTGTGCGCGCGTCTGCCGCCGGCCCCGAGATAAAGGCACCGGGAAGCGGAGCCGCGGCTGGCTGGAGCCGCAGCGGAGGGCGCTGGGGTTGAGGCGGGCGAGCCAGCCCCGCCGCCTCCCGGACCTTTCCCCGCCGCTCAAAAGTTTTGCTCCGGGGAGCGCGGCAGTGCCGTGGCACCCTTCAGCCTCCCCCCGCCATGGGCGCTGCCCCCCCGGCCCGCCGGCGCTAGGGCAGGGTGCTGAGGGAAGGAGACGCGGGCGTGCGGTGCTGAGGGGAAGGAGAGGAGCCGGCATGGGCAGGAGCCCTCGGCGGGGCTGAGCGGCGCTCCGGAGCGAGGTGTTGCTTGCGAAGCTCGGCAATGGCGCGGCCGCAGCCGGCGGCGGACCGGGAGAGCTAGCGGCAGCGGCGGAGCCCCCCCGGAGCCGCGCCCGGGACCTGTCCCCGTCTCCTCAGCATGGCGGGGACTGGCCGAGGTGGCGGGCGCTGGTGCCCGGCTGTCAGCCTGCTGCTCGGAGCCCTGCTCTGCGGAGGTAAGCGGAGAGGCACTTGTCGCCGGGTGCGGGTGGGGGGCGGCCGGCGCTGAGCTGGGGCGAGCAGCGGAGTCACCAGTTGATCGCGGGCGCTGCTCTGCAGCTTCAGGCGCCGACTGCAACTCTGGAACTCATTCCGAAGCAAGCGTCTTGTTTTCCACCTTAGCGGTGTGTGAACTGAAGTGTTCCTGCCTCCGGCTTTCCCCGCTGCCTTTTCTTTTAAATCCTGCCGCTGTCTTTCTCTGACGTTTTAAAATGTGCTTCCCCTCATCCCTTTTTTTCTCTCATGTTTATTTGAATGGTAGGAAACCTCGCAAGCTTGCATTTGACTAAAAACCGGGGAAAGTTTCCTTTCTTTCTGCCTCAAAAGTGATGGTGTTTACGAATGCATCTTAATTATTGCGTTGTGTTAAGAGGATCTTCTCTGTGGGAGAAGGGTGTCCCGGTCGCGGCTTGGAATGGAATATGGGGAGCTGTAAGAGGCACCAGGAATACAGCGGCAGTGTTTAGGAATACCGTCCTTTAAATTAAATTGGAGTTGTGCGGTGGTAGCTCTATAGAGACTGGATAGAAGCCCTGTTACCTGGATGGGACAAGATTCTTGTTATCTTGATTAAAGGGAGAGTTGAGGAACAGGTTTGTCTTAGCAGAGAGGTCGTTTGAACGGTCTGCTGTCTTTTCTCATCGCTGAACTTCTCTGATCAAAGGGTCCCTTTGACAAAGGCAGATCTCATTTAAAGTGACTCAGGGGTGCAAACTGTGCATGATCCAAACAGGGATTTCTGTGCGGAATAGTAGGAGACTGCCATTCTCTATACTTACTGTTTTCTTTCTGAGACCATGATAGTTGTGGATATTTTCTAAAAACATGACCTTCTTCCCTTTTAGGGACTGGAAACTTGTTAAGCTCTCTGCAATTCTTACTGTGTTGCCATCCCTAGGAATAAAAATAAATATATAAATATGCCTTTTATCCTGCTGGTATTAGTGGTGCTGTTTGACTGTCATAAGAAGATTACTAATAAAAGACTCTTCATTGTTCAGTTTGGTCAGTCCTGCCAACCTCTCTCCAAGGGTAGTTGATTGTAGAGGCAGGCGTGAGATATACAGAAGTATCTCAAGAGTGGATCAAGGGCAGAATCAGTAGCAATTCATAACGGGACTTTTCTCACCCTGATCGGTAGGGAAAACAAAGTACTTGGCAGAAAATTGCATGGCCTCTTAATGCCGGTCATTTCAATATAGTACATTAAAATTAATGGACATCCCAGTGACTTGATATGCTCTGAAAGTGCTGATGTGAGGAGTCTAAAATACGGATTTCTGTTTTGATTGCTGCAGCCTGGAGGTGAGAATTGTATTAGCTTTGCACTCACCTTCAGAGGCTGCACAAGATTAAGACTTGTAAGGAGGGGCTGGTGTTTTTCTGGGGCAGTATGTCTCGTCTGCCATGCAGCTTTGACAGTCGCAGGTGCATCCTCTCCATTAAGCATTTGCATTACACTCAATATGTTGAGTTAGGCACTGATATATGGGCATTTTCTATATGAAAATATTTTTTTTAAATGAATACATAGGTTATGCCACTTCTTAGGGGCGGGAGAAAGTGCTACCGTGAGAGGTTATAAACAACCCAGCCTCATTAAGCCCTTTCTCACTGCTGGAACCTGGGTCAGCATTGACTCCGACTGTAAAAAAAGAGTCAGTAGTGCTGCCACTGCTAGCAGCAGCTGCTGGGGGGTTCTGGGCTGTGCTCTATGAGAATAAAAGAGAAAATATTACTTCAGGGAAGAAAAGCAGAGCTTCTGAGCAGGGAATTTGCCTCTCAGCATTGCTGGGCACAGTATGATTTTGAAAAGAGCTGGTTAATTAAACTTATTAAATAAGGTGTTTGTATGGTTTCCTTGTGAGGCCTTAACAAGCATTTCATTTGTGCTCCCCTTGTGTATTTGCACTCTTTTTGTTGGCATGTTAGGATAGTGATTGTTCTTGAGAGCTAAAGTCCAACTAAATGAAAGTCACTTTATAGCTTGCAAGCGAAAACGTTTGTAAATGTGCTGAGAAACTTACTATTATAGACAAGTTGTCATTTGCTATTTAAAGAGCTATATTTACTTCTCGGAACTCATTAGCATCTCCTATCAGGCCTGATTTTCTAAGAAAATTCTCCTGAAATGTTGCCTTAGGCTTTAGTTCCATTATGCTGTGGTTATTATCTGGCCAATAATGCTAATTCATTCAATCTCAAGAAAGAAGCTTGGCATTTAATTTAAGCCATGCCTCTAGTTAGACCAGGGTGTATAAAAAGTCAGTGTGCAAAAGTGCTTTTGCATTTAGGTGCAAGCACATGTTTCACGTACCAGTTATTGGATGCCTGTTCCCTAGGTGGAGAGTGTGTGTGTGTGAAATCATATTTACACAAGTAAATCCCAAGTGTATATATATTCCTTTCAGGAAATTACCTCTTTTCAGCGAAGTGCTAATGCATATGCTTAAGCCTCTTTATAGCCAATAGGAAGTATTCATGAGCTTGAAGTGAGATTTTTAATTGTATTATTGAATCAAAGCTTAAACGTGAACACAAGTGTACAGATTTACTTTATTGTATAATACACAGATAACTGAGAATGCTTAGTGTCAGATTAGCAGTGAATTATAACAATCATAGAAACTGGAAGTGAAGAATCTATTGAGTCTGAAAGAAGTGTTTAATGATGCACAGTTAAGATTGATTTGTTTGCACTAGGTGCGTGTCTACGCAAGAAAGTATTGAACATGAGCAGATGTTAAAGGTATATGGAGTTACCAGAATTTTAGGTACTGAAATAGTGTTTCAACACAAATGCAAACATAGTTGTGCATCCATAGGTTGGTGCCACAATCATGCAATATATCCTTGTTTTAGATACACTGATGTGGAAACTGATTGTGACTCTTTATTTTGAATACAATTTCATTTCAATGTTAAATGGTTTAAGCAGTGAAATTAGGTTTTATATCTTATTTTGACTGTTCAGTATCATGTCATACCCTAGTGTTATGGAAAACGTCCTAATTTTTCTTTCTTCATTTCATCATGTTAGTGCTAGGTAAGAACACAGCGGGGACCTGCATTATGTGAAATTATAACTACGTGGAGTTTTTTAAGTGACTAATCTCTTTTGGATATAATACTTTCAAAATGGAGATCATGTTATTAGTATTCAAATTTACTTTTTTACATATTTGGTAGTAGATCTGAAAGTTTATTAGACACTGTACTTACCTAGTAGGATACCCAGCAGTTGGATTATAAATGGTTGTTCAAGAATGCTTCTAAATGCATGATTCTAATATAAAATGTCATACCTGTAACCACATTTCTACTGCATAAATATGTGTCTGGTTTTTGAAATGAGGAACTAAGTATTGGTATGAAAAGAAGTAATAAACAGCACACAATTATGTTTTCTTAAATGGCTAAATATTAGTATTGACAAACTATTTGCATTGAGATGAAAGGATGGGGATTTTATTGAGAATTGGGATTTAGTTCTGCATTTTTCTTTTTGAGCTGTACTGTCAAATCAGTAGTTCAGCACCACTGGAAAGGTAGCTTATAAGGAATAGCTAAAGCTCTATTAATAATGGCAGATTTGCTAACAGTGTTAGTTTACAAACTTTCCTGGGTAGTTTACAAGATAATGCCCTTTTACAGTGAATCTCTGAGCCATGGTTAGTACCTGTGGTTAGAGCATGCCTATTTGAGGCATTTAATCAAGAGACAAATAAGTAAATGAAAGTTTGAAATCTTCAGATTATGATCATGCCATTGAAGAGGCATCAGAGATTTGTTGTCCTGAATCTCAGTTTTCTTCAAGGCTTTGGTGTAAACCCTTTGATTTACTCAGATGCTGCATGCAAGTTTGTGCTGCCATACTGAGTTTTGGCAGTAGTTCACATCTGGCAGGCTCCACTGGATGTGTCCTAGCTGTTTTGAGAGAGACAAAAAAGCATATTAGGTTTAAAGATGTAAAAGTGAAAGGGCAACAAGTTGAGAGAACTAAAGCATGTAAAGACAGTAATTGAAAATCATCTAATGTAAGTGTTAAAAAGGTAAAAGGAGGCTGTAAGAGAAAGAAAACTCATATTATGGGTGACTTAAAATAATATATCTCCATTAGTTTGATGTAGGCATTTACTGTATCCTAGGTAGATTAGATACCAAAAAGGAAAATGGATTTAGTGAAAGGAAAGCTGTGTAGCAGGAATCAGACCTTGTCTCTGCTGCCAGGAATACCACTGTCTCGCTGTTTTCATCAGTCATTTACTTCTTTCTGTCCCTCTCTCATTCATAATGATTGTCATTTCATTGGTGAGAGACTTGATCCTGTTTTGACCACTTTGTCCAGTGAGGCCTTTTTGTTTGCTTAGTACCTAAACACCACAATGATACAAATACAGGCAATATTTTGTGATGCTGTAAGGTGTTAACTTTTAAGGTGTTTGGTTGAAATTTGAGTGCTCTGTCCTTCATAGTGATAAACATAACTTTCTGGCCAGGAAACTTGCTTTTGTCTAGCTCAAACTCATGTCCTGACTTGCTCTTACAGGCCTGAGTCCTTTTATATTTTATTCAGCCTTCCTTACAGACTCAGTACCCTAGCAAAACAGTTTCACAGTGTTCAGCTCTTCAAGCAGTTGTACTGTTTTGTGTTCTGTGGACTGGCTCAGGCTCTAGTGACAGATGTGACCCCTTTGAAACAGGGACGGATAAATGGTGCATTCAAAGTTCATAGCTTCTGCAGTCTCCTCACTTAGAGGTATCTGGTAAAAGCCTGCGGATGCGTCTAGCTTTGGAAATAATTTCAGTCCAGTAGTGCCTGTGTGTCTGTTTTAGTTAGCAAATGGAAATACTCTCTCTTTATCTATTTGTTCACATTTTTTTGGGTCAATACACAGCCTCAGGTCACCATTTTTTCTTTTCAACTGTATCTAGTGAAATGACCCAGTGAGTCTACTCTTCTATTTTCTTTGCTATTCCAAAGCATATTAATCTGTTGGGCTTGAATTCCATAAACAAAGTGTCATCCCCATCACTAAAATTACAGGCATCTTTGCAGCACTGGTCAATTAGGTGAACTTTTCTTTAGGGAAGTACATTTTGACACTACACTTAACAAGTGTGCTAATGTGTTACTGTTGCATCACTCAAATCTTGGGTCAGTAACTTTGTGCTTGGAAACAACCTTTTTTGGCACTTCTTTAGTTGACTAACACAGATCATACTAATCGCAGTTGCACTGTCATTATCAAAAGCATTCACTTACAACTGTGCAGCTTTAGCAACTTGACAAACATAAATAGCTAGATGAGTCTCCTTAAGTGGACACTTACTTTATTATATACTGCAGTATGAATTTAATCTGATTTTACCATCTGCTAGTGTAACAAGTGTCATGTGTAAGGTCAAAAACCTTTTGTTGTATGCTTCTTCTCACACAATATTTTCCATTTTCTTCTACAGCTGTTATAAAGTTTCTGTAATTTTATAGAAGGGCGGTGTGAAGTTTTTAATATTTTTATAGAAAATACATTAATGTCTGATGCTACCAGAATTTCTGCATTTGGTGCTTTTTAGCTGTATGTTCCTCTTTAAGATCAGGAAACACAAACCTGCTGCAAGGGGAGACTGTAAATGGATTGCCCTTTTCAGTGCTATGAAACAAATGCTAAGCCCCAAAATTGGTTAAGTGGTTAAGAATTTGACATTTATATGGAAACTTTGAAGTTAAATAAGAATGTAAAGAGGACGGGGGAGGAAAAGCTTGCTTAAATATTAAAAAAAAAAAAAAAAAAAAAAGACTTTGAAAAGAGTTTATGCTTTTGGTTAGAAAGAAAAGACTTTATGGTCTCCTGAGCACATCTAAAAGTCAGTTCTTTGTGCATGAAGAGGAAATCTGAGGTAAATAAAAGGTAAACTGATATCCCATGATACTGATGCAACAAAGGGGTTGGTCCATTAGATTCTGCTCGTTAATTGCAACATGTAATCACAGAGTATAGATGTATTGCTGGATGTATTTCAACATCTAATGTTGTATTATTTATATAATTGCTGTGCTTTTTTTCTTGGTAAATTTTTTCAACTAAGCAGTTCTGAATTTGAAAATATTTTTGAAACTGACACAATTTACAAACCAGTTTACTTTTAAAATTGTGCTTGCTTTTAAAATTTACTAAGATAATATATTTTGTGTAGTTTCATGTGAAATTTATCACTGACTTCTGGTAGATGTCTTCAAATACAAAATGATAAAAGCGTAGATACTCTATGGAGCACATTGTTAGTATTTTTCTGTAATATTGCTTGGATATTACAAAAATTAACCAGCTCTTTGTAAGTGCTATGGAAAGATTTGTCATTCCAAATGACTTTTGAAAAGTATTTTAACATTATACAACTTTTTTTACTTCTTCTGATTAAGAATGAAAGAAAACTTTAAAATGTTAGTTTCTGTCCTTCTGAAGTTCCATTTTCCAACCAGTTGTATTGCTTGAGGGTGCAGTTCCTTACCAGCTTGAGCCAATGTAAATTGATGCTGCCAGGTTTCTGCCCTCTCCCAAACTCTTTTTGTGCCAACTCTGGCATGCTTCTAATTCCTCTGTAAGCTGCTTCAGGCAGATAAAGCCCATAAAATACTTTATTTTTAAAATGATGTTATAAAGAGTAAGTTTCTACTACCTTGGGGTCAACTTACTGCTTGTATAAGCAGAAAGAGGATGGGCCCAATGGTGGAGAGACAGCTTAAACAAGTATGGTACTGCAGCCTAGCACTTACAGTGGTATGGCTTTAATTTGTTCCTGGGACACTACAGCAGAAAAAATTGTTATGGGAGTGGCTTACATTATATATCCATTATATATTATGTTATGTATATATGCAGGATGTTAAACACTGAGAGGTTAGAGAATATGAGAAACGCTTGGTAAATGATGCAGCTTTGATTTCTGCATTGGGTGTGTTTTTCTTATTCTGCTTATTCTGTACCATTTTGAACACATAAAAGTGAGGCTTACATTAGTGTATTGTCATTTCCCGTAGTAGAATGCATTCCAGGTAGAATGCGCTTTTTGACGCCTAAGATAAAACTATTTTTCTGAATTCAAACCAAATGCACATTGTCACCACTACCCCCACCCACTATCCCCAATAAAAAAGCACCCAAACCCCCAACTTTCTTGCACTATTATTACAAACAGGATTAGTAGCAATGCTTCTAATTAGAATTGCCATTTAAAGAGTTTGCGTTTAGTTTTGTATAAATTCCCCAACCATTCCATTAACTGTTTCAGCTAGAATACTCCATGCCAAGCATCTGCCTCAGATTGAATACATTTTTTCTTTCCCAGAACTTCAGCCAAGAGTTCAGTGGTTTACAAGAACAGAACTGGTGGAGGGGGGGAAGCTGTGGATTCTCCTTTGTTTAGGAAGCGTTGCTGACCTCTTCTTTGAGAAGGTATCCCAATGAAACTTGGCAGGAGGAGACTTGTGAGATTGCTGAGAAAATAGTCCATGGTTGATCTGATGGGATGTCAAGTTAGCAGCATTGGAAAGAATGAATTTGCTTAAGGCAAGGAAAAACTTGATGTGTCCTTACAACTAAATTTCATGAAAATTGCTATGCAGTGGGCATATGCCATGTTATGGTGAGCTCTACTCTCCTTGCAGTTACAAATCTTTACTGCAGAAATCTGACCCAGGTATAGCATAAGAGCTGTGGGTAGGGACAGTGTCCATCTGTGTCCAGTGTGAAATCCTTGTGATTTCAGTCACGTGTTGATTGCAAAAAAAAAAAAAAAAGGATTCAGGCTTGAGCAAAATGGGCCTAGAAGTACATAGCTGCTAGAGTGTGGGTGTTTTGGTCAGAGCCTGGAATGCAGAGTGCATTCCTACAGTAGTGATGTGTTGTCTATGGAGGAGAAATAGAGGTGGATGGGTGGGGTGCAGGCCTGCTGTAGTGTCTCCTGCTCCAATGCCCATTGTAACCAGGTAGGCCTTCCTGTTGCCGTCAGTGGGTGCAGAGTCAGGCCCAACTGTTTTGTTAATTAATTATTTTAATCTTGTTTTCTGCAGCTGAATTATTCTCTCAATCATTGTACAACGCTATTAGACTTGTGGTGGGACAGTGAAAGCCGACTGAACACTGGTCTGTACTTACTGGGCTATTACAGCATGTTTGTTACAGACACCTCCAGGATTTGCCTGATGGGTGGGTAGTGTGTATGTGCTGGTAGAGAAAGTAATCATGCTTTATTAATCTTTTATTTTTTTAAACCCCACTTGATATGGTGTCCTTTTTTCTTTTTAATTTCGTATCTCTGTAGAGAGAGCCAGAATGTATGTTTTTGCTCTGTAGAATCAAATGACCTATCACTCTGCTGGCATGAAATAAAGAGTAGCAAATATAATAAGTAACTACTGTGGGGAAGGTATTGACTTCCCAGTACCTGTTAATTTTCACTGATCAGAACATCAGGGAAGAGAGATTGAATTTGGCTGTCCCTTAGTGAGGGTGAATACCTGCCTGTGAGTAGTATTAGCCTGAAAACTCAGGAGGGTTTCAGTTTTGCAAGAGATTTACGTAAAAATGTGTAGAGGAGCAAGTTGTATTACGCCTTTGTCACACTTCTACGTAACTATATATTGTTATTCCTCACATTTCTGCATTTTTAATAACGAGTTTAATTTAGGATTTGTTTCTTAGCTGCTCTGCTCTTTTGGTGGGTACTCTGAATCTCGATGATGTGTTTCACACCTCCAGGTGTGCAGTATTGAACTATTTAGACGGAGAAGATGCTTCCCTGTGTGTGGCTTGAATTTGGGATTTGGACTTGAGTCATCCAGCATATAGGTAGCACAACTAGAAAAGACACCACATTTTATGGAGATGGTGTCAATGCTATGTTCAGTGAGTTTCTATGTGACGTGCTTTGGCACTAGTAGCCAAAGGGAGCTGTGCATCCCTAACACGCATGTAGAGAGAACCTGTGCCTCTTGGAAAAGCTAATGTGACATTACATGAGTTTGTGATTATTCTTGACTAGGTCTTTTGTGTCTATCCTGTTATGTCTTCATTGCATATCTTCAAAGCTTAGTCTTTTTAGATGACAAAGCTTACTATTTAAAAAAAGAAACCAGACAATAAATTGTTTTCTTTGGCAGAGTGACTGTCATATTTTCCATCTTTTGTAGGTGTTCAAAAAGACGGGCTTTTATGAGAGATGCTGTTGAACTCATACTGTTTTAAATGTCTTTGTGCTTCTGTTGTTCATAATCATCCCATTGACAATTCCAGAAGGAAGTCTATTAAGAAATTCAGAAATGTGCAACTCTCTTTGCAGGTATTTATTTAGCATGCCCTCTTGTCAGATCTCAGCAAGAAAAGGGATATTTTAGTGGAAAGAGCAAGAAATTCTAAGTTCCCACTTTAATTTTTTCTCTAGCTCTGTGTGGAGATGTGAATGCTTAGGTAACCTTTCAGATTGAATTTGTTCATCTGTAAAATGGGAACAACTATAGCTCTTGATTGCCTTTTTGTTATGATGTGGGTAGAAAAAAAATTCTTCTTTGCAAGTTTTTTTTAAAATAATATCTGCAGCAGATTAGACAGTAACGTGAATTATTACTGTTTCATTTTTACCCAGGGGAAAAAGCACACTGATAAAAGATCTGTATCGCATGATGGTACTCAACAATTAACTGCAGGTGCTAGTTAGTCAGATTTTCATATTGATTCCATAAGCTAATGTGTTGTGCTTTGGAATGTCAGCAAACCAGTAAAAGGAATCGTGTGAAACATAATGGAATTAGTATATTCTCTTTTTTTTCCTTTGGAATGTCACAAGCAGTGTGGAGATGAAAGGAGGATGCTGACTGGTCTTGAAAGACAAATGCTGATCGGAAGTACCTACAGTGCAGTGCCCATCTGGAAGGTCTTACTTTATTACGTTACACATTTATTCAAAGAACTACAGATTCATGGTGTTGCCTTGGTTATTTCATGGATTAAAGTTGGGTATCGCTATATTTCAGGCTCAAAGCTTCACAAGTCCTCTAAGCTTCAGGCTTCCATTGAACTTTAGTCTTGGTTTTGCAAATTCATTCAGAATTAAATTAGCTGAGTGATGAAACTGTGACACTTTAATAGAAATCATCAGATGACATTTAAACATGATCACGTAGTGCAGTAATGTCAGAACTGGTCTGAGGTAAAAATCATGCCTTTAGGCAATGTAGTTCAGGGAAGTCACAAAATGCAAATTATTTATTTAAAGAGTACTTATAATGTTTTTGTTTTATTTGGGAAGAAGATAAAGATCCACTTTTGTCAGTAGCACCAATGTGTAAGATTGGATTTGAATCTACAGTTCTTAGTGGCTGTAGGATTTTGTATCCTGATCTATAGGCCCCTAATAGATCTCTCAGCTTTGTATATTGGATCAAGCTAACAGTGGTTCAAACCCGCTTAAACTTTGGGAATCTTCTGACCTTTCTTTACTTTCTGACTTTTGTACCTACTCTTCATTTATCATTCAGTAAGAATATGTCAGATTGAAGCCTTGGGTCCCCAGTGCTTATTAGTTTCTCTTGACTTTTTGTAGGAGCATTATTTTATGACTGTGGATTTTTCTGAAATTGAAGATGAGATTTTAGTGTTAGAACCTCCACATGAATAACTGCCAAGACACTGGCATAAGCTGTTGGCTGATCAAGTTCTAGCTCTTTCATAATGAAGCAAATTCTGCTCTGTGGGCACTCTGTCATGCCCTGCATATTGCAAGTGAAATCCTTGTTCTACTTATTTCAGTAGAGGTTCTGCAATTCATCAAGATTTCAACCCACATATATATGTTGTTCAGTATATATATGCATGTGTGTCTGTGTGTGTGTATATGTGAAATGATTCACGGTTGCTTGGTAAAGTGTCTTCAGTCTACCTCATTTTACCATGCAATTTCACTTCCTATGAAGTGAAACAGATTCAATTAAGAGGACATTCATATTGCTATTTACAGGCAAAGAATAGTTTTGTATGAATTCTTCTTTAATAGCATTTCTATTTTCTTTTGCTGGAAGAGCTTATTCAGGATGCCAGATGTAATTTGGCACTACTAGACCATGTCAGAGTTGAAATGATTTTGGAAATATCTTCTCTGCTAATTAATCTGTGTTTATAAGTGATAGGTGCACTTCAAATAGTTCTATTTCGGCATCCTTCCTGGGTAAGATTGATTCTACCCATGGAGCTGGAAAGCTTTATTTTCCTGTTAGTGTTCTGTTTTGTGTATTATGTTATCCAAAGTTGCTACTCTAGTATGTCATCTAGCCTTCCACTGCCTTAGAGGTGTGGGTTGCCAGCCTATGATTTTGTTAATTTCTAATTATCTTTGAAGAAATATACTTTGGTTTGTATTAAAATTTAAATTCTATACTAACATGGCACAAAAGTGAATAGAACTCTATATAAGTACAGGGTGAATATGACATCCCCCTTCCCCTTGTAATTTTAAATTTGTCTCAACACATTTTAGATTTTAGCTCCTCTTAACTGAAAACGAAATCAAGCAGTGTGAGCTTTGGGAAAACTGTTTTGAAGAAGCAGCAAATGCAAACCACATGGTACACTTACATTGTGAAGAAGTAGTGAAGAAATCTTTCTTCACTGGAAAAACAAACTGAGCATCATTTCAAAGCAGTTTGAGATGAAAGGTCTATGGTTTAATTCATTGTATATGTGATATTTCCTAATGGATAGGTGTTATGTTAATAAGTGGGAAGTACAATAAAATTGAAGGTGTTTTTGTTGGTTGGGTTTTTTTTTTTGTTAGAATTGGTGGTTTAATAAATGAGTTTAATCGCAATTCTTCTATCTAAAAAGTGGCAGATACCTGTATATAGGAATTCACATCCAGATGAACTGTTCAACACTTTCCACTGTAATACCCTTTAAAAATGAGACTTTCTCAAGCTGTAACAGTTTTAGCTGGAGTTTTCCATGCTGCATATGTTCTGACTGATTTGCAAAAGTTTCTGTGAAGTGATTCAGTTGTTTCCGAGAACAAAGCCAGCTAGAAATCATAAGTTCTAGCCAGCTAGAATCACCTCTATGAGCAGCACTAGTTGGGTTAAATTCTGTGATTTTTCACTGTTACAGGCAAAGATAGGTGGTGTTTTCCCTAATCTCTCTTTCTGAAGTGATGATGATGTATGAATGCTAGCATTCATTTTTACTAAATAGGATTAATGACTGCAGATAATTCCTGCAAACATGACCCTGAATTAAAAAAAGGCACATAAAAAAGGGGATAAAAATATTTTTGAAGCTGTATAGCTCTTGGTCTAATTCCATGAAAGATCTATTCAAAGATGCCAGACTTCTAAGTCTGAAAATTAGTTTTAGTCTATTCTTAATGCAGAATTGAGAGGGTGGCAGCAGCATTATTCTGAGAATCTTGTCTTTGTGGAGCACACTGCATCTCAGATACCAGAGCTGCATCTGGATTTTCTTGGGTACGTTCCTCTTTAACTGTTATAAGCCATCATGGGCCCAGTTTCCAGGGCAAAAGCTGCAGAGGCTCTCACACGCTGTCAGAATGCCTCCTTCCTCTATTCTGTTTCATGCAGAAAAGGAGGAGGAAGCGATCTCAGGGCATGACAAGGGTTAAGGAACAGGTGGTTATCTACAGGACGGCTGTCTCATTTCGTACACAGGATGGATAGCTTCCTGGGAAAAAAATCCCAGTTTTTGTACTGAAGGAGGTTATTGTCTGTGGACTTCTGCTTCATTTGTTACAGAAGCTGGAAGGTGTGTAGATGTAACAGGCTCAGCATGGGTTTAACTTCCAAATTTATACAGAGGGGAACTTTGGCATTTTTGAGCATAAACATTCTCTGTTATTGTCACTGTTTTTCATACTCTGTGTTGGTGAGAGCATCCTAGAACATATTTTTAAATAGCTCTTCGAAGACCACAAAAGTGTCCTCATGAGCCAAATGTAACCTACAGAAGGAAGATGGAAAGAGGATATTTGGTTCTAAGCATCTTATGTCACCTCTCAAACTTCCCTTGGCGTTCAGGACTTCATTTTCTGAATCCCTCCTTTATTTTTACTTGCTGTAGCTAGACATGCTGGAGAAGTTTGCAGGTTGATTTGAACCTCATGGAAGTAACAAAGACTATAGAAAGATGGAAATGTGCGCTATGCTTGAAAAAAGGCAGATTTTTGTTATGCTTTTGTACATTTTATAGCTAACATAAGCAAGAGATTTGCTCAGAACTTGCACTTAATTCATCGGAAAATCAGGCCAGTTTTTCTAAATTAGGCATCTGTATTAGCAGATGCTTCTGAGAGTGTAGTTACTAATTTTGCTGTGCTGCAGTTCACCCTTTTAAAATTATAGAAAACTGTTCCAGGAGAGTGTTGTGTAAGGAAATGTATCAATGTTTCTGAAGTTTGGTGTATAGTGCTGTGATAAGCTGCGTAAAAAGCTTATCAGAATTTTAAGAATTCAATGCAACACTTAAATATTGTGTCTTGAATTAATGCATAGGCTTATACATAACGCTACAGAAATGGTGAGCAGCTGTCCGTTTTGTCAGCCTTAGGCAGAAGTTCTCTGGAAGAAATAATATGTCATTAAAGGCTGTATCTTAATGCATATGTATGTTGGGATGAATTAAGTTCAAGTCTGGATTTCCTTATTACTTTTTTAGTGCTTTCCTTGGCAAACTTAACGTTCTTTTTTGTGAAGGAACCTTCTGGCTCATTGTAGGCTATTCCTGCTGCTTTTAATATCCTTTGAGATTGATTCATGAAGTGCCAACATCTTGAGCTGTGGAAAAAGAGTAAGAATCCTGAAGAAAGACCCTGGATACATGGGAATAAATTTGAACTCAGACTCTTTCTGTGCCACTTTGATGTGAAATCACATCTTGTGATTCAGAGAACTTTTTACTGTTAATTAAGGCCATTAATTCAATCAGTTCCATTTTGATTAAAAACTGACAGCATTAGCAAAATGTATAAAGGCAGCATCTGGATTGGGTTTATTGGAATGGTATTTTAGGAAACTGAAAGGTTTCTTGAGTAACATTTGAACATGTCTCTATGTGATAACTACTTAAAGAAAAAATCCTCCATGGGCAGATGAGCTCAAGAACACTTTTCTGTTAGTGACACTCACATGGTTAATATCCTGGTGTAGGATAGGTCAATGTGTGTTTCTATTTCACTAAGTGACAGTTCATCGCAGGAGAATGAAGTTGTGAGGAAAGAAGGGAACATGGAAGTGAAGGGTTCAGTGAAAGGATGTTAGAATACCATGTGTGCCTGTAAGGGATGGTGGTGGACCCACAATGCAGCCAGCTTGGAGTACTGCATGTTTTGAAAATATACCAGCCATAGAGGTCATGGGGAGAACCTGTGACTTTTTGGCTTTAGTTAGGCCTTTGAACAGAATGCAAGGAAGAAAGAAATTCAGAGTGGTATTTCCTTATGAACTGGTCAGGTGGCCATGTTTATGACTTGCTGTACGTGCTCTGAGTTGTTTCAAAGGTATACCTGATTTAGGTATTTTTTTATAAGATGGCTCTCAGTAGCTTTGTGGTCAGATAGGGTAGTAGAAACTGTACACAAATAGATGATAAAACTTTGTCTCTTACCTGTGTAACTTTACTGACCTGCACAAAAAGTGATAATGGCTTCTGATGGTGTTAGCCTGAGAAGCTAGGACTGAATGGAATTGGATCCTGTGGCAACACAAATGTTGAAGCTGCAGCTCGGGACTTGATCTTACCAAAGTCAGTGACCATGATACTGGACTTGAGCTAATAAAGTTCAGTTAATGCTGCTGTTCTATAATAATTCTTAGTGATCTTTGAGCGAGTTACTTAGTGAGCTACCTTACTTAGAAGAAGAGGGTAGTGATTGAGGCCATCTGAGAGATTACTCTTGACTTTATCTGGAAGCATCCTTGTTTCTTCCTTTATTATAGTAAGAGCTGAAGAAGAACTTAACTTAGATGCATAGATTTAATGGAATTAATCTGTGCAGGCATTTATCATTTCTCACTTTATTGCATTTCAGTTTGTCACACTGCATGCATAAGAAAAGTTTTCCCCCCACCAGAGTCCAGATGCTAGAGAGTCCCCTAAAAGTTCTTTGCAGCTGTCAGGGAGTGAGGATTCAACACACTGCAAAAAAACGCTGAGCATGTTCAAGGTCAAGAATGGGGCTGACCTGTGTGATTGATAAAAATACTGCAAGAACCTCTCCCGGTTTTTAATCTGATCAAGTTTTTAGGTCTGCATTTAAACTTTTTTTTATAGGCTCCTCCAAAGCAAGCAGTCAGACTTCCATTAAGATCTTTGTATATATTCCTGCTAATTAAGCTGTTAAGAGCGGAGTTTGGAGAATCTATTTATGTACTTTTGAATTTAGTGGTTAATATTTTGAGAATAGCTTTGTGTGTTCTATGAAGTTCCTTTTAGTCAGCATACAACATAAAACTTTGTTTTTTGAATATCAAAATAGTAATTTCCTTCAGTGGGTTGCAGAAATAGAGTAAATTAATGAGTAAGACACTCCATTAATTACTTCATTTTTGTTTTCATAAGACAGGAAAATAAATGCTTAGAGAGAAAGCAAAAAAAGATGTCTTCTTTTAAAGACTCAGAGAAGCCTATTCAATGGTTATAAAGTTCCTGGATATTTCCTAGAGTGCCTGTCAGTGCCTTATGTGATGATATTTTCCTCTCTTTACTTACACATTACCAATTAACTATAGTGGAGGAGATGACTTAGCCGATAAATCAGGCTTTTATCCTCATACCTTTCTTGCAAGGGGGCTTGTTTGGATGAAAAAGAAATACTTTGTAGGCTTTTTGTTTTCACTGCATGAACATAGACCAATAATTTATAGCTCTTATGGCCTGTTTCTGAAGCCTGTTTTAGTTTCCTCAGGACACTTTTCCTACTCCCTGACTTTTTTCCCCTAAAATATTGTCTGCTAAAAATTAAAGATCTAAGGAGTTGGTGGTGTTCAAATAATTGTGTCTGAGAACTGGAAGGTTTGTTTTGGACAGTACAGCAGTACGGTCTGTGTTTCAGAAACACAAGCTTTCCCTTAATAAGCAGAAGTGACCTGGAGGGTTTCTGCTAAGTTCAGTGAGTGGTGTGGTAGCACAGAGATTGGATGCATGATGGTAGCTTACAAAACTCAGACTGAAATCCAGAATTTTAATGCAGACTGTGAACCCAGAAGCTCTGCTTCATTCAAGTCTGGAAGATGATCTGTAAAGCACATGGGACTCTGTCTGCTGTGTACATAGACAGCTCAGTATATCGCCAAAACAACATCAGGCAGCTTAATTTGCTTCTATTCCTATTCAGACAGGCTGCCCACATGCAGATTATAAGTAGATGCATCTGCAAACATGCTGTGCTTCTTCGCAGTCTCTTCACAGACATATCCATTAAGCGCTGTTAGTTATGAAGGCAAGTCCACCAGTTCCATGCCATGGTTACCAGGTGCAGATTTGGGTTCTGGCCAGGTTGTCCTTGACAGGACAAAGTTTATTGGCTCTTGTTTTATATTTCACTTGTTTTTTAAATGTGGCCGTTATGTTGGCCAGGTTCCCATAGTAAATTATTTTTATGTACCTAATTCATTCTCAATGAAACAGACCAATCCATTAAGAATTCTGCACTAAAAACTGTAGCTCATTATGTGTTCTTGTGGTGTATGACATCAGTAGAATGCCACAAGTTAATTACATTCTTAATTACAGCTTTGTATTGAATTAGGGACCTATTATACATAGAATAATTGAAAACCTGCTGAGATCACGTCTGGTAACATCTAATTGTATCCCATGATTTCCCCCCCCCCCCCCCCCCCCCCAAAATTTAAATAAAAGCTGGCATTTCATTTACCATGGTTTTAATTAATTGACATGAGAAATGTAATTAGAGCTGAGGCAACAGACCAACTATCTCAAAACAATCACTCAGAAATTAATTAATCATATTTTGGGGAACAGTTAACAATTTCCAGAGCAGGGGCTATTCTGCTGCATTTCTGGAAAAACCTTGAGCAGACACAATTGAAGCAAGAACTTGCTACTCTTTGAAGAGAAGAAATATTTGAATGTTCTGAGAAATTCCCAGTGCTCTTTCAACCTAAGGAAACTTGATATGCTTGCAGCTTCAGGCATGAGAAAGCTAAGAATAGCACAGGAAGAGAACTGAGATCTAATGATTTTCATTTCAGCATCAGTGAGGGTGGTTTGCAAGTTGGACTTGGACTTTCTGCTCTTGCTTTCCAATTCGCACCTGCCTATATGGATGTGGCAGAGTTGTTTTGGAAACTGTTTTGCCATCTGCCATCCGCTGTTGCAGGTAACAGGGAAAAAAGGAAAAAAGAAAAATATCCTTTCTTTCTCAGCATGCTTAGCCCACTCTTGCCCTTAGTACCAAGACTAAATAGTTAGCTAAGTTAGGCAGGACCCGGCAGTGAGGATGGCAATCATTTAGTGGGTTCTTTGAGGTTTAGTTTTTAAATAATGATTATTATACTTTTCTGTTAATATTTTTCCACAGAGGCGCAGGGGCTTTTGTTTAAATCAACCTGCAACAGGGCTTTAATTCCAGGGTGAAGAATAATGTCCTCTTGCTGTTTGCAGAAAGATTAATTTGTTTCAGGACAGAAAGTTGTTTTCTTTCCTGCGTGTAGCCTGAGTTAGAGGATCGGATATTTTTCTATTTGATATCTCTCAAATTAATGTGCACATATTTAGACCTGCCTATACGTAAATATGCATATGCTTTGTTTAGAAATGGAGAGCATATGCAAGGGTAAAACTGCTGTGTGAGAGCAGGTTTAAGAGATCTCGCTGTGCTTGGACACAAGCAGAAAAACACTGGGTACATCAACTGAAAACTGGCTGGCAGCCATAGCACATAGAATGGAGGGAATGTTTGCCTAAAAGGCTAGATTGTGTCAGGCGTGACTAAGCAGGAATTTTAGCTAAAATGCGTTAGCAAATTGAATGCTTAGAGGAAAATGAGAACGTTCATGGTCTTATCTTTGTTCACTTGAGACTGGATTTGATTTTTTTTTAATAAGAAAATCAATAGAGGGGGCGAAGGGAAGTTCTACAGAGTATGCCCTGATTTTTCAGAATGGTGATATAGGTTACTGCTGAACATTTTGCCGTGGCTCTGTTTACATTATTTCTAGAATATGCATGCCTATTAATGGAGCACTGGACTGTCAGTCAGGTAGTAAAATACTTTAATTACCCAGACCCTAGGAGAGAAAGGGTGGGACTGGATAAAAGGAGTGCACTTCAAGCTTACTTTGACTGTCAAAAGAATGATAAACCATAAGTTCTGCCTATTATTATTCTTCCTTTCTCTATGAATGGCATTCCTGATGGAAAGAGGTATTGGTGTGTATGTACTTTGCAGGTTCTGCTCTTCTAGAATTCTTTAAGGATATGGGAATGGCCGCTGCAAAGTGATAGCTTCATGGGCTAAGTTATCCAGCAGGTCAGGTAGTGCAGAGCTGACAGTGGAAGAGATTTCCTTCCCTTGGTAAAGGACCATTATGTGTACTTTTGACAGGGAGAGCTCTTCAGCAGTTAAGCTGTGCTCATGTTGAATAAATGAGAACCCTTGTTGCTATAAGGCTTCTGAAATAGAATCATAGAATCATGGAATAGTTAGGGTTGGAAGGGACCTCAAGGTCATCTAGTTCCAACCCCCCTGCCATGGGCAGGGACACCTCACACTAAACCATCCCACACAAGGCTTCATCCAACCTGAATGGACTGACAGTAATTGGCAACTCTCTTTCTGCTCATCTCCCTCCAGTTTTTCTTATCCATTTTTCAGTGACAATACTAAATGAAGTATGAGTTTGGACAGCAGCCAGGTGTCAGCACATGGCAGAAGATTCTAATTCTGCTTTTAGAAACCAGATAAGTGGTGTGCTAATATAAGCACAACCTCCCTTCTCAGTTGGACAGCTTGAGAGTTAAGATGATCATGACACTGCCATGTTGTAGCATTTACTGTTAGAGCTTGTTAAAGCTCTAATAATTGTAACAGGCAGTGCACTGCTTGTAATGTAACTGTAACATGCTGTCTCAGTATTATAACGTCTATTTGGTTATATAAAATGACAGAGCAAAATATATAGCATTAATTCCTTGTGAAACCTTGTCTCTTGATTATGTACCTTTTTTTTTTTCCCAGTTGTGTTCATGCTTTGCTGTTCAGGATTCATAACTGCTGTTGTCCTTTTCCATTCCCACCCTCCTAATTTCAACATTGAAAGCTGTGTTTCTGGGTAATCATCAGGTTATACATTTAGCTGCTTCCTGTCCGAGTTCCCTGTTTTCTTCAGATTCATTGTAGAATCATAGAATCATAGAATAGTTAGGGTTGGAAAGGACTTTAAGATCATCTAGTTCCAACTCCCCTGCCATGGGCAGGGACACCTCACACTAAACCATGTTGGGACCGGTCTTGTTTAACATCTTCATCGTTGACATGGACAGTGGGATTGAGTGTGCCCTCAGCAAGTTTGCCGATGACACCAAGCTGTGTGGTTCGGTTGATTGGATGGCATCCCTTCCCTCCAGCATGAGGGACCTCGACATGCTTGTGAGGTGGGCTGATGCCAACCTTATGAAGTTCAACCATGACAAGTGCAAGGTCCTACACATGGGTCGGAGCAATCCCAGGCACAGCTACAGATTGGGCAAAGAAGAGATTCAGAGCAGCCCTGCAGAGAAGGACTTGGGGGTGCTGGTCGATGAGAAAATGAACATGAGCCGGCAGTGTGTGCTCGCAGCCCAGAAAGCCAACTGTATCCTGGGCCGCATCAAAAGGAGCGTGAACAGCAAGTCTAAGGAGGTGATCCTGCCCCTCTACTCTGCTCTTGTGAGACCTCACCTGGAGCATTGTGTGCAGTTCTGGTGTCCTCAACATAAAAAGGACATGAAACTGTTGGAACAAGTCCAGAGGAGGGCCATGAGGATGATCAGGGGACTGGAGCACCTCCCGTATGAAGACAGGCTGAGGAAGTTGTGGCTGTTCAGCCTGGAGAAGAGAAGGCTGCGTGGGGACCTCATAGCAGCCTTCCAGTACCTGAAGGGGGCCTATAGGGATGCTGGGGAGGGTCTCTTCATCAGGGACTGTAGTGACAGGACAAGGGGTAATGGGTTAAAACTGAAACAGGGGAAGTTTAGATTGGATCTAAGGAGGAAGTTCTTTGCTGTTAGTGTGGTGAGGCACTGGAATCGGTTGCCCAGGGAGGTTGTGAATGCTCCATCCCTGGCAGTGTTCAAGGCCAGGTTGGATGAAGCCTTGTGTGGGATGGTTTAGTGTGAGGTGTCCCTGCCCATGGTAGGGGGGTTGGAACTAGATGATCTTGAGGTCCTTTCCAACCCTAACTGTTCTATGATTCTATGTCACCCAAGGATCTGTCCAACCTGGCCCTGAACACTGCCAGATAGAGCTTTCGCAACTTCCCTGGGCAGCCCATTCCAGTGCCTCACCACCCTTACAGTAAAGAACTTCTTCCTTATATCCAATCCAAACTTCCCCTGTTTAAGTTGTAACCCATTACCCCTTGTCCTATCACTACAGTCCCTAATGAATAGTCCCTTCCCAGCATCCTTAAAGGCCCCCTGCAGATACTGGAAGCGATGGAGCTTGCTGTAGCTTGAGCTCAGGACAAGCTGGGCTTGTACTTCTACACGCTGTAGCATATGTGTTCTGATGATCAGTGAAGACATCTGATTTCAGTGAGGAAATTAAGACCAGAATGCCTCTGAATGCACAAATAGACTGAAATTAGTGTTTTTAACATTAACTGTAGTAGTGCTTTTTAGCCTTCTTTCCCTTTGTATACAGATTTTAACCCCTTCCACTCTTCATATCTGTCCTTGAATTGATGCGTAATCCTCCACAGAAGAGGGGAAAGGCTGCCTTGCTTAATGGCTTCTAAATATTTTTTTTTTTTTAGATGTGAGATTACAGTAATTTTGCTTAGAGAGATCAGTGAAAACAAAGTGACTATTTTTGTGTGAGTGCTTTTGTTATGAAATGTGAGGATTTCTCCATTGCAGTATGCCAATTGCAGGTGACAGTTTTTGGTATTGAGAAATTTTACAATCTGTGTCTGGGTTTGCACAGTATAGGAGGATTTTGAATGGATAAAGAAAGTCAGAACCTTTGAGATCCAACCTATTGCAGTGCTGGATGGGTGCATATAAAAACATGCTGTGTTTCTCACTGAGTTCATACAATACAGAACAAAGCTGTGACAGTACGCTCGGAAGTGGTCTTGATGAGTCCTTTGCCAGGCTGCTGTTTGCCAGCTGAATTTAGTAGTCTCATTCACCTGATCAATGAATAGATTTTCCTTAGATCCTCTTTTATTTTTTTGTTTCCTTTCCAGTTGTTTTTGTTTTGGGTTTTTTTTCCTATGGAAGATGAAACCTGTCACAGGGGCTCAGATTTATTAACTGCTGTCTGAGATACTTTGTGTGATGTCAGAGCAGGAGGGGAACTGATTGTATCCTTAGAACTATCTTTAACAGAAAGGCTTTGGAGTATTCTATAGATTTTTAAGATGCTCGGTTAGTTTAAGTTATTAGTGTGGAAGATTCAGAGAGATTAAATATTTAAGGCTCTATTCTGCCCTTACTTGTGCCCATGCATATCTGGGTTTTCACATTGGAATGAAAAATCTACATGACAGTTAAAATTTTGGTACCTGCTTACAGAAACTTATGTATAGATGAGTAGGTTTTTTGCTTATATGTGAGAAATAGTAACAGTTGTGTGGGGATTAGATATTTAATATTTTATTTTATTTTTAGCACTTATCTACCTACCACAGACTCTCAAACCAGGCTTCTACTCAGTTATGTCCAGTTCCTTCCAGTTCTTTACTAGGTGCATGTCTTATGGCTCAAACTATGAGAAGACAGTTTGTGTTTGTAAGGCCTCTGAAACTCTAGCATTGCTACTTAGTTGGTTGGCCTAGCTTGCCATCCCAGTGTACGTGGTGTTCAGGTATTGTGGTTTTTGGTAAAAGTGTTTCAGCGCTCTCTTTAAAAATGACTGCTGAATGGTTTTCTTATTGTGAACAGTGACAGTGTGGTAGGAATATTCCGTCAAGGTGAAATTCAGATAGTGACAGGAACTATGCAGTCAAGGTGAGAAGCTCACTCAGCCTGGGATTTACTCTTTACAGTCCCAGATATAATGCATTCGTTAGTGAAGTCTGAATTCACAGTGAGAAGAACTGACCTGGCCTACTCTGTTCCCTTGGAGTATTTCATTAGTGAGTGCATTTCAGAGTTACATGTGTAGCTAGGCTGAGGGTTTTGTCTATGCTAAGTGAATTCTAGTTATTCCCCTGACCTTCAATTCCTCTTTCAGAAGTTTATGCATCAAGGAATATCCTTTGGTGCAGTTCTAAGGAAAGTCTATATTTGCTGGTTTTAAGTACCTTTATGGTATGAAGATATTAGGGTATCTAGGCAGCTTGCCAGTATGACTAGACTGGAGACTGGATAACAGTTGTCAGATCCTGCACACCTCAGACAAGGTATTAGTCATTGTCAGTGAAGACTGTTTAATTGCTCTATAGATGTATTTTTCTTATTGGCTCTTCCATATGGTGACTCAGGAGGGTGAGGAGGTTGGGTGAATTGCTTCTGGCTAATTGCATTAGTAGTAGCCTAATGCAAAACATTAAAAAAAAAAAAAAAAACCAAAAAAACCCAACATTTAAAAACTAAAGCCAAACAGTGCAGCTATTTGCCTTTTGCCTCTCAGCCAGCCCTTCCTGACATGTGAGGTACCTTCATGCCATGTGAGGCAGGGCTTTGTATTCTGCTGAGTTTGAAAGTGTGATCTAAAGGGATGCTGAGTATCCAGCTCTCACCAAATTGCCAAGTACAGAAGGCCCTTAAAAGAGGAATTGTTTAGAAGGGTTCTTTGGGCAATACTCAGTAGTGAGTGTAGAGAGGCCTTCATTGAGAATCACATACGTTCAACTGTGGAACAGATGCATGGAGTGATATGGCCAGACACATGATGCAGGATGTTGTCAGGGAGGTTTCTCTCAAATGCCACTTGCGAGAAAATTGATCTAATAGCTATAGTCCTGAGACAGGATATAATCTGAGCATCTAGTTTGCAATGTGCTTTGTTGTGACCTCTGTCCAGCCACAGCAAGGAAACAAGAGCAGTGGTGTGCAGTGGGTAAAGGAGTGTGTTGATTGTTGAAGATGTGGAAGTAGTTCTACCTCTGAAAATCTTAGAGGATGTTTTTATAGTAGCTTTGAAAAGTACAACATTTGCTGTGGAGATTTACTACTTTTGCCAGTTTGTAGTTGAAAGGTGGACTTTTCATTCAAATGGGTTGATGGCTCTGAAGAAAGCAAATTTTGGTGTGGTTTTGGTGTTGGGTTTTTTTTTTTTTTTGTTTGCTTGTTTTGTTTTTAAATTCTTTTTTTTTTTCTGGAGAGCATTGCATTTCCCCCAACTGTGCAGAAAGTGAATCTGATTGCTTTGAGTTGTTCCTTTGTGGAATTCATTTGTGTTCCCTCACAGTAACTGAGGAAGTGGCAGACTTTTTCATTATGCTTTTGTTAGTGCAGATTGACATATAAAGTCCCTCTTGATCTGTTATGAAATGGAGTCATGTTATTAAGGATAAGGAGGGAAGAGGGAAAGTCTCTCCAGACTTTTCCTTCCTCCTGCTCAACCATGTTTTCTTTTATCATACTTGTGCAATTAAGTATTTGCTACTGCTTAATAAAATTGTATAGTGCCAGGGTGGCAAATGGTAGAGCTGCAAAGGTGGTAACGAATCTCTAGAACTTTGGAGTTGATGCTAAAAAGTAGTGAGCTTTGAGGGGGCTCTGACCCTTAGGAATCCTGTATCAGAGAGGGTCAGAATTGCACATGGATCTATGGGTGAGAGACTGGCACCAAGTGATGCTTTGGAGTAAGTTTTAGTATAATTGGGCCATTCACTGTCTGGTACATGAGAATAAAGTAAAACCTAAACTGAAAATTGACTGAGCATGCTTTAAGTGTTGCACTGAGTAGGTAAATTAGCTACAGCAGACTTTTTCTTTTGTAAGAGGATGAGGCTTCATGTGTCTTTAGTATAGTCAAGATACATTATGTCAGAGAAACCAGTAGGTTAATTTAGCTGTTGGGCATTTTTTTTATACTAAAAATACATGCTCGAATTGTGTCCCTGACTTTTCCTTTTGTTCCTTCTCTTTCTGCAAAAGAAAATTTTGTGTGTCTATTCAAAATATGTGTGTAAAAATACATGTAACAATCTTGGTGTACTGCTTCTATGTCTTGACTTGAATTTGGCATGCACAAGTTTGTATGTTGAAAGTTAACAGGGATGTTACTTCAGATTTGTTTGTTTAATGATGCATTGGTGTATAACCAGTAGGGATGAGAAATCGGAAGGTTGCTTTTGAACTTGATGACAGATTGCCAGGGGAACGAGGGCTATAAAGCCATTCATTTGGCTGTCCTCTGGGGAGAGTCAGCCGTCCATCCAGCTGAGTCAGCTGTAGCAATGAGGCAGGAGAAACCTTCCAGCTAGCCAACCATTTAGAAAATGTGCTAGCTGCTTCTGGGGATTCATTTGGTTAATCAGATTAGTTTAGCAAGTGTCAAGAGAACTGACCAAGATGCTAGGTAAAGTATCCCATGTAGAAGAAACAATCAGTGACAACAAATACAATAAGTAGCATTTTTCGTTAATATGTCATTTCAAATTACAAACAAACACTTAGCAGTGTGGTTACACCTTCATATTAATACCTGTCTGTGGATCGATTTGGAAGGGTTAAGATTTATATATTGGATTTAAGTCCACTTCTTCCCAGGTCCTCCCATATTGCTTCCTTTCATATTGTTTTCTGTATTGTTAATCATCCCTCATTATTACCTGCTTCTCACCTTCTTTAAGGGCTTATAAATACAAAGTAACTTCCTGATACTTTCATGTGTGGATCATGGAAACACCTGTATTTGTATCCCTTACCTCTTTTTTTTTATGCTGCTTTTGTCAGTGAGGATCCAGGCCAGCTCACATTGCAGTCAGTGAGGAGCAGGAGGTGGCTGAGAATTTCCAAGCTAAGGAGACTGGCACTCAGAAGTGGGCTTATGAGCTCACTGGAAACTGAATTGCAAAAACTGGATTCCTAACAGCATCAAACTCAGGATCCATTTCTTTTCAGAAGGAAACGGAGAACAAGACATGTAATTGAGACACTGCCTCATTTATCTGTATCTTCAGTAGAACCTCGTGCGTAATTAAAATACTAGGAGAGTTTAGCTGGAAGAAAAAATATGATCTCTCTGTTAATATTAAGGAGCCTTTTGACTTACACCTATTGAGAATCTGCTGTTATATAAAAGACTGTAAATAAGAAAGATCCTAAAAAGCTGAGTGGTTTTAATGCTTTTTTTTTTCCCTCCTTTTTAGTGGAAGAAGCTGCTTTTTTTTTTTTTTTTTTTTCCCATTGGTGGTATTTACATATTGTAAGCAGCAGTGAATAGTGGTTAAGAAAATGAACATTTTTGTACAGTTTTGTTTTCTGCTTTTGGTGACTTGAACCTATTTTCAGTAAAAACTCTTCAAATGCATCCTAACTTGCTAGAAGAGGTTGCAGAGTTCATGTTTTATGAGAACTTCAGTAGAAATCAATTCAAAACTCTGTACTCATTACAAGTATTTTGGAAGGGTTTTATTAATACTAAGGAAGCTCCCCTTTTCCCCTCCAAGATCTTTGGCTTTCTTTACTTTCAAACATTTACTTATTTTGCAACATCTTCATTACTTTCACTCTGTAGGAGGCTGATTGCATGAACTCACATACTTTGTGTTTTGAGGATTAGCCATTAAGTAGCAACAACTTAAAATCTTCTCTGACTGATTGCATGTAACTGTCTAAATTGCAACAGTAATTCAATATAACAGTCATTGCTTATGAGGTGCAAAGTAATTTATCTTGCTAATAAAACATCATTGTACACTTGCTAAGAGAAAATATTAAATTAAAATTACTGACTATTTTTATATCTTAATTCTGTTCAAATTTCTGCTCTAATATAAAAAAAATCAGTCATATATTTTCATGAAGATAACTTTGAAATCCTTTGCAGTGGAAAAAATCAAGATAAACTGCCAAACACAAGTTGTATTCTGTGAATGTAAATAGGTTCTGCACCATAATTAGTGATTTTTCTAGGGCTGGTCTGGAGGCCCTGTGTTTTCATGGGAAAATCCGTTTGATGTGTACCATCCCTAATTTCTGCAGTACTGAATAACCAGGCTCTAATTCTGTTGTAATGAACCATGTGTTAATGCTACAGCCTTCTGTCCAGCCAGAAGCCAAAACTCCATGTCTGACTTTGTAATGAATCTTGCAGTCATCTTGTTGACTCCATGGGTAGGCTTTTGTTCCAAATCTGTCCTCAAATATTGCTAGCTTTTATTGAAACATACAGTGCAGCCTACAGTTGTGCTTGGGTTTATGCAATTTGCTAACTTTCTTGGAAAGTGTGAATACTTCATACCCTTGAGGGAAATTTGTTTATTTGTTTCCTTGTTAGTTTTGGAACAGTGGGATTTAGAACAGTGGAACTGACTGGAGCTGTTTGAAGTTTCGTTTTCTTTTTTGTGTTGTTTTTTTTTTAAGCTGTGAGTCAGACAGAACTAGCACAGAGGTGAGGGTTTGCTATGTGTCTCTTGATGGAAAGGTTTATTCTTGCAGCCCCCACTTTCTTGGAGTGTCATTTAATAATGAGCACTTATTTCTGTGTTCTGATTAGTGGTTTTCCCCAGATTGATTTATTTTCTGCTATCAAGTTGGTTGATTTTTATTGTTGTTGGTTGTTTTACTGCATTTCAGCGTTAGTTTAAAACTTGCAAACAGAACACAGTTTTGCATGAGTACAGTTAGATCCAGGAAGATACTGACTGAGTTCAGAGACTGTTTGGTATTGCGAATGACTTATTCAAATCCTAATCAAATGCACAGACCCTAAGTAAATGGAATTCCTCCTCCCCTACAGGAAAAGCATGTGAGACCAATCCTGTTGCACTTACATGATGCAATGGGTCCCACAGTGGCCTGAGCAATGTTCTTCAAGCACATTGCTTCAGTCAGCAAGTCTGCATACAAGTCATGCAGTTTGGAGTGGTAGTTTTGTTGTAGTCCCACTGAGATGACCATCCTTTGTGACTGGGAGAGACCTTGTATGTGGCTACATCCAAAATTTTGGGAATGTACTTTATAGGCTAGAAACTGATGCAGAGATTATCAGTTGTGTGGGTGGCTCCCACAGGATTTAGATAAAGAATATGTGAGTGTAAACTAATCTCCATGGCAAATACTGGTCTATGAGGTAGGTTTCGATGGAGTTTTGTTGATTTTTCAGGCATGTGTATAGCACCATTGGTTTACATATAGGGAGTCTAGCCTGATTCAAGTGTGCACTTGTATTCTTTGTCTGCACAGCTTCTCCCCATTAGCATAGTTGTTACTCCTGAGAGTATGTGTTCATTCATTGCATCTCAGTGTGGCAGTCAAAGAATTAATTACTCTGAGAAGGGACAGGCCTCTTCTAAAGAGTTTCACAACTTCAGCTTTTAATGGATCTCTCTCCCCTGCTGAGGCTGCACTGCAGCTTGTCAAAGCATTCGCAGCGGCTCCACGGGTCAGTGGTTCCCAATGGAGAGACAGTGTTAGAGGAACCGTGACACTGGTTCCTAAGGCTGATTTACTTGGAGTTGAGGGTGAGTGAGGGAACAGGGAGAAGGGAAATTGTAAGCCCTTGAGTCATTGTTCGTAGGAAACAGATTTGAAAATTCTTACTTAAAGTAATACTTTATTTAAGCACATGTTACTTGCACACTCAAGTGCTAACCCTCACTGCTTGCTTCTGAAACTGATTGCCTAAATGGTTTGACTGCAATGCTGCTGGATGTTCGTTTCATTATCTAATGTCACTTATTGATTTTCATTAAAAACGTGTCAGCATTGATTTTTCTAAAGCACCCTCGGAAATGCATCCTGACCCTTTTTTATGTCGAGTCCACTGCAGAGTCTCCCACTGAATCAGTCTAAAGCAGGATTAATTTCTGACTAAGAAATGTTGATTAAATATTTTGATGTATGAGTGGTTAAGACTGCTTTAAGAACAAAGCATGCCACAAGGAAATGAACTGAGACAAGGGAAAAGCTGAAAGAGAGTATGCTATAAAACAGGCGCTTGTCTATTCATGCATTGTTTTTTTAAAGTTAGTGATGCAAATTAGCTGAGGATCTGGTCCTGTGTATCAGCATGAGTTCACACACCAGATTGTATTGACATGAAGCTGATAAGAGAAAGGAAATATTATTTAAAAATATAGTTAAATCTGAGTACAGACAATTGTTTTTTCTGCTCTTACCTTGTTACCGTGAATTTTCAGGGAGGCTGGCATATTTGTTCCTTAAGTCTTAAAATACTGACAATCACAAAACTTAAGTTGATCATTTGTTTTTGTAATATGCCTTTGTTCTTTTCATACTCTCCTCCTGTGGCTCATCATGCTTATTATTCATAGATGAAAAATCAGTTATTAGATATCTGTGCTGATGTGCAATGGTGTATGAATATTCTGTGGACCTTTGGCGTGACTCCAGTTCAGCTGCCTGTCATTGCAGGGCACTAAACTTGCTGCTGCAAGACTTGTGCTTATATATTCCTGCATTAGTTAACACTGAGGTTTCACAGAATCACCACACTGTTGAAGTTCAGTGACTGGAAAGTTCTGGTACTGCTGAACTGGCTATTGGATTTGAAGCTATGGCCTAATTTAGGTAGTAGTGGGCTGCAGAAATTCAAATTCATGACTGAAAACAGGAAAATGCTTTTAAAGCTGGTTTTATGTGTATCTCTTAAAGATGGACAAGCTGGTTTCCCAGCTTCTGTACCATGGATTCTAGTCTCAGAAACAATACTTTATGTTCATTAGGTAACTATTAGCCTTGTTTTGCTTGGCTTGGGTCCTAAAATTTATGAAGAGAAATGTAGCATCCCATTTGTGGGGAAAAATGACTTTGAGGGGTATATCTACTATTGCATCTCTTGCATTTTGCACTGCAAATCATTCCCATGAGAATGGTTTACTTGAATATAAGTGACATAGCCAAACCTGGTAAGGTAGCGTGGAGTGTATTCCCAGCTGATAGAAACAACACTTGTGTTGCTGGAATATAACCCTGGCTTCTGTTTAGTCAGCAAAGTGCTTCAAGTTAACTGATGAACTTGTGGGTAGAAAAAATATCATTGGTAGAAAGGAACATTCAGAAACTCAGTATGGATGAACAACTCAGTGCATGTCTCCAGCTCTTTGAGATTCTTGCCCTGTCCTAATTTTAACTCTTTTTAGGAAGAGTGTGTGTGTGGGAAGTATAATTAGAGCCTCTTGGTGGAGGGTATTTGCATGCTTTTGAAAAAATAATGCTGACCAGGTGTGACTTCTGTCATCTGCATTATAAAGTTGTAGAGTGTAAAGCTCATGACTCTCCTCCTGGGGGTGAGCATGATAGACAGTTGTCTGTTGGAGTAGTTCTTTGCCTTTTGATCACAGATACACATACCCCAAGGGGAAAACCTTTGAATGCCTCTCCATGTGCACCTCTGCATGGCTGTAAAACCTCTTTGCACCATGGGCACGTGTCGCTATTCTCTGCATGCACTACGTTTTTTATTTTTTTTCCTCCCATTGCCTCCTCTTTCTTCAGTGTATGTTCTTAACCTGTCTGCCTTTTCTTCATTCCTCTTTTAATCTGCATTCATTATACTCATTGTGCTTTTACTGCTATTAGTGCTTACTATTCTGTAGCAGAGTAGATTTTTAGGATAGACATCCTTTTGAATACTTGCTGGATTCCCCAAGGGTTTGTGAAAGCATCTGTTAAAGTGGGACCAGCTGATACATACAGTGCTGCTCAAAGCCCACTTACATCCTCCACTTCTGGCAGGTATGTAGGTCTCTAATGGCAGCAAGACTGCTGCAGCTCTCTTGTATAATATAATAGCGAGCTTCTATGATAGCACCAACTTCTTGCCTCTTCGTGGTGCAGCCTCATGTAAACTTAGCTATTGTTACACAAAGCTGGGATAGAGGAACAGATGAGTGGTCCATCAAATACGTTGTGTGAGCTCTAGAGGTGGCCTTTTTCAAGTGTCTCTGAGGAATGCAGAAGTAACCCCCTAATGTGCTGGGCCAATTGTGCAGCTCTGTATGACCGGGCTGGAGGGAGGAGACTGGATTTCTTCCTGACCCCCACCTGTCAGTCAGCTTAGCCCTGAAGGATAAGCTGATCTTTTGATGTCAAGGCTTAAAATTGTTGAGACCGGAGGGCATTTCTAATAGGTTACTGGGTAAGCAAGGAAAAGCAATGGTACTGTGGATGGTATCAGCTTTGCTTTGATCAGATACTGTAGTCTTGTGCGCACACACACACACACACACACATAAATTTAATAGTTACTACTTAGCGCTTACCTACTCTGTCTGTGTTACTTAATGAGAAGCAAAGGGTGTCTGTGGTGCAGTCTCCTTGAGCAGACAGATCTGAGAGCTTTGCCCAGCAGTGGTGACTAACGGAGCAGTTTTGTTTTACTGATAAAACGGTGGAGGAGCAATGCATGAACTCTGACTTTTCCTATAACTGTGTGGATGCATATGTATGCACGTGTGTGTGTGTGTGCGTGCAAAATACTGTAAAGCTGCCCCAGTTTGGAGATTTTAGTGCTTTTGAAATACAAGTAATAAAAGCAGAAACTGGCACAAACCTATCCAGAGCAATGCACTGAAAATACAACTTCTGAAGGGGAAACACCACCTTCTTCACCCTTCAAACAACCATACCATAAATTTTCTCCCTCTTTTGGTTTTAATACTATTGTAAAAAGCCCAGGCCTGCTTTAAAAACGTGAAACTTTCTCTTACAATGGCCAGAACTGAGCTCTGAGACACTGCCACAACTCATTGTCTGTAGAAGAACCCTGCTGGGAAGGCTGTGATTTATATCAGCCTGCCTGTCATGGGGTGAAAGGAATGCCCGGGTTTTCATTTTGATCAAATGTTAGGTTTGAAAACCACCCACTGCTGTAAACTCAGTTGGAGTGGAGAGATGAGATGGAGCACATTGCATGCTTTGTTACTGAGATAGTGTTTTAAGGCTGTCTGAATCTGTTTCCCATTGCCGAGTGCAGGGAGGAAAGATGTGGATTTAAAAAGGCAAAGCTAAACTGAGCTTTTCTGGATTAGTTTTGGGGGTTTTTTTTGGTTTTTTGGTTTTTTTTTAGTTCCCCTACTTTCAGTGCAATAGAAAGTGGGGTGAGAGCAGTTCAAGAATATGTACTCTCTTCAGTAAAGACACTAAAGAAGGCAAAATCTTTGGAACCTGAGGAGATGAACCTATGGAAAAGATGGGGGTGGAATTTTCCAAGGGGACTAACAAAAATAAGCACCTAGTTCTTACTGAAAGCTGATGGACCTGCCCTCATGCTCTAAAACAGGGGGCTCTGGTGGGGGTGATGGCAGGACAGTTTTGTCCTGTAATGGTCCAGCAGCTTTCCCATGGACTTTTCTTTCTGAAAGGGCAGTTACTAATACAGTTCTAGAACCATGATATTGTTTTCTATTTAAAATGCACAATAGTTTCTGTGTCTTTTTCTTCTCTTCACTCTGTTGGCAATGGCACACAGGACTTTCCTTGGTTTTAGGTTTCATCCTAAGTTTCCAACTTGGACTACCCATAAGGTATAAAAGCATCTGACCCGAGTTTCTGCCCTGAATTTAAATTACATTGTTTCTGATCTTTCTTAGGTTAGTTCTCTTTTGCATTGGGTTTCATGATGCAGAATAACATTTTTATCTCATTAATATACTTGTGTTTAATTTGCCTGGAATGAGTACTTACAAAATAGAATTGGAGATCCTCGTTAGAGTTTGGAGCAGTCCTTCCCAAGGTTATATTAAATAAAGACTATAATATGGACTCATGTTAAGAACATGAAAAATCCTGTGCTCTTGAGCCCATCAGTACACTCATGATCATGCTCTTTAGAACAACTGTATGATGTCAGTGAGCAATTTTTATGAATAAAGGATCACTACTATGAGTAAGAAAAACTGTCTTACCTGCCCCTGCTGGCATTACATTTGTAAATGTAATGTAAAATTAGAAGATAACTCCCCTACTCTGCTACCACAAGATGTGTAACCTTGGGCAAATCATGTCTGTGTTCATCTGCTACAAAAAGAAAAAAGGGACAATACAGTCTTATGGGGTGCTTTGAAACTAAGCACGTTCATGATTAAAATATTATAGTGACAATGGCAAAAAAATATCCAGTGCACTTCAACCGGTCTATTTGATCAGTACTTCAGGTCAGAGCAGATTTAAAGGCCATCTGTGGTATGACTCCATTGACTTATATAAACCAGGATCAAATGTGATTCATGTATTTGTGTGGTCTGACCCTTTTGAATTCTCTAGTCAAGTTATGTTAGGAAGGGAGAGAAGCACAGAAGTTTGCTGTGATTTTTATGTGTCTGTCTTGAAAACAAAACCCTGTCAACAGCTAACCAGAAGACTCTTACTTTGCAGTTTTGATCACGGTTTCAGGGACACGAATAGCAAGATGAAATGTGTGTTTTAAATTGCAACATACAACACCTCTGAATATTTGTCAGGCAGTTAATGTGGGTGTTATAAATGATTCCCCCTCTAACCTTCTTCCAAAATAATATACTTTACTAACAGATCTGCTGAACTAGAACTCTACTTACTATTTTGCAAATATATTTTTAAATCCTTGTTTTTTCCATCTTTCTCTTTTTAACCATACATTGTACCTTTATTGGTTTTACATTTCCAGGCATAAGAGGGGAGTTTATCCCATAGCCACATAACTGTGGTCCTACCTGGGAATGACCAAAAGGACTAACTGATTACAGTACCCAGCACTGCTTGGTGAAGGTGGTTTCCAAATGTAGAGAGAAATCCAAGATCCATTTCACCAGGGAATCAAAGGCTGAGTTTTTGAACATCACATTACTACTAATTCCCAGCTGGAATGTGTTAACTACAGCCATTGTTGTAAGAAATTGCAAACATCAGGTAACCCTGCACTGTGGAGCTGAAAATGATTCTCAGGCTTCTCTTACAGTTCTCATTATTGAAATCTACATCCTGTATTTTTCCTCGTAAGGTTCAGGTCTGGATTTCTTGCCTTTTGGCATTAACTTTGTGCTTGTTCTGTTCAACATATGACTTACTCGTGGTCAGAGTACTAAATGCCAGTGCTTTGGGAATAGGTTTGAGTGGTTTTGTCAGAGATGTCTTTTTAAGGTAACATTTGCTTCATTATTATTTTGGTAGTGTGCCTGTACTGTTGGCATCAAAGCCAGGGGTTGAGCTCTTACAGGTATGCACATTATCTATCTGAAGCTGTATTGCAGATAAGGATTTTATAGTTTGAGTTTATAGCCTCCTAATTTTAACAGCCATTCAGAAAATGCTACACAGCTTCGATCAGTGGAAATTCTCTTGTTTGTAAGAGCAAAGGCTTCGTGAGTATGGGCTGAAATGTGTTTCTGAGTAGGAATGCTGTTAGAACTGTCTCCACAGCTCCTGTAATAAGTTTGCACAATGCATCTTAGTGTACCATCATAGAATAGTTCTTGTTGGAAAGGACCTTAAGATCATCTAGTTTCAACTCAGTAAGATCCCTTTTGATAAATTATCAAATGTAAGTTCATATGCAGTGTAAGTTAATTTACAATACTCCTTATTAAGCAAAATGAATTGGAAACTTAGCTTTTCTGCATTTTACTGGTATTTTTGTTCAATTGCTTCATTTATCACTTAGATCAATCATCTTCATGTATAATGTAATTTCATTTGTGAGCTTTCTAAAAGAGGTGTGAAACTATATTCACAGCAAAAACTGAAAAAAGAAAAACACACTTTTGAATCAGTGTGATAGAATACTTTTTACAAACTTGGGACTGGATTGTTCCTTTCTGTTAGCATACCTACATAGTATATCCAATGTATCCAATTCCTTGATACTAGGTTAAAATATCAATGTTAACTATAGTAGGATAAGTGGGTACTTAGAGTCATAGAAAAGAAAGAACATCTGAACTTATTACTGTAATCTTTCATTAAGTAGCTGTAAGTTAGGGAGTCTTTGAACCAGTCCAACTGGGCCCTGTAAGTATTGGATCCTCAGTGTTTCGTAGAAATGCTTAAGCCACAGCCCTCTGATGGAGGGAGATCTGAAAATAGCTAGAGGGGTCAGCTCTGATCTCTCTTGTGAGACTGGAATTTGTTGAGTAGAGTTCTTATCTGTGCTGTTCCCTCCCACACCTAAGTTTTGTTGCATTTGTTGTATACATTTTACAGAGCAGAAAAGGAGTGCTTCTGAAAGCTGTCTTAAAAATGCAGACTCTGAAGAGATTGGGGGAAAAGGGCAAATTCTTTTTAATTCCCATTTGTACAAATAATCCATAGATTAAGGATTTCAGAGCAGAGAGAGGAGCTGAAGTCCGAAATGCCTGGCCCCTGTGTGGGATTCATACAGAGCAGCTGAACAAAATTCTTCACTTCAAAAAGCCACTGCACAGCTTCCCTCTCTGTTCTCAGAGAGATGATGAAGAAGAAAGATGATGACTTTGCAGCTGATTAATCACTGGGAAACAGTAATCACTAGTGGTGTGTTTTGGATCATTATTCAAGGACTTTGAGACAGAAATAAACTGGAGAACTACAACAGTAGCTTTCTCTAATTATTTTTCTGTTCTCAGCCCTACTTCATGTATTGAGCAAACCATTTTTCTTCTTCCAATTTATAGTCAATGATCTCTGGGGCACTGATTCAAAACATCCTGCGGAGTTTATTCTAGAAGCTGACTTGATGAGAGCACATTTATGTCTTTAAAAGAGGCTATTTATTGTGGAATTAATTCAGACTCTAAAATCGTAGCTAAGGTTTTATAGCATACTTAAATGTATATATCTGCTTGAAAAATATTTTGAAATAGATCTTTGTCATGTGTAAATTGGCGCAGCGTCTCCAGAGCTGATGGAAATGGAGCTGATTTATACCCGCTGAAGTTTGGACCCCTTTGATTTTTCTTTTCTCTTCTGTGTGTATAATGCACAGAGAAAGAAGGCAAACCTCTCTAATCTGGAGAGAATTTAGACACTAATCAAGCACTGAAGAGGCACCATGCTGAGGCTGAGAGCTAAAATCCTAAGGATGAAATCAAGTAATTGCTTTATCTCTTTCTTTTCAGACATCTAGAGAGATGCTTAAAGGCAAAACTAAAAGTAAATGAATGAATCTAGCCAAGTGGATTTAACTGCAGATGGATGTATTAAACTTCCACTGAAAGTGGCAGCAAATAGGTGACACTCAGTATAGCTTACAAAGGCTAACACCAGCAGTCAGGCATCTCTGTGTTTCTCTCTGACTTAGTATATCCTGTAAGCACCCAAGCCAAGGGAAAAGGTGCTTAATTTAGAAATAAAAGGGGTTTTCATTTTGTTTTAAAGTAGTTAATAATCAAGAAGCTACCGTCAATATTAAGTCAGTTAACTATCTTCATGTCTATATCTTTGCCCAGACCCTGAACAATTGCAGCAGTGATTTAATGATTTTATTTTTTTCTGTGGGTATCATTTGTGAGAGACTCACACTCAGAAAAGAGCAAGTGAAAAGATGTAGGGGAGGGAGAGCAGGGAAGAGTTGGTCACTTCTTTTAAATGGTCACAACATGACCATTTTACAATTACATTCTGTTGCAGCTGGTTCTTTGTACATTGCTGCTGATTGGGGCCTGATTATTGGTACTGGAGGGGTGATTTTTTTCCTTAGCTTTTTCTTATGTGGATGGTTTCATGCTTCTCCTCTAGATTAGGAACAGGACATGCAGGTTTTCTACCAGACTTGAGTAACCAAGCTGTTCCCAAGGAAAAGGTTTCAGGCTTGGATTTTAGGTGTAGGTAAAGAATTTACAATATTTCTGAGCCCCCTTTTCTAAAATGTTAAATGAATAGTGATATGGCAAAATCAAGTAAGTTTAGAAGTAGGAGACTTCCTAGATGTCAGTTGCTTGTAATGTATGTGGAATGATTGACATCAACTTTCAACTGCCAGATAGGAAGTTCACACCACACACTGGATTTCGCTTGAGTCCCAGAGACCCAGATTCTCAAATGAGCTCAGCCCTCAGGTAAATGTGGGAAGAAATGATCATATTTCTAGAGCCCTGCAAGCTGAATTTTAGAATTACTGCTTCTGGGTACTGACTGCTACTAGACTCCAAGTGTAATAATGCAAGTTATTGCCTGCAGGATTGCACCCTAGATGTGTTGCAACTTTAATTTTGGTCCCTGAGAAGGGCAATGAGCTCATACAGACCTAATGACAGCTCATCTGCACTTTAATTAGCCAGAGATGCCATCATATTTAGTACAGGAGCCATACTAAAATGCCACTCACATTTCACATTAAGTGTTCTGTGTCAAAGACACCATCACCCAGGAATGAACTGCTGCTATTAAATTTCATAAACAATCATTTGAAATAAGGAGTTGTCACAGAAGCAGACTTAAGCAGCATTTTAATGTAGTAGCAGAGACATTGTTGTGCAAGGGATAGCATTACAAAACTCTCCTCCAGACAGAAAGGTCATTAGATCTTGGTCATACCCACCTGAGTGGCCAGGTATGTGTGATTTCTTTTCCTTCTACAGTGATTTTTATACCTTGAAGCAAGCTAAGGAATTCTAAGAGGACCTGGCAACGCCATCTAGAGTTGAGGCTGCCTGGTATTTCTTATTATTGGGCCTTTTTCCTCTTGTCAATAAATACATCAGAATTGGAAATGAGATTTTCTGTACCAGTGTTGGTCTGTCTCTGGATGAATTTTACATTTGGAAGAGTGAAAACTATTCAGTTGGAGGAAGAAATTGGAGGAAAGCTATTTAGTCAACCTTTTATTAATATATTTTCATTGAGACTCTTCAAAACCTTCATGCTCTTAAGAGAAAGGACTTTAGAAGTGGTGGGAAGGTTCATTTTCATGCCCTTTTATGCATTAGAAATTTGCAGATGGGCTAGCTTTTTCTATTTGGATCTGGTGTAATACAAATAATAAGAAATAAGCAGTAAAATGAATGACGTGTTACGATCTTTTTCTTCTGATCATTATATCATCCTTGAGTTCAAAGGTATTGCTTTCTACCCTCAGGATATTTCTTTTCTGTGTATCTCCTGAGTGTGTCTTACTGAAGCAAGAGGCTATTGTGTTTTCTGGGATCACTTAAAAATTTCCAAGCAAACACTTTGCCATTAAAATAAATAAATAAAACAAAGTAACTAACAATGGGAGGGAACTATCAGCACAAGCAGCGAATGCACTGGGACAGTCTGCACGTCCTGCTGCACTTGGTTCATTTTCAGTAACACT
Organism: Lathamus discolor; assembly: GCF_037157495.1. Lineage (NCBI taxonomy): Eukaryota > Metazoa > Chordata > Aves > Psittaciformes > Psittacidae > Lathamus > Lathamus discolor. The sequence goes on along the minus strand of NC_088895.1, from coordinate 10,527,388 downwards.
GAGGTCTTAACCACTGCAATTACCACTGAACCTTCAGATTCCTAGCAACTAGCAAATGAACAGAGAAAGAAGTTATCTGAGTAACTAGGGAATTTAACACCAGAACAGCCTTCTTTTTCACTGGCACATTAATGTGCAGTGATTATATACCCAGAAGACAGAATTTAGCTAAGTTTCTGGTGGGGGTAAGAACTAGAGCAGCAGTAATCTCACATATCTTTAAAGGAAGAAATAGGGAAATCGTGTAAATAATTGGGATGGGATTTAGTTTTTCAATCTGCCTGTTAACCTCTAGATAGTCCTAAACCATAGGGAAGTTTTCTTGTGATACATCTAAAATGAATGAAGGTCTTCTGATATGTATGAATATAATTGTCCTTCACATAACAGAAAACCTGATCAAAACAGTATTTTTCTTCCTGATGTATCTGATGTCTTGTGCAATTGCTTTGTCAGTTCTTCCATCCTGTGCTTCTAGTAGATTTTGGTCTTGTTACTGCTGTGGGTTGGGCAAGTTTTCATCTGTTCCTTAGTTTCACCACCTGTAAAACTGTGGAAATGACACTGACTTCTGCGGGCTAGGGAGATGATCCTGAAGTTCTAACAGGTATTTGCATCAGGTCTGCGTTTCTTAAGTATAGCTGGTGTATCTATTAGTACAATGTGTATGACTGGAATTTAAACATCATGATTAACAGCACTTGTAAATAAATACCAATTCATTTACACCAACAGTAGCCATGTGTAGAGCTTGGAAAGATGATGTAAATAATGAAAAACCCAGAAAAAAGACAAGTGTCTTTCCTGTTCTGGAACGAATCTGCTGCTTTTTTTTTTTTTTTGCTATGTGTATTAAATATGAAATTGATTCTGGAAAGCTGTTCATGTCGTTGTCCTCTCCATCCAGCAGAAATGAAAAAGCCACTGATTTGGTTTTAATATATTGGAGTACTATGTAGGATTTTAACTTAGTAGCAGTCTAGCAGTTAAATCTTTTTAGTATATCGGGGCAAGGTTCTACTGTCATTTGCTTCTTTTCAGATGCTTAAGTAAGGAAAAACTTAATGCTTATTTTTCAAATTCTTTGGTAGATGTACTGTAACAGAAATAAATATTATTCATTTAAAGTGCCTTATTCAACCTCAAAGACACACTGAAAAAGACATGCTGTGAGTTCATTCTTTTTATAGGGCTAGGTTTTGTCTTTCTTGAAGCAATTGTCTTTTTCCTTCTTGAACTCTTCTTTGCTATTGAGTGTCACATCTGGTAAGGTCTGATCCCTCATGTCTGTAGTTGCAAGAACCTAGATAAATTTAAACCTACTGTGGAAACATGTTGGTTTAATCATGATTTTGATCAACTGTTTTGCTTTGCTCCCCCAAGTGTTTCGAGATGCTTTTATAGTAGATGCAAGAGGATTCTGGGAGATGGGAATAAGGATTTATATGCAAAATATGTGATTTGAGGGGGTTTGGAAAGAAAAATTAACTAAGTGAAATGTTTAGATCTGATGGTTTCCTGCTGAGAATGCATATTTTTTCAATTGGGAAGGCTGTTCTAAAGGACTGAAGAAGTGCTATGTGTGTCTCCGCTCTTCCTGCAGCATGCTGAAAGCATGAATGGAGCTATGGCTAAGATGGGTATTAGCTCATGTTAGCAGGAAATTTATTGTTTGCTGCATGTCAGTCGTGGAAAGGGTTTCTGACCATGAGACCATGCTCATCTTTAATGATTTGTTTCAATTGACAGCATTTCTAATGAGAACTGTAGAAGTTTAAAAAGCCGAAGGAACATTTATCTTTAGTTCCTGAGGTTTTTGTTGTGAGGTTTCTTATGGTTCAGTAGAAGCTCTTTGAGTTGGTGGTAGTGTTGAGGCTGGAAGGAAATGAATGGAAAATGTAAAGCAGGAGAATTAACAAGACAAAGTTGTTTGCTGTTATTTGCTAGTTACAGGAATTAAGTATGCTCAGGAAGTTCCCTACTTGACTATATCATGAGATGGATTCCTGCCAACTTACAATACTAATATTCCATCAAGGGGACTTACTTGTGCTGTTGTATTAGGAACTTTAAAAACTCTATCAGAAAGCCATTTATTTACTTTAATAGTGCCACTAATGTTTCATAAATCTTTTGCAGCTGTGGTTTGTTGCTGCTTAAGGAGATACAATAATTCAAGTACATCAGCTTGAAGGAAAATTGGGAGAATTGTTTTTCTTAAAGGAAATTAAGCTAAAACTTAGAAAATGTAGCTAGCCCTCATCAGATTCAGATGCTGGTTTATGTAATAGCTAAGAGCCGATCCTGTAACTGCAGCTATGGAACAGAGAGATTTGCCAGAAAATATTCAGTAGGTATATTCCTGTCATTTCAAGCACATACATTATCTGATATAACACTTGTAGGAACCAGGATTCTTTCTGTGCTCTAAATGAATGGAATGACCAAAGAAGTCATCTATGCTGTGTGCGGTTGAGGTTGGTAGAAGTTTTCAGGAAATCCAGCTCCAATTTGTCTATAAGTACTGGAAGTTTGCAGGTAACCCTGACTATTGTTATTAATCTTCTAGAAATCAGTAACGTACTTAGTCAATTTGGACTTGCTAAATAAGATCCACGTGTTTAAGACTTGCACATAGGTTATTCCTTACATTTCCAACCATATAAAAAAAGAATATGGTATTGGAAATAAATTGATTAGTGTTTATTTTCTCATACTTTCTGCTTAGCTACAGCCAAGACTTGTTAATTTTCTTTTTGACTTGTCAGATTCAGAGGTACAGAAGTGAACCGACCAATTTATTTTTGCCATGTGGCCTGCTGGAGGGAAAATCTTGGTGTTGCAGGGAATTTGCTGATGAAGTTACTCAAAGGGCTTCTCTACTGGCCAATAGCCAGGGCAGGACTGATTCTTGGCTGCAAAATCAGCTGTCTGTTTGCCATTTCAGTGTCAGAAGTGAATATGCAATGGGAAGGTCTAAGATAGACTGTGGAGATAAGGGTAACAGGACAGCCACAAGTTAGCACCTCATTTGCTGTATTTGGCTTTGGTGTTAAGGGCAGTTAGTTTTAATAATGATATTCAGTAGCTTATTCAGCAAAAAATGGGTTATAGCTTTCAAACTGAAAACACCATATATACTAATGAAAAGTAGCATTGGTACCTCTAAAACCTTTAAATGTAAGATAAGGCTGGTGTGGCAATTCGGAATGCTGAGCAGTAAACACTTTGCTTAAGTTTGCTTCTGCTTAAAATTGAATCTCAGCAGATTTACTTTCAAATTCCATCCAGTACTAATCTTTGTTCAGCTGTTGCTATGTGGCGGTGTTTTGGTTTTTGTTTGGTTTTTTGTTTGTGTTTTTTTTTTTTGGTTGGGTTTTTTTTGTTGGGTTTGTTTGTTGGGCTTTTTTTTTTTTTTTTTTTTTTCATTAATTTGAATGTATTGAGGAAAGAAAAAGGGCCAGTGTTTTTTCTAATTGGGTACCCTATCCTATGTAAGTACCAGACTGTGATTTGTTCCCTAATGAAGCCAGTTTTGCTGCTTCTTGGGGAATCGTCGCATATCTGAGCACGTATTTAAGATAAAATAGAGGCTAGCCCCATTCTTAGGTGTAGCTGCCTACCATAGAGCACATGAGTTGCATTTGCGTAGTGATCTTGGGGAAACAGTTTAAAATGCTGCTGCAATGCAGAATATTTCTTTTAGGAGGAGAAGGTGTCACTTTATATATTAGAAAAGTTTTTGATTTATCTTGCCTAGATTTTCATGGGTCAGTACCAAGCATCAAGGATGTCAGAAGGAGTAAGTTCATTGGTTTACCTGGATTAGTATCACACCCTTATTCTTAAGAGGAGTAAGACTTTAACTACTGTAAAACTTTATTGAGAATAAAATTACTCAACTATTTGTAATGAGACTGGTATTGAATACCTAACAAATTTTAGTGTCTCTTCTTCTACATCCTTTATTAATGTTGGCATCTCTTATCATGGAACAATATGAATGAATTTAAGTTTTATGAAAATATGTTTAAATATACATTTTATCTTGGAGTTGACCATAATATATTGATGCACATTAATATCTTGGAGTTTATAATTTTAATAACACCACCTTCCATTACATAATCACCCTTTCAAAGGTCCCACACCGTTTTTTGAGAACTAGTTAAGGCCCCAGGCATTTATTTCTGTAAAAGAACTCTTGGGGTCTCTGTGTGCCTAGAAATCAGTGGCCTATGGTAATTCAGTTTTAGGAGAATTGCAGGTATGATGCCTCTCTTGTGGGGTTACCATAACATTGTGGATCTCAAAACTTTCATCTCTATTCAGAGTTTACCATCTTAGCATAATTACAAGTGAAAAATTACTTGTAATTATTCTTGCCTGCTTGATCCAAAGCATTCTATTTTTCTGATCACCATTGCTTCCACAAAGTCACTTCACTTTAGATAACTGCAGGTTTCTCAACTATAGTTTTGGATAAGATGGCACATTTCACATAGTTAAAATCTCTTTCTAGCTCCTCTGCGTTTGAAAGATCTTTGGTCCCATAAGAATATTTTGTACTGCTTCTTCTCTAGCTATTAGTGTGAAAACTTTCAGAGGAGCAGAGCTGACAAAAACCTCTTGCAACAGCAGGTCATTGGCAGCTACCTAGTTCATTTTGCCTACTGCAGTGCTGTGAGAGGTTGAAGCAGCAAGACAGGAACCTATGTGGAATATATTTACTCTTTACCTGTTCTACTGTAGATTAAATGAGAACAGATTTTTGGCTCTGAGCATCTGTGCTTAGATGCAGTCTGAACAGGAGCGTTGTTACAAAATGAGATCAGCTCCAAAAAATAATACTAACCACAGCTAATTTTAAAAAGGGAATATAAATTGCTACCTTTTGAGCAGCCAAAGAAAACTGTAGGCTTGTGTAGGCTCTGAGATTTTGCCAGATTTTCTATTGATTCGTATTAAGGCTAGCTTTCTTGAGAGATTGTTTCAAAACAGGTATGAGGTCTGTGCATTAAGAAGAGATATGTACCTTAATCAAAGATGACTCCAGGTACAGAATGCTGTGTAACAGCGTTAGTGTAATCCACATTACTAATATCCCCCTTTCTGACCTGAGGAGACTTTTCTGACCTTTCTTGCTGTGTCTCCAATTACATTTTCTGATGTGGGCACTGATTGTGCACTGGCATCTGTGCTCAGATGATACGGAAACAGTTATCAACCTAATGCAACTTTCGGTTACTGCCTGGCTGGACTGGATTTGAACCAAGCATCTGGAGGAAAGAAAATCTCTTTTGTTCTGCCAAATCTTCTGAGCATGAGGCTGACTGGTGAGGAGCAGGGACTAGAGAACAAAAGTAAAGACTACCTACTGAGTAAGGAAAAAGAGACAACTCCTAGCAAGTGATAGCAGGTCATTAAGGATAGTGCTTGCTATGCAAGAGAATCATCTTCTGTGCTTGATGAGAGACAACTCTCACCATGAGAGACTCCCTATAATGCTTTCCCAAAGTGTGGTGTGTACATTGCTGGTGGTTTGCAGGCCACTTCAAAGTGAAACTCTGAACCTAGGTCTCTGAACCCATGCAAGCGTGTAGATCTAAAATATACACCATTCCTTTTTGAAATTGGTTGCACAGAGTTCCCACAGTTCTTTTTACTGCAGGGGAGAGTCCGTGCAGAGGAGCTGATGTCAAGAAACCCAGCTTTCTTTGCAGTAGACTTTGTGTGACATTAGACAAATTATTTATTCTGTCTGCACCATGATTCCTTTACTGTAAAGTAAGGAGACTCGCACATCTCTGCTTCTCATAAGCTCTTGGTGATTAGAACTGTAAGATACTGTGGCAGAGGGAAGGGATGCCTGATTATTACAGACAGCTAGGGACTACCATGGCATTTTATGGTGCTTATCCCAAGTCAGGACTAATGTACACAGGCAGGGAACATTGGAGCAAATCTGCAGAGTGCCTCCACTATGGCTGGTTCTAATTAGTCATTTTTATGAGCTCCAGAGTCAAACAAAAATGAGGAGCCCTCCCCTTGTCTAGTTTCCTGTTTGCTGGCTGCATGTAAAAGAGATCTGGCCCTGATGTATGTTAATAATGAGCTGATAATGTAAGCCAGCTGAGAGATGTGGAGTTAGTCTGGTATGCTGCCAAGTAGGAGGTGAAAGTTCAGGAACTGACTCATGTTGCCAAGACCTGGTCCTGTGGAGAAGGTCTGCTCATTAATAGATTGAGTTTCTCATTAGGGCTACACAGCATATGCTTACAGCTTTTGGGTTTCAAACTGAAACCCAATACCAGTAAAAGCCTGCTGAACAGAGCAGCAGATTTACTGGTAAATAAAGGATTAAAGGAACACTTGGCAGGGTTGTTGGACTGGAAACCTGACTGGCCTTTAAAGATTTCTCCATATTGTAGGTCCTCCCTTTAAATTTATACCAAGAAGAAACCTGTGCTGCTCCATGCAGCCCACAGGGCAGGAGTTTTACATAGTCTGCTCTGTGTCCATTGGGGTATAAGATTTTTATATCTGTCTTTTAAATCAAATGTATGATATTGCCTCTAAACTAAAACATCACAAATAAGTTAGCTCAGAGAGGGCTGGTGTAAGCAGGCTTCCTCCCTACCCGACTTGCAAGCTTTGCTTTCTGTGGAGGGCAAGTACCATGCATTTTCACAGTGAGCAGGTCAGCATTTACAGCATCTTAAAACTACTCTTGATCTCTTTTTCTGAATGAGGATCTTCAGAAAACCAGCACAACTGCCTGCTTGCATTACAGCATGTGACATTTATTGCAGCTGGCCATGAAAGGAGTTCATACGTGGCTAAGCAGCCTTAGCAGACTGAAATACAGATAGGTTTAAATAGACTTATAAAAGAAAAAAAAATACATAGCAGTCCAAAAGCCCTACAGCTGACAAGAGTGTTAATGCAGTACTCTGGAACTTCAGGGTGGCATTGGCTTTATGTTTATTTATTGAAAACCAAAATGATACCAGTTAAGTTTTGGCTCTTGAATTTGCATGGCACAGCGGCTTTGGTACTGCTCTGCTTTAGCTGGCTAGCTTTACCTGGGGAAACAAGGAGGCAAAATGAACTCCAGGATAGGCTTTGTAAGCTGGTCAGTATAGTAATAGTTTCCTTTTTCTTTTCATTAATCTGATTCTATTGTTTCATAACTAACAAAGGAGACAAAACTGCAGATGTGGAAGCAGCAGTGAATTTTATGTAACCCCTCTTCTAGCAGAGGGGTTTCCTTTGTTCCTGTGTGCCCAGAAGCCACAGGCATCTTTAATCATTGCTGAAATCATATTGTCTTGATCCAACAGCCATGCTAGACCACAATTTTTACTGATGCAAGACATCTGGCTTCAGTAAAGTTACAACAGGGAGAAGGTATCTGGCTTTTTCCTTGCTCAGGCATGATATGGCCAATCGGTCTGAGAGTTAGTTCAAGAATTGAATTTCCAGTTTATCATATAGAATGAACTGTATGTATGTGTGTGCAAATACATATTGCATGTATGTTTGCACATATTTCATTATGATGATGCATACTATTATTGTTACATAAAGAACTGTATGATTTCTTTTATGTAAGTAAGAACTAGCAAAAGAATGTTTCTAACTCCAGAGAAGCCTATATCAGATAGCATAGGCCAAGCTTTGGTTGTGGAGCACACTAAGAACTTGATTTTACAGTCAGTGATAAAATTCCTATGGCAGACTTCTGAGAAACAATGCCTAGGAACAAGCAGTTGGGGTCCAGTGTAGAGCAATGTGGGAAAATACATTTGGGTAGGCAGAAGCATGTGACAGGCTTGTTTGTGTGTTACTGGAGGAATGCAAGAGGCCTCCCTCCTATTCGATAGCACAGAGAATCACCACTGCTGTCAGTGGGGACAACCATTAGTGGTGGCTCAGGAGACTGAGAGCTATGCTCAAAGCCAGGGTCTTACAGTAGCCTTTTGCACTGTGAGTATGTCTCAGTCTTGCGGCATCTTGCGGACAATAGAGCCCTGAGCACTTCTCATTAAATCAGTAGCTTTTATTCAGCTGTAACCCCATCCTCTGCTGCTAGTCTCTGGTTGCCTGCTATGTGTTAGCGCATGCAGTGCTGCCAAGAGTGAGTGGACAGTATTCCTTCCATTGAGACACTAGCCAGCCACATCAGCTTTTCTGTCCCTTAGAGGGCAGATTAAAACATGCCTAATGCTTAATAGCATAAATCCTAAGGAGATCTTATGTAAACATATTCAGTGAGCACTCATTAATTTCCCTTAGGAGCCTGGCTGAATGAAGATGATTTTCAAAGAAAGGGAAAAATTAATTTCATCTTTAAGGACTGCATCTGCTGGAAAAAAATTGAAGGTACTCTGTGCTTTAAGCTGTGTGAATTAGGGCTCTGTGGCATGGATGTGGGGGAGAAGAAAGGTTTGGAAGTTATATTGGGAAAGGACAAAAATAGAACTTGCAAAATGTATAGCAAAGCTCTATTTCATTGATTTGCAGGGAGGTCTCACTGATTCGTGAACAACAGCACTTTAAGAGTATGACACATTCAACCTCTTATAAAGATGGTACAAGAATTTGCTCCGTGCAGTTTTGTGGCACTCAGCATAACAAACGTGCATCCATTATCGTCACTTGTCTTCAGCAATGACTTTAAGGACACTTGGGAAGCAACACTAAGGTAGGATTCTTAGAAATGGAGTCTGTTTTCTACCAGCCCCAGAAAATACACATTTACTCTCTCATACTTTCAGAGGTATGCAGGCCAGCTTTGCCTTTTCCGTTAATGTGATACATCATTCCTTCTTGAAGACTCACCAGACTGTTTCTCTGCTTCGTAAACTGGATCCAGGTTCTTGTTAGGTATCTTCATCTTAGACATGCCTTGTTTTCTGACTTCTGAATTGATTCCTTTGCTGCAAACTTTGTCTTGGAAAGAGAAACCTGGTCTCATTGGCCTCTACATCCTAATTTCAAAACTGGAATTGCCAGATCTCTTCTCCCAGATACTTTCTTCAGGTATGGCACAGATGGTGTGCTTTGGTTTGACCCTTTTTACGCAGATTATAATGAGACAATTAGAGCAAATGAAAGAGGCTTTAGAGAGGGACTTCTAAATCATCCTCTCTACCTTAAACATTAAAACCAGAATTAAAACCACATGTCCATATTTCTTCTGCACTTCCTCACTATGATTAGGCATTCTGTCAGGTCTGTTTATGCCCTCTGGAGGATTCCTTCTTTTGGATTTTATTCTTCCTTTCGTAGTTCTGGCTTTCCCGTATCCCGTACTAACACCACAACCACTGTACTGCTCTGTTCTTCCTGTCATTTCATCACCCACTCCTCTGTTGCAGGTAAACTGAAAAGAAGAGATTTGAGAATGGCCGAGGTTCAGTTACTGTGGGAGTTGGGCCTTAAGGACCCTCTTTCTTCCCACTTCTGCACCTCAGTATCAGCAGTCACCAAACAGATCAGCCAGTGGCTGCTGTGGAGAGCTGGGAGGCTACCACAAGCTTTTGAGTTAGTCCAGGATACCTGGGAGAAACAGCAATTCAGGATTTGGGGAATAGCTGCTTGCTCTGGTATCCACTGCCCCTTGCTCTGTTAGCAACAGCAGCTAGGTCACCTTTTAGGTGATATCACCTTAAAACAAGCCCTTAGTGGTGCTATGACCATAATAACAGCAGTGTTCTAACTATGCCATTTAATTAATCCCTGGGAAAGGAGGTGTTTAACCAGATAAATTTCCTCTTGGTTTCTGTCCTGCTGCTGTTCTGGTATGATGAGTTGCTTTGTGCTCTGTGACAATGAATTACTTGGAGGTTAAAGGTGACACTGGGTTCATTTCCCGAATGGGCAAGGCGGTCCCCCACCCTCTCAGCCTCGTTTCTCAATTAATCTCCTCATAAATCGTCATTCCATTTCTGAAATGGAGATGGGTAGCAGGGTTGGAGGCAGGATACTGGGATTTTCTGGCGTGTTTTAAGTCACAGCATGCATGCATACAAGTATTTGATACACGTAGGTATTACAAATGTGCATGCATTATGTCTGTAACTGTTCCAGATTCCTCCATGGAGGAGGAGGAGAGAGTGAAGAAGGGTCAGTGTCTGTCTTCACAGATTAGACTCTTAAATTAGATTTTCATATAAATAATAAATTTTTTTATTTGCCCAGGAAGCAAATAGAAAAAATCTTTGGGGCTGGGACATTGCTGGGATAGCACAGAGTGATTTCTGACTTTTATGGAGTTTTACTGATTTATACCAGTGGTGAAACTTTTCTAAGGGTGGAATTCTGCAACAGTTAAAGCTGATCTAAGTCAGTACTTCAATGGTGTTTTTAAAGTTGATACTTCACACTAAATTTGCACAGATTCCTAGAGAACCCAGGTAGCGAAGACTGAAGCATTTAGCTACTGCTTAGAAAAGCTGACAAAGTTAATCTTGGAAGCATTTCCTACTTTCTCTTGCCAAGTTTCACACACCAGTGGTAAGACTGTCATGCCATACTACCTTCTTAGGCTATCTTGTTTTGATGCTTTTACCTGATTCACATGCAGTGTAGTGCTGCTGTCTCCTGCTTCATGTGCCATATATAGCTGGTTGGATTTAGCTGTGTTTTACTGTGTTATATCTGCCCAGAATGCAAAACAGCACATTTGCCATGTGGTGACACTACCTTAGGCAGTCATCAAAATCTTTTCTGTGTGACCGAAAGGTGCATTGAGGGGTCTGCTACCAAGCTTGAGCTTTGCAGATTCTGGACCTAAATTAAGGCAAACAAAAGGAATTCTACACATACTGGTTAGGAAAATGGAAATAGTTTTTGCTAATAAAGTTTTTCTTCTCCTGAAAAATAAAATTCCTTCAAGACCATAACCTGGCAAGCTGAAAGGTTTATTGAAGGCATTTGTTTAAAACTATTCCTAATCCAAGTCACATACCCTTTCAGTCAGTTATCAGTGCTCTTGTGTAAACATTCTCATTATGATGACAGCTCTAGGGAAAGTGCTAATGAAGAAACAAAACTGCTCTCCAGGAGGGGTTTTGCTCTGCCACAGGTATCTTGGGCTTGATGATGCATAATTTTATTAGAGCATGGAAAGCTCTCAACCATGTAAGCACAATCCCAGAGAATCCAGGTAGCAATTGGTATGTTGTTGGGCCTAATGATAACCTGGAGCACCTTTAAAACACAGGATACTTGTGTTAAGGAACAGGATACGTAACGCTAAAAGCTTATTTCAGTATTTCCAGTGGTGTAGGACTTCATGGTGTGTTTTAGATACATGATCTTGAAATCTGGTCTTTCCCAGATGTGATACCCAAATCTGCAGCTCTCTTCACAGGTCAGGAATTCCTCTTGCTGCGATTTTCCCATGGGCTTACATGGGAGCAAGTTTAAATTGTACAACCTCTAAAAAATTTGTGCAGCTTCTGACATGTTTATTATCAATCTGTATAAAGGAGGTTTGGAAATGGAAGGATTGGATTTGTGGATAATGACATCAAAGGGTCCAGAGATGTCTGAGTTCTATGCTTAGCTGTGATAGAAACTCCAGAAAAACTCTTATTTACTTACACTATGTCAGTTCCCTGTCTAGATGGTGGGAAAAAGTTTTCCATCTGGTAGGTATTTAATTGCTGAGGTGAGACAATAGCTCTGAAGGAGTTTATTTCCTGGTAAAATCCAGGACCCTGAGAATACAGGCCTTGAAACATGAGATGCCTGTTATGAACATGTTAAGGTATATGCTAAAAGTATATTATAAACCCCAGGGAAAGCCTGGCTTAGATCTGATGATCATGATCAGTCATGGCATTATTCACTGCCAGCTTCTACCCTGCTCTTTGAATCATGTCTCTTGTACTTGTGTCATGCAGAACACGGTGCAGGCTGAATCTCAGTGTAGGGTTTTTGGCGCTAATGTAACACAAAGTCCTGCTATTTCTGTCATAGAATGGTTAGGGTTGGAAAGGACCTGAAGATCATCTACGTTAGCTTTATTTTTAGTTAACTTCTCAATGTACCTATTTACAAGAGAAAACTATTCTCCTTTTTTCATACTCTGTGTTAAGGGGAAAAGCTTTATAATTAGTTTGAGTCCTCTGTGTCCTTTTTCATACCTATGTAGCTGAAAGCTCCATCCTGCACAGATCTGAGCACTCTTTGTGCTGAGCTCTGTACTCCTGTTCTGTGTTGATTTTTTTTTTTGTGGCAGTGGAGAGTGCTGAGCAAATTGCACCATTCGGGCTTTAGAACCCTAATCCCTTTTAAAACAAGGACCCTGTGCCAAGCAATTTTATGTCTAAACAGTGGAGCGAGTGCCTATCAGCATCTAACGAAGACTTAAACAGCAGAGGAAAGCACAGTGCTATTAAAAAATAGAGACACGGGTTGAGGAACTGATACATTGCTAAAGCCAGAATTATTTGTTTCTAGTTTGTAACTTATATTTTACATGTCCCCATTTTTATGACACTTAAAATTGAAATCTAACTGTGATATTCATATAAGTGATCACTGTGACATTCTGGCCTAGGCTTAAAATTCCCTGGCGTTTTTATGAGCCATCTTGTAGGGATAAATTTGCAACATCCTCTGCAGAGACCTGTCTTTCACACAACTGTGCTCCTGTGAAAATAAGGTCTCTTCAGCAGAGTGTCTTCAATGGGAGATAATCCAAATCTGAAAAATTACTGGTTGAGTTAGAAAATCCTGACCATATTGCTGTGGTGTCTGCTTATTCCCCACTCTGTAACTTCCACTGGGTTATTTTTGCCTGATGTAAAGACCAAAAGAACCCCAGAACAAAACTGTTTTACCTAGTCTTTAGTCTTTGTCTGATGAACTCAATGTGGTTTTTAATCGCAAGTCAATCAAATTTTGTGACAGTTTCTCTCATTTCATCGCTAGAGAAACTGGGTTGCAGAAGTTTCCTATGGCTGCCATATGTTTTTGATGGAGCTGTGAATAAACTGTTGTGTCCTAAATACTTCTTCTCTTCTCTACAGCTATCAGATAGAATCAGCTTAAGTGTTATTTGCTTTGGACTTGTAGTGCTGACACAGTGAATGAATGCAGAATCCGTGGAGTTTACCACAATGAGGCAAACAGCAATGGAACGAAAGGCCATCATATGACATTTTACCTACTGTATGTTGCTCACAGGACACTGACATTTGCAGCTTCTGGCAAGGGGAAGAAAGCCTGAGAACCTGAATGGTGTCTATATAGAAGTTTTCCAAACCTTATCTCTCAACAAAAGCTTTCATTAGCAGAAATTTGAGTTCCGGATATTTATCTTCTACTCTAAACAGTGAGCCAGCTTAAATATGTCAGATGGGCTCAGCAGCACAGACAATTGGTAATGTCAGCACTGGGAGCAGGGATGATTTCTGAAATCTTCACTAACCTTTGCATATACACTGTTGTTTTACAGACTTTTAAGGTCATCAGCCAGTCTGAGGAAATGGTTTATAGATTTCAGTCCTGAATGTCAGCCAGTCTTTGACTAACACATCTTGGTTAAAGAAATTGAGAGAGATAGAGAAGATACGTTTGCTATAGGAGGGTATTTTGGAACTTCTGCAGTCAAAGGGTGAGATATATAGAACTGTGGCCATGAAAAATCAGAGCTTTGTGGTTTATCATTAAAAGATCAGAAATCCATTTCTAGCATGCAGTTTCCTGAAAGTTTTTCTTGTGTTTTCATATTAGACTTTCAAGATTCTCTTTCCTGTTTGTGGAAAAGCTGTACGTCACAAACCAGCTCTTTGTGACTTAGGCACATGTGCCTATCATGTCAGTAATCCTGAGGAAAATAGAACAACCTGACAGATGTTGGATAATGCTTTATAATGCAGAGGTCTAATCCTGGTTTCTCATAGATAAACACTAAAGCATGCAGTTTTACATGTAGTTAATGACATTACTCTAAATGAACTGCATATCTTTCCAAACATTCAAATCATCAGTTTAAGTGTGGGTAAGTTCCTGGTACACTTCTCTCTAGCAATGAGCTCTATCACCTAATCACACACTTTAAGTTCCCATCATTAGTTTCAGTAACTGTCCCATTGTTTGTGTGGTTTAAAGTGCAGAAGTTCTGGTGTACCTGTGTTCATTTCATTGTTTTGCATGCTCTTGTCATTCTCCTAGCAGTTCTGAAAGGACTATGTTTTGCCTTTACTGGAGGAGGATAGGGGAAGCTTTCAGTTCTGTCCTAAATCTACAAATGTCTGTTGAGATTTAGTGAAGATTCTGGCTGCAATAATAGCCAAAGGAAAATTTCATTAAGGATATGCTCTCAGTATGTGAGAGAAGTCTATTTAATAAATCATTGTTGGAGCTTTTAATTTAACAAATACAGCATGAAATAAGTTAATCTGTCCCACTGAAATAAAATAGATAAATTGTTAAAAATAACTGATTAAAATGTACCCTGACAATCTGTACGTGATATGGTTTAACTGAACTCTGATCTAGGCTAAATAAGGGTCTATCTACATCTGGACTTAAAATATGTCTGGTTCGCTACCAAGAGTGCGTATAGTCCTATGCGAGTAGGAACATACCATCCCGGGTCAATCAACAGAACACTGCAATTAGAAATGTATGTTTGGACTTCAGGTCTGAGTTTATAAAACTGGATTCTAAAAAGAGCTAAGAAAATAATTTTGTTAGAATAAATTGTGTGACAAACTTGCCCTCATTGGGTGTTCACAGAGTATATGAGAACAGGCTGCAGATTCCCTCACATGTCTGCTGTATGGATTTCTTTGGCAGATTTTTTTCCATAGTTTATTTTTAACTTCACAAATTGGTCTCAAGCATTCACCATAAGCACTTGACACTTGACATTGCCTATGTGCAATTAGTCAAAGAGTCTCTCTGTTCTTGCTGGATGAGAAGGCATATCTGAAGGGCAAAGCATGAGGAATAGCAAACGTGGCTTCTGCAATTACCCTGTCATGTAGGTTTTCCCATGATGTTTTTTTTTTTGAATGATCATAGAGCTATAGATTTTAAGCCAGAAGGAAGTGGTGGGGCTCCAGTTATCCCTGTGCTTAAGCAGTAACTTGTGCTGGGAAAAAAGTACCTTTCAGAAATGATTCCAGTCTTGATGCAAAGACACGGACAAACCATTGCTCCTGTTGTTGATCAGATAACCAACCTCATAGTTAAAAATGTTCCATGTTCTGAATTTGAGCTTATTTGGTTTTCAGTTCCACTCAGCCTTTCTAACAGCAAAATTCCCTTTTCTAGAGGGAGCTTGGAGAGAATGAGAGTACAACGAAGGTTGTTTTGAGGTCTAAATGAATATATTTGCTGAGCTCTAGTTCTAAGCAAAATTCATGCTACAAAGATTTTGAACACTCTGAAGTCACTAAACATGGTGCTGGTATAGAAAATTAAGGGCAAATGAACCAGAAAACATAACTGTTGACATTTTCTGGTAAAAGGAAACATCTGTGGTGATACAAGTGCATCTTTGCTACTTTTATTCTTTCCCTACTCTGTATTTCTGGAGTATATGATTTGCTGTGCAAAAGCAGGACAGGATTGTAGTAGAAGATGGAGTCACAGAAGAGAATTCAAGGGTGGGGACATTTGTGAGAGGATGGTTTGTATAATGTGCTTACAGTACAGGTAGCCTCTGGGTGCAGGGGCAGCATGGGAATGGGAGTCTATGTAAGGAGAGGGGATGATATTTACAGGATTTGCAGGAAGTATGGTGCTGGTGCTATAACAACTATTAGAGGTTTTGTGATTTAATTAAAACTTAGAACACCAGTGGCATGGAATCTGGAAAAAAAAAATAGGTATGGTACAGCATTCATTCTAGCTACATTTAGGAATGGAGGAACAAGGCAGTGGGTAATCCTGTTACACAAAGTAAGAAGATGAGCCTGCGTTAAAAGGTACAGGAGTCTTGATGGCAGCTTCAGCTGTACTGATGTGCTTGGAGTAACAGGAGAGTACAGAGGGATAGAAATTTGTCTATCACTTTTCATATGATTTGTTTCTTGGAAGGAGTAATTATAAATGTGCCTTTGTGAGGGCCATACAAGGTGCAGAGAAAGCTTCTCACATTACTCCTTTGCACAGGCAGATGTCTTCTGCTTCTTGCTGGCTTGCTCTGGCTAGGAGCCGTCTGGCTGAGGGGACAGGCAGATGGTTTCCTTGAAGGCTCAGTGGCTCATCAAACATCAGTCAGTGAAGATAATGGCCATTGGCCAGTAATCTCCCACCCACAATCTAAACCCTTAATTCCCAGTCCAAAAGAGTTGTTTCAAACCAGCCTCATAAAAGAATGGTTTAAAAATATTCAGCTTTTATGACTGTTACAGTGAAGCCAGCACCCAGGGCTTCAGCTCTGTATGAATTTCCCCTCAAAGAAAATTCCTCTTACACTGGAATCCAAGAAGTAATAATACAGATTGGAATTCACCATTTCATATCCAGCTCCAAAAATGAACTTCCTAGGTTATAGGAATTTGAGCTGGTCTCTCACGCTGGAGCTGGTAATGTGCTTAACAGATGCCTGTTTGGGTTCAGATGAAGTGCTGCAGAAGCATATGATGCCAGAAGAAGGATTAAGAAGTCACCAGGCTGTTAGAAAAGAGGAGTAATTACTTGTAAGCCTTAACTTTTGTTCTTGGCTAATGCTAGCTTTGTTTGATGGCTCTTAATCTTTTCTATGCTGGACTTCATCTCTGGACAAGTTGTAGCTCTTGTTCGATAATGTAGAAGGATAAAGCACTTACTGCCTACTTGTAAGTCAGGCCTGCTGTAATCAGAGTGAGTCACCAGTACAGACCCAGTGTTTCTGTATATCCTTTCTCACCCTCAGCTGTATTCTTGATTGCCATTTCAGTTTGTAAAGGCACTCGTGAAAGGTGTGTTTCACTTGTTTGAACCTACTTGGGAGACCAACAAACATCTTTCTTTAAGGATCAGGGCTCTTGAATGAATTATCCAGGGTTTTCTTGGGATGTTTATACCTTTTAGCTAAACTGAGGAAGTTCAGCTTCAATCATGTGAGTTTTATTTGTTTAAATGGGCTTAGAGCATTCCTGTCCCAGAGACCTAGATTCATTTCACTGGTAAAATTTGCCACATTAGGGGCCGAACTGGCTGGGAAATATTGCTCCCACAACTTATGCTGTCATAGGGATAAAACACTTAAATTTGCACCTTGCTTCAACATGAACCTTTTCAGTGGTTGAGCAGAAAAAGTTTGAAATGGAGATAGTCAAAGTAATTTTGTGCTTAATGATTATTTAAAATAACATCTTGTGATATGAAACTCAGAAAAAATGTGGCTTCTTGCTTAAATTCTCTGAAAAATTAAAGAACTTTGGCTGAGCTGATGGAGCATACAGAAATGCTCTCTGGAAACATATAATTAATTATGGCAGGCCATGAAGGTTGTTGGGTAGAGATGAAGAGTATAGAATAAATCCCTTAAGTGACGGCCTGTAGTTTCTGGTCATATGGTGCAGATTCTAAAATAAAATAGACAACTTGAACTACTGGTTTATCAGTAAAAGGCTTAAAATGCTTACATAAATTGTCTAAAGTACAACCATCACTATGGAAATAATAGCACTTCATTATGTATGGTATGAAAGTGGGTGGAAATCTTCAGACTTCGACAGAAAAGTGAAGCTTTTTCTTCTTTCTGCTGTCTGTCTGCAGAGGTTTTGCTGTTTGCCTTGTTAAAGCAGGAGTTGCATGGCTATTTTTCTTACTATTGGGCCAAGTCCCACATACCTCATCCATGGGATTGATCTGGGATAAATGGAGTGCCTGCGAAAATGAGACCACTGTCTGTATGAGGATATGTCTGTATGAGCAAAAGTCCTGGGAATTGCAGTAAAACAGCTGCTAAGTGTCAAGCATAGATCCTGATGAACAGCCCTTTGAAACTTCACTTGTCTCTGCAGCCTGCTGAGTTTATTTCTGTTTGGGCTTTGGTTTGGTTTTATTGAAAACTTCAGCAAAACGTACCAAAATGTGCTTAAGGCAAGTAATGCTGACATTCATGGAAGTGCTTATGAGCTGTCATTAACTAGAGCTTGCTGCCCTGTAACATTCCAAGGCTCTTGGCCTGAAACAAGAAGATGCCTAATATAGAAATCCTGATGATTTGTGGAGTCAAAATCAGTAGCCACACTGAGCAGTAAGGAGCTGACTTCTTGTGTAGCAAACCAGGTGTTTTAAAAAGAATGGTGCTACGTGTCACGTAAATGTACACAACTGCTCTTTGCAAGGGGCTGCAGGCAACTGACCAAATCACAGCAGGCTCATTCAGGGCAGGTGAAGGGATTTAGAGAGGAAAGTGGGACCAAACTGCTGTTGTTTCAGTAAACCAAGTTCTTGTTCTGCTCCTGGACAGTTTTGCTGTTTTCTTGGCAGATTCATAGTCTGAAGTGGATCTTCTTTGCACTCTTTATTTGTTATAGTGCTTTGGAATGTAACCCCAACAGATTAATATTTTGATTCAGCTAAGGAGATATCTATCAGCTCAGGGGATGGTATTTGTACACTCCTTTCCAGTAGAATTAAAATGCATGCCATTGGAGATGGCAGATTGAAGGCTTGCAGGACTGTAACAATGTGCTAAACTGATGTTGTATTTTAAACGTGAATCTGGTTGGCAGAGAGGATGTTGAGCTGGTAATTTGCTATGTGCTGGTGCTGTCATTGACAAGCCTGTTTGGGTTTTTTTTTGCCTTTTGTTTTATTTTCATTTTTGCCCAGTCATGGCATTTTTCTTTTGTGAGAACTAATTCACCCAGTGGTGGTGCATGAATTAAACATGAGTGAACGTATCTTAATTCCTTTTTCAAATTGATGGCTGCTGTCCTTTGAAAAATTCTGATTTCCTCCTCCACATTTGTTGCTTTCCTATTTCCTTAATTTGCCTAACACCTGCCTTCCAGAGCTCTTCGCTCTCCCTGCGCACTACCGGTGTGCACACTCAACAGGATTATGGTGGTGATGTCTGTCAGCAGCAGTCATGTGGTGTAATGATAGATACTGATTGTATATTACTTGAAAACATTTAATTAAATTTGGCTGCATAATTAGCATTCCTGAACGACAATGAATCTGTTATTTGCAAAAATCCTCAAGCTGCAGTTCTCTGAGAAAGCTGGTACGAGCCTGTCTCTGTAGGGCGTTCTGGGGATCTCCAGGTTTTCCTGAGTTTCAGCTGAATCTCTGCATTATACATTGCCTTTAAGGTTTCCTTTCTTTAAAGAGCAGAACTTACGTGGAACCATAAATCCTAACTCTGATGGTATCCTCCAAAGACATTGGAACTGCCATATGTCTGAGGGCAAGGTCTATTTTTAGATATTAAAGACAGTTTAGCACTAGATGCATCATCATTCAGCTACCTTCTGTACCAATAGTTAATCCCTTTAGTATAAGTTAGGAAGAGGGTAGTGAGTATTAGGTAATCCACATGTTTTAACTGTTCTCCATTGTTATCTACCCTAATTAGGTAATAAATTTAACCTTTAGACAGTATGTGTTGTTAATCCTTATAACAGACCTGATACTCAGCTGAAACTTAAAATCAGTCAGTATGTACTAATTTGTTTCTGTGTGCATCTTCTGTAGTAGTACTTGTTGAAATATTTCTAGCCTGTGATGTGCATCTGCATTTAAATAATTTAGCTGTCAATATTAAATTACAGAGTCATAGAGCATAGTGCTAGAAACAGTAATGCGAGAGCAAGGTTTCTTGACAGAGGAAGAATGTGAAATGGTGTGTGTATCACTTCTTAGAAAAGCAGTTTCTTTCTTTGACTGTGGAGCAGAACCTATCTTTGATCTCCTGGCCAGTGTTCTTGTAGAGCTGGTGATTAGGAGTCCTTTGGGGGCTGTGGTTCAGTGGACCATACTGACGTACTGAATGCCTTATGCATGCTGTAACTGAACAGAAGGATTACAAAGACGGGAGGGGAGTTCCTAAGTGGGTGGAAAGTTCAGAAGGGGGAGGTATAA
This sequence comes from Lathamus discolor, assembly GCF_037157495.1. NCBI lineage: Eukaryota > Metazoa > Chordata > Aves > Psittaciformes > Psittacidae > Lathamus > Lathamus discolor. The sequence goes on along the minus strand of NC_088895.1, from coordinate 10,507,333 downwards.
CCAGAAAAAGAGTAGGGAAGGTGAGCACGTGGGTGGCTTAAAAGACACTCTGTTTACTTAGGGAATTGCTTTTGGAAGACTGACTTTGATTTGTAGCAAGTCCTTAAGAGGATTGGTGTGTGCAAACTTATACGCGTTTGCTTGATGCTTTGTTAGGCAGGTGAGACATTATATAGGAGTGACAAGTAACCTATTTATTTCTCATCCAGGTGATAGTCAAAGTATTCAATGAACATTTTCCAGATCTGCTGTGTATTAGCAAAGCACTGCTGCAGTTCAGTTCAGCCATGTAAAACGGCTATTGGGACAAGCATTGTTTCTACTTTGTGAACCTTCCTCTTCCTACTCACTCTGGGTGTATGAATGATTGATAGCGCTGCAGACAGCCCTTTGTACATCACCTGTGTGACTAAACATCTGTCATAGATAAATGCAAAGCAGCACTAGAGCCTGTCTTTTTTTATTTTTTTGTGAATGTAATGAAACAAAAAAAAGTTGGCTACATCTGAGCAATCAGCTACACTGTAAATATTTTTTGCATGGAATAATTCTTGTCCCTGACTTACCGGTAGCTCTGCTAAAGCTGTAGTCCTTTGAACCTATAAGCAGATGTGATCTAACTCATATTATCTTTTCTTTTAACAGTGGCCGAGTGTAGAGGGGTCTTGAACAATAATCAGAGATTTTCTTCACTACCAACATACTTACCTGTGAGCTATCGTATCTTCAGTGCTGAGACATCTTTCTTTCTTAAAGAAGCCAACCAGGACTTTATGAGAAATTCCAGTTTGCAGTCCAGGGTGGAATCATTCTTCCCGTATAAGGCCAACAGACCACCTATATTAAATGCCAGCTATGGACCTTTTTCTGTTGAACAAGCTGTGCCCCAGGATCTAATGTTAACTTCCAACTTTTTTGGATCTGCCAACAAGTTTACTTATAACTGGAGACTTCAGGCCTACATAATGAGCAACAAAATTTACCTGAGCAAGCCCAAAGTGCAGGTGCTGTTCTACATCGTGGGCAGGGACTGGGATGACTATAGCACCACGGAGCGGCTGCCCTGCCTGCGGGTGTTCGCGTTCCGAGAGACGCGGGAAGTCAGAGGCAGCTGCAGGCTGAAAGGGGACCTGGGGCTGTGTGTGGCAGAGCTGGAGCTCCTGCCAAGCTGGTTTATCCCTCCCGTGGTTGTCACAGGCCGTAAGAAGCCACCGGATCAATTTGATGGGAGTCCTGTGGAGCTTTACTATACTATTCAACCGGGAGATGAGAAGGGAGAGTGTACTGCTGAGGATATAAGGAAGGGGAATGCTATTCGGCCAGGAAAAGATGGCGTGGATGAAACCATGTCTCACTTACAGAGGATTGGATCTGTCAGCCTCTATCGAGGCCAGGAGACTTCTCAGCTAACGGAGCTACGGCTGGATAGTAATATTGTTGTCTGGTTGCCCTCAAAGCCTGTCAAGCAAGGGGAGGTGGTGAATGTTTATGTGACAATTGCCAACAACTCTACGGTGGATCAGTTCATACTCAGGTACAGCAGGTTATTTCTGCGTGTTTCTATATGTAGTAGCACACAAAGACGTTGGGGACATGGGATGAATCTCAACTAACTTGATGTTAAATCCACACTGAAAGTTGCTCCTAGCTACTGAAATACCTTTTTCCCCCTTGACCACTGCAAAGAGGGTTGAAAGCCTCTGTCACTAGAAAGCTTTTAACATGTATCCCATGCTATTTGTCACATGCTCACTTTCTGCAGCAGTGCCCAAAACATGGCAATTGCCACTTTAGTGAGGCCAGGTCTGCACAGTGGTGGACAGTAAAGCGCAAGGAAAGTTCTCTGCTTTACAGCACTTTTAAAATTAGGCTTCTATTGCACAGGCATGGAGTTTAAACATAGCAAAACTTCAGTTACCTGCTTTTCTTTAAGTGCTCTGGCAGAGGCCTCTCCCACACAGAGTGGTTTTGTTATGAGACCTCTTTAGGGAGGGGTTTAACTATCTACTTGTAGCTATGTGCTGGCAAAGAGAAACACTACTTAATACACTTTAAGGCCTAATGTGTTTGATATTGCTGTTGATTGTAGAGGACTGTTAGAAGTGAGTACCATTATTTTGGACAGGAGTGGTGAATACAGGACCTGAGAACACAAGAACTGCCTTACTGGGTCAGATCACTTCCCTTTTATTTTCTTCTTTAGCAGTTTCCCTGCTGATCAGATGAAAATCCTTTGAGGATGTCTGGGAAACTTGTTAATCACTGAAATATTTGATGTATCTTTTTTCCTTGTTACCAGGCTTTAAATTCAAGGCAAATTTCCACGGTGATAAGCAACAATTGCTCTTTAAAACCTCAGGGAATCAGAGTTTCCTGAAAGATTCTGCACATGAAAGTATTTATTTCTAAGGCTTATATGAATTAGATTAATACATAGTTGACAACTACCGAGGAGAATAGCCTTTAGAACAGGAAGTGTCGCTTGGCAGATAAAAGGCTTCTATTTTAAAAAAGAGGGATTTTAGTCATCCCAGAATCATTCTGATGTTTGCAGCTTTGGTTAAATTGGCGAGATAATCTCCCAGACACCTGTTTGCTCAGTGAAACCTCCACTATAGAAGTCTTTTCTAACGTTGTTGCTTATCTTTTATTGAAAATCCTTTTTCACAAAGTAGTAGGAAGAGAATAGTTTTCCACATAACAGGCGTAGCTGTGGTGAAAGAAGAAATCCAAAGGCAATGAACTGGATGTTTGCTGTGTGGATGGGAGGGGATTGCCCTTTGAAGGTCTGTGTCACGGTCTTTATTATCCCGAGAAGTGAGCTGAAGATCAATAAGCTTGTTGAAATCTGCTGATATATTTCTTTGCTCAGAAATGAGTCTGACTGCCAAGGCAACAATGCCATTTGCATGCTGAGAGGTGCAATAGGTAGATATACTAATGTGGGACATCCATAGTTGCCTATGTGACTTGCTGTTATGAACAAAATGGATTTGCACTGAGAACAGGTGACAGATTTATTTGAAGGGAATAATCTGACATTTGTTAATAGATTGGTGGTTCTATGTTATCACATGCATAGCTCAGGCCATGCTCTCTTGCTGAAAGACTCTTTTGGAGAAAAGAAGGTTTTCATTTTTCATTTAATTATAAAATTACTTTGAACCAAACAGAAGAACTTGAGGCTGAAGAGACCAAGATTGTTTTTCAAATGGCTTTTGCTTGCTTCCGGTACACATGGACAGGTTTGTCGTTGTCTTGAGATGGAGTATAGGGCTGACTAATGTTCTGAAAATCAGCGCTGTTCTGTGTGCTCCTTCCTCTCCTCAGCCAAAGGCAAGAAAATCAACGTGAGATAATCCAGAGCAATCTTGGGTTTGAAAACATTGTCTTGCAGGTCTGTTAGTCTCTTGTGTCTATCAAAGATGCTGATCTGTGCAGTTGTTAAGGCATCAGATGGAAGCTTTGCTCAGGGTGTCCAGAGGGCTAATTACACATGAAAGAGAGGGAAATAGTTTCGACTGTTTTCCTGACACTTCAAGAGGAAGGGACAGCTGAGCCCCACTGCAAAAGTCATACAGAACTATCCTACAAGTCCTGATCTGCATGGCTTGTTCTGGGTCTGAGAAGGTTTCTTTCATAGTTTTAGTGGCTGAGGGCTGGTGAAAGGCTGGAAAAGCCACCTTAAGTTCTATGGCGGAAATCCATTGCCTTCAGTGAAAATTTCTAGGTGCGAAAGAGCATGGGATTTGACCCAGGAATCTGTGAAGTGCCTGCATCTTACAGAAGCAAAAAAGCCAAGCAAATACAGGAGCCAGGGAGTAGCCAGTGCATATGCTGGGTCTGCCTAAGGGCTCCTTTAACCTTCTCTGTGGCCATTGCCTGGTTAGATAGAAGGCTTCATGCTCAGGGGTTCCCAGCAAAGCAATCCCTACATTCGATGACATGCATTCACATTTAATCATGCTAAAGTAAAACACACCACACATTGTCCCCAGGCACAGTGGGTTGGTTTATTTTCTGCTTCTTGTATGTTATTCATCGAAGTATTGCAACATCCAGTGCTGAAGCAAACAGTATGTGATCACTGCTGGGGTAGGGGAGAGGGAATAATAGCAACAAATTTTCTCTGGCAAAAGGAAAGTAGACTGGTCTAAATGACCTCATACCCACAAATCACTGCAATTGAAACCATGTTCTTAAGTTGGGTCTTAATTCAGAATCCTGTTATTGTATCTATAAATTTATCAGCCCAAGAACACCAGTAAAGTCAAAGAGAATGACTAATGTGACAGGGAGTGAAGCGAATTAAGCGTGGTAGTACATTAGAGCAGTAGGAGCACTGTCTGAATAAACACAGATCTTCTTTTCTTGCAACTAGTCAAGCACAAGGCTATTGTGAAAGCAGTTCAAACGATACTAGTGGGTTACAGGCTACAGGTCCTGTCCTGCTGTGTCACCTCTGGTAAGTCTTTACAGGCATTTTCTGTATGCAACATAAAAGATGAGAATAGTTGGTTGGCATCACTCTCAGGAGTGGGAAACCTGTTTTTTAGACCCATTCCTAAAAGACTTTGGCTTCCTCTGATGGGGAGGGGTTTCAGGTTTGCCATATATTATCAACAGTAATATGAATGAGAACCTTGATTAAAGAGCTAAAGAAACAGAGAAGAGGGAAGAGAATATTTCACTGTGCTCCTACCGTAGAGAAGGATTTCTAGGCCTGCTGACTGCTCAGAATGGGAAACTACTGATACCTCCTCTAGCAGTTGGGTAGACTATGAACAGAAGAAAAGTAGCATCAGTATAGGACAGAAAAGTGAAAAAACCTAGCAATGTTTAGAGTAAAGAATATTTAGGTGTTATGTGCACTTCCCAAAGCTGTTATAAATTAACACCACTGGCTTCAGCAGAGCTGCCATGTTTGATTGTTGCTGTTTACACACACTCTTGTTATCTACTCGTTATTTTGGGTGTATTGTCTGTAAGGATTAGAAAGCAAAATCCTTAGGGCAAGACACTGTTCTTGAATGCTTTTATGAGCTGCCCTTGCAGCCAGCAGGCTACAAATAAGGAGAAAAAACCATAGCCATGCTGAAAGTAAGCTATTCTTGTGAAGCTAACTTTCAGAAAGTAGCATGCAGCTGCATGTATATGCTGAGATTTTTGAAGGCAAGTAGGAAGCTGGGCACTCAATTTCTATTTGTAGTACTGGGGAGTTGGTGAGCTGAGTGTATTAGGCAGCTTGAAAAGGTTGGCCTGTGTGCATCGCTGTGTTTGTTCTGTAGCTCTAAATACTTTTCCAGCTACTACACCGGATCCTTCCATCTGTTTTTCATGGCGTGACATGCTGCATTTGATCTGACAGCACTGTTCAGCACAGGGCAAAAGCTAGAGGTGTGGGAGTGCTGGGCAGCAGCTAATCTCTAACTCATTCTAGAAGGTGCTGAGCCACCAGATAACCCGATTTACAGGAGGTATTGAGCAGGATAAGTAAAAAGAAAAGGGATGAAGTTGTTATCTGTCCTGATTAGCGAAAATAAGTGAAAGACATTGGTACTTTTTTTTCCCCCCTCAGGTTTCTTATTACAGATTTTAAAGCGCACCTCATTGCCTCCAAAGGGGTGTAGGCTGTAAACAGTGTTACTGAATTACCTTTGTCCTGCAAACTAAATCAACCCAAGACAATGGATAATTGGCAGCGATAATAAATCTACAGGTTGGAAGAAGGATAAAGGATAAGGGCAGTGAGGAAAGCTATTAAGCCCATCAGCTGAGGCAGCTTTATATGTGAGTTCCTAATGAGTATTGACAGCAGTGCTATGTTGGGTAGTATTGAGAACAGCTGAAAACCAAGAGGAAGATGCACACATGGGGTAGCTCTACAGAATACCCATAGCTAGAAAAAGTAGTTATAACATCTGTTTACTGAATGTTTATAAATGCCAGTATTTTGAAGACTGGATTGTTATCTGGCTATAAATAGCCATTTTGGAATACCTGGCCCTGAAACAGGGGTATCTCCAGTGCTAATTCTGCCTGGTTTTCATGGAAGACCTATTGGAGCCTCCCTAGGGAGCAAACCACCTAGAGGGGCAGTCTGTGCTTGGCACTGCCCTCAGCTGTTTTGTCTGCTTTATGTAAAAGAACCAAAAGTAATAACATTTTCAAGCAATTACTGTTCTATTTTAGGTACTGACATTTCATCATATAGGTAAGAATAACCTTTAATACTCTGAAATTTACCTGTGCTTAACTGTTGGTTTGTCAGTTTTTAATGCTGCATCACTGTAAAAACCTAACTGACACTGTAATGGCTAACTAAAGCTGGAGTTAACCACACTATGTGAAACCAAAACCAGAGCTGAGTTCCCTCTATGTCTTGTGTCAACCCCCAATTTGGGACATAATATCCCAAGTACCTGTTTTCCAAAGTAAATGGAGTGCTGATTTCCAACTGTGAAATGAAGTGTGCACTTTTGTAATGCTGCTTCATATTTTCAAACTAATGCAGCTGAGTGAAATGAAGAGAGACAGAACGATTTGGTGGGATGCTCTTCTGGGCGTGCATGTGTGGCTCCAGATGTGAACTGCAACAAAACCTTTTTCATTTCCTATGCAGCTTTGCATTGCTTAAATATTTAAGTGATTTCACTGCACAAAAACATTTCAATTGACATGTGAAGGGAGAGGAGTTTGAAGCCCTCACACTTGCTTCTGCTGTCTCTTTATGGTGCATTTTCAGTTGAAAAGAAGTTCTTGTCTTCTAAGATTCAGACCCACAGTTTTACCTGTTGAATGATTATAAAAAACAACACACATTTTGTGTATGATAGCTAGATTGCCATTTATAGGGCCTTAAACCTTCTCTTTAGATATACATCTTCTATCTTGAGGCACAGATAAAACTTTAAGTGGCTAATTCTTACTTACACTGTATAAAAATAAAGCACGCATGACAGGCAGTCCGAATAGCAAAGTGCTGTTTGTTCTCACCTGAGATAAAGTTTCCCCATTCATGTTCCCATCTTGAATAAACAAAATGCAAACCTGCTGACAGAGTCAGTATTCTGTTCATATTTTCTTTTGCCTCTCTTTTTCAGTAAAGTCAGTTATTAAGACTAAAAAATAAAAGCAGTTTGCTTGTGTAGGAACTTTTAATCAGGGTTCAGAGGAACTGAAGAATCTCTTCCCCAGTCTTCCAGCCCATCAAAGGAGTTTCCCAGTTATTTTAAGGTATCGATAGGACCCACAAAGGCAGGTGTTAGGCCAGAGGTGGTTTGCAAAATCATTCAGAGCTGTGAATTCTGGCTTGAAGGCGCTTTATATATGGCATTGATGAAGGGTTTATATATTCCATTGTGTAGCATTTAGCCTTCTGAAACTTAATTCTTTCTGGGGTTTTTTGTTTGTTTTTCCCTTCTATAGAATAATTAATAAGAATTCAGCTACAAATCTACAGAGGACCAGGTTAATGAAAGAAATGTGGTGATCTGGTCCTTACTGTGCACTAATTAGGAAGCCAAGAGATCAGAGTTCTCTTCTTTCATCTGTTCAGGACTCACTGTGTTATTTTAGGCTGATCACTTTATTCCTGCCTTCATCTTCATTCAGGGAAGAGACTAGGCAGTGCTCTGTGTGCGCCATTCAGTATAGCAAGTCTCTGGTCCCCATAGGGCATTTGTGTCTTACATAATAGAAGTGACAGTAAATCATACAAAAGCTGTTACACTGTAGGGATTCTGATTTTTGCAAGTAACAAAATGTAGTAGCACCTTGCCAAGTGCTTTAAGATTACTCCAAAGTAAAAGCGTGGTTAAAAATTCATAGCAATCATGCTATCATTTCTTATGTTCTGCTTCAGTAAGCAATGGGGAGATAGTTTGTTGATGTACTCCTAATTGGCATTGATTTGTGAATATGACAGACTAACAGTAAAAGGGTAACTACTTCCCATATAACTTTAAAAAACACTTGTGACATAAAAAATGCTTCCTCAAAGCAAGGTCCTGCACCTGGGTCGGAGCAATCCCAGGCGCAGCTACAGACTGGGCAAAGAAGAGATTCAGAGTGGCCCTGCAGAGAAGGACTTGGGGGTGCTGGTCGATGAGAAAATGAACATGAGCCGGCAGTGTGCGCTCGCAGCCCAGAAAGCCAACCGTATCCTGGGCTGCATCAAAAGGAGTGTGACCAGCAGGTCGAAGGAGGTGATCCTGCCCCTCTGCTCTGCTCTTGTGAGACCTCACCTGGAGCATTGTGTGCAGTTCTGATGTCCTCAACATAAAAAGGACATGAAACTGTTGGAACAAGTCCAGAGGAGGGCCAGGAGGATGATCAGGGGACTGGAGCACCTCCCGTATGAAGACAGGCTGAGGAAGTTGTGGCTGTTCAGCCTGGAGAAGAGAAGGCTGCGTGGGGACCTCAGAGCAGCCTTCCAGTATCTGAACGGGGCCTATAGGGATGCTGGGGAGGGACTCTTCATCAGGGACTGTAGTGACAGGACAAGGGGTAACGGGTTAAAACTTAAACAGGGGAAGTTTAAATTGGATCTAAGGAGGAAATTCTTTCCTGTTAGGGTGGTGAGGCACTGGAATCGGTTGCCCAGGGGGTTTGTGAGTGCTCCATCCCTGGCAGTGTTCAAGGCCAGGTTGGATGAAGCCTTGTGTGGGATGGTTTAGTGTGAGGTGTCCCTGCCTATGGCAGGGGGGTTGGAACTAGATGATCTTGACATCCTTTCCAACCCTAACTATTCTATGATTCTATGATTCTATGATTTTGAGCGAATGTGTTAATAATATTTTGAGAGGATGGCATCACACTCCAGTTAGTTTAATTTCATTAACTCTTAGCAAGCACTCTTCATGGACATCACTCTTGTACCAGAGCAGCTGGGTTCTCTGAACAAATGACTCATCCTCAAAATGCTAAGCCTGGTGAGGGTGTCCTTTAAACAGAGACTGAGAAAAGGTGCTTCTTACCAGAACAAGTGAAGATGTGTAGAGCTTGCTTGAGTCTATGGTAGCAGTGAGTCAGGATTGGTAATGTTTTAAAAGGAACTGATTGCTAACTGGAAATTGAAGTTGCCTATGAAAAGAGAAAACAGGAGCTCTTCCTCTGACCCTCTTTAAAAGCCTTTACAAAATAGTGCTTGAGAAACTTGAGCTATTCTATTGACATCTCCAATGCAATGTAACTCCTTGGTACTGAGTATAGACTATTTGTTCTTAGAAGGCTGAGTCTGTGTTCCTTACTTTGAAAGTCATATTCAGATGACCATGAGTGAGTCACTGAAGCACAGCTTTGCAATCATTGAACCACAAAGAGGCTTCAGACCACGACATGTTCAGGGGCTGAGCATCAATGTTCAATGGTGCTGATGTCCATAGACTACTCAGTGCTGAGGATGAGAAGTTATAGCTTCCCTTTTGAAAATATTAACACTCCAGTCAGCTGCCTGTTAAGTGTAAATCACATCATGCGGAAGTCTTGCAATTAACTAATTTGGTCGTGTAATACTTGTGGAAATATTCTTTGTATCACAAAGGGGTTGGCCATAAATGGAAGAGAACAAAATCAGTGCCTCACCAGTCAGCCAGGGAGCTGCTGGCTCTCAGTGCTGCTTCAGCTGCTGGAGCTGAAGGTTTTGGTTAACTTTTGGCAAACTCATGTGTCTGTTAGTTTTAGAAACTTCATATTAAGGTATCTTGTTAAAATCCCCCTTGTAAGCAGTTTCCCCTCCCATCCCCTTTAGTCTCAGCAAACTAGTGAAGTCATCCCTGGCTTCTTTTCCAGCTCTGCTGCAGCACATGTTGCTAAATGCTCACTGGTGCCTCTGGCTCTTGTCTTTCTGTTTTGAGATCTTGCTCTGAGGTGCAGTTGTCTCCTGCTAGCTTCTGCTCTGCCTGACCTTTGCAAATGCCTGTGCATGTGCAAGGCTGCTTAAAGATGAGATGAGGCACCTCTACTTAATTTCTGTTTAGACTATTAGCCATTTGTGTGACTCAAGTTACCACAGTTAATTAAATCCCTGGTTACTTGCCTAATTAGAAACAATGGTAGCTCATTAAAAGATCATACCATGTACATCCCAGTCTTCCCAACCCAGCAGTAGTGAGGGAAACTTCGTACTACTGGGAGTAGATTTTAGTTAAACCAAGGCAGATATTTTCTGGCTGTCTGAAAAAGGCTGTGATCTGATGCATTAGGGAATCTCCTGGGAATTCTCTGTGTGATTATCTGACAAGCTGTTGGGTACCAAGGCTACTGTAAGCAAGAAGGTGTGTGAGCCTGGTAGGTCTGTATGGAAATTAGTATCCTTGAGAAAATTTGTACGACAAGGCTTTAAAACCTAGTGCATCTGTTAAAGCTGTAAAAGCAGTAGCAACTTGCTGGAGTGATGCTGGGAGGGACAGCAGCAAGTCATAGGTGGGGTAGAAGTTTGGGGAGTAATCCCAAGAGTAAGTACCTGGCTGAGGAGAGCTGTAAAATCGGGTTTATCTGTATTGTTTCATTGGTACTTGAGGGGCTCTTTATTTAAGATAGAAACTGTCGGGTTGATTTAAGTTTGTTTGGGCATACTGCTGCTCCTCACTTGTGACAGCACATACACAAAGAATTTTAAATTGGTTATATGTTCTTACGGCACTTCACAGTTGAAACTTCCACAGAAGGCGTGGGGATGGTGGGAAGTGCTACTCTGCACTTGAGAGAGAATTTCTGCACAATGCTGAGCTTTCCTGGAAGGTACAGGGTGTTTTAATCCAGTTTTTGTCACTGTTTTCTTCATGACCTAATTTGGGTGCTCTGTATTTCCTTGAATTCCCACTCTGCACTCTGTATGCTGCCTCTTCAGAGAGAGGTGTGTGCTGCTGTGTGTGATATCCTCTTGAAAAGAAAGTTGCATTTCTATAGAGTTTCAGTGCACGGAAAATCTGTTTAATTCACAGTTTAGATAAGACTGGCTTAAAAAGGAATTCAGCATCTTTTATGTTTGTTTGTCTGGTTCCTGGTGTTTTACAAAATGTCTCTATTAGCGAAGCTGCCAGGGGGTTAATTTGCGCTAACAGCCTAATCATCTCCAACAGCATCATTTTAGGTTTTCATATTGCTGCTTAGATCAGCAAGACTAGAGAAAAGAAGGCTTGAGAAATAGCGTGTATCTGAGGAAAAAAAGAAAGAAAAAGACAAATGGGGGGGAAGCATTTCAGACACAGCCCTCTGCATTCTCAGCTGTCAGGCTTCTTAAAAAGATTTGCTTTTTCTTACAAGCTCTGGCTCTAAGATGTAAGCCTTGATTTCCAAAGTGCTGTGAGACTGAGCTCTTTGTACGAGAGAGACAGGCTCATTAAAGGGAATATGTGGTACTCACACCAAAGCCTAGAGCCCATTTCCTCAACCTCCCTGGTTAGTCATTAAACAGAACACATAAATAGTATGGATTATGAATCACAACTTGGTTTTGTGGATGAGAGTGTCTGACATACTACACCATAATGTCATACTTAGTCTTTCACTCCTCCCATGAGTAGTGGGGATGGCAGTTGAGCCCTTCAGGTGATCATTAAGGCACAAATGTGTTGCTGACCAGCTTAAGGGGGTTTCTTATTTGCCATATTGGACATTTGTGGATCCTGTTTTGGGGAAACTAATTTTTCCTATGGGTTGCGTGCCTGCTTAGAGAGGAGTCTGAGCTTTGCTATAGCTTGTAAAAAATGAGGTGCTGTGCTGCTAATTGCTGGAGTCACTGAGTCACTTGGGGTGCCTGGGCTCAGCAGGTTGCAGAAATACCACCAGTAGCAACAAAAATATTTTTCTGCTTGAGGTTATGTCTAGCTTAGTGAAAGCCCTGGCTGCAGAGAGAGTTCTTCCTATGGAAAGGAAACACCAGCCCATGGTAGGAGCCTGTCACTTAAGGGCGTACCTGATTTTAGTACTGATGAGTAAAGAGAGTATTCACAAGCTTTAGGCTGCTTTTTATTTCTCAGGTTTAGAAACGTTCATGAGAGGTCACATTAGCACCAGCTTCTGCTTTCCACTTCCATAGCAGCCTGACTACGGTTTTCCAGTAGAAGGGAATGACCAAAACTTTTTTTTTCTGTACTTAGTTGTTGTTGGTTGGTCGATGAGAGTGGGCAGTGTGCACTTACGTGTATTGTAATGTTGTTTTCTGAGATAGCAGATGACCAAAGGATTGTATTAAAGTTTCAGTTCACTTGTCTACGCAGCATGCTGTGAAGAGCTGGTCTGAACAGAGAGGCTCAGGGCAAAGGGAAGAACAAGGAGCAGGCAGTGTTATTACACAAATAAGCTCTAGTGGCAGGAGGGTCACACAATATTGCAGGTAACATCATGGTAGCATTCAAGTATGTGATTTGGATTCTTGACACTGAACTTTGATTTACTGGTGAGTGCTGCTGTGCTCATGATGACACATGAAAGTGGTGGTTCCAGACCTAAAGAGCTCAACTTCCCAACAGAGTCACTGAAGGGAATAGCAGCAGCCTTGTGGCTTAGGTCCACAGGGGTCTGAGCTGGGTGACATTGAGCTTCACAGCAATTCCCTAGTGACTTTTGTGCTGAAGTGTTAGTATCTCAAATCAAGCTGTTCAAAGCCCTAGCAAGGATATTGCAAACGGCAATCTGGCAAGAAGGTGATGTGTAATCTCCATTTTCTAAGACTCTAGGGTACTGCTTTAGAATTTTATCTGCCTGAGACAATGCTATTGTAATTAACACTGGGCACAAATACTGACATTGTTGAGTGAAGATTTTGTCTGCTGCTTACATGCAGTGAGAGCTGGTTAATTTTAATATTTTCTGAAAGCTCTTTAAAGAAATCCTGACTAGTTGCTTAGAAATTAATGTGCCTTATCTCTGTGTTAAATATATGGCTGTGCTGTCATCCATACTTTGCATTCTTTAATCTCTATAACATCTCAGGTGATGGGTGCTTTGTCCATTGCTATGGTAACGGTTGGTTGATTTCTTACTCAAAGTAAACATTGACATAAACCCCACTGTAATGCATTCTTTTATTCATTGTGTACACCTAATGGATGCCATAGCTGTGCAAATATGTCATTATTGTAATGGATAGAGAGCAATAAACTTGAAAGTCTAGTGCCCTGGTATGTAACTGGCTTTACCTTTCAACACACGCATAATTTCATGTCAGCTACTTCAACTCTGTTTTTACTTCTACCTGTGTTTAATTAGATTTCGAATACTTCAGAGTGGAAACAGTCCCTGACTGTGTGTTGCTGAGTACTTAAGAGAAATGAGATCTAATAGCAGATGAGGTATGCTAACTTTGTTTTTGCTCTTAAACAGCTTCATTTTGAGGTTGAATTGATCCCATGGACTTCTGGCAGTTGTTCAAAATCCCCATCCTTTGTCTGAACGCTGATGGTGGGAGTAGCAGTACTTTTCCTATGTTAGTACTTCTATTTTCTTGCGTAAAAACACCAGTTGTCTTAGGAAAAGCTGTATGAATCTGTGGCACCTATCCACAAGGCTCTGCTGCCTAGTTCACTTCAGAACTAGTTCCTCAAAACCTGTGTAGAGCAACGCAGATGCAAAAGGAAGTGTTAACGTTTCCTCTCTTGCAGTAGGGATGTGATTTGCTTTGAGTTCCCACACTCAGCAGCCCTGGTGCCCAACTGGGGGCAGCTCTGTGGTCTGGCTCTTGAATGGAAAAATGCTGTTGGAAGGTCCATCTGCAAGTGTTTTGTAGGCTTCTTCCTCCTCCCTATCACATTTACCTGATAAATGTAGCAATTTTCTTTTTGGCTTAGAGTTTAAAAATAAAAAGCACCAAATTCTTATCTACAAGAAGGGGTTTGCATGTTCTGTATTACATTCTATACGCTTTCAGAGTGACTTAGATGGATCCTCATTAACCATCTTTACAGCCCTGTTACGTTCATATCTGTTAACTATTAAAGGGATTTCCCATGAGGGAATGGCTCTGTACCACCTTGCACTAAAATCAAGCACACTTTAGTCAGATAGACCATTCTATTGGGAGCAATGACATAAAAAATGCTATGGATGAAGTGTTTGCAGGATGGAAAGCTGTAAGCCCCAGTTCTGCAAAGAGACTGTTCAGGCACTTGGCTGTATGTGCTGTGGCCAAAGTTAAACATGTGTGGTAACCTTTAAAATCAAGATCATGCTTTATGAAATGCTATTTGATCCTGCAGGTGGGAATGTGTTTTGTACTGCAATGGATATTGTTGAAAGGGTCTAACTGCTTACCTGTTTGATATGAATTAGATGATGCTTTCCTAGTTCTTCACTTATTTAGCATGAAAGAATCATATAGTTAGCTATATTTTAAATATTACTAATTATTCTGGTTTCACCCATGTTAGTGAAACTAATGCCAGAAGGTGTCATTTTGGGAAATGTCTTGCCTAATATTCAGTAGGCATATTAGGTAAGAGGACTGAATAGAAAGAGCCACAGCAACTCTCTTGTTCTCATAGTGCTAAATGAGAGTGAGTCATGTCTTGATCTTGGCTGGATGTAAGAGTGATTCCTGGGAATGGGAAATGGTCAAGAACTTCATGTTCTAGGAAGCTGTGATTGTTCAGAAAGGCGATGATTGTCCTGTTGTGTTGCATAATTATATCCGCCTCCACATATCCCACTGCTGTTCATTTCTATTATGTCTTTTTATTTAAGCCCTAGCTATTCAAGGGGGAAATTTAATGGATTCATGGCAAAATCAAGTGAACATCCACGTGTCCTTCTCTGCTCAAGAAAAGTCTCAAAGGATAAGGAAAGTTACTTTGATAATTGTTTAAATGGTGCTTAAGGGCCACCTGGGCTAGTAACATTTGCTCTGTGACTTGTCTTTTCAGCAAATACTCAACTAATTCAGAGTTGGCAATATGAAAGAATGGAGAAAATGCAAGAGGGTTGTAGTAATTGAGTCTTCACAAACATAAGAAAATTAGTTGTACTAAAAGCCACAGTTGCTGCTCTGAAACATACATGTACTCAAGTGTTTGTTCAAAGGATAACTGCTTTTAGCTTTTATTTCTCTTTTCTATAAATATAAAAAGGACAGATAAAGAAGAAACACAGATTGAGTTTAACTCGGTCTGAGCATGTTCTTATGATTTGGAGGGGGCAAACTCTCTGTTCAGTTTTAGAGCTTCATCATTCAGAGCAGAAAAGAGTCCTGTGTGGGAATTCATTCCAGATAAGTATTTTGGAGAATGTTAGAATCTGGATTGCTTTTGGTAGAGAATTATTAAATCTGGCTGTTTATGCTTCTTACGTCTTCCTAGTATGCTGTCTAAGGCTTAAAATGTACCTGTGCATGAAGGCTGTCTCTGCACTGCTGCCCCAGCAAGGAAGGAGCTTGTGTTGCTGCCTTCTGGCCACTCAAACCTGGCAAATGGCCGTGTGTGTGCTTGAGACAGACTTACCACAAGTCCCTTAGCAACATTTGCTGGGACCCCTGCCCTGCTGTGAAGTGTATTTAGAACAGATTTTCTTATAGACACAAGTATGATGTCATTGCAGAGTGTAACTGTCAGATGTGGATGTGTGGAGCAGAGACTGGAAAAGAGCAGCTGTAAAATCTATACTTTTTTCTACACTCAAGGGACAGAATGATGCTTTCCAACTTTTCCTAAGTTGAACCTTAATTCTTGTGTTTAACTTCTAGTTTAAGTTACTCTGATAGGAGTAAATTTATGTAAGTGAATAAGTGTTGGTTGTGCTAGAACTTGAGATTTACATTGCATGAACACTCAATTGTGTGGCTAGGTCTGTCTCTCTTCCTTTACGCAACTTACTCAGTTTTCTGCTTTATCTGCACCTTCCACTCCTTAGTTTTTCACTGGAGAGAGATATATGGAGGTTGGAGCTGTAATTTCTCTTGTCTGATTAAACACAATGTGAGACTTGCATTTGATACGATACTGCTTGGGCTGTCTTATACAGGAGTAATAGTATCTTACAAGCATGTGATGAGGGGACAAAATGTTATTACAGTTTCAGTGTTTGTATATTAAATTTCCATGTGGTCAGGTTTGAAAATAATAATAGTGAGCATGACTGACTTGTCTAGAAAATTATTACTTGAGAAGTTCTCTCCTATCCTTGATTGTAATGAAGTGTGTTACTTGCTTACTACATAAATATGTATGTAAAAGTATACTCCCTTGGTGCAAGTGGTACTACGTAATGGGTAAAGGAGTAGGTCATGGATTAAGATACCATCCCTAGAGCTACTAGATGAGACTGCAGTTTTCTGTCACTCAGTTAATCCTTCTATGTCTCACATCCATCAGCATACTGGGACTGTAAACTGAACTCACAACACTTCTGGTGATCCTTTTGAGATGGGTTGTGACTCTTCCATGTAATACAAAGACTTTGGAGGAAATAAAAAAAAACCCCAAAATGTAGTAGATGTAATCTTTTTTCTCCTATTGTTGCACAAGGTTTAGTTGCAAGCACAGTCCTTGAGCTACCCAAATAGGATGACTGATTGAGGCCACCACAGACAGCTGCTGGGCTGCCCCCAAGAAAGCAAAATTTACAATGCTATTCCCTACACCAGGGAGTTGGGGGTCTGCAGGCAGCACCTTCCAGATTGCTCTGCAGCACTGCCAGAGGCCACACAGCTGTTATAGCCAAAGGGCCTCCATAAGCTGCTGCTTTGGGTCACCTTGGCCACCACTGCCATCAGGAGCAGCAGCTGCAGAGCAGCAGCTCCTCCACCTTTGCACTCCTGTGATGTAAATATATTGCACATGACCAATGCCAGTGCACTTTGTATCAGGTAGGAGCTACTGCCCAATGTTGTTATTTTTTGCATGTAAAGAGGTTGCTTTTGGTGTCAGGGGATTTTATTTCCCTTTGAGCACAGTCACAGCAAAGTTTGATTTGTACCTTTCTTAAAGTACGTGTTTTAGCACACAAAATCCAGTGCATCCTTTTGTGGAGCCAAGTGGACTGTTGTTTTCTTGTTTGATTTGCTTAATCTGGAGCTCTGCCAAGCACATGAATATTCATGACAGCGTTAAACAAGATTTTTATTGAAAACAAAAAATGGATCTGAAGTCTTCCATTTGTCATTCTGAACTCAGCTAGTGAAAGCCCTGTGAGCAGGCACATTTATCAGTGAGGTTTTCCTGGGGTTTTCTGGGTTTATTTGCCTATTGAATGAAAATTTAGCCAAAGAGTATATGATTGGCCAGACAGCCTAATGTTATTCCCGTATGCAATATAAGATATAATACAATTTAATGTATTTATTTAATATTTTATATGTTACATGAATTATAGCTTAAGTATAAAATACTTGAACAGTCAAATAAGAATGCGCAAGCACAAAGAACAGATCCTAGCAGAGATAACAAAAGCTAAAGTTCTCTTTTTCCAGGGCCAGTGTTCATGTTTAAATCCTATCTGTAGTCGTGGCTGTCCTGCATGCATAGGGCATCCTCATTTCCAAGGAACACTCTTCCTTGAGATTACAGTGCAAATAGATGGGAAGGCAAGTGTTCTGTCCCTCTGATAATTTTTGTGCTTCTCTTCTGGACCTTCTCCAACAGGTCCATGTCTTTCCTGTGCTGAGAGCTCCAGTTCTGGACACAGTATTCTGGGTGAAGTCTTATGAGAGCAGAGTAGAGGGGTAGAATCACCTCCCTCAGCCTGCTGGTCACGCTTCTTTTGATGCAGCCCAGGATACAGTTGGCCTTCTGGGAAAGCATGAAATTCCCAGGTGTGAGTTGACTGAACTCCAAACAGATGAAGTGTTGGGGATGGAGCAGAAAAATAGCATCCCATTAAATGTAATCATCTTGGTTCTTTATAAAAATCACTTTTGCCACATGCTCTGTGTTAGTCCTTTTGCAATAATGATAGATTCTTACTGTAGGTATTGGTAGGATTTATTTCAGGCTAATGACCTTACCGATTTCTGATCCAGGTGTTTTGGGGTGTTGTGATGCTACCATAGATTTCAGCTATTGATGCATGTAAATGCTATATAAAGGTTGCAGTTAATGACACAAATCTCAAATTGATCCAAAATCTGATCTTGTGGCAGTTTAAATCCATGTCAAAGCTTCCATTGAAAGATCAGGTTGACAACTGAGTACTTGTGCTAAGGACACAGCCTGTAGCCTGTAACACCACACTCCAACTCCTGATTATCACACTTTCCTCTTTTGACAATTAGTCATGCTGTTAAAAACAGACAATTAAAACAAGACATGTCCAGAAGGAGAAGTTACTTGTGAAGTGCCAGACTTCTCATTGAGTTGTTCATACAAGAGTGCTTATGAGGGCAGAAGTACAATGAGGCTTGAACAGAGGTGAGAGAGATCTGATAGAGAAGTCAGTTGGGGAAAGCACCACCATAAGGTTTTTGTTCATTGCATATTATTAGAGATCCATAAATATATTAGCAGAAAATACGTGGAATAAGTGATTACAGTTCTGAAGTACATTGCGGTGTGCCTTATGGCAGGCCTTATAGTGAAGCCCAAATTTGTTGTTTATCACACGCAACAGGTAAAAGCCCTTTTGTAACTGTAATTTCCTACTTTGAGCTTTGGAAGTCTTGTGTTCAGTCCTGCTGGACAGTCCAGTGTGGTGCTTTAGCAACCTGTGGCTCAATGTGTCATTTGAGGGGGTTGCTGCGATTGCAGTGTAATAGCTAAAGTTTGCATGCAGAGCTATAAGAAAGGGCTTGGGGGGAACCTGCCTGGAGCAGATGTGTGCAAGGAGTGAAGATGATTTTCAAGCCCTAGCTTCAGAAACCAGGGAGGCCATCATAGTAGAATTGTGGGAAAGTATTGCTGTAACAACAAAGTATTTGCTTTTAAATGGGGGAAAGTATGTAGCACCATCAAAGAAGGACAAGGATTCAAAAGGAAACACATGTCTAAAACATACGGGTCAAGTTTATTTGAAAGGAAAATTTGTTTGCTTTTGATTCTTTATAACATTTCCCATGGAGGCTAGCAAATATAGCTTCCACATTTTTGGCAAAGGGGTTCTTATCCTAAACCTGAAACACTTCGATACACATACTTACATAAATATGGTCTCTATTAGTTTCAGCCATATGACTTCTAACTCTTGCCTTTTGTAGTTATTTTATTTCCTCTTATTGGTTGTATTTTAAGCTTAAAATGGGATTGTTAATTAAAAAAATGTTATTGCTTTTTTAGAGAAAGAAGAACAAGGCAATTGGAAGACATTTTCTTCAGTGGTTCTGCTGTATATAGGAGCAGGGGTACTGGTGACAGGCTATACTATAAAAACTTTCTGTAGGGCACAGTGGGCCTGAAACCACCTGAGGTTTGTAGTTACTGAAAGTCATTATTAAAAGTGGTTGGATATTACAGATAACAGTTGGGTAGCAGTAACTTAGGAATCCTTTCTGGCAGTGCTTTCCAAAAAATATCCAGTAGCAGAGCTGAAATTTGAAGGTGGGGAAGGTTGAAGTGAAATCAGGCCCTAGTCACGGAACTGTTCCTGATCTGGTGCCTTCCATGGTCTGGAACAAAGCTCAGGTTTTTGTTCAAATACTGATGCTTAACACCCACCTCTCTTTTTGATTCAGTTCACTTTGTTTATTTTTAAATAAACACATGACACACTCCTCTCTCACACACCAAAGAGCTCTCATTGATGTCAGTGGGAGCTTCAGTGCCTTCAGGATGGGAGAGCCGGGATCAATGAAGGAGTGTCTGAGAGCTGGCCAGGCTTATGTTCCACTCTTGTTAAGCATATGGTAGTTGGAAAAGCAAACAATCCACTGAGACCTAATCAAGTTAAATGCATTTAAAACACTGATTGTGACTGTCATCAGGGGATTACAGTCAACAGAATTGGTACAAACCTTTGAAAGCTGTGGTGTAAAAAGACGGGCAAGCTCACGGCTAGAATAATAGCCTCGAGACTGCAATGGAATGGTCTCAGTCTCCTGGTCTGTATTATCCTTACCTTGGTGCTTACTAAAATAAATGTATACACTTGTATACAAATATATATATTTTTTTAGAAGCACCAAAAGTGGACTCTTAATGTAAGTTTATAAAAGGCTGATATATATTCCTCAGACATCACTTTTGGATCCATCTCTCAACATGCTGCCTAGTGCTTGGGACTGGATTTAGGTAAAGAATAGGTCTTAAGGGTCAAAGAGTTTGCTTCACCTCCATGCAGATGCTGTTCTTGCCTTTGTATGTATGTTGCAATACTTCAGTGGCTGAAAGAGGAGATAGTAGTGACAAACAGGGAGAATTGCCAAGGTTGTCTTGGCATTGTTTCCTTTCTCTGGCCCAAAAAAAGGGAGGGAGAGAAAGAGCAGAGGCTTTGGCTATCTGCCAGTTTGTTTAGTGATTTGCAGACAGCAGACAGACCTGCCTGTGAAGATGAATGGTTGTGAGCACTTATTAGCATGTAGTGCCAGTGACAGATCTCAAGACGGCGACTGTCTTGTGAGAACATTGGTTACCCACCTTTGGTAATGAAGTGACTGAATCTCGCTGTTCTGACTTTTTGACAGTGCCATATTGTAAGCAGATAATAAATGACTCGTAATCAAGTTAAACAAGGTATGCATCCACTGTGGACCTCCCGGTGCATTGTAGGGCCTAAAATCTCATTTTGTCTTTGTTATTTTTACAGGACTATGTCTATGATTTGAGTGACTGATAAGGGCTGAAAGATGCAGTAGTCTGCCATGGAGACAATGTTTTGAGTGCAGATCTCATGTAAAATGGAGGTTGGTCTTCTGTATTGAACTTGGAGAGTGCTGGACTTTGGTTTTACAGATCTTGACATCTGAGCTCTCAGGGTCCAAAATGGCATAACTGTTATCTGTATTTGAGATTTTTATTACCTTGAGTGATGGAAATCAGGCTTCTTCCCTAAGAGTGAATTCACTTTTAGGTTCCTTAGAGTTGAGCCTCGTCTTTGTTCACTTTAGTTCAGATACATACATCTTGGTGTCGTAACAGTCGTAACGCCTTCATTTTGTCAGTATTGGTTTTCAGCCTTTCAGCTAAAGACAGATTTAAGAAAATTCATTCCTGCTAACATAGAGATATGAAGAGATTGTGAGCTACCTCTAGAAGAGAATGAAGCATTGTTATGAGTCTTTTTCTAGTGAGGCTTCTCTCCAGACATACCTAGATTTTGCTTAGGAAATATGATTTCCATAATAATTTCAGATCTGTCAGACTCCCTTCTGAGTCCTGCTCTTCCTGCATTACACACTAAACCTGAAGGATGGGCTTTTTTAAGCACAGCCCAGGATAAAAATAGTATCGTTCTCACAGAAATGGGTGAAAGAGTTTTCACAGACCCTGCCAACAGTCTTCCTGGCTCAGAGCATTTCTATTTATCCTTCTTTTCTAAAAGCACTGAATTCACTTTCAAGTTTTAAAGCATAAAAAAAAAAAATCATTGGAGTTCAAAATTTGATGGTGCACTTGAAAGATCCAGTAGGCATTCCAGATCCATCTCATATATGAGTTGTTCTGAATATTAAGCACCAAGGTGCCAAATTATTAGATCCTGGCTGTGTTCCCATTTGCCTAGCAAAGCAATCCTATTATAATTAATGTGGCAAGGCTTCTCTGTGTAGGAAAATATTTATGGGATCTGCAGAGACCACAAAATGAACTGTAATAAAAGAATTCTGCCAAGTTTGGCTATGCAAATCAGGGACATATGGTTGGTGTGGCTGATGCCAGCAAAATCCTTTGAAGCCTCATTTATGTGTCGCCTTATTGCCATCCATCACACTTCCGCATAGTGGCAGGAGATGTCAGCAGAAGCTGCTGCTGCACCTTAAAATAAACGTGGTGTGTGTTCTGTGTTCAGGTGAAAGGCTGTAGCTTACAGCAAAGGCATCAGTAGAAAGAAATAGTAACGGTGATCTTTGTTAGTATCTCTCTCTGTCTTGTCTCTGGGTACTATATAAGCTCTTACTACCAAGGGTTTTGAATTTCTGGCTGTACTAACTTCTTTTGGAAGTTCTAGGACCAATCTTGAGGTATCAGTCTGCTCTAAATGTGGAGTAATCTCAGTAAAATCCCCATGAAAAAGAAAATAATTTGGCCTAGGATATCCAGTTTAAATTAATCATACTGGAAAGGCAATTCTGACTTTAATTTTTACGTTGATTACTTTGATACTTTACTTTTTACAATCTGTCTTAAGGAGAAATAGCACCATGGATTTTTCCAGGATGCAAAATAGCCAGTGAAAAGCTTGGTTAAAGGCTGCCCACAATTATATGTGCCTGTAATGGTTTATGTTAAAAAACAGTGTTTACCTCACTGAAAAGTCATTGGCATTTAGGAATGTGAAATGATGAGAGATGTAAACAGAAACATCCCTCATTGTCAGAGGAGCTTTACTACAGAAGCATATTCAGTCAGCACTGGATCCTTCTCATTAAGTGGTGTCGTTTAATTACAGCTCCAGGTGAAACAAAATGATTTGCAATAACCATGTCAATTTAATTAGCGTGATACAAATAGAAGCCTTTTTTCTTTTTCCTCATTGCATAATGCATGGACGTGACCTCTTTAAATGTATTTACTTTTATTGACATTTTAATTGGCCTCCCATGCGCAGTTTCTTTATGCAGTAATTTCCATAGTAACAAAAGACAAATGCACATGCCACTCAGAGTAGGAGCCACATAAAATTACTTTGCTGGCCCCTTCCTACTTCTCTTCCCAAGGGGTAAAAGCACTCTAAAAAAATCTGTAATACAAATAGAAGAATAAGAGCGAAGGCTATGGAATACTACCTTACACTTAGGGTCAGAGGTAGCAAGGTACCTGACAGAACTGATGTGGAAGAAGTTGCTATGTAGAAGTACAACTACTCCCAGAGTATAGTGTTGGCGCGTTCATCTCTCTGTTTAACATCAGACATACTTAAAGGTAATCTAGCATTGTGTCATCTCTTCCCTGATGTCTAACTTCTTCCCACAGGAAGAGTTTCAGGTTAGGTATCCCATATACATCATCACTGCAGAAAACTGGTCTTTTCTTGAATTACTATGAAATAGTTGCCACGTCTATCTTGTAAAATTGTTATTCAAATGTGAGCTCAGAACTGAAACCTGCTTCTGTATCTTTACTAGTCTGATGATGATGATAGAAAAGTCAGGACTGTCGTTTTCTCACTCATTGCAAAAATTGCTTTCCTTCTGTGAGCAATAGGGTTTTGTACCATGTCCCACATGGTCAGTGTTGCTTCTCTGGCTACAATTAATTTTCCCATTGCTCAGTTAAAGTCATTTGAAAAGCTCCTATTTTCCTCCAAGTAGGAAACTGCTCTGAAATGCTATTGTAAAAACCAGCAATACAGATGCAGGTAGAAATTCACAGAGAAAATGATGGATGTGTAAAGGAGCAACCTGCATGTTACCACCAGCTGTTCTAATTCCAGGGCAGCAAAAGACAATTCTGAACTGAATTTTGCCAGCAGTCACCCTGTAAGAGTCAGTCTATGCTTTAAAATAATTCAATCATCAAAGCAGTAATCTCATTTGCATAAACACTAAGAATAAAGTGATGTTGCCTTTTAGGAGGACTGAGCAGGATTCTGTGTTACTTTTGAGTCCAACATGAAACCTGTATCTATGTACAGTTTTCACATGGTTGTAAACTATAATCCAAACTTCATTTTAAGACAAAATAGTGCCAACCAAAGTGTTTGGGCTGTGAATCTGTGTTTTCATGTTGGAAAAATCTTGACTGGAAATTCATGTGTCTAAAGACCGGTTTTGTTTCATAGGGCACAGATAAGATGAAAATTGTATTAGTTCAGACACCATCAACAGAAAAGACACAAAGTATGAATATTTTATTAGCAGCTTTGAACTCAACAAATGACCATGTCCGCTAGATCGCAGCAATGTATTTCACAATCACAGAAAACTATTCTGTTTGTAGCAGAGGCTGATACGTAATGCCAGATCCAAGTATTTATCATTTTGCAATACCATTCCTAGGACAGTTCATGGCCTACCACAGAAGCAAAAAAAAAAAAAAAAAAAAATTGGAGGCTGGCATTGTAAATGAGAACAGAGGACTTAAAAATAAGTCTGAGCTCTCCCTGCCTTATGATGAATATAACAAGATATGGTTGGTCTATTTGAGTAGATGAGTGAGTCCTCTACCATATATGAGC
Organism: Lathamus discolor; assembly: GCF_037157495.1. Taxonomy (NCBI): domain Eukaryota; kingdom Metazoa; phylum Chordata; class Aves; order Psittaciformes; family Psittacidae; genus Lathamus; species Lathamus discolor. Next base: position 10,483,138 of record NC_088895.1, on the reverse strand, counting down.
ATCAGGAGAGAGACCTTTTTCCTCGAAGTATATTTAAATGTCTAATTCTCATGATAGGGGCTGATTTTTAGGCGAGATGCAATCTAAAGCCTCTCCAGCTATGGCTGTTTAAGAGCTCTTTCTTGCTTTTTTACAGATGTAGTGTGTTAATGTTGTATTGTCTTTGATACCTCAGATCTTTTATTTTCTCCAAATCCTTTCTGTAGGTGCAATTCTATAAACAGTTCTGTTCTCATCTCTAATGCTATTTCTGTGAATTGCTATATAGTTCCCTCTTTCCAGTAATAGAAAAAAATTCACTGTTGTGGTGTTTATAGCTCAGGATTATTAGGAGCTGAGTTTGGCTGAAACTCTTGGCAAAATGATGTCTTCAGTGTAGAATACAACTTTGAGGCAGCCAAAGAAATTAATATGTCAAATTTTAAGAAAGAGCCAAACAACCTGAAAATGAAGCAGAGCCTTTCAGTTTATTAAAAAAGGGGGGAAATAAAATTGCTTCAATAACATTTTTTTTTCTACAAGCATCAACCCCCAAAACTATGTTGATAGTAGTATTTTTAGTCTGACTAGCAAACACCGAATCAATTACTCGTGAAGTTCTATTCCTGAGCTTTTTAATATCCTTTAATAATGCTGTGAATTCTTTTTGCAATTTAAGCTGTCCTACTGGGGCAACCACTGTCTTTGCAGTTGTATTCCTGCTGTTCCCAGAATGTAAGTCTTATGCACTGAGTTTTTTTTTTTTCCAAGTCACTTCCTGTTGCCAGAAGACAGTTTCCAATTGTGGTGGAAACCTACAGTGTTTGAATAGAGAAGTCAGGTTACCAAGACTTTGAACAAAGTCAATGAAGTCTGCTCCATTTCATGTTTACCATGGAACTAGACTGAAGCATGAGAGACACCATTCCAGGGTTGATATGCAGATATAATTTGGCCCAGGAGTCCCTGTCTGTGCCAGGTTCTCATTGATTATGGCTGGAAAAAGTTACTCTATTTCTTTATCATTACTGAGCACACTTTATTTTTCATTTTCCCATACTTTCACTTACAAATCCCAGTGACTTTAAAGATTATTTTCATGTAGTTGTCCATTCTTAAATATTAATGGATTTCCAAAGTAAGTAGTTATTAGATTTTTACCTGCCTAATTTGGTTATCTGATGATTGTATGCAGCAGCAGCTGGTTAGATGGAGAATTACCCATTTACACTTGCACAGGCTGTTGAAATATATCTTGACCAGAGTGCCTAGTTGGCAAGCAGCGTTTTCTCCTAAGGTAGCCATTACCTTTCAGTGTTGTCATGTCTGAACTTGTGTAGCAGACCCATTTGAGTTCTGTGATGTTGAATGATTTTCAGAGGTAGTATTGAAGGTTAAAAATATCCAGGTGCCTTTACATACAATTTTCTTAAGTGAGATTATGTGAAATCTAAAGTATTATTTTGATTCTTTCTTGGTCATTAGAGTTCTTGACAAGGGGGCATACTGAAGTAGAGAAAACTCAGATGTCCCAATAAAAGAAATTACAAGACAGTTTCTTTGTACAGGTCTATGTAATCCTTTTTTGAACTATTTTGAGTACCTGGGTGATGTCCTGTGGAGTGCTGGTAGGTGATAGTTTATAAATTGGGAAGAGTGGTAAAACTTTGATAGGCGTCTCTTTTACTGAAGGCTCTGTTTAGAATGGAGAGGAGTCATTCAGATGGTCATGTTTCCTTGGTTTAAGTGGGGTTTGGAGTATTATTTACTACTTATGGGGTTGGTACTGTACCCAGGACAGAGGGAAAAGTTGTGCATGGCTCTGGGGCAGCATCCTAGTAACTGGAAGTGTTTCTGTTTCATGATCTTCCAACCAAACTACTGTGCAGCCAGGTCAAAATTTCATTCTTCAGCATCAGAGCACTGAAGGACAGATTCTGGTTTCTTTGTGCATGCTGTGCTACTACAGACTTTGAAGAGCATTGGATAAGGCTTTTGTGAAACAGGCACGTTAGCAATGAATGTGCTAAGTACAGCAGATTCTTGATTAAATTAGGTTACTGGTCTGAATAGTAAAGTGCTAAGTGGGGTCCAGTGTTTACAGGAGTTTAGGCCAGATGTTTTTACAGCTCTCTAAAATTTGGCCTTCATGTTTTTCTTAAAGTCCATAGCAATACTTGGGGAGACGAAGGAAGTGAGAGAGCTGGGGAGAAAATTGAGGTGGAAAAACCCCAGCATCTCAGTGCTGGGTGTTGGATACAGAGATAAGGAGATAAGTGTCATCTTTCATCACAGATGTGCATGTTTTGGTAGAGAAATAAATAGCATTTCTTTTGAAATTTCCTCCTTTGATTTGAAAGTTCTTAGCAATCAAATGGGTTTGTATTATCATCAGCTTTTCAGAGAAGAAGGATGAGGAGCAGAGAGGTTAAGAGGCCTTGTCCAATGTCATACAAGAAGTTGGTGTCGTATCCAGGAATAGCTTCCTATCCCCTGCGCTGTGCTGTGTCACAATGTCCTATATAGAGAGGAGCTTACTGTGCATCTGTGCTGCATTATGCAGCTGCAGAAAGCATTCAGCATTTGAGATTGTAACAGCACAGATATTCTAAACATAGAAGAGATGGAAAAAGTCCAGTGATAAACCTGCATCTTTGTAACCTCCCCAGCAAAGCAGCAAATCAAAATTTGTATCCTAGGTGGTGGCACAAAACCTCCTAAAACCTGGGGTAAAGCAGTGTCTACAAGAACAAAAAAGACCAGCACTGAGTAGAAACCTGAGTAGGATGCAAGGTCTATGTATTCTGGTTGAAACTTTCTAGCAAGACAAAGAATCTCTAAAATCAATGAACACTAACTCATGATGAGGGAGGGTATAGAAATGCTAAGTGAGACATTGCCTCGAAACCTTCTGAAGGAGTTAGAGATTCATATGTTCAACAGACAAATGCATAAACTAGAAAACAAAATCCTGTTTCCAGCAGAGCCAGGCTTCTTTACACCCAGTGGCCATTTGCGTTTCATGGGCATGGTTTGTCCTGCCACTGGTGAAGACTGATGAACTTTCCATGTCCAAAAAGCCGAGTATTAGAAATGCACAGGAGCAGGCTGTTGTTCTTGAGGACCAGACGTTACAGAACTCAGTGTGCGTGTTGCATAATGTGTTATGGTCATTGGGAGAGTATTTTTAGATTCCTGTTTATCTTCCTGATGAGTGGGCATTTCCTTTAATTAAAGATTAAAAAAAGCATCTCTGCTTCATCGATTCAACTTACCTAAACTCTTCTAATAGCTTTCTGACTCTGTTTTTCCTACAAAATTGATTTCTTTTTATTGGCCTTTGGTGGGCAGTGAAATAAGGTGATAGCTCTAGAATGGCAGGAGGTAGGTTGTTCCACAGCAAATTATACCCTCTCCTCAAAGCAGGTGATTTTTCTCTATTAAACACAACCATTTGGAAGTCTAAACCCTTCTACCTTCCCCTACACAATTACAAACTTTTAATTAAATGTAAGATTTACTTATTGAAGGCATTCATATCTGCTTTTTGTAATGTGTGAGTGTACAAAATACAACCTATTCTGAAAGAAACTGCTTTTGTATATGAATCACATTAAAGCTGGCACCGTGCAATTAGTCTGTAAGAGAATTGTGTTGATTCTTATGCATGGAAAAAAATGTTAATGCTGTTACTTCAGCACCATTATATTGGCACATACTGATGTAAAACCTCTACAAAATCTCCCTTTGAGTCTTCAGACCAATGTCATTTTTGGAAGGCAGGGCAAGTGTCTGCTGTTTTGTGTCATGGCCATGCTAGAGCCAGTAATGCCATCCCTTAATCACATTACCAAACTGGCACAAATGAGAAATAAAACGTAATGCAAGCTTTTGGATGAGAGTCATGAGATGAAGATAAAGCACTTCCTGGCTCCCTAATGGCTTTAGTTCTTTCCAAGGGAAAAAATGTGCTTTTATCAGCTTTGAAGGTCAGGTAGTAAAATACAGAGGTTAAGCAGTTTTACTTTAATTTTGGATCCAGTATCAGAGATTCCCATTCAGGGGCTGGATAGAGCAGCACAAGCAGTCAGTTCTGCCTGTTTATGGATCTCAGCACTGGAGCACAAGTCAAAAGATCAAATCACGTGGATGCTTTGGGACCAGTAAGGAATTCTGCTGTTCTGTCTCTTTTGACAGTGCTGCTATTTGGCTGCTTATGCAGACATGGAAGGGGATTTTTCCTTACCAATTACTTTATGCAACTTTTAAAGTCAGAAGTTCAGGCTAAATTCCAGAACCACTCATAAACAAGAAAACAACCTGGTAATACAGCAGGCTTGTTTGGTTTTGATGTTAGATTCCTGTCCATTTATAAATGATCTGAAGGTACAGATGTAGTCAGATTAAACCAGCAAAATCAGAACTGCAGTTAATTAGCACTGCAGTTGTTTCTATTGGGAAACATCTAACACTGGTTGCAGCTCTGGGCCCTATGAAGGGTGTGTGATCCCTCTGCCCTCCCTTCTTCCAACTGGACTTAGAAATCGGGTGAAGGAATCATCTGGGACCTACCTGGAATTTGGGAGTTTATCTTATTTTCCTGTTTTGCTACCTGTGTGTTATACTTAACTTAACAAATCTCTTGAGTGCCTTTATTCTTCATGGGCTTGTCTCTTAATATGACAGTACTAAACTATTTAACGAGACTGAATCTATTGATGATTGTGGTGATAACGCCCATATAAAGTCACTTTTATGGCTAATTTGTTGTTACTGCTTTGAAATTAGGCCAAGGATTAGAGAATGTAGTTGCTCTTCCTGCATTTGACACTGGCAAGACCTATGGCAGTAAACCAAACTTTCTTATACCCATACTGGCTTTCCTGCTACCGCTTCAGCTTTGACACAGTGGCTGTTCTATTTGCTAAACCATTTTCCACTGAACTTTCTATTTGCTCCTCAACTCTTAAATCTGTAGTGCACAATCCACAGCGTTAAAGAAGCAGTATGTTTCAGGAGGGATTTTTCTGCTCTTTTTTTAAGCAGCCTGTGATTTCCAGCAAGCTTTGCAAACATGTGCAAGCTGGCATTCTAGAAGACCAGTGCTGTAATAAATGGCTTATCTTGCTCTGGGAATGACCCTCAGGTTCCTGTGATTATCTTCCCTTGTTTTGTGTGTGTCCTCTGGCTCTGGGAGGTTCAAGACTGTATCATATGATTAACCACCTCGTGTGCTTTCAAACTGTTCTCACTCTTTTGCTGAAGGGAAGTTTCCAGCCATTTTCTAAGCGCATGCACATCTATCTCTGCTTATGGACCAGTATAAAAAGTGAGGACAGCAGGGAGTACACCAGTGATGTAACCTATCCTGTTTCAATAAATGTTGAACATTCTGCTAATTGCCGCTCAGCACACACAGCCATAGCAGTTTCTTTGATAGCTGAGAATTATTCCGGGTTTATGCAGTAAAGGGAGAAGTATGAGACATTTAGAAACTGAAGTAGTTCTGACAATAAAGAGGGTTGTGGTCCTGCATTTGGGGTAGGGTAGTTGAAAGCTGGCCTCTTTGTTCTGGTTCATCATCTTCTTTGGTCTGTGCTTTGTAGAGAGAATCAGTAGTTAGAAGCAGAATGGATTTTCTTTTTCTGAAATGTCATAGTTTTCTGTATCAGCCTTTACTGGTTCCACTGAGATAATTCTGTATTAATGAGGTTAACTGGAAGTGAGTTGTGCAAATTCACAGCCTGCACTGTTCCTCGGGGACTCTTTCAAAGTTGGGCTTTGAATCAATCTGCTATCCTAAAGCAAACACTTTAAAATAAAACCATATTCTAATAACTCAGGGCAGGTCTCTCTGTTGCTTTTCTGTTCTTTGCTTCCAGCATTTGTGATAACAAAACGGGGGAGGAAAGCAAGAGGCAGCCTTTAGCAGTTGAACAGGAGAGTATATAGATTATATAAGGAAAATTCAGGAGCATTCTAATCTCATTAAGGCAGTGTAGTTCTGAATCCCTGGGTCTCCTCAGTAGGAGGAAACCTGGCAATTCTGTAGGTGTGTGAAACAGTAAATTCTCCTGCCATGACGGTATGTAGTATTTCACTTCTGCAGTTGTTCTACTTAGCTTTGTCTGATTCCCTTTCAGAGTATGATACATTAATGCCTACTTCAGGCATTTCTGAACAAAGTTTCCAGACCCCCCCCAAAGTAATGAAATTGGCCTGAGGGTAATTTTTTAACACTGTGTATTTGGATTTGGGTTTGTCTCTGGAGTACATGAATTTTACATGCTCAAGCACTATCTGCCCAACTATGAAGATTAGAAATGTATTTTCAAAATTGCAGCTGGTATTCTGGTATATTCATACAGCATTTCTAGTGTATTGAGGGAGGCACCAGGTATTACAAAACGCTGATCACTGACTTATCGATACTATCCATAATTTTACTGTCTACTACAGAAAATGACAAAATCTCCTCCTAAACTATCACTAGAGGAAGTCATGGCCTTGAGCAGCAGCTGCTACAACTGCAAGTTAAACATTTTTGAGAGTAACTCATGCTCTTTTATAGAAAGTTTTTTCAAGGAGGTTACCTGCACTTCTGTGGAAATGAAGGGTTTACTATGGCCACCCTTGTTTACTGTATTCCCTGTTCTATGCTCGGTTTTATGTTTAGATAGAAGAATATCTCTTCACCCTTTATTGTGCTACAGAGGAATGTGCCTCTCAGTTGGCTTCGCCATCTGTTGCCCTGAATTGGCAAACAAATATGGCTTTTTAGTAGTTTGCGACCAGTCATTCTAAACAGATGCCCCAGATATGCCCATTATTCTCTTGACTTTACTGAGGTGTTCTATGAAGGTCATTTAATGTCTTTTTCTGTCATTCATTGCTGGGTTCAATTTGAAAAGAAAGAATAATAGGGCTCGCGTTAGAAGCACATGGCAATTTTGGTTTCCTCAAGATCCTACAGAAGAGCACCCAGTGTCCAGTACTGGGGTGGTTACAAACACCTGGGGCTGGTAATACCTAAAGTTAACTGTTCTGCAGTGAAAATCATGTAGGGTTTCAGGGAATTGTGACAGGGAGGCTGGAATCAAGATTAGAAAAGGCCTAAGCAGTAACACGTCTCCTTCCTGTCACTGGTCTGAGTCTTTTCTTCTCAGATCATTTTGCAGAAGTATTAATATGTTTAGTAGCAGGTTATAACCAGGAAAAAGTGATTCACAAAGAAATGCAGAAGCAAAGGATCTCTAGAATCAGTGAGTTGCCCTGGGTTGGAACAGTTAAATCTTCATTTATTTGAGAGTGTCTGTATTAACTGACATCTGGCAGGTCAATAAAAGCATCCATCAGTTCCTTCCTGTTGGGAAGATGGAATTTTTCCTTTCATTTATAAAGGACATTACCTTGAATTCTGGCACTCTGAGGATATGGTGTGTACTAGTTAATAGCTCAGGTCAAACTTCCTCATCACTAACCTGAATATCGAATAAATAATAATAAAGCACAAGAATCTCTTTGTGTTGTTAGAGACCAAACTCTCTCAATGGATGTAGTGTTGCTATTTAGTCAGTATAATGCAGAATGATTGATACAATATTTTCAAAGACTTTAATTGTTTTTTACAGGCTTTCAAGGAAAAAGGTCTAACCATGATTTATTTTGAAGATGCTCTTAATAAAGGCACAGAAAGCCATCACTGTACATTTACAGATGTGTAACCATTTCTGTTAGTGTCTCCCTCAAAGACTGGAAACATCAAGAGGACAAGCCCAGCACCCTTAGCTATTTTCTGATTTCATGCATATCTTGTAAGGCATTGAACTTGTAGCGAGGGAAGAAATGCTCAACATAGGAGCTGCACAGACTTTTCACTGCTCAGAGGTGAGCTGCTAACAAAAGAAGTCAGCACTAGGTCTATCAATTATGGTACAATACACTGTTGATATGAAGAAGAATCACAAACTGATGAACTTCTGCTTCTCTCAGATATATCTAGAGAATCCTTTTCCTTGTACAATACCTCTGCTGTTCCAAAGGCTTCCACAATTGACTGGATGGCCCTTAATTGCTGCAAGTTTTCACTAATACTTTTCACATCCCTTTGCCCAGATGTAAATGTACTGTGACTGGGAGAATAGCATTATATATCGACTCTGGCAATTTCAAATAGGTACCAGTGACTACTTCTGTAGTGCAAGATCCAAGTTTAGGGATTTTAGTTTTAAGTATCAGAATGATATAGCAGTAAGGTGGGGGAAATCCTCCTCCTACTGCCTTCTCATTTTGAATTTCAGACACTTTCCCCCACTTTTATAGCAGCAGTAAATCATATTTATAACATCTAGCATTTCAAGGTTAGATGGCCAAGTGTTGAGTCAAGAAAAAATTGCCTTCCCAGAGGACTGAGATATTTCAGTTCACGTTTGGAAGACAGCATTGATGTGCTACTGGTTGATTTCATTTCAGAAATGGACAACGCAATGATTCATCTAGACAGAGTCAAAAAGCTGATCTCAACCTTAGTGCTCACTTTTCGAACATAGTCTATGATCAGATGTCTTGTGTGCAGGCAGGGCAGTTATTTATTTACAGTGCTGCTTCTAGAGTTTTTCAAACCAGTGTGTTTCAAATACAGCATGCCACTGTATTTCTGATGCATGCCAGCAGGCTAAGAGTCCTCATCAGCATTTTCCATATATAGTCAATGAGTTTTCCTATTTTGACTACATTGCTGTGTCTTCATAGTTACTGTAGGCATTAAAGCAAAAGACCAGAAGAGATAAGGAAATAAGGTTATAGCTGGAGAGTATTGAAAATTGGTTTCCTGTGCAGTAGCCTCTGAGAGGAAAGCATGGCAGCCCTGGGCTTGTGTTGCCTGGAGAAGAAGGAAGATTGAAAAGGAAGCCTAAAGAGGAGGTAGAATTTCTGTCCTTGGAGGATTTCAAAATCCAGCAGCACCCTGGTCTGAATTCAGTGTTGACCCTGCTTTGTGGGGGGACTGGACTTGATGTCTCCCAGGTTCCCTTAACCTGTATTGGTCTGTGATGCTACGGTGAGAATACTAATGAGAAAGGAGTTCTGGAGAAGGTTGAAGGGGAATGTGAGTATGTAGGTACAGAATCAATAAGACAGCTTAAAGCTAACTATAATAAAATACGGATCACTTAAGTATTATCTATCTTAATGCATCATCTTTTCTTTTGCCAATTAGTATGAAAATTAGATCAGTAAGTAAAGTCAGACCAGGAATTACTAAGGACTTTCGCAAATAATTCCGACCCTTTCTTGGTTTTTGACTATGATGCAGTGGCTGTTGGCTACCACATTTCCATACTTTCTTTTTAATCTCTATTACTTCTTGTCAATAGAATTTTAATGTACCTATAAAGATTTAATGATCTAAGTGTCTTTTCTCTGGCTTTCTGTGTTTCTAATTTTAAGTAGTTCAGTCTAAAACCCAATATTTGCAGCACATGAAAGACTTACTTTTCAGCAGGAAAGTGACCGGCTTTTGTCTCCCTGCAAAGTCCCTTGGCATACTGGTCCTTAGTTATCCAAGACTTAATCCATCGCACAGGAGTTCTGGTTCCCAGCGTGTGTTAAGAGGTGGCCACTAAATCTGGGCAGCATCCCTAGTGAACAGATAAGTGCATGGCCATGATCACAGCAGTAGCTTGTGGTGGTGGAGAGACAAAAGCTCCCTCAATGTCCATGGTGACTCTGCACCTATGTGATTTTTCCATTCATACTGCCAGTTTCCAAACCTTGCACCAATGGCCATGCATAACACCCCCTGCACATCATTCTTGTCCTTGCTCACTGGGCAGCAAAGGATGCTGACAAAGGCTCACCAAAGTGTGCACACACCTTAACACCTATTTGCAGCACACTGGCCCTTTTGCAGAGAGCACTTGTCTTGCTTCCCAGCCTTGTTGCTTGGCCAAGGATTATGATTGTAGTTCATGCTACTCTTCATGGCCTGAGCTTGATTTAAGCTGTTCTAATTTACAGGTCTGCTCCATTTCTTTGAATCATTGATGGCAAGGTCTGGTGATTGTAATTACGTTTTTGGCTTTAACATTTTCCAGCAGCAGTTTCAGAATATTCAAAGGAGGCATAAACAAGTAAACGTGACAACTATATTATTGCAAAGAAACATGCTGCAAAAAGACCCATTGTATGTTTTATGCCTTCAATATTGATGTTCCTTTCCAGTGAGAGATATTTTAGCCTACAATATTTACTACTGCTTTTTGAATATAAATAGTTGTTGTGCTGGTTTCTCTAATATTTATATGCTCACATATTGAAGAAAGAACTTTATCAGATAAAGCCACAGACACCTGGCCTGATTCTGTTATGATTAAAACAAAAATGAGGCTAAATGATGCATCGTTAATAACAGAAAAAATTCTGAGGTAATTGAATAGACTAAGGAAGTATTCAGAGAGAAATTAGTACTTTCAAGGGAAAAATAATGTCTTAAATCTCCTGAAGCTAGGAATTATGTTTTATGTAACCTATAAAATAGACCTGTAAAACTACTATTCAGGTGGTAATACAGTTTTGAAGCCAATAGGAGAATTCAAAATGGGTTGGACCCTTTGCAAATAATAATAATTTTCAGATTTTTGGTAGGCAGCATTATAGTGACTTTTGATTAAAAAATAAATGTTTTCTTTTAATTCTTAGCTATGCGCCTCTATGCTATTTAAAGTTATGTTCATACCTCTTTTACTTAAAGGATAGACCAGTGCATAAAAAGGTGAAACAACTTAGTTGCAGGGTGAGTAAACAGCAGAGAAAGGACAGAGCACATCATTCACAGTCCCTGGCTTCAACTACCAAATGTGAAGCTTCCCTGACCTGTGAATCAAAGATGAGCTTTCTTGACCTATAAACATGCCAAGCTATTCTTTCATTGTGGTACTCAGATAAGGATGCGTGTCACACCTTTCTTGCATATAGCTCTGAAAATGTCATAGATTGAGACAGTAGATGTCTTCTTACACCCAGCCAAACTAAGCTGTCAGTCTAGGACTTGCAAGCTTATTGCTTAGGGCTTAACTATTGAATTTTAAAGGGATTGAAGGGATCTACTGTTTAAAAATGCTTTGTGCAAAATTAAATATCACAGTATATTATTAGCAATAATGGTTTCTCTTTGAATTTACATTAGAAGGTCAGCAACCAACATATGCTCTTCAGTATGCTATTTTTCTGCAAAGCTGCGCTGAACAGTGCTTTAAATTATCCCATCCTAAAAATGGTGTGCCTTTTTTATCAGTTGAAAAACCTTTACAAGCCTCATAAGAGTCCTTGAAGTAGTTACCTTTGAACGATTACACTGGATTGTTATAAATTTTCCATATTGTTTTTATTGCCTCTCTGAAGTGATCTGGGATTTTATATCACTCGTTTTTCATAGGGTCTGGTTCTCCTGACAGATGTTTGCTTACATCTCCCAGGAACTCTAATGAGAGGCAGGCGTATGTCTGGTTTGGAGACTAGACCTCCTTATTCTTATGCTCAATACTGCATTCTTCTTTCTTCTCAAACGTTAAGTTAAAGAGGAGAACTAGGACAGCCTCATTCCATTCCTACCTGTCCCATTCTTTCACTTCTCCTTTTTATGTCTCATCTTCAGTGAATTGCAAATTAGTGAGACTTGTTTGTATTTACATTTTAGCTCCTAAAAGAGTATTTTCTAACACTTTACAAATTTGAAATAATGACAATAAACTGATGCTACATTTAAGGGATTAGATGTCCAATTCATCTCTGCTAGTCAGGAGTGGAAGCTACTAGTTTTACACGTTTCCATGTACCTACTACTTTCCTTGCCATCCTACTCCCATCCAAGCATTAAGCAGCCATCTAGGAGATTTCATTGTATGAATGGTAAGAGGTAGTTCCCAATAGCTTTTCATGCACCCTAGGTAAACAGTTATTCTCTGTACGCACACACATCATGCAACACATCAACAGATATGTCTGTGTCAGACTTAGTCAGGATGTACTTGCACAGGTAACTTGTGTATGCGTGGCAAATCCAAGGCATTCCAGATTCTTTGATGTTGGCATGTAAGGACATAGGAAATCAGGGTTCAGTCTGCATTTCTTCTGCAGACTTGGGCAAGTTAGACAAAGCGGTTCATCTCTCTGGTCATGGCACAGCACTCTGTATCTTCTGGCCTTATCACCTTAATGTGCAGGCAGAAATTTCTCCTCCTACCTGTTTGTTTAGTGTGCTGGTTGTGACTGGTGCCTCTGGGCATATAATACGGCAGAACAAAAACTTCTGATGAAAGCTGGAAAAATGCTGTGATGGAGCTGATAACACAGAAATCCAGCAGTTGTGTGGGCAACCTGTGGTAGAGCTCCATTTGATATGCAGGTCTCAGGAGACCTGCATCTGTGGTTTAACCCTACCTTTATCTTTCTCCTAAAGGCTTCTGATACTATAGTAGTTGCAAGAAATCTAATTAGCTAATGCTTGTACACTGTGTTCAGATCCTTAGATAAAAGTCCACCTACATGCATGCATGAAGTGCCAAGAAATGTAGTTTGTAAACTTTTGTGTAGCCGGATATCTGACTTTACCATGATGATGGGGTGACTTCCAGTTTTCATTTTTATGTGTCTGCTTATTAAAAGGAGTAAATAGCTGCTAATTAATGTAGGCTGTTCATTTCTCGCTCTTAAAAGGCTTTGTTTATATGATGTGGGCTGCTGAGACTGTCAAGAACTGCTTCTAAGTTAGATATATTTAAAAGATACTATGTAGTAAGATATTCAAGAGTGCTTTGACTACTGACTCAAACACAGCTAGCTGAACAATCCCTTATAATAGTGAAAAGGTAGGGAAAAACTCATCACTTAATTTTCACTTCTGGGTGTCTGAGTTCATACCCTCTCTCAGCACAAGAAGCAAACATTTTGTTGCTCAACATTGGGGAGGTTATGCGTTCTCTGTGGTTAGAACTGTCTGCTGCAAAGGCTTGGCACAGCCCTGTTGAGAAACTTACATGCATGGCTGTGATTCTCACTCTATTAATACGTAAATTCATTAAGGAACTAGATGGAAAATGTAAAGCTTCTGTGCTACTTAAATACCCTAACCCTATTTTGAAGACTTAAATGGTGAATAGGTTTCAGGCCGATGGTGTGTAGGGGAATGAATTTCCACTCTAGGTGAGTTAAAATCTCCTCTGAAACAAGCTGGGCTTACTCTAGAGCAATTCTGTACTTATCCCACCCTGAAATGGGGAGGTGAAATGATTGCACAATTTCTAAAGCTTCTTTTGGAAATGCCTCCTCATCCAACTACATTCACAATATGTTTGATGTAGACATGCTAGAAAATTTTAATTTCTGTCTTATAAAAGTTGCTGCAGGTGCTGTGAAGGACTTGACAGTTTCATAAATAAAGAGTTACTTGCAGAATGAGAGAGAGAATTACCATGGCAGTATCACTTGTAACCAAAGCCCAGGTAAATATTCTGGACTGATAGAGCTATCACAAAGCTCAGCTTTCACTGTTTGTTTGTGTCTAGGATTGCACAACTGGTTTGGGAAATGCCTCTGACCTGGAATCCTTTATCTGTTTACATGGCTGCGGAGCGTGATGAAGGAAAGCTTTAAGTTTAATCAACAGTATCTCACCAAGGCATTTCATAGCTGAAGTGGAATGGTCTTGCTTTAACTCTGTCATTCATTTGCTCTTTGACCTTTGCTTGGAGAGTCCAATAAACAGGAGATGTTTCCTGCTGTAAGTGGACAGACTCCCAAGTCAAATATACAAACTAGTCACTTGATAACATTAGATTTCGTGGTGTGAAGACAGCATGTGATAGGAAATCAGGTGTTAGGTATTCTGTTCCTTTATTTCCAATTTAGTCAGTGTGTGACCTTGGGTAAGTCATTCAGCCTTTCTGAGCTGCCTGCCCTCTACGAAACGGTGTTAGCATGTCTTGGATCATAAACAAAACTGCTTTTCCTGTCTGCAAGTGCTACACCTTTGATAATCAGCTATAAATAATATTAATATGGACCTTATTTGAATTTAGAACCTTAGCAATGAAAAGTCAGCATCAGCACCAAGGATCACCTGTACTCCATTCCCTCTCCTTTTTATTTATATCCGTTGGATTTATCAAGCACCTCCAGGTAAAGCAAAAATGCTGAAATGCACAAATGCCTTTTAATATACCCTCCAGTTCTTTGCTTGCATTGCTGCTTCCTGATGAATAGAAAAAAAAATGAGGTGTCTATGGGCATTTTATACCTGCTACATGGTCTTGATTTTTGAATGTCCCATGCTATTTATGCAATCACAAAGCATTTTATGAGAATATGTCAATCCTACACCAGGGTAATGGACATTCCATTACTTTATCTCTGCAGATACTGTTGAAAACATGAAGTGTAAAATCAGATTCATTACCTAAATTCTCAGAAGAGAACAGGACATTAATCGCAACTGGGCTTGTTAAAGTTTGTTCTTCATCATCTCCTCCATTTAATTAGTTACATTTTGCTTCAGATTCAGAAGAACTGCATATGCTCTTCCAGGTAGTGATATGTACCTTTGGAATCTGGAGCTTATGCAAAACATATTTTACTGCCAAAACACTTACAGAATGGTTTTGTACTTTGCAGTTCACAAGACTTGTTTGCTGATGCTAACTATTCTACATAAGGTACCTCCACATACACATATGGTATAAACTCAACCTCGTGACGCTTAGTAGTACATGGGAATCATCAAATAGGTTAGGTATTTCCTGAGGAACCTGATGCTAATAGTATAAAGATGGGAGGGGGGGGAAGCACTTTTCTATATCTTATTAGAACCAGTGAAAAGGAAGCAAAACCCCCACTTTTCTTTATTTTATTAGAACCAGGAGTCTGAAAACCTTGAGGGGCAAAACTTGCATTCCAGCTTTTTTGCTCATTAGTTAAATTGTTCTCTTGCAGATTATGCATCAGCACAGACAAGTATTCTTTCTTGGTGTTGGATAATGCTTGGATTTTACTGGTGCTAGATGCCATTCTCTTAACTATCATAAACATGACAGTGTTTTATATCTGGTATTTCTTCATGAAACCTCCTTTCTTTCCTGGGGACTGAACAGTTCCAAATCCCTGTCTTTTCTGTCTCTGCTCAGTACATTTTTATGCATGTTTTCCAACACTGAAAACTGAACTTACGTATCAGTGCAACAGTGTACCCAGGAATAACTCCCTGTCCAGAGTGAAAGGGCAAATCTGCAGAGACATATTGCAGTTCTGGGGCATGTGCATCACTGTGTTTAAAGAGCTGAAACAAGAGCTGGTGATGTGTACTGCAGTTCTAAGTGGTTTTGATGTTTTGTCAGATTGTTGCAAAACATTCCTGTTCTATAGGGTTTCAGAGACTCCCAGTCCTCTCTCTGCCTAGCTTTTCAATTAGCCACTCCATAAGTGTGAAACAAGAAACCAGAAAGCACTTCCCCTTGCAACTGTTGACATTGTGAGTTTGAAATCGAAATAGACTCGTTGGAAGTTAAATGGTTTGCATGGGCATTTATTTTAACCAGGCAGACCCATTGTACTGCTGGTTTCAAGAGGAAAAACCCTCTTGAATGTCACGAATTTCCTACTGGAATAATTTTTTCCAGTTTTTTCAGTTTTAGACTTAGCTATACATTGGGACAAGAATAGAAGAGTATACATTTTTACTGAGCATAAGACAACCATGTTGCTTGTCCAGGACCTAGCATCACAGATGTTCCCAAGTAAAGGTAATCTCTTTGCCTGATGCTCTTCTGTAGTCCTTGTGCTTACAGGGCTTATCACTCCTCTGCCTTAAAGCTCTTTACTAATACTGACTGAAAGACTGCAACGCAGCTCTGAGGTCAGGTAGTAAAACTCTACCTTTAGGAACATGGGGAGAATGAAGCGGGAGAACTGCCTAAAGCAGAAGAGATACCAATAGCTCTGTATCTTTGAATCCTAGACCAAACGTTCAAAGGCCTAAGAGGCACCAGTGGGATGCTTTAAATCGATACAGGCTGAGATGCGTGTGTCTAGGCTGGGGTGGGCTTGTCTATGCAGCGATAATAGCCAAAGAACCAGTTTAATGCACCTGGAAACAAGCTCAGTTGAATTTGTAGCTTTCTAAGGCTGCACCCACCACGATTTTTTACAGTAATATTGCTAATTTGAAAAATTTCTAAGGAGCTCGATCCCAGTGATTGTTTTTATAGGAGCATCCCCTGCTACAGTTGTGGGATTGCATCTTCACATTATAAAATGAAGTTTGGAGCCCTTCTATTTACAGAGGAAACTCAGAAAAATTTCCCCAGGAATCTGACTTGAAGATCAAACTCAAAAGTGGAAAACTTTGAAGGAAATCAGAAGCACTCCACATCTCATGGGCTTGGGGATCCCTGATCATTGTGTTTTGAACAGTTGAGATTAGCAATATCATAAAAGATGTCTGTGGTTTTTCGGTGCCTCTATTTTAGGCCAGCTCCTGTGAAACACTTTACAGGAACATGTGCACTCATGCCATGATTCCAGTTTTATTAGAAAAACAGCAATACCAGAAGAAAATTTCTTGCCCAAGGCATATTCCATATGTTACTTCTCAGTGCTCTATTTTTCAGGCCTGCAAGAGACAAATGCACTTATTCTATTAATAAAGCCTGTGACTTAAAGTGCAGTTTACCCTGGAAAAAATAGAAATGTGAGGTTCCAAGTTCATTTTCCATCAATAGCTCCTACATTAAATTTGTTCAGATTACAAATGAAAAGGTGGTGTTATTTTTCAGGCTGTGAGCCCGTAGGCCTTAGCCTTGGCTCTGAAAGCAGACTTTTCATTCTCGTATGGAAATCACAATGCAGAAGGCACAGATCAGCTCACACGCTTTGTTCCACCTCTGCAAGGTGACTTCATATTTTTGTAAGGTTCACATCATTTCTGCAGCTACAAAGCATCATTTAACATGTTTATAGAGGAAAAGTCCTCATAATATACTATGAATATTCAGCTCTGGGAAACTTACTACCACTATTTCCCTGCTTTTCTTCTCTCATTCACCTCCATTTGTAAAAGTTCCAACAGAAATGCAGAAATACAACTATTTTGTTCCTTTAAACCCCTCTCTTATCCAGCAGTGATTTCATAACCTCCCAATTCTCAATTCTCTGCCTTGTCCCTAAAAAGTAAATCTCCCCAGTACCATTCCCACGATGGATTTATTGCCTTTGTGATCCTCACGTTACCCTTGGTATTACTACTGCTCCCTCACAGTCCTTGTTTTTACCACAAGCTTTAGACAATCATCATTAGCCAATAGAGGATCTCGGGAAGATACATTCATCCTGGGGCCTTAAGCTTTGGCAATAGCAGAGGTATAAATGAAAAATAAAAGATAGGTCATTGGTCTTCCAAATGCCACCCTTGCAAACAGAGGCAGGGAAATTCCATCTAGAAGGGCTGTACAATAAGGCAAAAATAAGCATCTATTTTCAAAGACATTCCAAAGTACTGAAGAGTTTTTTGGGGTCACTGTGGAAAGTCATCATTTTGATGGGGGAAGAAGGAGGAGAAGCAGGTGGCAGGGGTAGGGATTGTTTTCTGCATTACTTGCTGCAAAATCTGTTTTAAAATCACCAATGTAATAGGATTAGGAGGGCAAAGGTTCTTAAAAATTAGTGAAGTTAGATTGGGAGAGCAGATTGCTAATGAAAGACTAAATTAGATGACAACTAAAAGCATACTTTAGTGGCTGTATTTCAGCTGGCTGATGAAGAAGCCAATCCAGCAGTCCAGCCGTGTATCACAGATACATCTATTTGGTGCTAGGGAGGATATCCTAAATTTACTTGTCCAATTTAAGTACTTACTCCACTGTTAATTTTGAGAGATTTTTCAGCTACTTTCCATTACTACTTTTCAGTAATAATAATTAAACATTTGGAATAGTCTGTCTCATTTTCTTTTGCTACCTTTTATATGGTGAAAAAATGACCTTAAAATATCATAAAAAGGTGGAAAATGGCCTCCCAGCATATGCCATAAAATGAAGTCACAAATGATCTTGTGGACCAGCACACTGCTGTGGCTAGTTCAGGATTACAACATAGCAATATTGTTTCATTGCAAGGCTGGCACACTTTCTGCATATTAACTGCGTGGCAGCTTTGCTCCATATAATGCAGTTGTACTGTTAATATTTATTCAGGCTAGTGGTTCTCCATGCTGAAAATTAGCACCTGTTTTCCCTGCCAGTGACAGAAACAACAGGTTTATGGCATTGTGATAGATTTTGAACTCCCATGTGCTGAGGTCCAAGGTGATGCTTGGACCTCAAGTAGTTTGATCCAGAATCAGGGGTCATCCAGCAATTTATGGTGTGATTTGCCCCTTTAACAAACCCATTTGGGGTAAAAACTCCCTAATAGTGCTTTAGTATGACAGCATAGCGGAGCTTTTAGCTTTTCTTTTGAGGCTGCTGTTCCTGCTAAGAATAATGATATGCTCCAGTCTCCACTCTCATTTGGGTTGCCTTATCACCTCTATGTTTGCTGAAAGTACCCTCACACTAACATGCTTGCATTTACTTTAAACTTGGCACTGTGAGCATTAAAGCAGAGCATATAGTGGTGTATATGAGATAACTTTGTATGGAATTATTATAATTGCATTGATGTGATGGCTTCTGCCATAGCAGACATTGCTGAGTGCTAGGAAGTGTCCCCAGCTGCATGTTCACAGGCACATACGGACTAGAGCAGGGGAGTAGAAGACCTAATGATATATAGAGACAAGGTACTATAATTTTAAGGGAGCTTAGGTCCTAAAAGCCTGACCTGATTATCATCCACAGCAAGGTAGAATCAGAGTTGGCCCTGAATTACGTCTGCATGAAACTTCAGTCCTGAGGGAAGACTTAGTACTTGATGACCAATCTTGTCCCCTTTATAGTCAATAACATGAGGTGTGTCAGGCCTAAAGGACAGGAGATCGAGAACACTGATGTCTTGCTTGACTGAAATACGTGTGGAGTTCTGTAGAAAGATCTGTGAGACTTAGCAATTTGTTTGTCCCCTGGGATACCCCAAGTGTGAAAGTGTCTGCTGCTCACAAAGTGAATGTATAATTGCATGACCGGTTGACGAAATCAAAGCAAAATTGCTGGCAGCCTTCTTCCTGCTCTTCCTGTGTTTTTCTAGCATTAACATTCTAGCTTTGTCACCTCTGATCCAGGGGAAGATAAATCCTTCCTTTTTTAAGGAGCAGAAACACTTTCCCTCAGCACATAGAATAATGGCCTCTGCTGTATATTATTCATATTCCTCTCTTTGTTCTTGTCATTTCTCTATATCCTTGGTGGTTGTACACCCTATAACTCTTACGGGTTTTACTGAAGGCCTTTCAAAGAAGGAAGTGAATGTCTTAGGAGATGAGCAGAAGATTGTGAAGGCATTACCTAGGCTGGCATACAGAATGTGCAAATCCAGTAATACCATCCTCTGGCTGCTGAGCTTTCTGGTAAACAGGGGCCAGTGCTAAAACATCCTTTACAACAGGCTTGTTGTTGCTATAACAAGAGGAGACTTGTAGACTGAGTCTTTCCTTACCTGCTTCTAGAAGCATTCGGCAGAATAGCATAGAAATGGAGTGGAGGATCACTGCAAGCCCACACTGCTTTTCTTTGACCTTTGGCCCAAAAAAAGAATGTGCAGCAGCTGTGCCAGTCCTGAGAGTCTGAAAGTTGTGAATCAGGTGCCCCAGATTAGAAGGGAGCAGCAGGAGGGTATATAATGATATGTATTAGTGCTCTTTATGTTCAGTGACTGCTGTTTGAACCACTGTAATGTACTCATGACATTTCCAACCTTATCTCCAGAGAAGACTCTTGTCTCCAGAGATGGCTTTAGCTATAAACAGAATATGCACAGGAGGCTGAAGAAGTTAAGATTGTGGTTCTGTAGCAGCACTAAAGTCTGATTGCAGGGGATGCTCTGTGTGTATTCACCTATCCATGCATGCACTTGTTTACCCAGTGTTTCAATTGGAATGTCATTAGTCTGATACAGACAGTGTTGGGAGTAGCTGCTTCAGCATTTTCATCAAGCGAATCCTTTGCTGCTGCTGAAGCCTGTGCAGTCCTAAATCAGGTGCTTGTGTTGTGCCCTGTCATATGCTATTTAGGTCTAGTGCGTTTCTGCTGCATCAAGCTGAAACAAAATGATTTTCATCCCTGCAGTCAGGAAGTGGCTGCATTTGGATGAATTGAAATGACTTTTGGGGAGAGTCATCGAGAGGAAAGGAAAAGACTCCCCAGGAGATGATAAAGGGAATGTGACTTATTCTGGTTTGTAATCCTCACCAACAGAAGGAATAAGCACAATGAGAGTTACGAATGTATTGATCTGTTTTATCTTGTGGGTGGTTTTTTGTGTTTGAAGTGTATAATGACCTTAATATCTGCATCCAGGAACACACTGTTGCCCCTGGCTTTCACCGACAGCTGGTTTTCTTTTGATACATCCCAGAATCTTCCCGCTGATTCCTGCAATATGTCAAAGGAGCTCAGCAGTTTGTTGACCTCTCAAGACTTCACTCTGTTCATTATGGCTTCAAGAGCAGGCTCAGTCTCCAAAGGGTCCTTAAAAGGTCCTTTTGAAATGGCTGATGATAGCCCAAGGGAACTGTTGCCTGTGGGCATGTCCAGCAATAGTTGTTGAGATAATATCAATGACCTAATCCAGGCCTGGGAAATTAAAAGTATAAAAACTTGGTCCTGCAACTGTACAGCAGTGAAGGGAAGACTTGTGGTTTCTAAATGCATGGACATCTGCCTGCTCACTCCTAAGGCAACCTCATCTCCATGCAAAAATTTTTCAACCTTTTGAAAAGGGCAAAGAGTTTTTCGTTTAAAAAAAGTGTCAAATCACACTTTATTTTGACTGCAGTTGTTATTCCCTTTCTTTCTTGAAGGTTTCTGTAGGAAAGACCCTTTCTTTGATAGGTTGTCATTGATATTAAAGATGGCTTTGACAGCCCTATGTGGGCAGAGAAGCTGGTTGAGATGCTCTGCAGCAGTAATTGCTGTTACAATCAGATACTTGGAGTAAGACAAACCAGACAAAAGCGAAAGCAACTTCCGAATGAATTGCTGCCCTAGCTCTTGTACCTAATCCTTTGGTGTAACAGTCCTACAGCTGTTGAGACTCATTTCTCTTACAGTCGATATTTATTCCTGGTTTCCTAGAACAGGAATTGGACACCAGTTACCTAATGTGGAAAGATTTTAAGAGGCTCCCTTTGTTGAGGTACTTTAGTCAAGGCTATTTAGATCTGGCCAAGACAAGTCAGCTTTCTGCCAGTGTATCCCAAAGCCAGAAACAAGGCGTCCTGAAGGGGAGTAGGTAACTGAGAGAGGTATAATCGTAAGGTGGAGAAATAGTTTCTCCAATAAGGAATTGTTTAGTGGTTGAGAGAAATCACTTATTTAACTCAGCAGATGCTTTTGGACATGAAAACTTCCCAGTCTAAAGAGGACCCCTCATTGTCTGAGTTTTTATCATCTGGCAGCATCAGATATCATCCGCCCATGAGTCCAGCTTATTGAAAACTGCATCATTTTTTGGCATTATTGTTTCTTTTGGAGAGCAAAATAAAATAAAATGAAAACCTTTGCACTATCATGTGGCATAACTGCAAACCGAGGTCAGACAAATGAGAAGCTGAAGATCTAGGACTGGATTCAGGGTGTCCTTTCGATGCTGCTAAAGGACAGCAAGGGCATAAGCGGGTTGGAATTAGAACTGGAACTCAGTGGTGACTCAGCTGGTTTAGTCACATTTCTAAATGAAAGAGGAAGGCGAAAATAGATGTGAGAGAAGTGAAAAAGGAGTATTACAAGAGGAGATGCAGAGGTATCGAAAGCCAAGAGAAGCAAATATGGATGGATACACATGGAAAAAATCAAGTGGAGAGAATTAAGAAAACCTTGTGTCTGTGGACAAGTTGTATCTGTGTATCCGTGGACAAGTGTGTACATGTACATACAAGGTAAACCCACCAGGTTTTGAGGTATTTCTTAATAAATAGAAAATGATATCTGTGTCTCTATTCAGTCACTTCTGGTCAAAATGACAAGTATTTGTTTAAATTACAAAAGAAGTGTCAGGAGGACGAGAGCGGTTTTTTACACAACCCCAAGTCCCTGAGCCACATCCCATCTGTAATTTATTAGCTTTGCTTTCTCACTCCTGAGCCACCGGAGGTTCCACCACGTGCCCTGCCTGCTGACAGTGTCCACCGGCTCTGGCAGGCCAGGTGGTGACCCCGTGGAAACCCATGTGTGCTTCATGCATCTCATCCAAGGCCCTTGAGGTCAGCAGGAGTGTTTTTGCTGACTTACTGGAGTCTCAGGGGCTTCAGATCTCTACCTAAATCCACAAACTACCAGCAGCTGCCTCAGGGCACAAGGATTTGTGCTATTGCTGGGTATACTTAAAGCATGAAAGAACCCAATTTGGAAGCTGTAGTACAGATCACTGCCAGCATTTACTAGATTAAGACTCAATTCAAACATAAAAGATAGCAGTTATGTCTGCTATATCCCCCTAGACCATCTTTGTAGCATTTCTATCACACTCTTGCATGCAGATTATGACACAAGGTGTGCTTGCTCTGAAACAAAGTCAAGAATAGCAGCAGTGTTAATGTGCCTCAAAGTGACTAAATAAAAGTGTGAGGATTATGATGAGCAAAGCAAGAATCTTTACCAAACATTGGAGTCACAGTATTGAGGGACATAAAGGAATCATGTTCCCATAATTCTTATTTTATTCTACAGTTATCTTTCTTAGCTGTCTTTCTGCTTTGTTGATAACAGTTTTGGCACTCTGTGCTAAACATTGTCCTGTTTGGGGCTTCATGCTTCAAAGACAGAGGGAGAGGAAGCTGGTCTAAACGAATGGAAGCACATGTTGTTATAGCACCCACAGGGTCAGCAAACTCCCAACTGCCTGGAAGGAGCTCTCTCCAGGAAAATTGTAACATGCTCCATCCTTGGGTCAACTTAAGTTAGACTAATTAGAGTACAACAGAGACAGTGCTGCATCTTTGGGATGAACCACCTGATAATCAGTCTTCTCTTCCATTGCTTGTACAAATACCTACTGTAGTATGTAACATTTGAAACAATTATTTGAAAGTAGTGAAGGGGAAAGGGACCTGGGGGTCCTGGTGGATAGGAGGATGACCATGAGCCAGCAATGTGCTCTTGTGGCCAAGAAGGCAAATGGCATCTTAGGGTGCATTAGAAAGGGAGTGGTTAGTAGGTCAAGAGAGGTTCTCCTCCCCCTCTACTCAGCCTTGGTGAGGCCGCATCTGGAATATTGTGTCCAGTTCTGGGCCCCTCAATTCAAGAAGGACAGGGATTTGCTTGAAGGAGTCCAGCGCAGAGCCACAAAGATGATTAAGGGAGTGGAACATCTCCCTTATGAGGAGAGGCTGAGGGAGCTGGGTCTCTTTAGCTTGGAGAAGAGGAGACTGAGGGGTGACCTCATCAATGTTTACAAATATGTAAAGGGTAGGTGTCAGGATGATGGAGCTAGGCTTTTTTCAGTGATATCCAGTGATAGGACAAGGGGCAATGGGTGTAAACTGGAGCATAGGAAGTTCCACGTTAACATCAGGAAGAACTTCTTTACTGTAAGAGTGACAGAGCACTGGAACAGGTTGCCCAGGGGGGTTGTGGAGTCTCCTACACTGGAGATATTCAAGGCCCGCCTGGACAAGTTCCTGTGTGATGTACTGTAGGTTACCCTGCTCTTGCAGGGGGGTTGGACTAGATGATCTTTTTAGGTCCCTTCCAACCCTTGGGATTCTGTGATTCTGTGATTCTGTGACTGAATGCCTTTTCTCTTTCTTGATGTTTTAGTGACATTTGCCCCTTCCTTTTTCTAGCAATTGATCTCAACAGTATTGTATTTCTGTAAGGGGAAAGGAAACACAACTCTCGTATGGCAAAACTGTATTCATGACAGCTGCTGAGGGGGGGAGTGTGGATGGGATTAAAACCACAAAGGGACTGCACAGGAAGATTACTTCAGAATGTTGCTTGGGGTCTAGGTAATAATCCTAATAACCACTGCAAACAGTAAGCATTTTCCTCAGCACTGCGACTGCTCTGCCAGCTGGGGGAATGTCACAAAAATTCAGCTTAGAGATGTCTTCTTTTTAAGAATAGAAACTGCATGTAGTAGGGAATATAATCTTCAAGCATTTACTTATCTAAAATGTGTCTCTGGTCCTATAAAATAGATCTGTGGAGGTGATCAGCTTGTATAGAGCATGTGTAGCTGAATCTGCACTCTGGATTCACCCTGGTAGGTTTTTTGTTTACTCAACACCCATCGCTGTCTCTCTCTTATACCTCTTTCTGCAAGCATGTGTTGGTGTGAGACAGATGCTTATTCCAACTCACTTCTCAACAGACAGCAAAGCAGACAGTGTGGTGTTTAGTTTCCTCTTACGAGGAATCTAGGAATGGCAGTACACTCAGATACTGATCTTGTAGCAAAGACTTATTGGGGACTTTACCTAGATGTGATTATGGATCGACTTCTTTCAGTTCCTTGCAGAGTCCTTGAGATGGATCTTTGACTTGTACCTGTTGGTTTCTTTGAATTTCAAATTACGAAAGGCTAAAAAAAAAAAAAAATATCTAAACCCTGCAATACTTCATGTAAAATTGTAGGAGTTGGCAACAACTGATGTGTCCAGTGGAATTCTTGAAACCATGTTAAAAAAAGGAAGGTATAAGCTGGACTGAGTTATTTGGCGCATGATTTTGGTGTTTGCTACCTTTGGACATCTTGTCTCCTATCTTGTAACTCTTCTGATAATTTGAGCTTGGTAGCAGTGGGTTTCTACTTGCCCTCTGCTCTGGCTAATTGCATTTATGGGGCCACTTATGTGGGTTTGGCACCTAAGTGGCCCCATAACTGAAATTAGCCAGAGCAGAGGGCAAGTAGAGTTTCTGGTAGCCATTGCAAGAGCTATGTTTTGAGCTCCTATGAGCCTATTTCAGCTTTAGATACTCAACCCAACCAGTGGATTTGAGACTCCCTCAGTAATACCTGGGCCAGAATGTGACTGTTTCTCTGAAAGCGGGATGAGCTGGAGTTAAACGCAGTAGCAGCACTGTGACAAGTTCTGTGAACGTCAGGAGTTTACAGTGTTTATCTTTGCTGAAGGCAGAATGTTAGCAGGTTGTAAATTCAGATTAGGATTCCTCTCAGCTTGGAAGACAAATCCAGATTCTCTGTGTTGTGTAGTTCCCTCCTGCTTTTATTTATATATTTTTTAGTTTTTATTCCTCCTGCCTTTCTTGTAATCCCTTAGCTATTAACATTCAGTGCTTGGAGAAAGCAGCTTTGCCATGAGATGTATTAGGAGGTTAAAATTACTATCTCTGTGGCTTAAGTAATGGTAACCAAGCTTCACAGAAAGCATCTCTCTTTCATTTTCTTTTCAAATACATAATGGAATACCTGACACCTGCAGAGGACTGCAATGCTCACAAAGAGTTAACCGCAGAAATCAGCCCAAACCAGACTGTCACTGGAACATCCTAAAGCACAGTGGATTTCTTTTTAGGGGAAAACAAAACCCGGCTGACAGCATCCATCTTGTGCATTGCAGCTGAGCTCTTCAGAGCTTCCTAATGGATACGAAGCACCTATTCCATTGAAATGAAAGACAGCTGTTTTTCCTAGGGTCTCAGGGAATTTCAGTTGTGTAAGAAACACTACAAAAGAACAGCTCCTGTGCAATTTTGAATCCCAGAATTCCTCACTGGCAATGGAAGGGAATTTATGTAATTTTGATGGGCAGTAAAGTCACCAGAATATGCTGTTTTAGGGAAGCTGAATTCAGTCCAATTCAGCTGACAGAGGAGGTTTCAGAAATACTGAAATCTGGCTCAGCTGCTCACAGAATTACACCTGTATTCCAGAAGCTCAAGTGTTCTGCTTTGGAGCTTTTTAAGGATTTGGTTTCTGCATTTTCAAAGGAAAATGCTTCTTTTTTTTTTTTTGTTGTTGTTGTTGTTTTGACATGGCATTTGTTTCAAAGTTGTTTCAAATAGATGAGCACGCTGAGAACTGAAAGGAAAAGGGGAAGGAGTGAAGAGTAAGGATGAAGTATCTAGAGATGAGCTGTTTGGACGTTTTAAAGGGGGTTGTCCTTTTTTCCAAAAGCTGTTTCCTAAAGGCCTTTTCTGGCTACTCCATGAGAAAGAAAATGCCTGAAGGAGACAAGTGTGCTCTGAGGAGCAAGATCTTCACTTTTACTAATGGTTAGCCCATGTTGTAAATCTAGAAATCAAAGAAAACAAAAGTCTTGCATGGATGGCCCTTTGGACTGACCTTCTTAATGGGAACCAAATCTGAAATACTACTATCAGCAGTGATTTATTACCTAATAGATTTAGTACCTAAATTCCCCCATTGAGACGGAGCTTTCTTTTGCTGCTTACCTGTGCATATGGCTTGTAAATGAAAACCTCTGCAACAATGAGGTGGCCATGTAACACAGGGCAGAAATCTGCTTGCTAGAGTAGGACACAGGCAAACAGGGCTCCGAGGGCATGTACAGAGTCATGCTGATACTTGATCCCCCATATTCCCTAAGCAGACCCATAGCTGCTTAATCACACTTACCCGTGTATTTTGCAAATTAAAGGAGCGCATTTGAAAGGTCAGCATGGCTAACCAGTTCGTATTCTACCGTTCTGCTTTTGGCTTCTCAGCTAAACCCAGCAATGAGGCTTCTAATGAGCATTGTTTTGCCAGGCAGATGTCTGCCTTGTTCATTCAGACCTGCACTGAGATCTATCAACTCATTTCACATAGAAAGATGAAAGGAAATATATTTACTTAATAAAACAAATCTTGCTTAAGTGCTGTGGTTAGTCTCCTGCCTGGATTTTATGGGTTCCTGCAGCTGCCTTTAATCTCCTGATTTACTCTGGGAACAAAGAAGGAAAGGAGCTAACTTAAATCATGGCAGGAAGAAGCTGAAATTTTTTTGGCAGAACTTGGGAAGGTTAGAGGTTTACTGTAAAGTGCAGCCCAGAAACCAGCCACCAGGAGAGGCTGCCTGGGTTTGGGAGGTACAGTAATATCTTACAATGTGACCTTTACAGTCTGTAATGTCAAGGTCTTCTACAAGTCGGGGCAGCTAAGGGAGGATTAGGGAAGAGTTGCAAGAAACATTGAGGCTCCAGAGAAGACTGACCAAAAGGGGTCAGTATTTGTTAAGTTGAAAAACCAACTTGACAAATATAAACAGACAAGGATTTACATTTGGAAATGCAGAGGATTTAGCAAGAGCATCCTTTCCCTTGCCCAGCATGGTGAGAGCGTGCCCACACTCGGCTTGCGTGACCCAGGGACTGCCTTACAGAGGAGCCGATCCCCTGGTGAGACTGAGCCCACATCTGTCTCTAATATTTACATTTTGAATGCTTCCTAAATGAAAGTCTTCCAGCACAGCAGCTTGGACAACAGATGTGAGCTGAAGAGCCTGTCTGTATAAAGCAGTGGTCACTGATCTAAAACCAGACTGCTCTCAGATCAAAGTCCAGCCTGCTGACAATAGCATGGCATTTATGAGGAGCACAGAAGATGCAGAGCTCAGTATAAGCCTCTGAAAACAGTCTTACAGGAAACAGAAGGTTTAGTGTCTGAAAAACTATTCCAGATATTATGGAGCTCACCGATTATAGGAATATAGTATTGATTTAGCTTTTTATTCTTTAATGCAGCTTTGTCTACCCACATGGCTATGTAGGTTTGACAGTACTGCTAACCCCACATAGGAGGTACCTGCTGCTGCTGAAGGTCCCCCCCTTCTGTCCTTCACTTTGTGCTTCTGTGCTTCCCTGGCACTGCCATTGCTTGATGCAATGCAGCCCTGCTTGGATCAGTGCTTTGAGGATGACTTTCTGTGGGATAGGAGAACTGATGCTCTCTAGGCTTAGCATGCATCAGCAAAATCATAGGGCATGTGAAGAACTGTGTGGAGTCCTCAGCAGTCTGCTCCCTCTCTAGCACTGCTGCAGGTAGCAGAACCTTTCCATGGCCATAGCAGTTTTGCAAGATTAAAATTTAAATTTAAATAGGAAACTATAATTTGAGCTCCTATAATTTGAATCATCAATCACATCTCCACCTCTGGCTGTTGTTGATTCAGTTGCATTTCACTTACTGTCTTTATCAGCTATATAGTATTTTGTCTAAATACTGCTGAGATTTCTTGTAATTTGAGGATGGTGAAATGGAACAGCTAGATTTTCATCTGTACTTGATCAGAATGTATTCATTAGAAGCATCATTTCTGAGTTTGACATGTTAGGAAGATAAGGTGCTAAGTGGAAATCTTTGTATACAACTGAAAGCTTCAATTTGCAAGTGAAATATTTGCTTGAAAGTCGCACATTTATACAAATGCATTTGCTGTGAGTGCTGTGAGATTGTGTAATTAAATGTTTTTACTTGGTCTTGAAAAAAAAAGGTAATGATTTCTGGGTGTGCTGCTAGAGACACTTTCTGTAATGTCTTTGAGGTGCTGCTTCTTCTGCGTGCCAGCACTATGTTTTAATTCTCCATTTGAGAGTTTTATAGAGACAGTTATTTGGAGACAAAGCTGAGGCAGAGATTTCCTGTGTTATGAATTAATAACCTTAGAAGTTCAAGCAAGAAAGTCTTCCACTGATCTGGCTAGCATGTGTTCATAAAGCTTCAAAACCCCGTTCAGATGGAGTCCTCTATCTAGTGTGGGATTGAAGCTGACCTCTGGCATTCTGTGCCGTTCTTAATGGCAGTCTCTCCTTCATCTTCCCATAGCAAGGTCTGCTTTTGTCAGAAGATCAAAAACTGTACTTAACTTTCAGCACATAGACAATCAATCAAACTCAAATAAATGAGCTGCTGCCCTTAGGTTTTGTGCATATGTAGGTGACTTGCTTAGCAGGATTCTTAGATGGGTTTTGTTACTGGGCGGTGGACCTGGGGCTGTGCTTTAGTTACTACTACCATGGAGTGCACATAGCTCAAGGGACAGAGGCAATTTAGGGACACCCACAGAAAATACAGTAATTTTTGAGAATAACATTTGAGGGGAAGATTTTGAGTCCACTTTGGGTTCAAGTCCAGGCTGACAAGTTACGGCCAGTGGGTACTCGCAGGTTGTAGAGCTGTGCAGCAAAGCATTTGTGCAAGGCCAGCCGTCTACTTGTGAGTAAGCAGGCATGGCAAAGGGGAAAAAATTCCAGTTGGAGTGGGGAACCACACACTAAGGAAACCTGGAGTACTTCAGCTGTTTGTCAGCTCCATTTATTGTCACCGTACCTGTCTCCCTTAAGCAAACATGGTAAATGTATATATACTGCCTTGATTAGGTGGGTAAATACAGGAGGTGGGTAAATACAGGCTGTCAAGTCATTTGGCCTCCAGTTCCTCAGGCTCCGGGTTTACTGAGGTAATGTAACTTGCAGATTTTTATGTATGAAGTTGGCACTATTGATTTAAAAAATTAATATTTAATCACAAGCATACAACAAGGTCAACAAATCTTCGGTAAAGAATTAAATAGACTTTTCCTTGCTAGCACTCAAACACCAAGTAAATAAAAATTTAAGTGAAAACATTTGTAGCATGTGTGTACAGACTGCATTTAAAAATGTATGGGGCTCAGTACTGACTTAATTCTAATTCATCCATTGACCTTGTTATGTAAAACTCAACGCCCTTTTAAGAGGGAGAGTTGCAAATTGTGCTTCTGCATATTTATATAGGAAGTTCAATCTTCTGGGTGTTCATACCCTAATTCCAGTGCTAAGTGCAATCACAACATTGATTTTTCTCGCTAAACATAACCTACTTTACTCTGGGATGAAGGGATTTTTTTCCTTTTAATGGGCTTTATATAATGGCATATGCGAAAACCACTCAACTTAATGCCCCATAGTGTAGTTAATTAACAAAATGGCATTGTACCCATGGTCTTTCATCCTCTGGCAGTGTATTTTACCACTAACCTTGGCTATACAAAATGTCTGTCCTAATTAACAGGAGCCCAGGTATTGACTATGTCAACCTACATGGTGAAAGAGCAGTTTACAGCTGCTGGCAAAGTTGTAATTCTGTTGAAAATCCAACCATGAGGAACCTCATTTTGACTGATGTTGTGACATTTCAGAGCCCTTCTCAAGGAACAATTGAACAAAGTGCCTAAATGATCAGGTTTACTTCTCTCCTGTATATCCTAACATACATGCAAACATCTCCTAAAATACATACTACCAAAACCATGGATTGGTGGATGGATTTATGGATTTATACAGATTCCAAGATTGGTGGTGGTGTTTCCTTATTACTCAAATGTTTATTTATTGTTCATTTATTTGAACTGTAATATGCAGGAAAACTTAACGGAACTTAAAGTTTTAATGAACCTTCAGTAATGGATTTGGTTCTCCTTTTTCTGTTTTCGTTTCTGAGTAATTCAACTGAAAGCATTAGAGAGGCATCAGGTTTGTGCTGGTTTTACTGGAGCAAGACAATAATCTGTGAAGCTCCGTGATATTTCCTGTTACGAATGAGAGAATTAAGCACTTATACTTTAATACTGAGAAAAAAAAATGTTTTCTTTTTCAGTGCCTTTCACTAATTGTGTTTTGTCTCACTGTTGGAAAACTGCAACAAGACAAATACTCTCAACCATTCATGACTATATTTTTAATGTGGTTTAGTGTCTAAAGATGCAAAAAGACCGTTTTTTACAAGGAACTTAAGTGCTGAGTCCTCATAAATGTCAAGAAGATATCGACATCTAACAAGATGATGCTATCTGCTCAATAACTAACATTTTGTGTTGCATAAGTACTTCTTAAAAATACAATTTTTCACCATGCTTTAGCGTTTTTGCTATGCGAAAGCCGGTTCCTGCTGGGTGGAGGCCATGATAACTGTACTCTGACAGTATGGAGTTAAGCATCCCTTTGCCTTCACCATCCAAGGCTGAGGCCAAGCTACTCACAGAGCCATGTGCTCCTAACTGTCATCCTTCTCCCCGTACTCATGGTCCTGTGTGACTGGTGGGGTGGTGGAATTTTATCCCTCAGTGTCTTTTGAAGAGAAAAGCTGTAGAAGTATCTCTCTTCTTTATTGCTGATACTTTGTAATAGAACTGAAGATCAGCAGTTAAGCGTTCTGCACCCAAATAACTTCTTTGCTGGGAGATCTTTGTACAAATGCTCCTTGGTAAAGGAAGTGCTCTGTAATTAATCCTCCATTCAGTTACTGCTGATGTCATTAGCAATACTAGCATCACTAGATAATGCCTGATAACTTTTCCACGGGCTTAACAACTAACAGTGGCAGAAATTTGTATCCTATAAGAACATCTCCAAGTTATAAAGTCTTGTCTTAACCAACAGTTGTATTCTTTCTAGGCTGGAGATTTCAAATGGAAACTGCCTTCAGAATCCCCAGTGGGAATTGCCAGGTAGAAGAGCAACAACCTGTCCACTGATATCCAGAAGGATATCATATGGGATAAAAGTGGGTTATTTGAAAAACTGCAGTGAAGTATTCCTCTGTGCAGTGATGTAGCACAAGTTTGTCTTGATACAGATGAACAGAACCTTCCTGAGTCTTCTGTGTTGGGATGGGTTTCTCTTTCGAAAAACTTATTGCCAGAATAGAGAAAAGAATCTTGAGTCAGAAGATCATGGTCCTGAATGACTCTCTTGTAAACTTTCTCGAACTGCTGTTTCCAACAGGGCAAAGGTGAAGAAAGGTGTAAACGTTCTCAGTGCAAAGACAAGTGACCCCCGGCAGTGGGACGTGAAACAAGAGGTGGGGAATGGTGGAAAGCATTCGACCACAACAGTTATTTGTCAAAGGATAGCACCAAGTTCAAGGAACAGGTATGAAACCTCATATTCTCGGCACATTAAGCTCATTTGTATCTGTAATACCATTCATTGGTTGAAAGACATAGGGCTCATATTACCACTACTCATAGCCATTAAAGCTGTAGCCTGGAAATCTGGAGGCACTTATGTTAACTATGATACCATCTGCTGATCTATAACAGGGCATCTCAATTTCCAGGTAATAAAAATCATCAGTTTAAGTTAAAAAATGAATAGAATAGCCCTACATTGGAAGGAGGGACCGGGGGAGTGTCATTTTTCATGAATATGAATAGCCTTAATTTTAAAGGCTTTTACCAAACATTATTTTTTTGGCATGATAGTTTTGACCTTGTTTCTCTGCACATATCACAGCCTCTGTGGTTGGTTCATCAAGCAAGCAATGAATTCTTCTACAGTGAACCACTCCAGCTTTCAAGCATTGATACAGGATAATTCAAACCTTTCAGTATTTGGTTTCTTACATGTAACACAAAAGAATCCCCTTTTGCAAGTGGTTACTTCTTGCAGAAATGGAGGTTCCTTTGCTAAGCCATATGCTGGTAACTGTCAGAGGCCAAGCAGTGCACTCCAGGGAGTGCTGGTATGAACTGGCCTGCCAGTGCCTGCTGTCCTGTTTCGCCTGTTTTACTGCGACTTGGTCTGATTCTTCCCAGACATAAAAGCGGTGCTTTTTTGATAAGTATTGTCTTCTACATCACATAGTAAAGTCGTATATTGCTGCTTTCAGTGGAAATTATATTGCTCTTGCTGGGTATCATCTTAACAAATTCTCACAATGCTGCTGTATGTTAGCCCATACAGAGTGTTTTCATTGCAGAGATCTGACCAGTGCTTCCCTTATTATTGGCCTCACACCCAGGCTTATTGAAGAGTATCATAAAATCTTTGGTGGATGCTGGGTTGGTTATTGCTTTCCCATTCAGCTGATTTGTACTGTCTTCAGGCACAGAAAAGTTGAGCAGATTTTAACATTTGTATTCTGTGCCCAGTCAGAGTGCCTGGGAAATATTAGACTCCTGTAAAGTACAGAAATTCCTCCTGTCATGAGCAGCTCACTGATTCAATGTATTTACACTGGATGTCATTGCAGTTAGTGAGATTTTCAGTGGAGACTTGGGGGTGGGTACTGGTTTTGCATGGAAAGGTTTTGGTAGCAGTGGAGTGTGGTGGGGGTGGCTACAGGGGCAGCTTCTGAGAGGTTGCTAGAAGCTTCCCCCATGTCTGCTAGAGCCATTGCCAGCCAGCTCCAGGACAGGCCCAGCAATGACCAAGGCTTGAGCCTGTCACTGATTGTGGGTAGCATCTCTAGAATAAGGTATCTAAGAAGGAGCAGGGGGAAATGCAGAGAGTGGGGTGAGAATATGTGAGAGGAGCAACTCTGCATACACAAAGGTCAGTGAAGAAGGAGGTGCTCCAGGCGGCAGAGCAGATTCCCCTGCTGCCTGTGGTGCAGACAGGCTGTCCTCCTGCAGCCCATGAAGGTCCATGGTGGAGCAGATAATCATTTGCAGTCTGGGGAGGACCCCACACCAGAGCAAGGGATGGCCAAATGAGGCTGTGACACCATGGGAAGCCAGTGCTGGAGCAGCCTCCTAGCAGGACCTGTGGCCCCATGGAGACATGAACCCTCGCTGGAGCAGGTTTGCTGCAGGACTTGGACCCTGCAGGGGATCCGCACTGGTGCAGTCTGTTCCTGAAGGGCTGTACCCTGTGGAAATGGAAAGGAAAAATATATTGTTTAAACCTGACAGAAGTAAAAACCTAAACAGTTTGAAAGGGAGTACGTAGCTTTAGAACAGCATGGAACTCTTGAGTGTATTTGCAACTGCGGAACTATGATAGTCAGGTTATCAAACCACAAATTATTCTAAATCAAATTTGCATAAAGTCTAATTAAGCCATAAAAATATTTTTAGTCCTAATTACAGGAATAAAAGTCAATGTTTCAATGCTTCTTTCATTTGTGTATGTAAATAGTTTCTGTCTTCTGAAAGCATGACGAACCTAGGCTTGAATGAAACGTCTATGTACAAGGAAGAGCTGGATAGGGAAACCTGGGCATGTGTGTACTGAGAGATCCCAGTGGGAAAGCATAGATGTTGTGGGCATACAGTTACTGAGATTCTAAGTGTCACTTGGAAGCGCTCTGTGTAGAGCGCAAATATTCTATTAAGCTAATTTAATTTAGTTGAGAATTGCAGGTCCCTAATGGGATCTTTCTGTGCTGCCACCAGCTTTTTCAGGCTGGTTTAGCAGTGCAGTTCATTTGGGTGATGTGCAAGCTGTAGCAAGGTCAGTGTTGATGTGAGGTACTGTTCTGGAGTTCCAGCTAATCTGCTGCAGCAAACTCAGCCAACTCATAAATATCTTGGCTGATTTAAGCAGAAGGAGGTGTTTTCCACTGTCTTTGCAGAGGAGCTTCTGAAAATCAAGTAAATGAAAGGTTGTAGTTCTTGGATGCTTTATGAACATTCACACAGCTTGTTAAGATGATGATGATGTGTTATTTTTCTTTACATGACCAGCTATGCCTAGCACAGTTGAGAGAATCAGCTTAGCAGGAAAGGAGAATGAAAAATCTTCTATAGCTATGCCCTATTCTTCTGTTGCAACCAACAGAAGTAATTTGGCTCTCTTTTTCAATTGTCACAGGTCCCCAGCTGGTTGTGGAGTAAGTCAGGATATTACTTAAATTCATAATAGATTCTCAGTGCATTGGAGTGCTGCCTCCTACAAAGTATTTTGCGGTAGCCAGATAAAACTGCATCCAGGGTTCATTCTGGTCATAATGGGGAGAGTGACCTGTGGAGTTGTTAAGCATATGAACAGGAAATTCTGGCCTTTCTCTTTGTGCTCTTATTTACTTGGAAATCTCCCTGATGTACCATGGAGAACCATTGCATTCTTTCCCCTTCATGTCCTAGAAACAAATGCCCATACTCAAAAGCACTCTTTTTCTTTGCCTAGTTGCTTTTCTTTTCTTTTGCATATTTCTACTCTTATTAGTCTGTGGATATAATTACATTGTAAGCACTTTGAAACAAGCAGTTTATATCTGAATGTTGCACGACTTAGCATCTAATATACCTTTCACATTATTTAAACAGTAAAATTCAAGGGACGTATTTTAGATACATCATATCAGTAACCGTTGAGCATTACATTTTGAGAATTTAAGTGTAACTTCTTTTACTTCTTTTTCTTTTGAATTGGTGCTGCTAAAGCCAAGAGCCATAGCTTCTGAACTTAGATTTGTTCAGAAAGGCTTTAACACTACAGCAAGTAACTACAAACAGCTGGAAATCAGCAATGTTTGTGTGCCTCATAATGCAATTTGTGCTGAGATTCAAGTAGCTATTGATGAGGATAACAACAGTGTTGATTAGTGAAAACAAGTCTTAGACTGCTGCTTGGTCACTTGTTTTCCGTCGTTATTTCTTATTCTGGGGGAAAGCTGGTAGGTGTGAAATGTGTCCTCAGGGTAGATCAAGAGATATTTTTGGTTATTATTATAACCATTTTCACTCCTTGTACTACCTCTGGTTCCAGCCTAAGGCTTATGTGGTTGATTTATGATGTACCACATCTTCCCTGAGAACAGCTTCAGTGAAAGGGCTCATATTTGCTGTGTAGTTCATTCGGGATTGCCACCACAGGGTACAGAAACTGTTCCAACACAGAGTAACGGTTATTTTTAACCAAAGTAATTTTCATTGTCTTTTTTTAACAGCATACCTCCACCAGCTGGTATGCTGTCAAATGTGGGGATGAGACAGACACATTAAGAGTAGGAGCAAGGAGGGTTAGAATCAGGCTAGCTGCTCTGCCAAAGTCAGAGCATCCTGTAAGTATGGTATCAAGAACTAAGAAGCAGCAACTAGAGCTAATCTAGGCCTAACTCCCCTTGCTCCGTCAGACCTGGAATTGTGCTGGAACAAGCTGCCTTCAGTCTGTTCTTAGGCTGATGTTTCTGCCTGTGGGTGTTGTACTTTGTTTACGGAGGAATGGAGTCACCCTCCACTTTTGATTCCTGTCAGCCGGGTAGAGAAATGGAGTGCTGGAGAGCAAAGAGGGATTTAGAAAAACTGACATAATGGAAAACTGCTGTGATGTAGCACTTTATCCTCTTGGTCTTGAACCTTTTGAGAGGCCCACGCGCTTACAGCTCTCCAGCCATCTGTCTGATAAAGAGACAGACTGGGGAAGAGTGCTTCCCAATGTTATGCTTATGTTTCAGACTGTGTCACAACCACTTATTCCCCCTCACCACACGTGCACACATTTTTGGGGGTTGTTTTTTTGTTTTCCTTTTTGTTTGAACACTGTCTGGGTATCATTGCATTCACATGAAGACAGCTAATGATCTTACCACGTTGTGTTTCATATCATCGGGGCATGGAGAAAAGCAGCGAAGCTGTTACAATTCCGTGCAGGTCCCTTCCCTGTCTGGCAGCACCATATGCTGCCAAGGGATGTCAGTGAAGTGAATCCTCTTGCCATTGAAAAATGAAAGTAAAGCGTATGTGCACAACAGGCTCAGACCTGAAAAACTGGAAGTTGTGCAGTGTGTGTGGCTGACTATACCTGAAGACAGTCAGTCTGTGCCCAATATATGGACACAGAGAAGAGTATTGACACATTATGACCAGGATAGATGTTATTAATTCTCTAGAATCTGGGTCATCTTTCCCTGGCACAGTGGCTTGCAGAGCTCAGCAGTGTGGCAGTGTAGCCTGCTGACCTCAAAACCATCCAGCCTGAGCAGAGGACAGGATTTTCACAAGGACTCAGAGGTTTGGTGCTGGTTTACAGCCAGCTGAATGTGAGCCAGCTTGTGCCCAGGCAGACAAGAAGACCAACAGCATCCTGGCCTGTATCAGCAATAGTGTAGCCAGCAGAGCCAGAGCAGTGATTGTCCCCCTGTACTGGGCACTGGTGAGGCTGCATCTTGAGTCCTGTGTTCATTTTGTTTCGTACAAGAGAGATATTGTGGTGCTGGAGTGGGTGTAGAGAAGGGCAATGGAGCTGGTGCAGGGCCTGGATCACAAGTGTGATGGGGAACAGCTGAGGGACTGGGGGGG
This sequence comes from Lathamus discolor, assembly GCF_037157495.1. Classification (NCBI taxonomy): domain Eukaryota; kingdom Metazoa; phylum Chordata; class Aves; order Psittaciformes; family Psittacidae; genus Lathamus; species Lathamus discolor. The sequence continues at coordinate 10,446,051 of NC_088895.1, read as the reverse complement.
TTTAGTCTGGAGAAGAGAAGGCTCAGGGGACCCTACTGCTCTCTACAACTACCTGGAAGGAGGTTGTAGTGAGGTGGGGTCAGTCTCTGCTCTAAGTAACAAGCAATGGCACAAGAGGAAATGTCCTCAAGTTGCCCAGCAGAGGTTTAGATTAGATATTAGGAAAAAAATCTTCACTGAAAGTGTTGTCAAGCTTTGGAACAGGGAAGTCACCATCCCTGGAGGTATTTAAAAGATGCGTAGATGTGGCATCCGACGACATGGTTTAGGGGTGGACTTGGCAGTGCTGGGTTAAAAGTTGAACTGGATGATCTTAATGTTCTTTCCTAACCTAAAGAACTCTATCATTATGGCCTCCTGAGCATTTTGTTTTAAGCATCATGTGTATTTTGGTGCAAATCAGTTGCAGTCTTTTAGTCTGCTGGCAAATTATCAGTGCAACCCTCAGAGCTTCCAAGGTGAGTCATTCTTGTGATGTGCATCTGTCTGCTTAAAATGACACATGGGAATGTATGCATGCCGCTGTCAATAACAGTATCAGGAGTAATATATAATATAGCTAAGGCTGTACCTGCTGCTTTAAAGATCCTTTCCCTTCACCCTTTCTTTTCTGATTTCCCAAATAATTTATCTCTGCTGTCTTTGCCTTTTAAGATTTCACTGTATGTTAGGATGCCTGTTTCAGGTCAAATTAGGGCACGGATGTCTCCATCGTAGAGTGTAAGTGCCAAAGACGCACTGGACATCTGCACATATGGTGGAGGATCAGCCAGCTGTGCCTTGTAACAATATCTTTTCTAGGGCACAGAAGACTAGGGTTAGAAGGTTGCTTCCCAAAGGAGCCTTTCATATGGCTTCTCTCTTGCTGCTTTGAATGTCAGGAGTCTTTATTAAAGCCCTGAGCTCAGAAGGGAGGAAGGGTGAAGAATGTCTCTCGTGTCTCTTTCAGGAGTAGGCTGCCTGCAGGAAGGAGGCAGATGCTCCCTTGCTGTTGCCTCACTCTGTCTGCTGCAGTGTCTAAGCAAGTGTCTGTGTATACTGTCTTGAGAGGGAATATTTATTTCTTACACCTTAGTGTCTTACCAGGTACTTGTGGGAGCAGGGCAACTTGTTGAACCTTGAGAATCCTGAGTGGTTTCGACTTAATGGGCAGCCCTCACGTGCATTAAGGAAAAGAAAATTCTGCGGGAGCCCTCATGGACAAGGACTCTTACTGAGCCTGAAGGACCCTTTCTTTTCAATACTTTCAGTAATGGAAGTTCAGAAAGATCAAATTTGAGATAACTATAGCAATTGTCATGGCAACAACATACATCTGTGTAGTTTTCATTTAGCATCTACTGCAGCAAGACCCTGATCCATAACTACAGCATTGGCCCTACTAATAATCCAACAACATTATTATCAGTCTATTCTTTCAATAGAAATTTGTGGTTGTCATCAGCCTAAATACCTGCTTTCTGACAGATAAAGGCTTAAGTCAGAAACCCAACAGGGTCTGTACAAGTGTTGTGGAAGATACTAAACGGAAACTATTTTCTTTTTTATCAGGTATGTTGCAACATTCTCTCTTCTGTTTGAAATTCAAAGCAAGATATTATAATCTAAGACGAGGTTTTGAAAGCCTCTTGTTAGGCTTTACTACTGACATGAATTTTCCTGTTGGATTTCAGCAGAACCAAGTGTTAGACTCAGTCCTGACCATTCTAAAAGTACTACATTAGTCTTTTTAGATAACATAATGTAGTATTAGCCAAGATGTAAGGCATTCCCATGAGTTTTCTCTGCAAGAAAAGAAATTAATTAACAGAGATAACAAAATGCATAAAACAAGATCTATCCATGATCTCTGCAGAGGTTCCAGCCCAATTGCAATAAATTAATTCTTTATATTTTTTGTCTTCTTTGGAGTTCCTGAGTCTACTGGGAAGCAGAAGGGCTGAAGCAACAAGAGAAAGGTCATTCGTCACGTATTTCTTGCCCAAATGAAAGCATCAAATTTGTTTGCTCAGCAAATCTGCATAGTTTGGAAAAGCTTTTCACATGCTTATCAAAATCAAATGCAGGAGGCTTAGCCAATGGATGCAGCGACCCAGCCTTGCTGAGAAAGCTGCCGTCGGTGCTTCCCTGCTTTCCAGTCAGGTTGGATATATTGTTGTATTTCATTATTCCATGAACAGAGCAGAGCCCCACACATTAAATAGAGTATGATGTGCAATTGTGGAATAATGGAACAACTTTATATCCATTCCACGTTGGTAGATGGGTTCAATAATAATTAATTCCTGATGTCCAGAGTGAGATTGGTTTTGGTGTCTGACAAAGTAGTAATTTCTCAGAGAGTGACTAGGAAACATACAGTCTCCTCTTGAGCCTTTTACTTATGTCTCAGCATGTGTTCTGCAGAGTTCCTGGAATATGCGCTAGGAAAGGCTGCTGTCCCACTGCGTTCTTGCCTCTTGCACACAGCAATCCCTATTGCTTTCCATGTTAATAAGCTGTAATTCATAGTGAAGTTATCCATGAAAATCTCCTTCTGGTGTAGTACATTCATGGACTGACTCATCTGTTAACTTTCTTCTCTTCGCACTTTAAATCATGAGTTTTAATTTGGGGTGAGGTCAGCTCTTCTTTATCCGTGACAGTTGGCATGGTTTGGACGTTTTAGCAGCTATTGTAATGTAGCTTTCCTTGCAATTTGGGGGCAGTGGAAGATAAGAGACAAAAGATGCAGAACTGGGGAGGAGGAATTTGTGTCTGTGTTTTTTTCTCACACTGTCTTTGAAGCAGGAATATCTGCTGAAAGCCATAAACAGCTGAGTTCAGCAATACCACATCATGCTGCCAAGCAACTCTGCTTTCCTCTCTAACTTTCACAGCAGAGGAAATAAATCAGTCAGGCAATAAAGAATGAGGAAAATTCAAGAAAAAGTGCCAAAAGCCAAACCTTTCTAGAATAAAGTGAATAATATCTCTGTTAGTATTCAGCAGAGCAAATTGAAATATGTTTCTTACGCACCTAAGCCCTCTGTACCATTGCTGCTTGAGGAATTTCATGATAACAAAACCCCTCTGAACTCAAGATGCTTAAAACTGGTCCAGAGAGACCTCTGGAGAATAGGCTACAGTCTCATAAAGCGAATTAGATGATTTTAAACATTGTTCCAGTCTCATGCCTCTGTCAGATCAGTAGCAGGTTACCCACTGACAGCAGTGAAGTATCACTGTTTATCTGAAATGTAAAGACATTTCCTTAGACAAAGCACAATCTATTAGGCAGGTGAACTGTTTGTTTCTGCGCTGGCTTACCAAGATTTACCTTCCTACTCAAAGTTACTTTAGTTTTATATGTTACTGCTTATTTAAAGTACAGATAGAAGTCTCTTTATTTTTTTTCTTGGTATATAATAAGGGTGATTATGAAATGGGTGGAAAATTATAATACAGATACTAAATCTTTGTAGTAAGTCCTATGAGTTAACCAGCACATCTTGGTAATTGCTGACTTGGAGGATTTTGCAGCATGTTTCTGGTCCTGTGGGGTCCTACTCCCTGCTCATAGCAGAGTTTCTCCCCCATCATCACTCCTGGCTGTCACTTTGATTCAGATTGTTAAATTCTATTCCCTGTTGACTTGTGTATGTAATTAAATAAGTGATGTTACTTGTATACCTGCAGTGAGGGCTGGTTAAATACTATTGTCCTGTGGCCTTTTTCATTTCGGGACCACATTGTTTGTCTTTTATTGTTGTACCTCCCACTGGGCCTTAATAATAGAAAGACAGAACTTGGGTGGGTTTTACACACTGCATTCTTTTTCTTCTATTTAAAAATTCATGAGTTTAAATGCGTTTCATTAGCCTCTGCCATTACATTCGTTGCATATCCTCCAGTTGGAGATAGTTGTAACAAAAAGTAACATTATAAGCACGTTAAAATTATCACTTAAAATCACTTAGATGATTGATACAGTGTTTATAGAGGAAGTTGAGTATTCATAAACACTTGGCAGACTTGACTGTCTCATTAGCAGCATTTTTGCATTGGTTTAGCTCCGGTGAGTTGAATGAAATTAATCTACTGATTCTCACTTTCATAATTTAAACCAGGATCAAGCCTTACACAATCGTAAGATGTTTGTTTAAACTCATTCATAGTATCCAGTTCTGTGATACCAAATATATTGGTTTGAATAGCAAACCTCATGTGTCAGGTGGTGTTAATGCATCCATCCAGGTGTGTTTGTGTCTTTGAGACACATCTCAGGCTCAGAAAACCTTGCTCTTCTTCAGTTATCTTCTTAGGGAAATGTTTGCTGCAGTAGCTGGGTTGCTTTATCTGGTTAGTTCTGTGTCTCTGCCTGAAAATAGTTGAATGGATCCATTTCCTGCTGTGAAGCATGTTTTAAACTTGTGCAGGCTGATATGGAGATAATAGTAATTTGTTGCATAGCTACTAATAGGCCACGTTACCAGTGCTCCAGACTGAATGAAGCAGCATCATTATTGTTCTGCAGACACTTTACAGCACAAGAGCACTGTCAGCAAACACAACAGTTTATGTAATTCAAGCTGGACAGAACATAACTCAGCAAAACCATGGGCTTCTCACGTCCTGTTGTGATGGATTCCATTCAATTCTCTCTGCACATTTTGCATGGTACGTAGAGATAATATGTGCTTTTTTACGAGCTTAGAAAGTAAAAATCTTTGCCTGTTGTGTAGGCAAAGCAACTCCTGTAGTCTGAAAAACAGCTTTGTATCAGAGATCATTGCAGTTCTCCACACGTAACTGGCTTGCACAAGAGCAAGTAGTTACTCTATTGGTTTCTATAAGTCATCATTTGCAAGTCATAATTTATCTACAATTCATGCTGCAGGGAGACCTCTGGTATTTCACATTCTGGGAATGAAGGAAGATCTTGGGTTTTTTCGCTATCACTTCATGGTAAGTATCAGCAAAATCTGACATTTTAAAAGGGAACTTTTTTTTTCAGGGCTGTGCAGCTCCAGCCCCTTAAATGTAGGATTTGTCTTGCGATGTCAAGTGCTTGTTCAAATCACCTGGTTTGAGTTGGGTTTTGTTACATCAATTTCTGTGTCAGAGGGGACATAGGAAGTGTTTGCAGGATCCCGCATTATTTCCTGGCAATTGAACAAGGTAGAGGTGGTCTTTGCTTTTGAAAGGTCTTTGAGATCTCAAAGACAGTGGTTATACTCCATCAAATCCTGGCTAAATAAGACATCTGAGGTTCTGTTTCTCTGAGTGGATGATATTGGACAATTAAGGTCTGTAAGCATATTCTTTTCTAACACTTCCAAAATTAAGAATGAAAAATGAAATAGGAGTAGCAGTATTATACAAGTTACCAATGTTTTTTTCAATGTACTTTTTCCTTAAGCAAGGAAATCCATTACATTTTCCTGGAAAAATCTATGATGTGACCTTATTTCTTTGAAGGGTCAGTACGAGGGGAGTCGAGAACTGGTATAAATCAATGTCAGCCTGCTGAAACAAAGTATACCAGTTTATACCACTCTCATTCACAAAAACCTCCTCCAACTTTCCTGTTATTACTTTACCAAGATGCTGGTAGTTTCATGGGGAAGTAAGTTTGTTAGAGAAAAATGATATGCTTATTGTAGAGAGTTTTTGGATAAATCAATGCTGAATTCCTGATTGCTTGCCAGGAATTTCAGTTCCAGTTAAATTTCCAGGGAAGAAACCTTAGTTTCACTGAAGTAGATGGCAAAATTTCACCCCAAGTTTAGGCTAAAGGTTTGCTCTTCTCTCCTTGCTTCTCTGGGACGTACAGCTCAGAAAACTAGGTAATCTCTTTCCTGTTCAAGGCTGCAAACAGCAGCTGACGTGCTCCCCTTCCATGTGTATACCTGCATACATGATGTTAATTATAACAAAAGGAATTCGAAGTAGCACCCCATTGATTTTTGGTTTCCGTGTTGTAAATTAATGGACTGAGCATGCACTCTTTGTAATCACACTACTAGAAATTCAATAATGGCTCTGCCAGAGTACTTGAGTGACCTCAGCCACTGGTTTCATTCCGATTCCAACTATTTTTAATGAGAATGGCATGTTTAGCAGTGCCATCAGATGGCTTGAAAGCAAGGTGCCCTGTCAACCAGAGTGTTACTGATAGACAAGCCAACAAGAATTGAGATGTTTTTATCTCTTCTCTTACCCAAAATACATTACTTCTGTATGGCAATGTTCATTAGAATGTATTAAGCAGAAGAAATTTCTGATCTTCATGAAATAATCTATTACAACTTCAAGATTTCAACCAAATCAGAGCTCAGCAAATACCATGGACAATCCCTGAAGGAATACAATCTCTCTGATTAGTTCAGCAATTGTTCGGCTAGGCTTAGAGGTTTTTATTGTATTTGGTTATTATTTCTTACGGTGTTTTTGCCATCTTTGGACAAGTGCAATAGAAAGATGTGGCTCTCCACTTGGAGATGCTGTTTGTCAATTTTTATCTTGAGAAATGTTCAGGAATGTAATGTGACTGACTGGGACGGTATATTTAAAACCACAACTGCATACCTATTTGTTATCTATACATGCATAGTTCCGCAGTTTGGTTTTACCTGCTGTGATTTCCTCCCAAAGAGCTAGTAAAGTCCTATGCATTACAGATGAACTCTGTTTAAATGCATAGTAAATATGGGCTATTCCCAACAGTACTCTTACATAGAAAAGTTAACCTAGAAATGTCATGGTAAGTGTAGGGGACTTGATGACAAAGAATTAGCTGGAAACTCAGCTTTTCCTAACATTACTTGCAGAAGCATCCGAAAAGGGGATTGTTGCCATGTTCTGTTAATCAAAGCTCTGTTAATTACTTTGACAGGAAGCCTCTCCTGCTCTTTTCCATGTTCCTGGGGCTGGTAGAATTGCAGAGATGAGGCGAAACACGTAGTCATCAAATATAATTGCCGCATCCTTCAGTGATACAAATCAGTAGAGATTTGTCGTGGTTCTCTGTGGGTCACATAAATTAACGATGTGGGTTTATATAAAAGGAAAATCAAGATACCCAGAGTCACAGAACAGGCTTCCACTAAGAGCAGAACCGAGGACATGCAAGAGCAGTGGTTTTTACAGATCCTGCTAACCACGTTGTGAATAAATAGGCTCTGGCTTTGTAAATGGTTTCGAAAGTGTGAATTCTTCACCATTACCCACCCCCAGAGGAATACTGATTTTAAAGGCTTTGCTGTGAGTACTACACTTCAGCAATTGATTTTGGAAAGATGTGTCTGTAATTGGCAATAGGAGTTAATACCTAACTATCAAGACAGAAAGAAATAACTACATTTTGAATTTGGAGCCTGATTCAGCATTCAGTGAAGTTTGGAGAAGACTATCCATTAGTTTTGAGTCCTGCTCTTGATGAACAACTTTAGAACAGTTTGTACTGTTCTAAAATGTGTGTAAGAGTACAACTGCTAATGATGCACACCGCTTGAGGACAAGTTATTGCTACCTAAAGGACAGAAGATGAAAAAAACATCCTCCAGCAACTCTCAGTTGTTTTCTTCAGGCTTCCCCGCCCAAGTCCTTTTAGATACGTACATTGAGTTCTTTCACAGTATTAATCAACTCTTAGTTTGTAATTACGGATCCTGGAAGGGGGGAAGAGTTTGTGGTGATTTCCGCTTATATAAGTAATACAACAACATGCCTTTCATATTAGAAGCTTTAAGATTTGTGTGTTTGAATATACATATATTTATTATTTGTATTGCAAGGATTATAATGTCAACTTGTCATCATGCCAGTGATCTATTTGTTCCTTTGCTAAGTTCTCAAGTAATTCCAAGGTTAGAAAGGATATTCCTCTTTTCTACAGCTCTGCAAATTTAGCTGTGGACTGATGAATAATTGGGCATCTAGTGCTACTCTCAGTGTGCACCACGGAGCCACTGGCAGCAGCTCCTGTGAGGAGGTCATTAGCCAACTATGGGAGCCCAGTGTTTTATTCCTTTCCCCTTGGACCATCTGAACCCACGTGGTGGTTCTCCTAAGAAAGCACACGCAGCTCTTGGCAGGGTCTCATGAGCAAGATAACTGACTGGAGCACATTATGGGCTCCTTCTGGCCTGTGGCCTGGCTCACTCCACGTAAAATTTGGATACAGAAGAAGGAAAGATTTTCCTTTGGGTCACAAACTCTGACCCAAGTGGAGCAAGGATGAGCGATGGACATGCACAGACACACAAGCAAGATGGTGTTTCCAGGCCTCACAGTTTGGCCTTGACCCACACATTGGATGGACAAATGCTTTAACTACCAAAGTGTTGTAAATCATCTGTATTCAACAGTAACTATCGTATGTTCTGTGATTCCAGCTTTGAGTTCCCCAGAGGGAAGACTTTAATTTCAGCGACACTCAAGATTGAAAGCCTACTTTATTTGTAGCAAACAGTTGACTGAAGTATTTGTCAGGCTCCATTATAGCTGTTCCTGCATTCTGTAAAATTATTCACATATATGCAAGCATGAGTTCATTTTGCCAGGAAGCAAGACCATTAATCCTCCCTACTTTCAAGCCACGTCTTTGTGGGCTGTGGTGGGTGACTTAACTGTTCAGATTGCTCAGATTGTTTGAGACTTCATCCCTTTGTGATGTTAATGACTGCTGAGTAGCTCAGTCTTGCATGAGAAATTTTTCTTATATTTAAGAATATTTTTCTTATCTTATATTTTTCTTCTCTTTTCTTACTTTGCCAACATTTCTATTTAATTCCTTGTACTTCTGATTTTATTACGTAGTGAACACTTTTTCTAATAAATCCTCTCATTAGAGGGATTTGGTTTTAAAAGGGTTAATCACTGCGTGCTATTTTACTCATGATCCAATTGAATAAGATAATTTGCTGTTTCCTGAGTAACGCCAAAGAGCATACAGAAAGATCTTTTGTTCCAATAAAGATGTTAAAGAGAGTGTGAGGATTCCTTTCTATGCAAATAGAAAGCTTTACACTATGTACCCCACAATGTTTAGGAATGCTGCTGTTTAAACATCTATACATATAATTACTCAGTGATGTTTATTAGAACTATTCCAGATATCCCTGGAGACAGATTCAGGAAAGTCTGTAACCCTTCTATTTATTTGTATAGTTGCTGCCAGTTTTTCATCTTAAGCAGGGAAAGAGATGGGATTTTCCTAGGCTCTGAAGTGCTGAGGTCCTTGCCCCTAAGTTTCAAGGGCTACCAGCTACTGGTAATAGTCCGCCTTGTTTCTGTAGGACCCCAGTCTGATCTGTGCTTCGTTAGGGGACACCTCCTCTTTCCAACAACATAGCTCCCTCATTTCACACTTACAAAGCAGAGCTGTGCTCCTTGTGAACACCTTGGTGGGTAAGTGCTATATCTGTTTTCTTGTGGGATCTAACAGTCAAAATTCTCATGTGTAGAAACACTGACATGAGAGAAGATGGGCATGAATGATTATGAGGGATCAAAGACAGGGAACAGACAGCTCTGAAACAGTCCCTATGGAGCTTACAGGAAACTTGCTTGCAGTCTGCCTGCATTACTTCCTTCTCACTGTGAAAAACATGCACTAAACAAAGAGTTCAGAGCTTGGGTTGTCATATCCCAAGGCTTTCCACAGTTCAGAGCCTAAGATGCTCTACGGATTAGCACTGAACTGTGCCCTAAGTCACCAGCCCTTCTGTACCTCATCTCAGCAGTGAGAACGGAAGGAAAAAAACAAAGAATGAGTGGTTAATTAGCTGGGTCACCAAGTGGTCAGGCTTGGCAGGCAGGAATGAAGGGAGGAGGAGGACTCTGTAACTGAGTAGGATAGAGAGAAGAGATGCTCATGCAGACCAGAGCTCTCCTGAGCCTTTAAAAGTTTTTTGTCTCCAATTAAAATCAAGTGTAGATCATGTGAGCATTTCAGCTTCTGTCTTCCATTTCTCTCTAATGCTCCTTCTGAAATCTTAATGCTTCTGACTCCAATAGCCAAAACCTCTCAATTATTGTCACACTCTGAGTAGCTTAATGACAATAATGCTCTGTAGGGACAAAGATAGTGCATGGAAGTGATTATTAGATGCAGAAAAAATATGCCAAAAGTCATTGTCTCTTTGCTAACTAGATGTAAATTTAATTTTAGAAGAAGGTATTGAAATTACTGCTCTTGGAAGTGAATCCAAAACTGTAGTGATTGTTCTTTTTTTTTTTTTTAAGGGAAATCACATTTCTCCTTGGATCTAATAGCCCGTATAACATAAGGCTCTTTGTAGTGAAAATCAGCATGGTGCTAAGTAAAGAATAAAGACCTAAGTTATTAAAGATATATATATATCTTTATAAAGATATATGTATATAAAGTATATATATAATGTATATACATATATATATATACTTTAAATACATGATTATATAATATACCATTTCTGGTGTTCACTTCCTTCTGTGCATTCCTACCCACGAGGCTCTGGAAATGAAGTTTCCGTGTTGCAACCATTGACAGTGTTTTGACATCTGTACAAAGGAATGTATATATCAAACTCCAAATCTGTTTCCACTGAAAATGAAATAAACTGTGGTGATACCTGAAAAGTCAAGTTTGCAAGTCTGGAACTTGAAGGCTTTCCCGGAGTTTCCCGACAGTGTGTAAGGTTAACCTTCGAAGTCTTTGTAGAACTGGAGTCCCTCTAGTCTCTTCTGTAAACCAGTTTTTACATTCATCTGTCTTTTTATTCTGTCTTAGACTTACTGATGTGGGTAGAAATCACCTCCCTAACTTCTCCCTCTTCTGAGATATATACTGGAGATAATGGCCATTATTCCTCTACTTGACATTCCAGGTTAAAAATGCCAAATGCGCTCAAGTCAGTCCTCCCTCTAGTTTCAGTCAATTTCTGGGGAGAGCATTGATTTGATTAATTACCTGTTTGGAGCATGGAAGCTGCCTGGGTGACCTCTAGATCATCTAATGGCTGATGCATGGGAACTCTCCATCACAAGCAGAGCTTTGGCCTGTGACATTCTCAGGTTCCATAGTGTCACAGGGGGGAAATGGTTGGTATCTCGTACCCATAACATTTACTTTAAACCCCGTGCACTTTCTCCTAGGTGCTGCATAGAGGGATAGCATCCAAACATTTCTTAATTCTTAGTGTTTTAACCTCTTCTATCAGAGTCATGGCATCTGCTACTGTGAAACGATGACCAGAAAGCTGTGCATGCTCTGGGAGTGTTGTGCTATAGAAGAAGTGTTGTGCTGGGTTGTATGTCACAGGGGATCCAAGAGACTCAGCAGCGCCCATGTATTAATGACCCATTGTCATTACAGCTATCCAGGCTTGTCTAACACAGCCCTCATTCAGCTTAAATTTCTGTTAAACACTGGTTAAGCCCCCATAGATAAAAACTTTGCTCTTACGTGGGGTGGTTATAACCTCTGCACTCTACTACTAAAGCTATGGCAAGCAAGGCAAAGCTGTGCTGCTAATTCAAAACATATATGTCCTTTAGCTCTCTCCCCTTCACTAAACCTTTTAAGCTTGTTGCCTAAAAATGCCCTTTAGAAATAAAAAATCTATAGCGCTTGTAGAGCTAGCTGATTTGCTGGTGACTTGCCTAAGGACTGCATTACTCAAGTACTCGTCCTTTGAACACAAAGAGACAGGTGGAGCCTGGGGTATTACTTGGTACAAAGCAAACATTTAAAAAGCACGAAGTTTCAGGTCCTTATTGGTAATGGAAAGTGCTGTTTTCAAAAGTGCCATTTGACATTTAGAAGATTAACTGGTATTGACTTCCTGTGTGAGTTGGGCTCCTGAGTATCTGAGTCACTTTTGGAAACCTGAGTTGGCCATCTGTTTCACTTAGGCTTTGCAGTGCCAAGTGAAGCAATGCATAAATACTTTGACTATAGTTTGTAGTACCTAAATTTAGAAAAAAAGCAATTATTCCAACAGCCTGACACCTATTGGAATTTTCAGAAGTTCTGGGGCCTCAAATTCCCACTGCCTGGGAGAAAGCAGATGTGTTTGAAAGCAATTGGAGTTTAAAAGGAACTTGTGCTTTTGAAAACCCCAGAGCTACCCTCTTGCTTTTGAAAGTGGAGCTGAGGTACTTCCAGAAATTTCACCAGTCATCCCAACCAGATGTCTGACAACAGCAACAGAACCTGAAAGTGAGGAGTATTCCTTAAAATGGGGTAGAAAAGTGAGATATAAAATGGTCACATATACAATAGGAACCTCCTATTGCAGATTTGTCTATAGATTCTGAGAATGTTCAGGGAGGACACAGCTGAGACTGAAAATATGGGCATTTGGAGCACCAGGAGAGCTGTTTCTGTTAGTGGTTCAAGATGAACATAGGCAGGAAATGCAGATATGGCTATAGTCCAGCATAGAGTATGCCAGCCTTTGATCAGTGCTCTGGCATGAGATGAATAGCAAGAATCATTTGGGAAGAACTTTGTATTAAGAGCTCTATTTGTACTTTGACAAGAGAGGACAGAAGACTTGAGATTGAGGAGTAGAGGACATAAAAGAATAGGTGGTTTAGAAGTCTAGCTTAGGAAAAGTGGCAGCAACCTCCATGAGATGCATAAGAGATGGAGCTACATGGATCAAAGCAGCAGAAGCTCAAAGAAGTAAGTGTTCCTTTCAGATGGAGGAAGTAAGAGAGGAGATGCAGGGGCCTGCTCTGGAGCTGCCACAAGGATCCATGGGGAAAGCAGGGCTCTGGGAGCAGTGGATCACTCCTGTACTGGCTGCCCAGAGTGCCCTGGCTGATGTCCACACTGCCTGAGGCAGGAGGGGGAACAGCAAGCAGGGGGGCAGCTGAAAATAGCAAAGTGAATGTGAAAACAGTAGTCATGTTTGTTCTTGTTCCTTTCCAGTATCAGCAGGTGACAGTCCTCATTCTTATCTTTCATTCTTTGCTGTATGACTTAGCAGTAATAAAGTCTTCCTTTAAGCTCAATAAGGATGTTCAATAGAAACTTCTTATTGCACCTCTTTTGTTTTAACTGGAGCTCAACAGTTCCTCACTGCCACGTTGGGAAACTGGGCCAAATAAACAGCAGAGTAGTCCATCCATCATACTTTAATTTTGTGCCTTGAAGGAAATGAGTAGTCCAGGGAAACAGCACACAGTGCAATACGAACAGCCATCCTCAGGCCATTTAACATCAAGGGAGACTCATAATGAGAGCTCTCAGTGCCCTGGTCTAGCTTTGTAATGTTTCAATACTCAATTTTATTTGGGATGGTCTCCATAACTTTCAGGATCATGTCATCTTCCTTTTTCAGTTTAAAGTGGATTTGATGCTGCTGAGAAGTGACTGTTTTGAAAGCTTTGGAGACTGTAGAGAGTTTTGTCAAAAACATAAATAGCAGCAGCAGCTTCTTACTGGTCCTCCCCTGTGATTTCCTTTGACCAAAAAGGCAATAAAATCTGGAAGTCCATATAATTTTGAGCACGAAATTATTTTTTTTTTTTATATGCATGTAACGCTTGATGAAAACAGCTCTAATTTGATGCCATTACAATTTTTAAAGACAAAAACTCAGCTGGCAAATTTCAGCTCACTTCTTACTCCGGGATCCAGAGGACATGGATACAAGTTGCCAAGGCTTATTGCAGGACTATGACAGTGGAAGCCAAACAGAGCGGTGGTCTCAGTCTACCTCTGGTTCATTTTACTGCCTACAGATTGTAGCAGTTTTTCCTGTTAACATTTCCCAAACCAGTCAGCTTGGCCATATACAAAGCCTTTGATAAGTGTGGTTGAGAGAGAATATAAAATCCATATGGATATGACTGTGGATAGAAATGTTTTTGTAGGAAGCTGTGAGGGTATGTTGCCATTTTCTGAAGAAATAGTTCTCACTTCAGTATTTAAAACCTTTTAAACTACTGGTTTTTGTTTGAAAATGGTACTGCTTGGGTTGTTTGTTTTAATCCATTATAATTAATTATATATTGATTGTTGTTAAGGAATTTAGAACCATGGAATGGAAGTGTTCAAGTTTATGCCTGCAGCTGGATCGGGAGTATATAACAGCCTTTGTTTTGTGATTTCTTAGCTTTAACATGAATTGAAAATTCATTACACTTTCTGGATAAGATGGATCTGGACTGATTAACATAACAGTAGATGTAAATTATTTGTAAAAGATTTGATTCCTACTATATAACATCACTGATTTCCTTGATAATAATGTCAGAATACTCAAAGCCTCACTCCTAAGGTAGGCAGAGCTCTGCAGAATCCTCAGGACTCAATTTAAACATGCTGTTATTGTTCGTGTCCTCATTTCTCCCATGAACTCCTATATGACCTTGGGCAAGTCACTTCATTTATCTGTTCCTGAGCTTGCATATCATAAAATAGGCTAATAGTACTGTACTCTTAAGAGCTGTGCATAAAGATTCTGTCCAAAAGCAGTAAGAGAAAGGCATTGCTATTGTTGTTGATATATATTTTTAAGCAACATGTCCTTTATGGTCTTATGCATCACATGAGTAGACCCACAGAAGGCAGCAGGACTGTTTACACAATGAAAGTGGTTTGCTGGACATTGGCCAGAAAATAGGGATGAACCTATAAGTAGTAGATGTTCCCCAAGGCCTTTAGCAGCGGGAATTATGATTCAGAACCATGTTAAGAGGGTGGGTATATATATAAATAATTGCCATCAGGATTTAAAGTCATTCAGGCAGCATACTCTACTTTGCATGTAAACAAAATGTAGGTCTTGAGGGAGCCTGTGTCTCTGCTAAATCTGCTCATGTATAAATCCTCTTTTTTAGGCTTTATATTTTGTAATCATTGTAATTTAAATTCAGCTACAGTCCACAGGATTTGCACATTTTACCACCATTAAGGAAGTCAATAAGAGCTGTGCATCCTGCTCACTGTAGCTGCCCTTCAATAATTAACTCCTTCCCATCCCCTAAATATGGAGTCAGGCACAGCAACAGCACTTGAGACAGCCTTTGAGAGCATTCAGCCTGGGAATATACATGTGAGGGACAATTAATTCAGCCGGTTTGTATTTGTCTTCTTTGGTACTTCCCTGAGATGCTAAGCTGCTGACTTTGTTGTTGCTGGATAAGCAGCAGTTACCCAAAAGTACCATCTCCTCTTGACCTCTGTGCTAGGGGATCAGGCTTCCAGGCAGCACATTCCCTGCACCCTTTGGTTTCCTTCTGATGTCTATTTGGCATCTTTCCCATCACGCACATTGTATAGTATTAACCAACTGCATGCGTTCTCCCAGCTAAACAAACTCTTCAGGCCAAATTCATCACTGAAACAAACCAATACTGGGAGATGCATCCACAGATGTTAAAGCTTTCCAGTAGAAAAATGTTCTGTTCTACTGTTATCCCTTTTTGTCTTTCCTTCAAGTGTTTTCATTTTATGTTAAGTTGTGATCATTTTGCAGTAAACAGCTTTCCAGGAATGACAAATGTTGCTTTGCCCATTGAAAAGATGAGACAGATGTTCCGTGTAGTAGGAGACAGGAAAATACCCAGCCTTTTACCTGTCACCCAAGTTTGATCATTCTTCCTGTAGTTGAAAGTGTAAAATTGAAACCTGCAGTAGAGGGAGTGTTGAACATTGCTTCACCTCAGTCATCCCTGCTAAGTATTACGATGGCAAGAAAGGGATCCTTAATATCCCTGTTACATGCGGAACATTTTATTAACTCAGAGAGGCACTTGGGGTTGGCTTTTTTATTTCTCCTGGAGAAAACAGTAGAATTTGACAGGTAATTTTGTAAATGAAGACAGTAAACAGCTGTTGAAGATGATAATGTCTGAGTGGTTTTGTTGTTTCTATGAAAACTTAGTTACACTCATCTTAGATTAATTTTTCATTGTCTTCTGTTAAATGAGAATTGCTTACACGGCTGCTTCAAATAGAACCTTGATTGCTTTCCATCTACTGCCAAAACCGTAAAAGGCCAAAAAAAAAGATCAAATTCATAAAAACATTTATGAGCACTGATACAATAAATTTGTGCTATAGTGCATTTTAATTTGATAAATTAAAGTTTTGCTATGTGGCAGTTTGTATTCATGTGTGAGAGAGTCATATACCTTAGCCATTTAAATTCAATACTGAGTTAAACAGCACTAAAAGCAATTCTGGCTGCTATTGGGAGCTTTTGGTGGGGTATTATGAAATTTCCCAGAAGTCCGAGATGCAGTCTGGGAGAAATAAAATCAAGTGTACCCATGGAAAAGGAAGTACCAGGATAGTCTTGTGGCAAAGGCACCAAACAGGGGGTTAGAAGATGGAGCTTCAGTTTGCGCATTACCCACAGATATTCTGTGTTAACTTTATAAGTGCTACTCAGGAGTGGTGTAAGGAAGGGGCAGCCCTTGCAATCCAGGCTCAGTAATGAGGGCAAGGTCCAGTTTCTAGCTGCTGCTGTGAACAAGTCACTCTATTTTCCCTGGGCCTCATTTTGCCATTTATAAGTGCAGCTAATAAACACCTGTTCACTCTTTGTTTTGTCTGTGCAGGCCACAAGGTCTTGTGCTCTGTGAAACCACCTTTTACTGTGTTAATATACCATTTAGCACAATAGTGTGCCAGTATTCAGCAAAATACTGTAAAGAGAAAGAAAAGAAAATAGTTACAAAGAGTCTAAGCCATAATTCAGTCCTGCTTTGAAGTGTGGTAGAGGCATTTAAAGCTTCTGCTGACTCTCTGCATATGGATGATTTCACCCAAGATGGATATTTCTTTGAGTCTGAGCAAGTGGTCAGGATCTATTATTTGTGAGTTCATGGAATGATCAGGCAAGTGTGAATGAAGGTCATTTGTTTTGTTTGTTAGATCTTACACTGAAAAACACTTGAGTCCTGTTATGACCTTTTACAGAATTTTGTTTTAGCATAAATGTCAGGAAATGCAGCGGGAATGAAAATATTGATAAATATGTTGCCAGGATTTAAAATGTAACTTAGGCTTGCTGGAGAGCACATCTTTAGGCAGCTGTAATAGTTTTTGAAACATTTCTCATCACCCAGTCCTTCATAGAACTACTTCTGAAAATGTTTCTAAATGCGTATCATTTTCCCTTGGCAAGGCTTCACACCATGAAAAGCATTGTTCAGGAAGGGAAATCACTGCCTCTTTAACAAATTGATATTTCAAAGTTCACTTCAGAGTCATTTTTTATAGCTTCTTCACCCAAAAAAGTTCAACTTAGATGTGCCAATACATTTTTAAGGAGCTCCTGTTTTTTCTTTTATTGAGCCAGTTCTCTTGACAGGCTTTAATAGAAGGACAGGCAAGACAAATGACTGGTGTGAGATCATACAGTTAGTCCATGACCCCAGAAAGGGCTTTGACACAGACTCTTAACACTAGACCACGTGGTACTTCATAAGCCAGCAGCACACAGCTAACAGAGATTCCTGCTGCTTAACCCAGGGCTAGTTACAGAGCTTTGAAGTAGGGAGAGAGAAAGGGGCAGCAAGTGAGCAAGAGAATTTATCTGTAAATAGAAGTTCTGCTCTGAATCCCCTTTGGCAATGTTCCCCTGCATGGAAGGGGCCCAGGTTGTGTGGTTAATATCATAGGAGGTTGACGGTAGATCTTAGCTAGCTAAGGGTAACGTAAATCTAATGTAGAATTTGAGAACTGAGAATGGGCAAGGGGTATAAGTGTAATTTAAGCTTGACAAACTCAGCCTGTCCAACATGCCTTCTTGTGTCTCTATTACTTCCTGTTGTATATATATGTATACACACACATACACACAGCATTTCATTCACAAGTTCTGCTCTCGGTTCTTTGGCTCGTCACAGATGTTTTTGTGCTTGCCAGTAAATTACATCAATGATTCCAGAAGCCTCTTTTATTTTGTCTGCTGGCATAGGTAGAACATGGAATGGAATACGATAATTTAATACAACCAGCTAAGATATTCTCTGTTTTTTCTCTTCCCTTTCTCTGTCCATTTCACCAAGACATTTTCATTCTGTGAACCAGACCATCAGCAAGAGGAATCAAATAAAAATCCACTGATGTCAGGAAATAATGTCAATTTACACTACGTAACAACTACTGAGGATGAAGAGACAATCTTCAATAGCCCAGAGCACCTCTTACCTCACAGTATTACTTTAGACACAATTTCGTCTTTATATTTGAGTACTTGGAGCTCAATATTCCTGTAAATCCCTTTTTCTATATTCAAAACACTCCATCTGCTTTGGGAAACCCTTTAAATTAGTCATAAAGGCCAAGTCTCTTTATAGAAATAACTGGATAGCAGAGTCACCAAATCTGCAAAACTAACAGCTAACTTCCTGGTGAAATGTAATTCTTGGAAGAGATGGCGATGCTGCTGAAAATTATTAAGAAAATATTTGTCCATTTTCAAGGATTTTTTAGATTGAATGCCATGTAGGTACAAGCACGTTTAGAAAGTATAACAGATGCTGAACATCCAGAAGACATCAACCACTTCCTTTCTGGTGCAAACTGCGTGTTTTGCAACAGCAACAGCAGGATATTTGCAGTGATTTATAACCTGTGTTTGACAGTGTGTATGTACCATGTTGGCTTAGCACTGCTCCCTCACCAGAGCAGCAGAGTTGAACCCCGCTGGAAATTCAGCTCTTAATGTCAGATTGCTCTCTACAGAGACTTTCTCTCTGCATTAGCCAGAATTTAAAATCTCTGGAAGTGAAAGCTTTTGTTCAGGGATTTTAGCATGAATTCCATTGAACCAACACCACGTGCATTTCTGTTGTGATAACAAGGCATCATATTGATGGGTATTCCAGGTGACCTGAATGATTCAGGTCACCTCATGATTCAGGTTGCTTCAGCTACAACTGTTTCCTTATTTTGTGACCAAAAAATTTTGGGCACAAACACGTACTTCTCACAGCCAAGCATGGACCATGCTCAGTCAGCCATGTGCTCTCCTGAAATCTCTCTTGAAATAATCCCCAAACAAAGAAAGGGTTCCTGTTTGTTGTCCAGTCCTTTGCAGCCTGATATTGAATAATCTGCTAAGCCATGCTGAAGCATAGGGTTTATCCCAGGTGAAGGTAGTAACAAAGGTGCAAGACAGAGGAGAATCAGACCATGACCCAAATTCATTGAATTAGGGGGAGGAGAGGGAAAACCCATCTCCTGTGGAGTGCAGCCAGGTCATCTCTGGGAGCAGAGCATTACAGTTGGTGGAATATTCAATAGCAGCCTATAAGCAGCTCTCTGCTGGTGGAAAAGGTCATCTCTTGGTTTGCCTTGGGCATCAGAAAATACTTTGAAATCGCCCTGGCTTCTCTAAGCTGACAGTGCTGCTGGAGAGAGTGCCTGAGGGTACAAGCGAGGTGACAGTGGAGCAGTGGCCCCACTCCCATCAAAATCAAAAGCAGAACGTCGATTGACTTGAGTAAAAGTAAGGTCAGGACCAAAGTGTTGAGTGTAACGTATTTCAGTGTTGTCATCGTGCTGATTTTTCAGGCACAGGAGAATGGTTAGCAGTATTCACTGTACAGCTTCAAGAGTTTGGAGAGATGTTGACACTGATTTTAATAGATGGATCATTTCCTGCACACTACAGTTTCTCTATTTAAAGAAGAAGTGCCGCATGCTGAAGGGAATAATAATGTGTCCATGATTCACTCCTTTTATAATCTTGTTCCGAAGGGGATGCATCTGACAGATTGCTACCCCAGGAAAACTGAACTAGATTAAGGATCTGTAGCTGGGAAGAGGTCAGAAGGGGCAAACTCCTTTATATTTGTGCTGTTAATTTCCAAGACCACCCTGTCTAGTTGGCTGTTATCCTTCCCCCCTTTTAACCTTTTTTCCATAATGCTCCTTGCAGGCTGCTTTATGAAATAAGAATCCATGACAGCGTTCTTGGATTTTCTCTGCATACAGCTGTATGTGTGTTTTGCCATTGGCACTTCAGATGAGAGCGTAGCACAGCTTGGGCTGACAGACGTCTAATGGTTGTCTTTAAGAATTGTCTCTTATCTGATACTCACACAGCTGTGGAGTCAGTTCTGCTGGTGTTCTCATCCAGGAGCAATTAATAAGTGTAAGAAGATTTCCTAACATACAGACAAAGGTGTAAATGCAGTTGAATCACCCCAGCTGAACTGCATGCTGAGATGAACTACTAGGGTTCAGCTGACCTGTGCTACTGCACCAATCCACAGGAACGTGGCTGTTCGCACTTGTAAGGCCAAGCCTTCTGGCTTGAGGCTAACGAAGAAATTATTAATGACTTTTGTAATTGTTAAAGTGTCCAATGGCATCAAGCTTTTGCTTCCTGCAAAAGTAGTTGAGGCAGGGACAGATTGGGCCAAGAGATGGCTGATAGAAAAATAGGATTTGAAATCTAGAGGTTTAGTAGAAAGTTCATTAGCAAGTAGTTCCCACTCATCCAAATTAAATCGTGTTTATAAATAAAGGAAAATTTCTGTATGAAACTTGCACCATTTCAGACCGTCTACAGTGTAAAGTGCAGAGTGGGACATGGGCAGTGCTTTGAAAATAAACTTCACCCTTAGAACTGGAAAAGAACCTGAGCATGTGGCACTCCCACCCCTGCAAATCTCATCAAGCTTTATCACCTCCTGCAAGTGCCTTCCAGAAGAGGACTGTGAATCTGATAATGCCCACTTTTGTCAGGAATTCCCTGTAGGATTGATTTTCTACTTTTTCCTGTTCCATCTTCACTTAGAAGATAACCCTCAATTTTAGTTTTGAAATTAAACTAACTGGACGTCCTTACCTACTGGTTAGATTGAAGCAGCGGAAGGAAGCCTGTCCATGATTCAGGAGTGAGTCAGCAGATGTTCTCCTTCCCTGCAGTCTGACTCTCAGAGTTCAGCTCTAGTACATGGATTTGGGTAGGACAAATTCACACAGTGGTGAATCTCACCCCACATGACTGCAAGTCCTTCATTTCTACTACTTCTTCCATGCATTCCAACTAGCTATTTCAGAGCTGTGCTGCCATCAGCCTTCTGACGACAGATTATGGTTTCATAAGAAATAATGTTATCACAGGTACATTATTTTAAATGTGTGTATTCCTTGTGAATATGGTTATTCCTGCTTCTTTGTGCTCATTCTCACTGAGCATTGCACCACTCTCATCCCACATGCGCACGCTATGTGTGCAGATGGGCTTTTGCTGTTGGCTTTGCATTTCTTTGGAACCTTGGCAAAGCTGGACTTTAATCAGTCTAATCCCAATTGTCTGGTCAAACAAATGTCACAAAAGTCAGCAAAGAGCAGGAGTGGTGACTAATATTGCTGGAAACTTCAATAACAAAGGGAAGGCTTGTTCTTTAGAAACTTTATTCCTTATTTGTGACTGTGTCCCCTAAATGTCGTTTGTATGATTACACAGAAACCTATTTCAATTCACCTAGTGCAGAAAGACAAAGAAAGAAGGGTATAAAAAGGCAGTAGTGGTTCTTTGGGAAAAAAAAGACACTAGATTTTTAAATCTTTGGTTTGGGCTACGAGACAAACATATAACTCTATGGTGCATGGAGAGACTGTGCTAGACTCTTGTTTGTTACTTTCTGCAGTAAAAAAGCTCGCTGTTGTTGAAAGAGTATTCTGATACCGTGCAGCCTATGGTTCCCTCTAGCACTCCTCCACTCTTCCTGGGGGTCAAGTTAAGATGAACATTTTTTCCTGTCGATGGAAAGTCACCTCTGTGAAGCATGTGTCTCAAAAGCCTCATCAATATCCATTGTATTTTCTTCCTTGGAATTGGGGCCTGGCTTAGCAAATTTGGAACTGAGACTTCCCACCAAATTAGACATAGCTATTTTCTAATTGAGGTGTTGTAGGGAAAAAAACAGCTTTGGACTGAAGCAGAGATGTCAGAGTCATCAGTTCAAAGTTGCTCTCGGAGTTTATCTGTAAGTGTTTTGTCAGTCGGGTAGGCACTTGCTTTTCTCACAGGCCATTTAACATTAGGATCGTGTCTCCTTCATTTGTCTTCTTGAAATATTGAGGGCACATTGCTCTTCATGTGCCTGACAGTCAGACAGGAACGTCTGCACTCTGCCTGAAAACTGCTGTCCCCTATCAGCTCATTTTAGCTGGAAATACAAACATTCTGTTGTCATCCAATGAAATCTTTAAAAAGTAGCTGCATCTCTGAGAAACTTTGATGAACATTTTATGTAAAGACAGTTTTTCTGCTATGGTGAATATCTTGCATGTTTTCCTGCCTATTCCTTCTATTAAGGAGAAGTGTCAGATATGACTGCCAAGAAACAAAGATTCAGGACTTTTTTTCTCCATGCAAGCACAGAGTCTAGACTAGAAGTCTCCATCCATCCTGCTGGTGACAATGTCTTCATTAGCAGGACAGAATGACTTTTTTTTGTAGCTCCACTTATTTTTTGCTCCAAACCAAAATACTTTTAATTACAAAATTTAGAACTTGCTTAGGGAAAAGCAGAACATTAAAAAATGAAAACTTCTTGGATAGAAACTCTGATGATTGTAACAGAGCTTTATAGTGTCACAATGGGGTAGAAGTCAATGATAAATACATAGGGTACCCTGAATACACTAGATATAAAGAAATAGAAAACTGTAAATATCCAGAAGTGAAAGAAAGTGAGCTTGCTAGGGAGATGCTGAATTATGCAGAATCCAAACACATAGTTGGTATAATCTCAAATCTATCAGTCTTGACAGTATCCTTTTAAATGACTCCTTAGAAATGTTAATTGCACATCATAGGCACTTCAGCAATGACATTTCTGCCACTGAGTGTCATGGGGACATTTTTCCTTTTATTATCCTTGAACAGGAGAAGTGAACTACTTGAGCTAGCCACCAAATAACTGTATCATGTAATGGACCTACCTCCTATATTTGTGTTGGTTCTGCTTTTAATAAGCTTATTTTTAAGATCACAATGAGGGAGAGCTGTGGATGGTATTAGAAAGGCAGTGTTGTTAAGCTTTGCTTTATGAACTGTATAATAAAGGTTTGTCCATCAGACTTGCAGAACTACAGATGCTGAACACCCTGAGGCCCATGAGTTCTGTAAATTTTAATAAAAACTGTATTTCTATCTGCAGACTGAAGATGTTGGTGATGTTTTTGTCTAATTTCTGCAGAATATTCACTAGCAGCAGCTCATTCCATCATACATTTGTTTTAAACATGCAGAAAGAAGGGGAAGGGAAAACAGACAGCAAAGAAGAAGGGAAAGGGAAAGTGGAATAAAATGTCCCAGCCACCACTGCTTGCATATTAGAATTTTCTACTGTGAACTCACAATGGAGATTCTTTGTCTAAGATGGCTCCTGCAGCTTCCTCTCCCTCTTTACTCTTCTTCAGAGAGAAGATAAAGCTTCCTTTCTTATTGCTGTCTAATCTATACTGCCTCTATCTTACTTTATGGAACTTCCCTCCTTATAATGGGGTGTTTGCATCATCAGAAGTGACACCTAACTGTTTACTCCATCTTGGTGGAGTTTTTTGAAGTCAGTGTGCATCTTATCCTACACTTCTGGCTTTGGGTTGGGTTTATTACCTTTCATATGTTCTGAGGACAGATCCGGTAAACTGCATGCATAATGTACATTGAGGGATATTAAACGTGTGTTTTTCCTGGATATCTGAACTTCCTTGTTTTTCTTATGGCCACTGTGTAAAGGCCAGCCTGGCAATGCCAAAAGAGTGAGGTGGGGGATGGAAAGTTCAATGTGAGCAACACTTTTTAAACTCCCCCTGCCCTCCTGTCCTTCACACGTCTCATGCAAAGCCTTCATTTTACAGTGCTTGTCACGGTTTTACAGTATAAACCTTCAATGCACTGCAGCAAAGCTATGCCAAGAGATGGTAAAATGTTCCATTGCAAGTTTGACCTTGCAAGATCATGCTGAATAGTTACAGTTTACAGAGACTGTGAAGGAACAAAATGCTGTTACTCACCATTGTGATGACAACTTTTGGGTATATGTATTTAGAGTGGACCAGTCTTTACAATTATCCAGGACAGCGTCCTAAAGTGTATATATACCTGCAAATAAATAACCAGTAGATCTGAATTAGGCTACTATAGCTGACTGTGCTCTCCTGTCACTTTTCACCTATGTCATTCTCATTTACATGGAATTTCAGCTGAGCTCAATATTTATCCTGCTGATATTTATCTCATACTGTCTTTTCCTTAGACTAGATTGGGTTTCTGCTTTACCCTAACTGTATTTTACCTTAGCATAGTAAAGACCATACATACAATGTTAAAGAGAATTTGCAAGAAAAGGGTAGAATTAAAAGAGTATATCATATATTCTACAAATACTAATAAGGGCAATAATATGGTCTGAAGCAGGAGATACAACTTGAGACTGGGGAAAAGGAATATGTTCCTGCTGCAGACTGCTCCTTAGTGAAGCTTGCAAAAATATATTGACTTTCTGGAAATAAAACTACTTTTCCACCTCCCCCAGGCTGATATTCTCTCTCTAGATTGTACGCAGTTCTCTTCAGTTCTCTGCAGCTTCTACTCTGAGGGACTCCACACAAACTGGGTTTGCTCTGAGATGAAATTGCAGCTGTTGAGCTTATTTCTCAAAGGATGCAACTCATTTTAAGGTCTTTTACTCTCTATTCAGGCAGCTTCACAGACACCTAGAAAAGCTCTTAAGTTAAATTGGAGGTCTCTTCAGATAGTTGCCACCAACCAGTTTGCCTCTGATCTGAAAAATCCCTTTACCTTCTTTGTGCATTTGAACTTGAAAAGCTGCAGTCATGCCCAAGGAACATAGGGGAGAGTATGGGGCTGTCACCCACAGGCTTGACATTTCATTGCCCCATGGATGTTGTTCATAGCCAACAAGTTCAAAAAGCTGCTTTAGTTCACCTTTGGGTTATTTTATTCATCATAATATTCAATACTTATAAGTTTGGGATTTTTTTTTTCCCTTTATTATGCCTTTAAATGTGTGCTTTCTTTCCATCCATTGCCTCTGCAAAATGCAGGTATTTTTATCAGCTTTATATGGTTAACTTTGTAGGTATATCATACGTTTGATTTACATATGCAGTAAATACATATACATAAATGTGATTAGTCTTGCCACCTGATTCATAATGCAGTTTCATCTTCAAGTTGTTTCAACACAGGTGCAAATGTCTGATACACTTAGACCTATGCGAGTAATACCTGGAGGGATGTTACGCATAGCAATCTGCAGCTAGGCTGCATCCTTTGCTTTGATCAATTCATTTGAGAGCGTAACAGACCACAAATGCACAGTCCAGTATTAGTAACCAGTTATTATAGAAACCAACTGGTCATGTCAACAGCAACTGACACCTCTTCCCTGGAAGGGGTAGCCTGTGTGGGGCTACTCCAGTAACCAGACCCAGGGGGCCAAGTCTGTCCGTCTCATAAATGGATTTAGCAAATGGAGGGCCTTGTTCTGTACCAATTCCAGGGGTACTGTTGCTCATAAATGGAACAAAACACCCATGCCAGATATTTGTAATCAGAAAGTCTGTTATATAAGCTGTTTTTTTCAAAGGTGTTCTCCTGACTCTGAATATGTTTATTTCACTGGCTGCTCCCAAACTATTAAAGCAAGCAATTAATAGTGAATGATAAAACATGCTTTTGTGTATTTGATCTCTGCTTGCTGCTTTTAGCAGGCTGAAAGAGCAGTATAATCTAATGCTGATAATGGGAATGATTCCGACTTCCTTTCTCCGTTTGAAAGTGCTGGTTTTGGAGTGAATATCTCGCAAAATCTCTGCTCAGAGTCTCTTTTCCAGTGGTGTCCCTTGGAAGAATTTCAGTGCTTACACATTTGCTGTCTCCAAAAGAGGAAAATACTGCTTACTTACAGTGATTCTGGAGAGGTTCCAGCACTGAATGAATACTAAGTAGAAAATGTCCTTCTCAGAGGCAGGAAGAGATGATGAATCACTGTGAAAACTTATTTCTTGACCAATCTGCCAATGTATTTTGTTATCTGAAATTATAATGAAGACATTAGCAGACTAATATCTTGTGCAAACTGAATGGAAAATGAAATAAAGGTGGGAGATGATGATAGCTCACTACTGGGATTCACACATAGCCTTTCTACGATGCCACCAGTCTGAGGCAGAGGGTCACATGCCTACTTCCTTTGGGAAAAGGGAAAAATCAATTTCATCTACCTTGTGCCTGGATGTGGTGTTGTATCAGAGAAGACTAATGAGCCTGCTACCCTGACTGCAGCATTTATTAGTGATTAGTGACTCCAAAAAAATGCTCTGAATAAAATGAAGAAACTGGTGAGTTATTGCAATCCCCAGTCAGGTCTCCCTCCTTTAGGGACAGTCTCATTCAGCTTTCAGCCTGTCCAAGGGAGGAGCATTTCTGGTTTTTTGTACTCTAATTAGCAACATGACTTTTGCTGTTTGTCATAGGATAGCACTGAGATTAGCATCTGTGAGCAAGGCTTGTACAAAGAAGTCAGATAGGCACCACATACCCTTTAATGGTTTGGGGTTTTTTTTGAGGCTAGAAGAAAAAATTATTATTGACCTTGTTAAACTGGGAAATAAAGGCACAGAAAGGCTCTCTCTACCTTACACCCAGATAGTGCATGTTTTGTCAGCTAAGAATTTCCCTTGCAAGTGGAAACGCAGCTGTTGAGCCATAAGTGGTCTTCTCTTTCCTTCATGGCATGTGGTTGAGCCCAGCAGACATCCTGCGGTTCAGGACTAACATGGTAAAGGTACCATATTCAGGTGCCGAAAGTAGCAGACAGGCACCAGGGCTTTTTTTTTTTTTTAAAGTTCTATGATACCTAATTCCTACTGATTTTATTTGAGCTGTAAGGACCTGTATCTTTATGTCTTGCCTGAGGTCATTAAAGGATGCTATGGAAGAGCTGGGAAGTAAAATGAGATTTCCTGTCTCAGTCCAATACCTTAATCAAAAAGCTGTGTTTTATATCACAGCTTATGACAAGAAAGCTAAGAAGCCTTATTAACTAATCTAACTCTCATCTGGACTGTACAAAGAAATAAGTGCAGCATTATATCATCCTTTTGAAGATATATATGTATATTATGTTGCTCAAGAGTTTGCTAAGTTGTATCTTGAATATTTTCCTTTGAAGACCTTCATAATACTTTCAATGTGGTAGTTTTCCATGAAATTATGTCCTCTCTATCTGTTAATTGCCAAAATAGATCATCCTTTTCTTTCTCCTCTGCTAGTTTTTATGGTTGAAAGATGAAAGCTAGGCTAATACTGCAAAATAAGAAATTTAAACTGCATTTGTCTCCTGTAGTTGGCATTCTTCCTTAATTACTGCCTTCTTTCTACAGTTTTCCAATGAGATTAACTTTATAACAGCTCTTATGAAGGACCTGTGAAAAGAAACTTACATTAAGCATTTGTACTCCATTTGATCAAGTGTTTCAGAAAGAAAATGGACGGTTTAAGGTCTGAGTGGTGGATATTACAGCATTTAGCTCATAGGGACCAGATTCAAAGGGTTGCTAATGACCCACCCATTGGTAGCATTGAGTACTGAATATGTAAGTTAATTGATGTGTAAAGAGCTGCCCACATAATTTCATCATCTTTGCAGTTATCATCAGTAACTTTCCAGATCAGGTTCTCATCTCCTGTGTTTTATTAATTTTTTCTTAAATTGCTGTGATTCATCCTGATCTGAGGGTGTGTCTTTTGAAGATGGCCCAGTTATCAAATGTGATTAGGACAAGGTGCAGGAGGAACAAGAAATTGAAACAAGCAGAAATAGAGGAACATATGCCCTGTACCCGATTATAATCTTTTCCAAGATGGGAAGAAGCATTCATGTATACATCAAAGTGGGCTGAAGTACAGATTTCTCTGGGGTTCAGTTTGCCGGTTGGATTTTGATGAGAGTTTGTCTCTGTACATGGTAATAACATACATCAACGCATTAATTTTAGTGAAGAATAAGATGTCCAGTGTAACTGAGGGGTAATGGGGTTTGTCCTCTTTTCAGTATTTTATGTCACTGAGTAAGTGCTGATCTTGCATTAAGATGTCACTGTCAAACTGGATAGCATTAAAGAGGAAAAGAGTTGCTAAATTTTCAGCAGGTCGAAGTGTTCTTGGATCCCTAGGCACTTCCAGTAAAAATCTGTTGCAATAAAGGATGGCTAAAAAATGATTTTAATCTAGGCTTTTTAAAATTTCTCTTTTGAGAGCCACTGCAATAAATCAAAATTATTGATTTTGCCTGTAGCAGTCCTAAGATTCACTCATTTAACAGTCGAAACTGCTCTATTACTCAGAGCAATAACCCAACACTTTGAAGTCTCTCATCGGAGACTGTTGGTCCACACATACAGATGTGCATTCAACAAAGATTTCCGTTTGTTTATGGATCTTGCATCAACTGACATCTGTGCACTGCTTTTCTTAGTAATTATCTGCCTTCCTCTCTACTGTACCCTGTGAAAGCCTTTGCAGCACTGGGCCTGTGGTTCACTGTTTCTGAGCTCAGCTTAGCCCTGGCCATGTGTGGCCAGCACAAGCATTTCCACATTGACAGGTTTAACATCATGCCACCCCTTACTAGACCTCTGCAGAGAAACAGAATCCATTTTGCATTCTAGCATCTGTCGTATTACCCACGTTGTACGTCTGTCTGTGGGCTTAGGTGTGTTTTGTGTGTCCATGATATCATGTTTTAAATCCCCTATGTTGAAGAGAGGTTTAAATACAGCTTTCGATGCAGCCAGTCCTGGGTATCCATGCAAGAAAAAATTCCTTCCAAGGGTAAATACTTCTCAGGGCACTGAACATTTGAATGATCCATAAGTAGTTGCAAAGGAATGCTTAATACCATACTCAAGAATATTCTAAAATCAAAAATTGTGGTTAAATTAATAGTAGCTGATATCAAGTGTGTGTTCTGTTCATAGTGTTGGCAAGAGCTGGTGAGTTCCATTGCATTCTCCCTCTGTCACTTTTGTTTTGCCTTTTATGCATTTTTTATTATCTTTCCATTAACAGAATATGTCTGTTCCACCTTCTTTTGCTAAAATTGCTCCTCAGAAGCATTCACACATCTCTGCAGCACAGTTCCTCCTCATTCTCCTGGGGTAGTAATTTACTACTAGGCTGTGCCAGTAGCAAATTACTAACCCCATCACTAACTTGCTGGCTCAGCCACTGTAACCAGTAAGTAGTTCCTAATCATTGCCCATCTGCTCCAGCAAAGGAATAACTAAGGGTTCAGTGCTCCTCACTTACGCCTGCGTGCTCAGACCCAGAGCCAGAGTGGCTGTTTAGCAGATCAAAGGGAGTCCTTACTCCCCTGTGCAAGCACATGGTCCAATCTAGCCCTGAATGATTAGCATATTTATAAATTAAAATAAATCCAAGGAGTGAACTGGCCATGGGGAACTCTCAATCCAATCAAATTAGACTCATATATCCACCCCAGAGCAATTCCTTAGAAACCCTGCCTTCATGAAGCTTCATTTGTAATCACTACGTGCTGTGTACTTTAGAAAAGTTTGATAATTACTTGCTGTTCCAGCAGCTGAGCAGTTCTAAATGTTAGATATTAAGGAATTGCTGTTTCAGTCAGTGAACAAGCTCTGAACATTAAATGTGCTTCATGAGAAGTTTTTTTCTCAGCCATTACACATCTCTGAAGGCATATTTTTTTTCAAGTGGATGCTTTCCCAGCTGTTGATCATCTCTCCGTTTCTTCTGTATGAAGAGAGAAGGAGGAAACTGATGATACTGTGACATTGTATAAAGGCTTTATTACTATGGAGGGAGATGGGTGCATTACTCACAAATGCAGGCGCTGAAATAATTATGCAGGTGATCCTGAAAAAGTGCCAATGAAACCTTTATCTTATGCCATGCAGTTTTGAACATTTTTCTATCACTTATTTTACAAAAGAAATATTTTACCCATGTTATACAGAATTCTGTAAAAGAATTTTAGTACCATTTTTTATATCTCTTCACCACTACAGCTTGATACATTGGGAAGAAGCAGCCTACCTTTGTCATGGGTCATAAGGATACTTGGCTGAAACAGCTCAGGGAGTGATACCAAGTGCTCAGTGAGAACTGGAAATCCAAATTAAGCAGGTGTTTTGAGGCAGTGTTGTGAAAGGCAATAGCAATGATTTCTTTCACAGAATAGCTCATCAAAATATGCCTCATGTACAGAATGATGGTGGAATATAAGGTGGGTATGCTGAAGGCCATTTAAAACTGGAATCAAGTGCTGTGGTTCCTATTTCCACTGATACCGGAATGATGGTCCAGTGGTTAACAAGAGATTTGGTAAAACAAAGATCAGTTCCTTGCCTTGTTCCAGGGTTCCGTGTGACCTCATTAGTGTCACAGTGTCTCCCCTTCAGCCCTTGTGTGCAAAATTGAGATAGCTATGTCTACAGCAGAATGGAGAAGAGATTTAGGAGTGGATGACCCTCAAGCCTCACTGCGACAGATGGTATATAAATAGAGCATGGGCACTATGTCCCTCATTTTACTCCTAGAAGATCACACAGTGGTAGATGCAACTGTCAGTGGTGGGAGATTGATTCTGATAATTCTACGTTTGGGAGGAAGGAAGTCAGTTTAAGAGTGTAAGAGTTAATGTTGACATTTTCTTTGATTGATATAATCAAAGTCTGTCTACACTGCAGTTACATGTGCTGTGAAATGCGCCACACAAACAGGATGCCCAGAGATTCTGTTCTGTTTTTTTCCCCTGGGTAGCTCAAAGCCAGGCTCGAGTGTGTGCTGCAGATAAACAGTATGGACAGCTCATGAGCAGAACACAAGGCAACTCTAAGGAATTGCCTGAAGGACCAAGGAAAATTAGGTATGAATTGAGTGCTGTGATCCAGAGGGAGGTGATCGGTCCTCACCTAAGTCAGAGCATCAGGAATCAGTAGGCTGGCTGGAAATGAGCCTCGGCTTCACAACTAGAGCTCTCTGATCCTGCTAAGAGAGTTGTGGGCTTCTGTTGTGAAGCCGCACATTTCATATCTGCTCAGAGGCTATGTAGAGAAGTGTAGACTTCCTCATCAGGAAAACTTTCCTGACATACAGCCTCTCTTAGAACAGCTTTGATGTGTGTAAAAATGTATTCTCTATTTAGCGTAAGTGAAAGTACTGAGATAGTCAATCACATGTAAAAACTTTCTCTCTGCCAGTTACTAAGCATCAGATCTAGAAATGGTGAAAATAATGGCATTTCAGGTGTCATTAATCTCAGGCATAATGGTGCCTTTAACAGCTAAATGAACACTGTAGCTCAGGTGATTCAGGTATCTTTGCATATAATCATGCTTTCAAATAAATTGCAAAGTTCAATCCAGTATGTATTCATTTTGAGATGTCCCGGAAGTGTGTGAACTGCAGTTAGCACAGTTGCCTTATATTTACAAGCTCTAAGATTTATTTAGTAGGAACTCTTCAAATGGATATAGCCTGGTCTTGAGTTATGAATTGCTAAACCCATCCATCTATCAAGTTACTACACAAAATCACTCTTTAAATGCATGGAGGAAGTATACTGCTAATGCAGATGTGTTCCTATGTCTCTTTTTGACACAGCAAGAAAACAGCAAGGAAATAAATTTAAAGCATTGGGCAATATTAAGACTTTTCAGAGCAAACCATCCAAATGAAAACCCATAATCAAAATAATAATTATCAGGGGAATGCATTTGCTTTCAAAGTAATCATGCAAAGTAAAGCAGGGAATATGTCTTAAGTAATAAAAAATGGTGATTTCTGTTCGGAGGTAAGAAGAAAGTCTAGCACTTGAGGATTAAAGTGCTTTGTACATGATCAGTTCTTGATGGATTTTCTCAGAAATGGGCCTTTGTGTATTGTACATAAAAAAAGAGGGAAAATTGAAGCTGTTACATGATGAATGCATCCAAAGGTGTGATGAAGCTGGGATTGGGTTACTGAAGCTAGGAAGATGCCTGTCTTTTCATTCATTTTAAAATTACTACAGTGTAGAGTTAGGTTGAAGTAATATTCTGTGAAATAGTAAGACTTTCTACACTGTGGAAAGACTTTTAAAAAGTTCCAGAAAAGTCAATGTATAATTTCTGATGCAAGTAATTTGTTGGGTTTTATGTTTGGGTTTTTTTTTTTAATTAAACTGGCAGATAGTCTGGACAATTTCTTCTGTGCATTCTTTTTATTTCTGATATAAAGAAATTTCAGCATGTCTTTTCATATTTGTTATTCAAATTATCTTCTGCCTCCTGACTTCATAGTATATTTTACCTGCCATAGCTTTGTTCTTCCTAGTTGGTCTCAGCTGTTTGGGTTTCTAAATCCCAGAGCTTACCTCTACGTTTAGACTAATCTTGTCATTTTGCCATTTAATTGGGTTAATATTTTTAACAGCTTCCATGCAGTATGTAAGATCTTCAATTACACTGAGTTTCATTGCTAAGGCTTTATATGATTTTGATAGTGGACGTATACAATGAATCTTGGTTTTCTTTTTGTCCGCACTAATTTTGGGCTCTTCAGTCTCCATGGGCAGCATTGGACTTTGGTTGATTTGGGTCAAATCTATCTCGCAGTTGAGTTGAATCATACTTGCAAAATCATAAAAAACATGTAATGGAATAAGTATACTTTGCTTTCCCCTGGATTTTATCCCTCCACATAGTGTTCGTAGTAAGAGCAGCTGACTCATTTTGAGTAATACCAGTTTGTATGCTCTGAAGAAGTTGTAGATTGGAAAAGGCCTCGTGTTATATCTGCATATAAATAGCTGCATTTTCCAGTAGCTAATATGATTCACTTCATTTGCCTTCTTCAGTGGAAGTAATAGCTCTTCCCTTTCCCTGTTTTCCTCTTTTCAGAAGTAACAGTTTATTCAATGAGGTCGTGCAGATGAACTTTGAAATAGCCAGTTTCAGCAGCCTTTCTGGAACGCAGCCCATCACCTGGCAGGTGGAATACCCTCGGAAGGGGACAACAGACATAACCTTGTCTGAAATCTTCATCTGCCAGAAGGATCTTGTTGGAATTGTTCCACTGGCAATGGTAAGAAAATGTTTTAGCATGTTGCTCCGTACAGTCTGTATGTGGTCTGAGAAAACGTATACCAAGCGTCAGAGAGACTGGCAAAGGAGTGCTGTCTGCCCTGCCTCCCTTGCTTGCTAAAATCATACCTTCATTTAATGGTCTGAACACATCACACTATTTCAGTTCTTATAAACTTAACACACAGGAAAGGGATGCTGCCACCTTAAAAATCTCTCTGAGTTTTAAATCCTGAATTTCTGACATCCGTGGTTCCCTCCAGGCCACCAGCTGGTAAGAAAAAGCCAAGTAGATTTACATTCCTATTTCTAATTGACATTACATAGCTCCAACTTGCAAGCTGTAGAGAAACTTTACAGGGCCTGGAGCACCTTTTTCTTCCTTGGTCCTTGGTAGGCTGAGGCTGATACAGATTTTGCTGGCTGTTTCCCTAATAGTGTAAGAACCTATGGCTTTAAGGGAAACAGAAAATAATAATAGCCTTGGTAATATATTTAAGAAAAATGTAGTATAGACTTTCATATGGAAAAATGCTTTGGGTTAATATGTGCTCTGTTCAGTGTTGTAGCACCATTCGCGGGCTACCTGCTTCCCTGTGAAATCATACCTGTTGCTTGTCTTTACAAGATGATTTGTGGAACCAGTGTCACCTTTTCTTCCTGTAGCCCAGTGAAGATGCAGTTAGTTGTGCAAAGCACGGCTGGGACAGTGGGAGCACTGAGACTTAGCAGTTAGAGCCCCCTCCTGTGAGTGAACAACCTAGGATTATTTTCCTACCTCTGAGTCAAGCAAACGAGGAATTTCACTGGAACCTCCAACATCTCAGGTGCACTGCTGGGTGGGCATTTTATTTTCTGTAGGATTTAAGTGCATGCTGAGAACTTTTTCCTTGCTCACAGGTGAAGTAGGCACAGAGCATTTATTTCAGAAGTCCTGCCAAATCTCAGGAAAGGGAGAAGCACAAAGCTGCTTAAAACAGCACCAAGTGGCAATTCATAGAGGAACTGCACATGCTATCATTAGTCAGTGTTAGAGCTTTGGATCTGGAAGAGGAGTTAAACCTGTCTCACATGTGAATTTTGCCTCTCTTGTGCATTATCTTGGTGGGGAGATTCTGGCAGTCTTTTCTTTGAAGGGTTGTCAGTGGTTTGCAGCAGATAATTAGATGAGTATTATTTCCTGGAAGTCCTAGTCTCGATATAGTCTTTCCGTTTGAAGAGTGCTCGTATCAAATGAGATCATGCCCAGCAATTTCCTGATCCAAAGTCTGTGAAGTCAGCAGAAAGCCTGTGCTACATTGTAGATCTGAGAGGGAAATAATTGTCTTCATTACCTGTAGAGTTGAACAGGGAATACATAATTGAGCTTCTGTCCTCTATAGACTTGAGAATGTGTGTAGGCTTCTCTGGTCAGATGTTATTTTGAGATAGGTGCCTTCCAGTACCAAATGATAGACTCCTGTCTGCTGGCAGACTTAACATCTTCTACTCTGTATTCAGCGGCTGGGGAATCTAGTATTTCTATTAGTGTCTAATGCTTTTGCACTTGCATAGAAGGTTCGAGATTTACTTGCAGACTTGTGTCTATTCTAGATTTAAATTGTTCTGTATATGTGGGTCCCTTTAAGAACTGGAGGTCTAAATGAATTAATTTAGCATTGTTTAAATGGTGTAAGGTAAGATCCTTTGTTCCCAACAAGTGCACCGTTAGGCCCTCTGGGTTGTGCAAAGGGTTCAACCACTGAAATCATTAAACCTTTCTCTTTGCAAAGCTTTCTTGTGTTTGTTTATCTCATTTCTGTACCTTGTGATAACACTCGGCTGGAGCCAAAATATACTGTGTTAACAGAATCCGGTCAGATGGGATATTAATGCAAAATTGGCTTTGCTAGCAGGATACTAGTAGATAAAGGGAATTTTCAGAGTTTTCTGTTAGCTAACATGGCATATCCAGCCAGGGTGCTTTCTTCATTTAGGCATTAATCTCTGGCTGAGCTGCTTACCTGGCAGTTCTGCTCAGAAACAAGAGTCACACTGAAAAGTAAGAGGGTGATACTGTATCTGCAGAGAAGTCAGAACACAGTCTTTATCTCAACTACACACTGTAAAGCAACAGCACATTATTTTGCACAGAAATTAGACCTCCACATTTATCAGCAAGTGTGTTTCATAATCCTCTAGAGGGTGAAGTAGATTTTGTTGATTTAAGCATAGAGTGTTCCTACAGTAAAGCTGCTGACATCAAGAGTAGGATCTGGTATCCCCAAATAAAGGGGGAGAACAAGCTGCCCAAAGATATTGTACTGGATTAGGATGGAGGGATCTGACTGAGTCTCTGCCATTAGCCTGATGGACATCCTCGTCAGTCTTTTGAGGATGAAAGCCGCTAATGTTTGCTTGGGTTGAGTATATCACGAAGGTTGTCTCTGACTCGCAGAGTAATGCATGTCTCTTGTGAGCCATTCCAAGCTTATGAAGCAAGAAAGATCATGTAACTTTTATTGCCCTATGCCTGATTACGTTACCAAAAAGTAGTAAGATGAAAAACAAGCAGGTCTTCAAAAGATTAGTGCAATTGTTGCTACACAGTATTTTGGAATGAAAGATATTAGAGAATTGACATTGTCAGTAAGAAGTGAACCTGGAATTTTATAAGAGCCTTACTCGGATCAGTGGAGCAAGTGATAGGATGCAGCTGCTGAAATATCAGTGGGAATGTATCATACAGTCGAAAGAGAGGGTTTTAGTAGAATCTGTATTCTGTGTGCCTAACTACTACACTAAATAGTGTACGCAAGGAACAACAATACATTGATGCTACTACAGCAAACACTGCAGTGAAATAAAAGGAGCAAGAGATATCAAAACTACTGGGTGGAAAATAAGTGTAATAACTTCTTCCCAGAAAAAAGAAGAGGTGTACACTTGAGGTAAGTATATTTTTTTTCCTGAGCCCAGAAGTTAATCGATCTGAGTAATTTTGGAGGACATTTCACCCTTAAAGGTATTTAGGGAGAAAAAAAGAGACAGAAAAGTGAGAAAAATGTAATTCTGTCTTATTCTGCTGCTTTCTCTCACATACCAGAATTTTAGTTAAATAATTACTGTGGGAAGTGATGCATCAAAAATAGATCCTAGTCAGACACACATAGTACTCTCACTACCAAACTCTTGAATATGGCACTTGGTGCAACCATCTACTCAGTATCTCTTTCATGCAGGCTGTTTCAGATTCTGTATGTCTCACTCAAAGTATGGATTTATAAGAATAGATTTGTATGTTATATTTTGATCATTGAATAGCTGAGGCAAAAATTGTAAAGAGGTAATGTCATTTATTAGACAATCTGATACACACGGAAAAAGATAGGTGCTGTTTCAGGCACACAATCCTTCCTTCAGATCTCTTGACTCACTTGAATCATAGCAGGTGTGATATAGCTACAGAAACTGGGGGTAGTAAAATTCATCGAGTATGAGAGTTAAATAAGAAAATAAGAAGATTTCTTAAGGCAAAATGGAAAATATATCCCACTGTCTGCTGGCAGGGAAAATCTACCCCAAAGATTCAGTCTTCCGGTAGAGAAAATCTACTGCTGAGTTATGCCCTATTCTGGCATTTTTTAGTTCATATTACTTGTTGCAGGATCAATTAGGAAAGTGTTTTCATAGGAACTTAATTAATTGTCTGCTAAGCTGCTTTTGAAAACAAGTAACTCAGAACTTGTCAGTTAAGGTGTAGAAGGCAGGTTACCTTGCTTTCCTCGTGTTCCTCCAGTTTCTATCCCGTCACAAGCAAATGTAGCCAATTATATTGATTTTATTTATTGATTTGATTAGATTAAAAAGCAAACCCAAAATTGTTCACCTTTCTAGCACATGCACACACACAAATCCCACTGAAGAAGGCTGTATGTTTGTGTCCAACACAAGTCCATGGTTTAGGAAATCTGGCAAGAAATTTAATGCTTTAAATGAGTAATACGTATTTTTAATACTATAAAATTTTGCTTTGGCATAGAACAAAGTAGAAGACCTATGCATAAATTCATTGTTTGATGCCAGGAAGACACATTAATATTAAAGGAGAACTCCTTTACAGGAGCAAGATGGGGAATCAATGGTTTAATATTTATGCAAGACCATCTGGATCCCTGTGTATAAAACAGAAGTAGTAGTCCTTCAAACAAGTGCCTGGTTTCCATGTACCTTTCTTTATATTCAGAACTCAGTGTATTGACAGTTCTGCTGCATAAGTGAGCAAATGCCATGAAAGATGCAGAGCTGTGACTCAGCCAAAACCGCTTTTGGACATTTTTATGTATGCTTGTTAACTTGCTCTCCATTAAAACACAGAGGATCAAATATTTAGCTCCCAAAGCAATGTTTGTTTTATATACACATTTGAGTATGACGTTCCCTAAAGTAAAGATTTTTTAAGGTATTTCTTTGTAACGAAGTCCCTGTAACACCATTTTAAAATATGGACCTAAATAGTTTTTATCCCTGTACACTCTTGACTTCGAAGGAGGTGATCCTGCCCCTCTGCTCTGCTCTTGTGTGACCTCACCTGGAGCATTGTGTGCAGTTCTGGTGTCCTCAACATAAAAAGGACATGGAACTGCTGGAACAAGTCCAGAGGAGGGCCACGAGGATGATCAGGGACTGGAGCACCTCCCATATGAAGATAGGTTGAGAAAGTTGGGGCTGTTCAGCCTGGAGAAGAGAAGGCTGCGTGGAGACCTCAGAGCAGCCTTCCAGTACCTGAAGGGGGCCTATAGGGATGCTGGGGAGGGACTCTTCGTCAGAGACTGCAGTGACAGGACAAGGGGTAATGGGTTCAAACCCGTTGGAACGGGAAGGAAGTTCTTTCCTGTTAGGGTGGTGAGGCACTGGAATGGGCTGCCCAGGGAGGTTGTGAGTGCTCCATCCCTGGCAGTGTTCAAGGCCAGGTTGGATGAAGCCTTGGGTGGGATGGTTTAGTGTGAGGTGTCCCTGCCTATGGCAGGGGTGTTGGAACTAGATGATCTTGAGGTCCTTTCCAACCCTAACTATTCTATGATTCTATGATTCTGTGACTTCCCACTGTAAAGCTCTATCTGCTTCAAGGTCACAGAAGTGCAGAATTCTCCCTCCTGTTATTCTTTCAATCTTGAATTAAGCAGGGTGCAGCAGACACTGGGAACGTTCCAGAAGATAAAAGCTGAGGCTATATAAACCCATCCATTTCCTGATTCGCTTATCACAAACAAAGAAACAGGTAGTCTGCGTATCAGCTTTTCAGCTGACAGGTATTGTGTCAGATAATTTAATTATGAATCACATCAAATAAAACTGTGAGTTAAAGGAAACTTACTTGATGTAAAACTATCCTATTATTATTAATAGCTGGGACAACTTAAATGAACTGTGAAGCCCTAAATAATACCATGAAGTCAAGAGTTTTTATAGTTCAGTTACAAGACGGAGTGCTCTGCGTGAAAGACCAGAGTTCCAGTCTTCTGATGTTAAGGGAGAAGGAGTAACTGAGATCACTTATATACCTACAACTTCCATCATGGCAGGTTGCAATTGTTTAAATGAGGATAGCATTCCCCCCTTTAGATTTATGGTGGTTGTAATTCCACTAAAGTTTGTGTCATTGCTCTATATTTATAGCAGATGAACTCAGGATCCCGCATACCTGCTTATAAATTGGCTGCCTCACGTAGCGCGTTGAGCTGTGACTGCAATGTTTATCGATTAATCTTATCTGTTAAGAATTGGCTTTTTTGTTCTCTGCCTATCAGGAAACAGAAGCAAAAAAAAAAACAAACCCAAGAATGAACTGTCATTCATTGATCTTAAAGTGGTCAGAAGATGCAGACAACGTAAAGAATTCAATATGGCTCAATTTAATGGTGCCTTAAGTCCCAGTTATCATTTCTACAACCCCTGTGCTTTTGCTTCTAGCTTCTGTTTTCCTTTTCTTTACTACAATCACACTCAGTCCTACCTTTTGCAGGAAATGAGAATGGATCAATAAGGCTATCTCAGCTGGCTGGAATTAATTTTTCCGTTGGATCGAGTTGTATGTCATTTTCTGTGCAGCACAACAATATGTATAATTTCCTCTCCCAGCATCCCTCATATCTGACAGTGCTGTTGAATGGATTATGCTGAGATTTTTAAAATGCTGAGGAGAGCTGGGGTCAGCTAGCTTCCAGATTTTTAAAGATCCCTGACATACAGAAAACTTCTGGGTTTCTTTGCTGATTTTCCTGTCTGTAGTAGAGAGATGTTAATATGAGCCTTAATATATGTGCTTCTCAGCCTTGTCGGGAGAGAAATCCTGCAAACCAAACACAAAATTGCGGAACAGTGATAATGAGCGTCAGAGAGCCAGTGACTCAGTTGTTGGATGCTTGGTGTTGTGGTAACACCTGAATGCTCCCCTTGAACGGGAGTATCTCACAGCACTAAATGCTGCACAGACATATGACAGACAAGTCAGAAACCTGTACAATATTCTCAGTCTGCAAGCCAAGCTAATCAAAGTCAAGGTGCTGTTCAAGGTTGAATGAAACTGAGCTCCATGGATGGGAAAGGAGGGACAGCACAGGTGACACTGGGACACAGGATGCTGCACAGCAGGCATAGGTATTTGAGATCCCCCAGCCAGTCCATGATGGATGCTGATCACTTCTGTGTGTGTTAGCAGAGTACTGCTTGTGGGCTCTTCCTTCTGACAGCATGGCACAGTGCAGGGCTGCATGGAGACAGTCAGGTGCTTCCATGCTAATTCTCAGCACTGCAAGTTATCCTGAGTCAAGTCCACATTCCACTGCAGATAATTTTGGTACTGTTTCATGGGACTGCATTGTCTGGAGATTATTTTGTCCTTGTGATTTATTGGGCAGGATTTTGGACTGCTTTAAGTATTGGTTCGAGTTTGTGACGCTGCTCCATCAGAAGAAGATGTCTTAAATAACAAGTTTATATTTGAAATGACAGCTGATAGAAATTTTCATTGTTTAACACAAGCACAAAGGCGATTTCACAGCTGCCACACACATGTGAGCAGAGCCCATTCAGAGCCAAAATAACTAGCCAGCAGAAAGCAAGCTCTGGACCCAGATGATAGTGCTTAGGAGGGACATTCCAGGGCTGTGTATTTTGATGCTGTAGCTGTTAAGGACTGTATTCACCCTGTGTGCCCTCCCCTGCTGCCTTCACTGCCAGATCAGATGGAGGAGGGCAGAGAAACACTTCTCAGCAGGAGCAGGAGATCAGTTTCAGAGGCTGATATTCAGCAGAAGTTTGCAGCTGAAACAGAACTGGAATTTCAAGGCAGAAAAGTTACCAATTTGTAAGACTGTAGTGTGTGTGTGTTAAGCAGTTCAGACTTTGACCATGGCCAGCAGTGGGGCAAATACTGTGTCTGATTCTGAACCTCCCCCAGCACTGCACGTCAGCTGTGAAGGATTTGAAAGAAATGTAAAAGGAAATGAAAGAACGTTCATGACTTTGTTCCCAAGGTGCTGGACGGGGAATTGAACTCAGCAGTCTTGATTGTTAGATTGTGCTCTATCCTATGTAAGTTTACTTATAGAAGTACTAGTTTGCATCTGAGCTAGTGCTTTCTCATTAGCTTTAGCTAACAGTCAGTTGTCTTAACTGATAAATGTAAGTCCAGGCACTGCCCAAGTTTATTCCAGGAAACAAACGTTTACCCTAAACGGTGAATGGTTTCCACCTTCGCATGCTGTCACTTAAGAGTGACAGGCTGAACCACATCTGCAGAGCAGAGCAGGTGTGTCTGCAAACAGCTTGAGCATGAAGTGGGTTAGCTGTGCCTTACACTGAAGAACAGGAGCGCTTTCTGATAGCTGGCAGCTTCTAATGATGATTTTGATCAGTAAAGCTTCTCTATTTCTGGGGATTACCTCATTCTACACAATCAGGTGAAATACTCACCTAGCAGAATCAGGAATTGTTTAGGCTGGACTCTTAATGAGGCTCTGAGGTGCTCCAGCTTGGACAGTGAACCTGTCTAGACAACAGGAATATGCTTTACTCTAATGGAAGATAATGAGTGAGCATGAGGGGAAAAATAATCACCAGGACTTTTATAAGCCTCAGTGTTATAATGAGCTACCTCAAGCATTAAAAAACTAGCAACTTTTCACCTTCAGTTTGCTATAGATGCATGTTTGCCTTACTCTGCTTTCAGTTTACATTCCAATATTCAGCCAGACTCTCATCACTGAGGATGTTTGTCATGGAATACATTAGGACTCTCTAATTCAAACTCAGTAGTTCTGCTTGAGGGAGATAAAACACTAAAAGCTAGGGCGGGATTCAGTACAGTCTTGGAGAGAAAGCTAGCACTGTGCTTCTGGCTCTTTCTGTTTGTGTAGCAGCTGCTAAAAGGACATGGGGAGCAGCGGTGGTGATGGGATTTGAACTATTCATTGTCCCAGCACCAAAAGGGTACAAAGAGCATACCAGAGCTTGGATTACTAGCAGAATCTACTTTGCTAAGCTAGAGAGCCTGTGTTCAGAGGTCTTTCTGCAGTGCCCAAGCTGTCCAGATTGATGCACATATGCTAAATGAATTAACAGACCAAAACTTCTACACTGTGGCAGCGCCCCATTGCTGTGGTGTGTGCTTCAGACCATAGTTAAACTGCAGGGCCTGGCAATGGGAATCAGCACAGACTGTGAGCCTATCAAGATTGGTTTTCCCCTCAGAAACAAATCATGGCTGATATTTAAAGCACCAGCACCATAGCACAAGCATCAGCAAGCCAGCACATTGGTGAGAGAGGGAACTTCAGCAGCAAATGGAAGTACAGCTGACATTAGTCAGGTCCCAATCATCTGGTTTGTCCTATGTATTTTTTTCTCTAGCAAAGCTGATTGTCTTTCTGCAAGATTTGTTACCTCACAGAACATTAATCTAGGCTGTAATGATGTAATTTATGGCTGTAATTTGCTTTTGGAAATCCTCTATTACTGAAAAATAGCAACAGCACAGTTTTACTGATTACAGTAGTTGAGTATTGAATGGTGACTGCAACTGCCGGGATTAGTGACTATGTTGTACTCTGCTCTCCAAGGCCCTGTAGGACCAGAGCTGTGAATGTTTTGAAGTGCTAAAATTAGTATTTCGATTAAACAAAATAAGTGTAAAAAAGTAATTCAAGTTCACCAGAGATTTTGAGAAAACGATGGAGGGAAACATTAGCCTTTAAATTCCGTAGTGGAAAATCACATCAGTGTGTAACTACACCACATAATGTGCTTACGTGTAGTATGGTTCTGCAGCATAGCCTGTTTATCTATACCTTCTACCCCAAACTACTTCTGACAGGTCAAACCTTCAGGTTCCTTATTGAGTTCTTCTCTCAATATGCCATTGAAGAGAGAACTAATTGAGATCTTATTTTTCATTAATGCGGAAATTTTGTTACCTTGGCATAACACTTTTATTTTCATTTGCACAAACCAGATTTTACCAGGGTTTTGCTGGGGAAAGAGCATGTGGACAAAATCACCTTGTGTGATCTAAAGGTGAATTCCTTTCCTTTTATGTCCTGAAACAGTGCGCAACTGAATGAAATCCAAAAGGCTTGGTATAACCTCTTTATGATCTTGAGTCCTCATTTTGGAGAGCTAACAGAAGGTAGAAGGCCTCCTGCTGCATATATTATGTCAGTAGAAGAAACTAAAGCGATCAGTCTAAGACCTGGATGTACTTTGGAATCATCTTGTATAGGGTACTACGCGTCTGTCTGCCAATACTAAGAAGTTTTTATATGGCTTGAAGCTTCAATTGAGCCAGCAGAGAAGACTATGTTTTAGATTCTGGATCTGGGACAAAATGTCAATTGCAGGCATTGAAAAGCAGTGACTAACAGTGGAGCTGCCAGCTGGCACGAGGTATCCTGCGGCATATGTTTTAAGAATGCTTGGAAGCTTCAGGAGTGAGCTTCGTGTGGTAATAAATAAGTCATCTGAGACTCAATAATTCCTCCTCACTGCTCTTACCTCATTCAAAATATGGACTGCTCATTAAGGACTGGGAGATTCTGATAGGCAAAAATAGGAACTGTCTGATGGACCGGGAGGCACATGTCTGGAGTTATTTTCTGCCTCTTTGGAATCTTTGGCAATACTCAGGTCCTCAGCAGTTCACTCATCTTTACAATGGACACAGTAGTTAATATTTCATAAGTTATTTGGCTTACGGATCATTCTGTGCTGCTGATTATAAAGGACAATTCCGTGCTTAAACATGAATGCCAGTCTCCTCTACTCAATACTAGCAAAGTTGTTCTAGTCCAGAAGAGTAAAAATGTAGGTGAAGCAAGGTTTGTGGCTAGAGGTGATGTCTTTTATTAGGCCATCCAATAGAGATAGAAAAAGCAGCCATGCTTTTAAGCACACAGATCTTTTTTCAAGTCCGTTTCAATTTAGTAAGTTGCTGTGAGATGCTCAGATAATGTCACTGTGGTTGCTCCAGGTTATACTAACAAAATACTGCTTTAAACAAATGGATTTGATCCCTTTGTCCTTCATATCACTGACTTACACAATGGTCATAGCAACCTATTTCAAGGATGTTTCTTTAGCCATCACCCTTTAGCCAGCATGATCTTGCAAACCAAACCCTGAAGGTAAAAGAAATTTTTCCTTTAATAAGGAGGAAATTATTTCATCTGTGATTATATATACCTTATATATTTACTTTGCCTTCGTCTAGATATATGCTGGGTTCAGTTCCTATATA
Organism: Lathamus discolor; assembly: GCF_037157495.1. Taxonomy (NCBI): domain Eukaryota; kingdom Metazoa; phylum Chordata; class Aves; order Psittaciformes; family Psittacidae; genus Lathamus; species Lathamus discolor. The sequence continues at coordinate 10,402,180 of NC_088895.1, read as the reverse complement.
TTATAAGGCCCACCAGTCTGTTAGACATGTGTCTGATCAATAATTTAATTTTCCCGTGTCACTCTCTCATCTTTTTAACTGTAGTAACTTTCTGATGTCTGCTCAGCATCTGCTCTCATTAATGTAATAATCTCATTCCTGCCCTCTATGTGCTTCACTTATGCAGACCTGCTATGAAGTCAGTGAAATCAATAAACTATTTGAAAAGGAAGAACATTCTAGCAAGGATAGGAAATAATGACGACTATTTTCTGCATTTTTATCACTACTTCTCCATAGCAGACTGTAAAAGTCTTTGTTGTGTCATTCTTACACATTTTGCTTATCAAAAATTAAAACTGTACTGCCAGAATAAAAGAGCAAGAAGAAATTTTCTTTTCCTGTTTTGAAAGTAGACTAAATTAAATCAAAATAACATAGCAGAAACTTCCTGCTTCACTTCCACTGTTGTTTAAATAGTTCAGATATCCACAAACTTGAGCCGAGTGCTCATGTGCACTCCACAGCCAGAAGCTGAGGACCTTACAGAACTTGTAGAAGATGAATACTGCCTATTAGAAAGAGAAAGTAACTCATTAATAATCCATGACATATTAATCTACACAAATAAAACAAGTTCACAACCCTCCACAGCGGCCATAAAAATCATGCATGTATCATGCACAGTACCCCAGTTACTTAAAAAAAAGAAATTGTCCTTGGGACTTAATCCTTAAAGTCCATAAAGCATTTAAAATTGCTTCACCTATGGACTACATAGGTGCATAGACTGCATGGCACCCCACACGGTGAGCAGTACTGTGCCATTTGCTTGAAACAATCAGGCTAGGTAAGATTTTACCTCGATTTTCCAAGGTTTATTCATCATCATTGTAGGCTTGGAGCACTATATAAAACTCAGCTCATATTTGGTAGAATCTGGGAACTCCACCTGACATTCCAGGAGTCAGCACCGTATTTTCCTTGACTCTAAAAGAGTTTCTACTTCTGCTGTAAACAAACGGAGCAAGCGCAGTTGCCCTTCTGTAAATGGGGAGCTGAAACACAAAGAAGGCGGACTGGAAACAAGTTAATCCAAGGAGGAGGAAGAAAGAGGTGATCCAAGTGTCTAATTAGACACATAGGTGTTTAATTCCATTAAAGATGCTATGACGTCTGAGCCATCCATCCAGGACTACCAGGTATGACACAAGACCTACAGGAGACCTGTACCCTTATAGAAGAGCATCTGGAGGCCAGGCATGATACCTCAGAGCATGTAAATAGCACTCTGTTCTTAGGCACTTCAATCTTTTCCCAGAGCTGCAAATTGTGAATTGGATCTGTTGGGAAGCACATCCCCAAAACTTACGCCTATGTGGATCTCTTTAGCATATTGTTTAATTTATCAAACTATACTTCCTTGACATCAGTAGCTTTACCTGTTATTGATGAATGATGCAGCATTACAAACTGAAACAAATAAAAAGTGTACATAAGTATTTGTAAACATCAGACCCTCACTGTGAGGCTTCTTTAAGCTTTTCTTGACTCCCATAATTCAGAAACCACAGTAAGATTTCCATTTCTGCTGCCCAGCATGACTTTGTGATACTGCTGTACGCTACGTCTTTACAGGCTCCACCAGTGCCAGTGATGATGCTGGTTTCATATTGACCACAGTGAACATCTGCAACATGCTAAAGGATAAACAACAACAAAAGTATCAGTGTGATCCGAATCACCATTAAGTGGTGGAAAACCCTTGGTATCTGTCACATCTTGTTAGCATAGCAGCCAATTAAATCAATCTGTTTTTTCTGAAGATAGAAATGAGTTATATATAAAATTAAAAGTACTGCCCCTGTCTGCCTATAATCAAGTATGTGGCTTCTATTAACACGAATGTCTCCTAATCTCATTTCCACTGTCATTGTGGGTGTATTTGTGTGCATATAGATTACTCATATATATACATGTAGTGTGTAATTGTGTGTGCATCCGTGCATGTGCCCTAATATGCTTGTATATTTTTGATCTGCAACTGTCTATTGATTACAGCTATTACAGCAATATTATTATAGATATATAGCCAACTATATAACAGGGCCGCAGGTTTAATTGAAATGAACATGGGAAGAATTTCAAATTGCTAATGAAAATTGCCTTTTTACTACCAGCTATATTCCCACTGTCGTCACAGACAGGAGACATCACCAGAGCTCTGCTGGTTCTGCCTAATGGTGGAGCAAACCCAATTTAACTGACAGTCCATTTCCAAATAACTTCCTTGGACTCATGAAAAAGGAAAGTAAATGACTGACAGATCTTGAGCCCAGAAAATGCCCTTGAATTGACAAATATCACGTATTAGTCCTTTTGCAACAAAAGAGAACTGTAAGCCATGAAATTATTTCAGCAAGAAAATATTATACAGCTCCATCCATGGCTGCTTAAGCATCCATGAACTATTCCATTACAAGATCACCAGGTGGCTATTGCCTTTCTCTTCCATTCAGGCTTTACCAATATTCCCACTCCCAGCTGTGATAAACTTAATAGGACCATTCAGCAATGGAGAAAACATGAGAGGTGTTCATCATAGCTGAAGGCTTTCTCGGTCAATGATTCCTTAGATGTTTGAGTAAATGAAAAGCTATTTTTGTGATTACAAAGGATAGAATGTGTTGCAGTTTCTGAGGCCATTTTATTGACATAGCTTTTGGTATCTGTAGCAAATATTTATCCTTTCCTGGGAATGTAGTAAGTGGCTACAGTCACTGAACTAATAGTCTTAATATGTTACTCTTGATTTTTCAAGTGGCTACTCTTCTAAGAGTGCTTGTTAGGTAAAAAAATATTTATATGTCTGCGTATTGTAGATGTTGTCATATGTCTACTACAGATGAAATATGTATAATTTATGCACTACATAAATGTATGAAAACATAAGTTTTCAAGAAAACTTAGGACAGTTTATTTCTTGTCTTCATCGGGTGTAAATGTATTCGTAAGTATGCGTAAGTATACTTATATCCATAAGTAGCAATGCTCTGAAGCAACTGTGGCGATTGTTCTCAAGTGTGTCTGTCTCAGAATAAGGGCTTTTAACCTGTCACTTTACAGTTTTTCATCTATTTGCATTTTATATGCTCAAAATAACTGATAGTGATGCTGGAGCTGGAATATCTCAGGTAATCTCTCACATTTCAACCCATAACTACAATTTTTGCTCTCTAGATAATGTATTTCCTATGTAAGTGCTTTCATTTCTAAGTCAATTTAGCAAAATAGTGTAAGTAAGGAATGAAATTTCACCAAGAGGAGCCGTAGTTTCCTGTGTTACACATACACATATTTTAAAAATATCAGTTTTTTTGTTTCATTTATGTCTAAGTATAGAGAAATAAAATGCTGGCATCTGCTTCCCATCTTCTCCAGTCTCCTTTATGTCCTTATTCTGCATTCTAAGTGGTTATAGAAAGATGAAATGCAGGCTTCTGCTTCCCATCTCCTGCAGTGGTCCTTAAAACTTTTTCTATGTTTTAAGTGGTTCCAGAATTGTTCCCTTTGAAGTAATTTTCAGTTACAAACTCTTCCTCCACCCAGCAGGAAATACCATCTTTCTTTGAAAATACATATTGGCCACTGGATCCTGACAGATCTGCTCTAATAAACAGGAAATAAAGACAGCTTTAACATAATACTTGAGCTGTTCCTTGTTGAATTTATTGTCACAGCTTCTGCAAAACAGAGAGGCCCCCAGCCAGAGGCTCAGTCACTGCTGATACACATTGATCATGACAGACACTTAAAAAGCACAAACTGCACATTTACCACTTTTAAGATGGTACAGGAAGACACAAGCATGAAAACATTCAGTTGATTTTATTTCATGTCCTTATTAATTTGCAGTTTCCATCACCTAGTGGGTTAGATTATATAGTAAGATTTCTTGTTGGAGTAATTTAGGGTGGTAGGGATGGTTTGAAATTATTTCTTGAGGACTTGACTCATTGAAAGCAGTGTTGAATGCGGGTGTAATACATCATCATGTGTGAGCTAAGCATGTTACTGTGCCTGGTTCAAGCAGGGTAACAGTTCTTGTGACAGGTAGAAGAAGGAATTTCAGACACTCTGTTTCACTCTATTTGGTGTCTTCAGTCTTGGGGGAATCTGCCTGACATCTCTTTCCTTGCAGAAGGCTTGCTGGTTGTTACTGCTATAGGGAATGTCTCTCCAACATACTCGGTAACTAGTTTAGTTCCTCACAATTTAGGTAGCTGGATCTGCTAAGGTCCTTCATGGATGCTGTCATTGGGAAAAGGACTATACATCTCTCATTCCACATTAGTATTTTATTCAGCAAGAAAACCAAACCCAAACTGCATCAGATGGTGTGGAAATGATTTTTCTCATTCCTAGATCTGTTCAGAAAACAAGAAGAATCAGTTACTCATCAAGATGTGCTGAGAATCAGTTGATCTGATTGCTCTTTTTTACTATTTGGGGTAGAAAGTCTCTTTTTACTGTCACTGCTCAGCATATTGACATCTAGCTATCATGTGGAGCTGGAATGGGGTCACTATTATGGAATTAATAAATACAAGTAGCATTAATATTCAGACAGTGGAACTTTACTGGTAGAAGTATTAATGGAAACGCTTGGATCCTGATTCCATAAGGGAGAGGAAATAAGATTTCTTGGTTAGTCTCAGTGCCTGTGGCAAACTATTACAGCTCTGACATGAAGTTCTGAATTGGTATTATGAACTGCATGTGATAAACTTAGTATGACAAATACAATAAAGGAAATACTCAGTTCAGAAACAATTTTTTTAAAAGAAATACGGATTTGATTTTCAGTTGGTCAGAAGCAGAAGTGACGGGACCTTCGGAGGTGTTACACCTGTCTGGACCTACTAGCTAATAATGTTTCTTTATTCCGTCTAGTTTCAAACCCGTAGGAAATTAAGAGACAGAGACTGGTTATCCCTCTTCAGCAGGTCACAGAAAGCTACCTTGTCTGCTAGGATAATTGCGGTTTCCATACGCTCTGAAGAAAGGGCATTCATTAGCCTGCAGCTTGAAGCAAAATGTCTCTCACTGTCCTTTTTGGAGGATTAATCCTTATAAATAGGGTATGTCTATTACTCATTTTTCTGCTAACTAGAATACTGTTCATGGGCTTTGCAAATGGGAACTTTATGCTGCTAAAATTGTACTTTTTTATTCAAAATCACAAGTAATGAGAAGTGATATCCTGTTGCATAATTGCCGTAGTAGAGTCCAGACCCTCTGTACCTGACCTTAAGTCAATGTGGCCTTTGTACCGATACACAGATCTGAGTAATGGCTGTCAAACATTTTTCTATCATTTTACATCACTGACTGTAAACAGAGCAAAGCAATTAAAGGCATGGTTAATTCTGTTCAGCTTCTCCTTTTTAAAGAGAGATGCTCACTTTTGAGTGATGATGGAATTACATTTAGCAATACAGCCTTCATCTGTTAAATCAAAGTAATCATTGGCTATGTTTGCTTTTGCACGTTTGAATGCTAACAGGGTAGATTCACTGCAAGGAAAGTGTGGATTAGTCATCCAAGAATCCAAAGATATTTTTCTGCATCCCTATCCGTTAATATATTCTACGTTCCCCTTTTCTATCTGCAGAGCATAATTTGTCAGGACTCAAAAATTCCACTAGCAGGGTATTTGAAAACTGCACAAACAAGGAAGCAAATGGAACAGTTTGTTGCTAATGTAGGGGGCCAGTGAGTAAGATTTATCTTAATATGGAGACTGAACAGAGACAAGTTCATTGATTAAAAAGACATTGCATTTGCAGAGCACCGAGTTCCCATTTTGAAGACACTCAAATCTTTGTCATAAATTACATGGTTCAGAAAAACTGCAGGGAAGGTTGTGCTGGGTCCATGACATTTCCATGCCAGCTGAGTGCCATTTGCTTTCTCTCCTGGCCCCAGAAATCTGCTACTGTTTTACCTGTGTAGTGATGATGGTCAAAGCCACTCTTCTGGAAGGTGAGAAATATGAGTCTGAATCCCTTCCTTATGTCCTTGTTTCCACATTTCCTCCATTTACCTTCTTTAAGACTCGTTGAGACCTACAGACATCATGTTGATCAAGGTCTTCAAACAAATGTTGTGCATGCTAAGGACAGAACAATGCCAGTGTCTACGTTTGGGTCTTCCCATGGGTGATGTTTTATCTGTTTGACTTCTGCATTATTTGCTCTTCAGGGCAGGTATTGTCCTCAATTTTTGTGCCATGTACATTGTTGGCCATTTAACAAAGATTTAATAAAGAGAAGATACCTTGCAGTGTTGTTGTGTGTCGAAAAGAATTATCATCCAAAAGAAACTTTGATATCCTTTGTTCTGCTGTCCTCATCAGAAACAAGATTGCAGAAATGGCAACTTTTATTGAATAAGTCTGTCTCTTATATATATAGATTTTGAATGGCCTAATTTTTCACCACTGTTTATTTGTTCATTAGTTTACATTTTCCCTGGCAGTATAAACCTGAGAGTCATGGAGTAACCTGGATTCCATTTAGATCCATATTTGAACACTGAGGGATGTATTAAGTAAGCAGGTTGTTCCCCTTTGGTTTTACAGCTTAACAGCATTACACAATTTCTTTTGCAGTGTGATAGTATTCATGAAGTAAAAGTTGCTATGTTATAAACTGGTGAAGGAAGCAGAGTAGGATTTACATGTGATGGGCCAGTAGAAGTGGAATCATAAAATACTTAGGGTTGGAAAGGACCTTAAGTGAAAGAAAGAGCAAATCATATTCCCACCAAGAGAATTTGCCCTTCCCCACTGCCTCCTATGGAGTGACTGCCTCAGGGGGGTCCTCAATCATGCAGACTCTTTGGTCTGTAGAAACAATCCTGTTCTTCTGAAATGTGTGCTAAGCATTTGAAAACGGAATGTCAGCTTCTTCCCCTTCTTGTATATACTGTCCATGAACGTGGAGTTTCAGAAAATCCAGTTGGCAGAAAGCACAATGTATAATTCACTTTTAATCATAGGATTATGTAGATAAACAGTCTGCTGCCTAACAATGTTATTTTGTTAATCAGCTGTAATCTTAGTAGTATTAATAACTCAAATCTACAACTATTGTGTTATTAGACCCACTGATCAGCATAACAGTTGTCTGCAGTGCAGTACAGCCCTGTGCATCGCTCTAACTAGGATGCCCTGGAAACTTGTGATGCATAACTTAGTGCTCATCAGTAGACTATTTACGGTGTTTGCATCTGGCGCATGTGGAGTTTACTTTCTATCTCACTCATCTCCATCTTTTTCTCTTGTAACTGTGTTGCCAAGGTGTCACTGTTCATCAAGGGTGATGGGTTGAACAGTAGTTGGAAGCACAGTACAGCTCCTGGAGCTCTTCTGCGTAGGCATTGTCTCCACTGATTCAAGTGCTGTCAGCAGCATGCAAGGACTTGCTGCTTCTGTCCTTTTTCCCTAGGACAAATACTGGTTTGAATTTAAGGCAGGCAGTGCCCAACTGCCTCTTTTCCACAAACTTTTTCAAGAAACTTTCCCTATAAATTAAAATGTATTTGGCATAACTGTGTCACTCCTTCAGGTCTACAAGCATAGGTTTGTTACTCATGAGGTGGTATGTTTGCGTGAGGGAGAAATCACAATGCTAAGCTATGATTAACATCATTCTATGAGATTATACTAGGAGAATTTTCAGCCTGTAAACAGGACCATTCTCATGACCTCAGGCTCCCATGGATTTCTCTTGATAACACCATCTAATCGGATTTACAGTTTAATTAAACAGCTGTCACTTTGCTTCCTCATTCTGCTGCAATTTAATGTTGAATTAGTTCCTAAATTAGTCATGGCTGAATGCTTGCCTTCTTACAACTGAGAGGTTGGTTGAACATAAGGTTTACTCTTAAGCTAAATTCTAGCAACTAAGGCTCGTATCCTGTATTCTTGCTCTTTGCACAGAGCTCCCACTGACATTGGTGGAAGTTCCTTGATTGTAACAGGGAAGGAGTAAGATGTGTGAGATTCCTGCAGAGTCAACTGTAGTATTCCCTAACTTCAAATGACCAGATGTGAGCACACGCTTCTCCTCAGCCCTGTATTCAATACATTAGCTTTATGGATGTTATTTTCCCTTTCAAAAAAAAAAAGTACTGATTTTTATGAAAATCACTTCTGCTGAGTTTTGGGTGAAGTAGCACAGTGAGTGCTGCTGTGGAAGAAAATGTTTAGACCAGTACTACTGCTAGTGGACTTTATCCAAATTAGCTCTGATGGAACTCTGATTCCTGTAGAGTGGTGATACTTGCATCAAGTCCTGTTATAGTTGTCTCACTGAGCTCAGGTCTCAGTGTGATACAATGTAGTGTCTGACTCCCTGCCTGACTCCAATCTCACCATTTTAATTTTTAAATGCCAATTAAGTCTCTTCCTGATCTACTCAAATGTAATAGCAAGATTTGTAATGGTGGTAACTTGCTACAGACATACACAGGGGAGTTCCAAACCACTAGACTGGTAGAACTGTGAACAGTGGAAGTTGCTCCTGCAATGAACATTGTGCACCAGACTTGCTGTATACATACGCCAGCAGAGAGGCTTTTCTTTATCTGTAGTAAGTATCAGATTGTGACCTTATGGCTTCATTTCTGAAGCATGCTGAAGGTTTGTGTAGTCAGGTATAATAATTCTGTGTCCTTGATGCAGAGCCTGATGGTTCAGGACCATTGCAAAAGGCTGGCATTTTGAGCAAACAAAATGTGCAGTGCTGATTTGAGCTAGTACACAAGATATTTCTGGGCTGGGAAAGAGTAGATGTTTTGTTAGTGGGTAATGAAAATGCTATGTGTAGTAAAGACATTTACTCAGTTCTGCTTGTGAGATCTAGCTTGATGTTAAAACTTATCAATAAACTTTTAAAGTAACTTTTTACACAATTCAGTCGTTTGGTTTTGAATATCTTCTTTGATTAAAGCCTATGTTTAACTTCTGAAGTCTTCCTCTAACCATTAGAAGAACAAGAAAAAAAAAGGTTCTTTAGTGCTACTGTTTGCTAGTTAAATATGTTTAAATAGTAATTATTTCCTTCATATGCTTTATTCATTGAAGGGATGCCCTGATAACAGGAAATAACCATTCTAATCAGGAGTAGGTGGTCCTTCATACAAAAAACCCAACTCTCTGCAATATCAGTCAGATGTTGTTGGAATTTGGTCATTGTGCTGCAGAGACAGTTTGAGGCTTCCACAGTTCAGAGCTCAAATCTCCCTTTTATGTCAATAAGAATTGTATGTATAGTTCTTCGTTTTGACTTTGAAGTGGCAGCCCTTGCTTTTTTACAGTTTGTAATATGCTTACAGAAACTTCTTTCCAACTCGGATACTGATGCTTATCACTCATCCTTTTTCTGGTTTGGGGTTTTTTTTCAATTTACACTGCTTTCCCCATTTTTTAATCTATTGGAAGCAAGTCCAAGCATTGCTATCAGATGCTTTCAGTCTATTGTCACACAAAATAGATTTGATTTTAAAACTTGAGTTGCTGCTTGCACAGAAAGTAGATTAGTTCTTGGGGGATTTTAAAAATTAAAGAACATGGAAATGGCCGAGATAGTATGATTTTGAAAAGCATCTGCATTTTAAATGAGTTCTTAGTCTCTCCAAAGGTTTCTTAGTAATCTTGTTTGTATATTTCCAAATTAGCTTGCAAACAGAATACTATGTTGTGTTTAAAAATAGAACATAAATATCACCACCTATATCAGCTGTTGTGTTTCCTGTTCTAATGTGAGAACAACTGTTTTCTTAATGTTGCTTGACATACCCTTAATGATTCAACTACTATTTCTGCTTATCGGTGGATAATCAAGGGTATTCCAGGAGGTGCAGAATGCAAGGGAAATGGGTTTGGTGCTGAATCAGAGCCCTCTTGTCTGTGGTGCAGGTTCAGAGAGCTCAGCATTGCAGAGCAGACGGACAGACAGTTCTATATAAGCTTCTTTTATTTTTTACTTTCAGTTCAGCTTTTGAGGAGTCTTGGACCGTGGATCCTTTCATACATTATTTAGAGTTTTCTGCCTAACAGCTTGTGTATGGGTGCAGACAATGGGTCAATTTTGTGTTACATTGAGGCCTTTGGCTTTATTGCATCAATATAAAGGAAACACAGAGGAGGCAGAAGTTGTGCCATAAGGCTATTCCTTATACAGCAATATAGGGGACACATTTTTCTATTTTAGTTCTAATCAAAAAGACAGTAGAATCAGGACTTGGTTCTTTGGCTTTTTTTTTTAACTATCACGGTTGAATTGCATGGGGCACTTGGAGACTGAGTAAGGGAAGTGGCAGATTTGAAGGTCACTTTTAACATAGTGTGTGATATATTAATTGCTTATACTTCAGTATTTCTTAATCTCTATAGTACTAATGAGTTATGAGCACTTTCAGTGGAGATGAAATATGAAGCTTTCCATCTCTGCTCAAAACTGTAGCTGGGTGGCTACTGGTGGCTTCCCAGTACTGAGGATCTCTAATAACTGTGATGGTGCTAGCTATGAGGCCATAGGATAACATCCGCAATGCTTCCATCTCCTTTGTGCACATCACAAATTTGAAATTCCTGAAGTTCATATTGGGCTACAGAGGAGGGATGTAAAATTACAATAACCCTTAATCATGACAGGCGATGCCTTTTGCAATTTTGAGGGAGGTGCATCTCTGAAATAATTAATCGAAATAAATTCATTCAAATGCACACTACTTCCTTTAATGAAACCATTAGCAAGGGGCAGAGGATTGAGGTTTCTAATTGCTGATAATGTGCCAGTAGGCAAATTTTCTGTCTTCCCTTCAGAAGGGTCTTGGGAAATTTGAAAAGGTTTCTTAACCTTTTTAATAATGGCTTTATATCAAAGCCACTTAGAATTCAGATACAGCAATAATGACCTACTGGAAAGAGAGAAACAGAAGTGAGATATTATTACTTAACAATTGGTACATCAGCTCTGCTCTATGTAGTGCAGAAAACAGGAATATCAGTGACATTTGCCTGCCAGGCTTTTCCGGTTTGAAGATACAGATAATTTTGTCCAGCGAAGAAGGATCATTTTATTTGGGATGGGAGAAGCAGGATAGGGTTGTTTCAAATACAAGATACATAGAGTATCATGTTATCACCCAGTTTTGGAAAAAAATGAGACTGATACAGAGGGATGGAGGGAACCACAAGAGGTCATCTGCTCCCTTTCCTCTTTTTTCTGACTCAACCTGTGTTATTTCTGAACCATGTCTATAACTAATTCTTCAAAGATACTAGACTAGTCTGTGCATTTTCTTCTGCCACAGACAGCCTATTTTGTCAAGTCTCTACCATTTTTATAATAAAGATCGCCTTAATGTCAAACAAATCTTCCTTGCAGTTTAAGCCCATTACCTCAGGCCCTGTCCATGAACATGGAAAGTAATTGATTCTTCCTCATTTTTTGAAGACTTTTATGTATATGGAGACAGTAATCATCTTCCCCCATAATGTTTTCTAAGCTAAACAATCCCAATTCTTTCAGTCATTCCTCATGGATCTTATTTTCTAGTCTTTGATTTATTCTCCTTGTTCTTTTTTAATTGTTTTCACTTGAGAAAGGTTTTCTTGGCAGTAGAGTGCTCAGAATCAAACATAGTTTTTTAGCTGCGGCCTTGCTAGTGCTGGGTAGGAGTACCTCACATCTTACAGGTGATGCTCCTCTTTATACAATTTGTCACAGGAGGATTCTTTGGTTGATTTGGTTTTGGTTTTTAATCACAGCAGCACGCAATTGCTCACTTATGTTCACTTTGTGATCTACTGCAGGTCCCAAATGCTTATCTGAGAGATGCTTTTCCTGTTGAATCTTTTCTGTCCTGTGTTTATCAGATCAGCTGTTACTACAGAAACGAAGCAATCTGCATTTAACATTATTGCATCCCATGTTTTTAAACCCTATCTCCAGTACAGATTTTAATCCTCTGGTGTTCTTGTGGTGTTGTGGTGCAGTCTAAGAGCTTAGCTGCAGCCTTGGCTGGTGGAGCAGCAAACACGATTTAGATGATGCTGCTGGCAGACTCACCGTCACCCAGGGTGATGCCAGAGCACACTGAGCAGCTGGTCTTGTCCTGGTGATAGGCAGGGCTGGGAAATCCGGAGCACAGGATCGTCGTGCATGCCAGAGTGCCTTGTGGCCTTCTCTGCTGGGCTTCCCACTTGTCTTCTCTTCTGTATTGCTTAATATTTCACTTCGTGTTGAGGCCACTGATTTCTCAACACTGCAGACATGAGCAAAGCTGAGCTGGAGGGAGTTCTAGTGACTCCCAGGCAGTTTGTTGAAAGCTAAACCTGGATGATGAATTTATTCAGCTGCTTGTGCCACAGAAGTTTCACCTCATTGCATAATCAGGTCTCTGTTTTTATCCTCTTGGCAGTGGTACAGGGCTTGTTTCCTTTTTTGTTTTGTGTGTGTATGGTTTGCTAATTTGTCTTGAACTTAATAAATTAGCATTAAATGCAGATATAGGTAAATCTCCATGCCACAAGGTAGGTTTTATATCAGAAACTTGTTTCTATTTATAGGATTTCTCTTCCTCTGCACCTGTCCCTTTAAATTAGATTTCTCTATCAGTAATACATATCAGTTGCTAAGGAAAAACTGAATCTGAATACAATCGTTTCAAGGCACAGCTAAGGTAGCCTGAAAAGCTGCCCTGTCACTTCCACAAACTTCTTTGCTGCTCCTTCACCCTTGAGTCCTTAGTTCGCAGTGTTTAACACCCAGAGTCACAAAATATAAGGCTTCAAGGGATTGAGGCAGCAGATTAATTTAAAAGGACATACAGCACTTGCAGTAGCCAAATACACAACAGAAAGTATCTTTAAACCTGATTTTGGTGAACTTATGTGGGTTATTCAATGCTTATTGCTTTGGAAGTCTGCAGAGAGAAGAGTAGTTGTGTTTGTGACTGAGTTCATTTCACAAATGTTGAGACCTGGTTCTTCACATCTGTTTCTGGGCTTATCAAAATGCCAGTACATGGAAATAAATACTGGTGAAACAAGCTCCAAAAGCCATGCATTTCACTACAGCACCCTTGCTCAAAAATGCTACGCACCTGGCAGGATTTGTGTCGGGGATGGCTGGTGGTGGTCTCCACCTTTGAAAGTCAGGAGTTCCCAAGAATGGCCTTAGGCTTTCCAATTTAGGTTTGGTGGGATTTCTTGTGAGAGCTGTAGGAGAACCTGAGAAAGACCAAGTTTCGAGATGAAAAGAAAATCTAACCAAGATTTCGAACTCGCTAAGCTTGAATTGAAGACAGTATCAACACTATCCATGCCTCATTTTGTTGCTGTTGACATCAGTGGCTGCAGTCCTCATGGCTTTGGTGCTGAGGATTTTGCTGAATATTTTATACACTTTATAGAATTGGAAGTTGGAGTAAACAGCTAAGTTCTTCCTGCATTGGAATCTTGGGAATACAGCTATGCTGAAACAGTTCGGGAGTTAGAAGGGTTAGCTTAGTTGATGGTGCGTTGAAGGGCTTTTATATGCCACAGCCCAAGTTTAAACTCCAAATTTCCTTGTTATTTTCCCTGCAGTTAATAGCATCACTAACTCCTTCTGGACTCCTTACACTGCTTCATTGGCCATATCAAAGGAAATTAAACAATCTTGAAACAGTTCCAGATACGGAGTTCACACAGAGGCTTCATTTTTATAGTGGGCTTAGATTCAAAGAGCAGTATTACTTTTGAGGCTTTTGTATCCTTTTGTATCCCAAACATTGCCAATCAAACCCAGTTTTGTAGATACTCTGAGCTCATGTTCTGAAAGGTAAATATTGGGAAAAGTCCTACATGCTTAAAATGTAGAAGCTACCTGTGTTGCGTGCTTGCCTGGACTGATTTTAGTTGCAGTCACTTTGCTTACTATTTAACAGTGTGCAATGCAGCTGTGTTTATGTAGCAGATAAAATAGATGGGGGTTACTATGTTTTACCAAGTTGCACCTATTTGAAGATGAGACTAGATCATTAACTACTGAGAAATAATGTATCTTTCTTGAGTATAAGTCTAGTTGAAGAGCTGACACTTGTGTTTTGGGAATCTCTTTGGCCATCTCTGATCAGCACTGTACTTTGTTTTGTGTACAGGACACGGAAATCCTGAACACCGCGATTCTCACAGGGAAAACAGTGGCAGTGCCCGTCAAAGTGGTCTCCATTGAGGAGAACAGTGCTGTGACAGACATCTCTGAATCAGTTGAGTGCAAATCCTCTGATGAAGACGTCATTAAAGTAAGTTCATGCCATGTATTGGCTTCTGAAATTTCATGTCTTTTTATACGCAAAAGGAACACCTGGGAACAACCACTAATTCAGTACCTGCAAAGTCATTATACTACTATTTCAAAAGGAGAGGGGTTTTTATGAAGAGAGTTAGGTGCAACAGTACAGCCACCACACTGAGTTTCAGTAGAATTTCAGTGTTTATTTTTTGTCTCCTAATTCTAAATTTTGGTAATGTCACCTCAAGTCTTCTGTGCACAGAGTAAATTCATTGCAAAAACAGCTCTGCTGTTAGTTCTGCCTCTCCAGATGTTTCTTATCACCTTTCCAGCTGTGATTATCACCTCCACAGCTGCAGCAGTGGAATGGATTGGATGAGTGTTTCCCAGCAACTGCAATGGAAAGTCATCCTGGTTGACTTCACATTCTGCTGAGAGCTGTTTTGAGTTAACAACTTGATTCTGCACAGTAGTGGCTAGAAAGCATTCACGTAGCCGGTCCATCAATTCAGGACCAGCACTTAATGTTGCATAGTAACAAACACCAGCGGAGTAGTATTGTTTTAAGGCAACACAGCTTCCTTTCTGCTATGATTGTGTAGTCAAAGCCCTGAAGGAAATTCACAGTTGTGCAGGGTGTCAGTACAAAGACAATGCTCTGCATGAATCCCATTGCACTTTTCACACAGGACTTCCATGGTACGTGGACTTTGAGCAAGGATGATTTTACCCCTGGTCTATAAGCTCTTTTGTATAGGGATTTTATTATATTACGGTTTTTTACAGCATATAGTGCAGTGGGCTTTGTGATGATATTCTTTAGGTGTCTTTAATATGCTATCAGCTCTCTTGATGTCTAGTATACAGATAATATTGCAGCAGTGTTATGTATTACAGACAGTTAAGTTTGTAGGTTCATGGAAAGCAATAAAACTCTGGTCAGTTTGCAGGATCTAGCAGTTTAGTGCACTATTGTAGAATTTATGTAGAAGCATTTTTATACCAGTAACCAAATAGGTGGGAAAAATAGTCATACTTTGAACTAATGAAGCCATTATAGAAGACTTTTACAGAAACCTTTCTGCTTTCAGTGGATCCCTCAGAGCCAAACAAATCTCTCCAGTTTGCTGGAGTTTGCCGTGTTCCCATATATCAGCTGCTTTACAGAGCTTTTAATCTCAAAGAATTCCTGTTAACCTTTTTCCTAAGGTAGCCACCTAACTACAGATCAAAGCAGAAGCTGAGATTTAGGTTAGGGATCACCCTGATTGTAACATTATTGGAAACCACCTTCCCAAGGAAGAAAAAAAAATTCAAGATAGCATTCACAAGTTAAAAAAAAAATAAATTCAGAAAAGTACTACTGTGCTCATCCAGATTAGCCATCTTGCTTAAACAGCTTACAGACGTTCACCGAATAATTCCAGCCCCATGGGAATTTATTCTTTCCAACAGTGAAAATGACCAGCGCTAAGTTCTTGATTCAGGGGGGAAAAAATATATCTGGTGGGCATTTGTTGTACGTTACGTGGAAAATGACAGCACAGTGATTTCCCAAATAAAAATGCCTCTGCAAAAATGGCTCCTGGGTTTTATAGCTCTGGAGCATATTGATCAAGGAGAAGTGAAATTCCCAAACCTTACAAAGAAAGAGACTGTTCATGCAGTAAGTGTGGTACAGCCTGGGCTATTCCAGTTCTCCAACAATTTGTTTGGAAAGAATGTTTTCTTGAAGCCCTGTGTCCTTTGATTAGCACTGGGGACCCTGCTGTGCTCTTCTCTTATTTTCTACAGAAATAATTTATCTCTGCTAAAAAGGTTTCTTAAAATGGAGCCTTTTTGCACTAGTGGAACACTTTTAAGTGGCTTCTAGAAGCCTCCCTGTCTAGCCGCTCTGAAGTGGAAGTGAAACAAATAACTGGAGGCTGACACACAGTGTTTATTGGAATCAGACGGAGAAATTTTTCAGGTGTAATTTCTTTCTCTTCAGCAATGTTTTGAAATTGCTCAGATAAATAGAGAAACTATCTTCTGTGTATTTAGAACTATATGCAGAATCTCTAGAGGAGTGCATCTGTGACACGACTGCTAACTGCTATAAAACATACAGCTATTTAAAAAATGGAGTTCAATGACATGCTTTAAACAAAAAAGTTGTATCATCTCGTCATGAAGGAAAAAGGTTTTTTTTTATCTAGGATGTTCCCATTTCCAGGAGATTTCTTTACATGGGGAAATGAAGTTTGGGGTTCAAGTCAAATTGAGATGTTCATAGTGGTTTTGATTTTATAAAGCACTAAGAAAGCCTCAGATGGAACACAAAGGCCTTTCATCTTTAATTCATTTTGAAATTCCTCATCAAGCTTTTATGTTAAATTCTTTTAATATATATCATCTTCCTTTGTAAAACCTGGTTTAGAGACCTTGTTGGAAGTAACCTTTCTGGGTTTTTATCTGTTCGTTGGGGTTTTTTTAAGTCCAGTCATCATAGATTATATCTGTTGGGAACAGATCATACTCTGTTAAACTAAGAATGTTCATACCTGTTTCCAGTTCATTTTCCCAAGCATAGCTGTCACAGCAGAACCAAAACATGTTTACAGGTATGAAAACCTGTACAATAATTTAAACCACAAACTAAGAAAATAAAGGAGTTATTGATGAGAGCTATTTAATATTTAGACTCATTATCACCTAAGAGGTTCACACAGATATCTTTGTCAGATTTGGATTCAGGCAAACACCCTAGAATTAGGCTAGAAGTTGAAGATGATTGGTGCCTGTTAGCACTTGGCTTGTCATAGTCGAGTAAGTGTATGTCTATTTGTATAGCTCATGTAAAGAGCCTAAAGGTAGTGTTTCTGCCTAGCAAGTTGAATGGCCATTAGATAAAAGCTTATTTATATGAATTTTTAAAGTGCCTTGTTTGGCTGCAATTACGTTGTTCTCAGTAACAGAGCCCAGTGGAAATCTAAACCTAAGAAATATCTGCAAATAACATGTAATGGCTTCCCCAGTGATAAGCATGGTCTCAAGGCATCTCAGTGCATAGTTTGTGTCCTGTCTTAATCTGCTGACTACTACTCCTTTTACTTTTTTATTGTCTGATAGTTTCAGTGCTTTGTTTCCAAATTTACAGTTGATTTCATGAACTTTAAAAGTCTTTGAATGCTCTAGACCTTCACACAGTGGTGCAACCTTTTAAGAATTGACACATAATTTATTATGGCACTAAAAATGAAACAACAGCCAAATTTTACTTTGCTAAGCTGGAATTTACCAATTGGATCCATATATCTGGATCCATTAATAGTAATTGCAGTTGCATGCATAGGCTCCTTTTCATCTCCTGGAGGTTCAAATGGAATGTAACTGCTTTTGCTGGTGCTTTTCCTCAGTTTGCTCAAGAACAAATGCAGCTCCAGGTTCCTGGGTTACGTGGCTTCTAGGAGAGATGAGATTTCATGCTCTGAATAAGAGGACAGTTTTAGGAGACTTGCAATACCTTGTGAAGTTGCCGGTTTGAAAACTCTTGCTCATGAACTTGAGAATGACAATCAGGAATCTTCAATGCTATGTGTATTTCAGAAGCTACTGTAAGCATTTTGGGTTTGTATTTCATCATTCTTGTACTAGCTTTTATCCCATTGCTACATGAGAGGATGCTGTATACATGGTAGTGTGTTCTTTTTTGTATTGCTGTTATTTATGATTGGCAAATTAAAAGCTAGATACTTAGTCTCAGTGTATTAGCCTTGACCCATGCTCTAAAGGCCTCATTTACTAGCTTCTTTTCAGTTTAAAATGCATTAACAGCTTTGAGATGTATTCAGATCAAAACATGGATTCAGATAACAGTAGTCTGCCCATGCAGCTGCTGTGGTTGTCACTGGAAACAGAACCACAAATCTTACCTTTCAGATGGCTCTCAGTAATTGTTAATCAACAATGGGATCCTGGTTTCATTAGGACTGATGAGTAAAGGATGACATTAACCGTAGGTAAAGGCCACTGCAAGAACGGTAGGAATTTCTGTGAGGAGCTAAGATCCAGGACAGTGTCACAGCTGACCCTGTCTTATCACAGGAACTTGAAACAAAATCCGAGATCAAAGCAACAGTGAACTGCTGGGGGCTGAAAATCTGCCTAGGGGGGTTATGGTTGAACTCTAGCTTAATAGCTAGAAAAGACTGGAACTACCGCTGGAATCAACACTTCCAAAGCAACAGTGGTGGGACTTACAGATACCTGTCAAGGTTACAGATCTTGTTTGAAGAGCCAATCCAGTAATTATTTACACACATGGGTAACTTTACTGTGAATATGGCTGACATCAGGGAACATGCTCACATGATGAAATAGTCGTTTAGGATTTGCAGCTTTTCAGAGATTTTGCTATTTGTGGCGGAAACACTTTATGAAAAGAAATTAATTTTTAGTAAATAGACACATGCTCATGTTGAAACGTCTGCTGTCCATTTGTGAATCTATTCAGATGGAACGTCAGTCTGCATGCTGTGTAACACGTGATGCAGGAAAGTTGCAGTTTGCCAATAAGTGAGCTGACATATGGACATATTCATAAGAGTTTAATAAATAGCTAAATATTAATAGTAGTCATTTCTTTTTGAAATTGCATTTCTAGAACTGTATGACAATACCCTGTTTCCTAAGGAAAAGTAATCAGCACTTCATTATTTACATGCTACTTTGCTATTGTCTTAATATACCCAATCTTCCACAAAGAGCTATGCTTCAAGCTCTTTGGTTGTTTATTTAACCACAAAGAAATTTCACTGCTCTTCCTTGCTTTACAATACTTGCAAAACTCAAAATGTGTCTTAAAATTGAATATAGAAGCACTGTTTTCTCTCTGATAGGCAGCATGCATAGGTATTTTTATTAACAGTTGAGTTATGCATTTTTCTGCTGGTAGCTTGAATACAGCTCCAAGCAGAGTTGCTGAGCTACAGGCAGCTATTAAAGAATCGAACTCTTGAGCCTCAGTCCTGCACTCATTAAAGTGCTGCCCTCATTAAAAGCCATCAGGAAAGCTCACCCTGAATTTTTCGTGGTATGGGGAGATTCCCTCAGGCTCCTTGATGTTTCATTATGGATATTCCAGAAAAAAAGCCTTATCAAAAATAAGATCTATGGATGCCCTTTTATCATATTGTTTAGGCACCAGATAGAAAGATGATGACTTGAATCAGTGTATATACTTGGGCAACATGATCATTTGCTCTCTGGGTATAGGGCTGGATGCCAGACTTTGTAATTCAAAAACAGGTTTGCACCACTAAGGGAAACCATCCTGCCTGTCATTTGTATTAGCCCTGCCTGGAAAACTGCAGTCATCCATGCATAAGCCAGGCTGTTAGTGAGAGCAGAGGTCCCCATACTTTGTAAATATATTGACCTGAGTGGGGATCAGCTTCTCCCTGCAGCTGATGGACTGATGGGTGATAATACCCTGCTGCAGGACCAGTTTCTGCTACCTGATCTACTTACTGGAGGGGCTTAACTAGTCCCTGGATCCTTTTGAACTTTCCAAGCGTGCAACCAAGAGAGAATAAAATAGGCACCCAGGGAATGGTGAGATGGGGACAGGTGATGACAGAAACATTGGCATGATGGAACGGTGTAAAATGTTATGTTAAAGAAAGTGCTAGCGCTAAAATGCATTGGTCTGTCAAAACCTGTATGAAGATGTATAGGAATCAGGGTGTGTCTATCCTTGCCTGGTGTACTTCAGTCCTAAAGAATATGGCAATGCTTGAGATTGTTGAGGAAGGGCCTAAATATCTGGTGTGTTGCTCTCCACAAAGCTAATTCAAGATGTGGTCATTTTCTTCTCAAAACTAAGGTGTTACATGAGTATCGCAGAACTGCTCTTGTAGAGAATTAGTGCTTCTGGTTGTGTCTAAGCTTGGAAGTAATTGTACTTGCTTCAGCAAAACATTGTAAGAGATACGGCCAAATATGAAAATAAGGACTTTCATAAGTGTCTGTCAGGAAAACAAAAAGTCTGCTTGAAACAAAGCTTCCCGTGGCATCTAAGATTTCTTCCCTGTGCCTTTTTTACCAGCAGCATCTGGAGGTAGAAAATGATGTGGTGGTTTGTGATGAAGTGTGACAGAGATAGTGATTTCAAGGGGAAGTGGGGTTTCAGAAGATCTCATCCCTTTAGAAGCCCTCACATGCCACAGGCACATTATGTTTTCCCTCATACCTTTCAACTCCTGCTGCATGCGTCAGGGTAAGCGTCCAAACTTGCATCACATTTCTGCACCTCAACATGCACATATATTCTTTGTATGGCGATTTACTGCAAAGCCTTCAAAACTCAGAGGATTTAAAGCTTCACATTATGCTTTTAGTGCAGGTTATAGGAGAAAATAAAAATAAGGGGCTGTCTAGAAAGATCTGGTTGTTTCTACCAGCTGTTTTGATCAAAGGAGGACACTAACTTCCAATAAAAAGCTCCTTCAGTGAATACAATGCAGTTGATTTATTGCTCATTTTTTACTTAGGTCGAATAAAACTCTATTTGGAGTTTGTTAGCTAGGTGCAACCGTTGTAGAGATGAGCACTCTAATAACGAGGAAGTGGATAAACTTACGATTAAAACAGCTGTCATTCCTAATGCGACCCTGTTACAAAACAAAGGGAGAAATGAGAAGTCATACTACATGGGGTTTCCAGGAATCCAGTGCAGTCTAATAATAGACAGGCCGTATTCTGTGCTGTCGCTTCAATGTAATGCTCACTTCTGTGGCTTTATGGCAGTCCTGCAAGATTCAGTGAGAGCATGAGGGGTCAATCTAAACAACAGCTGCTACTGCCAGTCCTCCATTGGAGTACGCAGGCAGTTACTCGTGGAGGGCTGATGCATCTTTCAGGTACTTCAGCTCACACAGTCAAAATTGTAGCAGTGCTCTCATTTTAATAAATAAAGTGGTGTGTGACTTTCTAGAAGGAATGTAGAAAAGTTGGATTACCTGTAAAGTGCCTGTGTGTTCATTCTGAGCTACGCTGCTTTTGGGTCCTGAGCCAGGGTGTCCACATGGGGCCATAGGGACTCACCAGCAGGCTCAGAACAAGCATGGGATCTCTGTCACATCTACTCCATGGTGCAGATACCCCCAGGGGCCACCACAAATGGCTTTCCAAAGTTTATATTCAGGAGCTGATGAACTGCAAATACAGTTCCAACTCACCATACCCTAAATATAGCTTTGAAAGCCGTCAGAAGCAAAAGCTGTATCTCTGTGAGTCCAAACCCCACAACCTGTTTCTCTGGTGGCTCCTCTTTCCTCTTCTGATTCTATGTGTTGCTGTGGTTTGTGTGAAACTGAAAAGCATTAAAAACAGGAAGGAAAATCACAGCATGGAAATGACATCATGCTGCTGTTCTGAAGGCCTGTGACTTTGCAGGCTTTTCTTCTGGTAAATCTGTTAATTTACCTTCTGGATAGAATGCAAATAGGAAGTCCACCTCATTGTACTCCTTCGTAGTCCTGTGATTTACTGGGATTGATATACATCAGTAGAGAGGAAAAACTTCAGATGAGCTTTAGAAAAATAAAGCTTTAGTACATGCTTCTGTCAGATGCAAATACAGCACATAAGCCAGTAATACATGGAGCTTTCTTGGAAGATGTATCATTAACATATACCACTGCTTCCCAAGAAGTCAACCTTTATGGAAATGGAAACTCGAAATCGACATGGTCTGAGGTACTCAGATTCAGCAATAAAAGTTGTAACTACTTTGCCATCACACAATATGCAAAAACTTCAAGGGCAGCTAAAGATACTTCTAAACCATATCCTTGCAGATTTCTTTCCCCATCATCACATGCCTTAGCCCAGCTCACTGCCTGTGTTACTGATGTCAGTGTGGAGGACCTATACATCCCAAATGGAAAAACAAAGTGGAGTGGCAAGAACAGTGCTCCCAGTTCCACAGAAAGTGCTTTGAAAGCAGTTTCAAAGCTGCAAGATCAAGCCTGGGAAAGAAAATGGAAGAAATAACATTAGTCTTATGACAGCTGTAGATATGTTGGGAAGATAAGCAATGTTATCCAGACCTTTTGAGTAACACAGTCAGAAGAAGCAATGATTCGCTTCTCCTTTCCTTCTCTGCTGAAAGCTGTAATTTACATAGTGTGTGTTTGTATATTGTAGATACATATCAAGTTAGAATATTAAAGCATTGGGATGTTCTCAAATGCACAACTACTGTCCAAAGTGTGTAGATGGAATTAAAAGTCACTGCATTCACCCTGTTATCCTGCTTTGCCAAGCAAGATATTTAGGCCCATGCTCCATATATTGTCTGGCATATCCCTAGCGAGGAGCCAAACTCTCTGTTCAGCCCCATTTTCAGAAATTACTTGACTCAAGAGTGCACAAAACAAGACACGTTTTGGTTTACGTGATAATGCTAGCTGCAGAGAGCTCCTGTGCCTCAGTGCAGCTACAGTTCAGCTTCAAAAGCTGGTCATTTGGGAGCAAGTAGATGCCCTCCAGTCTCAGCTGGCATTTTGTGCCCCTTTTACTCTCTCAGTTCTGTCGCAGTGAATGAGATTCAGTTAGTTAAATGTATTGCTTCTGCTCTGTAAAGCTGCCAGCAAAATCCTTGTAATGAGATTAGGTAATGTACAGCCTTTTCCCCAAGAAATGCTCTCTAGCTTTGGGGGCTTTCTACTTAGTTTTGCTAATCTGGCTGCCGATACTGAAAATGCAGACCCTTCTCAGCACAGGGAGGCCAAATTGCTTCTAAACTATGGTCCTGATTTTACAGAGTTCTCCAGCACTCGGGGCTCAATCCTGATGGTATTAGTGCAGGTTGCTGGGAACTTTGCCTGAGGACTGATTGCAGGGATTGAAACCGCATTTGGAATGTGGCAGCTTTTTACAAGCACAGAGTAACACCAATGCACAAGCTGTGTTATCCATTGAAAACTATGGACAGTTAGTTCTAAGCAAGGCAGAATAAGGCTTAAATCAGTTATTAAAGTGCAGTACCTGCCCTACTCCCTTATTACTGCTTCCAGAATGGGAGTAATTATTCCTCAACTATACAAGAAACAAATTCATTCTTTTTCTTTTGGTGGGTGGTAGGTAAAAACAACTCTCAGGGTTATTCTTGCACATAATGTGAAAATCAAACCTTTTGTTTATTAAGGTTACAGTCCTATCAGTGTTAAGTTTGCATTACTGTATTTACCTTTATGCTCACCCTGTGAGGGGGGCTTTTGGCTTCACTTTCCAAATCACTGAGTACAGTTCCAGTTGTAGTCAGTGGGAATGAAGGGGTGGCTCTGGCAAGTCAAGTCACACTAGCAATTAGCAGCTCCTATAATGGATGCTTCCAATTTAAAGGCTGCTCAGACAGTGTCACAAAACTGTAAATATAAATTTCAGAGATCCTGGAAGAGCTCAGGTCTGAAGTTTTAACTCTTACAGACTTCAAAAGTTTAACATGAAAAAATGAGTAGTGTGGGCCTTGGGACAGCTTCCATTTTCCAGTAGTAGGTTACTGATTATTCAGGCTTATGGAGCCAGGCTTTGAAATCCTTGCCATTGCCTGCTGTTCATGTAGCATGTGATTTCCTTTATATATAAAACCATAGTGTTTAATTGGAATCAAGGCCAGAGAGCTATATAGAGTTTCTCTCAAAACCTCCAGAATTTAATAGAGGATAATTCCCTTTTTACAGAGGATGTTGTTTAAAAAATCTCAGAAGAAATTCTATAGCAAGGACATGAATATTACAAAATTCTAAAGGATTGTCCAAAAAGCCTGTGAAATGATTATCACTGTCTAATATTTGCTATATATTGCATCTCAGTATATTCAGTGGATAAGTCATTCTGGTGCTCTGTATTCCTTAATGGAATGAATTACTTTGTTCACAAATCTTAACCTCCACAAGCTTCAACTGCCTTTCTGGTGTGTAAGAGTGATGATGCTGAGCTGAAATACTAGGAGTATTTTCCTATTTGAAAAGCTTTGAACATCCCTATTCTTTGCTAATTATCCTGTAAAGTTTTTCACTGAAATTGATATTCCTTTAGGAGATACTGGAAAAAAATCCTTTTGCTCCTAGAAAGGCTTCTGTAGTTATTTAAACGTCTATGTAACCTTTGAATATTTTAGCAGCATTTAGATTTGTATAACAGAAATTTAAAAAGTGAGTTTACACACCAGAATACAAGATTTTGAACATGATGAATACAAGCAGGACATCTACCATTACCGTATCTCCTCATTTATGTTCAGTCTCAAATTTCTGAGACTTTTGAAACCTCAGGGTGTTGAATTAAGGTCGAACCACACAGACTTCTACCAAGGAAATGGACTGATGCCTCACCAATTTTCAGTGTTCATAAACTTGACAGGATTGCCATATTAAAAATTTCTCTTCTCGTCCTTCTGCACTGTCCTTCAGAGACTGGCTGATATCTCCAGAGGTGAAAAACCACCAGAAGAATAAACAAGCTTAGACTAGACCGGGCTCACACAGCCAGTACCACTCATTTATTTTTAGGTCTTAGAGTTGTTGGTTTTTCCACTCCTGTGTACAACAGATAGGAAACAGAACAGACAGTGTTTTGAATTCACCATCTTCTGAAACACAGTCTTAGCTTATATTTGACATGACATTTGTTTTTTTTTGGAAACTATCTGCCTCCACCAGTAGCTGAATGAAGATTTTTCAGGAATCTGTTGTAAAATTTAACCCAGCAAAACTGATTCTTAAAGAAGTATCAACAGCCCTTGGATGGCTGCAGAGTCTATCCTTTGGATGTCACCTCCTGTGTGGTGACCTCATGCAGCTCATACCCCCTTCTTGCAATTCTGCAATACAGAGGTCATGGTGGGATCAAGACCTTAATCTGAAAGGAGCAAGTAAAGGAAGACCCAGAGATTTTGCTTTAACTGGTATTAATAATCTCCTTAATATTCACTGCAACTGGTCCATTTGTTACCAGATGGAAAGGTGCATTCACTCCCCAGATCACAAAGTCACATAGTGCCATAGGTAGTGATTCAGGAGTGACTCTTGATTTCCAGGCAGTAGTTTTCTCTGTCAGTTCAATAAAATGTGATTTGTTGCAGAGAGAACCTATCCAAGTCATTTGTTGCAAAGGGGCACAAAAATATAGTGCCAGAAAAAAAGAGACAAAGAAAAAACCTCTAAGGAATTGTGCTTAGTCCTGTCTTTTGCTGTCTAACTTCTTTATTTTAGTTTTAATCTGGCAAGAGAAGTCAGAAAAATAGAAAAAAGGGGGAAAGTAGCTGAATACAGCTTAATAATGAAAGAAACTGCTGAAATAGCAACAGTAACTCTTTAAAATGCAAAACTTCTTGCTGATCTGCTACGCAGAGTAGAAAAAACCCAACCACTTAAAGGTGATGGCTAAGCAGGCTTTCCCTTCATCATCTCTCACTTCTTCTGATGCCAAAGATAAACAGCACTTTCAGAGGGAAGATGTGTTCATAGTAAAAGCAGAAATGCTACAGGAGATGGGAGAGAGATCACTGCTCACAGTCTCCAGCTCTTATTAGCAACTTCCTTAGACCAGTGTGGGCAGGGCTCACAGATGACACTGTGTGAGACAAGGTCAAGGGAAGCAAACTCACGTGCACTCATTCTGCTAGCCTGCTATAGCGAACCTTAGCTAAGGTGTGTTCCTTACAGAAGCTGTAGACTATAGAAAAGCTTCAATTGAATGTTTCTGTAGGAGTATCCTTAATCCTGTAGATACAGAGCACACACACACACACAATGTGAATTAGACGCTGAGATACTTTCTCCCTTTCATCCCCTGTCTAGTACTAGTTAGGAAGTCTGTTGCCTTTCTTTGTCAGAAGCAATCAGTTTTGCTTCAAGAATGGATACCCAACAGCACAACAGTTAAAATGCATACAGTAATACAATACAGTACAGGCTTTGCTCCTCCTGTACTCTCTGTGTGCTACCTTTTCATCAGAAATACAGGAACAGAAGAAAGAGCATGTGTAAGGACATTAGCAATGCTTGTACGTGAGGAAGAGAGTAATGTTTTTCTCAGTGCAACCCATAAAGACCTGCCACTATTGCTGATGCATGTCCAGTAATAAATATTAACCTGTAGCCATTTTAAAGGTTGCGTGGTAGCTATAGCAGCCACCTCCTTAGGATGCTGTATATATTTGTTTAGCCATTTGTTTGTCGCATGCCCATGAAGGCATATAGCAGCTTTACAAATACAGATGGAGATTGGATCTCAGCCCAGAACCATTTAGGAATTGCAGTTTTACTACTATTGTTACTGTGTTTTTTTTCCCTGACAGTTGCATTTGTTCTGTTTGTGACAACACTGGGCTTTAAATAATATTAAATCATACATCTAGACGAGACTTGGTCAGTCTGAAGCTGAGCATGTTATTAGAAATCTTTTATCAGCCTGTGCCTGTGGTTTACTATGCGCATAAATAAACAACTTGTACAACTACCTCAGAAGGTTTGTTCATTTGTCTTTGGGATGAACTCCATAGAAATGAATGGGATGGACTCCAGTGCAAGATGGCAATGGCTGCTGCTCCAAGCAGCAATAGATCTTATTGACAAGCCTCCAAAAAGCTTCTGCTCGGAGGAAGACAGGACTAAAGAGCAAAGAACCATACCTGAAGCTGCTTTGTCAAATGTTCCAGTCATAGGGTCCTTCCCCTAGGCACACTCACAACTTCCCATTCAGCTCTAGAAGGTGTTCAGTGCTTCAAGTGCAGTGCAGTTCTCTGTTGCTGACCAAGGCTCCCTAGGTTGTGTTACTTACACCAGTGGGGGAAAATGGACAGAGAATTGAATTGTCTTTTCTGAGGTTACAGAGCAAAACAGAAATTAGAGTCTGTGTCAGCCAGGACTTCCTTGCACCTGACCTTTGTTGAGGATGTTGTGCCATAGGTAGCATTCATATGTGGTATATTATTTAGATGTGAATTCTTTTTAATTTTAGCCATCTAAGAATTAGGTCTGTGGTCTAAGATACTTCATAGGATTTCCATTTCTGGTAGAGAAACACGGGCAGCTTCAGGGAGAGAAGTAGTAACACTGCCAAGCATCATGAGAGGAAAATCACCCCCTGGCCATTCCTGTTTCCATGCTACCGAGACAGCAGCAAGGCATGTGTTAGACATCAGCAGCTCAAACACAGGAGCTGAATGCCCCTGATATGTCTTACCAGCTGTATACTGCTGTAGGCAGAAATGTCTCCATGATCAGGAAGCCAAGGTTGTAACTCATGACATGTAGCCCTTGCTTGCCTGTGCACTTTGAGTTTTCACGAGAAACATATTAACGATGTTTCCTTTCTCAGGGTGAAGCTGATGCAATGGCAGCATAGAAAGAAAGAGCAACCCATCTCTGAAACAGTTCTGAATTACTGCATGGTATTATATTATGGACCTTTGCTTCATAGTACTTTTAGATGAGATGAAATGGTCATTCTTAAACAGCCTAGTGTGAAGTAAACCTTTTTCTGTATTGCCATTCAAGTTAATGGATGTAAAAATAGGTCATGCCATTCATACTGATAAAATGAAGACATTTCTGCCACATGCAGAGTTTTAAACGTGTCTTGGATGGTGTGAGGGTGAAACCTAACCAGACAGATGGGTCAGATATTGTAGTGCATAGTACTGCTTTCAGTCAGCAGAGCCTAGTTACAGCATAACCCTCTTAGGGAATGAGTCATAGAAATGTCTGTGTTATGTTCTCTGAAGTTTCCTTTTTGCAGTCTCACCACCACATATTTTGCCAGAATGTGAACAGTGCCTAAACCTGACAGAGGATACAAACAGGACTGGGAACAGTTCAGCTTCTGTGTCTGTGGTCACAGAGGACTTCCATCTGTTTGATTAGCCTGGGGACATAAGCATTTCCAGCTGATAATCTTCATTTGAATAAAATTATATTGGGAATGGGAGTGGGGATAAAAGGGAGCAGATGATAGTATAAATGTATGTTCAAGTGGGGAGATGCCTTGCTACCACTAATGATACTCACTATGGGTGATGAAATAGAACTCTGACAGGATGGGAGCAAGAGTAGGAGTTGAGATCTGCTGGGTTTACTGTTAATTTCTGCAGACATACCAGCTCATTTAGTGCTGTTACAGCTCTCATTGCCCGCCACTTAATGTATGATGAATGTGCTATAGGATTCCCCAGACATTTATGACACCTTTAGGAATAGATATGACAATGACTTTATTGCATGGAGTCACTTCATTCTATCTGCATCTCTGCTAGTGATTTATATATTCAGGAGTGATTTTATCACTAGTACTCAGTAACGTAATAAATGAGAAAATTCAATGGTCTGTAAATTACAACATTGATTAAAGAAGTGATTACTGATGTAACTCTTACATGACTGTCATAATGCCTGCTTATATTTCAGGACAGCATTTACATGTTAATGATAAATCTACTGCAGTGTTCAGAAATATATTACAGCTTTATTCAAAATGTAAACATTTATAAACAGATAATGTTTATTGTGGGGGAAATGAGTAGACTTCCGTTACTCTTCAGTGGATGAAATCCACTCTAGAGGCAGCTTTGTCTTGATGAGTTAAAGCATCATCCCCTGACGAAGGTACTCATCAGGGTAGAGCTTTGATTTGCTTCTTGCCTCTGTTGAGACCTGTTTTGGTTTATTGGGCTCCCTTTGACAAAGCCACGAAGGAGCCTTGCTCAGTATAAATTCCATAGCACTGTGACCAGCTAGTGGCTCACTGCATAACAAACAGAAAATCAACCACCAGCTTCATAAATACTATCCAGTCTTTAGGCATCTCCAGCATAATTATGCCTCCTGAGTCAATGAAGGATTTTTGTGTTCAGCTGCTCTCATTGTAAGAGGCCATCATTAACATGCATAAAGAGAAGGGAGTATTTTTTGTTTGGTTTGGGTTTTGAGATGCCAGGGTTACACTTTGAGCTTGTTTTGCTACAGTGATTACCCTTTCTTCTTTCTTTCTCTCTTCCCTCTTCCCCTCTTAGGTTTCTGACAGATGTGACTATGTTTTTGTCAATGGCAAAGAAATGAAAGGCAAGGTGAATGCACTTGTGAACTTCACGTATCAGTATCTGAGTGCTCCTCTGCAAATCACAGTCTGGGTTCCACGCCTGCCTCTTCAGATCGATATTTCGGACACAGAACTGAGCCAAATAAAAGGCTGGCGAGTCCCAGTTGTTTCCAACAAGAGGTGGGTTTGAGTTGCTAAATTTCCTGGGTGTTTTTGTAAAGTGAATGGGAATTGATTTTAACTCTCAGCAAACAACAGCTGCAGCATCTGCACCCAAAATGAAGCATCTTCCTCTGAGGAACAGCAGTACTGAATTCCCAGCTTTGCACCGGACATCTGCAGATGAAATAAAGCTTTTAAAATCTGTGGTAGTTTTGCTTCTGTGCATGTGTCTGTCCTATGCAAGAGAGTACAGTGTTGGACTCTGGTAAGGTCCACTTACAGAGTAGTTGTTGTTTGCGTGTACCAGTGGTGCAGTCCATTTGTATGGTTCTTCATCATGTTAGGTAACCATGAATCAGCAGTGGTCCAAAAAAAACAGAAGAGAGGGCTGTTATTTAAAGGGATACTCTCTCTATGAGCACTCTTAATGTTCGTTTTCACTGATGTTCTTGAAAACAACTCTTTATGCTTCATTTTCTTATGAAAACAGACCCACAAGGGACAGTGATGATGAAGATGAAGATGAGCGGAAAGGAAGAGGATGCAGTCTGCAGTACCAGCATGCTATGGTGCGAGTCCTCACACAATTTGTAGCTGAGGATTCTAGCCCTTGGGGTCAGCTGAACTACCTGCTGGGCTCAGATTGGCAGTTTGACATTACAGACCTGGTGATGGATTTTATGAAACTGGAAGATCCTCACATTGCCAAGCTGCAGGAAGGCAGGATTTTGATTGGACGGGAAGTGGGAATGACAACAATGCAGGTACTGTGCTCTAGACTGCCACGTTCTGCCATTCCCTTAGAGAACTAGTGTTGGGGGGTATAAATAAATCCAGTAGTGTTCTGCTATCTTGAAAGAGGGTAATTTCCCATTATGTTTCCATGACCTTCTAGAGTGTCACACAGAGCATTATCCAATGACTGTGATCCAAACTAGAGGTGGTCCGAGGCATGCAGCATGGCCAGAAGCTGGAAGCCATAGAGCTTTCAGAGATGTTTAGGAGAGGCAGCATTTCCAGGCAGAACTCTTGCCCCACATGGATGCAGGTTACCACCAGTCAGCTGATGGGCACCATTTTGACTTTTTGAGACAGAGATCTTTAGATTGTGCCAAGTTACTTTAGGTTTATTTAAACATTAATTCAGGAGGGAAAAATTACAACCTGGTTAATAGCCCAGAAAGGCACAAATGGCCAACACCATGTCCCAGTTCTGCCCATGCTGAATCCTGACTAGAGCCAATACATAAATGCATAGCTAGTCTATGCTGTAGATCTGAGATGAGGAAGGTGGAGAAGACAAGCACGTGCATGAAGTGGCTATCCTTAGTTCCCTAAGGACAGCGATGTGGCCCTTCGTTTCATTAAAAGGAAGGGTGCCCTACAACCTTGATGGTCCATCAGAAACAGAAAAGGCAGAGAAATGAGAATTTTCAAGCAAAGAAGCGAAGGACAGATCCTAGATGTTGCTAACTTCCCTTTGAAATGATGGGATGTGTGATGAGCTTAACCATACTGGGACACAGAATAACAGGGGAAGAAAGTTTTAAATTGACTCTTCAAGTGAAGTGGTGCAAATAACAAAACTGATAGTACAACTCTCAGTACTGGATGCAATGTTCATGGCCATAACCTCTCTGCTGAATATGTTTCTGACCCTGCTAATGAAATCAGACTGTATTTTTAGTGTGTTCTGCCATTTCATTTCTGTGCATAAAGCTTTGGAGAGAAGAAGGGATGATGACCTTAAGAAAGGGGGTTTTAATTTTCCTAAGTTGACTCTTTTGTGTTTCCCCAAAGGTTTTGTCTCCTCTTTCTGACTCCATCCTGGCAGAGAAGACAGTGACTGTGCTAGATGACAAAGTGACCATAACAGACCTTGGAGTACAGATGGTGGCTGGGCTTTCGCTCTTTCTTCAGCCAAGTGCATCAAGTAGTCGGGCTATTGTGGCTACAACTGTTGCCCAGGAGTTGCTTCATACCCCTAAACAGGTAGTGTATGCTCCATATTTACTGTTGTTGCCTTTTGGGATGGGGCAGTGTTTTGTCAACATGATATACAGATGGTAATTCATAAGAAGTTTGGAAGTTAGACTTAAAATGTAGGTGTAATACTTGTCCATGTCAATTGCTTTCCTTTAGAGGTACTCTGGAGTTGTCTTCTCATGTCTTCCCTTCAGATATGGATTTAATCTGCAGTAAAATTTCTGGCTATACCAAAATATATTTTATATCATTTAAATTTTTAATGCCTTTTCTTTAGATGATGCAACATCTGTTATTTTCACAACACAGCCAGTCTTTGGACAGTGATCCATGTTTGCTATATGAGCATGCCCTTGTTTTCCATGCCAGAGAGCAGAGAGCTCTCTGTGTCACAACAACTTAATATTTTTAGGAGCTATGAAATAGAGGCAGAAGATAGCCAAATACATTTCTTTTCCCTCCTGGAGCCACAGCGGATTGCAAGGCTCCTCTCTCCTATTTTTTAGATGATTTTATGGGGGGTTATCATTCAGTTCATGTGCCGATCCTACTAAATTTAAGCCAGCAAATTCCTGTATCTGTAAAGGGAATCTTTGAAGCAGCATGTTTCATGTCACAACCCACATGGAAAAGAAGATTGGAGAACACCCCCAGATCAAGGCAAACAGTTGCTCTGGAACAGATTAAAACCCAGGGTCAGTAGCAGTGGAACAAGCTATATGTTCATTGCTCTTTCAGTCAGTTAACTTGAAGAGTGGGACTGGGGACCATGCAGTTAAGTCTGTCCACAGCTTCTCCTCTCACAGAAGCTGTATTTTGTCTCTCATAGATAGGGAGAGATCTCAAGTTTTATGATTCATTTCCATTATTATTGCTACCTAATTTTCTGTAACATAAAAATAATTCAGACTCTTTTATAACTTAGTGACAGGAAAATGTCCAAACTAGAAGGACATGCTGCCCATCTGTTCCATTTACTGCATCCTGTAAACATAAGAATCTTATGTAATTAACCCATTTATAACCTTCTCCAGGGCTTAGAAACCATGTTTGACATATTGTCTTTAGACAGAGACTGTAAAAGCAAAAGCTAAAGCCTGCCTAACCCAATTCTGTTATGTAGGACAGAGCACCATTTGTCCTGCAGCATGATTGGAAGAATCATGGCTTTGATTGCAGATAGAAGAACTTGTGGATCTGGAAAGGTTGTACAGATATATTGTTAGCTTCTTAGATTTATAGACTATCTGTCCAGAGTATGCAAAGATATTCATCAGCATCAGGTTATGCCATATTATGACAGGGCATTTCAGTAGTGCACAACATGACATCTCCTATTGTATTATGTTATGGCAATATAATATGACTTGTGATTATATATCAGTACAATTGGCAAGTTATTAAGTCATACAAAAGAGTAAAAATGTGTAAATGTGGTTTGTTTTGGAATTATTTTCCCCAGCATCTGTGTTATGGAACAATTTCAGTGACATATTTTGTTTTCGTTGGTACTATTTTGCAAGACAATTTCATTTTCCTCAGAGTAGCACATTTCTGATACTGAAGTGTCTGGGCATATCAGGCTGTCATTCTGAGACTAGACTTTATTAGAAGGCAGTGGAAAACCTTCTCTACACAAGGATCCGGAACACCCAGGGAAATCTGGTTGCTTAGCATTAGTCCCAGATTAGTCAGTTTTTCCCACTCCTTCAATGCACAGAGCCTTCTGTCCCAGTTTCCTGCAGACACGGAGCAGTAGCATGATCTTGTGGAATCCCACTTTCTCTGCCTCTCCTTCTAGTTCCTCCAGTCTGGAGCCTGCCCACTCCCATTGCCTGTGCTTGTCTTCCTACCACCTCCTCTTCACCAGGAATAAGGGAAGCATCCTGCCTGCTTCCCAGCTGAAGGCTTTGTTGGGAGCATCACTCCTCATTGTGGGGAATTCGTGAGGATCAGTTCCTGCTCAAGCACTGTGAGTGTTTGCAGTCCTGATCCTGGTTGTGCTGGGTCAGTGTGGATCCTGAGCACAGTCCTAGTTACTGGGGCACTTTGCCAATGCCTTCATCCCAGAGGCCTGAACTAATTCCACATAATGTACAATTCACATTTCTTACCTTATTGTAAGACACTCATTTGTTCTCAGGCCTAAATCTTACTCAGCCTATAGGCAGAGCTTGCCCAAGGAACGGCACTGAAAAGAGACCTTAGGGACTTTGCATTTGCACCACTAAAAAAGGAAGACAGGAATAGATTTCCCAGTGGAAAATGCATCAAAGGAAATAGTGTTAGCACAGGAGTCACTTATAGAGTCACATACATCTTTTAATTTGCAGTTTGAATGAAGGGTATAACATTTAAGTCTCTTGCCCTTAGATTAATTAATGCAAGTGTAGGAATGCTTGTGGCTAAATTTTGCAAGCAGTGACTCATGATTTGGAGTGTCTCAGCTGAGATCCTTATGGAACTGGAATTTCAGAAGGCAAGTGCTGAGTGTTTTCTGAAAATCAAGCCCTTTTGAAAGAGGTTTTTTTTCAAGGAGACAGCCCAGAAGTAAGCATAGACTTGAATGTTGCAAGGGTTTCATTATTTGTGTCTTTTACTCTCAAACAAGTTTATAAAAAGGCCCAAATAACTCATGCAAACCTGGCTGATGCAACTAAAAAACAGTTCAGATAACTGAAGGTTTTGTTTTCCTCAGGAATGATTGCATATGTCTCAGCACTGCTGTATGGAAAAAAAACAGCCAGTGTGTTCTTAGTCAAATGTTTGTTTTCCTTGGCTTCACTTTGGCACCTTCAATAGCCAAGCTTCAATATAGATTAGTGAACGTCCTTTGGTAATTGGTACTCTGGCAGGCACAATATTGTCCCTAGCAGATCAAGCAGGACATCTTGTAGAGTGCAATGAAAGGCATAAAGTGTTATACAGGTTGTGCTATTACACATCTTTCAGTATCGTAGGAATGAATTCAGTATTTTTGCTGTGACTTTCTTTCAGTGAATTTAGTGACTAGATTAGTTCCTTGATTATAATGACCACACCATGTCTGCATAAGTTAGCTAACTTTATCTGTAGTTGGGGAACTAATTGCCTGAGATGACCTTGAGGGATGCTGACCCCATACTTCCTTTTTGTTTTGAGGCACTGGAAAGTGGATCAATGATTTAGGTGCCTAAAAATAAATGCAGGTTGGGCAACTTTTAAATAGCAAAGTTGATGTATCTCCGGAAAATCTGGGATCCGTGGCTGTGAGCAGTTTTGTTTTTAGTGGCCATCTGCTCAGGTAGGAAAGCTGTTCCATTTGGCTTGCTGATGGTTCCTAAAATCAATACTTCCATCCTAAAGACTTTTTCAAAATGTAAATAAAAGAAAGCCTAGAGTGTATAAGTGTTTTCTGGTCTGAGTGAGCTTCAAGGACTTTCAAATTTCAATTGGCTCTGCAGGGAAACTCACAGTCATATCATGGCTTTTTCATCACTGTAGGGTATTACGTGTAGTCTAATGAGCTAATATGGGAGAGTGAAGAAACTAAAAAAACAGAGCTTTAAATAAACAGCTGTGGGCATTAATGTATCTCCAGTGCTACTGGAAAAGTGAAGACCATTTCTCTGGGGAAAAGAGCAATGCTATTGCTTCCTAAAGGCCAAGTTCTTCTCTTTCACATGTGTAGCTCCTGTTGACATCAGTGGCAAGACCCAACCCTGCGAGGTCATCTGTAACCTCAGGGAGTGTCCTCCAAGAGGTCTGCTGTCATTCTGATAGGAGGTGAAGGTGCTCCGCACCACTACCTGAATTAAGAAGACAAGCTGGAGTTACTTGCATGTCCTTGCCTTTTGGATCGATGCAGTATGTCCTGTTTTAGCTTATGTCCTTCACGCAAACTAGTTCTAAGAGTTCACTGGCATCACACAGTTAAGTAACGGATATTAGGAGCATTTTTATGGTATGGATTCATTACCACATTCTGGCAGTATAAATTACACTTACATTGTATTTATATCTTCTTTAAGCTGACAGAGCAATGTAATGGCTCACAAGGATGACAAAGGAATTAAGCAGCATGGGAAAGGAAGAAAGGATGTATTGTTAGATAAGAATCTGAATTCTTCCCTTGCAAATACAAGCAAATTCCCACTGGAAAGGAATGTCACATTAGCAGATTGGACAAAAAGGAGAGAAAGAAATACACAGTAGGGGAATGCATGGTTTGAATTAAGATCTGAGTCTTGGCTGCCTTTCATTTCCACATCGTAACGATCAAGCCCAATTTTTACTACACAACCCACAAGTTTAAAAATAAATGCACATGTAACACTGTGATATTTCATGTGACAAAATTGTTAGGGAAACCCATTTCAGCATTCAAGTCCCCAGACAGAACAATCAGAGCTGTTCTAATAGAAGCTGCTGAGAACAGTATTCCCTTGCCTTTATTAGAGAGAGGGATGTATTTGTTTTCTGCAGAGCCATCCAGCCAGCCGTTTCTTTCCTTCGGTGTCCTGCCTCACTCCAGGACTATTGCAGCTGACCCCAGCATTTGAGGGCTTATTCACAAATACTTTTATTTGTGCTTTAGTGAATGGAGACCATTAAAAGGCCTCTTTATTCTGAGCATGGAATAGAATCAAATATACTGATAAGTCCTCACATCTGTGTTTCTAAGCAGCAGAATTCTCTAAAATACAACCAGTCCTACACACTTTATTCCCCTATTTTTTGTTTGAAGAATACAAAATAGCATGCCCTGGTATCAAGCTGACCCCAGCTATTTGAGGAGGTATTGAAGGACACTTTGTTATCACTGACTGTGATGCTGCAGATGGGCTCAGTGGAACATCCTAGGACAAGCAGATTTTCAAATGCTGTATGCTTTAGAGGGCAGAATAATCACCAGTGTGGCTCCCAGATTTTCACAGGCAACTTGTGTGAGTCCCAGCACAGAGGGACTCATTAGATCTCTGTATGACAGGCTTTCTTCTGAGCTTCAAAACCAGCTCTGCTTCATGCATCCAGGTTGCCTTTTGGAGTGTGAGCCTCGTTGCTTTATCTAGGTGGAACAGACATAGACAGCAAACAGTGGTGTTTGTGGTGACTCATACAGCAGGGTCTGAAGTATTCCAGGTCAGGGAACACTGAGTTCCTTGGGGACTGTTGGTTTCCATTAGTGTGCCATGTTACTTCTGTACCTCTGTAATTTCCCCTTTGTTACACCCACCTAAATGTAACAAGTGGATAATGAGGGAGATACTGTTTGCATTTTAACAAAAAGCAAAATGCAACAGCCAAGAAAATTTATCAAGTGGCATATTTGGACTGACAAGCAGCAATATAATTCAAGGGCAGAAAAGGTGGTGGAACTACAACAGATCAAGAACTGGCCAACTTGCTGAAGTTATACCTGAAAGAGAGGAAGGGACCAGCAAAAACACAAGGGAAAATGTAGACAAAATGGGTCTTGATAAAGAAAGTTTTTTTATGTGCATGATGTTTGATAATTGACAGTAGTTGTAGGAAGCAGTTTCTTCATCTCCTCTGGACTGGATTTTGCTGTCATTAACATGATCTAATGCACACTATCTGACTCACTTCACATCATCACAGTCACCATACAAACCATCTGTTCTCTAAGAGACACTGGCACTAATGGGCAATAGTGGTTCTTTTGTTCTGGGAGTGCAGCTGAGTGTGTGTGTGTGTGTGTGCACATGTGAAAGAGAGGAAAAGTGGAGGAAAGAAAGACTGGAGAAGCAGAAGTAATTGCTTATGCTTGTTAATTGGTGAACACAAGTATTTGTCACCTCAGTGCTGAGGGCATCAAACTAGGGGCAACAATTTTTCAGGTAAGAAGTCTCCAATCCATCTTCATCTGCTGATAGTAATTGGAGGACCTTGTCAGATTTGGAGGGGATTTATTGATGCAGTATATAGGGTTTGCAGAAACAGCTCTTTGAAGGACATGGTACTAAATCATTTATTTTTTCTTTGCAGCTTTTCAGAATTTATAATCATTTGGGAAATTCACTTCCTTCCCCTGCCTTCAGCTTTCCTTTAGCGATGTGAATGAGAGGAGATGATCTCTTGCCAAATAGAATATTTGGCTGATACAATATACTTTGGCAGGATTTGAAATTCTCTCCCTCTTCCTCTCATTTGTTTTGTTTCCCTTTAATTAATGGTGTCCATAGTATAAGCCTCACAATGTTGTGTTGTGTTGCGTTGTGAAAAAATTGGTTCTTCCTCCAAACAAAGGGTCTCTTGGAAATAAAAAATGCCAATGCTGGTCGAAAATAATGGCTAAGCTATTGCACACCTCTGTTGCCTATAGTAAATCACATGTGCGCCTGCAGATTTCAGCTGACTTGCTGTTTCATTTTTCTGTATTTCTACTTCATAAAAACCAGGAATGCAGAATAGTGGAGAAATAGTATGAAGAATAAAAGTTGTCCTGAAGTTGCTTACAACTTCATCAAATTCTAGCCATTTGGGCTGACTTTCTGCATGCTGGCTACCTCTTAACCTAGAAGGTGCCTGAGGGCTGTTAAAGCAAAAAGGCATTGAGATAAGAAAGCTAAACAGGGATGTGGATATCTTGAAGAAGGCAAAAAAGAATATGTGGCTTCTCATATGTGTTCCTCTCCAGGGTCTGGATGGGTACCCTGTATTCCTCAGAGACGCTGTTCTACCACCAGTAAAACTACTTGCATAGTAAGGGCCATAATCAGATGTGGGGCTTTGCAATGCTAGGCTAGGTATGCTGTGTTTGGCTATTAAGGAATGCACAAAGGATTTAGTAATGTAAATCCTTTTGTAGAGATGTAGAACTATGAAAGCCCCATCCCTGGCAGAGATGGGAGGAGGCACAGGCCTCCGTAATTTCCAGTCTTAACTGTACAGAATTCTGCACTTAACCTATTGTGCTCTCCAGAGAGAGCAGTGCTAGCAGACAATATCCAGCCTGTTGTGGTGTGTGCTTCAGATGATGCTGGTGTTTTTTCCTTCCATAGGCTGATGAAAAGCAAGTGTATCTTACACACCTCCCCAGTGGTATGCAAGGCTGTCCTTTTGTTTTATCCAGAAGGGAGGCAATTGCCATAGGAGATGCATCTCTAGACATATCCACTAAAAAAACATCCTTTACTTTCCCATGACTGGGTTTGCTCTGCTATAGATTTCTATGATATAAATCTAAGCTGTGCCCTGCAGCTTTATGTTTCTGTCTCTTCAGCCATTTCAGGGGTTTTCTCTAATGAAAGATCAGCTGTTTTAATTTCCTTACACAGTTCACCCTTCCCTTCACAGCTTCTGAGCTACCCTGGCTCTGTTTCAGCTGCTTGAAGTGCATTTGAATCACCAAGAACTTTGCCTTCTTTCCTGTTGTGCCAACTTATTTTTCCTCTTTCAGTCTCTCAAGAACTTGCTGATAGTGCTTTGTAAATTAAATATTCGGTACAGCCCAACCTTCTGCACAGCTAAATGCCCCTTGCTGTTTTCATTGAAGAGCTTTAAATTTAACTGGAAGGGTAGCAATTCCCTTAGTTTATAACCATAGCATAACAAGTTGTAGCCAATTGAAAACCATATTAGGCTGTAAATTTACATTATGACTGGCCATTTGGAGGGTGGCAGTGTTTTTCCCTGATGGTGATTTTCAGCCCAGTTGTTCTGATGTACCCAAGTGTAAAGTTATTAGGGCCATCTGCAGTTTAAGTCTGGGAAGAAAAGAACTTCAGGTTTGTGTGAAGTTGCACTCAGGCAATCTGCCTGCATGTCTGCTGCCTAAACAGGCAAGACATAGAGCAAATGAAATACTAAAGAATCTCCTGCAAAGAAAGCTACTGAGACGTGGAGAAGTAAATATCTGTATCATCTGGATGGGATTTCAAATGGCAAAGAGCTGACCTCTAGCTTTGTGTCTTCTTCTAATGATGACTTCTAACAGTGCTACCTGCAGAGAACAAAGACAGTCCAATTAAATCCAGGCCATTTGTATTTTTATCATAGACATCATACCAGAAACCCCGGCCTCCTCTCCTTGACACAGAAATGTGGTAGACTTTTTAATTATCTCAAAGATAAAGTGTGTTTTACTTAAAATAAACGTTTCTCCAGCAAAATAGTAATTCTTCCATGAGTCTTTTTCTTTTCAGTTGAATCTTCTGCTCCAACCATTTCCAAGATACCGTGGTAGCTCCTTATTCCTGCTAAGATATTTATGCCTTGCTTAATTTGACAGCTCCCTGTGACACCTGTACATGGGGAACATGAGGAAAATAAGTGTTCTGTCAAGTGCCTGTAGTAATTTTTCTGGTTTGTCTCTTTCAGATTTTGCATGACAGGAATGACTTTCTTTATAAATCGTGTAAATTGTAGCTTGTTAATGGGTATGCTTTGGTACCCATTTCATATTGATTATTTTCTATATTCTTTTGCAAAACATTAGCAGGAAGGATAGCAGTGGAACCTTTAGCAAAAAATGTGACCAGTTTTCTGCCCCATCAGTTGAAGCTTGGTTTGCTTTAAATGCAGTGCAGAGCCATTGTCTTCAGTTTTCTCCAGCTGCTGTTCAGAGCTGAGAGATTGATGAGATGCAATGGTTTGAGCTGTTTTATCTAAGACCCTGTCTTTAACCATATCACTCTCCTTTCAGGAAGCTGTAGTAAGCACCTGGATTCAGTTCAGTGACAGCTCTGTTACTCCGCTGGACATTTATGACTCTAAGGACTTCTCCCTTTCTGCTGTATCATTAGACGAAGCTGTTGTCTCAATCCACCAGAATGCTGCCTTAAAATGGCCAGTTGTGGCAGCAGAAGGTGAAGGTCAAGGCACGTTAATCAAGGTGGACATGATGATTTCTGAAGCCTGCCAGAAGTCCAAGAGGAAAAGTGTCCTGGCTGTGGGGAATGGCAACATCAAAGTCAAGTTTGGCCAGAATGATGCAGACTCCGATACAGGTGGAGACTATGATGCTGATGAGATTGAAAACCATGCTAGTGACCGGCGGCACAAAGTGTCAGATCAGGAGCGGTATGGCCAGGATGGACGCTATTATGGTAGCTCTTCAGCAGAGCGAGAGGAAGGAGTCATCAGGAAAGTCAGCACCACAGCAAAATCTGTGATAAAAAATAAAGTCATTAAAAACAGTAGGCTGGATGGTGGCAAACTCTCGGATGATGGCCAGCTGCAGAACATTCCTATAGACTTCACCAACTTCCCTGCTCAAGTAGACCTACCAAAAGGCAATGCAGGCATGGAGGAAAACGACCTGGTGCAGACACCCAGGGGCCTTAGTGATTTGGAGATTGGGATGTATGCTCTGCTAGGGGTCTTCTGCCTGGCAATTCTAGTCTTCCTAATAAACTGTGCAACATTTGCACTGAAGTACCGTCACAAGCAGGTTCTGGTGGAAGGACAGGCCACCATGACCCATTCCCATGACTGGGTCTGGCTGGGAAATGAAGCAGAACTGCTGGAGAACACAGCAGATTCATCACCTCAGCAGGATGAGCATACAACTATTATTGACCGAGGCTCAGGTAGCGAGGAGAGCAACCAGCTCCTTAATGGCAGTGCTCAGAAGAACATCCAGAGCCAGGTTCACAGATGTGTTGACTCAGGGGGCAAGCACGGAAAGGAACAGAAATCTGAACCTTTACATTCGCCAACATCTAAACGGAAGCGGGTAAAATTCACAACATTCACTACCATCCCCCCTGACGATGGTTGTCCTACTGTCAACTCAATCCTAAGTAGCAATGACGATGACATTAAGTGGGTGTGCCAGGACATGGACCTGGGGGACTCCAAAGAGATACGAAACTACATGGAGAAGTTCAAAGACAAAGTGTAACTCCTTGCTGGTTTTCTGCGTTTAACCACACCTTGATGCCTTCAGTTCTACAGTATATATTGGGACAGAAGATGGGGAGGGGAAGGAATCACCAGGAGAATTGATGAGGCAGTTTTTATAATCAGGGAAAGAATTTTGCCAAACTGTCCATGGTTTGTTTTTGGTTTTTGCTTTGTTCTGTTCTGGTTTGTTTTGTTTTCCAGCAGTTATTCTGCTACTCATGGATTTAGGAAGTGGAATATAAATAGAAAGGAACAAGGAAATGGTATGACCAGCAGGATGAACTGGGCAAGAGGAGGTTGTGGAAAATTGTCTTTTGGGTCGTACAGATAATGGTAGTAATGTTTCCAAGTACCAAAAATATTTGTAAAAAGAGAATATAAGAGCATGAAAAGGAAGAGCAAGAGACAAACAGCAATTTTTCTGTATTTCTAATAAAACATCGTAATTTAGGACATATGACCCACGAGGAGACTGTTTAGATTGCTATTCAAGCTGTTTCTTTTATTTCTTCATTTGAAGAGAAGATGTGTCTTTGGCATTACATATGAAGGAGGAAGAAATTACCAAGTGTTTTTATTTTTGCTTTCCTGTTTGTCTTGTACGTTGAAAGAGAATAATTTTCCCTCTTGTATTTTTCCTTTAACTATCTTGAAAACAGAAGAATTTTAAATTCACTAAGTTCACAGTGGACCAAGAATATTTTGTTTCTTAGCTATAAATAATCTCCTGTCATTTAAAGAATTCAGGGGACAAGTATTGACAACTAATTTCCATGTGGTGTCTCTTCTGAAAGCTTAGGCCTCCATTGTTTCCCCCTAGCTAGAAATACGTTCTGTTTGGAAGAAGTATTCATTTTACTTTCAGGTTTGGGTTGTTATTTAGTTGTTTGTTTTAAATTTCCACAACCAAAGTTCCCACATTTCAGCAAGGGAAGAAGGTGCTGTTTTATGTTAGCTTTTAGAAGTAACAATCGATTGGAGTGCCCCACTGGTGCATTTTCAGTGTACCTGGAACTGAGACCATCACAGGCCAAATACATAGAGCCTGGATCTGGGGGGCTTTTTGTTGCTAAGTCCATGAATTCATCATTTTGTGC
Source organism: Lathamus discolor (assembly GCF_037157495.1). NCBI lineage: Eukaryota > Metazoa > Chordata > Aves > Psittaciformes > Psittacidae > Lathamus > Lathamus discolor. The sequence continues at coordinate 10,359,666 of NC_088895.1, read as the reverse complement.
TGTAATTTTCTGTTTATTCTGATGTCACCAGCTCTCATCAAACTCTGAACGCAAGAAGAAGAATGGACAGAAAGACATTGATTGTCCCCAAACTTTTATTTCCTTTTCCTGGGAGAGCTGGCCTCTGGACAGACTGTTGGGAGGGAAATATTGCAGAAGCAAGATCAAGAAATACCCGGAGCCATTTTATAGATATTTTTCTTTTTGCCATTGGACCAGCTCAGACTGCAAACTTTAGACTAGATTTAAAGCTGATGTTTTGAATGAGCAAATACAAAACCAGTAATAAATCTGAAGCAAATACAAAATAGAGACACAGATCCGTTGTGTAAAGTGGCAGAACTGTGTTGACTCAGGGCCAGTTTACACTAAAGGAGACAGATCAAAATCTCTACAAGGAAGCCACTGTCATCCAAAACCTTTTGTAACTAAAAGGAAGATGGTATATCCAGCCTTTTGGAAAGCAGTATTATATTCTGACTGTTAGCCAGAAGCACTTGCATTGTCCTGTCTTTACCATGTATCTCTTTTTTTTTTTTTATTACTAAACTCAGTAGTTTGGGTTTTTTTACTTGGACAAAATCAATCCTGCCACCCAGTAACATAGATGGACGTTTTAACAAGATATGCCTAGTATGCATTGTAGACTGAAAGAATGTAATATTTATTTATACATGTTATATGAATTGTAATTAAAATGCTTTACATGGCTTGACAAATGAAGCTCTCTTTTCTGCGGGGAGGGTGCTCCTTCTTTCATTTCTGTGTTGCAGTACTGCATCCACTGCCTAACAGCTGAAACAAAACTTAAGCCACTTTCTGCAGAGAGAATAGAGATGTAAGAAGGTTTTTCCCTGCTCTGACCCTTCTTTGTGAACCGCTTTCCCTTCCCACCCAACATGCGGTGATGATGATGGATGGCAGGAGAAGACAGCAGCCAGGCACAGTTCAGGGCAGTGTCACTATTCATCTTGTTCATCTTCATGCCTACCATCAGCATGAACAACTCCAGGACTCTTGCTTCTGATGTGTGCAACTTTGGTGCAGCCCAGTCATAATTAATTATGTTGCTTCTCTGATTGATACAGTAGGTTCAAATGGAAGCAAGTTTCACTGAATCACAACTGACATATACAAAGCACCCCGTATCCCAGAGGACCCCAAGCTACTTTACAAGCTAAGCACAGTGATGCATCAGGCACACCTCAGGGATCACTATATCTTCCTGGGAAAATGCAGGTGTCTCTGAGGTAAAAAAGGCATTTACAGCACAGAGCTGCAAAGGACGACAGCAGAGGAACAAGAAAGATAGTATGGAGCAAAAACAATACACCGTGGTAGCACAGGATCTAATTGGTTGAAGTGCGTTTTTAAGAAAGCAGTAATGTGCTGAACGGCCTCTGTTCGAGCACATGTGAAGAATGGCATCTCCAGTAACTCAGTGCTCCCAAGCACGTTCTGCGATACAGGTACAGCACTGGCTGGAGAGGAAAGGGGTAATTACTACATCAGTGTTGCTAGTCCATACACCCTGACTTTGCTCTTTGCTTTTGGCAGCTGAGGCTTGATAGGATCAGAAGAGAAAAGGGTATCTCTGTCTAACATAAAAGTTGGCTACTGAGGGAAAGCCTTGTGAGGAGAATTCATCTTGCTCAGTATTTCCATGATGACATGTGCATGTCTGTCTCCTCTTGCTATCTCACAACATTATCTAAGAAAAGTATTCCACAGTGAATGAAAATGCTATTCCTAATGCACCTCCTCTCCAAAAGTGCTTTTTTCAAACAAGAAAAATGTGTCTTCATTGAAATTAAAAGTGGAGGAAAATCAAAGTTTCCCATGAGAAACTATTTTGCAATTCCTTTTCAAAAGCAGTGATGTACATTTTTTGTGGAAAGACACACTCGTGTATTAATGCAACTCAGATTGGATTCAACATTCCCAAAGAGGAGCAGAGCTCTTCTGTCATGAATAGGAAAGTTATATCTTATTCATTATTTCAGTATTCATTGAAATGATCACTATTTTTTGCTTTCTATTTCCGGACTGCATGTATAGTTCTGTGTTATATTGACCTTGGCCTATACACTCCTAATGCCTCCTTGGGAGCAATATTTCATTAATGATTAGCCATGTATCAGTTCTCAGTGACAGTATTTTGGCATTATATTTAAGTTAGAAAATATAGTCTCAATGTTGGGTCTCCGGAGTGGGTGGTTTCAGAGGCTTGCACATGTCCAGAGACGGCAGCCTTTAACACTGGGCTGGACACATGCCATTCATAAATACATACAGCATTTCACACACTCTGTAGATTACCATGGACATTTGTTACAGTTCTGACTTACTGTTTATCTTGTCTGTATCATAATAATCACTTGCAAAAGCTGATAATCACAACTGCCAACATGAGCACACGCATGGCCAAAGGGAGAGGCTTAAGCAGCAGTTTCTTAGATGCTGCAGGACTTGGGGCAGTCAGTGCAGTCACTTGGCCAAAGTGAATTAAATGGCAACGTAAAATCCCTGAAGCACATAAAATTGTTTTCTCTGGTGTTTTTTTTTTTTACTAACACATGCCTGTTATTGATGTCTTTTAGTTCCTGAGTTACCAACTAATGGACTTCAGCTAATCTCCACATTGGCAACATGGTGGGGTTTTAAAGCTGTAAGAGGAAGACACCTGACGTACTGCCTATCGTAATATGACATCAAATCATAGAGAAGAAGAAGAACCACTGCTCCAGGTTCTGTACCATATATGTGATAGTAGTTGAGATGTGGAAAACGTGTTCAGACAGGGCATGGTGTCTTTAACAGGCCCACATAATGCAAGGCCTGTGATGGCTGGGGGGAGGAAGGCTTGGGAAGCCTCTCCAGTCCCAAGGCTTCAACTGTTCTGTTGGTCACAGCTATGGCGTTTCTGTCAATATCCACCCGTGTTGTAAATCTGTGTGGTTTGAAGCCATCTCGTAGAGCCATGCTGGACTTTTAAATTAATATGTCTATATGAGAAGTCCCAGACTGTTTAGGAAGAATTTTAAAGCTGGTTTACCACATCATAGAACTGAATTTGTGTGCTTCCCAGGATGAGGGGTTTGTTTGCCCTGCCATGAAAATAGAAAGATATAAGGCTATCAGGAATGCTCTGGAGATCTAAGTGGGATGGGGGCAATGCCTGCCTCTCCTAGCACAGCCTGCTCTCTTCCTCAGCATCAGAAACTGCTTCATGCATCTTGATACTTCCTTTACTAACCCCTGCCAGCCTGGCTGTTCAGGATGTTCTTTCAAACAAAGCAGGGAGAGCATCTCCTGCTGCTGTAGGTACCTGCTGCCTCAGTCAGGCTGGCTCAGCTGCCAAGGGGCTTGCTGTCTTTCCTGGAAATCTTGGCACTGTGCTTCTCTGTGCTCTTTGTAAATCTTAAGCCCAGAGGAAGCTCAGAAGAGGCCATTGATTTTGACTCCTGTAAACTTGTGGCTGAACAGGACCATGTCTTCAAAATTGCATGGTCTTTGTGAAGGAAGACAGGCTGTATTTGAAGAGACAACAGAGGGAATTAAAAAAAGGGAAATACTCAGCCCTGCCTTCACATTTAATTTTTCTGAAGCTACAGAACGTGGTGCTTCAGAGACAGAGGCAGGTACTGAGATTTTTTCAATTTATCTTCCACTGACCAAATATTCCATCAGAGCCCAGTTCTGAGCGAGCCACCACAAATGATCATCTCAGGAGGGAGGAAAGCACCAGGCTGTGAAATATCATTTATTTGAGAAATTCACATTGGGTCAAATGTCAGGATTTACATTTCTTAAGCTTTGCTGTGCTGCACTTCCAAAGCCAGCGCATAGGGTGCAGAGAGCTACTCTGAACATCACCTGTCAATGTGCCTTACGTGCCAGGTAAGGGATTCTGTGAGTGCCAGGGGTGCGTGGCTGCAGAGATAACACGCTGTAAGGTACATTCTTCTGTCAAGGAGCCAAGATGGAAAATCATTAATAATAATTTGCACTTAGAGGGGAGCCTTTCATCAGGGAAGCTCAGCGACTTCCAGTTGTTGCTAAAGGATGAAAAGGTGAGCAGGCTTGAGTGGTCCTGTTCTCTCAGATGAGACCATGCCAAATGAATGCATTGCCCTTCTCAAGGCTAGGAGCTGTACCTGTGCGAGGGCTGGGTTCTCGGCTACAGGGGAATCAGTGAAATCACCTGGTGCAGGCAGCAACAAGGAGCCTAACCTGTGGGGAGAGGAGAGCATTTGATGAAAGTCAAGCTGGGTGTGAAAGCTCTGTTCTGGTGGGGTGGTGCTGTGTGTGATGAGAGGCAGCTGTGGATGGGAGAACAATGCTTGGAGGAGGAGGAGGAGGAGGAGGAAGTGGTGAAAGTTGGAGAAGGGAAAGTTTCCTGTTGCTGTGAGGCTGCTGGTATGGAGTGTACCTTGGTGAAAAAGTGAGTTCTGCTTTGTCTGGGTGTTTTTTATTACTTGGTTGTGTTTGGAGGGGAGGGGAAGTCTTTTTGTTTGGGTATCCCAGGTTTGGGAATCAGCAAGAGAAACTGTGTGTTTATTATGTCTTTGGCAAGGGTAAGGCCACTGCTAAAGGATTTAAGATGTAGTTTGCCTGGCACATGTGCATGGGAACACCTCATAGTGCAAAGTCAGCATGGTATATCCTGGATTAGAAACTGGATTCTGAATCCTTCTGATATGCCTTAACTGCTATGAAGTCCTTCAACAAGTGAGCATGCTGACTTGCCTTCAACTTCTGTAAACACTTTTATGTTGATTAAATTTGAGAGATTACCTGAAAAAGGCTCTTTCTTTTGGAAAGCAGAGATGCAGTTAGTTCATGGTGCCACACTGAACTTGCTGGTTTGGAAATAGGATAATGATCCCTAATGTTTGCACTTACATTTATTCTTTCCAAGCTCCAAGACCAAGTAGATACAGCAGCAAGAGTTTGCTTTGTTTTGAGAGGCTCCTAAGCTGTATTTCTGTGCTTAAAAATAAGCTGTTGGCAAAGATGCAGCAGCAGACAGAGATAATGATGTAAATTACCAAATAACTCTCCCTCTTGATTACTTATTTTGGACAAACTCAGACCCATTCTTTTTATGCTTATGCTAGTGAGGAATTAAAGCTTTTTGTGGGAAGCGACAGTGTCAAAGCCAGTCACGAGCTTCTTCGAGACAATCTGTCTGATGTTCAGCTGAGCCATATCAAGTTGCAAAGATGCTCTGTACTAATCTCCCCCTTGGCTGCTGGAGGGGCTGCTCTGTGCACTGACAGGAACGTTGCAGCCAATCATACATATTTCTTCAGTAGCATGTCTAAAGATAGGGTTTTTTCCTCTCTTTATTTTCCTCTTGAGCCTGTGTCTGAGGGTTTTTCAGGTAGCCAGTTTCCAGCATGCTCCATGTCTATTTAAGGTGGTGGGTACTGAATTACCTCTCTGCTCTGGCTGGTGGAGTAGCTTTTCAACTCTTTTGAGCCTTGTACTGCAATACACAAGGGTCACTTTAACCCCCTGAATTCAAATAGTGTGAGTAACAACTGAATTCCTGGAAACCCCACTTTAGGTTGGAATCCTTCATAAACAGATTGCAGCACCATGATTATCTGGGCACTTCTGTGTGGCTGCAAATGCAGGGTAGGAGGGGGAGTCTTGCAGAAGGCTTTTGGTAGTTGTGCCACTGTCTCACATGTGGCCTAGCAGAAGAGGCACCTGGCTGAGGAATGCCTGTTGTGCCGTCAGCTGTATCAAACTCTGCTCATTCGTGCTTGTTTCTTAAGAGGGTCAGTGTTTTAAGCTTCCTGAGATTGCTGATTTGACTTTCAGCATTAATAATGAAAAGCCACTGGTAGAAATTGACATTATTCAGATCTCCTGTGGACTGTGGGGAAAGGGAGGGTAGATGGAGACATGGACAGCTGATGTTGCAGAACTGAAGAATGAGAGCAAAGTCCTATGAGAGGAAAGATGAAGACTTCAGTTGTATAAAGGCTAGGATTGCTTATTTTCGTTTGTTTCTGTAACATATGCACAATTTCTCTGACTGTTGTGGTCTTGGTTTGGGGGTAAGATTGCACACGCCCCCTGAGGCTTCTGGCAACGTTGCCTGGGAGCAGCACAGCAGGTACCAGAGCCTCCACTCTGACAATCTGCTGACACCTGAGGATCTGTATGATGAACAGTACTGTTGCTAAGGGCTGTCCATATAACTGATAATCTGGCTGTATGTGATAGAGACTTACTCTAGGAGCAGGTCGTAATTGTGTGTTTTTCTGATGATGGGGAAGATTTTGGTTCCCAAACTGAATTGTAGAGCTTATGAGGCTCTGGTTGGATGGTTTCTGCAGGCAGAAAACTCTGTGTGAGACAGACGAACACCCAAACTGCTGCATAGCTAACGATTGTCACTTCAGTGTCATCTAGTAGCAATTGCTATAGAGTAGAATTATCTGGGGACTCTTCTTTGGTTATGATGACACTATACATCTTACAAAACTGAGCTGAGGTTACCGTAATGATGAGACTCTATTAATTTAATTTGATATTGCTACAGGGCCTTTTCATGGATTGTCTGAAAAGATTAATATTCTTTAACAGAAACACTTTGGCAAATCAAGTCACCATTTCCCATTCTTCCACTCCACCCCTGCATTTTGGGATCTGCCATTTACTTTTTCCATCATGCCTCTAGGTTCGTCATACTGCATCCATCAGCATGACGAGTTTTACATACTTCTTTTTAGAGTGCTCCAAGAATACCTCCTCTGCTTTGTAGGGCATTGTGTCTTGTTATTTTAAAGCCTGATACTGCAAAAATAATATGCAATTTCGTGTTGGGGGAAGAGGAAAATGAGTGGGTCTGATAACTGACAACTTCAGGGCTTTTTGGAAACCCACCAAGCAGACTAGAATGGAAGTTTTCCCCAAATGTGGAGCAAAAGAGATTTGTTCCCAGCTGGGAAGAGACAGCCATTACAAATCCAGCTGTCCTCCCCTGTACAAGATGTGTTGTTCTCAATTCTGATCTACCACAACTCTGCAGTGTTATTTTTAGACCTGCACATTCCCTCGGGTATTACCAGTGGGACCCAGGTAGCTACAGTCAGATATATGTGAGTGAAGGGTTTGTTGCTGTGTGAGTTGCAAGTGTCTCCAAGGAGATGAGGGAACCTGAATGTCTGTGTCCTGATTCCATGTACCCCTCACGAGGCTGCTCTTGTTCCTGCGCTGAACAAAAGCCTGTGGACTGTGGTGATACAAGCTGCCACTGGCCTGACACTTGTGGCTAAAGGGAAAATCCTAGGTATGTGCTGATGAGAGATCAAGCTCATCTCAGGTAGGAGGAAGTTAAAAATTTATAGGATTATGAGTGTGTCACTTGGTAGAAGTGGCTGCAGTGAATAATCACCTGTGACAACGTGCAATTGTGAGTGAGTGCTGTGGGTCACAGCAGTGAATGGTTGTGAAATGTAGCATTTCCCATTACATTTTGCAGAGCTTCATGTTTATGCAGGTCTGTGGGTACAGATCTCTTGTAATACAGGTTTTTAGAGAGCCCTCCATGTTTCAGGTTCCTTCTTGGCAGGCCTGTCAGTAGCATCATCTGTCCATGTAGTAGCTGCTATAATAGGGTTTGTATTTATTCACCTGGTACCTGTAATAGGAGCGAATCAAAACACAGCTTTTCTGTTTAGAAAAAGCTGAAGACTCAGAGGTGTCTTCGCCCCCTCTATCTACAATGGGAATAAGCCAAGCTGTAGAAAATCTAGTGTAGTTAAACTGAGGTAGCTGGAAGGACAAGGCTAAAGCTGGAGGTATTAGCAGATGCAAACTATGGTACTGAGAGCAAGAGCAAGGCCAGCTTCGATGGGGCTTGGAGCAACCTGGTCTAGTGGAAGGTGTTGCTGCCTGTGGCAGGGAGTTGTAACTGAATGATGTTAAAGTCCCTTCAACCCAAACTAGTCTATGGTTTTATGTTCTGTGGCTCTTCTCGATGCCATTCTTTTCACCAGAGCTGATGTGGGGATGTCCCACAGATTTTCAGTGATCTGAGGATTGCCATGGTAAGCTATTCCTGCTACTGCAGCTTCTGAAATGCAGGACCTATGGGGCCAAGGCAATGGCGTGGCAGCTCCTCGTGTCAGGCATAGTCAGCTGCAGTATTTATATTCCTGCATTCATCTGGTCCCTAAGTAGGCTGACATAACATTTCCACTTGCATAAGCTACTGTGGAGTAGTGGGGAAGCTGAAAGCATGTGTCAAAAGGGCAGGAGGAGAAGTTCTGCTTGTCGTGTCTTATTTTAGTTCAGTATTTTTAATACCCTGGCTTAAATTGCCCTTAACATGGTTCATAAATCCAAAGCTATGCTCTGATAATATAGCCAGGTCTATGTACTTACAGGTTTTATTGTAAAGATGAGCAAATAAATATAAAATGAACAGGCATATTGCTAAACTAATCCAGTACAATTTCACTGAGCTACCAGAATGGAATACTGCAGCAATCAAAAGCTGCTATTAAAACTGAATCCATAAATCAGTGGATTCAAATTAACAATTCTCCAAATTAAACCTGTAGGTAATTAAATTCAGTGTAGAGTTGATGCTAAGAGGAACTGCTGTGTTGGTCTCATTGGAAAGACACATGGAGAAGCCAAATCCTTTCTGTCGATGACATAAACCAGTGCTTTGGCCAGTACAGGCCTTAAGCTGGTGAATAGCATAAGCACATGGGAAGCAGGTACAAAGAGGACATTAAAGCCTTCCCAGGAATGTACCTCAGAGCAGACAAATGCAGAGAATTGATACATGTGTGTATCTTGCATGAAATTATCAGCATCTGCGTCAAACACATGGCCTCTCTGGGTCTTGTTCTCTTCTTCCAGTCCTACTCTCTTACCTTCAGTACCATGGAATCTTCTCCAGGCTTCCTCTGGAGACAATGGTTGGGTTGCAGGCAGGCCAGTTTCTCTTCAGACCTCTTGGTGGCTAAGAAAGGGAGAATTTCCCATCCTCAAGTTGCCTTCTAAGGTACTGCTACTGAACATACGAATGCCAATCTCTGCTACAGATGCATCCATAGCAGAAAGGGGTGTGTATGGGGGAGGGAGGAGAGCCAGAGACCATCATGACCTGGGGTGTCTTCAGGTATCATGGTAATGCTTGGAGAAGTCTGGAGGGAGACAAGGTGGCTATTTTCCACCTCCCCTGCTTCCAGACGGGTGTCTGTGTGAAGCAGGATACCGCGCTGTCAGCAGGATCCTTCCATGGCATAGCAAAGGCAATAATAAATGACCTTTATACTTCACAAAACCTGCTCAGCTAGCATTAAGCATATGTTCTTTCAGAAACACCCTGATAGCAGGATGAGGGCAGAGAGGAAGAGGCCAGCCAGGAAGCTTGATGTCAGCCTTCGAGCTGAGGTAATGGACATAAAAGTCTCCATATGCTGAGAAGTCACTTTAAGAAAAAGTATTAACCTAATTAGCCCGTTTGTCTCTTCTTTCATCAAGCATCTTTCTAACAACAGTTATTTCCTGCCTTAAACTAGAAAACTAATACAGGTAATATCATTGCTTGTGTTTTGGATTTATTAGAACAAGTTGTCTTGCTCTTTAGAATAAATTCACTTCAATTCTGTCCACTTTGTATCTGTATGGACTAGGGAATTTCATTGCACTAAGCTGCCTTAGTGAACCCTAGATTCAGTAATGTATCTATGGCCCTTTAGCATAAGGCAACCAAAATAATAATGCAGTTCAAAACAGTCTTTATTGGAAAGCAGGAATTCATTTGCAGGTAATGCAGGAATTGCCCCAGGGAGAAGCAGTCACGTGGAGGTGGCACACAAGCAGCTGCATTTGTATGTTTAAATGAAAATGGATGGTTGAACAAGGCCTGATGCAATTTTGTTTCTAAAAAGGCTTGCAAATATGCTTGCTAGCAATTCCCCATCAGAGCCCTGTGGCTTAATTAAACAAGTTTAATTAGTTCAGTTCCATGCAGCATTGCTAATCTGCAAGAATAGGAAATTCCTGAATCTCCCCTCCCATATTGGTGACATGGTGGTAAAAAATGCAATTTGTAGGCTTTTCCAGCTCTAGTTAACACAGAGCTGTAGGAAATGCCTCTTCAGCCTTGGGCTGTTAAAAGTTTGGGTGCATTAGGAATGCTGCTGAATGCTGTGAGGGCTGTTTTAAATGTGGAATCTTTCACTTGCAAGTGCCTAAATCCTTTGGTTTAAATGGGAACTTGGTGTTTCTGGATTCAAGGATGTGATCTATTAGAAAATCATTAATGTCATGCCAAGAACACAGTTCTGAGTCAGTAAAATTCAGTTCCAGAAGAATCTTGATCCTTGAGCTCATCTCCGAGCTCTCCATCTAGCAGAAGTATTAGCAGTTACCTGGCAGCAAATCTTCAAGCCAAAAGAGCTTGGACTCATTTGGCGTTGTGCAGTGCCCTGTAGGACTAGGCACTGCCTGTCCTGGGCTTCCATCCAGGGCTTTCGTCATTGGGATGTTTATGAAGAAGAATTCCAATGCATCTATTATAAGAAAAAGATAGTCCTAAGATTTCAAGGTTAATTAAAATGAGGCTGATAGTGGGGAAGATCAGGAGCTGGTGTATTCCTAAACAGCCAAGAAGACGTTTCTAAGGAATGTAAGTGCTAACCTGATACAGTAAAGGGAAAATACGAAGTGCTCACCTAGCAGAAATCTTGGCCAAGTCTTAAAAGGTGGTTAGCTGTTTAACCAGTGTCAAGACATCACTGGTGGTGTACAACTGCGCTGTATATAGATGCAGGCATGCAGTGCTGTTTGCCAGAAGATGGCACTCCAAGTATGGCATGCTGCATGTTTCAGAGTCCTATCTGCTTGCTTCTGATCTATTGGGTAATAGTTTAGGCACTTGCAGGCCCAAAGTTGACAGAGTTCTATGTAATCATTACAGCCTAAGGTCTTATAAGCAGCTACATCCTTATGCCTCAAAGAGGTCTGTGATCCAGAAAAATGGGGGTGGGGGAGGGAGGGAGTTCAGCAAGCAAGAAGTCACTGCTGAAACATTTATCTTGGTGTCTTGCAAACTCTGAGAGATTTGGGGCTTGTTGCGCAATTCTAGCATCACTACGTATCTCTTGGGGAGAGGGATATGCCCTTGGATAGCAGGGTTCTACTGCAGTGTAATTCCTGTGTCTGCAAATAGGAGTACAGTACTGTCAATCTTTATAGCTGCACCTTGAATATAACAGGTATATACAAGCTTTGTGACCTCGTGGAATAACTGCAAGGGGAGTGGGCAGAAATAGAGTGTCTGAGTAAATAGTGCAGTGCTGGATGGTACCTTGCTGCTCTGTGAGTGCTCCTGACCGTGAGAGAGACAGCTCTGTACCATCCTGCTGGGGCAGGGCTGAAGGTAAGCAGTTAAAATGAAAACATTACATAGTGCTTGGGAAATGAAGACTGGGTATGGTGCATAGATTTCTGTACAGAATCTCCTGTTGCTATGTTTCAAGCATGCGATGGAGCAGAGCCTGAAGTTGTGGCTAGGGCATGTCTGTATCAGTGGGTGGTTTTCCGTGACAGTAGAGATCAGGATGTGAAAGATGTACACCTTGCTCAGCAGTGGAGCATCAGTTCCCCTCCTTGATCGATAGCTGTGAGCAATCTAGGAGATGTAGGACCAACTTTCATGCCAGATGTTTTCCGAGGGAATGCTCCAGGAGTAACTGAGCCTTTCTTCTCAGAGACTAAGAAATAGAAATTCTAACACAGGTGCCTCTTCTCTCCTTAGCAGCCCACCTCCCTCCACACTGTTATTCCTTTCCTCTCTTGCATTATATTCCATTCATGCAGACGTCCCTTAAGCTAAAAGAACATAAAGTTTGTGAGCATGGAAGAGATTTATTTTGCTTTGCAAGTGTGATAAAATCTCTCTTTTTGCCCTTCAGCATCAAGCAGAGTGGTAGTTAAAGGGAATAAGTTAATCTTTTCATATTGGGGTAATAAAGGAACTGTGAAGTCGGTCCAGAGCTCACTGGCCATGTGGGTGAGCACAGCCATGCAGTATTTACAACCCAGAAAGTGCCAAATCTGCACTTCTCTCCCTCTTCCTTTACCAGCAGATGCTTCCATTGTGCATAAGCCCAAATGTTAACGATTCTCTTAATTTTTTTTTCCTTTTCCTTCTTCCTTCAGTACATGGGGACATAATCCCATTGTCATAGTGCTTGCATGCTTTAATTTTCCTATCTGGAAATCATTCTTCTGAGGCTGAATTTAAGAAAACAAAATACCAACCAGTGGCCTCAGTATTGCCAATACTGATTCCATGGATTTTCTTTTATCACACAACAGAGCTAACTGACATTACAGAAGGCTAGTGAGCTGTCTTGGCTCATTCTGATTCCCACATACTTCTCTTGATTACAGAGTAAAGACAGGTCAAGTGGCTCATTTGAATGAGGAGTTGGTGAGCCTGGGACCTCAGAAGGACAAAGATCAGCTTAAGCCAAAAGAGGCATTAAGTTCCAAATTATTATTCTGGAAACCCTCTCCAGATCCAAGCACACTCACTGAAGAATCCCAGGAAGGGTAATCCATCAGAGCAACCAGTTCCACCTATTGCAATGTTAATGTGGGTCTGTGAACTTCAGTTGTGTGTTTTTTAACCTCTTATCACTGCTTGGTTTAGCTAAGTGCTGCCAGAGTCCTGATTCCTGCCTTGGATTATACTAAGGGTAAGGTATCTTGTGTGCTAGTGCGTGGGGAACAGCCTTGGGTTAGGGTTCACTTCTAGTGCTGCTACACTTCTCTCCTTAGGGTGCATAATTCTCCTTTCTGTTTTCCCTATATGAACAGCCTGAATGACCACATATAAACACATGCCTCAACACAAATTCACCCTCTGCCTTCTCAGGAGTGCAAGGGGCAGCACTGAAGAGCCCTGGCAGACAGAGCTGTCTCCCCAGGCCTGTGGGAGAGCTGGGTTTCTAATTGGAGCATCCTGACGTGGCTGAGTTGCTGGGAATCCCTGGCTGCTCTCCAAGCCACTGCATCAGGATGACAGCTGAAACGCAGATCTCATTTTCCCTTAATTCGTCAGGGAGCCTGCCTCTGATTGTACACCTCAGGGTTCCCTTTATGCTTATGCACTTCCCACAACTTATTAAGCTCCTAATGGATTGCACAGTCGTCAAGCTGCAATGTGCTGCCTTATTGGAGTCACATGTCTTGGCTTCTTGTACTGTGGGTTTGAGTGGATTTGGGATAGTTCTGCTGCCTCTGGTGAAGGTTTGGGTGTAGGGAGCTCTGCTGTGGTCCTTGAGGAGAAGAATCTGTGCTCAGGCTCCGTGAAACTAATACTGATGTCAATTATACCTTGGATGCTCATGAGCTGGAGAAGTGAAACAGCAACAGTTCCTCCCCCAGTTAGTTCTTTCAGCTCAATGTTGAGCAGACTGAAGTACAACTTATAAACTAAGGTAATGGTAAAAACACACCACTGAGGTATCAAGGATTTGTCAGCTTTAGGCTACAGCAGAGTGTGAGCTTCCACCAGGCTGTCTGCTTGGTAGAATGGCAGACAGATCTACTCTGTCATTACAGCTGAAGCTGTGTCACTGATGACCCATGGCTTCCCTGCAGTTTCACAGCTACTTATTCCTGCTTAAACATCTATTTGGTCTAATGGATGGATTTAATTTTTATGAGAGCATATGTGACTGTGTATGCTGAACTGGGGGCAGTGAATTTTCTACAATAATCCACATATCTGGGCAGGCTTTTTTGTTTGGGTACTCTAGCAGCATTCAAGCCTTCATGGTACCTGAAAAACAAACTTTGGAACAAATGAAGTGAGATGCTGTGTTACAGAGGAAGGGAAGATCAATAATGAGGCAAATTAGGACTGGACAGAGTATGAAATGTAAAAGAAATACCATGACCTTTTCAGGAAGGCTGAACTGTGATCAATCTTCTGAAGTTTGATTGTCACTTCTGATACTTGTTGATTGCGTTTCCTCTTCATGACTTCATATGTGTCCATCATCTGATCTCTGCCCCAGCTGCTAGGATCTCTTTTCTCCTTTTTCCTGACTAAAATCCTGAATAATTTTACGTTCTTATTCTCTTTCTTCCATTAAAACCTTCTGGGGTTTGGTTTTTGAATATAGATGTTGGCTGAAACATTTGGATCCTGGATGCCGTTTGGGTAGGAGTCCCACCAGTGCCAGTGTTGTCTGCAGCCTCTCTGACACATGAAACCTGCCCTTGAGTTCCAGCCTTGGTGACAGTTCTTGTGATGTTTGGTCACCCTTTGAAGCTTGTTATGGGGACAGCCACTCTGTCCCCATACTCAGCTCTTACATTAATCTTGTCCACAGCATCTCTTGGGGTGTTTCAAAGGGCCTTATAGGCAGGATTATTCAGGCAGTGCCTGTAGATACTGGAACACGAAGGCTGGGACCTGAGCACTGATTTATTTGGCTCCATCCTTCTACTGTTGCCAGGCTCTATTCAGTTACCCTTGTTGCTGTGTTGGTCTCTCCTGTATAGCTCTGGCCCGGACACTGCCTGTAAGTGCTTTCACACAGGGTTCTAAGTCTACATCTGTGCTGTGTTTGGAAGGCTTGCAGTAGGCCAAATAAACCCCATCTACTTCCAGTACCCTGTTACATGCATGTTTAACTCTGCTGAGCTCAAAAGGTGGCAGAGGCTAAGTGCACCTGCAGTGCACACCCAACAAGCTCTGTCAATTCCAGGAGAAAGCCATGCATCATGTAGGAGGTGAGGTAATAATTTAAAGTGATCCAGGAGACCATGGTGCAAGAAACATGCTACTGCTTGGAAATACTTAAGAATTTTTCCAGGAATGATTCAGAAATCCTGCTCTGTCTCTCTTGTTGTATACAAAGTAGTATTAGAATATGGTTTCAATGACTCTTGCAAGCAGAAATGAGAGTCCTAAATCACTGATCACTTTCAGATTTACTTGGAAATATGAGAAAACTTAATTTCCAATTTGAGGATCCCAACTACAGCACTGCCTTTTGCCATTAATGGGGAAAACTCGCAGGTTTACCAAAACACCCCAGGTCTTGCATATGACTTTAATAGATGTCTACCATGACTTATATCATCATGTACAATAAATACCAAACTTTGCTACTGTCTTCACTGCACTGCATTCAAAGGGAAGGCTGAACATGCAGCAGCATAGTGGGGTTCCCCCTTTCCTAAAAGCAGAGAACTTGCCAAAACCGAGCAGCAGAACACTGCAGGCATGGAGTGAGGGCTGCTCTTGGAGAGTGATTCTGTTGTGTTTAGTAACCAAGACAAAGGGAACAGCCAAATGCTCAGTCCCTCAAATCTGCAAGGTAAATCTGCTGCAGAAAGCTTTGTTCTACAGTTTGTTGCCACAGCTCTCTGTGTGGCAAATATTATCCTGGGGTTTGTTTCCTTTTGTATTGTAAATAGCTGTAAAGTGAGAATGGAAAACATTGGCAGTTAAAGAATAAGCAACTTTATGGATAAAATAGATGGTGTGTTGTTGGTCGTGTCGGTATTAGCTTAATTATTGTGCAAGTCCTTTCTGAAAAGGATTGTAGAGCAATCTGCTGTCGTAAGATTAATTTCTGTAGTGGCAGTTCTACACGGTCTGTCTTAAATCACTTATGGTGCATTAGGTAATAGAAGTAAAGCAATGGTTCGTCTAAAGGTATAATTCTCCTTGACGAAGCTTCCTCAGTAAGTGCCTTTTTGAATCTGGCTTGGCTTGCATCTAAGATTGTCATGAATGAAAAATGTCTGCCTTGAACCAAAGCTTTGAATAAAACAAAACCTGTTTGGGAAAGTTCTGTTTATTGTAAACCTGGAGGTTTTGAAACTCTCCAGTGTGTAGCAAGTGGCTAGCATGACAGAGTATGGTTTCGGATAGGTTCTGTGCAGCAGGTGAATGCTTTAAGGTTGATTCTGGTTTTATTACTCTATGGGTGTTTTATTTGTTTAGTCTTTAGGGATCTCTGATGGTTCAGGCAGCAGATGTGCTTGTGGAGTCCTTGGGCACCTCTGGCTCGTGCTGTTCTACCCTATCATGACTGCTATGCCCAGGAGCCACCTCCTTGGAAAGGATGCTGGTGGATGGTTAGGGATACGCATGGGAGGAAAGCTTTTCCCAGAGAGGTTGTTGCAGAATTAAGAAGGCTTGAGGGGAGGCAGGCAGGCAGCTCCCCTGCCGCTTCTCATAATAAAACAAAACACAGAGGAGTAGGAAAGGGCTTTGATCATGTTTTCCTTCTCTGGAGGATTTAAAGGTCTCTAACAAGTTGGCAAATGTTAGTGGAAGTCACTTTCCTGTGTCTTCAGGAAGAATCTAGACCTCCCTGTGAAGTCCTAATCACAGGACTGACCTCAGAGGAAAACAGATACTGTGGAGGGCAGGCAGGGGTATGGGTCTGCCAGCTCTGACCCTGCTTCAGTCTGGCCTCATGCTTTATTACCAAAGAGTGTCTATATAACATTCAGCCTGTCAAAGATGTGAAAGCTTTATAATTACATAGGCAGAGCACATCCTCTGTGAAGAGATTGCCACTTTGCCTGGTGTGAGCTGCCATGCTCTCGAGCTGCTGGAGCAGCCGAAGTCACCCATCTGAATGGTGGAGGTGACAAGGAAGAGTATTAAATGCTGAGGGTAGGTCTTGGTCTGTGCCTGCCTGCTCCCCTCTGTACACAACCTCTGCCCACCCATGGGAGATCACTTGTGCAAATAGGGCAGAGCTACATGGGGCTACTTTGTCCCAATCCCACCGAGGTCAGGAGAGTTTTGGCTTGGCTGATGTGACCTGCTACTGTTTTGTACCCAGCATTCCTCAGCCTTGCTCATGCTCAACTCCCTCTTGGCAGTTGTGAGAGCTCTGCCATAGCAAACGCACCACAGATGTGATACCTGAGACCAGGCTTTACCTTTACTGTGCATTTGTCTCCAGGATTGTGGCCTTATGTCATGGTCAGCCTAGTCTCAGTTTCAGTTTCTGCTATGCAAAGCTGCTCTTATTAGGGGCTTTAAAACACAGAATTTCATCAAATAGCATAAAAAGCAACTGTTTAAAATGAAGGGAAACTGAGACCAAGATACAAAATTACTTTACTCAGCATCAGATGGTCCAGAGCTGCTGCAGGATAAGGGGGTGTGCCTGGTTCCTGTGCCCTCTCCATATGCCTTGAGCAATGCTGCCTCTGGCTGCAAAAATGTGTTTGGATTCCTGTGGCTGGCCTAGAACAAAATGCCTTTACACCATGTGCAGGTGATCCCTATGAATGTATTTTCTCTGAGTAATACCCTCAGGTTCAGCTGCTGAACAACTCCATCTAATCAGAAGACCTCTTCCTTCTCCTCCCCACCTGAGACTCTCTTCAGCAAGATTACTGCCACAGCAATTCTGCTTTCTGTCACAGAGGCTTCACTGTGCCATAAAACTGACACCTTCTGTGGTACGTGTGTGTTTCTGACACAGATACTTACTCAGCCCCACAGGGCCAGCCTCATTTCCCAGCTTCAAAGCATCGTCTGCTGTCTCCTTCATACATCATCACCAGCAATGCACAGATATTAATAAAACGCAGACGGACAGAATGATGATCGTTGGTTATGTCGAGTAAATGTAAATGGGTTTCTCTCTTTGGTAAATCACACCCGGCAGGCGTATTTCATAACTTATGCTGACTCCCTGGGACTGGAAGGTTGTGACTAACAGCTGTTGTTTTTACACAGTGACTCGCCTTGGCTGGAGGAGAACAAAGGCAGATAAATGTAATGTGATTTGTGGAGTCGCTTAGCAGAGGCTTGTCAAATGGGGCCATCTAAATCCCAGTGATAAAAGTGGGCCCTTTGCTGGGATGTGACCAACAGGAGCTTTCTGTATCTTCAAGCTCAGCTCCTGCTTTGGAGAGAGCAGCGTGTTCATCTGAGAGCACCCTGTATTCCCCCTGAAAGCGGCATCAGAGGCATGTATTGAAATAAACACCAAGGCTTTGATTGAGGAGGTAGCTCTGTCTTGGAAGAGATAGAAAACACATTGCAAGTGGCTTGCAGAAGGCTGCCTGGTACCAGGTGAGGCAGATTTGTTTGGTGCTTGTCTCAGGATGCCAGGGAGAGGTACTGCAGCTCTGTGCTCTCTGAGCCCACAGGGAGGCCCATCCTCTGCAGTTGTGTTGGCTGGGTTGGGTGTTTGCATTTGAGTTCAATCTTAGGTTGGGTCTTTAAAAAGAAAACACAAACCTAGTGGGTATCCAGGATAATTGGAAGTAAAGCACAACCTTATTCACATGAACAGTCTGCCTGAGTTGTTTTGAGTTCCCAGGAGGTTATTTTTGTTATAAAGTATTTAACAAAAGAAAATGCAAATTGCAACAAAACCAGCTTTCCAGAACTTGTGTTAAATAATCATTTTGCCTCTTGTCTGAGCATTAAACAAACCACTGTTCCTTCCCAGAAGCATCCTGCCCTTCTCCATTCCCTCTAAGCATTTCTTGAACTCACTAATAATTCATTTGCCCATATTATTTTCCTCTCCATGGTTGGCATGATGTACAATCATCTTCACCGAAGTACAGTTGTCTTCACTGAGGTCAGCTCTTGACAAGCTCAG
The DNA here is from genome assembly GCF_037157495.1 of Lathamus discolor. NCBI lineage: Eukaryota > Metazoa > Chordata > Aves > Psittaciformes > Psittacidae > Lathamus > Lathamus discolor. Next base: position 10,341,013 of record NC_088895.1, on the reverse strand, counting down.
AGTATCTTTTGGCTGCGCTGAACTCGAGGGAGCTCTCATGGCCAGCTGCCTGCTGGAGGAATGCTGCTGGGGTCAGACCTGGGTGCTCAGCTCACTGCCAGTGCTTCCGGTTTGGTGAAGCTGGTGATGCACGCTCCTTGCCCAAGGATTCTCTTTCATGCTCATTTGCCTCAAGCAGCTCTAACAGCACCTTTTGCTCTGCTCTATTGTTTCATTAGGTAGTAACAAGCCATTCAGGCACTTGAGTTGGAGACTTTGACACTCATTGTTTCATTGGTAAACTCTTTCCTGCACAAGAGACTTGTTGCCATCAAAGCTTCTTGTAAACACTCTTGGTAATTACAGCTGTCTAAAGCTCACTGAATCTTCTGCTTGACATGGTGATGGCCTTCAAAATTTGGAAGGAAAACAACTGCTAGAGAGCTAAAAAGTTGCTTTCCAAAGCTCCATCATGTCCTACAGCTGGCTGGTAAGGTTTTGTTAGTAATTCAGTTCTAGTTTTCACTCACTGACCATATGAGTAGTTAGGTGGCCATCCATCTCACTAAAAAAAGTCTGCTGTAGGTTCATTATTTGGTCTGTGTTTTATGGTGTGAAATGCACTATTAAACTTCCTCTTGTTTAAACTAAGAACATTGACAAGCACAGCTATTAGTTTGATGTAGATTTTGATCCCCAAAACTCTGAATGGCTTTGCCTTTTTTAATGGTATCTGTTGGATGGTGGCTTTCCAGAAGGAGAGGTCTCAAACCCGTAGAGAGGTTGATTTGCAGAATGCGACCTGGCAGATTTCTAGCCTGAGTGAAACCAGGCTTACCTTCTGCTTATAAAGAAAGAGAAATCCCATTCCTCTCCCAGGTCTTCACTTAAAATCACAGTGGATTATTTGCTCTCAGTAAACATTTAATGTAGAGTTAATTTGATTTGCAGGGAGGAGATCTCAAGGCATAGAGCACAGTGTGTTTAGATGGTGCATAGAGTCATTGCAGCTCTCCTTAAGCACTCAAGCTCCAGAGTGTGACACTGCTAACCTTGGAGAGGGATTACATTAAGGCATGTTGCTTTCAGAATGAATACTGTCTTTACAAAAGCATCCTCCGAAAGCAGACAATAGGTGTGTTACATATTCAGGCTTGTAAAATGGAAGAGGAGGTAAAGAAAACTTTCAGCTATTGTGCCTGGGATGATGGGGAAAAGTGTGGACTTCAAGACTGCTCTTGATTAACAGCTCAAACCCAAAGAGCCCACTCGGAATGTTTGAGTGGTTCCCTTTTATTTCAGCACCAGCTCCAAGCAGCAGCAATGGAGGCAGCCGAGTGGAAGACTTAACTGAGCTTTCACTTCTGAGCTGTTCCCCAAGAGGGGAGGAAACTCTCGGCAAGGTGACAGCAGAGTGGGAGCTCATGGTGCGGCTGCACATCTCCGTGATTAATAGTGCTCTGCAATTTGAAGAGCTGTCAAGCAAGCGCCTCTTGCCTCTGCTAGAACTCCGTGTTTAAATAGGGCTTCTTGCTGTCAGTGTTCCTGAGCTTATTTGGTATTCAAGGATGCAAAGAGGAACATAAATAATTTGATATTCATACTGACAACGCTAGGCACTGCCATAGCCCCAATTTCAACAATGTAATGGACAGTATGTTATTTCATAATGTGTTTTGAGATCAGAGCTGATTTAAAGGTTATTCATCCTGGGAGAAATTATGCTGTAATTGAATTTATCTTGCATTTATCTATTCAAGGAAACATAACTACAGTTTAAGGGAGAAAAATACATCAAGAAGCTAAATTTTTATTACCAGTTTGTATAAAAGGTACAAATTATTTCAACATCCTTCCTCCACTGAGCTGTATTATTTGCTGCATAATTGAAGTCCAGACTGGAAAATAGAGACTTCTTTCAGCAGATAAAGCTCTACACCTTTACCTCAAAGGATAGCTGAAGATGATAGTGGGGTGAAGCAGCACAGAACATGGAAATAATCAGGTAAATGTAAAACGAATTAGAAAGTAGCTGCCTAGTGTGTAATGGAAAAAGAAATGTTTAGCTGTGAAACATGAAAGCAGAGCTGTAGCATCCCCAGCCTTTGAAATGGGAGTTAATGTACTCCCTGGGGCAAATGGGTACATGGTAACTCCTGCCCCTGTTAGCTGGCCAGGGCTCGAAGAAGCTCTTATTCAGATTAACACATGGTGATAGAACATGTAAGAAGCCACTGACTTGAGAGTTGTGTCCCGTAACAAGCCTGTGCTCTCTCCAGGATGTGCATTCTCCCAAGTGTAATGGCCTGGAAATGGAGCAAGAAGGGACGTTGGAGTGTTGTTGTCCATCCTTGGCAAGTACAGCAGCATGTGGCAGCAGTGGAGCAAAGCTCTCCCTCTTGGGCATCTCTGAATGCTTGACTGCAATGAGTATAGTGGAGCGAGAGGGGTAAAGTGACAGGACCAGGACTATATAATAAGAAAGCCTGGGACAAAGCCAAAGCTGGAAGGTAGGAACGGGCAGCACATGCAGTAGCTTTGAGTTGCTGGATTTGCACAGACGTGCCCATGGTTTCCTTCCAGAAGCTTCCCCAAGCCCTGGCTGCGCTATTTTCCCCACAGCGGCCAGACCTCAGCTTGGACCATGGGGCTCCTGCTCGTGAGCCCTGGCAAGTGGCTCAGGGGATACAGGAGGATGTGCTCCTGGGTACAGCACTGTCCTGCAGCTTCTAGGGGGGCTGTTTCAGAGCGTCTCGCTTTGAGGCTTCACATGTGGGACTTCTAGAACATAGATACTGCTGAAAAACACTGAGGATGAACTGGACGTCATTGCCATGTCCAGATGATCTCAACAAGCTGTTTTGAAAGGGAAGATTGCCTTTAGCTGATCAAAATTCTCCTGAATGTGGATCTCTGTATCTTGGTTTCCTTGCCCAAATACTGCAGTTTTGATAAGGGGAAAAGAATTCATTTGTCTCTGAGATAACAAATTTTAGGCTAAATTTTAGCCAGATGGTTCAGAAAACAGCTGAGAGATTATAACCCCCAAACCAGGCTTTTAATAGAAATTATAAATCGCTATAAAGCTGCCACTAACGCTGTTCTAACAATGGAAGAATTATTTTCCTCACTCATTTTCCTGTTCCTTATTATTTATCTTCCTGTTCTTCATTATTTGTGTTGTTTCACCTCTCCTGCTGCTTGGTACATCAGAGGGAAGGATTTGAGCCTTAGAGAGCCTCGGGAGCAGCAGAATTTCATGCTTTGCTTGAAAGTTTTCTTCAAAACTCATCTTTAACTTAACAAAAATACTCTGAAGGATGCATCAGCCTCAGATGTTGTGCATCAGATTTGCACCAGTACCAGCAAAAAGGTTCCTTGAATGGTCTTGGTGGCACCAGCCATGCAAATTGCATTGGAAGTTACTTATTTCTGGAAATCTGCAGCCTTGTGGGTTTACCCTGGCCTCTGGAATTCTCCTTGCTGGGAGACCAGTCTCCATGTCCCCAGGTCCTGCTCTAAAACTGACCATGGGACAGTCAGATTCTTCTCAAAGGGTTTTTTAATAGCTTTTTTGAAAGCAGCACTGCAGCAAAATATTTATTCTCTGAGAGCTTCCCCAGCCTGAAGTGATTGCAGAAGCACTGAGTGTTATTTCAATGGCACTTGAGCACAGTCAATATTTGGGCTCTCCAGGAAAAAACCCAGCAGCCTGAGCGATGCTTACACACAGGTTGGGAAGAGCAAGTCTGCTGTTTGTCCTCTGTGTTCAGGGATGCTCCCTGGTGAGGCTTTTGCCTTTAAGGCAGTCACTATGAAAATGAAGTGTCTAGAAAAATCCCAGCTCTGGGAGGCTCTTAGCTCCTCAGAGGTAATAAAAAGGCAAATAGATGGCAGAGCAGCCCGTGGTCCTATGAGGAGCCTGCCTCTCATTCTGTGTTCCTGGGGCTGAGACCTGAGAGGGGGACTCAGAAGTTAAGGATTCCCTAGGCATAGGCTGGGGATGTGCAGGGGAAGGAGGAAGGGCAGGGAGCACTAAGAAGGGGTCTAGGGGAGCTGACTTGAATTGTCCATCTTCCTCCAAGATATCTAGGTGATCTGGGCAAATGATTTACCCCCTTGTTCTGTATGTGATGTCAATACGGTGTCTGCTGTCTCACAGGCCTGTCTGGATGTGTCTAGTTAGGTTATGTGCTTATACAAGGTCAAGAACAGCAGGACCCTTTATTCCTGATCTTAGGCTTGAAGATGGTGATGGGGGGGGGGGGAGCTGAGTCTTGCTGCACTGCCCCACCAAGCCCTGTTTCCTGCTTAGAAATGGTGGTGTTCTGCTAATGTGTGACTTTCCTTGCCAGCTTAGGTTTAACCATGCTCATATCCTCGCCCTGATGAGGCTGCCTTTCTTTGTTTTACTTGTGATACAGTCTGTGATTGCAGTGTCATGGCTATGAATGATGCAAGTGGAGTATGTGTGGGTGAAGTCTAGGCTTTGCTTTAACTGGGGGGGGGGGGAAGATCTCTTTACTTACATGCATTGATTCAGTTAAAAATCCTAGGATACTGGGAGTCAATCAATTGGCTGAATTGTCCTGTGCCACTGATAAAGCTCAGGAGTCCTCCAACCTTTATGTGCTGTCAAACAACCTTTCCAATATTACATAAAATAGCTTTCCAATCTAATGCATCACTGCCTCTGGATGACCATGAACTCTGAAAGCACACCCAAAGCCCAGATGATTGTTAATATTTTAACACATGCATTAGTTCCACGAGCATCTGCCTTGTCTATGTCCCTTCAGGTGACTGCCGCACTCAGCTTTGCTTCATGGTTCTCGCACCTTCACGTGAAGCACAGCATAGCTGTCAAGCAAGAGGTAGAGAAGCAAATGCATCGACTGATACAGAATAGAGCTGGAAAATCAGCTTGATGGAAAACAAAAGGAGAATACCCCTTGGTATAATATTTGCTAGTGGCTAAGGAGTTCTCACCTGAGCTGCCCTGGGGGAAATGAAGTTTGATTTCCCAGCTGGAAAGTTTCACTCTAATGTCAGCAGAGGGAAACAACTGCGAGAAGGGAGAATGTATTTCCTTCAAATGCTTGCTAATGTGCAGATAGTGGCCTAACAGCAGTGACTCCTGCTCAGGTTTTTACTTGAATCCTTCATGTGAAGGAATGGATGTTGCTGAAACTCACAGCTGCATCTTGGGCTATGGCTGCTGTGTAACTTTCAAGGACACTGAGACAGAGGCAGTGAGAAAGCAGTTACTTTCTGAATTAGACTTGAGGTGAGTGGCGAAGTGCTCAGTGGTTCATCATGGAGAAGCTGCAAGATGTGTGTGAGTAAATTGAGGCCTTTCTGCAGTGGGGACTGGGGGCGGAAGGAGAATATCCAGCTTATGCTGAGTACAGGCTTTTATGCAATTGTACCACATTGGTATGGGGAGATGAGGCTGCTCACTGTCACTCAAATGTGTAGAATCCTGCTAAGCTGGAAACAAGACAAAATACAAATAAAGCAGTGGGTTTGGTCACTCCCAAACCCAGTCTCAGGTTTGAGACTCCTCCATCAGAGATATTACTGTTTTGAGGAGATCCCTAATAGACAGAAGGACAGAATAAGGGTAATGGTTCTCTTCTGTCCTGAAATGCTTCATCTCTGCATGCCACTTAAAATGGGCTGGAAGCAATGGCTGGCTATGGCTGCAGACACCCCAGCCTGGTTCTCCTGCACAGCAATAAGAGCTGTCAAGCAGCAGCCTGCTGGGTCACAACATCAGGGTCAAATTCAGTAGACAGGAATTGGTGGCAGTAAGTTAAACCTCTCTGGCACCCTGGGGAGGGCCTGCAGGGTGCTGGCTGTGTGCAGAGCCACCCGCAGGACTTGAGACTCCCTTCCATGCTAGGGTGCTAAAGAAGCTGGGAGGCTGAGCTTGAAATAATGCCACTGCTGACTTGAGAATTGGAGTTCAGAGGCAGATTTGCCCAGTGACAAGGCATCGGCCTGAATAGGTGTTACTTTATCCTGCTTCAGTACATGAACAGAATTCAGTTGATTTTATTGAAGAAAAAGCAGTAGTGGAACAAATGGACGTTTTCTAATACCATTTGAACCTGCCATCTATTTTAATTTCAGCTCATGCCAACAGTGATGGTTTAATTGTAACTGTCAGCCTCTCAGCAGACAGTCACTTCACTTTGCTCACTATAAACAAATCTATTTTAAATCCTGGCAACTAGGGGCAAACATCTCTAAAATGTCTAGAGCTGGGCAGATGCCTCAGCCAGTCTTTCTCTTCTCTCTGTAAATGGCACTGAGCACAGCTCTGGCTATGCTCAAATCACTTTTGTGCTCTCTTCCCACGGATGCTCTAGTTTCGTTGCTGGCACATACCGGGCTTTTAGTGGGTGTAGGGAAATGTTAATATGAAGTGTTTTTCTTTCATGCCTGTCCCTGAGCATCCAACCTCCATCAGAACTGGATGAAAAATGGCTAAAAATGTTCATCTGCCTCCCTTTTCCCCATGTGTTTCCCCACAGTAGATAGAAAGCATTACCAAGACTACTATAACTTCAACAAAGGTCAAGGGAAAGCAAATCACTGCATTTCTCCAGCACTACCCCATTTCCCACATTCAGAAAAAATCCCCAAAGCCACCCCAAAACCACTTCCTCATCCCAAAACTTTTTTCCCTTTCTCTGCTTGTACCTTGAGAAACTCATGAGATCTGCCTACAGCAAAGTGCAGGGACTGCAGCCTAACTCCTGTGAATGAGATGGTGCCTCTGCTCCTTACGGTTCAGTTTGGGTTTTCTGTGGGCAGACCTCTTGCTTTGCAGGTACACGAGCAGTCAGGCAGTCGCTGAGGCAATTTCTGTGTGCCCTGTCACAGAATGGGAGGGCTCATGGGCTGGGTGAGCACACAGAGGACAGTTAGGGACCATTTAGCACTGCCTGTCTTTGACTGCTTGTATCTGCAGTTGGTCTGTATCTTTAGATTTCATTTCACAGGCACATTTTAAATTGCTACATGTCTAAGGAAAGCAGACAAAAGGGTTCTTTGCCTGCCAGAGACACGAATCACATCAGGAAAGAGAGAATAATAAAATATTGTTTAATATACTGCAATAGACACAGCAGATGTTTAACTTTCAATAAAAATGACCCCGTATCATTTTATTAACTTCAGGGATGCATTAGTCTCCTCTTCAGAAGGCAGAAGAAAATACATCTATTGTACCAAAAATTAAAGAGGAAATTGAAGGAAGATGTCATCATGGCATGTTTTCCCCAGTACACACTCTGTAGGACTGAGTGATGCAGTAGCACAGTTTTAATTAGAGGCAGCTCCTGTCAAGTCTTACTCGTATGTGCAATTTGAACCCCAAATTAGCCAACTCTTCCAAAACCAGGAAAATCAGGCTGCTGGATTCAGCAAATATTAACTGCTGAGAAACCATGCGAAGTGTCTTAGAAGGTCTCTGGGGTACATGCAGGCGGGCACACTACGTGCATGGGCATACATAGTTAAGACCACATATTCCAGTGATAGCTAAGAGCAGATAAACCTCCATTGCCAGCCAGCTGCTGTCTTGAGTGTGGAAATTTGTAAGAGTTAAGACAACGTAGAATCTTCTGTTTATGTCCTATCTCCTTCTAGTACAGCAGAAGGAGATACTGGACCGCGTTGGTTGGCGCTTGAGAGCACTACTTCTTCCCTGCTCAGTTGGGTTCACTGTGTTGGTCAGATAACACTGACTGTGGGCATGAACTCCCACTAACACCTGAGGCTTGTTGAAAGAACTGATTAAGGTGGCAGCCTCTAGGCTTTGGGGTCACAAGTACCCCTCCTGTAAAAATTAAGCAAACACTTGTTTGCAGGATCAGGACCTGGTCTCACATCCATGGGGGATAAATGTCTTGCTTTAACTGCATCAACAACAGGCTTCTGCTTCAGAAAGCTTCAAGCTGAAGATGAGCTGAAATTATTTTTTCAAGCTATTCCAAGTGCTTTTCCCAGGCTTTGGAGTGTGTTTCGATGTCTTCTGCTTTCACTTCAAAAGGCTTTTTGACCACATTCCAGCTTGACATCCTTATACAAATATGTGAAGTGTTTCAGCAATATGAGTGCTTTGTGAAGCTGTTTCAAATTGTCGTAGGACTTCATGCTTTTATATTGATTTGGGACAGTTTTGGGTCACGTAGAACAATTTCATCACATCAGAGATCATCAGATTTGATGAGTTGGTATTTAGCAATGATGAGCACTGTGGGCATACATAATATGATTTTGGATACTCTTCGACTTCCTAAAACCTGCAATAGCATCACTGACAGGCTTTGCCCACTGCCCTCCACTGTTCCTGGGGTGCGTTAGTAGCCGCAAATGATATTAAACCACTACTGAACCGAAGTGTGGGCTACCACCCAAAGACAGCAAGGGGGGGAGAGTTGTAAAGGTTAAACTACCACAATTCAAGTCTAGTGAAACAGAACTTGAGTGCTTCTTGAGACTTCTAGCAGCTGTTTGGTTTCCCTAGACTGCAGAAGTGCTTTAAAATTCGTGGTTTTGCTTATTTTCTGGTGTAATCATTTGCTACATTGACCCTTTCAGTTTAGAGACAAGACTGAACTGCAGCACAAACCAGGTTACTACCTCTGTTGAGCTCTTGTCAGTAGTTACAGGAGAGCTCCCAGCCTGCCCTCCGTGTGGTTGGATACAGTGAAAAGAATACTTGCAGTGCAAGGGAAAAGTTTGTGTTCAGTTGCATTGCTTCAGAATTGGGAGATTAAAATGCAATTAGTGGGGGCTCAGTTGGTGATCACCGGGTTGGCAGAGGTAGCTCTAAGCTCTCCTTCTCTTATTCATACTAAAATGCTTTTCTCATTTAAATTAATCCAGTTTAAAACTTGTAAAACTGGTAGTCCATACGGAATAAGTATCAATAGGAGGATAACATAAAATAGCTACTGCCAGACTAATCCTCTAGATGTGCTCCTAGATAGTGGCCATTGTAGGCAATCCCCAGCACAAGCTCCTACTCCCTCTACTTCTTTCCTCTAGTCTGCTTTAGACGAGGTCTTCAGGCATTGATTTAAGATTTGAGCACTGTGCTCAGCTCTGCTGCTAAATCATCCCAGGGAACCTCTGCATCATCATATCCAAACAACCTCCTAAGTAATTTTTCATTGTAGTTTGGCCTTTGAAGGATGGGACAGAGCAGAGGTATAACCAATGGCCCCCGATTCCCATCACTGCTTAACTGACAAAGCTAAGGTTCTATATCGGAATAGAAGTTATTTTTATAATCTGTGTTGCCCAGACTCTACATAAATAATTACCATAACGAGGAGTTGTGTAATCTACAGCAGTAAGAGAAGGCAGGTATAACTAATAGTGTAACATGACCACTGCAGGATTATACCTCATCGTAACTGTAGGGGGGAAAAAAGCCCAAACATTACCTGTATTATCTGTTAGCACCAATTTAAACTAAACCAAAGCATGGCCAGTCATTTGTGCACCTTTTGCAGTGCAGCCCTATGGAACTATCTCCAAAGGACTTTAACGTAGCAACAGTGACAAACATAGAAGATGCAGTAATACTCATTAATTTTAAAGCCACTCACCTTTTAATGATGATGTTGTAAAATCTGGGGTTACAGCAGAGATTGCTTCTGCTGCTTTTGTTCAACTTTTTTCTGTCATTTTAAGTAATTTACCTCTTACAGTCCTTGTGCTGTATTTACAAGCAGAGGAACACCTGGTTTGTGTTTCACCTTTGAGGTGAAATGTCTGCTGTTTGACAGTAATCATCTGCTTCCAACCCTAACTATTCTATGATTCCCTTTAGTCCTTCAGGCTTTTACACAGAAACATTTGGGTTGTTTTGAACTCAGTTCTACACGAATCAAGATTAAATTTATCAACTCTTAAACTGAAGGTTGCAGCATCTAGAAGCTTCTTTTCTATGCAAAACAGATGAAATACACAAGCAGCTTATTTCATCCAGACCAGTCTGCAGGGTTTCAGGCCTTCAGAAATTCAGCCTTTTGCAATACCTTCTTCAGGCTTTTACTCTTCAGGACAGATGTCTCAAAATATATATTTGCACAAGATGCCATACAAATGAAAAACATTTGTCTGAGTGAGCCTAAACGGCAATCTTCCGGTCTTGTTCCGACTAGCCCTGCAAACGGAGCCCCCATAGAGGATCACTTGTCCAATCAGGGAAGTCTCTAATTACTTGGAAGAGAAGGGGAAGGGCGCACTCCCTGCCTTATCCCAGGAACTCTAGTCTCAAACCCAGGCTGTCACCTCTAGTCATAAACTGTCTGCCCTAACACTGTACTGCTTCCAAGGTCAGTGCCAGCTGATGGGTAGAGGCAGCAGTAACCCACATCAGTGATTTTTGTAAAGTAAGTGAATTGAATTCCTTCCATCAGTGACTTTTGATACAGTACTAAATTCTGCATTAAAACCCTAGGAAATTTTGGGACTCATACCAAAACCCACATTTCTTTTAATTGTAATGAGCTGACAGATATTTAGATGATATGGAGGTTATCATCAGTAATGTCTTCAGAAACAAGCAGAAAAATTCCTGATACTTAACATAAGAGCAATACTGGGATTCGCTGAAGTCAATGAGGGCATTTGCATTTATCCAGCCAAGAGCTCAAATGTCAGGTGTGTTTGTTATTGTGAAAGCATACTGAGTCATCAAGCTGTGAAGGAGCTTCACTGACATTGTTACACTGGAATAGTTATTTAAAAGAAATAAATGTAACTTCACTAACAGAAACGTGTTATTAGTGCAGCTTTACTTTTTAAGCCTCCAAATGAGATGGCCAAGCCAGTGCTCTGCAGTCATCCCCCGCCTTCAGGTGATTTTCTAATGTGCAGAAAAAAGCACCTCTCCCAAATGTATGGACAAAGCCAGAAAGGGAAGCACCAGTTCTGTTGTAACAGGCCATGAAGGATGCTTGACCATCTTTTGACCAACTGCTTTCCATTTTCTGACTACCACCCTTCTCCCCAGAGGTGGCAGTGTCAGGAATTGAGGGGACAGAGCTCATCAAATGCTTGGGACATCCTCCAAAGGAAAAACCAAGAATTTAAATGTAAAGTTGCTCTTCACACGAGCTGCTAGGATCTCGCTCCTGTTCCTTGGCTCCAGAATTACTGCAATTGCATTATCCTCTGCCTAGCTACAAGCAGGATGAAAGCTCGCTTCAGCGTCTGCCAACGTGTCATTTTAATTATTTCACTTTAGGTCCTTAATCCGGCTTTTCCTGTGCAGGGTATTGATTTGCTAGACAGCATTAGGAAGTTGTGCTTTAATTCTGGATCACTTTAAGTTCTAAAATGTGAAATTAATTAGTGGCGATCCTTCCCCACATTTTAATTATTGCAGTGTCAGCATAGCACTTTGCCTAAAACCTGGGGCTATACAGCAGCCCTTAGTATCTTCTCCCTCAAGCCCCTTCATCCTCTGAGGAGAGCACTGCTCTTCACAGATGTTTAGTTTGCAGACTAGCAGTTTATAGCATCTTTGCCTAGCAGTAGTCGCTTGTCGTTATGATTAAGTTAATAGTTATCACTATTTAAATACGCTAGTCATTTTGTGTTGATACATGGTATTGACTGGTTTCCGCAGCTACAGCAGATAGACCTTGGGGTCTCCTGAGAGCTCAGAGCCAAGAGAAATCTATTCTTGAAAAGATGATGGGGTGGGTAGGAAGAGATTGTGATGTACAGCATTAGATGTGGAGAAATAGTCATGTCTATCTCGCAGCTTTCAGAAACATGTTACCTGTTTGAAGTTCTGTCTTCAAAAGCCTAAGCAATATTTACCTTGTTTTTCCTTGTTCAGTAAAGTGTTCTGTTCCCTGCCAAAAGTGATCTATGGACTCTGTTGTGTCACTAAGTCTCGTTGCTGACTAATGCTTCTTAGTAAAGGGAATGAGAAATCTTGCCAGTCAAATATGGTAGCTGTGCACCAAAGGAGTACAGTACTGAAGTGTCTACCCTGCAGTCTCAAAGTGCCTGCAGTTTGCATAGACTAGACCTAAGACTGCTGTTTGAATGCTGATAACATGTACTGTTATCTGCTCTGCAGCTGCAAAGCCAGCCAAGGATCATCTGTACCAACCTGTGCTGTAGCTCTTCGTCTGTAGCTAGCTCAGGACTGCCTGTGGAAAATGCAGTCACAGCTCAGCTAACCACAGACATTCCTTCCACTAAAGGGTATCCATTAATGTTATGTACGTATTTTGAACTTACGGTAGGAGAATGTTCTGATAAAGAAAGCATGTTTAAGACAGATTTAAAAAAACCCAAAACGTATAAAGGAGTATAGAATCAAAGAATGGAAACAAAAGCAAGTTTTCATCATTCAGGATATCAAGTAGCCACTTAAACTTTCTAGTTTCTTCTGATGATTCCTCAATATGCTAGGTTATTTTACCTCCTTTTTCAAGCATTACTACAGCCACTGGCAGACTGAAGTTAGTGGGATGGATTGTAATTCATTCCCAATTCCATTCTTGTAAAAGTGTAATGTTTTCCATCCCTCTTTATGATCGTTTAAGTCCAGCAGCCTGTAGGTTAGAGATCACTAGTCACGTAGTAAGGCTCATTTGCAAACCACTGTAGGTGGATCCAATTACTATGTAACTAGGTTTTGACAACTCTTCTTTCCACCGACTTACAGAACAAAACCTACGTTGCAAATACTGTAATGGAAAAGTTAATTCCAATATGGAGAAGACTATTGAACCAGGCTGGGTATATGACATGAAAAAACAGCCAACAGCCAGATTACATCAACTGTCACTAGGCAATCTTGACTGAAAGTACTGTTTATCACTATTCTGAACTTCGTGCTACTTGGAGCAAAGTGTCTATTTACGTACTTATTGTGTAGCTTCTGACCTTAGTTCTCCTCTCTGTTCTTTCACTGCAGTTACATCCTTGCTCTGGAAGGCCAGCAGGTGCCATGCTCTCAGGTATGTGCATTATTCCTCCAGCAACCCTGAGTGTTGGTCTACAAATTCTCTGCTGCCTCAGAAATGAATCTGCATCTCAAAGTATTGACTGTTCGAATGGAAAGCATTGTAATCTGTTTCCCCAGAGGGCTTGTCTGCAGTAGCATAACATGCCCTGCACATAACCAAAATCACTAGGATACCATTTTTCAAAAAGCAATTTAAAAACACGCACAAAATGTTAAGAACTCCATGCATCTTTTAATACAGGTTTATTGTTAAGCTGAATCCTTGTGTGACAAGTGTCAGCCCTGAGCAACTTTGGGTGAAAAAGCCAAAACACCCAAACAAAACAAAAAAGACTTACAGAGTTGACTACAGACTTATAAGGGAAATACTGATGGATGCCTCAACTAAAGTAATTAAACTGACTCTGGAGATTTACATAAGCAGAATAAATGAAAAAGACTCCCCTTTTCTGAGGAGGGCTATTCAGTACAGGCTGTAGCCACAAAGGCATGAGAAACCAGAGTCTGCTGTACTCTTGAAAGATCTGCAGTTACATGAATAATGCCTCCACCTTATAATCTCAAATGAAACACAGGGGCTCAGGCATCTGTTCTTCATGCATGATTAGATTATAGCTGGCATAGGCTTTGTAAGGGACACGCTTATTTTCATCATAATTCTTTATGACTAAAAGTAATGAACTTGAATCAGATACCTGCTCTCATGTGACGAGTACTTCCTTTCCACTGCTGTGTTTTGAATTTAACATGCCTGGAAAGACAGTGGGGTGAAATGTCCAGTGGGGTGACTCCTGTCACAACATTCTGTTACACTGGAACAGTCTTAAGAAGTGAATATAACTAAATTCAACCTATACACTTCAAGGTATTTTATTAATAAGGTGCAGTGCTCAAAGTTAATTGATTAGTCCTATTTCTGTAACTGGAGCAGAAACACAGAAAGACAAGACAAGGAGGAGGAATCAGCCAAGCCTTTGAGTCACAAAAACGCCTTATCCCTTTGATGCAAGTGTCAGATTAATCTTCATAAATGGTCATAATTGCTTGTGCCTGGAGCTCAACCATGCCGTTCCAAAGGAAAGTTAAATTATACAACTGATTGCATGTGCAGTCTCATCTCCAGAGTGTTAGAATCACCAACAGAAACATACAGGCATTTACTGTATGCTTGTACCAGGGTAAAAGATGTTTGCCCAAATGTTGAGTGGACTAACATAGTATAGTATTAGTTATCTTTTTCCTTTAATAGTTTCACTAAAGTTTGCCTGCACAGACTGCCATGGCTCCTATTAGACACCTCATTTCTTACAGTCATGTGCCAGATTACTCTTCATTCTTCATTAAACTCAGTTTTAACTATCATTGGCAGACCCATCTCAGATGGAAAAATCTATTAATTTTGCTGAAAAATGTTAGATTTTTTGGGGAAAAAATAGTGCAATGAATTAGGTTCAGTTACCACAACAGGGATAAGTAAACAGGGACCAGAGGTGATAACTTCTAACACCAAAAGCAATACTACTCCTGGAGGTTCCTTCCTTCTAAGGCAAGGATGCTTTTAAAAGCAAGATCTTCATACACGTAGTAGAATGACTTCATGGACACAACCCAGTACCCTCTTGTGATTATATATGCCTTAGAAGTGAATTAAATAAAACATGAAACACTACAGATTCATCCCTGTATCATAAGTACCTGACTGAAGAAGCATACATAGAAATTATTTTGTCCCTGTATGTTCCTTATGCAGCTTATACAATCTTAATATTTTTAGCTGGTTATAAATGGGATACTCCAGAAATATAGCAGATGGAGCTCTTAAAGTTAGAAAAGGAAATCAGCTTTTCCTCATATGAGATACTACTTACTTACTTCTTTATATAGTATGATTTAAAACTGGAATAACTGAAAAAATGCAATAGCTAAATAGCATCTACACTGATTTACCTTGGTAAAGACAGGACAGCTTGCATTCAGCTAAGCTACCTGACAAAACTAATAGGATGCCAGTGTACACTTAGAAATATAATAGCATTCCACTATATATTTAGGAAATAAAGGCTAAAATATAATCTTAATATAATTATATCCACCTAGAAACAAAGGGTCAAAAGTCACAGCATGGAACTTCGTTTTATTTTGTAAACTCATTAAAAAGATGTCCATGTACAAAACCAGGATATTTTAACAACGTAAATGCAGACGAAGGAAATGATAAAAATTCAACACGTTAATAAAAAGTTGAGTTTTTATTTTCTTTCTGCATAATTCCCTGCATCTTCCATACCATCTGCACACAATCTTAACTACAACTGTTAGAATCATTAAAATTCAAGAGGCTGAACATAAAAACCATTTGCTCTGCTATAGGAATGTGTTGCTGAAAGATACAAACCCTGTAGCATGTTAGCTAGAAGTAAGACACAAGACTGAAGAACTGGCTGAAAGGCTTCTAAATTGTTATTGTGTATTCATCTTCTGAGAATTCAATCTCAGTTTTCTTCTGCAAATATTTATATATTCCTTAGGGAAATAACAGTATTAGATTGAACAGGGGTTTTTCAAAAGATGTTTGTTTCCATATTATCCTAATACATCTACTGCAGATCCAAAAAATAAAAGTATTTCTGAAGTAAAACCATTTCAGTCCAAACAAGTGTTTCATTGTGCACCAAAAGTCACAGCCAGTTATATGACAAGCTACTGTGACACATAATTCAGGTTTCAGTATTGGATACTTGCGACTGCAATTTTGGACTTAAATCCTTGAGACACTGCCAGTGAAAGGTCAATTATAAAACTTAATTTCTTTTTAATCTGCAATTTAATTTGTCCCTGTTTCTCCTCCAAAAATGACTCTCAGGGTTGAAAATTTATTCTTGTAACCACCACTTGAGGTTTATTAAAACGCTTTCTTTCTTGTGTCCTCAATGTAGGCTTGAGACTGTTGAGTGTTTCTCTAGATCCACTGTTGTTCACTAAGCAGAGTTTTTCAGTCAGGAACAATTCATATCACGAGTCCTTCTACTCAGTTTCCACTGTAAGTGTCCTGGCTTCCAGGAGTTTAGTAATCTCACGATTAACAAAGAGCAACTTGAATGCCTAGGCTAGAGTAAATACATTTCTGAGATCTGTGTTTGTCCTCTGCCAGGACATAGTAGTAGTGCAAGAAACCAGCCCCGCCAACATAAGGCACTTACTGACATTACAGGAGAGGGGGGCAAGGGAGAGGACTCTTGTAACATGCAAGTCTAGTAAGAGTCCCACTGGAGAAGACCTTGATATTGCAGATGTAGGGTGCACTGCCACTTCACTGTGAGCTTCTGTAATAGTCTGCTCTGTAACAGGTATCAGATCCTCCCATTGGCAGCCACTTCATTAATCTTTGATTTTTGATGATCATATTTCACAGAAACAATAAGGAAAAGCAAGAGGGTTGCTCCTTGGATAGCAGCCAGCAAAAAAAAGTAATAGTTTAATTGGCAGCCATTAATATTACCTAGAAAGAAAAAGATTGATACAGATTATACGAATTAAAATGTCAATCCCTTCAAGCTTAACTAGTGAAGACTTTTGGCAAAACCAAACCAAATCACATTTCCATGGGACAGCACAGTTTAATTTTTAATTATCCAGAGCAAAAGATGGAACTTCTGAGGAAGATGTGCACAGGACAAGGACTGCTTTCGTTTGTGCTTCAATGCCTCAAACCAGGCAATGTCCCTGAAGACGCCAATATGCTGTTACTGCAGTATTTCTTACAATAAATTGCTGGAAGCTTCTCCTACCACTGTAAGACTTTTGTGCAAAGGCTATATACATGTAACTGTGGGCATGCTTCATGAAAGCCAACAATCTTAAGGGCTAATAGATTAATAATCTTCATTTCTTCCCCCTCTGCCATGTTTTTAACTCTGGTTTCTTATGCGGCAAACCTGCAATGCCTTGACTTCAGATAAACTTCAATGTGTATTTTCATATATGATTTACTTCATAATGGTAAGCAATAAAGATCACTTGTCAATTTTTGAGGAGATGCCCGATTTCAAATGCAGAAAAGAAGAAAACAGCCCTGTGCTGTGACTGAATGGACTAGAAAAAATTGCTGTAAATAAAGCTCTGGATCCAAGATGGAAGCAAAATTACACTGATAGGGGTTAGTAACGTAAAGCCGTTACCATCTTTTCTAGATGTGCTTTTAAGGAGCCCGGAGGAAACAGTGCAGTGATATGGCTTTAACGAAGGCAAAAAAGGAAGTCTTTCATGTTTTACAGCTTAACTGAAACAGGTAAACAAAGGTATGGTTTCTTTTTTTGTACTATGTATACTAGAGTCTCCTCCAGCACCTTTTTCACCCCTACTATATGGTCTTTCTGCATCTGGGGGCCTGCACCTCCCTTCTCTGCTAACTCAGAGATAAAGTAAGAACAAAAAGATGAATCTTTTTAAAGGGAAGAAAAGTTTGGCAACTCTGTAGGTATAAAGAAAGTGATTACTGAGATGGCTAAGCCTTCTTTTAGGACAAAGTTTAGAATTCATGAAAACATACATGGCTTTTTTTCGGTTCAATTCACCTTTGACACTCCCTCAAATTTGTTACAGTGATTTGTACCAGATTAAGTAATGTTAAATTAAGAAAGCTCATTGCTAAAATATTATTCCTCTATTAAGCAATATGCACTATTGCTGTACTTCCAAGAACAATGTATTGTGGCTCATTTCCAACATGCCACATAAGCCACAGCCAGTTGGACCATTATGATTATCAAAAAGGTTTGAGTAAAAACAGTGAAGTATGCATCGATCCTAACGAGCTGTTCATGCAGCATGCCTATAACTGTTAAGATTAAATTACTTTAATTACTGAAACTTAAGATCCAATTAAATGAACTTATAATAAAATGCAGTAAAATTAAACAGAGTCTTTCCTTGACATTTAAAATACAATATACATGTGAATCTCCATCTCAATAGCAGACGTGTTTAAAGAGTAGTAATTATCCTTTATGAGATGGGATATTAAGCCCATGCAATCTCAGTTTTTGTCAGAGAAATAACAGTCATTTCAATGGCAGCAACCAACACAGCAGTGCCAGCAGAGAGTGAACTTTCTCAGCAGAGGTGAGGCAGGCAGTTACCTCATATAGTACCACAAGTTAGCACAAAAAGCAGAAACTTGGCACATGTTACTATAGTTATTATACAGCATCTAATGTGTCCTGGGTTCAGCTGTAGCAGTTATTCTTCTTCTTAGTTGCTGGTGCAGTGCTGTAGTTTTGACTTTAGCTTGAGAATGATGCTGATAACACACCCATGTTTTCAGTTGTTGCTAAGTAATGTTTATTCTGATCAAGGACTTTTTCAGTCTCATGCTCTGCCAGTGAGGATGGGCACAGGAAGCAGGGAGGAAGCAGAGACAGGACATCTGACACACTAGCCAAAGGGGTATTCCATACCACAGCACATCATGCCCAGTGTATAAACTGTATGAATTTGATAACTTTCAATAATGTTCTACCAAATGAAAAATTAGTGATTAACAGTTAAACCAGTAGCTACTATGGATGCTACAGATCAAAATCAACCACTGAGTTCTTCAACCCTGAGCCAGATGAATATAGCTGCTGAGAGGGCTCAATTGTATGCTGAGTCTTTGTACTATTGACAGGGAGAAATGTCCAGTTCTGACAGCTGTCCAAAGGACAATCCACTGAGCTTACTCAAAACAGATGACCAGCAAGTCATGAAAGGTAGCATCTTCCATTTCTAGCCAAATCTGGATATATTTACCACAACCTAAATATCTTGTAGAGAAAACATTCGGTACTGTCTTCTCTTAGGTTGCTTCAGAAAACAAAGGCAAGAGGCTAAAAAAAGCAACAACAAATATCACACTTATTAATTTGTATGAAATTCTGTCCTCCTATTGAGCCCTTATTAACTGAATTATCTCTATACAGAATTGCAGAAAAAGTTGCTCCTCTGATTTTGGAATTTATTGGGAATTTGGGAAAAAAAAGGTCTCTCTGTGATTAATTTTTCATTTGGTGAGGACACTTCCATAAAGTTAAGGCTACTTGTCACCTTTTGCAGGTTTTCTTAAAGTGTAACTTAGAAACAAAAGATGGCAATTAGAGGCATAGGTACTGTTTCAGACAGCATTACTGTGTGGCAGCATGCAAATCAGGTTTAAACGGCAAATCCTCTCATACCAAATTTAAAGTAAGCTTAGGCTGCGCTTTTAAGCCCTGTATATACAATAGGTCTCGCACACATTTTAAGACCTTTTCACACTCCTTCTGTTGGAATTAATTAGCCCAATGAGGATGAGCTTTTTCTGGAATTCCCAAGGTGCCACCTACTGGTGCCAATAATTATTTTAACTTTAACTGGCAATACAAAGCAGATTGGACTTTTTTAAGACTATAAATAGCTACCAGACAGAATGACCTCATGGTAATTTTGATGAAGTGTCTTGAAACAAGGAAGCTGAATAATCACTAAGAGAGATGGGTACGTCTTACTCCCCATAACCGCAGAAAGTAATTTCAGTACTTTATACCAAAGATGTTCTTCTTCCACACAGAAATTATGTAGTTTTTACTAAAATACGAAAATTTCTAAGTTGTTTCTAGTGATGAAATGCAGTAACAGCTGAGCAGGTAATTGACAGGCCTTACCCAGGCAAAATACTTAATGCATCTTTCCCATGCTTTCACGAGGGCAATGTGGCATTTGCCATAGTCACAGTTACTTCATACTTCTATGCAAAATGAAATTTTATCTTTAACAAAACAGTAAACAAATTTATTTTTTTTTTTAATAAGAACTGTGCCAAGACTCAACAGTTCCACACGCTTGATGCTTAACTGCTTGTGAAGGAAGCCTTCTACTTGATAGACTATGAATCCACTGAAAATAACTTACCAAAGTCTGTGTGATTACTCATCCAGCCAATTTCTTTAATAGACACTAGTGCCAACAAGCCAGAGCCAACAAATGATCCAATCCCCGAAAAGAAAAAAAACAGCCCCATGATGGCACTCTGCATAGATTTGGGAGCAGCTGAATATGCAAATTCTAGACCTGTATTAAAAGACAAAAAATGCTATTAGAAGATTAAGAAACAATAGTGACTTGTTCTCATTTAGTGCCACAGAAATTGCAGCTGTATACTACTTGTGGTATGTTAAAGACCTAAAACCAACCTTGGATATCAGGAGACAGGGAACTGAGGTAGTGAATCCCTATCAGTTCCCTCTAATTGTTTTACAAACCCTGTTAAAAGGTCATCAATTTATCAACCTATTAACCAGACAACATTTAAGACATTCACTTTGATTTTATTAATATTAGATGTGTAAAATCAAAAAATCTTCTGAGGCAACATATTCTTTTTTTTCTGTCCAAAATTATCCTCAAATTCATTACATTAACTCTAACATGGCAAATTCCATGTTCCCCATTTCACTTGTTTCTATACTGCCTATATGATGTGCAGTATTTACAAAGCACACGACATTCCCTGCTGAGAACAAAGTACTCAGGAACTGAAGGGTCACTCTTGCATTGACCACAAGCATTTATTTCTCACAGACTCAGTGTCTGTATCTCTGAATGTGCAGACAGAAATTAAATGTAGCTGGAAAAGTAGTAATTAGTTTTAATTTCGATCTAGGACTCTCCAAACTCATTGCTCACTACCCTGTTCTTTTTAAGACTTGTAGATATGGGACTTCAACATTAAATTGCCCTTATTCAAATTTCAACCAATAAAAACAAGAAAAACATACTAGTGACATCAATGTGAAAAATCTGTGCTACTGAATTTGAGTACCAACAGAACACACAGGGTTAGGCTCTGCCTTGCAAAGACTAATGCCCATGATTAACTCTCCTTCTTAGAATAATACTCCTGTCAAAACCCAAATGGGATTATTCACAAGAGACAATCATATACATTCTTTGCAGAGCCTTTTCTGACAGGTGAAATGCTTGTTTCAAAACAGTCTGCTTCATACTGAAAATTAATGCTACCTCATAATCATTTTTCTTGCCAAAGAGAGCATTATAGACCTGAAAATGGCACAAACCTTATGTCTTGCATAATAAAGGTATGCTTTATTTACATCATTACTGGTATTTGACTTCTACTACTCCAGACAGAGTTTAATAGAAATACACTAGCATTTCTTTCCAAGAAAAGGCTTGACTTTTCAAGATAGTGCCTGTTATGAGGGAGGAGCATTTTTCTTCTAAAAGAAACAGAACTATGTTCTCACTTATCTGACATTCTACACTGACACCTGAGAAATCTTCAATAACCAACACACTGCTTCTCCTTTCTTTTGCAAAACATGTTATCATGGGCCAACAGCAACCTGTCTGTGATTCTAGAAGGGAACTGAAACATTCTTTGTGCAACTCAGTTGTGTGGGTTCCTGTAAATTCAAACCATAACAAGAGAATCGCTCAGTGATGGAGAGACATCTGCAAACAGAACACGGAGGAGGGCAAAATTACACTTATTTTGGGAATTAAAACCTCAAGGTTTTCTTTCTAGGCTTTGCCACTAATCTAACAATTCAGATTTTTCAAGGCTAATCTCACATAAAGAAAAAACAAGTCTACTACTTTCCTGATACACTAGCTTGGTTTTTAACCTCTTGTTAAGCTACCATAGCTGCCACAAGTCTCCAAAGGATCAGTCATGTTTTGGTCATCAGGCTTTTATACAGTCTGTACAAGTTATCTCAAGTGTATCACACAAAAGGATCTGGCCCATTTCTTCTCTTATTTCACACATCTACTGGATGCGAGTGTTACTGCTAGAAAAAGATCTTAAGACACAAAACAAAACCAAAATGGGTGTAACACTATGCACTTTTTGCAACAAAATAAGGCATGTTTCTAAACCTGAATAATGTTTCCAGCAACCCTAATATTTAATCTGGCATAAGGAACATAAAATCTTTTCTTTGCCTTCAGAGCTATTTTTGCCTGCTGGCAGCCATTGATAACGATTTCATGCTACCTCAAACAAGCAGTTTTGCAATGAAACCCTCCAGTTGGTGTTGTCATGTGCGATTACAATTCCCAGTTAAATAAGGCTCCTTTAAGAGGATTGACAGAATAATACAAAAGATTAATGCAATGTGTGTCATCTTTTTAAAAAAGATACCTCAAGTGTAACTAATGTGGCTTAATGAAGAATATGCTTAGGCTTACAGTAAACAAGTGATATTTAGTCCCTTTTTATTCATGATAAACATTTCCAAATTACTATAGTTTTGTTACCATTAACACTTTGCTTATTTTAAAGCTGAATTTCATAGCACAATAGATACCTTTATCACCTTTTTAATATCAACTTGGTAAAGTATACTCTTAGGCCTTGAGATAGTTCTTAAAGATATTAAGAATTCAGTTTAGATAATAATCAGAAAGCAGGTAAAAAAAGCTTTGTAAAACAAATGAGAGAATAATAAAACAATTAAGATCTGCATAGAATGGCTGGTCTAATGAAAAAGAAGCATTTGCATTTCCTATCATTGACCAACCAGTTTTGAAATTAAAAAGCTCTTGGTACAGACCCAGCAAGTACATAACAGCAGAGTGTTCACCTGGAATAGTGTGAGCCTGAAACACTGCTCATGAAGAAGTCCACTAAAGCAGCTGGAAAAACATAAAAACAACCCTCGATTTGGAGTTCAACAACCAGGGACTGCATCAAGTCCTTGACCCTTCCGCAACCTGCAGATAGGTTTGTTGTTTTCTCCTTGCAAACACCTATGAACTAGTAACAGCACCTGACAGAGAAACTAAAATACATATCCTGTTAGGGTGGTGAGGCACTGGAATGGGTTGCCCAGGGAAGTTGTGAGTGCTCCATCCCTGGCGGTGTTCAAGGCCAGGTTGGACAAAGCTTTGGGTGGGATGGTTTAGTGTGAGGTGTCCCTGCCCATGGCAGGGGGGTTGGAACTAGATGATCTTGAGGTCCTTTCCAACCCTAACTATTCTATGATTCTATGATCCTCTGTTAAAGGATATGTGTTGACTGCACTGCTAAAGCATACTTTCCATTGAAGAATCTAAAGTGTGTAGCATCTTGAGTCATAATGTGCTGTAAAGATCATGAAATATACCCTCTATCTTTAAAGACAAATATATCTAAAGATATCTCTTTATCTTTTAAAGATAATGAACTAATGATAGGTGTTTACTGAAGCAAATTAATTCAATGACTTGTCTATACATCCCTGGAGTGTGGTGGAAACCAGAGACCCTTAAGAGATATCAGACTCTTACCTCAGACCTTCAGCCATTCGACACCCATTCATGTACCATACTGACTACCGCAGTACAAGAAATGAAGAACTAGATTTCAGTTGGCGCTGTCCAGTAAGACCCTTATGTCCAAATCTTATGTTTACTATCATAAGAGAGTTTGTGTGATGTGCTGGTTTCCAGGTACATGCTATGAGGAAGCAGAGAGCTAACTGCATTCACATTGTAAATGGGACACTCCCAAAACCAACCTGGTCGGAGACATCAACCTACCGTTCACCAGAAAGGAAAGAGTATGCTAGTGATGCATTTGAATGCATATCACAATACTACAAACACACACAAGGCAAAGCCATATCACAAAACAATTCCTCCAACCTACTAAATAACTAAGGTGGAGTTTAATATGTGATAGATATGTATAACTCTTCCCATCAAACAAAATCACAGGCAAGACAGCTAGTAGAAAAGCTTAGAGCTCTTTTTTGTTTCCTTAGATAGGAAAGGAAACCAAGCCCACGTTTTTACTTGCTGAGCAATCCAACCACCTTGTTTTATTTCCCAACTGTGATGACAGTAGAACATGTGTAACCAGAAACCCGTCGGAGTGGAGGTTCTCTGTTCCACTAAGAGGGGAACAAATGGGCCATGTGACAGCTGGGGCTACCGCCAGCAAGAGCTTACAGAATTATAGAGAATCTCATTTTAACCCACTGTGCTTGCCCAGCGTGAGGAATGAAAGTAACCTCCTGCAGGGGAAATGAAACCAGGAAATTCTGTCATAAGGAATCGAAGAAAAAGAGCTGCAGGTAAAGCCAGTTTGAACTGATGATCTTCAAAGTTCAATACTCTCAAACAGTGTTTCAACATATTAGTAACTAACTATAGTTAAGCAAATACTAAATGATTTTTAAATCAAGACTGTGGAAGAGTTCCAATATATTACATCAGGTAGCTCTGCAATTCTCTTTAAGTAGTACCAGAATAGCTACTTCTATGATCATGAAAGGTTTCTGTTACTGGTAACCAAGCATTGCTTCCAAGCACTAGATACAGAAACACTGTGCTAAGAGATTCACAGTAGATTTTCACTTGTTTAACTATAGTAAACCAGTGTTAGGCATACCACAGTGACAAGAGATATGTTGCCTATGCTTTCCTCCTCTAATGAGCCCTGCATGTATACGAAACAGAGCAGAAAATAAGATTTTATAGTCCTCTTCACCCTCTCCTCCCACTTCACTTTCAGTTTAAAAATCAATGACCACACAGCTGTTCACTGCATCACACAGAACAGTATTAAGAAATTTAAGATTTCTTGCATTTGTTCAGGAAAGGGAGGATTTGAACAGTGTTTCAGTTTGCCCAGTATCACACTGATGTACTAAAACAACTACAGAAAAACCTGATCTATAAATAAAGCAGATAAAACTGTATAAAAAATAGCTACTTCATTACTAATGGTCACCAAAAAGCTTTAGATAGAAGTTATGTAACACTCAATCAGAGATGTAAAAAGTCAAGTAACATGAATTTAAGCTGGTGATAAAAAAAACCTTCCTAAAGATGGCTTATTTCTTCCTTTTTCCCCTCAGAAAGGTGTTCCCACTTACTGATTGTCTTTCTGAACAGTGAGTTCAGTTTTAAGCCAAAAAAAATTACAAAGCACAAATTTTATCTGCAACAGAGGAAGATTCAGAGGAGACAATACTGCATTCAAACTATTCTTTCAAATACGATGTTGAAAGAATATATTGTTTTCTATTAGGGTTTGCAAATACCTTGTGCTAACTGGATGACACATGAATATTGTAAGTGTTGCTCTTCCTGAAATTCAGCCTTGATAACATACTCTCATAAAAGCCAATTTTCAAATGTGAAAGACAATGGTTTGCTTTGACACTTATATTAAGTTATATCGTATAATATTTTATTTGGGAACATTAGAGCTTATTTATAATGATTTGAGAAGGAAATATTTATTTTCTAAGAATCCATCATTTATGATAGATACGAAAGCAGCTTTAAACCACACAAAGACTCTTACCTGCTATACTTGCAAATATTTCACTGAATCCAATCAGCACATACTGAGGAATCTGCCACCATATTGGCATATCTGCAGCATGGTATGTAACATTTCCAATTGTCTGATTAATTGTTTTAACCTTTACAATTTTCAGTCTGTTGCCTTCCAGAATTCCTACATGAAAGGGGGGGAAAAAATAATGACCTAAGACGCAAACACTGTTTCTTCATATTGAGAATTAAATGAGGATTCAGCCCTGCATTGCAATTACAAGTTATAAAATAGGAATATGTATTTCCTTATTTCCTAACGTGAAGCATTTCAGACTATTTTTGCTATTGTTTTTCCAAAACATGCAGTTCTTCTGCCACAGAATTGGTGATTATATTATTACTCAGTAGGGATAATTATACAAATACTTAACCCTTTTCCAAACAGATTAGCTGAGAGCTCTCTCATATGAGCTATGTTGGGTTTTTTAAAGGCAATCTCATTTTCACAAACTACTACTTTGCAGTGTTGAACCATTGCTTCTGCCACCATAGTATTAATAATTTAGAAACCATTTCACTTACCTAAATAGCTGCACTAGTTCTGTAGAACTACAGAAACCCTCTATGAATATGACCGTGACATTTATATGACAGTTATCATCCCAAGTGATCCAAAAGCTCATTAAAGCTTGATTTACAAGCAGTTTTTTGCATAGGAAGTACTTCATGCAAAATGAAAAATAGGTACTATAGATGGTAAAATATAACCATTTTTAGCTCACAACAGTTTAGAGTAGAAAGTGAGTATCAAATAATGCTGTAGGGGTTTTGTTGAAGTTGCCCACATTAAGGGATCTGCCTCACTGTTATATAAAATGCACAGAAACTTCCTGCTTCACCCAAAAAGGTCTATAAAAGAACTTTCAATATCCTTGGAAATAAGGTGGACTTATTCATTGCCAATTCAGAGGAGCAACACTGAGTCAATGAAACTACTTCCTACAGAACCTGTTACACACTTGGCCTCCTATTTAGTGCCTGTCAGTTTTGGTCTCTTTTTACTTACTGAGACAAGATCTGACCTAATCCTGGGGCACACTCCTGTTACCAAAATAAAAACCACCACCACTGTACAAGGCTTAGATGACAGACACACTGCTTCACGGGTATCATACCATGTACAAGTGATTACATCTGCTTCCTCACTTCTAGCTTTTATTTCCTAGAAGCAGCCAAAGGATGACATTAGATATTTAGTGTGATGTTGCCTGAACCTATTGACAGCACTTTTCATATAAACGAGCACAATCAATTTCTAACACACAACATAATATCTGTTCTCCTGTTTATTCTCAAATCTGTGACATACAAACCTTGAGGGGGCCAACCAGATCACCATCTCTGCTAAGTGACAGTGTTTCAAGGGAAATTGCTAATACTTGCAAAAAACACCTCATACCATGACATGAAGCTTCTTTATTAGTCCTGGTCATGGCAAGAGATCCAAGCTTGGAAGAAAGCATGAGGCAAGCCCCCTATAGCCCCCATGTATAGTCTGTAGGTGAGGCCATAACTAAAGAAGTTCTAGAAATCGTGTGCTTAAGGATAACATTGTATTTCATCATTTTAGGGAGCTGGAGCCAGAGCTCTGAAAACCAGACTGAGGAAGCACACATTGAAAAGGGACTTAGAGTACTTTGAAAAAGATGGAAAGCTGCATTTTTATAACTCATGTTTGTTCATTCATAGCAGTTCAGACTCGATTCAACTTGAAATCTCCCAACAGCTCTACAGTCTGATCTTCTGAAACACAAGAGTTGTACAGGGAAAACATGTTAGACTGACTCAAGTTTGTTTAAATATTACCTTGAGGCCCTTAAGGAGTATTTTCTTAACAACAAGTGTTTTTCAGGTAAAGACTGTTCAGAACTTAATACCCTTAGTGCCAGGGCCACCACTTTTTCCTCTACCTTCCTCACTTTTTAGGTGACCACCTACACATCTTAAGTATCTTTCAGTTCTTCAGCCACCTCAGTGCCCTCTGAACTACAAGGAGCTAATTTAATTAAAGCTGGTTTTCTTTATGTTTTGGTTTTAATATAGCTGCCAAGCATTTTCAAGTGGAACTTAATTAAAATGTAAACAAAGCAATGCAGTCAGCTAAGAACTTGGACGTAATTCCGTTCATATGCATTCAACACAAAAAATCACTGCATCTCAAAATGATCCTTAATGTGTTTGACACTCTTCACAACAGATGCAGATTTAGGAGGCATTTAGCCACATACGAGCATAACTACGCAGTACCAAACTTTGCCATAAATTATCGTCAAAGTTGAGTACGACGGAATCCAGAATCTATTGATTCTTTCTCACACTTTGATAGACAAACTTCAAATTTAATCTTATGGTTTTAGTAGTTAAAGGGATTTTAAGGTCTTGCCATAATTGTTTAAACTCTATAAATGAAGTAGATTTTCCAGTTGAACAACCTTAAATACTGCTGCTTAGAATTTACGATAAAATGCATGGAGCATTGGCAGATGTTCATTAAATCTAATCAGTTTTATTCTCACAGTTTAGAAGATATTTAAAATATTCTAAACAACCTAATAGGCAGCCTGGGTAGTGTCCACAATTAATGTCAGTTAGATAAGTAAGTTAAAATGGAAATATGGCACAAACAAATTTAGATACTTCCAAGATTGCAAGTTAAGATGTTAACATCTTCATACGTTTAAGACTTTAATCAGTATCTCTCTCTCCAAGGCAAAAAATGGTTGGAAGTCATGTTTTATTTTATGCATATGAAAATATGGCTTCTAGAAATACACTTACAAAAATTTTATGAAACACAAACCCCGCAGAAGCATTCCACCCTGCTAGAAATAAAAAGAGTTTCCTAGGAACCAAATTTGTCACAACTGAAGCTCTTAAACTCCTATTATGATGAAGGGATGTTAAGTTACTCCAAAAGGTTAAACTTTCCAACCAGACTGCAGGTAACCACCCAAAGAATTCATCTTCTCACTTTCTACATGGAAGAGTCAGGAGAGGATGAAACCAACAAAACCATGAGTTACATTTGTAGGCGAGTAGAAAACAAGGTGGCATTTGAAATTTTGAAGAATTCTGCTATATGAACATATTCCCCAAATCGGCAATCATAGCTTCATATGCTTTTCTTCCCCAGTACTAATAAAGACAGATACTGCTGGTTTTGCATTCACTTATATGTGAGCCAGCAGGTTCTATTTAAGGAGCTGACATTTAACTGTTTTACATCATCTTCTTTTGCTGGTAGCAGTGTCCTAAGTAATATGGAATAAGAGAAACATTCCTATTTTAAAGTTTTAAATGACTTTGCTTTAAGAACTTTCCTTGCCTACACAGAAAGTGACCTTGGCCTAATAAGATAATTATCTCTCTTATTGAGAGAAATCTTAATAGCCGTATAAAATGTCCCTCTCTCTAAAATATAGGGGATTACAAGTGCTGAAATTAATTTATTTAATGCTATAATGCTTTATCAATATGTTCATTACAGTGATACTAGGTGAAGGCTATAGGTTCTATGAAGCATTGCTCAGTTCCACATCAGCAGTGCTTAACAACTTTAAATCATCTCAAAAGCAGCTGATTTATGGTTTGAACAGAGTTGCCATCTTTTTCCTCTCATGCTATAGCTAAGCTATTTTACACTACAGTAATTCCTAAACATTAGGGAACATTAAAGTAGGGGAGAAAAAACTAAAGTGTAAGGAAACTCTTGTTCAGCCATAACCTAACTTTATTATTTCAGATACAGGGAAAGGATTTTAGGTAAAACTTCACTTTTTTTAACGCTCAGAAGTCAGACTGTATGAAGGAACATAATTATTTCTGAACTAATTTGTTTTTCGGATTAAATAAGTCTTCAACTTAAATATAAATTGTTGATAAATCAGACAACATGGACTTCCACAATACCATAAAATCTAAGATGACTAACAGCCTTATAAACACTGGACACTTTGTTCAGGCACTGATCATGAAGCTACAGATTTGTTGAGAAAATATGGTCAGAAACCAAACAGTTCTTTTCTATCAAGCATACCAGAAAGTAACAGTATATGTGAAAACCTTACCTAACAAGTTGGTTTTAAAAGGTATGCTCAAAGTCTATTTCTCTCAGGAAAACTGGTCCGATTCTATCACAAGCATTCAAAACAGTTTAGTAAGTCCTTGGGTAAAATCTCTTTCATTGTGAGAAATATATCCATGCAGTTCCATTTAACTATCCCATGTAAAAGAATTACGAATAATCTTAAAGATTCACAAAGGTTTTTTAAAAATGCTCTTGCAAATGGCTGAAAAAAATAACTATGTAAGTAGATCTCTGAAGTTGTTCTCTTACCTGCAGCAAATGCAGAACACATTACAAAGAACATTCCAACTGCAATTCTCTTCAGTGAGGATGGAAGCAAGCCATTCCTCTTTAAAATGGGATCCACCAATTTGTCTTTTAAGGGTATTAGGATGAGAATAAGCACTGCATCAAACATAGTCAACCAGGCTGCTGGAAACTGAAAGGATAGATGACGTAAGTTAGCAATATCATACTTCAAGGATTGATTTTTACTATTAGTTTTTACAAAAGAAAAATATTTTTGATGGAACACTGAGAGCCAAAATAACCTGCAGTGATAGACACTGTGAAAAGAAAAATAAACGTAAAAGCTGAGGAAAACAATCAGTTATATAGGTTTTCCTTTAATTTGGCAGCTCACTGTTCTGTTACCTCAGAAGCACAAATGATTCCTCACCATAGTAACTCCAACAGTACTGCATATTCTCGCTTCCAAGATGCACCTTGAGCTGTGCTGAGGTGGGTGGGTGTTGGGGCTGTTGTTTTGGGTTTGGGGTTTTTTTGGGGGGGGGGAGGAAAGGTGCAGGGGTATAGGAGCTTTCCACTAGAACTGAACAACATCATTCAGAGTGAAAAGGTTCTTTTCACAAATGCAAATAATACTGCACATTGGAAAATGAGGAATAACAAAAGGACTGGGCAGATGAAGAGTACTCTAAGAAAGCAAGATGTAGAACTCAGAGATTTTTGCAAAGGATTTTTTATAAGATTTCTAAGCTTCAGAGGGTCCATATTTTACAACCTTGCTCTGAATTAATTTTTGTTAAATAAAAAGTTAACTAAAACTATACGAATTCCTTTTGAAAGAAGAAATGGCCATTAGCATTACTGCAACATCCGAGTTTTTCTGCATGCATCCTGAAATACATTTAATGGAAAAAAAAAAAAAAATCACTATCCTTTGGGAGCATTTCTGCCATCAAGACTTTTTTTAGCCATAGAAAACCTGTCTGAGGAATGACTGATGGTGCCACTCAAATCTGGTAAACAAAATTGTGCAATTATTTAAATGAATACACCCCATGATACATCTTTAAAAGCATTCAAAGTCAACATGAATGGCACACAAGTCAGGAACTGATATAATGCAATTAAACAGTCCCTACTGTTTTGCTTCCAGTGATATACTGCAGTTTGACAGAATTAAACTTTTTTTCTACTTCAGATATGAGAAATATTTAATAGCTAGGTTCTGTAGATCTATTATTAGGCTTAGAACTTTCAGAAATATGCCACAGAATAGGAGAAACAGAGTTTTACTAATGGAATACAAAATTCAATTAAAATTACACTTGTCAAATGAACAAATAATATGGTGGAATACATGCATTTCTCATTTGCAAGAATCAGTAACTGACGGTAAGATTCCCATCTGTATGAATGAGACAATTTCTACCAAGCTTAATAATATTTAGCATCTGTTCAGAGATAACAAACAGACAGTACAGGAAGATTTATAAACATGTTCTGGTTTGGGGGTATTTTTTATATTGCATTTAGAACAGTGTGATACTATACTATGCATCGCACTGACTCTTTGACCCAAAATACAAGCACTGCTTGGTCTATGTGTTTCAGATGCATTCAGTTTTTGGTACTAAACTGTTTCTGTGTGTATGGAAGCGCAAGGTTAAAATAGATAAATATTTTTCTAGAGATTATCCAGGATGACCAAGGGGCCTGTGGCAACTCAAAGCTACAGCCAGAGTAACTGAAGCAGACAGCCACATTCCCTTAAGGCTGCAAATCTCAACCACTGCAAGTATCTCAAAAACCCAAGCCCTCAGCCTCTAACATAGTGTGGGCATGTATCTCTCATTGGAGATTAGAACCCTATTTCACTGAGAGGTTGTAGTCACTCCAGCATGGCTGACATGACGACAAACTGTAAAAACATGAGTTAGCAAAATGTGAACCTTTAGATCTTCATAAGCTAAGCATGACTTGGCACTTTCACAGGAGTCTGCACCAAGAGCACCAAGTCTTTGACTGACATCAAGGCATGTCCATATTCAGCTTTGTCAAAAGCTCCAACTAGGATTAGAGCATATATAAGGATATTTTTAGCACCCTCTGCATGCAGACATGTTGCAACAGCCACTAAACGTACTATTGCTTTCTTGCTCTGCATTACAGCTATCACTGCAGTTCTCCAAGGCACCCAGACAAATGCTTTCTGGTTCATAATCTGCAAACCCCAAGAAGTGGGTGATCATGGTAGAATATGAATTGATGAATGGTACAATGATGATGGTAGAACTGAATTCATCCTAACCTCTCTTTAATGTTTCTCAGGCATTTCAAGATCATGCATTTGAAAATGGGAGTAATAAGCTCATTTGGCTATATAAAAATATTCAGTAGTTTGCTGCACAAGGTTACATACATTGCTTAGCCATCTTCACTTACTTTGGAAAATGCACGGTGAATTCTGCTGAGTTAATCAAATTCTTGCTTATTTTAAAATATTCAGCAAAACTTCAAACCTGTCAATTTCCCTCCCTCTCCCATTGACCTTTTTGTTTGCTTCAAATACCACACTAACCTTAACCTCTGTAATAGTTTGTGCAAAGACTAATTTGTGTAATTAGAGTCAAGGATGTAGGATTTTTTTCCCCCTTGCTGAATCTGGTAAGAAAGAAGAGAAATACCAAATGCCTCTGGCACTGCTGCATTTCATACAATCGATCACTTGGGTTTGGGGTTCTTTGGTGTTTTGGAGTTGTTTTTTTTTGTTTGTTTAAAATCTATGTTTTTTCCATTTTCTACTCTATCGCAAGCCTGCAAATTAAAAGGGCATACACATATATCACTCTTTTCATAGCAAGAGGAAATATATTAGTATTGATTATAGATTATTATTATAATCAAGTATACTTGATTAGTATTGGGCAGAGGTACCTAAAAGAGCTTAAAGAAAACCTAGACCTGATAAGATACAAAGCTATTCAGGTAAAACACTGTATTACCACTCCTTTATTATCTCCAAACACTTCCATTTGGAGAAACCAAACTAGTAAGAATTGCTTTCAAAGATACTGCCTACATAATATAGGCTACAAGTCAGCATCCTTCAGGTAGACCACATACAAAGGAAGACAGCAAAAATCAAATTAGCTTATTATTGATTTCTACTGTTAATGCTGTTAAACCACAGCAAAGTATTTCAAAATAAACCAAGAAGAGCAACATAACTGATGCACTGCAGAAAAAGGAGCCAGTCACTCTTATGCAAGATAGAAAATCATGGTTTAGAAGTATCAAGACAGACCAGGATTATTGTCCCATTACCCTTGTATCGAATTCTGCATACTCTAAGTAAACACCAAAACCAGGTAACGAACTTTTAAAGCCATACTTTCAAGTTAGAAAACGTGGCTACACAGCATGAGTAGTATTTCAGTCTTGTCAGAAAAAAACGTACAAGCCATTATTTTTCTGAACTAATTCCAACATAATACTCTACTTACAATTTGAAAACAATTCTAATGCCCAAAAAGGTGATGGGAGAGGCTCAGTTTGATAACCAAAGCTCCACATTCATTTCTATACAATAAATATTCAGACTGACAATGGGACTCTGAAGTCCTGCGCCCACTTTGTTACAAGAAAGAAAAGCTACTTCTTTAGTCAAACTGACAATGTTTCAACAACAGTCACGTTTCATAATAACAGAAAAATCCTAAGAGTTCTCTTAAATGCAAGCAATAAATAAATATGAAAAAATGTGCTAACTAAAAAACCCCAATTACCTTGAATGTAATCCACAAAATTGATGTGACTAAAGCAGAAGCCGCAGATTAATAAGGACTTTTTTAAACAAGAAAATGTGTTTAAATGAACACGCAACTCAAACACAACAAAACTTGAACGGAAAGTGGCCAGTGGCCAATGGCGTTCTGTCCCCAAAAGCTATGCAACAAAAATTACACAAACTGAGAACTCAGTTGAAGAAACAGACCTTAGATCCTTTTGTTGATGCATTTAACTGAAGAAGTCTCAGACTACTCTTTCTTTTATTTAACTATGTAAAAGTAACTAACTAGCACTGGGTTGGTTTAGAAGTCTTACTTAACCACTTACTTAACCATTAACTTCCATTAAGGTTTAGCTATGATTCAAAGCAGTTCAGTTTTCAAGCAAGTTCAAACCAAAATAAAGTACAAGCATTTTTTTGATCTCTAAGAAGACTGAAACCATTCTGTATTATTGATATTAATTTAAAATAAAAGAAACTGATCTTTAAGGTCAGTTCAGCCCAAACTCTTCTATGATTCTAAACTTAATTATAAAACAGTTTCCAGTAAGCCTGTTAATACATTCATACTTTCTGTTTTTAATTCTCAGTACCATTTATGCAATTATGTGATGCCAGCCTTTCTTGAAATATCCTGATTGAACCACTACCTTCAATACGCTCAGCTGATTCAAGGTAAAGCAAATGAATATTAATTGAACAGTATAAAGTTACAAATGTATTCACTTCTGAATTTGCAAATAATGATGTTTCAGTTAAGTATGGGTATTCCTACTGCGTCTGTACGAATGCTTCTGTACTACTAGCAACTGTGAAAACAGGCCATGTAGATTTAAAAGCTTTCTTCAGAGATCATACTTTGTTTACTGAAGGATAAAGACACTCTTAATTGAAGCAGTTAAAGTAATCTGAATACATACGAAACAGGACGGTGTGAACTTCATATACTGGTAGGTACGCCAAAATCATGTTTCTAAATACCCAATATCTGTGGTCATTGATTCTCCTTAGTCACTACCTTAACTTTATGGAATTTTTGTACAATAGTGTTTTGCATTTCAACTAAAGACACTTCTCACTGTTTTGCCAGCTTACCGTATGAATAGAGTTGGTATCATTTGATATTTCAGGAATTTTCAGATGGAGACTTTGCAATACATAGGTTGTCTGCATCTAGTAGTAGGAAAGATGAGATTACTTGGAGGAGGACTACTGAGAGCAAGATATTTTTACATTTTAATCATTAACAAAGATGATAACAGAGGTAAAGTGCTACTATAGCAAGACAAAAAGAATTAGTGTCAAAACCTTGCAAGATTTTTTTAACCCCTACATTTATTTTTACTAAAAGCAAAAAAATAATTCATGTCACTTTAAAAACAACTTCTGTGTTATTTTTCTACCAAAACATATTTGCTATCCCAATTTCTCTTCCTAAGACAGAAGAGCCAGAAAGGAATTAATTAAAATGAAATCTGAACCACTTACCCTGACCTATCTGAATCAACTACAAGATGAAACACAGCTCAAATATTTGAGACATGTTAAATTGTACAACTGATAGTTTTAACTATAATTTTATTTTCTTATCAAGTAAAAATACTATTTGAAAGTATTCTTAGCAGCCATTTTTCAACTCTCAACTTCAGGATAAGTTTCATATTTATGAGAGTCCTCAGAGAAATGTGAAATTAGATGCTTTGGCATACTGGTAAGCTAATACAGCTTTCCACAGTTTTAATTTTATCTAGCAAATAAAAAAGTTCAGACGCTATCATCACATAGCATTATTTTTGCTAATATAACATTATTAAAATGACTCCTGAGATGCAATCCCAAATGTGTGAAAGACAAGTAGTTAACATTATTGAACACATGGGTGTTAAACAAGTCAAACTGCCAATACCAGAGTACTGAAAAAATCTTCTTCGATACTTGTCTTCTTTAGAATCACTGCTACTGAATGCTAAGTGTAAATAAACCTTATAGAACAGCTTCCCCGCAAAAGCTTTTGTGTGTTTCCTCCAGGTAACTGCTCAGGGGGGTAGTTTTCAGACAGGACTTAGATTTATAACACAGACTCAGAACTGCAACTGCCAAGAGATCTTTCAAATGCAACTGGGAAGAGGAAGTTATGGCCCTTAAATTATGTTTTTAGACATGCAAAATAAAAATGTAATTATTCGGAACTACTCACTTGAAAATATACTGTCCAGTAAGGTATTAAAGCCAAAAAGACAGGGATAATCTTGACAAGAGCTTTCACATCTTCTACTTTATCTTCTCTGAATGGGCCTCCACGAGACAGCTTGGCCATCTCAAACAGGCTTTGCTTGCGAGGTTGCTGAAGTACTCCCTGGCTTTCGCTTTTGAAAAGAATTTGAAACGTTCAGTAAAGCAGCAACAAAACCTCAATATCTCATTATAAAAAGGTCACACATTTCCAAAAAATGTTACTTGTGTAAGTTGCATTAGAACAACTAGACCAGAATGGATCATCAGCAGGTGAAAGCATAAGCTGAAAACTTCTATTATAAAGGTTTATTTCCCATCCTCACAACACCACGCATGAATAACTCGCACTGCAAATTCAGAACTTAAGAACAGGATCACAAAATACAGATTATTCTAATTAATTGAATTGTTTTGTAATCTGAATACATAGAAGGCCAACAGTGTTCCATGGCCTTCTTAAGAGTGGGGTAACCATTTGGAAAGCAAAATGTCAGTAGGCATTTTGGCTGTCCATCACGCCACTTTGAGTATTAAATGCAGATTACAGTATTTTTCAAATCAGAGCTCATCCCATAAACATATCTAAGCAGAGAAGAAAGTTAACTAATGCTTAAAGGCACCTTGCTTAGGTTATGTTACGCTTTCAGAAACTCTGATCTGGCAAGCCACAGCATTCAATCGAAAACAGCAGACTTGACCTTGCAGCACGCAGATCCAGTGATCTCAAGATGTGCCCCTCTCTCACTCCAGAAAGTATCGCCAGGACTCAAATTTTCCAGTTCCAGTTCTCAAAGCAAAATTGAATATTGCAGTGTATTCCCTAGTGTGACTTCCTGCCATCTAGTTTGAACTAACTAGTTCCAATTCTTAGGCTGATTCACTGAATCCAGACTATACAAAAGAGCTCAATACACACCTATTAGTTGAATGTTCCACATGTCTCTTTCTTGAACAACAAGAATATGCGAGAATTTTAAACATGTCTGTGAAGGCACTACCATCAGGTGGTTTTGTGATGAAGAAACTCTGACCACATAAAAAAACCATGAATGAAATCCCAATGCAAACTGTTGGGATACTGTAGCCGATAACAAAGCTCACGTTCTGTTGAATGTATGCAATGCCTCCCAGAGACAGAATAGCTCCCAAATTAATGCTCCAGTAAAACCAATTAAAAAATCTTCTTGTGGCTTCTGGACCCCGATCTTTGACCTGGAAAAGATTAAAAGAACAAGTCACTCACTTTCTGAAGAAAATGAAGCCTGTTTATTAGATTCCATCAAGTTCAATGCATAGAAGAGTTCAGGTTTAATTTAGAGTCATCCTGAAATCACTGAAGTGTTCTGGGCTTAGCATGATATTTGATGAAAAGACACCTTACTAAGCTACCCCATTATATCAGTAACCTACTGCTAGAAGTTTAGGGTAGGGATAAAATAAGCCATACAATACTGTAGCTTCCCCATTAAGGCCATTATTATTTCTACTGCATTGTCTCTCATTTGGTCATTTCTCTAGACAAAGCTCACTCAGATTAACATCCCATAGTCCACAGAAGTTGAGATAACTATCTTTTTTGGTAAAAGAAGTTAACCTACCTAAAAATTAATTATTAGCATTGTAACAATTGCTTCTTAACTTGTCATAACTGATAACCATATTCCATTTTCTAAGCCTCAAATGACCGCTTGGTAATTAAAGCACGAATTTAAAACTTTAGCCCAGTCCTAATGCCTCTCAAGAGAACAGAAACTGAAGACTTGCCAGTCTGACATTTAAAAACTAAATAAATAAATTTGGATTGCTTGAGGTGTCACAAAGTTCCAGTAAATATTTATCCTTCTATTAAGTCAGCACTGTTCGTAGTGCTGTCTTCCTGCTTGGAGCTCTCAGTGTCTCTCAAGTGAAAGTAAAGACATCCCTGGTTTACAAAACCATCCTGTAGTGTTCACTATCATTCTTTATTCTGTAGTGCCTACTATAAATCACCTATGTTTTGTAATTAAGTCACGGGAACCTAACATCACTTATAAGATGCGATGTAAGAGAAATCATGCAAGTTACAATCTGAAAGACATTAAAAAGATCAATTAGTCTGTAGAAGAATTCATAATACTCTATTTGTCACTATTTTATGACTGAAAGGCCATTAATAGTGACTAGCAAGTCAGTGCTATGCACCAGTCCTGCTGAGTCAGTTGTTCTTGATTTCTAATTGCAAATTTCCCTTCCTCATTTGCCAGATCTTCAAAAGACCTGTGTTTAGTTTGCAATATGAAAAGCAGGCTATGCCGTGAAATAAGTTTTTAATGTTGTCAGTTCTGATTTACAGCTTCAGGTTTCTCAGTGGTGCATAAACTCATCTGTATCATTTAACCATGCCTAACAAAAGAAACATTAAAGCATCTACTCCTATGCATAGTTAATAGCATTGTTAGGCATTCAGATAGGCCTGCTAGCATGTCAGATACAATCTTGGAGCCTCAACCCAAGAAATAATGCATTTCCAGTTTCAACTTGGTACTCATCTCCTAATTTTAACAGTCAGCACGTGCAGTAGTGTATCGAACTAGGAATTCCTTCTGAACCCCAGATATTAGAAAACAATTACATTGTAAACACAGTGCTCTAAATTACATAGAGTTAACAATCTATTTTATGAAGTTTCAATTTCTTCACCATAAAATCCTAGTTCTCTTATAATTTCTGCAAGAAGGATGACTTCCCATCCTCCCTCTTGCTCGCATCTATGCAAAGAAAAGCTACGAAATGAAAGCAAACTTTGATACAGGTAAGAATAGGACAAGTACAGCATGATGCTTCCATCAAGTTTTATCCCTGCCTCCAAACATTAGCTTATGAGAAACTTCCTGAACCAAAGATGGCTTCTATTACATAACAAACACAGCAGATCACCTCTTCATGAACTTATCCATCCTCTGAACTCAGGTCAGCACATAATACCCTGTGGTAAAAAGTTCCCCAGCTAATTACACAGTGAGAAGAACCACCTCCATTCGTCTGTTTTGAACCTGCCTTGTACTAGCCTCACTCATTTTACCTAGTTCCAGGAAACAACAAAAGACAGCTGAGCTTTATCCCATCCCTGATCCATTTTTGCCTTTCCCCCGAGCATTATTTCCACAAGCCACTGTCACATCTTTCTTCTAGCTGCCTTTTCAGAGATAGGAAGTTGCAGACTGTTTCATGATTCCTTGCATAGAAACTAATGACCATGTGTGCGGCCACTCTGTGAAGCTTTCTTCTCTATGTCCAGTATCCTTTTTGAAACAGAGTGACCAAAAAAGGAATGCGATGCTCAAAGGACAGACACATTGTCTGTCTTTCTTACAAAGAACAGAATCCATTTTCTGCTTCCTTATCAAAGTATATATACACACTAAAAACCACATCATAGCCACATCTGAAATGCCACTATGGTATTTAATTGACAAACATTACTAAATTAATAAAATATACACTGAATTAGCCAGTGGAATATCCTGTCAAAGGGGCAGAACTATGAAGAAGTCTTACCAAAACCAAAAGACATGGTAGAGTTAAAAGGCAATCCTTGTAGCTCCTTCCAAACATCAGATGAGCCACATAAAATAGGAGCTGTATTGCATTTACAGTGAACTACTCAAAATTTTCCCCTCTGGGCTATTACTTGAGCTGTGTGACAGCACATAATAGATCAGTCTACTCTCCATAAATAGACACTATATTCTAATAAGGACCAAGAAGAAAAAAATGCCACAATTTTATTATTTTATCAAGGATAAGTATTTTTCACAAAACCGCAGGAATTCTCCTTTCCCCCCTTATGCTTGCACTGTTTTCAATCACTCAAGCACAAACAAAAATCTATCACTCCCTCTGCTCAATTTCATCTGTGCTCAAGCATAGCAGCACTTGCATTGTGGTACCAGCATCACCACCTTCATTGTTTTCTTAATATCCCAGCAGCAACTGCAGTAGGAAAATGATGCACATTGATGGCATAAGTATGGCTTGGGTCCTGGATCAAATCTGTCCTGTAGGCTAAGGGTTCCACATCCCTACACTGAAAGCCAAAATAGGTATGTTTGAAAGATTCTGTACCCATCACAACACAAAGGTATGGAAAAGGTCACCTTCTTAGATTTACCGTGTTTCAGTCAAACTCCTTACAACACGAAAATACAAATATTAGCCAAATGCCATGGCTAGAGTGCAAGGTCTCCTATCACAGCACAAAAACACTGCAGTAAAACTCTTCAAAGGTGCCCTGACTGAAACGAACATTAGCACATATCTAATACACACGATTTATTTGTTCTAGGTAACATATGGCTTTGCAAATGAGCTGACATTCAGACATTTTCCACAGAATTTACTAGTGATGGACAGCTGTCACTTATTTAATCAACTGCCACTGCATAATATCCAGCCCTGAGTCTCCAGTTCACTGTTCTGCATTCTTCAAACCTTACAGGGCTGTTTTCCCCAGTAAATGGGATAGCATGTCATTCCCCAAGAACAATAAGAAACAATCCAGTAGTGCTTCTGCGTCAATAAAAATGCCAAATGACCTATTGTACCATACAAGGAGCATCCCAATTGACCTAATTTTTCCTTAGGCCAAATTTTAATTATTAAAAAAATTACCTCCCAAACCCTTCCAAAAATTAAACAAAAAACTCAAGCCAAAAAACTCCAACAACAAAGAAATGAAGGAAATGAGCAGCTCTAAGCAGTCTGGCCACAGCTGCTCTGTTGGTCTTTGGCCACATGTCAATGCTGCCTGCATTCAGGTGGGCTTCTAAAGAGGAAATAAAGTAATCCTACTACTTTCACAACATCTAACATAACTTTTGCAAAAGAAAACCTAACTTGACTTATTTTTTACAGTCAAAAAGGTGTTTTATTTGATATATCCGAGAATTATCCTTTACATGTAGTTAATCCAAATGCAGAAAGAAAACCACAATGACATTCTGAGTTTTATAACTGGGACCTATGCAGCACTGCATTTCAAAATAGCAAAGAAATAGTTCCCAGAATAAAAATTTCTAATACATAACATATATCAGACTGATTATAGCCAGATAAGAGGTAATTTCAACCACAGTTTTCATTATAAAGAATCCTGAGTGCCTGGAACACTGTTATGGGAATTGTGTAGTCATTAGGTTATTTACACTCACTTTCGCAGAGGACACATCAGTTGTATAACTCTGCACTGCAGCACTGAATTCATTTAGGATATAAGGCTAACATCTTACAATCAGAACAAAATTTTAAATGGAACTAGAACAAAGAGAGAGGAGAGTAATTAGATCTTCAGTTCTGACACCTGATGAAATGTCATTACAGATACCTAACCAACAGCAACTTCCACAGCACAGCTGTCCCTGAGGTTAATACTTAGACCTCATTCTGACTTAGATGATCCCTTGATGAATTATCCCTCCCCTGGATTTTTAAATAGCAGCATTTTTCCTAGGAGATGATCCAAAGCAGTTGAAACTAAAAATATTATATAGCTCAAACATTAAGATTCTATTCGATTCTCCTGATTTTTATGCATGCATCTATATGAGCACCATGTCTTCTTCATAGCTCCCATTAGATGCTTTGTTTGCTTTGTCACAAAGTAGTTTCCTAGCTCGCTGAGGCAGCTTCAAAGAAATGGTCATCCACAGGATTTCTTATTTTTGCCACAGGTAGCGACTGTCTGGTGCCTACCATTCCACTGTGACATCTGATTTGGCATCATCTGCTAATGATCTCAAGTATTTCCTAAACCACAACATTTCAGAGTTCCAGTATGTCATAATCTTC
Organism: Lathamus discolor; assembly: GCF_037157495.1. NCBI lineage: Eukaryota > Metazoa > Chordata > Aves > Psittaciformes > Psittacidae > Lathamus > Lathamus discolor. Next base: position 10,299,481 of record NC_088895.1, on the reverse strand, counting down.
CCTCTCTCCCTCTTCACATCACAACAAATTCAAAGCTATGACCTCCTGTTTGACTCACATAAAAGGAAAAAGATTAGAAGTTACTGACATTAGCAGTTTCTGCAATCAACTGACAGTCACAAGTGACAAATGTAACAAAAACCCCCAAACTTATCCCAGCCAACTATGTGAACAGCCACACAACAGAGCAAGGATGAAAACATAGAAGCTTGCCCTTGTCCTTAGTGCACAAAAGAAAGCACAGTAACAGTTTTCCACAGTCAAATTCACACTTAAAGAATTCTGACCACCTAATCCATCATTACAGACACCAGTTAGTCTTTGAGAGTATCTGGAGAGAGCTCAGTACCAGAGCTGCTACATAATTTCAGATTTTTATACTAAAATTTGGCTAGTCCCTATTTAAAGTCTGCTTCCTCTCACTAATGTCACATATGTTCTGCTTCTGCTGGAAACAGAAACAAATTAGTACTGCCCATGTGAGTGCCACAATTGCAGTTTTTAAACTGTTATCTACAGTCTTAAATGGTTGCAGTCTCCCAGGAAGTTCAACAACAACAAAGTAACTTGCAGTTAGTGATGTTCAATTCTTTATACAGTCCTACATCCTTCCCCAGAGGCTGGAACATCTAAGCTCTACAAGTAAATGCTGAAAAAAAACACTTTAAAGCCATCTCTCCACCAGCAATTTCCAATAGCACTCTGTGTCTGGTGATGCTACTGCAGCAACAATGGTTTTAGCAAAGATAGATTTTTGAAGGTTTAGACAGACTAGTGAATGTGGTCCAATTCATAAAGAAGATATAATGTGGTTTAAAACTAGCATCTCTAACCACCATAACCCCAAAACAGATTCATTTATAATTACTTCAATTATTATAGCTGATACTAGATCAGAAGCCTACTACTAATGTCCGCTTCAATGCTGAAGTTAAACCAGCTTTCACAATAACGAGGGAAAATCATTGTTTCCTAAGTACAGAAAGTCACAAACTGCTGCATAGAACAGGAAGTGACAGCAAAACACTGGCACTTAAAAGGGGAACTGGAAAGTGCCAGGTTATACACATCACATGATTATAAACACTGTTCTGAGAACCATCAGTTCAGATTTAGACCAGTATGACAGATCAATCTGAACTTCTAGAAAAACGGCTCTTATTTATAAACACAGTTAAAGTAAAGCTGGTCTGTGCCTAATTTGCAGTCACTGGTTTTTTGCTAACCTGACTGGGAAAAGTTTCTCTATACTAAGCCTACTTAGTCACTTGTAACAGCAGTTCTAGAAGTATCCATTTAACAGAAGTTAAGAAACTATATCCTTTTAACTTTAGAGGAAAATAAATACTGGAATTCAGTTCCCAATTTCCACAAAGTGATTCTTTTCTACTACAGAAAAAATCCTCATTATATCTGGGCTCAAATTATAGATAATACATTAAAACTAAAAAAATTACATTGTAATTTTTAAGAGATCTGCAAACAGTATAATTTACAATATCTGAAAGTTGGTTCATGTCAGCTAAACGTTACATACAATTCATATTTTTGTTTGGTATTTAAGGGAAAGAGGACAAATCTCATCAGCATGTGTCCAGCCAAAACACATTTGCATTGTATTCTGGCTTCCCAAGAATGTGACTCTGGAAGACAGACTTTGTTCTCACAGCAATACATATCCATTTACCCAGCGGTTTGCTGCATTTCGATGCATGGAGAAGGCACCCAAGAGGACCCAAAACTGCACAACAATGTAAGTTGAATGCTGTAACATAGTTAATAATAGATAAGTCAGAAAAACAGAGAAGGGGAAAAAATTCATTCTTTGGCAGAGCTCTACTGATTATTATGAACCAGAAAGGAGTATTTCTTTTGCTTCACCCTACATAAATCACTGTGAATTATCTGCAACCCTATCCAAAACCTGCTTTCTGTGAAATCCTGGGGGGAAAGCCTTTAGAAAATCCAGCTACAACAGCTACGCTTCCATTGGCAATGGTTCTTCTTTTGCTCCATTCCTGCCATTATTTATCTCTTATATTAAATGTTCATAAAGTGTTCTGGGGATAAGCAGTCAGCTTTGAAAAACACCTTACAAGATAAAGTCATATTAAAGCTGTTTCACTTGATGGGCTCATGCTGGCTTAAAAAGAACCAGTATGCTGGGGACACACAATCCTAGGCTATAATAATCTTTTACATTTATATACTGTCTTTCACCCAGAACTCCAGAATTTATAATATATCAAATGCCAAAGAATTACAGATGTAAACTACAAATTAGAGAACAGAGGCATGTTTGGCAAAGATCCTGTGGTAGATTCTACCTCTCACAAAGAATTTCATGGCATTTCTGATACGTGCTCTAACCAGACCTTAATGAGCCATTAAACATACCTGCAACTGTATAAAGGTATTTTCCTTGCCTTGTCACCAAGAACAGTTCGGTTAGGAAAGCTGTTTGTATCCAAACATCTGAAATTCTCAATTTGTAAAGCTGAAATTATACTACAACATTCACTACCTTAGCAGAAGATTGTAAAATGAATAGGCTTACATATATATATACATGCAACAGTGTATTTCAATAGATATTTAATTATGAGCTGTCTCTCAAAAGTTTTCCGTAAAGCCACTTGGTTCTGCAGTGATGATCCAATGAATGACATCACTGAAATGATGATGTGAATAAGGTCATTTGACAGGGCATGTCCTTATGAGAACAGCTCAGGTAATATGTTTACCATGTTGAGAGCACCTTCCCATCCACCATGTGGTGCAGAATTATCCTGCACAAAAATATCACTCAAGGGCAGTGCAGTACACAGAGAATGTCTAACGTATAAAAACCTGTTCTCTAGCCTTCACTTATCAGAGGATGATCACTTATCAGGATGATACCTGACCACTGCCACACAAGGCCTGTGTTATCCTTGTCAAAGCTAAAATATGTATTAGATATTCCACCTGATGAGCTCCAAGATCAAATTAACTCCACAGTCGAGGATGCGGACAATCCACTTAGTGGCCATTAATTATTCAACCCAACTCCTTAAGACAGTGATGGCTTAACCAAACTAGGTACCACATGTAAGGCAGGGCTACAAGGAAACAAAGAGTCATAAGAGATCAGACACCACAGACCCCAAAATTGTATCAAACAGGGTACAGTTTAACAGCTTACGTTACACAGAGAACAAAGCTGCATGAGACCTTCTGAGACTTAACACCTACTGAGATGTGCATCAACAGGCACACCATCCACCCCACCAAGGTAAGCCCATCTACATGACTGACAGCTATCTCCTGGTTCAGATCTACACCCACACACAATTTGGCAGCTGCCAAATAATACTTGACCTGGTCTGCCCCAAAAGGGGTGATGTTGGCCTTGACTGACCCGACGCCCAGCCCCACGAGTACCAGTCCGATGAAGGTGGCTGTGGCACAGTAGCGGGTGGCTCCCACCTGGGAGCAAGGCGTCATGGTGGCGTTGGCGGCCGGAGAGGAGCAGTTCTCTACGGGGAACAGGGGGATGTCCCCACAGAGGCCCTGGCGGGTGTGCGGTGCAGCGATGACAGGGAAGGCCAGCATGCCCAGCAGGTAGAGTGCCATGCTGAGCAGGATGGTGCCAAACTTGCCTAGGAGGGCATCAGCCAACCAGCCACCGAAGGGTGACACCAGGTAGGTGATGCCCATGAAGAGCAGCAGGGCCTGGCTGGCCTGGGCACCCTCCCAGCCGTAGGGAGGCCCGTTGAGGAACAGCACCAGGTTGGAGGTGATGCCGTAGAAGGCCACTCGCTCCAGCAGCTCGGCCAGCAGCACGGCAGCGCAGGCCAAGCGCCGCCCATGAAAGGCGCTGCTCGCTGCGCGGCCGCGCTCCGCGCTGCTCAGCAAAGGGCTACGCTCGCTCGGCTCGGCCTCCTCCATAGCAACACCTCCGTCCCGACCCCGCCGCGCACCCACCGCCAGCCCCGGCCCTCCCCGAGGGAACCTCACCGCGGCCGCACGGCGGGGCCCGGCACGGCCCACCCGCGCCGGCAACAGCGCGCCGCCATTGGCTGAGGGCTCCGTCACTCCGCTGGCAGCGCCGTCACGTGGGCGGCTGGGCTGCACGGAGTGGCTGATGAGGCGAAACGGGCCGGGGCTAGCAGGGGGCGGGATGGTGAGGACCGGAAGTTGCGGGGTGGGTCCGTGCAGTTACCGGCGGTGGGGGAGTCCCGGGTCGGGGTTTGGTGCACGGTGTTCCCGGCGCCGGAGAGCGCATTGGTTAGAGCTGGGCGTGCGGAGCTGCACCGGGGACGGCGGTGACAGCCCTGACCCTGCAGGGTTCCCCTCGCCCCGTGCATTGGGTGGTAAAGAGCGCGGGACGGGGAGAGGAAAAATGATTTTACGGTTATTTCCTGCGTTAGTTCAGGCTGGGAATGACATTTTAGGCGTTAAGTGGAGCTGGGTGAGACGGTATTAATGGCACAGGTTCCGAGCTGGCTTCCTGAGAGCCCTCCTTTTCTGATTAGGTTTATCCAGCAATAAAAATGACAGCGAAAGTACAACGCGGTTTGTTTCCTACTTTGCTTTTCAGTCGGAAAAGCAAAAGCGAGGAGTGTTCCTTTAAAACGTACATCCTGCAGAAAACCCGCAAGTGTGCCTCGTTAATGACTCTTGCCCGCGTTACACTGCCCCTGATAAATGAAGCATGCACACCTCTGTGCTTGGAGCTGCTATGTGGGTACTTGTCCCACCGGACAGCAGAGCGCCAGCTGGATGTGTGTCCTACATTCGCTGTTTGAGGTGAGGTTTATCTGAGGTGTACCTGCAGTAATAATACGTCATAAGTACATGGGGAGAATGAAGACTGATTTGAATGGAACAAAGGGCATGATTAAAATGGGAAAACATGAATTAGTGGTTGCATGATCAAGGCACTAAGATGTTCTTTTGCGCCACCATCACGTATGTTGAGTTAAAGGTCATGAACGTACGTAACTGTCTTCAACAGCGGATCATAAAGTCATATTTTGGCCAGAACAAAGTGGGAAAGATACTCTTGGTTGTGTGTTTTCAATGAAAAAAAAAAAAAAAAGTAAATTGATTGCCATCATATAGTTACACCCAACATGTGCGTATGACTTAACATTTTTGGAGCAGCGTTGGTAATTGAGCAAGCAATGCTTGTAAAAGTAAATATTAATTTAATGATGGGCCTTTGTAAATAACATATATCATTAAAATGACTCATTAAATATATTTACTCTTAAGTAGTTAAATTTTGTGACATAGGACAATAAGGAAAATGCAGCTAGCTGTACAGATCACATTTTGTGAACTCCTGTAACATGGCCGATTCTCTCATTTAAAAGAGTATGTGTCAGCTTTGCCCAGCTTAATGCAGTATATCAGTTGAGCTTACATTTGCTAAGGGGTCTAACAGTATTTGCTAGAGACTACAAAGTAATTTGGCACACTTTGTATTATTGTGTGTTTCAATATGTGCAGATAACATACTAGAGGCCCTTCATAATTTAACTTTGTGAGTGGAGCGAGATTTGTATATTGGACTACCCAACAACTGTCACAAACACCTAGCAATGCTGAGTAGTATTTGAAATGTACGTTATAAAGTGTTATTTAAATCTTCAGGTACTGAGAAAGTAGGTATTCTTACTGAAATTCATAAGCTACTGTTAGAACCCAAACATTATTTCTGGAAGTACAGCAGCTTCAGGAAGGTGGGTTTAAATTTTCCTCTAAACAAGAACACTTAGCTACAGTATACGTAAAACTTACTCGTTAAAATATATCCATGACTCTTTTCTTTGAATACAATAAATGCACTTATGTCTATATAGTGATGCATTAGTGCATATATGTGTTTTCAGAGAGACAATACTTCATGCTGCAAAGCATTTTTACCTTTTTTCAGTCAAGGTCTATATAGCATGAAAACCAGAGTGACCATAAATAGCAATAAAATGTTAAGACCTCTTTGAATGTTTCCCTTATTTCCTCTTTATTTCCCAGGTGACTGGTTAAGTTTCCTCATTTGTCTCATGGAGCAGGCCTTGTTTTACTTTTGCATTTTTGTCTTTTTTGTGTCGCACACTAAATGTGCTGGATAGCTGTTGTCTGGTTTTACAGCTAGCAGTGGTAAAGAGTTACAATGGCCAAGCTCTCTGTAATTAGGTCTCTCTTGCAGATATCAAAACCGCAGCTTCCTTTTAACCCAAAACATGTCTTTCTGAGCATCATCACATATCCTGCTTTAGATCATGCAGCTAGGAAATGCCACCGTTTTGGATAATATAGGCTGTTTTAGGTACAGGGCAAGGTATGTTTCTTTGTTGGCATGCATGCTGCCAACTTTGGTGCCATACAGCTGTATGGCAGCTGGATGAGCTACACTGTGTGTGTGAGTGAGATCTTAGAACCAGAAGGAGCATCTGTTGGGACAGGATTTAGAGTGGCAGTGTATCAGGAGACCGAAAGCTGCATAAGCTTCATGCAGTAGTGTGATACATTACAGCTCTGTTAAACTGACAGTTGTGCAGCAGTGATGACTGGTGCTAGATTTGAGGGTGGTAAGTGCTCTCAAAAGCTTGAATATGCTTCATATAATCTACTTCTAGTGAAACAAACTGCAAAGCTAGAATCCTGACTGGAGTGACAAAAGCTCTCTAAATTTCAACTGAGCTGGGATTTCATGCCAGTAACGCTTTTGAAAATGGTCATGAAAATAGCTTGGTCCTGCCTACCCTTAAATTAGTATTTATATAAGATTTGTTGCTCCTTTAAGTTGTAACCATTCTTTTTACCTTGGGTGGAGTTTAAAATGGTCTGAACAATATTGTGCTGGATTATTTACAAGTGATAACTCAATGAGATGCAGATAGTTGAACATGGCTCTGCAGGATGAAGACCCAATAGCAAAACATAGGCCAGTGTACCAAAATGGTTACAATTTGCCAGAATATACTCAAATATATATCTTTATCACTTCTAAACCCTCATTCCTGCAATTATTTTCAGAGATCCACATGAGTTATTTGAAGAAGTACTATTTTTAAAATTATTAACTTCAAAAGCCTTTGTCTGTATCTGGCATATTTTTCTCCCTCTACCTGGTACTGAGACTTGGAGGAAAGACTTAAGCCACAGTACACAGGCAGTGCAGTTTGCAGACCACCCTTCCTACAGCCTTGAGGAAACATAAGCATCCATGTGGCCCTGTAATGAATTCCATCAGGAAACCAGGCCAGGTTATGAGTATACAAGCGAAAAAGTGAGTTTTCTGTCAGGTCACACCCTCCTTCTCATCTGTCTCCCAGCCACAAATGTCCTGCATGTATTCTCAATGTTTTCACAAGATACTGACTCACATTCAAGACCATACCTACAATCAGCCGCCTGGCCCCTATCAGTCTCCCAACAGACTCCCTCAGCTCAGTGCTGGTGCCTGCTGTGCCACTTATCTGGTCTTTGCTGCTCGCTGTGTTCCCAAGTGGGGTTTATCCTGAAGACAGGCTTGGTAATTTGGATACAGTTTTGACGCTCCTGAATTCAGGCTCTTCCTTTTTTTGTTCCCTGCTTTGTTGAATCTTTGGGTTCTGCCCGCTGCTGTGGAAGCTTAGGTTCTTCACCAAACCTCTCCCTTAGACTTAACACACCTTTGGCTCTTCATTATATGGCCTTCCTGACATTTAGTGTGGTCTTTGACCATCCTGTTGCCTTGTTCTTTAGGCTAGCCCATTCCTCTGGCTTTTCTACTTGTTGGCATCTTACCCACAATTAGTATGTTCCCCATTCCTGCACATAATAGGACCCACCCCCATCTTGGGAGACCCATGGCAACTGCAGTGTATCCTGAAGAGATGGTGGCTGAGACCGGCCTTCTCCTCATGCTCTCTCTCAAGACCTTTAATTTAAGGCTGCCCGGGAGCCGTGCTTTGGGCCCACCATCACTGTGCCGCTAAACGAAAACACACGGCGCTGTTTACAGGTGAGGGGCCGGCACAGGGCCGGCAGGGCGCGGCCATCCCCTCCCCAGGGGGTCCGCCAGCCTCAGGGCGGGCCGGGGCTGCGGCAGGTGGCACCCGGCCCCGCGGCGCGGCTTCCGGGAGGCTGCGGGGCCGCGTCCGGGCCGCCGGCAGGTGAGGGGGCGGCGGCGCTGCCCATCAGTGAGCTGGCTCCCGCCGGGCGGACAGGAGGGGCCGCTATGAGGCTGCTCTTGCTGGCGTGCCTGCGAGCGCGGACCGGCAACGCGACCACCGCGGCCCGGATACAGTAAGTGTCGTCCGTCCCCCGCCTGCGATGCGATCGCATCGGGGATGCCGCTACCTGGCCCCTGCTGCCTGCGCTTACCCCTTGGAATCCTCGCCGCTGCTCCTGCCTGCACTGCCCGCTCCTCAGCGAGCCGGCGGGGAGGGATGGGGGCGGCTCTCCCGCACGTTGAAGCTGCCGCAGCCCTCCCTGGCGGGCAGAGGGGGCTCCGGGCTGGTGCGGCGGGGCTGGTGCGGCGGGGCTGGGGTCCGCGGCTAGCGGGGGACATGCGTCCGCCATTCGCTGCCCTCGCTGGTGCACGGAGGCCGCGTCTCTCTCGCCTTAGCTGTGGGGATGGCTGCCGGGGGTCTGTGGGAGGGCCTCGGCCGGACGCTGAAGCGGGGCCCCTCCAATAATGCCGGCCGGGGCCTGCAGGCTGGAGGGGGTCGGGGGCGGCCCCCGATGAGTCTTTGCTGTGGCTCAGCCCGGGCAACGTGTCCCCCTTTGCCCCGTTACTGGGGGGTAAGGGACAGGGGGAGCTGAGGGGTTGCCCCACAGAAAATTCCCCAGAACCAAACCGAAGTTCACTCTGCTCAGGGCAGGCTTTGGGCACAGGAGTCGGTTGCATTTGAAGGGTGACCCAGGCTCACAAGCCAAGAGCAGAGGTCTCCTCACTGGCCGCCCCACAGAGCCCCTGTAGAGTCGGTGTTAGTGGAGCAGCGGGTCTTTCTAGGAGGTGCCCGCTTTGGGAAATAGCCAGGAAGAGATGAGAAGTCAATGCGAAGAACAGGAGGCTCTAGGAGCTATGATGAGGGTCTGGATGGAAGATGTCCTTTAGCAGTAGTTATACAAGAGCTACTCCAGGCAGCGCCCTTGCTGTGGCACATGCGGCTCCATTGGGGATTATGGACACGAATCTGTAGTGCTTTGGAGTAGTTTTGACTAACAGAACTGCATAAATATTCTTAATGCCCCTATTTAACTTTTTCTATGACACCTGGGAAATGGATGTGGCTGACTGCATTTCTAAGGGCTTTGCTGTGCATGAGAGTGGTGTTTAAAATAAATCCAATGAAAATTAAAATGTTTCGGAATGGTTTTTGCCTTCTGAGGCATCAAATAAGGACTTGTTTGCTTTTTACCTGTTTGAGTCATCCACAGTTTAGTTGTTTCTCTTAGGATGTACCTTCTAGGGTAGCATTCTTGTAGTTAAGTTTTCCCTGACCTCAGTCTGCATAGTGTCATGTTTTTAATGTTACGCATTCAGAATAGCCCTCTGACACTTAAGTTTTTGCACTAGTTGTGTCATACTAAGTTCAGACTTCGATTTGTGCAGGGCTACTGCTTTGTATAAGAGAATGGTAGAACGTACCTTCTGCCTCATGTCGGTCACGCAGGTGTTGAAGGTTTAAAGCAAATGGAGCATAAAGACCAGATACAGCTGAAGTTTTCTGAATTTTACAGTTAGCAAATAAATATTAATAAACAATAAGTATTAATAAGATGTTAAGACAAATATGTTTATAACACATTTTTATACTTGTGCATACCAGCACAGAGTTCTGTGTGGTGGTTTGTGTGGCAATCTGCGTTTCCTTTCGTCTTACTTTTTGCTCTTACTGGATAACACAAAAGTAGTTATTCTTGGGGACATCAGTGCTCATTCTTCCTCCATAAGGTTATTTCTTGTACCTTTACAAATTAAATATTCACTTAACTTCATCTTCCACTTGAACTTTGTGGAAAGTCAGAGAAACATTTAGACTGTGGAGCCGTTCTGAGATCATCTAGGGGAAAGCAGGTTTTGCAGTATTTCTAGTTAAGCTAAGCCTGAGGAACACAGAAAAACGAATGTCCACACATGATTTCAAATTGTTTTTCAATTGTACTGTAATGGATTGTGATCATGTAAGCATACTCTATCAAGACATAGTGGTTTAGCAAGGTGCCCTTATGTGAATCATAGTAATGAGTACTTTTGGTTAACCTTCTCCAGCTGTGACTCCTGCATGGTGGCCTGAGATAATTTGTTTTAGTATGACAGATTTGGTGAGATGCAACAGCTCAGCTGGCAGATGGTTTAACATATTATCATGTTAATGCAGTCATTTGCAGCTATGTGAACACATCTGCAGTGATCTGTGTAGGGTACCTCAACTTGCTTTAGCATCTTCTTGCTTTATAGGCATACTGTGTACAAAGTGGATGCTGCTTTCACGTACACCTTCAAACAGAAAGAAAACAAGTGAAAAGTCAGTTTAATTCATGTTTACAGTAAAGGTGGATAAAGGCTTCTACCAGAAACAGTGGTTGAAAATCAGTAATTTGTCGTGTTCAGTTGCTATCTTATCACCTACCATAAATACTGTTTGTCATAATAATATAAATGAGCCTCTTCAGGAAAAAGAAAGAAGTCTGATAAGACAAGCAAGTAAAGAGTATTAGTAAGCAATTAAGTCCATTTTCCTGACTAAAAGGCTAGTCAAGTCACAGCTATCACTAAAACCATCCAACTCAGATACTTCTGTCTAATATTGGTTTTCTTAAGACTTTATGCCATTTTAAAATACAAAATAAATTTACATAAGGTCCTGTGATTCTGTATATGGCCAAAGATCTGGGGAATGTCACTTCTTACTCTAATCTGCCTTGCCTAAGGTTCTTATGGTAACCTTTGTAGCATATATGGTAGTGTATTGAAAATATATATTTCAATTAATATTGGGCTTCAGTTGTATCTGAGTACATGCTTATGAATGTGCTTGTTCACCTTTTTTTAGCTTTTGGTAAAGTATAAATGAAACAATGAGGGTGTCTTCAGGTTGGACATTTGCCAGCATAAATTTGTGGTTTAATATCACTGGGTGTACCATGTTTATGATATTACAGCTGCTCCTGTAACTGCTTCATCTTTTCATAAAGAAAATACTAATTTCCTGAGTTTAAATTAACTGGTGACAAAACTGACCAGAATCTAATTTGGCTAGAAATCAGCTTGCTAAAACAAGTGATATAATGAATGCACTGTGGGCTTTATTCCTGTATTGGTGTGCATAATCTTTAATCACCTTAAAAACTATGAGATATGAGAAGAGAATAAAACACTAAGCAAAAGTCTTTGGTTAGGCTGTCATTCTTCAGCCTTAGCAATGAGATCAAAGAAGGTGTTAGGAAAGAAAGTAAATGAATCTTCTCTGCCCCTTGAAATGTTCTGTTCATCTTCTATTATTTGGTAGTAAGGAGGAATAGAAATCTTGAATTAATTGGTTAATTAGAAAGATTTAGATTAAACATTTTGTCAATAATTAAGTATTTTTGGAGAGAGAGATGGTTTCAGTTCGCATTTGAAATGGGAGAGTTGAAAGAGCCATTCGGTAAATCTCCAGGTAATCAACTGCAAAAGAATTAAACCCACAAATTCAATAATGCTCTTTGCAATTATTTTTCGGTTTAGACATGTATTGGAGTAATTCTGAGCAGCAGCTTTTCTTCTGTTTAGTCCTACCCTATCTGCCACCATTAAAATCATACAGAAGAGCACTTGTACAGCAGGAGATCCTCCTCTCTTCGTGGCAGATCACAAGAGGTGTTTCACCTACTTACATCAGTTTGCATAGGTGCTGTGCAAATTTAATCCTGCTGTTGTTTGCATGGCCATTCCCAGAGCAGGCAGCTGCAAAGCAGGCATTCATCCTCCACCTTTGGAACTGAGGTGCAGTCATTTACGTGGCCTGCACTTGATGTATGTTGCATCCCAAAATGTTTTACATGGCTAGACCTATTTATAAGGCAGGAATAAACTTTGCAGAGTTATTTTGCCCTTCCAAAGGACAGTTACAGACTTCAGAAGGATTCTCTTCCCATTTTCACTCGTGTTTTAGTTTCTGTTCTTATTCACAGTGGATTTTATCCATACTTCATTCATGCCAACACAATTTCTCTGTTGTTTAAGGGAGGAATTTGAGAGAGAAATAAAATTAAGAATGCTTTGCTTTAACACGTAAGAAAAAAGAGACTTTGCAATGCAAACAGAGAAGATCGAACAGGGTTTCAAGGTGTTCTTGCAATTTGATCAGCTTCAGTGGGAATTGTGAGTATTCAGCTATGGCTGAGTTTCAGAAAGGCAGTGGAAGTGACTCTGCTCACTTAAGTTTTGAATTGGGTCCTACAGATTAACATTAGTTGATGCATAGCTGCTTTACAGAATAGGCAGCCTAAGGAAAAGAGATAATTAATATTCTTGGATTAAGCCTATTCTGTGCCATTCAAGATGTGTTAGTGCCTACCAGGAACATTTTGGAAATCAAACATTCTTTGTCTGCAAGTAATTCCATTGAAATACTGGTTGAAAATTAGAACGTAAATGTTTCTGAGAGGAGCGCATCACAGAAAATGAAGAAAGTTTCAAAACTACAGTACTTTAGAAGTAAACATACTTCTTGCTCATTTGTGTCTTAGCTTCAGCCATGCTATGTTTGGAACTATAAAACTGCTTCTGTATATGAAGACCTGTGAACTGCAGATTCAGGTTGAAGCTTGGTTATAAAACGTCATGTGGTGTTTCATAGTCATGTTAGAGAAAAATGTTTTTCTATAAAAATCTTTAATGAAGTGAAAACATGTCAGAAAATGGTTGTACCTTTTGGCAATATCTCTCTGCAGATGGTATAGATCCAGAGCAGACAGAAGTTTCACTTATAAGCCTCATGATTTCCAAAGAGTTTAAAAAATATCACAAAATATGTTGTTTCCATGCAAATTAAAATCCGTGGAGCTGGGAAATATTTTGTTCATTGTGCAAATGTGTGTATGTATCACAGTGTAAGCAGTGACTAATATAATGTACTCTAAGAAATGACCTTTCAAACTTATTGAATGAATGAAGTTTTCCCTGTTTGGTTACTTCCTAGTATAACACCCAAAATCTGGAACTTCATTTCTGAAATGTTGATATCCCTAAGCAGTGGCATTGGCTTCCATGAGAGTTTCAGTAGAAGGATAAGGCAGAGCAAGGCAAATTCTGTATCAAACAATAATCAGTGGTTGGTAAGACGCTTGGAAATTTATCTACCACATACAAAAACTGTGATGGAGAGAAAATGTGGCCATGAGATTTAGCATTTTCAGTGTTATCTTAGATTCACAGACAGCAGGAGACTGTGAATGTTCATTTTTATTTTTCGTTCAGAAAGTATTTGTTTATGAAATGGCAAAATAATGTGAATATATAGTTGCCAGGAGGAAAAAAGATGGGTAATGTATCTTTTATGTCTTGGCTTGATTCAGGGACATCTGCGACTTTGCAGACAGATCAGCCTTCAAAAAAAATCTGCAGTAACTTTGCAGCACCCTCTTATCATGTTTCTTGATAACAGCATATGTGTGAAAATCTGCTTTTTTTATTATAAAGATGAAAAGTCATTTAGCAAATATGAAAATATCGCTGCAAATTTCAGTACTTAAATACTGCCCAATAACTCTGCTTCCATGCACATATATTTCCATATATGCATAATCCGAAGCCTGTGACTAATCATGTTGAGCTCAGTAGTATGTTTGTGATTAAAGCCTCGTTACATCTGGGAGTTTGAATGATTCTGGGAATAATTTGATATTTTTTTCCTTGTTAAGCTATATGCAAATTTTTTACATGCTCCTGAGTCATTATGCATAGAAAAATGTTGAAGTAATAGAGGTAAAACACAATTTGTCAGCCTTGGAATACTTGAGGGAGTCCCCTTCTATTTACTGCAGAAACAGCTGCCATTCAGCTGTGAGATCTGGAGCTGTGGAAACTGTGGAGGAAAGAAGTAGTGTTCATTCCTAGTATATTAAAAAAGATGCTTTAGATAAACATTCCTAGCTGAGTTTCTTGATTCCCAGTGTCCTGAGAGAGTTATTTTCAAATTAATTGTAATATGCAAACATATTGCTTGTACATGATAGTGATTTATGGTAATTGCAATACTGATGGGGAAAGACTATTTTAGACTATTTAATGAGCACCTGTGAAATTATGGAATACATGCATGAGCATCCCAACCATTTGCCCAAGAGAGTTTCTTTCCACAGCTGTGAGATTTGGGCATCATTATTTAGTTACAAATTGAGAGCCTCTTCCAAAAAGCAAGCAGGTACTTGGAACAAGTTCATGGGACAGCTGATATAAGTAATTGCTCGATGGTGTAAATAAGGAGCTTACAATCTGGCAGTACTTTATTATTTACTAGTACTTATTACAATTTATTGGTCTTGTTTCAAATGGTGAAGTTAAAAGTAAAATGAGTTTCCTTTTAGGATAAGGAAGAAATACAGCACCATATGTTGTGCCAATGGAGCTCTGTCTGATATAGTGCTAATACATTCCTTCTAAGGCCTCTAGACATTTTACAACATTTTTAGCACCAATTTCTGCAGTAATGACTAACTTGTGCAGGACAGAAAATTACATTCCTTGGGAGGGTATGACATGATCAAGAAATGAAACAGCGACATTATCCAAGAAGCTATTGAGTTAGTAGGATTTTAATGCCAGAACAATTAATACGCTATGGGAAATAAATCAACTGGAACAATATGTAATAAGCAGAAAGCATTCTTGTGGTCTTTTTATAATACTGAATATGTAAACAGTGCATGTCAGCGGATACAATGTGCTAGTTTTTATCAAAATATGGATTTTCTCAGAAACGTGGGTTTGATCAATGAAAACATTGATAAATGACTCTGGTTTCAGTGGGAGGAATTGTGAGCCTGAGTATAGAAGAAAAGGCTAAAACAAAGCTCACCAAAATGTCTAAAGTAAAGCTCCCTGTAGTCAATCAGTTTCTTGACTTTGGCAGTCTTTAAATCAGTGTTTTAATATTAGGAACCATAAGCATGAATAGGTAAGCTAAGGAGCTGTGGGGATTTTGTGTTCTTGGTTTGGGTGTTTGTTTTGTTCTATGTTTTCTTTGTTAGCAATTGAGATGTTTAAAAAAGACTGCGAAAATGTGTAATTACTTTTGTGTGGGTTTTTTTCTTCAATTGTCCTGTGCCTTTTTTTCAAATGGGTAAACTAAGACAAGAAGCAATTAAAGCCACAATCAAACAAAGGGGATAAAATTTTAACTCTCCAGTTTTGTTTAGATATTCATTTATTTGCATATTCTGTGTTTTCAGTAGCACTGATCAGCTGGACGTATTTGTGCTATTTTCACTCAGTGGCCTTTCTACAGAACAAGAATCTAAGAAACTCTGAGACAAAGATCTAACACACTCAGTTCAAAAGGAGTCCTTTCAACATATGAAACAGAAGCTCAATCAGGAAAGATCCTGATTGTACTTCATTTCTGCTAATTTCCAGAGGTGATGCTGTAGGCTTGGGCTTTAAAATGGATGCAGATTGTGTTATTTGGGAGTGTGCCTGTGGCTTTACAATGCTGAAGGTAATAAATGTTTTCCAGTAAAAAAAAAAAAACACAACCTTGTGAATCGCTCTATGGTTGCTTGAACAAAATGAGCATGAATGTGAATGTCAGACCAAAATTATTAAGGAAAAACATTTTTATTAGGCTTATTTTATATATTAGCATGCCTACAGTGTTAATGGTGTCTTTTTTTTTTTCTTTTTGTATTTGTTCCGATAATGAAGGAGTCATCTACATGCTGCAGGTCACATCTGTGTTCTTAAAGATGCTTTCATGTATGAAAGTCAAACTGAAATAGCAAACCTAATCTCCACAGACAAGTTTGATGGAGCCCTGGCCATTCATCTTTATAAAGGAGGCAGGCTTCTGCAAGGTAATCCTCTTTCTATTTTGCAATAAAAATACCTCTTAAGAAGGTACTGAAAGAGAAGAAAATGAATAGTTATAAATGGTTATAAATGTATAAACCCACACGTACTGTAGTTACTCTGTTTATCCACTTAAACAGATGTTCAGAAATGCTGAAAATCTTTCTCTGTGGGAGATGTGATCCAGGGAGGAGAGAACTAAATAAATGTACTTTTAAAGCACATAATGCATTTTATAATTAAGTGCTTTAACTACATTAAGATAAGAGAATTATATTAACATCAAGATATTTTCAGCAAATGTGTTCCTTCAGAGGATAATGGCTTGGCTAAGTATAGCTGAGGTCAAATAGAAAGTATAGAGGCGAATTTGATTTTTCTGCTAAAAAAAGAGTTGGGGTTTTTTGGACATGACATAGCTTTGAGATGTTGTTCATGCAAGCTAAACTATAGGAGACAGGGTGTTACCAGAAAACTAATAAAATTCTCTGTTGTATCTAGCCGCATAGCACAAAATTTTAGCCTGACATTAACAATACACTAGAATCCCTGGCTTTCAAAATTACAGGCAGTCACCTACTGAAATTGCAGGTGTGGATCCATTTTTTATATCATCTCTGTATTGTACAAATCTATTCACTTGGACAAAGACAAGTAATTTGATACTTTCATCAGATCTCAGTATAAGTTCTGTTGTGCTGGTTTTCAGACTTAAGAAGTCCCTGTGCAATTTGTGCTGGTGGGTTTTTAGAAAGCCTGAATTATTACATCTGTCATGCTTGTGTACCTTTTCATTCTTTTGTTTCTTTCATTCTTTCATTCTTTTTGTTTCTTTCGTTTAGTAATGAAGCAATTAGCAATGCTGATAAACACTCATCTTAAAGCTCACTTAATTTTCCAATATAAATGGGAAACCTTTTCTGGTTTTATCAACATACTTATTATGTTCCTCATTTGCTTTAAGATTTCTTTATATGCTTGATTTTAACCATTAATTTTAATCATAAGTTATAAGAGCTCATTGAATTTAACCTATCATTTCTCTCCAACCCCTTAAGACACTGTGGATATTTATAGAAAGTGTCACTGATAGTTTCCACAGTCATGAACATTCAAGGTCATTTATATTATCTCTCAAAAGGAAGAACCTGCACCAACACAGCAACCCCTCATGCCTGGTTGTTGGTCCAGTGCTGAGGATAGTGTTGTCTACTGAGTCCCTGATCCCTCTCCCCTTCCATCCGATAGCAAAAGTGAAAAAACAAAGCACATTTTCTGCCTTTCTTGATACAGTTTTTAGTGACAGTACGGCCTAACTGTGCCTATTCTTGTTCCCAATCAGAAGGAAACCTTGGCTTCATCTGTAAAAGCTAAGAGGTCTGCAAAATCCACAAAATTGGTCATCTTAATGACAGGTTTTGTAGGCTGCCTTACTGGAGACTGCTTCCTTTGCAAAAACTGAATTTAAAACTGTTTGGAATTTAAAACAATGTTCTGCATGCAGTAATTAGCCACCACGAGGCTGTTATTTGTTAGCTTAATGTGGTGTAAGACTGACCGCTTAATTGGTTTCAGTGCTGAAACAATCAACAGTAAACATTATTGTCTGTTATCTTGATTAGTTTAAGGGGAGAACATTACTGGTGACTTGTCAGTTACTAAAAATTACTTGACTTGAAAAGAAATACTATTAGAAAGAAGTGTCTTGCACTACTATTGGCTTTTCTGTTTTCCTCTTAAGTAATCTTTGGCCATGTCCATGTAAGTCTAGCAACTGTTAGCATAGAACTGCTACACTACCTGTTCTGGTGGCTTTACCCTTACACAAATATGAATTCATTCTGATTCCATGTATCAAAACTAGGCTTTTACCAGAGAGTATACACCACAAGGATATGTATGATTTTGTTGATGCTCTGAAATTTGAATGTTGATAAGGTCTTGTGCAGAATGTCTCATAGCCAACATGGCTTCCTCTGTTCATACTCTTCTGAGCACTGTAAGGCATTGTAAAACAACTTCCTAACTTGGGTGATCACAGAGGGTCTTGGAACAACCAGTTATAAACACAGATCCATCTTCTGGGATGGAATTAGGAAAAACAGTGGGTTTGTTGCAGGTTCACATATACTGCCTTATTTAATTCGGTGGCCTTTTCCAGTGGTGCAGATCCATCTACATTTTTTGTAGCAATAAAACTGGCTTCAGAAGTCAGTATTTAAAAAAAGTCAAAAAAATCAATAACCAGCTTTGCAGGATGGTTACCCAAACCCCTCTGTATTGGAATGCTTGAGGAGGCAGTGAATGAGTGGCTGAGGCTGGATACCTGAGACCAAACCTTGCAATACTTTATCTTATTAAAATGTGAATAGCATTTAAAATATATATGCTGTTTGGTGGGCTGGCAAGAAACTCATTGATTGGTTTTACTAAGCGTGGAAAAGGCAAAGAAGTGTCTCATAGAGACACAGCAGATAACATGCTGTGAAAGTGTGTAATTACTGTATGGGTTTTTTTCAGTGCCCAAGCCATAAAAGTTCAAGTTTCTCCAGATTTCCTTTTCAAAGGCTTTTGCTTACATGATACAGTATTATCAATGTACTCTTACACTTTTAATGTTCCTGTCTAATCATTGCTGCTACATGATCTTAAGTCCTTTCCAACACTAACCATTGTATGATTATATGTTTCTATGTTGGTTAACTTTACATTGTAGTCATTGCTTTGCAGGTAGCAGAATTCCTTTTGGAATCATCTTTGGTGGGACAGATGTAAATGAAGATGTCAAATGTGAAGAGAAACATCGGGTAATGGGAGCAGTGCTAGAAGAAGCCAGGTAAAACCATGTGTGGAAGATCTGTGACAAGAAATTGCCTTTTTGTAATGGCAGATCTTTTTCTTCATAAAACATAGTCTGAATGCAGTCTGTTCATTTTATATTTCCTCCTATTTGTCTGTGTAAGAGGAGGCAGAGATATTGCTGAAACTTGGTCTCTTGGGTTGTGAATTTTCAAAGAGACTCAAATCCCATTAAAAGCTAATGAAATACGTGCTCTTACTAACTAATCCTGTGCTTTGCCTACTGAATTCTGTTTTGTAGAATAATAGAACTATGCATGTGATGAGGGTATAAAATTCTAAGGCAGGTAAAAGAAACGAGAGTAATAGCAGGAGTACTTAACCTGGGATTTGGTAGCATATTGCTCTGTGGAATAATCTGCTTTATGGTACAGCCTTTGATGGTTAGTATAACTCAACACTGTAGCAGCTTGACTGTGGCTTATTTGACATGTTTGTAATGGATACAATTTTATGAAATCAAGTTTAGATTTCTCACCAAAATTATTTTAGACTATTTATATTTGCAGGGTTTTAGGTAAAGAAATGCACATCTAAATATTTGAAACAATATCCATACAGTTCTCATTTGTACAGAACTGTCCTGGCCATGAAGTGGCTGGTATTTGGTATTTAAATAGTGAATCTTTAGTAGTGGAGGTGGTTCATGGTGAGTTAGTGGTGGAGGTCTGATTATTTAAATTGCAAATATTTATTAGTGGCGGAGGTATGAATATTCTCATTATATCTTATTGTAGTAATAGAAGCCTAAACGAGGTAGGACCCTGTTTGCCAAGGCCCAGTGCCAGAAGTGCTAAATGTTGCATGAAGTTGTTTCTCTTTAAACTTTTGCTTCTTAGTAAATTCTGGTTTATATTACATACATTCAAACATATAAAACATTCTGTATTGGAATTAACATGTCATGTGCATACAGATCAAGGTGCTCAGCATGCTTAAGTGAGATAACAACTAAAAATAACTGGTGTTTGTCCTGTTCATCACAGAATCAAACCTCTTTCTTGGAGGCGTGGCATTTGGCTTGTTGACAGAATGCTTGATAAAAAAGCAGATGACTCGCATACAAAGAGTTTCTGTTCTTCCCCCTCCCCCCCCACCGATAAGTTGATCCTTTCTCTAGGTACTTGAACAAAGAAGCAGACTGAAAAATGTCTTTAAGCAAATTCTGTCAATTTTTCAGGTGACTTGACAGGGGAGTCTTACAGGGTGTTTTAAAGTCCATAAAATTTCTAGTGACATGTCAGTGTAGTCATTTAATGTAGTTCAAGAAATCAGAGAAAGTGACTAAGAACCAAAAGGCATTACTCATTGTTTCAACATCTTGATTCAACATACTTGATGTGTTTCAACACATCAAGAAGTGTCCTTTTGCTTGCCCTCTGCAGTGTTTGATCATGTCCATGTTTAGCCAGTAAGCCCTTTTCTCATTGGAAACTAAAGCATTTTATGTATGTAAAGATTCCAATGGATGACATTAAAAAATAGTTTAAGTCTTATTGAGATGGAAGCTAATGTTACTGTTTTATGTGTAGCCAGCATAATAGCTTACCGATGGCAGGGATGGCGCTACTGCTACCTCTCTTGCTCTCCTTTTCTCTTGCTTGTGGCTGTGTGATCCACTCTTCCTTGTGCCAGGACTGGACTGCTTTATGAGCAGGTTTTACTCACTAAATGATGTAAAATTGGCTTCTTTTTTTTTTCTGGGTTAGTTTTCTACCCCTTTAATAAGAAAAGTCAGCTTGTGGAAGGATACAAGAAGGATGTCTTCTTGGTGGCAGTAAGTTGCTACGCAGGTCACTCAGCTTCATGGACTATACTGTGCCTGAGCCTCTGATGACTTGAGTATTCTGAAGAGTCATCACTCCAGAACTGAGCTCTACATAAGCGAAGGGGTCCCTAAGTGTACAAGGTGAGATAAAATTTAAGCATCTGGAACATCTTATCAAAGCCAGTGGTACTGCTTGCATATTTACTTTAGGAGAACTTAAATACTTTGCTGAACAGTACTTGATCAGGGTACTATCTCTGTTCATTCTAGGTAAGACAGATAATTACAGTGGGTCGGATGCAGCAGTATGGATTTTAGTTCATGTTAGCAATGAGGAAATGCATACTGAATCTGCAGCAGGCTTGTATCTTGTAGTTTTACTTTTGCCAATAGCACTATATGTTCTAGCTGTTATTAGCTAGCTTAACACTGGCATAGATAGATGTGGTCTTCTGTCTATTGTGCCCTGTAAAATGTGGTAGGTAAACAGACTTTAAAGACAGCACTTAATCACGCTTATTAAGAAATCATTAGGGCATGTTCTTACGTCTTAGTGTGACTTGTAGTTGGAGAACAACTTAAGGACCCATTCATGACAAAGTTCATGTACTTGTTTGCTTTTGTTATCAGATAATCAGAAGTTACTCTTTAAACAGGTCTGAAGGAAGAGAAAAAAAGGTATCTAATGTGTCAGCTAAATTTCAGCACTGTGCAAAACAAAAAGTATATAAAACCAGAATCTCTGAGTGTCTATTTGATCCAGTTCTATGTTTAAAATATGGTCTGTCATAAGTATAACTAATATACCTGTGCAAAAACTGCTTTACTGAATATTTGGGGTTTTTTAATGATAATTAAGTTAGGAACTTGAAGTATAGCTTAGTAGCAGGGATTGCCCATGGTGTTTCAGAATACATTACTGCATCTTTATTCAGTTAGTAATACTTTCTCTGCTACAGGAAAAGTAATTCAGTTTTCTAGAACTTATTCTGATTGTATCTCTTACCCCGTATTATCACTAGTATTATTCATTGCATAGCTACTAAATGAAACATTGATTTTATTTTTTCCTTTATTGATTGCAGGGTTCTAAGCAGAAAGTATCCTGAATTGTAGATTACTTGTCCAGTACAATACACCATCACATTCCATAAAACAAAGTATTGAACATTGTCTAGCTTTATGAGTGTTTCATTTTTTAATCAAATTTCTCTAAATGGTAGTTGCACTCCTCTAGGGTAATTTTTTTTCTGTGGGACAGTTTTGTAGACTTAGGAGCAACAGAGTTTTTTCTGCTTGTTAATGCGGTGTATTGGAAGTGTAATTGCAAAAACTGGAAGAGGAGCATGTGCAACTTGACAAAACAAGCATTTGCAAAGGCTTTAATAACCTTAAAGCTGTCAAGTTGTATATATGAAATTCATTGTAATACCATAAAGCAGATACTACTAAACAAATGTGTAGGAATAAGGTCTGGAATAAGGGTTGTTTCAGTAAACCAAAGTAGGAGTTATAATTCAGCATTTATGTGACTTCTAATGAATGATTGTGATTTCGTGTTCCCAAATTATAATGTCTCCAATAGAAAAGCGTTGTTCTCGTTGTGACTCAGCAAGGTGCTTCATCTCTAGCCATTGAGGTGTCATAGGGTCAGCTCAGGACAGAAACATTATGTCTATGAAAAAGAAACACCAAATCAGAAGTGTAATATGTGATAACCTCTGTTTTATATTCAATATCTATAAAAATAGTGGGGGGAAAAAAAAAAGAAACTCTGCTAAGCAGGCATTTTATGTCTCATATGAAGGAGGCGTTCAAACATTTCTATTCCACAGTACTGATAGTCTTCAGAAATGGTCCCATTTGTGGTTCCAGTTAACACTAAAATTCCTTTTAAGAAAAGTCAAAGTATGTGTTTATATTTCATCACAACTTAAAAGCTACATTAAAGCCCAGCATGTTCTTAAGATCTCTTCTGAACAGGGATTCTTTATTAACTCTGACTCGATTAAAATATCTCATATGACTTCTTGGTATTAGACCAAGCTCCCATTAAGCATAACTTGTTTATCTAGATTGCTTAAAAATCTGACTTTTGTGGCTAAGGTCTCTCTGTGCTGAGAAACCCAAAAATAAAAACTGCTGCTTTTAAATATTGTCTGATGTAACTTTTCCATTATATGAAATGATAGTGTGCTACATCCATTTCATAAAGGGACATAAGTAGAAGTCCAGCTGAGCCATTATAAACAGCCATAAGAGAAAAAAATGGAGGTAAGTTTGGGAATTAAAATTCTGTTTTTGCTGCCAGATGACAACTCTCGTCATTAAGTTATTCAAGTATACTTTGGTTTGCTTGTTCATACATTGATGTTATCATTTGTATATTATTACAGAGGAGGAGTAGATGGTGTTAATATACTATTCTACAGTTCTTTCATTTAAAGGCCCTTCTCATATCAAAGAAGAGTCTTAAGGTGAGAACAGTCAGCTAGGTTAACGGTCTCTTTGCTTGAGATGATGACTGTGGTGACTAATTTCTGGACACTGAATTCTTCCCTATTTATTATAGAGGAATATCAGGCGTTTAACTCAGCACTGCAAATTTCGTCTGCACTGCAAGTGCATAACATTCAGAGCTACAGAGCTGAGTGTCCCAAGCCTGTGAGATTTTGGAGCTGAAGCCAAATCACTGAAGCCAAATCTTCTTTTTTAGTTTAATTAATTCTGGTGGTTTTCCTGAAGAATAACATTTTTTGTCTCTCAAATGTTTGTTACTCATTGACAGCTTTGACTACTTAGAACACTGGGGAAAGGTTTAAAAAAAACAATTCATCTACTCATTTGAATTAAACTCAGTTGCAGTGAGTTGCAAACAGTGGGGCTGGGTATTCTCAAACAACAATAATATGAAAGTAACTGGAGTTAAGATCCCTTCTTACCTAGCTTCCTTGTTGGGAAGAGGGCTACTGCAGTTTGTAATGCTGTAGTAACAAAATGCTAGCTCACTACTGCAGCTGTACATATTAATCAAATAAATGGGGGTATGTTCCCATTAAATGGGTTTTCGCTTACTTTAAGAAATCCTCACTTTAACTCCTCAAGAGCTCCAAGTTGGAAAGCCTGAAGAGATACTGTTTGTTTCACTGGTATTTTCTGGTAAAACAAATAGAAAGCCTGCTTTCTGTCATTCATCTATAATAATGCTCTTTGTTCTTACAAAGATTTTTTCTGAAGTACTTCCCTGGTTTTATGTTTAAACACTTTAAGCAGATGTTCCCTACTATTTTTGTCCATTTAACTAGGTTTGCAGTGGCTTTCACAGTGAAAATGAAGGAACTGGCAGCAGCAGAGTGGGTATGTTTACATGATGATGGTGATGCTTATAGTATTAGTAACTATGCATTCTCCTAAAATGTTTTCTAAATAATGCTAGAGAATTGCAATAATCTTCATATTCTTTATTCCTGTTTTTTCTTTCAGAGAAAGCATTTCATATTTGTGTAGTTCGACAGGTCAAATAGATCTGGCATTTAGAAGCTGTTTAGTATTTGAAAAGAGTATACAGCAGTTTAGGAAATGTTTCTAACATTTAAAACTAATCATTGCTGCTGTTATCGAGATTCTCCTGATGCCATCCATATGGATATATTGTTTCTTTTTGCATCATTTAATAAATTCTATGTTGCTAAAATTGCAGTAAACAGCTTTACTTACAAGAAAGAATTAGGAAGAATAATTTGAAAATACTTGTTTTGTCAAAACTGGAAATAGAATGAACTTTTAAAAGTGAAATCCAGAGGTAAAACTGAAGTTGTGCTAAGCCCAGCAATATGTGATATACAGCCCTGTTGACCAGGCCTTGAGGAATATGTAGCTCATAAATAGCAGTTAACTTTGTTGAAACTCATCTCTTCTTCTGAAGACTAAATGAAATACCCTGTGCTGAATGATATATGGGAAAAACACTGTATAAAATTATTTTCATCCAATAGTATAGTGGTTAAATACATATGGTAATGTTTTTGGAGGAGATAATTTAGCCAGGAAAGGAATGGGAGTAATAATGGTTTGTTCCGTTTTTCTTCATTTAGTAGGTACCATTACATCTGCTGTATTACAAGTCTACTTCAGAGATTCAGTGCAATTATTTTAGTATCTGATGCTCCTGTTTGAAAACAGACTGGGTCAACATTTTCACCCCTGCATGGTTAAGTTGATGGCAGACTTCCAGTGGAGAAAACTGAGACAAAGCCTTGAAGCAGACAGTGCTCAGTCCTGGTTTCTGAAGACCATAGTGTGAGGCTGCACTAGTGACCTGTGAAAAACTCCACACCAGGCAGCAGGGCTTGCTGATTTAGCTTGCTAGTCCTGGTGATTTTCTGTGCAAGGTTAGCTGTCTAACTAACTTCTTAGCTAAAAACTTGTACTGGATAATAGAAAACTTCACTGAGCACCAGATCCAGTGAAGGGCGAGCAGTAACTATTTGCCTGACAGTAAGGGCAACACGCTGGGATAAAAACAACAAAGCAGGACCACTCTCTTGCAGCTGCCACTAGTTGTTAGCTCCACTCACCTCATCTTACGAAACATCAGCTGAAGCTGAACAATAAATGCAAGAAGTACAAACTAACTGCTTGGTATCTCTTCAGTTCTGACTTGCATTATAATACAAACTCATTAATACACCCTTGCCTAAAAAAAAAAAAATCACTTGGAGTGGAGCTTGTACAACAGTTCAAATTAATTTTCAATACTTTGTTTCAGCATGAGTTGATTTTTATTTTATTTTTTTTTTTCAGTCTGTTTGCATTAGAAGGATACCTGAGCAGACATAGGATCTGGTATTTACATTACACATATAACTTAGTTTTAAAAATTGCTAACATTAACTTCATGATGGGTAAACATGAAAGGCTCAGGTTCTGTCATAGGTCTTACGCCAGAAAAAGACAAAGTAACAGAGTATGAGGAGGAAAAACAAACTTGGACTTCAAGATTACTTTGAACTCAGTACCTCAAATGTTTTTTAAGTGTTTTGATTGTTTTTTACCTAAACACCTTTTTGCTCTTGGCCTATTCTTGGTGTTTTGGAGAAGGTCTGTAGTAGACTGGGAATTGGAAGCAAGTCTGTCAAGTCCTAAACTGAAATACCAGCTGCTGATCTCTGTCTTAAATGCTGGAGTTTGTGTTGTTTTTCTTGCTGTTATCTTCATGTAAAGGGTGAAAGCAAATGCCACATGTTTACTTTTAAACAGTGACGAATAAGAATACAACTTTCCATACTGAGGTCACAGAATATTAACACTTCTTATATATTAACTCACACTGATGTGAACTGCATTATTCCTCTGATGTGTGGTTTATTTGTTAGATGGTCAATTAAGAATTCAAATTATGAACATGTAAGCAATTTCACTGGGTTCAAGGGCTGTATCTTCTGAACAAATTCTTTTCTATTACATTGGATAAATTATCTGTAATTATGAACTACATAATGCAGTATTTATAATGTTCTGTATTCCAGGTAAGTTTGAAATACTGTGAAAGACCTTGTGCTTACGGTCAGTGTTTTATTTCAGTAGTGTGAAACTGGTGCATAAGGATTGGAAGGTTCAATATAATTAAAAAAAAGTTAAGCAATAGCATTAATTGAAATTCTTACAAGAATATAGTTCAAAACTGAAATATACAAGGTTATACTGAGCAAATCTATTGGAGATTACACCAGTTGAGTAATACCTTCCTTAGCATACTCCTTTACAGGCATTGCAACCAGTGCTTTTTAGAGCAACTAGCACAAAGCTTTGCCCAAATACTGTGAGCTCAAAAAACCTCTGCTTGTTTGCTGGGGAGTGATGGCATTGGGTTTTTGGCTTTGGGTTTGTTGTGGTTTTTGTTGTTATATGTAGAATGTTCCCAAGAATACTTTGGTTTTGTGGAAAAAAATGAATTCCCAAATTCATGATTTGAGTTGTAGAAAGAGACTGAAATAGGAACTTGCTTTTTTAATCACCTAAATGAAATAACTACCTTAGTAGCACTTTAGGAGTAGCTTTGGGAGTTGTATGTAATTGCTTCTTTTAAAATAGCTATTTTAAAATAATTTCTTATGCAATTTTTGTTTGGGGATATTCTGCAATAACTACTACTGGACAGTTTTCCTGTGTGAGCAAGTCCACATATATTTGTCAGCAATTTCTGAAAAGGTTAGAGGTAAATGTGGTTTGTTTCATGCCTAATGTGTATAAAATTTTATTATGGATAAATGTAGACTGTGGTTTCAAAACCAGCTATAATTTTTCTCTCAAGATGTAACATTTTGGGGAAGTAGGGCTGTCCTGTAGTTGCAGATCTTTCTGTTCTAGGGCAATATTTTTATTTCCTATGCAATAAGCAGTTAATGATCTTGATGAAGGATACAGAGATAAATTAAAAATTTATCTTTTGCACAACTTCGTGATTGTGTTAATTGCAAAATTGATTCATTGACACTGTAAATATTCATTGTAAATGTAATTTGCATTGCTGACTATTGGCTTTTGGTGTCAAGTGTATCTCTCTAATTGTCTATTTTGATTTTTAATAGTCAAAAGAAAACCATAATGATGTGAATTGTGTTAGACCAGTTGGGGTCTTTTGAAGATTGATATTTTATGGTGAACTAAGTAAGTTACTTTTCTTCTCCTTCTCTTTAAAGCCAGATGCTAGGAAGAAAATATATGTCCAGACTCAAGGTGAGAGTTTTGAAATATTGACTAAGGCATTCAGTTTATTAGTTTATTTTTACACAAGAAATATTTTGCTGAAATGGGTATGGGATTTGAAGTGCTGATTCCACTGAAGTTGAGCTTTTTGCCATTTACATTAATTGGGGCAGTATTGCAGTCTCTTAGCCTAAATTTTCAGCTCTTTTAGTTCTTTTTAAAAAAAGCTTTCTCAAATTCCTCACAGTAGGAATCTGAAAGATAAGATAATATCTAAGGTAGCACCAAGCTTTCTTCAAAGTATATGGAAGTTTTGATGCAGTATGATTATTCTCTGAAACTAAATTCCTTTTAATGCTTTGAGTTCCCAGCATAATGATGCCCAACAAGTATCTTATCCAAAGTACTTGAGTAGTGTAGGGACACTCAACTCGGCATTTTAGATGTGATTGCTTAAGCTACAGCTCCTGATTGATCTACAGATTCCAAAGCTCATTCGGTATATTTAATTTTCAAAGAAAATAGAATTGTTTTCAGAACTATTATGTTGAAAAGCTCATTAGGAGGTCTGTTTAGTCCGTATTTAGTCTATATTTAAGCCCATTGGGAGGTAGTAGCTAAGATATTTAAAAAATAATCGTTTCATTAGTAAAATAATTGATCTTTGACGTGAGGCAAACCAAATAAATTAACATTCAGTTTAAATTAATATTTATGTAATTTTATATCATTTTAATTAGCTATCTTTGCCTTAAATTAAGGACTTGGGTCTCAGCTGACCTGTATCTCTTTTGGAATAATATGTCCCCTCAGATAATACTATCCCCCTATATAGATTTTAGAAGGCAAAATATTAGCAAGGTATAAGTGAGCTTAATTCCCTGGATTGCTAAAGAATTTCATGTGCTGTGTGATTGCGCAAAATTTTCAATTGAATTTTAGTCTGATGACTACAGAAGGATTGTGCAGGCAACCTGACCCTGTTGGGATGGGGAAAGTTTGAGATGAGAACAGCTGTGTATGGAATTCAGTGTGCTTGACAGAAATACT
Source organism: Lathamus discolor (assembly GCF_037157495.1). Classification (NCBI taxonomy): domain Eukaryota; kingdom Metazoa; phylum Chordata; class Aves; order Psittaciformes; family Psittacidae; genus Lathamus; species Lathamus discolor. The sequence goes on along the minus strand of NC_088895.1, from coordinate 10,271,063 downwards.
GTTTTCTCAGGGCAACACTTCAAGAGCCATAGTTCAGCCATCCAGGGACCAATTAAACATGTTGTGTTTCTCATTTTGTCTACACAGGAATTAAGACTACACCCAAGGAAACGTTTGACTGGTATAGATTTCTACAAAATGCAGGTAAAACTCACTTTTTTTCTGTGCTCATTATATTTATTCTCGGTAGATGTTAATGATGAAAGACATTTACAATGTGAAGGGCAACTGATTAGGTTGTAAAATAACTTAAGAAAAGTGAAAAAAATCTTCTGTTAGATTCAGGCAGAATATCAATAAGATTAGTCTGGTTAGTAAACTACACAGGCTGTCTCCACATTTCTGGTCTGAATAGCACCAAAAGATAAAATCATCATGACGTATGGGTCACTGTCTCTTAGAAAGTAAGTTAGACTGAAGCACCAACACCTCAGTGTGCTATGCTTTAAAGTTGTGTGATAGAAACTCTGGATGTCTTTTGCAGAAGAGCAGGTGAGGTGAAGAAGTGATGAAGAAGGGAAATACGTGTTGATGTTTTAATATATGGTCTTGACCTAGAGCCTGTTTCTATTTTCACCAAAGTAACAGCATGTAAGGGAGATGACCTAATTTAAAGACACCTGGTCTTGGCAATGCTTTAATCGTTCCAGCTGCCTTTTCCCCTTTTTTACTGTGGTAAAAATATTTCAATATTATATTCATCAATCTAATCTCTGATAGTACAGCTGTTCCCTCTGTTACGAATGAATCCTTACTTGTCAATTGCTTTATCACATAAGTAAATGTATGCCATTATTCAAAACTGGTGCCCAATTTTAAACTGAGCTTTGTGACATTATTTTGTTCTCAGTAAATCACGGCACACAAGCACAGCACCACTAAGATTAATAATTTTCTGAAGTGAAAAGATTTGTCACTTGCTAGCACAGCCTCAGTGTTGATTGGATCTCATGTCCAACCACTTCATGATTAAAATACCAGTCAACAGATTGAAGAGGGGGAAGCTCCCCCTAAAGTGCATTTCATCTAATGTATTAGAGACAGTATTTTGCCTAATGTGTACTAATGCAAAAGTGCAAAATAATTCATAATGTACACGAAAAGCAAACTAAAATGTGACTCTGACATCTGTGCCTGTTAAGTAATAACTTGAAAACTGGAATTAGATTTTTCAGTATTAATTTTTATGACTGTTTCATCTCATCAGTTTTGTCTCTATATCCATGTGGCAGCCTACAATTTCCACTTCTTTTAATATTGCCCAAGGAGGTAGGTTTTTTGGCTGTGCCAGTTAAGAGTCAGAGTAGATGACTCCTAATTGGAGTTTATAAGGATTTCCATTGAATTGCTTTTCTGGGTATTTGCAGTTTCAAAGTCTTAAAAATTCTCCTAAACTGGAGCAATCAGTAGAAAACCATCAAAAATAGAAGGCAGTTTTGCTCAGAAGAATATGATTTTGATAGTGTAGGCTTGCACAATGAAGTGCACTTGAAAAGATTCCTAGCTTTCATGCAGATAAAGCTGTCCAATCTCGTTCACCTTACGGCTTTTATGAGGTTTTTTTAAAGGCTTTTTTCATGAAGTTCTATTCCCTATTTAAAAGACATTTAATGACTTTTGTGGGAAATATTTAACCAGATAATTCTTGCCTCTATCTTTAGTGGTGTCCTTAAAAATTTTTCAAATTCAGGATTCCCAAAACTGAATGTAAAGAAACAGGACATGCCCTACAATGGAAATTATAATACATTTGAGGGATGAGTGTTAAACATCCTTGGTGATCAGACCATACATTGGCAGGTTATTCTTTAAAATAAAATAGGCTCTTCAGAATATTTCAAGACCTTCTTCATAGAACAGACTTCTTATGAATATTCTTTGTACTGGTTTATATGTTTTTTTAGTCATAGAACAGCCTTAACATCTGACTCATGTTAAATATAACCAGTACATAAATAGTCTCTTTAAGTCAGTGTAATGGCTTCAGAAAGAATTTAATGGTAAATTTAAGTGAATGGCAGACTACATCAAACACATTTCATTGTGGGAGGCTTCCCCCCACCTCCAGCCCCCAGATGTGAATGGTACTAAACCAAAAGCTAAGAAATGTCAGCTTTTTGGACATTTCATCTCATAGTTTGGGTTGCTAACGTAAATAGCAATAGCCTAACAGAAACAGAAGCAGTGCTGTGAAATGTTATGGGTGCAGTACAATCTTAGTACAAAAATCATGGAATTAGTATTTCTTCACAGTCTCAGTAGCAGACTTGGGAGTTGCACAGGTGATGTTTGTGTAGTGTGCATGTGCTAGCTTCTAGCTGCAGTATTTTTAGTGGCTGGCTGTTAAAACATTTATTGACTAAATCTACAAAAACAGTGTTTAAAGTTAATCTGCATTCTGATTCTGCATTCTGATTAACAGTCAGCTTCACAGTTTGTCCTATGAGGATGAGAGTCAAACCCAGAAGTTGAACCAAGTGCAGATATTTCAACACAGACTTCCAAGAAGACAATGTTTTCAGTATATTTAGTAACTCAGGCTGTTTAGGGTAGCGTTGCAGCCTGTGTCAGTCTGGAGTTCAGACCAGATGATCAAAATGTTTTTCTCTGACCTTGTAATACAGGAATCGGTAATACAACATGATCGGTTTTGTCAGCCATTTTAGATGCCTATTTAGACTTGAGAGAAACAATGAAAGTTCAGGCTTTTGCTGTAAATTGATTGACAAAAAATTACAAGACAGTCTAAGTAAACACTAAAACTGGGACTGATCTTCTCTAACAATTTAGCTTAGGGATTGAGCATAGCTACTTAAGATCACAGGCAGGCTTGATGTCATCATACTGTGATGAAAGGCTCCTTTTGATTTCAGTGGAATGTGGCTGAAGCTTGTGAGATGTAAAACCTAATAAACACTTGAGACATCATGTGATTAGAAGATGTAGATAGCTAATAACATCTATGCTAATGAACTGAGAAAGCTCTTTTACCCAACAGATAAGACTAAAAACTGGTTTCCTGGAAGGTGACATAGAATCACAGGATCAGATGCTTATTGCACTGTCAAATAAGACATGCAATATACTTCTGTAGTTTGATTTTTCTGCTCTCAGATAATATCTGCTTCCTAGCACGGCTGTTTTCAGAGCTTGAAAAGTTTACATAACCTATAATAATACAGACAGGGTTTTACTGAGGCGTTATGTTTTCCTAAAGCTATGCTGGAAATAAAGAACCACATAAGAAAAATTAAATAGTAAAGGTTTGTGCAGATATATAGTTGACCATAGAAATAATATCATAGCAGCACTAAGCTGTGTTCCCCAGCAGATCTGAAAGCATAGAGCATTTTTATTGTCTGATCTGTTAGAAGTAATGAGAAACAGGGGAGAAAAAGGATTTCTGGAGAATTTTGCAGTCTGATTTCTCTGCATTAGTAGCCTGCCCCTGGCAGTTAACAGAGTCACATAATTTTTGTTGTCTTCAGAAACATCTCAGCAATTCTAGCAGTTACTCACTGTTGAATGTGAATGGCAGGATAAACGCTTTGGGTACAGTTATTACATTCACTTCTCCTTAATTTCTACAAAACATATTACTTTGTAAAATAAAAGCTCAACTTCATAAAATGCTAATAAATGTTCAAGATCTGCAGGTGGCTAAGTGTATTTCTGAAATAAGACCTAATTAGGCTAATAGTTGTTGAAGTTCTGTGTCATTAGTAACTTCAGTTAAGGAAACCGTGTCAGACAAGCTGGAAAACTTGGCTGGTCTAGGCAGCTTGTTTCTAATAGTTGGCTTGTGAAAGAGAGACAAAGTCAAACTCTTGATGTCAAGAGACTTAAAGAGCCAGTGATGGTATTTCTGCTGTGTGTACGGAGATGAACGTGAAGCATAACTATGAATGGAAAGATTTAGAGTATAAAAAATACATGCCAGCTACTTCACCTCTCAGCAAGGTAATGCTTGGTATTTCTCACTTAGAGGCTTGCAGCTTTTCAGGAAGATTAAGGATTTGCAGTAATGTATTTATTTTTACTGTACAGTACCAAGGGGAGTGGAGTTAAATGAATTTACTCTTTCAGAATCTGGTGAGATAACATTTCTACTTATTCTTGCCTTTCCTAGAAAAACAATGTCCTTACTAATGTTGCAGAAATGATTTGGGGTTTTTCGTTACTTGTGCTCATGTTTTGCTATCCTGGCATCAAAGTACAGATTTTAATAAAGGCCAAAGTATAAGCTATCATAGTGTGTCATAATAGTAAAATAGTTGATGTGACGAACAGTTAAACAGTTTCAGAGAAGGAACAAACTGGGAGACAATGAAATCTTAAATAGCAAATTGCTTATTTCCAGTGTTGCATTATGAAAATGTTTACCACGTTTCACATACTCCATTCTCTCATTCTGTCCTGCAACTGAAGACCTCAGAACAGTTTACCAAAAGTTAAACCCAGTGCTGTTACTTCATGCTTGCAGATGATGGGTAAGTCTAGATGGATAAGTTTAGATTTGACAAACTTTTTCGAGGCCATGCCATGACTCAGTCATAGTCAGCAGGAGAACATGAATCCTGAGTATTAATCACATTTTATCTATTCACCAGTATATTTTGTGCCAGGTTCCAATACTGTCAACAAATACATTGGAACAGCACTAGGATACCCTTTTGATCATGTAATTCCTCTCTGAAATTTGACGTGCTAAAGCTACATTGCTGTATGTCAATTCTGAGCAGCATAATACCACCTCTGCTCCATCATGAAAAAGGAGTTGCATGACTGTGGGAGTTCCTTGTCAGTTTTAATCTTCCGCTGTGCCTGTCTCATTTCAGCTCACCTGCAGTTTATTTGTTACCATCCCCATGGTTCTGTATGGCATATCAGGACAGCATAACATCAGGTTGATGAGAGGAATGAGTTTTCATAACCCCATCGATCTCTGTTCTTGTTTTGACCTCTCACATATTGCTAAACAGGTGCCCTGCAGGCTCAAGACTAGCTGTGGCTAATGTGCAGCTGGTTTTTATAGATAAAGCCAATGTAACAAATCAGTCTACAGCCATAGACAAGTACTCACAATGTATGTTTAAAGGAACATCTCTTACCAGCATTAAACAATTGGTTTTGACACTGAAGGAGATGTTGATTACAGTGGCAAGACTTGACTTGCATTTAGTGTGTAGTGATTCTGAAGGATGGCTGGAAAACATGTACCATGCAGTCTTTCTCTTTTTTATAGCCAGTGATTATGTACAAATCTTGCCATTTTGTATTTTCTTTGCAAAGCATGCAGAAGAATGTATGAACTACGAGAAAATTAAGCACAGTGTGGGGTTTAAAATCTCTGCTTTTGTAACACTGACAGAAATAAGAGAAACAGACAGAAGCTGTTTTTTTTGTTACTTGGGTGTTTGCATGTCAAGCAAGATGGAGTCATAGTGAATGTATCAGAAGAACAAATGACTTGATTATGCCATATTAATGTATTTCCATTTCAGAACTGAATCACACAGGGCAGTAGTGTATGAAGTAGCCTATCTGGGAAAGGCAGAATGATAGCAAAAATTCACGTATCAAAAGTCTTGTTTATGCTCTAGGAAAAACTCTTCTCTCGAATATCAGTTTTCATCCAGCTGATGGCTGTAGCTGGTAGAGGCAACTACTGCAGTTATTCTCTTCATATGTTCCCCTTTTCAGTGGTGTGAGGAAAAAGCATACTAAAATGATTGTTCTCTTGTACAAATGACGTGTCTTTTTTTCACAGCAGGTGTGCTAGCAAGGCTTGAGAAAGCAACAGGTCAGGAAACAAGGCATTGTCTTGATGTGTGCATTTAACCATTTTCAGTAAATGAGCTAATAAGATATGCAAGTGCTGCTGAAGTCTGATCTTAAGTAGACAGAGAATGAGTAAACTCCCAGCACTAAACAGTGGCAGTGATGTGCTGGGAAGGCAGTCTTCTCAGGAATGCCTTTATATGCTTCTAAGTGGATTGAGTGGGGAAAGTCTGCCTGCAAAAATGAGCTAGGTGATGACTAAGATGTAAAACATACAATAAAATAAAACCACCTGATTCTTACTTCACTAAATTGGATTGCAAAAGCAAACCTAGCCCTTCTATGATAAGATTTAGAAATGCCATGTAGAATCCAGTCTCTAGAACGGTGTGTCCAGTATCTGCTATTTTGAAGAAAATTACATAGAGTTTTGTGATAAAGTAGTGCTTTGTACAGTTGCATGGAGGGGGTGGTCTGGAGTGAGAGTTCCAGGTTGTGAATGTATTTTTGAAATAACTGTCAGGTGAGTGGACTATTTCCATTAATAAATACTATTTTAGGTAATTTCAGTAGTGAAATAATAGGATTCTTGCTGATGAGATGCCTGGCAGAAGTACCTATAAATGCCACATGAACTGAATGGCAATATCCAAATTACAAAGTACAATTGCCATCTCTGGGGCCAGTTTCTGGTTTCTGTTTTGGGTTAAGGTTTTTGTACAGGGAGCAGAATGGCAGTCTGTACTGCACAGAATTGGTCTCTTAGGGGTTTTCATTGTCGCAACACTTTTAACCCTTATCTAATAAGATGAAAAGACTGAAAGCTGTAAGACAGAAACAAAACGATGTTAAGGGAGAAAAAAGTGTATTTCAGGTGTAGTTAATGTTGATTAGGTGTCCCTGCCTGTAGCAGGACAGTTGGAACTAGATGATCTTTAAGGTCCCTTACAACCCAAACCTGTTTATGATTTTGTGATTCTATGGTTAGGGTACTGTCATATTGAGAGCGCAGTTAATTCTATAATCTGTATGAGAACAGGGAAGACCTGTTTTCTCACTCACTTTCTGACTAACTTTTCAGTGCTAACTGTAAGGTTGTTCCAAAATAGCCAGAGCAGAATGTTGATAGGTGGGAGTTCATTGCGTAAAATGAATATTTGTGCCATATGGGTAGATAAAATGTGATCTGAATTTCTATGACACTTTCTAGTAATTTGTTTTGTCTGATTTATGTTGTAAATTGAAACCAGTGCCCCATGTCTTAAAAACAAACTGTTAATGGTCCATTGCACCAGAAGAATGGCTTTTTTAATCCAGATATTTGTGTATTAGAAATTACAAATTATTTCTTGGTCCGATAGCCAGAAAAATATTACTCACCATGTCTGCTGCAGCCACTCTCGACAACTCAAGCTGTTTAAGTTAAATGAAATAGACTCAATAATGAACCCTGTGACAGGGAGCATTTAGAAGTCCCTGAAATGAATTTTCATTCTAAAAGCAGTAACATTTGAGTATGTAATGAGTCTTTTGATCCTCCCTCTCCCACAAAATACAGGTTTGATGCAGAACTCCTGTTAATCCAATTCCTTGACGTGAGGGGAGATATTCCTGGCATGTGTCTTCCAGGGCCTGACCCTGCCTTTAAGTTACACAACACCATAAGGAAACGTGAGCTGCTACCAAGTTTGAGTGATCTTAAATTACAAACTGCATCAGTTCGGTGATGCTGTGTAAGCAGCTGAGTTAGGGAGCTTTGCAGCGTTCAGCAGCAGCAGATCACTGTGCCACGGAGGCTGTCCTTGCTGCCTTCCTGGTAATCATAAATCTCACAGACGGTCATTCTGACCATACAGCATAGCCCTCCTTATACCTATGTGACATAGCCCTGTGTGCGACCCATGCATTAATGTCCCACAAACAGCCTGCTGCTGATGAGCAGCAGTTTGCTGCTCCTTGTTGAACTGCCTAATGTTAGATAATAAGTGTCATCTATCCTTGCCATGAGCTCAATAAATAGGTGAACTGAAGGACAGCAAACTGATTTGTGCAGTACAGTAAATCAAATATGAACATTCCAACCTTCTAATGTGTATTAAATTATGTTGTTGTTATGTGTGTTCATTCAGCAATTTGTGGATTATGTTGTTTTATTATAAACACATTTTATAAGTTCATCACATAGTGACCCTTCTCCAGAAGTGTGTTCTGAATTAATTGTGCTGTCATAGAGCCCATGGCAACTGCAATATTGTACATCAGACCTTCTTTTTCTAATATAGCCTACAAAATTACTTTTGTGGGTTGTTGCTGTGTATTTACAGGATTTTTAATGTTAAAAACTTGCATGTTGACTTTTTTTCCCCAAAAAAAATCATTTTTCATTTGTGTTTCTTAGCAATGAGGTTAGTGTAAATGCTTTTCAATAATGTAACTTACAGTTAACTATTCTGTAGCAGTGCTGGCATATTAGGGATAGATACCTATGGGACATTTACCTGATCTTCTATAATAAAAGGTGTCAGATTAAGAGCTCTAATCCCTGCAGCCATTGATTAACTAAACCTCACAATATCCTTGAAATAGGTGGTGAGTTATTATATGGATGCAGTTTTATGCTTCTTACGGGTAGAAATACTGAGAAACACATGGATTTGTATGGTTGCCTTGTCAGTCAAAGCTGGGTTCTGGTGTTCCAGAATAACAGCCATCATTCTTTTTTGTCCAAATCCTGCACATTGCCTCTGGAAGTAAACTCATGTGCCCTGTCAAATGATGCGCATGATTAAGTTCTCCACTGAGTTGATCTGAGGATTGATGCAACAGCAAGAACCCGAGGGAATAAGGAAGATTTTTCAGGATCCACCCTATTACTGTTTTTACCACTGTATGTGCTCATTCATGAAACAGTTTGGAGTGTTCAGCTTTTTTTTTATTTACATTTGGACTATTAAATGTATTTGTTGCAGGTATTCCTACAGATACAGGCAGTTTACATGTTTTTCTATTGATATGTGGACTTCGAAGAGTCAAAGACCCTCTGTATTTAGTAGATGTTTTTTCAGGTGGGTACTGGCTATTTGAATACCCTTGTTTTGTTACTGGATTCAGATGTGTTTCTTCTAATGTTTATCAGCTTGGCATAAGTTGTTTTATTCATTGCAGAAAACTTCATAATATATTTGCATTTTAAAAAAGAAATGCTCATGTAACCATTGATGTGTTCAACACATTATTTCTGTAGTGCGTCTTTTCCAGCCTGCTGGGAGTAACAAAGCATCAAAATCAAAGCAATGTTTGATGATTGTACTTGCTGGAAAAACGGGTTTGCTGTTACATATAATATTAATGGAAAACAAAAGATGAGTTCACCTCCTTCAAAATAACTTCTTTATCTTCCTGTCACATGGCTGTTACACTGATTTGCATGTCTGCTAATTAGTATCACTGAAGTTACAAGCAAATTTTACCACCCATCGTTATGACTCCACACTGTAAATTAGGCTGGCGTTTTCTCATAGTCACATAGATGAATGTTTTGCCAGGTTCTGTTTGTCTGTAAAAGGTTCAGGTTTTCCAAGTTGGAAATTCAGCCTCCACTATTCAGCTTACTTTTATAAGCCTTTATCACCTTGTGACACTTACTTAGTAACAGATTATGGTTTATTAAAGTAATTGGATTTGTTCTATTCTGGTATTGAAAAAGCAGCAGATTTCTCTCGTGCATATATCTGAGTATTAATTGCAGTGGTTGGAGTTGCTTCTACATGTACCTTTACATAGGAGAAAATTCAAATAATTTTGTCTCGGCAGCCACAGCCACTGCATTATTTAGAGCATTGTTCTCTTGAGATGATTCAAATTTAATATCTGAGCTTAGTTAAATAACCCTTGAATCATAAGAGATTGCATGAGGTAGAAATGCTAAATACTAACTTTCTGACATGCTAATCGTTGGAATTCTGAGGAGTAATATGAAGGCTGAGTGTGAGCGTGGCACACATTCAGCCTTTTAAGGAGTAATACAATATTTGCCTAATTCTTCTTTATTCATGCAGCTGTTTGCATTGATTTCAGAGAATTAAAAATTAATATTTTTTGATTAATAAAAAAATTTCTCCTGGTTTAGATTGGCACAGAAAGGAACCCAGCATCCATCTGGGCATAATTGGACCTGCGGTAAGTTGTTGTAATTTTTATTTAGTTGTATTTTTATCCCTAAATGCCTGTTTACTCACATCTGAGGTACTGCAATAATTCTTTCCAAACCGCAGTAATTCTTTCCAAACTGAACCTGAGGCAGAGATAAGAAAGTACAAACCTAGCACTTGTTGTAAAAGCTATTCACAACAGGTCTAAACTATGGAAATGGAAGAAATTCCAGTGCTTGGACTTGCCAAGTTCAGAGTTCATCTGTCAGCTAATAGGCTCCCTCACTCAGCATCTGCATTGCAAAAGGGAAAGCAGCCAAGAGGAGTTTTCTAAGAGGATGTGCACTGAGGTAGCCCAACTCCATGCAGGTAGGTTTTTATTAATGCAGACTGTTACCAGGAGCTCTAAAAGAGTTTACAGCAGGTGTAGATTTCATTTACATACACTGATTTTATTTTTTGTTTGTTTAGAAGGCTTGGGCTAATTTTGTAAAAAAGCATTTGCAGCTGGATTACTACAGTCTTATGTCTAGCTCACGCATGCGACTTGATAATGCCATTAGTCTATTATGGTCTCTTAGAACAAAACGTTTCATGTTCCATTTGACTATAGAAAGAACTTTCGTAGATAAAAAGTATCAAAATATTTGGATTCTAATACTGGTGTGGGTTTATATACCTGTGGGATAGTACAAAATTGTTTTGTGTATCAGTACGAAAAACATGAACTCTTTCAAATAAAATAATAGGCTTATTTCAATATGAATAATTTATAAATGAGCCTATCAAATATTTTGAAAGGCAACAGTTGTCATCTAGAAGATTTTTTAGCAGGTATTGTTAATGAGGAATTTTAATACTCTGAAGGTGCTATCAGATGCTCATTATCCCTGTTCTTACATCTTTTGTTCATGTGGAGGATTGCATCTTTGTTCCGTCCCATTTAGATTTTGATGGCATTTCTGGTAGTATCAATTTGTACACAGTTAACAGTTGTCAGCAGGTGCAAAATGATCTTAGCTTTCTGTCTGACACCAGAGAGCAAGAAAAGAGCTTGGGCTGACAAATAAAATTGGTGAAGTCTGTTTCACAATTAGAACCTGAGTGCATTAAGGCCTGGGATACGGATACCTGAAAGGGAAGGTGGTGCTGACTGAAATAAATAAAATCAGAAACTGAGTTGTTCTTGTATATTCACATCTCAGATTAAGCTTAGAGTTGGTATCATTCCTTCAAATGAATTGTATGTATTTTAGTAGAAGTGCTGGCCAATATTAACGTGAGACTTCGTTTTTTCCCAGTAAGTCATAGAGATCCTGTTTAACAAATCAAGAATTTACAAATTCTAATTCTCTCTTTTCACGGTCGGTCAGTTAAGTGGCAGCTCCTCTGTGATTGTGAACTCCCTTTAGATAGAACACACAGTTGGGTTGCTGCCTCAAAATGCTGTCATGAATTTCTCAGCAATAGTTTGCTTTTCGTGAAGCACTAGTGCCTAAAAGGGTTTAAAATGATGACTATCCCAGTCATTATTATGAATTAATCTGTAAATTGGTGAGGGAGAGGAGGAAAGATGCCTAAGAGCCACCAAAGTGCTTCTAATTCTGTGCAAAATCACGTTCATTCCCACAGCTTCCCATAGCCTGGCACAGGGACCAGGTGGAGCTGCAGGGAGGCTGTCCTACTGTTTCTGCTTCTAGTATGTTGCCTGTGCCAAGGGAGCATACTTTAAACTAAGAAAACTAATGGCAGGACTTCTCAAAAGAAGTATACGTGTACTAAATATATAAGCCATAGCAGAAGTCTTGAGAAGGCAGCCTGTAGCCTTAATTTAATCAGTGGAAAGGTATGAGTAGGCAGCAGTGTCATACCAAACAAACTCTAGCTGATGCTAAAAGGGTACTAAAAGCTTCCCTGTTGCATCTGGGTAATGTGTTCATGTCCCTCTAAATCTCCTCTCTGATTCATCTTCACATGAGCCTGTAAACTTGTAGGCAGTCTGGTTTTTGTACAAAAATAAATAGAATCTGAATTGGCAAATAAGAACTATTTTTCTATTTTCTCATTCAGTTTTGTTCTTTGTATATTTTGGGACATAGGTTTTTCTTTTTAAAAGCTGGTTTTTGCATTTTTGTCCGCATTTTTTTTTTTCCATGCTAAAACGCAAGATGATGTGGAAGTGAACTGGTGTGGAAGGCAAATCTAGAGCAGGTGTAATGAAGCTGTGCTTTAAATCAAAAGATGCACTTGCAGCCTCCAGTGAGGATTTTAAACATTTTAGTCGTCTTTTTACATTTGCTTCACTTCTTCATAAGCTAACATCTTTACAGTAAGCTATCAGAAATAACCCTGTAGCAGTGCATAGGACTGAACCTCCTCAGAACAGTTTATAACATATTTCTGCCATAGTACTAAAATATTGCTAAAGGACAAAAATAAATCTCAGCTCTGTTGGTATTTATCTGTACTCTTCTTATTCATGTTGCTACTCAAATGCAAAATCTAAATATATCAGTACCATTATCTGTGAAGCAAGTCACGTTTATTGTGGATATGAAAGAAACACACATTAAGATTATAATAATTAAGAATATAAAGAACAAAGGCACACACACTATTCTGTGCTTTGCTTCCGTAAGATTATAGCCTTTCAGTGCATTTACCATGCACAGTTGTCACAAATGGTGCAATCTAAATCATGTTGCAGGATTGGCTCCTGTATGGTGTAAAATTTTTAGCATTTTTCTTCACTTCCAGTTTTCTTTTTGTTCATTTCTATAATGAAATTCAAAACAGTGGCTAATTTTCAGCAGCTCCATATTCCAAGAATAGAATCGGATGAAACCTTAAAAGGCCACAAAACTTACCTTCAGCATGCAACCTCTGGAAAGGCCACTTTGTTTGTAATTCTTAAGCATTCTTGTGGACAGTACAGAATATTGCTATGTTTGTGATGATACTGTATTCCATTGACAGCTATTCTACCTCTGTCCAACTTCTTTTCATACCTACTGAGACAGTTTTAGTTGAGTAACTTGCCTCCACAGATGGTGGGACCTGTCCAATGATGTAGACTATCTCTTCATACTGGATCGGTGTTACCTACTGTTTTGTGGGCTAGTTCTAAAACGAACCAGCTGTTGACACAACTTACCTAAGCAACTAGAGAAGTCTGATAATAACCTGCTCCAGAATATCCTAGAGCACAATAACTGGGAAAACCAGCTAGGAGACAAAGATACGATTTCAAATTCTTTAGCCTGCTGAGGACTATGAAATTCTGCCAGGTACATCCTGCCTTAAGTGTCCTACTCACAGATGTTTTTAGAGGTAAGATGACAACTCTTCTAACCCTTAGTTTGCTCTTTCTGCAAGAAAAGCTTCCTGAAAATGCCAGGTTTGTTAGAAATGGTGAAATGAGCTGTTCCACTATCTTCAAGAGGTTATGTATTTTTCTTTTAGACCCAAAGTTCTGTTAATTCAGATCCTAGTTCCCAAATTGTTTTGGCTGAATTAAAATTGGGGGGGAAATAAAACAAACCCAGAAGACATTGAATTTCCTTAAGCATTTGGTGTCTGGAAAAGATGATGTAGAATGCTTGAGTTTAGTATGTTTGCAGGGATCTTAGTTTCTGGTGAAATCGCTGCAGCCAGATTGTGTTGCATCGCAGACAATGCTTGTGTTTTCAGTTGTAGGCAAAGCTTGGTCTTGCTGAGCCTATTCAAGTAATTGATCAGATAAAAATTGTAATGTGGTATCACCTGCTGCTGTGAATAAAGTGATTCCTCTCACAGTGATGCTGTCAAAACCTCACAGTCCAGAGTAATTGAGCAAATTCTTCCTATCTGCATTGAATATGGTTGCAGATACAGCTTTTCACTCTTTAGTACTCTGGATGATACTCTGACAGAACTTTAAATGTACTAATACCTATTTTTCCCTTCAAAATCTAGAGTCATCCCAGCATTCTAATGAATATGTGTCTGGACCATTGCTTCTGTCTGAGTTAATTCTTACATGGCAGCAATTTAATATAGTGTGTTTATAGAAGATTTCTTAGATTCTGATAATGGTAGGCTCTGTGCTTATCAGGCACCTTCATCTTTGTGCAGGGTTTGATTTGTGACTTTCTGCACTATCAAACATGTCTCAGATATTTCTTTGCCTGCCAGCAGAGTAGAACTTCTCTAACAGTGTATCTGGTCCTGCTAGGTATGGTTTCTTGCCATATGCCTACTCACCTTTCCATGTGTCAATCTACCTCATCTGTTCCGATATTGGTACAATGCAAGTTGCTTTCCTCTGATCTCTGCTAAACTGATGAAATTTGCAGCTCCTTAAAGGCTCTTCCTCTGGATGCATGGTATCTTAACAAAAGTTGATAGGTAGCTGATGATCATATCCACCTGCTACGTGGGCAAGTAATAACATAAAATGTGCCCACAAGCACCCTACCTGTAGAAGAACTGGATCATGGGGACATTTTGGGTGGAAGTAATGTTCTTTTAGTTCCAGTACCTTTTTCTGAGACTATGCTAAGTTCCTAGGCATCCTGCCATAGTGTGTTGGCTTTGGAAGCATTCACATCTTTTAAGTGCATTTCCAACTTACTGAACAGCTTATGTTGCATCTAATTTCTGTTATATTGAGCCTGTGGTTAGATAACTGTGCCCCCTCAAGTTCCTAAATGTAGCTCAGGGGATCACTTCTCTGAAGTCATTGCTACACCCATCCTGAAAGTAATACTTTATCTGAATTCTCATATTCAGGCCAGGTTTCTTGGAATATTTACCTACAGAAGAATACAGCTTAAAGGACTGTTCTGTGTATGATGCCGATGGCAATTTCTTGGCTTCCACTGAAGTAGTGGGATAGAAATTAGTATCTTGTAATATTAATATCACAGGCTGTAGTTTTCCTTGTCCTTTTAAAGGTAGAAGAGCAAAGGACCACTGCTCATTATATCACTTGCAAGTATTCCATTGATTTTAATGGAAACAGAGTATAGGTTCTCATGAGAGGACCTCAGCATCACAATAGCACTTTGGGGAAAACGCTGAAAAGGTATTTGTAATCAATTGTGAAGTTCAATGTGAAATACCCAAGGAACCTGTGACATGACATCCTGGTTTAGTGGACAGATCTGTATCATGCCCTGTCATCAGTATCAGCTAAGAGCACTTGATTTTCTCCCCTGCTGTTACTAAAACTACTTTCCTAAGTAGTAATGGAGGCCTTTTATTTCTTGCATTCCTTAGTACAAGAGTGATTCACTTGAATCGTTTCATTTATAAAGCCTTGTTTTCATGAAATAATTGATCTTGTGTTCAAAAACCACAATCATCGTTATAACAAATTCTGACTTTTTCCAAAAGTTTTCTAAAATGCTTTGATAGTGTTCTTTATATTAGAATGTGAAAAAAAAAAAACAAAAGAAAATGTAAGCATGCATTAAAAACCCCAAGCCGTTCTTCCCAGTACTTACAACTGCTGCATGCTGCGTAAGCTATCATAAATTAATCTAATATAGTCAGCCTTAAAAGTAAAAAAAAAAATCTAGTTCTGTTCTTCATGTCTGGTTAAGGGTTTTCAGCTTCCGTTTATTTCTTTTAATCATGCTCAATGATAATAGCAGCCATAGCTAAGCTTTGCACATAAACTGCTGGAGTTAATTGCTCAGCTTAGACAACATTTTAATAACTCTGGCATACCTTCATGCTAGACTGTATGTTAGAGTTTTGTGCTTGTGAATTTTCAAACAAACAGTTCTGTCGGTGCATAACATCTCTCTGCCTGTCTCACAGTTTATATGTGGATTGCTTCCTGTATTAACTAAAGCCTGAAAAATTCCTGTTCTTCCTCGCATTGCTTACTCCATACATAAAGTGACAAAGAACTGCTTACACATCAGTGCATTGTTCCTCACTGAGACAGTAAGTTGTCAAATCGGTCATTTGAGTCATGTTAGCCTTAGCGGAGTCATCTGAAAACAGTCATTCATGTTAAACAGATCTAGCACTAATTAGAACCTGCAGCCAGAGAGATGTCAGGGGAGAAGAAAGGGAACCTCCTCTTCTGACAGCAGCCCAGAGCTATGCTGCATTAGAGGAGTCATTTAAAGGTTTAGAGTGGAGTAGTCAATGCATGCTCTGCTATGCTGTGCACTCACCCCCCTAGCTGGGTATTCTGAGAGTCAATCACTCACAAGGGTGCTTGTCTGAAGAGTCAAATGTAACCACCAAGTTACAGATCCGTGGTAGGATTTCAAAGCTCAGCACATTCATGTCTTTAACTATTTCAGTAAAAAATGTGCTAAAATTTATTTTTCTTTCCTGGGCATTTCAAACATACGCTGTAGTGCTAAAGCAGTGCCATATACCTTTGTGTGTATTCTTTCCTAGGTTGATCCACTTTTTACCAGTGAAGTTAAGGAAAAAGTTAAAAGGTAAGAAGTTAATGCTAAGCCTTCTGTCTGCTCCAAATTAAGGCACTTGGCTGACTAGCTTTTTTAATCATGTGCTTAAATGCTCTTTCATAAATGCAAATGAACATACATGCACAACTCTGTATGGCTAATGAATGTGTTCTAATTTCTTGGCATGTAATGTTCTCACAGTCGATATTCCATACATTTTAAATTTTAGAATAACCAGTAGATCTCATGCTTTGTATTAAATCACATGTGGTTTAGTGATTTATACTTGTTATGCTTTTGAGTCTTCTCATTTCTTTCATCCTGGCTTCTGCAAGATTTTGCATGCTTGCTGGTGGGTGAATGAGTAGCCAGACAAGAGAACCCTGTACAGCTTTTACTCTGTCCCTAGTTTATATGCTTCCTGATTGAAGGATATAAATGTTAGAGAAATCAGATCTTTGTGTGTGTCTGCAGAACTGAGAATTGTCAGAATTGAACAGAACAACCATGTCATATCTGATACTATGTGATAATAAAATCTGTGTAAGATGCGTGGTTTTCAATTCCGTTGAAGCCAGTATAATGATTTTGGTTTTCTATCAGGTTATTCATGGGAAACATGATTCCTGCAATCATGCATTTGTACTCCAGTTGATACAGTTATTTATCTCCATAGAAGCTGGGTGTTAATACACAATCAGAAAAGCAATGCTTAACAAAGTCTGCTTGACAGAGAGCTAGCCTTAATGTCAAAGGCACTTGTGTTTCCATCTGGCTTAGTGATCTCATGTTGAGGTTAATGAGGCAGGAGCAGGCTCATCAAGTGGAGGAGATGCTGGCTTTTCAAACATGATCACCAGTCTTAAAGATCTCATGCACTCTTATCTGGGACTGCACCCAGATAGTTTCCATCTTTTTTAACACTTCACCCTTGATTCAATTGGCCTTGATTAATCAGAGGAAGATGAAACAGTACAAATGTAACCAATCAGAATAGAAAAGTACTTACAATGAAAGAGGAAGCAGAAGAGATCTTTAAGAACCACATTTCATCCCCCAAAACCAACAGCTGAAAAGTCAGCATCTCCTGCAGTTGACCATTCTGATTGTGCTCCATTTCTTAAATAAACTGTGTATAAGTATTTAAGTCTCTGCATGCATCTTTCCTGTATTGCACACATTCTTTAAGGGAAAATCACACCCCTATCCATTGAACTCAGCTGCTTCATTTAAGTACTTAACAGTGGTTAACAGAGCAAGGTGTAATTGAACACTAAAACTCAAGAACAACAGGTGATGAAGTCACTGATAGCAGTGTATACCGTACTGAATTTATAACCACATTTATCAACAGAAAGCTAACCAGAACACGGTGAAGTGGCAAGTGAATCTTAACACCAGAACCAAGCCTGAATTGCTTTGACCACCTTCCATCACTGCCATAAGTTTTAGGAAAAATTGTTAGAGCAGGTTCTTAGCAGGAGTCCTATTTGTGTGCATTTTATTTCTAGGGCACCTGGAGTACACTTATTACAGGAGATGCCCCAAGATGATCTTCATGCTGCTATGAAAAGGTGCTTTGCTGTGGTGAACAGCTCCATTTCAGAGGGGATGTCTGCTGCAATTCTGGAGGTAATTGCATCTTGGCGGTAAGGTTTTTCTGTGAGGTTACAGTGACTCTGAAATCACCTTTTATAACTGGAAATGTGGGTCAACATTTTATGTCCATGTTTCAAAGCTAGTGAACACAAAACTAAAATACCTATTTCTTCAAGTGTTAGTAATTAAGGTTATTTTCTCTTGAGCTGACAAGTTTTTTTGCTTTATTTATTTTTTTTTAAATGACAACGTAATTTTATTAATCCTGTTAAATTAACAAGACAGACCTGAGATAGAACAACCATTCTGATCTACTGGGGTTGTCATTCATTATTCTTGATTCCACATACACTTCCTTATAACGGTGTTAGAACAGACTTTCATTTATTCTCACATCCTTTCAAAAAAGCAGTCTAAGATAAGATCTGTGTTTGGTTATTTAATTCTGAAATGATTAATGAATGAATGACAAGCTCAATTTTTTTGCCATCAGTATTGAAAATTAATAACAGGTTTATTTCATACCTGTCAGAGTAGGGTGCTGCTTAGTATGAAATGCTTCCTAGGAAAAAAATAAATGGAAGTTATTTGGGCAGACACCTTTTACTATTCAATTTTTTTTGGTGACTGCAGAATGTTGGTTTGTGACGGTCTCAGAAGATCATAGAAACTACTACATGATTTGTATTAATGACTCTCCCATTTCTAACAAGTAATCACCTGTTGCATTTCTAGCATGCTTTTCTTCCACGTTTGAAAGTCCTCAGAAGTAAGACCTAAGTGAGCATTGTAAGAATTAACTCATAACTTGGAATTTATCATGGAAGTTGTGTAATGAGGATAAAAACAGCTGGTATGCTTTCAGAAGCATGAGCATGCTAGCTCAGCTGCACATGGGCTACAAGCAAATGAGTTACCAATTGCAGGTGCAAACTGACATCTTGCATTTTAGTAAGGGGAGTTCAGCAGACACGGCATAGGTGTTGTGAGACAACAGCTTCAGTCCCAGCTGAGTCAGGATATTCTACAAGCAAAATCATGTCTTCAGTTAACTACTTGAGAGACTACCTAAAGCTTGCGGGTTTTAGTACTTCAGACCTGTCTGATTTCTTTTGAAGTTACAGGGGTTTTGGTATTGTATGTCTGTTTACTAGACAGTTGTACAGTGGGATTTGATGACATACTTATAAAATACCCTACTGTAGAAGTGTCAGTCTAATAAAGTCAAGTCCCTGCTTGAGATGGCCAGCACTAGGAAGAGCCATCTGTTAAGTTCTTGTTAAATTAATAAGGCAGAAAACTGCATATAAAAAGTCTTCTGGTCCTAGGCTGGAAATAACATCTTGCTTGAATTTGGAAATGCAACTTTCGTTCTCTTGAAAGTTCAAAATTTAACAAGGTCATGAATCTGTAAACAACAGTATTTTAGTATGAGATAAACATATAATAGATAGAAGAGATAAATATATAATCATATCCATTTCAACCTGCCTTAAGGTATGAAATCACTAGAAGCCATAACTAATGACTTTGTCATCTAGTACTGATATCTCGGAGGTTTTGCTGTGACTGATCTATTTTCTGTTTGGCATTTCAAGAAAAGAAAACAAGCATTATAGCAAATATTTAAAATACATCTCCTCCTCAGAAAGCTCAGGAGTTCTGCATGTTCCTGGGCATGTGATGGTGAAAAAGGCACTACTACTGGAAAAGTTTGTATGTTCTCTATATAGTTGGTAAGAACAAGATTGAGATCCCAGCACCATTTCATTGGAGTACTTTTCCTGTGCTCTAAAGACTGTTCCAACTGTTCTAAAAATTATTAGATTGTTAGGCTTTTACAAAGGAAAAAAAAAAGGCCAATTAAAGAAAATACTTATAGAAAAGGAAGACTTTATTCTGCTGTAGGACAAAATCTGGTCTTAGACGTCATGTGAAGTTCAGGCCTAGTAGTTTGGAATATAAGCTGTAGCACAGTATAAAAATAAATAGAAATGAAGGGATTTTATAGAGCAGTAAAATTGAAGATGGGCCAACAAAAAGATGCGTAGGCTAGGAAGAAGGGAATGAGGGACAGTCCAGACAAAATAGTAAATAAAACCTGTATTTACTCTATAAGCTTTATACTGCTGTTTAGAAATGCTTATTGGATAAACATGCTTCCAAAGCTGAAATTTACATCCTGCGTCCTTCTGAAACAGCATTAAAACACATTTGCAGTCAGAATAATGTAACAAAACAGATGGCCAATGGACTAAATTGTTATTTTATGCTTTTATGTGTGGAACCTAGGTCAGTAAATTATACATATTTTCAACAATGTAAATTATTCTTTTTATTGCTTAAAAATAGACTAAGTATCTAAATTAAATTCTAAGCCACTTCATGCAGTAATTATTTACAGCCCAATCCATTTGTTTAAAGCTAGCTGGTACAAAGGCAGCCCCTCATCTCATGTATTTGGCCATCTGTTCTGTCTTTCAGTAGCTATAATTCATTGGTACCTATGTGTTTTGGGACCTGAAAGCTTCCTTATGAAGCAGTTACCGCCCTCCAACTCTATAAGACAGAACAAATGTCATTCCCTTTAGAGTTCAGAAATTACAGAAAATTAAATATAAACTTTGTGATCAACTTCAATGAATCATCAACTATTTAGCATTCAGAAATAGAAGTGAATGAACATATATCTTGAAGACATCTATTTTAAGTGTGTGCTACAGTCCAATCTAAACTTCACTAGAGCAATACTGTGCCAGCTTATGCAACCACACTGTTAGGTACAGTCCAACACAGAACTGCCTCAGGCCATTCACGCACATACTTGATGTTCACTATGTGCAGAGTGTCCACTATCCACTGACATGCTGAATCCAAACTCCCCTCTGTCTTGCAGGTAAGTGTTCTGGGGGATAGTAGCACTTTCAGCCATCAGCCCTCACGTGGCTGTGCTGTGGTTTTCATGTTTTCTTCCTTTCCTTCTTTCCTTCTCCCTGGTGCGCTTCCCCTTGAATCGCTTGTTTGGAAAGTAGTCAGACCTGAAATACTCTTACAGTTTTGTAAAAGGAGAGATCGGGAGAGGTGAGGAGAAGGCCTTAGGCAGGTGACAGTGACCACTGCCACTGTCGAGCTCTTCATTTTCAGTTCAGACGTTCAGAAAAATGTCTACACTCCCAGGTCACTGAATGTGTATGAATGAGGTCAAGAGCCAGCAGACTGAACACAAGGGTGTTTAAGCCTGTCAACAGAAAGGTCTGAAAAAGAGCTGACTCAGCCATTCTCTTTTGGAAGATGTTGAAGCTTCTGAGCTAACCCTGTGTTAGGGCCGTGGTTGGGTAATTAGAGCCAAAAGCCATGTCCTTGGTCTGCAGACTGAAAACCTGTCAGGCGGAGCGGGGCACCGATCTGTCTCATTTCCTGGGTGAACTTCAAAGTTCTGTGAACTTTACTGATAAGAAGTACATACTGTCATCATATTGTTTTTGCAAATCTACCTATGGAAAACAGATTTGTTTAACAGTGAAGGCAGAGCAAATTACAAAATAATTGCATTTCCTCTCACAAAAAGACTTTTTGATTGTAGTTTTAAAACCCCTGCACCTCAACAACTCTAGACACTTAAATTCAGAAATCTGGCCTGTAGTTTTTATATTTCTCATTTACTTAATCTGGGTTGTGTTCACTTACTTAATTAATCTATTTGTCTGAATTACCTCCAGCTGACCCAGTAGTTTCTGATACGAAGAGTAGAAAAGGTTATTTCATGAAGTGTTGTTATTTTTCATGCTAACTAGTGCAAAGCAGATGTTTGTTCCAGAAGGACTATAGAATTTCTATGTCCAGGGTATATTCATCTGCAGTGGTGATTTAAACAGTGTTTCTCTTAGATACTTTAAGCTGAGACACATTGCTAAGTCTCAGAAGTCTCTCACTGTTCTAAACATAATTGGTTCTATACTTTATCAGCCAGGGTCTTTTTCTCTTCAGTTTTGTCTGAGCTATAAAATCCCACGGTTTTCTCCTTGGAGCTTTGTTTTTCTTACTATGTAGACTGAAGCAAAATTGCTAGCCATCCATGAGTGTAATGACAGTAATTAAAAATGCATTCACTTTGAAGTGACAGGGAATCGGTATGAAACAGATTGAAGGTTTGGGGGAGTGAATTAGTTTCTCGTTTGACACTGTGATAATTGTACAATACGAGTTTTTGCGGTTTTACAGTCAGTGCATCTCAAGACTTCCAAATTCATCAATAGTAATTAAAGTTTCAGATCAGGATATGCATGAGTACCAGAGCTGAATGGCCAGGGTTTGCACACCACTTACTTCAAAATCTAAGCTGTATATTTTAAAGTTGCTAGGCATTAGGGTGCTTGGAAGTGGTTTATTAGCTGTGCTACCTTCTCTGCTCCTGATTCTGCAGGCAACCTGAACTGCTACTGTGTTAAGACCCCACACTTCTTTTCCTTTTTTATGCATATGCATAAATGCACACATACATATGCATACAAATAAATGAATAAACACATCAAGCAACTACCCTATAATTTCTGTGGAATCAAGTCCTGCCTCTTCAGCTGTATTCCTTGGTCTGTGAGGAGTCCCATAGCAATAGCTCTGTAGATAATATGTTTTGAAAGCGTAATGTGTTCTGAAAGCATAACCTTTTCTCTCCTCTCCTTGGTATAGTTCAGTCAGAAGCTGCATCACTGCATACTTCATGCAGTCCCTGAATGCTCGAAGTCCAAGACAGGCTATAGTCACAGATGCTGTCAAAAGAAAAACTCCTTCCACAGTCCCATATGACCCCTAGGAATCAGAACTGAGGAGAAGGAGCCAAGCGATTTCCACGGTCACCTTCACTGTCGTTTTGCTGCCCACCTCTGTCCAGTTCTGCACATGTTACAGAAAATCTTTGGAAAAAAAAAAAAAAAAGTGGTTTAATGGAACAAGGAGCAGATACTTTGTTGGGGAGAAGTGGCTTTTTGTGCTATGAACTAATCTTCTCATCTATGCATAATAACGGTAGGAGTTACTGTGACAGCCTTTCATCTGAACTTTAATTTTATCCTCTTCAAGCCTGTAACATGTCAGGAGCTTCCAGTGGGAAACAAACTGCATACTTTCAGATAGAAAAGCATAAGCAATGAAGCAGCTATTCATTGACTTTCTGGATTGATAATATATTCTAAGTTACAGTACTAGCAAAAGGATAAACAAAATATTTCAGAGAAGTTCCATATAGGAGATCACCTTAGACATGGTAGTTTTCAACTAAAAATCTGGAGAGATGTGAAAGAAAGAAGTTTGGTTTGTTGTTTCTGCCTTTCATTATAAAGTTGTCAGCATTTACATCTCAAAATCCGTGAATCCTAATAAACTGTTGTTTCCTCTTTCTGTTCCTCTAGGCAATGGATTTAAATATTCCAGTGCTGGCAAGGAACATTCCTGGGAATGCAGCAATAATAAAACACAAGGAAACAGGACTGCTATTTTCAAATCCTCAGGTAGGAAAACAATAGGTCCTTAAACCTTTCCCTTCCAAAGCTTAGGTTCATTTTCCACGTTTGTGTTTGGAAACCTGGCTTTTCCTCTCAGCATTTTTTAATCAGATTCTCCTAAAATCCTGGGTTAGACTGCCTTTCTTTGCATTCACTTTGCAGTTCACTAAACTTTGACTAGGTGTCAGCCTTGCTGAATGTTTGCCTTGCCTGTGCTGCTGTACAGCGTGCCATCTGAGTGGCGCACTTCAGGTTTGAAGGTTCCATAAGGCTTCCAACCCTGGAAGAGATGCTGTACTTGTGTCACAGTTCCATTTAAGTAGTAACTGAAATACAGACTCATATTTGACAAGGAGTTTCTAACCAAAAGAACTAAGAGCCTGAAGTTTTAGATAATATATTATCTCTAATTTCTAGCAGTGTTAATATAAAGCACTATTAGGTTCAAGATATTGCTCGATCAGAAAATAATTAATAATTAAAATTAAGTAAAGGGTTAGAATGGAGTTTCTGTGAAGATAAGTGAGAGTAGGGAGAGGGAACCCTACCCATATTTCAATGCTACAAATTTTCATTTCAGTATATTTTCCTGCATTATGGCTTTGCTGTTACACATGTGTTTTTATCCAACTCAAGACTAAAAAAGCCCTGACTAGAATAGTCCATTTGTAAAGCAGAAAATGTATCATATTTATTTACTTTATGGAGTGTGTGTGTGTGTGTGGTTAATGCCTCCTATTAAGTTGTACTTCAGGAAGGCGAATTCTCTCAGTTAATTTTAGGGGCTTTTTAATAGAAAAATGCTATTGTTTGCTTGAGTATTTTGGTTTGGTTTTGTTTTATGGGATATTAAATGCTTCCAATAGCTTCTATGGAGAAAAAAAAAATCGTTAACATCTGAAATTTTTTCCTCTACTTGCAATATCCTTTGGAAATGGGATACTTCCAGGCTAGTGGAGGCTGAGATATAAAGCTATTTCTAAAATCCTTTGTATTCTCTGCAAAAGCCCATTGACTTCCATGTGCTTCTTCAAAACTTGATGGATATATGATCATGTTGAACACACAGACTGATAGCTTGCTTGATACGAATTCTCATACGTTCTGTTGGTTCCCTCAATATGCTGGTTACATTTGGCTTGTAATTCAAATACATTATTCATACCATACCCAATTAGCTTCATCATACATCCTTGTAAGAAGCCTCTTTTGCAATCTCCAAGCGTCCCACATTCCAAGTGTTTCTTTCCAATCCAAGATCAATTAAAAATACGCTATATATTTCCTTACTTGGAGGAAAGTGCAAATTTAAATACAGAAGTAGGCCCAGTGACACCAGTGGCTCTGTACAAATGGCTAAGGCCTTCCTTTTATATCAGAACTAGAGTCACAGGCTGTAAATATGTCTAGAATATTGTAAGCTTAGTTTATGTTAACCCCTTCTGTCTGAGATCCCTTCTCTGCAACATGCTGTAGCAAAGATCAGAAACTCCCCTATTCTGCTTTTTGATCCGCCTTTTGCTGTTATTCTATCTCAGAAGTCCACAGAATCTCTTTTACATGAAGATGGTGACTTGCATTACCATATTTGTACTCATAGGTAAGATTTGTATTGGAATCGCTAATGTTTGTGCAGATAGATAACCTATCTTAGAAAGGAAAGTAATATTCCTGCTTTTCTGTAAAACATCAATTGTATCTCATTTAGTAAAAGCCCTTTTATCCTGTCACTGTTGTCAAATACAGTATAAACTATCAAAGTTTGCAAATGGGTCAGGAAAGTACTTGTTTACAAGGGTAATACTCTTACCTCCACTGCAGGGTTGTTGAAAACTTTCTTGCAGAGATGAGCTCAGAATGCCGATCAGCATCACTCATGATTTTAAAGTAACCATTTATCTCCCCAAACCATATCAAATACAATTTTTAAATCACTGTACATAGTCTATCATGGGTTGAGAGTTATATTAGATCAAAGAAATGTGATTAAGTTAAAACACAGTTTCAAAGTAGATTTCATGTTTTTATTGTTGTAAGAAGGAACAGTTTGCCCATGGCACTTTGGATACTGCCTTAGAAGACTCAGTTGACAACAGGGAGCAGAAAACATATCTTCTGGTAAGAAGTTTTGTGGAGTTTGTTACTCTGATTATTTTGACATCTTAAGTATCTGGTAAAGTATTTTGTGCTACAACCTCAACTGCATCAGGTTAGTTAGGGAAAAACACTTTAATCATATAGGGAGATTACTGCTGTGTTCAGGTGTTTGTGAAAATCTCTCTGCCTTGAAGAATCTGGACCACCAAGGATTAGAAAATATCAAAGAAATTTTCGTTGCTACACAAGTTTAGTGGATCCTGCCTGGTTGTGATGATACAGACTGTATCATAGCTCAGGAGTAGAAAGCACTGCTTATTTTCAAGTCGTTACTGATCTGGGGAGGGAAAGCTTTACAATAAAGTTAGCTTAGATACGAGCAATTGTGTATGGTCTGTGGACTATCTTATCTTTTGAAAGCTAAGTAAGAGGGATATAGAATTACCATTACACAATGAGAATTGTTTTAAATTGTGAATGCTGATAGTTTTCTTCTTTTGCTCTTGCTGAAAGTGAGCATTTGCAGCTTACAGGGAAGCAGGAAATTCTGTGCATGACTGTAGTTATCATTATCCATTTGCATTTATGCTGAGGCTACTTGACTGGAAATAAAGCAAGCTTTGCCAGTCACTTAAGACAATACTTGCATAGAAACAGTTAATGAAGAAGTGAAAGCTATGAAAAGTTTTGTCCTTGATACTACGTCACTACTTTTAAATCATGGTTTGATCCTGCCATTAGTTGAATTTGCAAGTTTATGGAATATTTGACACTGAGTTAATAGGACCCGAAATAAAAAAGTAAGTAATAGATAAGACAGTTATTCAGCATTCTAAGTTTCAAAATTACATGTTCAGCATCTGTAAAAGCTCACAGAAGGTGCTAAATAAACAGAAGGAGGTAAATAAACTTCAAAGCCAGTAAGAGAGGCCAAGCACCAACTAAGTTTGAGAGAGAGTGGGTCCTGGAAAGACTTGTGTTAGCAGAAACAACTTTTGAAGTGGTAAGAGGGAAGCACAGCTCAGCTGAGCACAGGCAACAATGCATTGAATGTACATTACTCTCCTCTGCCAAACGTGGGTCACTGCCATTGCCACCAGTGCTTCAAGCCAGAATATTGCCCAAGTTTTCAGAGCTTTCAACCTTCACACTGAACAGACTAATTTGCAGTTTCTGGCAGTGCCAGCAATCACTGTTTATACTCCCCTAGAAATACTGGCCCATTGCCCTGTGAAGTACACAGATGGGCCAGCTAAGTTCTGAGCTGTGCCCGCCACTGGGTAGATCTGTCGCTATTCTGAATTTACATCTGGCGTTTGCCTTCCCTTGGGTGATTCTCTGTTGTTTAAGAATCATGTTCCTTTATCTGCTGAAGCTGATATGAAATGGTTTAATTGCACAGTTACTTTCATTACATAAATAATATATTAACCATGCATCTTATTTTCATTATGTGGAGCTGCAGTTCCGATGTAGTTCTCATGGTAGTTGAAGGAATAGTCACTCTTTTTTACTCAGTGCACTCACTTTCTAGCCTTATTTCCCAGATACCTGTATATCTGTGTCTCTGCAAAATATTATACAGCATTTCTTTTAGGTACTACATAGAGAAGCTGACATTTTCTTTAAAGGTGGTAGGTCAGTTTACCAGGAAAAAAATGTATTGGGGATGCTGCTGTTGAAAAATGCTTGTGTTTGAAGTGAAGTACTATCCATACAGAGGGCACATGTAGTATCTGTTCTGGAGGCACACAAGATGATCTTCTCTCCTGTTTGTTCTGGGTTGTGGCTAACTACTGAGGTTCAGCTTTTACAGTGTTTTTCTGTCACATGTAAAGTAATAATACTGATTTCTGTATATGAATAAAAGGCTTACTACAAATATAGATGTCCCGCATTAGTAAATTAGCATGCATTATCACCTCCTTCATTCTGGCTGCTGAAGTGCATACCCTTATGTTTGATAATTGGAAAGTCATTGATGAATTTTTCCCCTCTTTCAGCAGGAGTGAAGGTTACTTCACATCTACAACAGATATGAGAATGCACAAAGTTTTGTGCAATATTACTTGCACAAATTCAGCAGAGCAGCTGATAGAGACGTGTTACCACACTGTAAATAGCTTGTGTATCATAAGCTTCTGGAAAAGAAAAATTGAATGTGCAATTTTCTGAAAAAGCTCCAAGTTCTGAATGTCTGCATTCTGCACATGGGAGCTTCAGACTTAGCACAAAACTGCAACTGAAATGCAGGTCAGTTGTACTTAACAGAGTCACCTGACAAATGAAGTTATTGCTTTCTAAAGCTGAGCATCCAAAACAAGCTAAGCCAGTTGTTCAAAGGGTATGAGGCAAAACCCAGATAAGTCATAGTGAATCTTCCCATTGGCTTCCAGTCAGATTGCAAGTGACCTGTAGGTGGTCACATTTGACTAGTAGAAGTAGAGATAAAGCTAAGAAGTCCTTATTCTCTGCTTCCTGGTGTTTTTCCATTTGCTTTTTCTCCCTTCTGCAGTTTCTCAACTTTATGCTTTGGAGTCAGTTTGGCATTTTCCTGAAATTATCTCTAGCACTAAATATTGTAACTGTGAATAAGGATCTAATTTCTTCTATCATTTACATGTTTCCAAGTTTTTGTCCTCTATATCCACATTTTAAAAGAATGCTAATAGGAGTACCTGTCAAGAAATGTTACATTGCTGCTTCTGTTCTTAGGTAATTTACATAAATTATTTTTAAACGTTACTTTAAATAAAATCCTGCACAGGAACATAAAATTAAAGTTGGAATATAGTTCAGTGTGAACAGTATTTATTACTGTGATTATATAGGCAATTGGATGAAGCCAGCATAAGTCATGTAAGTCTTTCCCACCTTGCCTGCTCTGTATTCTTGGCAGATACTGAGGAATGAAAAGAGGAGAAGAACGTGGTTCTAAAGCTGGAGTTAGTGGCTGTATCTGCACTGTCTGAGAGAAGCAGCCTCAGGGTATTTACTGGACCAGCCTTACTTGGTATTTTTAGGGTGAGAATCACAGGAAACCAGATAACTCCCTCTTTGGGCCATGGTTATTCCAAGGGAGAAACTGAATATACTGATTAAATGAGCACATACCTGAACACCAAGGTAGTTGTGGATGGAAAGTGGGCTGGATGTGAAGCATGTGGTCCTCCTGGCTAGTCCAAAGGCTGATTTATCAGTGCTGTGTGGACAGAGCAAAAACTGCAGTACTGTAAAATAAGGGGTTGTTAATACACATGTATGAAAATCTTTCTATTACCTAGTTACAAACCTTTCCGACTATTCAAAGTTTATGGCAGTGATGCATATATTGATAGTTTGTCTTGTCAGTGAGAGCCAAAGCAGTGATTATAACATGTTTAATGTGATTTAACATACCAGCATTTCCCAGGGGTCACTTTATAGCTATGTATTATGCATAGCCATCACTTGCATTACAACAGGGAAATTGATTCCGTGGTAACCAAAGATTTTCTTTCTGTATGTATTTATATACACTGTGCACTTAGATTTTCAAGTAGAGCTTAGTAGTTAACCTGGTGTTGATACAAATTCTGGTCTTGTTTGTGATAATGCCTTTAACAGCTGATAGACTGTATAAACAACATAACTCTTTCTCCCATACTTTTTGTCCTCTGCATCCCTATGCACTGATCTTCACTACCAATTGTGTAGTAATGCAATATCTTAATTTTCCATTGACACAATAGCAGTCTGCTTTTCTGAGCTGAACGAAGACACAATTTTGCGAAGATCTGAGCACATTTATAACCAAGCTAAAGTATTGGAAGTTGTCTCTTGATAGAAAATTAGACCAGCTGCTCTGAACAGATTAGTTCAGACATCAGATCTCCTTTCACATGTTTGAAGTTCACAGTTTCTCTTCCTTAGAACTAAATAAATTAGAGTGGCCAAGGAGCAGGCAAAGGAAGAGCTGTAATATGTGAGGTCTAGTATTTTGGCCAGTACAGTTAAAGGAAATTAATATATTTTATTGCAGAGCTTGTTTTGCTAACACTGCTGTGTCTGTAAGTGCCCAGATGCATCTGCTCCAGATGAGCCTGTTGGTGCCTGCCTGTGCTTATCTTCATAACTATGTTTATGTTGGTTTTTAGTCTTACCATAAAACTACCTAAAGATGCCACAGTAGCAGTGAGATACAAGTTTAGCTGAGCTGAGATCAAACGCCTGTTGCCAGTTGTCCTCTGTGCAGGCGACCAGATGAATTACTTAATTTATAATCAGCCTGGTTTTCTAACACTTGGGCAGGCAAACAATTTTTGAGTCATTAAATTTGTTGCTCTTATTTGTCTTAATGCTCTTCGGATTGTCTGTGATTTTAAATGTCTTAGTTGGTGGGCTGTGTAAAATGATATACAGAATAATTAATTATTGATCACCGTTTATAAATAAACTATGATATTTGACCTTCAAAAATTCATTTGAACAACTTCATGTATTGGCTCACAGTTGAAGAGCTTTACTGAAATCACAGAAGATATGGGTACAAGCTAGTTCAGTATCATTAGAACTTTCTTTATCTTTTTTAGGAGTTTGTTGTGCTGTCCAAGAGTTTGATGAATGACCCCATTATGGAAAAAGAAATTGTAACAAAAGCCAAAGACTACATGAAGAAACATCATTCATGGGAAAGTGAAAGAAAAGCCTATGAGAACCTTGTCCTAAGACTCCAGTGAACTGCAAGACCACAATTGATACCCACCAGTCTATGTAAAGCACTGTAATGGAGGATGTACAATTAGATTTGGGTTTCTCTTGGTTTCTTTTTTGAAGAGATAAAAAGACATGCATTAATATTCTGTTCAAACATACCAACATCACAGGAGTTGTCTGCTATTCAAACTCAGAATCTGTCTAATTCAGCACACTGTCTCTAGTGTACCAGTTCATCACAGGCCAGTATCATTTTGTAAGATCACATAGGAGAAGTATACTCTTTGAACACAAGTTTTTATTGTTGTAAGGCCTCAAAGGGAGGATTTCTTGTATACAGTGGAGCACACCACCACATAGAGCCCACATGACTGTTCTAATCATACTGCATCCTAACCAAACTGCAGCGTCAGTTTTCTTTCCCATTATACCAGTCTGAATGTATTTAGGTACATCTGACATGCACACATATGTTCAGAAAGCCACGATTAGTTATATAAGCAGAGTATAACATTGTTAGGATGAATGCTTTCTTAAGACTGGAAGATCAACATTTCTATTGACTGAATAATGTTCTACAGTCATATAATGACTGCATAATTGCCAAAATACAAACAAGAGTGTTGCTGTTTGAGAAGAGTGAGGAGTACAGGGCATGTTTTGTACTACCGTCTGGGGACCTGAACTGCTCTCAGGTTAGCTGATGTGACCAAACTATCCTGTGCTTGCCTTGTCTCTTGAGACCAGAGCAGGAAGGCTGGCACAGCACCTGTAGCCGTATATGGCTTCAGATTCCAGAACTGCACAGCACTGCCTACAGCAGCAAGATGTGCTCACAGACAGAGATGCTTTGTTACATGAACTACCTCTTAGTTTGCCAGTTTTGTTGGTACCTCTGTGATTTATTTATTTACTAAAAGATTTATGAGAGCTGTGAAAAGGGAATGGGGAGGGGTGTATTTTCAATTTACTATGTATTTTGGTACTGTTTGTTCTCATCTGTGGCTTTCAGGATATACTGCAATATACTGTAGCAGGCTGTTTTAAAAGTGAGACTTACCTGGGTTTGAAGTCTGTACTAATCATTCCTTCCAGCTTGGTGCTTCTGGACAGATCTTTGAATCTGTAATTAGTCAAAGGATTTACATTTACAGAAAACAAACAGAAAAGGTCATATTTTTAACTACTTGTTATTAGGAAACTATTTGCTTTGTATAGGCTTGATCCTGCCAATGAAAACCAGTGAGATGATTCCTATTGATGTAATGGCTGTTTTATCAGACTTTTATTTGCAATAATGAAGTCTGCTGTGTATTTTAAGCTTTCCTCTTTATTTTTGATGTTTTGCAACTTCTTTTGGGACAGTAAAAAAAAAAAAAAGGGGGGCAATTTGAATGCCATATATTGACTTCTCCAAAATCTCCCCCACCTTTTATTGTAATGGGCTTATGTTCAGCATTGCCTTCAATAACACAGTCCCTCAAGGGCAAATCTGGCCTGGCTTGGAGTCCAAACATTGCTACATTCCCTTTTGAGCACAATTTTCCTGAATACTTCTCGTGTATCCTTTGGCATGCTGGGATGCAAGAACTCGTGCGCTACTTCTCAGGTTAAAAGCCACCAGCCAACATCTACCATTGAACAATTGCTAAGCCTGCAGCTGAATCAGCCTGTTGGGTTTCCCCTGCTCTCTCTGGAGGAGCTGTGTTTCTTCAGACATCTCCATTACCAGTGACTATTGAGGCCTCTTGTGGGATGGCAGTGTCTCAGTTGGCCACTATATACTGCAGGAGGAACCCTAACAATATGGATTTTCAGCATGATACATGTGGTGTGGGACTGTAACAGGCACTAAGAAAACCCCAAACCCTATTTAGAGCCAACGGAGCTGACCGCAGGGAGTCCTGTTCCTCTCAAAACATCTCCTCTCAGAAGATCTCTGCCACTGTATCTCTGATGTTGGCTTTGATCCTTATCCCCCTTCCACCCAGAAGACAATCAAGTATTGGCTGTCTTCTGAGAACTACAGATAGTTAAAAAAACCCCAAACCAAATACATAATGTGTTATAGAAGTCTAAGCATTGAGCTAATGATAAATTATTAGTCATAGTAATGATTAGAAAGCTTTTTCTAAAGCATGATACATTTATAACCAACCTTCAAGCAATTCAATACATTGATCTGGAATTTGTGCTATTTCCAGCAAAACAAAACATGTTCAAGTGAGAAATTCTGCTACACCCTCAGAATGTAATTAACATACGATTTTTCAGGCTGTATTTAATCTATAAATACAAAATCTGCATCTGGGAAACAGCATGCTCATTTGCATGTGATAACCATCACAGAAGCACAAACAACCCTTCTGCGATATATGCATTAAGGGGGGAAAAAATAGAAAACAACCAAAATAGTGGTGAGCTCAGCCCTCAGGACTGTTTCATAGTCATCAAATGAGGCAGCGTTCATCAATCAAGGGCATTCGGCTTTGATATCATTTATCACTGGGCTTGTGTTCTGCAACGTGAAGCCTGTCTATTAAGGCTAAGAGGTTGGGGCAACAGCTGCTAGGGAATTTCATTGCAATAAATTGCTATTGAATTTATGTTTTAAATTTCATCCACTCGTATGTTCCAGGTCCATAAATATTCAATGAGATTTGCAAGTCCTTGTAAAGAAAGTAATAGATCCATGCAAGCAATTTTAGGTGTATCTTTCAAGCAACTTCACTCAAATAGTTTTATATGTAAGATAATCCTTTTATTGTCCTGCAGCCCTAATTATGGTATTTATCCTCCCCCTTCAAAGCCCTGTTTCTTACCCTAGCAGCTTTTTAAGCAAGGCACAGCTTGATGAGCTACAGATCCAAAAATAGCACTTGGTCTGTTTACAGGAAAAACCTGCATTATGTATTTACCCCATGGCTAATTCTGTATTTTGGGACCTTAAAATGTAATGTTAATTAATCCAATTACATGGATTTTACTTTGCAATTAATTCTGCCATTGAATTCGGAGGAACTGAATGAAAGCAGTGGACCTGTACAATGGATACTACTATGCTGTTCTCTTTCTTGGCACAAGTACTTCAGAAGTGGAGACAATTTGGTAGTGTGTGGCAAAACCCAGCTAGAGCCTGGGGAGTGTGGAATGATAGCTTCCTGAAGGGGGATTTCCTTTTAATTAGCCCTAAAGCAGATATATTCCAGATTTTGGAGGTTGTTTCTACATTCCCATTACAGCCATAACCAGTGTGAGTGCTAGTAACACTGATACTGTGTTAAGTCTTCCCATTTCAGCCTGCTCCCAGGCAAAAAGCTGCTGTTGGCTTAAACCAGCAAGGATTTACCAGCTACCAGCTCCACAGCCTTGGCTCTGCTGTTCTCCCTTTCTTGGCTTCTGCACTAACAGGCAACTGCTCTTACTCATTACAGAGGGCCTCCGTGGGAAGCAAAAAGCACTGGAGGAACGAACCCGAGTATGACCGTGGCTGTGAGGATATTACTATTTCAGTGTTCTAGAAAAGAATGTATCAAAGCAGTCTGAGCTCCAAAAATAATTCAGGTGATGTGGCACTTTAAGCATCAAATTTTAAATTCATCTTTGAACACAACAAAGGTTGCCCAGGGAGGTTGTGAGTGCTCCATCCCTGGCAGTGCTCAAGGCCAGGTTGGATGAAGCCTTGGGTGGGATGGTTTAGTGTGAGGTGTCCCTGCCCATGGCAGGGGGGTTGGAGCTGGATGATCTTGAGGTCCTTTCCAACCCTAACTATTCTATGATTCTATGACTTACCAGTTATTGGGGGTGCCAAGGATTGCAGGACTCCACCATGTTCAGCCGTGGTCATTTTGGTAGCTCAGCTCAGTCAACATCTTCATGCATCCTTCTGGGATGCCACCTGCAATCTGACCACTGTGATATTTTCTAACAGAACCTCGGTGCTCCAAATCAGCAAAGGCAGTTGCTTCGTGATCTCAGGGAAACTGGTTTTGATGTTTTCCTATTAACTTTCTTGACATAGCAGGACTTAAAACAACTGTCAAAAGAAAATGTTAAATAATATATTAGAAGATTTCAAAGTATTTGTGCTCCTTCTGAAAATCATTTACCATCAACTCTTCCTGAGTATTAAGAAATCCAAACGTCTACAAATGGTACCTTTATGTTTAATGAATACACAAGTAGCTCAGTCTGCTGTTTTCAGTGCATTTTCTCCTGTCTTTTGGGCTCATAACCCATTCTGTCCCTTTATTTCCTCAGTCTTTTTAATTCTTTGGTCAACAACCATTCCACATGGAAATAAAGGAAAAGTTTTGTCAAAGGCTTGTCAGAGGAGATGGGTGCTTCCATGTGGAAATCAATCATTTAGTGGCTCAGTGGGATCTCAGCTGTTTCTTTTTTTCATTAAGTTGTCTAAAGTGATTTCATCACGATTTATTTCACTTCCACCTCCACTGCCTGGTTGGTCCAAGTCCAGTTGCTTTAATGTTTGAAACTTAACCCCATATAAGAGCAGGTTTCTGCAGCCCTGCACATGCCCCAGTATTCTTGGAGGCCACAGGCAGCTTTAATTCCGCCTGACATAGCCAAAGGAAAGCGTTGATCTTCCAAATTCTTAATTACATTTAGAATTTTAGAGTAAAGGGTGCATTATTAAAACAAAGGCCACCAATAGAAGAGCAAACTATAAGATATAAAAAACAATTAACATTCTCTAAAGGGGTGGATAACTTATATGCACTTTAATCCTCTTTAAATGAACTGTATTTTCATCAAGTAACTATTTCATGTCATTCCTATGATATCTAATTCTAGGTATTAAATATTGAGGGTACTTGAAACTTCTCATCTTTCCCAAAAATGTAGGGCAGCATTTGTTTTGTCCAGTGCCTGAAATATGATTCTAGAAATTCATTTCCCCTAGAGCATTACCAATAAGCTAATTTAAACCATTTGTGTAAAATTAAACAATACATTTCGTTAACAACAGCAGAAAACGTCTGCTTACTGAGAAATCAGATGTGGACCCCGACCTGAAACACCCCCACAGCACCCTTTAACCCTTCCTGCTCCAGGGGCAGGTCACATCACCTCTTCCATGACATTTTAGCATTCTTCTCACACTGCCATTTCCATTCTTGTGTACTTCAGCACAAATCTCCTTAAGTCCAGCTACAACTATAACCTTGCTAGATAGAGGTCACTTATTTCATTTGTCTGATTCAATCAAGTTACATCAGGCATTGAAACAAAATGCCCCTGTGCTGCTTCAAAAATTAATCCCTGCCGTTGAGACGTTGCACTGTTATTTTAGTGGCTTTAATGAAGTGAAATGAGTTAGGGAATCTTTAACTGGAGTAATATATTAAAAGCTTATATGCTTGGAGCGTGCCCTTTGCCAGCCCTTACAGCCACCTAGCTTCTTTCCACATTTTTCCTTTAAAAGATACATTTAAGTATGCAGTCACCTGAAGTCACATCTAAAATATACGATTACCTGCTTAATGTGTACAAGTGTTTGCTTCTTGCAGCACCCACTGCGATGCATGCCCAGGTTAATCCCTATGCTTACCCACACTTGTTAGCACTAGTACTCAGTGTTTTGAAGAGGGAGGAAGCTGCAGGCTGTCTCTATGGCTTTTAGGCACAAGGCTGTTCTGGTCTGCCAATACCATTGGTAGAAATGATTAGCTCCACGGCCCCTGTTTACATACCAGTTATAATCCAGCAATGACACCAGTTATTTGAAGAGCAAGGGAAGGCTGTAAAGGTAACACACTCTAACAAAGTAGTAATGTTTTCAAATATTGGTATAAAATATTAGCGCTTCAGTCCCTATTTAGAAATCGACCACTGAATTCAGACTGTGACACCGATGTGGCACTACCTCTCACTCCTCAAACAGTATCAGCAGCTGCTAGGTTACAAGGTGCTATCGGATACGAATAAAGGCATTAAAGGCTGTCTCACACTTCATAATGTAGTTTAAAATAAGTTTGTCTTGGCCAGGTATTAGTGACAATATGGCTATTTAAGAGCTGCACTGCAAGCCAGGCAAAAGCAGCAGCATCTTTTTCTGTATGAAAGTAGAGCAAAGTAAGGCAACGGGAAATTTAATAACCGTTTTCTGGAATAGGAGAACATTAGTATTACATGTTCTGAATATTCATTATCTTTTAATACCATTTCACTCTCCTTTTGATCTCAGTATGACCCTAGTAATGATTCAGCTCTGAACAGGTTTAGTGTCTTTCACAAAGCCTGTAGCTCATCTTCAGTTTTGTATTTACTGTTTCTTACTGATTACATCTCTTCTTTTTGTAGCCTTGGGAAATGCTCCAAAGTGTCCCCAGAGTATTGTGCATCTAGTTACCTAGTGCAGCTTCCATCCTTTTTAGTTACTTTTCTGTAGCTTAATGAGATCATTCTTCTATCCCCTCCACTCTTAAAACATTTGTCCCTGCATGTTATTTGTTTGAATAAGATATCAGGATGTGTTTAAGGAGAAGTCTCCCAGCCATCACTGTTAAGTAACAGTGTTCTACACTGAAGCTACCTCTGTCCTTTCATCCTACAGCCTGCTGAGCTCTGATTTTGCCAGGAGGCAGCCCTATAGCAGGATGGAGTCACCCAACTGAGCTCAAATGTGGGATACCCTTTGCAGCAGCAGCCCAGCACACAGGGCGCTGTGCAATACTGAGACACGGGAGCTGTAGATGTGCCTGTGGACATACAGGGAAAACCGTGAGTGAAATGGGAAAGTCAGCACAGCAGAAATAGAAGTGTGTCCTCAACCCTTTTCTCTGCTAAGCAGCGGAAGCTTTGCAGTATTATTACTGATGTCTTTCAAGAAGTTTGTGTTTGTTTTGAGGATAAGAAGAAGAGCAATTCATAGAATTAGAACTCGCTGCTCCAGCAGGCGAGACTGAAAAACAAGGACTTGGGAATTTTCCCCCCCTTAAAAGTGCAATTTAGACTCTTGCTCTGTGAGGCTGGGGTCTCCTGATGCCTGATGTGACATTGATGGACACACACAGCAGCTCAGCTGAAGGAAGAGAGACAAATGCTTACCCTGCCTACAAAGAAACGAGCGGAGGTAATCTTGGATCCATGGAAAAGAAATGATTACTCAGCAGGGGAATTTCTGCATGAAGACAGATAGTCAGGAACTGATTTCCTCTAAGCTACTTTATGGTTAGCAAGATTAATCTCCCCTTCATATGAGGATCTCATAAATATAGAAAACTATTTTTCCGCATTTCCTTTATGGTCAGTGGAGAGTCCAGGCCTCATCAAAACTATATTTCATCAACACAGCCTTAGATGAAAGTGATCTGCCTACAGCAGATATTTGTCTCCACTAGGTGAGACCTTTCCAAGACCCACAGCTCAGTAAGGTAGATTCCACACCCAGTTCAGGTGCCAACTTTCTGACAAGGGGTGGCATGGGAGGACAGCATCTTTTTAGAAAAAACACCTGAAAGGAGCCACAAGAAACAGATACCATAGAATCATAGAATAGTTAGGGTTGGAAAGGACTTCAAGATCATCCAGTTCCAACCCCGTGGCAGGGTTGATCTCACAATGGCTTGATCTCAAATGCCACAGAAACCTGCTTCCACTGTTAGCTTTGTGCACTGCAGGTGTGCAAGAGTCAGAACAGGTCTACAGCTTTGTAAGGTGTCACACTGATGTAAAATATGTTCCAGCACCACCACAGATGTCACACAAATAACATGCATACAAGGATTTCCAATCATGTGTCTTGGTACTGGAGGATTTCCAGAAAGATAGAAACTTAATCGCAGGAAGCAAAAAAAAAAAAAAAAAAAAAATACAATGAAACAACCAGAAAGCCTTTAAATGTAGCAGGTACATTTGTGATGCTCTTTCAGAAGCTGTCACATAATACAGATGCTGTTCTCCCCAGCATCCTTGTAGTTTCGCTGTAAATTCATGTCTCCCTGTTCCCATCTATTTTTGGTAAGGCCAAAAGTCCCCCAGAGCACTATAATTACCTCTGTCAGAAATGTCAGAAGAGTTTACAGCTGAAGTAGGTGTTTGCCTGGAACAGGAGAACCAGGTACACCTCATGTGTGCTGGGGAGGTACTAAAATCGAGTTGCTGCCACACCGCTTTCAGGGGAAGACTTGGGAATATGGCTGTACTAGAGGGAGAGACTTCTGTAGCGTGTCTGCTTTGGAAAATCAGAGATAATAAGTCATATTATCCCTCTGGGCTTCAACTGTGAGCCATTAAAGACTGAGCAAGATTAAATTATTTTAAATAAAACCTTCTTGCTTCATCTGTTGGGAGGAAAAAAAACAACAGATGAGCCCCTTAATACAACTGCAATAATTGAGGATACACTGGTGATGTTTTCCCTGCCTTCCCCCTTTGTATATTGCCAGTTCTCCCTACGACATTCCAGGGTTAGAACCTCTCTGCCTAGTAGTGTGAAATAAGTGAGCTCTTACTTTGAAGAAAAGTCAAATTTTGTTAACGGCAGTGTTAAAATTCAGTTGCATCAAGCTTTGTGTGTAACCGAGCAGCCATCCACCCAAGTAGTGAAAACGACGTTTTCAACAACACATCAATTGGCAGGATCTTGTTAAGAAATGTAAACCCACCCAAAAAACATTATTAGAGAGAGTAAGCCTTGCAAAGACTTTTTAGAAGGACGCTAATGGCTTAGACCTTGAGTTCAAATTTGGGGACTGCAGAGTATCAAATAGACACTAAAATCAGCTTTTGTGTGTCTTTGCTCCGAGGCACCAGGGCCTCAGAGCATTTCCATCTCCCACTGATTCTATTAAGAATATGGGCTGTGCAGGACACCTCAGAAGTCAGACCTTTGTGTCATAAACTGGGCACTCAACTCTCACTACCACTTTAAAACTGGGGATTTTAACTGTTCCATCTCTCTAGTTTCCCTGTATTTTTCAGGCCAACAGAAAATACAGAGAAATCCACATTTTGCAGAAGAAAGCAGCTGTGACAAGTGCATTGTCATGTACTTGTGACAACTCTCAACACATAACCTCAGAGCAAAAGACTCCATCTCCGGCCATGGATACCCCAACTTCCTCTGTGGAACAGCGGATAGCTGTGGGCTGATACAAAAGCTGCCAGTACCCATTCACAGGGGAAGCAGATTAACACCCTAAGCCACCAAATAATTTCCATTGTGTGTATATATGCAACTGCGTGAGCAAAATACCCATGTTTGCTGCACATTATGCTCCATTATTTTTGAATACAATGGTTTCCCTTGGCATTAGTAGTAAATGAATGGTAAGTTGATTTCAGCTGAAAGACTAAACAAACAAGCACTAACAATGAGAATAAATCAGATTGCTGCAGCACTTTCAAGAAGCTGGTAAAAATGGTATTTTAATCAAATAACTCAGCTGTAACTGCCATGAACTGCTGGGGAGGTTAAGGCTCTAGCTCAGTACTCTAGTGAGAAAACACACAGAATTATTCAAACCACACAATTTCATCACCACTGCTTGACTTGGATTTAAAGCAGAAGATGACAGGCCAAGTTCCCATCCCCACTGCCAAGTTGAAGCCACCAACAACAGAACAAAGGTTAATGGAATATTCTGAAAGATGAGACATTTAAAAGGGAATTGCAATGTTGCATAGGAATTACTGTGGCCAGGCTGGAGTGGATACCTTCAAAATGAAGGATTTGGGGGGGTTTATTTGGTGTACTCCAAAATGAGGCATAAGGCCACAGGACTCTAGACTAGTGCTTGTGAGATGAGAGTTCAGCATGCAGTGGCCACGCTTGCACAGGAGATGACTGCTCCTATACTGTGGGAATACTGCAAGATGAGTAACGGGAACGTCTGAGCTGCTCAAACAGAGCGATGCTGATAATCGGAGCGAACGCTGCAGGTGACGCCGTTCGGGTGTGCTCTGGGGTGGCTGAAGTTAAGTTAGAATGTGGCTCTGAAGGATTTAGCACTCAGTGGACTCTCTGGGAGCCTCACTTCAGCGAACTCCATCAGGCCCCTTCACGGGCAACAATCAATGTACAGTTTGAAACATATTCTCAGTTAACATCAGTGAAATGAGAACGTGACTGCAGTCTGTGCACCTGTGTCAGATTAAAACTAGTCCCTAGCTGGCCTTAGACATAACATAGTTTATGTTCAAAGGAGTGAGAGCTGAACAGAGCCGAGAACATTGTTTTTAACCTTTTTTCTACAGAGAGTCCTACCCAGGGACTGCCAGATTATGTTTTGAGGCCAAAAGACAGTCATCTTATTTAAACTTAGGCCCAGATCTTCTGAGTTCCCACATCCAGCCCAGCAGCAGCACCCAAACCAGAACACCACTTCCAGAAAAGCATCTAAAAAACCAGTATAAACCTGCTGCAATCCTGGGTGACCTGTTCCCTCACTGCAAGAAACTTGTTTCTGGTCCTACATTTGTACAGCTACAGCTCCATAGCCTGACGGTCACATCTTAGCCTATGGATTAAAGGGTCTCTTCAAATGTATGTTCACCGCCTAAGTACTTTGGGGTTATGATCAAAGCACCACATAAGCTCCCTTTGATACACGGCATGGATTGCCCTCCTTGACTCTCTTGCTCTAAGGACTTTTTTAACCTTTTAATATTCCCCTCTCTGAATCTTCTGCAGTTCTCAGTGGCTGAAGTGAAGAGGAAGATCAAGTCCCACACTTGTGAACGTGTTCCACT
The DNA here is from genome assembly GCF_037157495.1 of Lathamus discolor. Lineage (NCBI taxonomy): Eukaryota > Metazoa > Chordata > Aves > Psittaciformes > Psittacidae > Lathamus > Lathamus discolor. The sequence goes on along the minus strand of NC_088895.1, from coordinate 10,230,107 downwards.
TCTCTTTTTTGCTGTCCAATACTAACACAGGGGTGTTGTCAGAGGCCTCTTACACCTAGCAGCCTCAACCCTTTGCTAGAAAACATGATGCCAACTTAGACTAAAACCAAGCTTACCAAAAGGATATGGTTAATAAAACCTACTTCGATTGTGGATGTCAGCATAGAGTTAGAGGTTGTAACAGTGATGACAGCTCTGGCTTCAGAGGTAAAAAAGGACTAAACCATCAACTGTCTCAGTAGTCATAAAAAAAGAAAGAAAAGGACACACTAATGCAATAGTGTTTGCTCAGTAGAGAGCAGTTGAAAGTGTTGCACTTTTCTGCAATACTGAGAGAGAATATTCCTCAAATCCAACTGCCCTGCAACTGAAGCAGGTATTTGTAATGAAACAAAACACTCGGCAGGAAATCCATCACCAGTGCTGCACAGCTGCTTTCCTACACCACTGTTCTGCCCACCCTCACAAGAGGGCCCTGCCTGGGCTGGGGTTAGGCTGTGCCCCACACACTGGCCCAGCCCCTTCCCCTGCTCCCCTGTTCTGCCTCTCACAGCCCAACCTGGAATAAAAATCATCCCCACTTCCCTCTCTCTGCCTCCACAGGCCAGTTTGTCACAGCACAGCGCAGCAGGGTCAGGAGCTGCGGGAACAGATGTGTGCTGCACTGGTGCCTTGAAGCAGGCGGATGGATGAGAGATGCTCCCAGCATAAATCAGCATGATCACAGCTCAGTGAGGATGAACACAGCATCTGCAGCTGCACCGGCTCAGAAGGACCATGGAGCCCAGAGAAACGTGTAAGAAAACGGGTTCATCCCTGTGGAGCTGACACCTTCCTCACTGTGCTGGCACTCACCCTGTGCCCAGCTCCGATGGCTGCAGACTAAAACTGTGTGTGATGGGAGTTTGCATGTTGGCTTCCTGCAGTGATAAGTACTGCTGGGGAGAAGGGTATATGCCCATGATATTATTGTTTCCCTGCCTTTTGTTCCATTAGGAACCTGCAGGTCTTGCTTGGAAGTGAGTGTGCACATCAGTAACAGCCGGTGCCAGACTGAAATGTGACATGACACCAGCCATGATACAGCTCAATGGATTTAATAAACCAAGTGGCTGCTATATGGTAATATTGTATATACCAAAAATTAGAATTCATCTGTCCCCAGAGTAATTAAAATAATTGTCACCAGAGGAAAAAGCTCTGTGGAATATTGCTCCATATTGACTTTGATGGGAAACTACTTCTGTTACTGATAAATCAGGAGCAGGCATTTGTGCCATGAACCTCTGCTTTCCAGTAAGATCTTCAATTGACTTCTCCATAAAGATTATGAATGACTTGAAAGCTGGTTTATGCTGCAGCCAGTGGTCTTTTACTCTTCCACACCAAGCATTTAAATGTCACTCTATTAACAAGTTGTCCACTGGGAACAAGGCTGCCCTTGGAGGCTGGGAGCTCAGGCTGTGTTCCTTATTAGCCCTTTCCTAGTCCCTCCACAGTAATTTAACCTAAAGGAAACCAACATGTGGATGATTAATTCACTTACAAAAAGTGCATCACTGTAGTTTTGTTTATCCACCTCTATTATATCCTCCAGAAAAAGTTAATTCGAACAGTTGCAAATGAAGCCTTTTGAGTCCAGTTTTACCTAATTAAGGTTATTTAAAAGGCAAAAAACCTACAACCCTCCAAAATGTTATGAAACAATTCCCGTAAGACTTTCCCCAAAACTAAGCATTTTACTTTATATCGAATATTCATTTCCATATGGAAAAAATTAAGAAAAACCAACCCCAACACAAGACTTTATGAGCTGAAGCTTCCCCTGCTTTGTGTGTAGCTGTATCAGCAGCTGGGCCAGCCTGCCTCTTGCATTTTGATGCCACATGCAGCTCCTGAGCTCACACCTGATAGCAGCAGATACGGTTAAAGGAAGGAAGAAAACAGGTGGAAATTATTACTGCCTTGCTCTGCCTTGGCACCACATGTAAAAGCAACTGTGATCATGTCAGATTCCCCTGATTACACAGCACAAGAGCCTGAAACATCTCCATTAAGAGAAGTGAAATGCAACAGCAGCCTCCAAAACAACGGAATAGAAACCCTAAGATGCCTTTCTATACTGTCACATGCTAGTTAGAGGTCCTAATGTGATCAGGGACCCCCCCTCCAGCTCTTGCAAGGAGAGGGTCTCTAGTATCTATCATCCACACTGTCATCCCTGAGCTGATCCCAAACAGAGCTGCCACTAACCACTAAGCCACCAGAGCCATCTAGCCGGGCACAGCTTCAGAGGACTCTAGGACAAGGCAAGCCCAGGCCCCTCCTGCCAGCTGACAGAATCCTCACACCACCAAGATGACAAATAACCAACAGTAACCTCTGACAGGAGCTGCTGGTAATGACTTGTTTCCTGTCTCGTTTCCTAAAAAGCTGTCCCAGCCTCTTGACTAAATGAAATCAGTGAATCAACACACAAGGTCCAGGTATCAAACGTGCTCTACATTTAGGGGCAAATACAGTCTAAACAGCCAAATAATCATGCTCCTCTCTCAATACATACAGAATTTATGGTCACTGCAATATTTCAGCAAGGTACTTTCTGAAGGAGGAGCGGGCTGCAGAGCAATTAGGATGAAAAAGAGTTCTTGCTGCCTTTGGCTCCACAGCTCTCATCTGTCACAGAAGGAAATATATGCTGCTGCAGAAAGCCTGCATTCAAAGGCTGGGAGGAGAACATGCACCCCCAGCTGCTGGGTGTTGCAGCGGCCACAAGCTTCTCTGCAGCGCCAAAACCAGACATATGGAAATGACAGGCTTTTATTAGTGCTGATATCACAGAAAGTAACAATCAAATCTTTACCTTGCCCATCACAATTGGTTCTGTCTGCCTCACGTTTACAGAAGTTGTCCCAAAGGTTCTGAAGTACACTGCATGAAGCAGTTCCTTTTGGTCTGGCCTAAGGTTTCCTTACCTCTGTGGCTCCTGCTTGAGACCTACTGGCTTAACTGCTACATGAGTACAGAGTCTGACTCCTCTACTGCAGCTCTTTACATCCAGGGATAGTCCAAGAAAGCCTATTCTCCAGCTGTAAAATGATAGCTACTTGTTTCTAATTCACCCAGATCTAAAGTTACCTTCAGATTACTTTTTCCACTGCAAACAAATACATACCTTTCCTTGGGTATTTTGGCTTTGGATGATTAACAGCAAAGATAAAGACAAATAGGTGAAACCTAATATCTGTTTACATACAAGGAGTAAACATAGAACTAGTTCTGTTCCTCCAATAAACTTAACTATGTACCTAAAATGGAAAGCATGTGTGGTTGCAGAGCCAGAGCCTAATCTGGAGCCACAGTTCACTCCTGAGTGTCCTGGCCAAGACAACCCTCCAGGCACCACCACAGGATCCATGGACCCAATATGTATTTATTTGCTGCTGGTGGTTTTTTATTCACTTCTTTTTATTCAACCAGCCATGCACAGAAGTGAGACTCCAATTCCCTGCAGCAGGTAGCAAGTTTCCCCTTTCAGAATAACTGCTGGGGCAGCTGGAGACCACTGCCTTTGCTGTGCTTCAATGACAAGGGAGAGGTTGGAGGAGAGGGAAAGACATAGATAATAATGTAAAGCTGCTCAAAATGTAGTCAAACAGTAAGTGCAGGGGAGCCCTTATGCCTCTGAAAGTTAAGCATTGCATGGGCTGTTCTTATGAGAAGGCAGGACAGAAACCCCTGTTAAAAAATAACCTGTGAAGAACTGCAGCTCCATTGTACAAAACTCGTTTCTCCAACATCCATCCTGTTCACTGCAAACTTGGAACTGCTGAGCCAAACTCTGCCCCTTCCCCTGGAGCAATCTGCACACCATAGCTAGCAGGAAAGCTCCCCAACATTCCTGGAAGCCCCCACAAACGCTGCAGTGCCAGGATAACAGCAGGCCAAGTGACTGGGAAGGCCGGGTTACATCAGTCCTGCCTCTGCTACAAGGACTCTGAACACTGAAAGAACAGAAGAACTCATGAGACTGATCCCTTACCTCTATGATAACAGAGTGATGAAAGAGACTGCAGTTCTCCTTTCAGTGCTAGTAAATAGGTGTGTATATATCCTATCTTCCTCTGCATATCCACACCTTGTCTGTAAAGCTATGTGTTTTTTAATTTGTCCAAATTATCCTGAGTATTTACTGTCCATATCTACTACCCACAAATGATGTGTTTCAAGCTAGTTGTACTCTTTGGGGGGAGGAAAGGAGAAGGGAGGGGATCCTGAGATCAGTAAGTCAGGTTAAGTAATTCACAGCTATCCCTTTTTATAGAAAACAAGTCTATTCCCCACCTCCCCACACCCCATATCGTTGCTACATTATCTGTATGAGCCAGGCACTGGCAAGGAGGCTGGGAGAAAAAAACTGACAGGACATTGTAAGAGAATTTAATGAAGTGGCTTCAAATATTGTATCAAAATAAATGAAGTGAATAATGCAAGAGCTCATTCCAGGCCCCTTCTACAACAATAACTATTGTGCAAGCAGCACATCTGAGGAGATGGGGATGGATGGATGCATACAAAGGTGCCACTCCAGCGCATTGCAGAGCAGGGAACAATGGGCAGCCTGAATTGTGATATTTAATTTCAGTAATTCTTTGAGTCCAGACACTCAGGGAGAAAATAGCAGGTGGTAAAGGAGGAGGAGGAGGAATTATCAGCCTTTCTGATCTTACTTAACTATTCTGCTTCTGCTTAGGATGGAGGAAGAGGGCTGACTGCATGCCTGCCTCTTTGAACCCCCATGCGAGGCTACTGTGTGTCAAGCAGCTTGGTGACAGCCATTAGCAAGCAGAGCTGCTGGCTTCCCATGAGGGCACTCGCTTGGCACTTCCACTCAAATTATCTGCCTTTTATTAAGCATATATGCAACAGCATGCAATAGGAATGGCCCAGAGCCAGGACACTTGGTCCCAGCTCCAGCAGCAACCACTGGCCTTGTCTTCAGCCCTGATTCTGCTGTGGATTCGGTTCAGCGCATCTTCTGGGCTTGCCAGCACCTGCAGCTGCACTCAGAACCTCAAAACACCTAGGAACTTGGCATGGGAAAGCCCTGCTAGGACCCTGCTTTTGCAAATGTGACTGCTCATTCACATCCACCTGATGGTACAGGGGGAACAATCCCCTTTAGTATGTGTACCTGTGAGCTAGGGACTTCTATTTGGATTCAGAAGCAAGGACAAGGATTCAGACATTGGCAGATTACCTATTCCTAAATTACTGTCCTTCCCTGTCACTGTCAATAGCAAGGGAACACTTGATATTCTCTGGCTATTTGCAAAATACCTTTTTATTTCCTCTCTTTACATGAAAAATCCTTCACACTAGTACCACCTTCCTGGGACTGGCACTGAGCACTCAGGTAATGAACAGTGCTGTCAATAATACTCTCGTTCAACCTTCGTTTAAACCCTGTCCCTGCACTAACACTGGCTCTATAAGATGCTCCCCACTGTTCTCATCTGGGTGCAGGGGTGCAGTCAGCAACATGGCAACACCTTTCTGCAGAGGTCATAGGAGCACCACACTACCAGCAACCAGGAGCAACACATTCCTACCAGCAGTGACAGCAGAGACCCACTGGGGAATCGGCAGCAAAAGCCATTACAACTGTTACCTTTGCTTGTAAACACTCCCTGTGCCTCTGCTCTCATTTTGTCTGACTATTCCCTGTAGGTCTGGCAGAGAGAAAGCAAACAGTCAGCACCTACCCCTTCCTCCCCCTCCCAGCTCTGCCACCCACAGCATCCTTCCCTCCTGGGTTAGACAGATCCTGCACCCATCAGTGTTGTCCATCAAGCCTCTCCTAACCCAATTGCAATTCACTGACAGCTTTACTTGCAAATTCCCTCTCTGCACAGCTCATGCTAAGAACCTTAATATTCCTGCAGATTCAGAAGGGGATTTCCAACAAGCATTAGGAAAATTAAACTTCTCAAGAGCTGTCTCAATCTGACAAGCTATTTCTAGCTCTTCAAAGTACGGTAAGTGAAAGTATTAAAATGGGGGATGGGGAAGTGGTAGTAAGCAACTGATGAACTACAGCTAGAAACGAGGGCAGCATAAGTCTGTTTCACACATATGTAAGGCACACATATGTATACACACACACAAATACATGAATATGCATTGAGGCTTCCTGCTACCTTATAACAGAAAATTATAATCTCCCACCCTTTGCTTCCACACAAAGCCGAAGCAGCAGATAATGCTAATGGTGGGGCATTCCCAGGCTGTTTACACCTCATGAAGCCTAGAAATGGCAGTTTTTATCGCTGTTCTCTTCCCAACAAAATACACACCATGTCCCAGCTAAGTCCCCTTTGCTCCTTCCTCCCCCCTCTCTTCCCCTTTCTCTTTTCCATCCCCTAGAGAGCTTTCAAGCCTACACCCCAAACAGAGAAGCTGTTTATAGCCCAGGCCACTGCTGGGTGAGAAGCTGAACCAGGTTTTCAAGATGTAAGGGTGTGACTCTGAAGGAGGAGAGGGTGATGCTATGTTTTCAGGAGGAATAAAGCAGCATAATTTAGCTGGTACCAAATTTTTCCGCACCCTGGAACGGCTCTGGCTCCAAAACCTTGACACTTCCCCTGGTTTAAGGCCCGATTTGAGTCATGGTGCTTAGCTTGTCTGTCTGTCTGCTCTCCCTCTCTGCTGCCACTTTGCAGAGATCACCTCCAGTAGCCTCACAAATCATATTAAAATTGGGCTAGAAGAGCATCCTCTTCAATTACAGCCCCTCATCATGGGTGCTTAGGAGTAGGGGACACAGGTCCTGTACTAGACCAGGGGACAAAGCAATTAGAAAAGCTGATTAAAATCCTATTGCTCTTCAGGGGCTGGTGTGATTGTGTAAGCGCTGTGCCGTGCGATGGAAAAAAAACCTTTCTGAGCTCACAGCCTGCCAAAAATGCCACTTCAGCTCTATGAACTGGTCTTGCAAAAGACACATTGAGTGCTGTGTTAAAGCTACAGTCAAGGATATGCAGAGAGCTGGGTACAGAGCTAGATGTGATCAATACTGGGGATTTTTCAGCATTGCAAAATTTTGCATTAAGACATGCAGCCTGATATTATGTAAGGGAGAAACACAAAAGGGACTTATGTGACCTTGGTATCCTGACTGTCGGAGCAGAAGGGAATGCCAAACGCTAAGAGCAATGCTACTGATTAGACCTGAGAGGGAGAACTGGTGAAAGAAAGCAGTACAAAGTTATTAATGGCAGGCAGGAGCACAGTGATTTGGGTTTTGGCTTGCTGACAACAGGATAGCGAATGGGTGCCCCCAGTCAGTGAGATAAAGGATTTGCTGGAGAAACAGGGAGGCTCGAGATGCATCTGTACTGGTGGGAGTATCCCACCAGGAGCAGAGCACAGGGATATAGATTATCCTGGGGGAAGAAGCAACCCAGGAGCATCTGGGGCATCATCAACATTGCCCTCCCCCAAAGAGCACAGCCCCATTGTGCAGCAGTGCAGGCAGGGCATGGTCCTGCAGCCTTTAAGCAAGCAATCCAGAAGGTGCAATAGAGAAAGCAAAGGTTCAAGGATTGTTAGTACAAGAAGAACTAAAGCTCTTGGGGACCTGTATAAAGCCTGCTGTTAAGCTCACACTTGTCTACGGATACCCAGTGAGATACACAACAGCTTGGGCAGCCACAGGCAAAGGTAGGTGGTGATACCTATCAGATCTGCAATGGGACCTCTTGGCACAGCACAGGGTAGAAGAAGGGATCAGAGGAACTTCTGACTTTGATGGCTGCCTGAAAGGAAGTTGCTCTGTGCTTGGCTGCTGAGCATCACCATGCAGGGATGCAGCCGAGGCTCTCAGGACCAGCTCCTCACACTGGCCTCTCTATAAGAAGGCTGAGATACAAACACACAAGAGCAGATAGGGGATAAGCTGCAGTGAAAATCTGCTACTGGACAGCCTTCTGCTGAAGGCAGCTGGCCACATCCAGTGTGTGCTAAGATAAGCACTGCTCATGGAGAATATAGTGCCTTTACTCCCATCCTTCTTTCTCCTCCACTCTGTTCATTTGTATTTATAGAGTTCAATAAAATGTTGAAAATGGGACTCTTAGTCATCTTTGCAGGCTTCTATCATCAAGGCTGAGCAGTAAAGCTCTCTGGATTGTTTTTTAGGTCATTAATACATTAACTTACTGTAATTAGCTCTAATTTAATTATTAGGAATGAAAGTCTGAACATGAATAACCAAATTCCTCATTACACTTAAAAACTGCAGCTTTCTGTTGCTGGAAATATTGGTTTGAGTATTCAAATACCAAATATCAAGCCACTGTCAGCATGCCAGCACAGCATCAATCAGAGTTAGAGAAGCATCTGTGACTGCAGAAGGGGAATGCAACAGGAGGCCTCATTTGCACCCACTGAAACAAGGAACAAGTTAAGTTCTGGAAGACACTGCAAACAACTGTAGTTCAGTACTGAACGTGTGCCTCCAGGCTCCAGGGGCTGTTTTAAGGAGGCAGATGCAGAAACTTGTCGTATGTAATCTACGAGCCACCTTCATAATGTGACAGAATTTCTTAATGAGCATTGGCAGTACATACAAACAGAGCAGCAGTGCTGCTTCTCCAGCCATTAATGTTACATACGTGGGCTGCTTAATTTGCTGCTTCTCACAGAGCTGTCGCAGGAAGCCTGCATAATGAAGGATTTGTTGACAGAGGTCTTCATATCAAATCGGCAAAAAGGTGGAAAATGATCCAGTTTTAGACATACTTGCTTGACTCATGTAACCTTGGCCCTCCTAACACTCCTGATTATGGGCATGATATACCAGGCGTTCTGCTTTTCTCAGGCCCTTATTGCTGCAACTTTTGAACTTCATCTGCTAAAGCTTTCACCAAGAAGCCAAGCAGCATACTCACTAATTTCACAAGAGGCATTATCTGTGCCTGAAGAAGATGATGGCTGTTGGAGATCAAACACACATTCAGAAAGGTGTTTAAATATGTGCCTGTTGCCAGGTGCTCAAGCAGACCATTCTCAGAGTTTTCTAACAGTAAGAAGTGAAACAGAAACAGAACAGAAATCCCATTTCCTCACACTTTGTAAGTGATACCCTGACTTGTTTTAGACCTCTCTTCTACCTGTCCCCAAGAGGCAGCTCATTCTGGGGCCAGACATGGCAGTGAAGAATAGTCAGTCCTACTACTCCTGTGTGGGGAGCTCAGGTTGGCACTAACTCTCCTTCAAGACACAGGCCTCTCCTACTTCAAACAGGTACATTATCATCTGTATTTCTCATAGTATGGGATGGGAGTATCATAGAACTGATTTTATATAGTAGCTGTACTACAGGTAGCATCACTGCAGTACCCTAATGCTGTGCATGGACAGGATATGGTACTACAATAAACACATAGAAATACGTGACAGAGCTCCTGGGCTTTCAAGGACTAAATAAATTTATCTCAGAGGCTTTTTTTTTCATGTTTGAGGCATTTTCTAAACGCATCATTTGACAGCAATAGCTCCTTGCCCGAGTTAATTCCTCGGTGATGCTTACTGGACTTTGCTTGATCAATACATACAGGAGTCCAACCAGCACTCTCTTAAATGACACATGAAAAACTCCTCTAAGTTATAGTACACAAGTCCTTCAGCTCCTGCTAAGGATCTTCCACAATGAAGCAGCCCCACCGACCACAGGGGAATGAAAGCAGAGAGTCTTAGGGAAGCTGAATATATAGAACCAAATCAAAGTATCTCCTGTGTGCTCATTTCATTTACATCTCATTCATTATGGAAACAATGTGTGAAAGTACTTTCTAGAGCTAATGAATGCAGGCTGCACATCGATTTAATACCTATTTCGCTTTTTCAAGTCACTTACCTCCATAGAACTCTAGTTCCAAAGTAATTATTTAGCTACATTGCTCAGACTTTGAATTCACTGGTGTATTAATGCAGCTTGCTCTAAACCACTATATATTTAAGACTGCTGAAGGGGAAGCTCTTAAAATGAAGGAAGACAGGAAAGAACCAGCTTACCTGATTTATAGGACAATTGAGCTTCTACTCCAGATTGTATTCATGCATAACATCTCTAAAACAAAAGAGCCAAATTGCATCAGATACATTTGCTATTGTTAACGTGCCTGTATCAGTCTATCAGTCTAGCTACTCACATGGAAAGAGACTCAAACATGAAAATAAAGAGACAACTGCAAAAAGAAAAAGGAAAAGTAATTAAGAACACTTACAGGAGACTTTTTGCTGCCAGCACGGCTCTTTATCAGGCTGAAGAGATTGCTCATGAGAACCACAGCTGCAAACTGTTACACATAAGCACCATCTAACCACCATCACTGCTTTTATAACGGGGAACAGAAGTTAGCCTGCCTCATTTGCCAATGGGATTCTTCCCTGAAACACAACCTTTTCCTTCTTGAGATGCCCCAGAAGCTCTCACATAAGTATGGACCCTGTACTGTAAGAAAAGTGAATATATGCAAACACCCCCTATCAACAGATGATAGGTAGATACATACATACAAAAATCTCTATAGGAAGTTGATTTATTCTGCTATTAGCAGATTGATTAAAAGTGTTTGCTGGCATACAGATGGCCACAATCCACTCTGGCTTCTCCTTGAGTAGAGCTCAAGATCCTATTCAGTGACTGATACATTAAAGGGTATGGGGGGAGTGATGCCTCTTCCTAGTTTTGTCAGAGATTGCCTATGATACATCGAGCAAATCACTTAACCTTTGTGTTCTCTGTGTCAATGAGGAATCTGCCCTGCTCAGAGCACTCTGAGATCTATGGACAAAGAGCACTGTAAATACTATGTATTATTTATAGTATTGCCCTATGGATAATAGCAAGCTACAGCTGCTAGAGACAGCAGGGACCTCTGAGCAAGCAAAAAGGCATAAATCTGAATGTCAGTATCCTTAGCATTGTAGCTGGCGGCTGTTTTGTCCTAGGAGAAAATTTTGGTGGTTTGTGCTACCAGATAAACTTGCTGTTAGTTCCTCATGTTCCCCAGAGGCAGCTAACACAGAAACCTGGATTTACCATAGCAGCTCATTGGTAAAGCAATTCTGACAGCCTGCTCCCAGCGTAGTTTGTACCTGCTCTTTCCAAAGGAGAAAGATTGGCCATGCAGTGATGCTTCTGCAAGACAACCTTGCACGCACGCACGCATCAGACTGCCAGCTGAGATTTGGCCACTTCTACCCTGACCTCCACATTGCTTAGGGGAAGTCTCTGTGGACACAATGTAGTGATGTGTAAAAAGCACCCAAAATAGCTCCTGAATTGGAGGGAAGTGGGCTGGAATACTGCTGAACCTGCTGTGAGGCTGCAGTGCTTTGCTACAGCACTAAGGCTGCTTCCCTCACCTGAGAGCTCATCCAGAGCTAGAGTGGGCCCTGCACTGTGCTGTCCTCACTGCTGCACTTTGTCCTTGAGCTTGCATAGCACTGAGTAATCCAGGACTTGGCGAGAGGTGCTGAAAGAAAGCAAAGACCATCTGACGTGCAAGTATTGATCTCCAAACTTTTGGGCACATTTGCCCTATTTGTACCAACTGACTCTATTAAATTTGTCATCAAAGGCATTTAGCCAAATGTGGATCTTCCCAATAGCAGCAAACCCAGAAACTCACATATTAGGCTTTCAGGCTACAAATATGCATGTGGATTTATTTGCAAAGTTTCAAATCTTGGAATGGTGACTTGGTGCAAATACATTTGTAGCACAACATGTTGTTCAAGTTATACCTTCTCCCCCCAACACTGCACAATGTAAAACATTGTGACTAGATTGTGCCATGAACCTTAATTCACCGATTCATCAAAGGACAAGTCTCCATACTGCTGCCAGTCTCTTTCAGGGCAAATGTTCTGACAGTGAAAATAAAGAGATGTTCAGAATAGGAAAAAAAAAAAATGAAGCCACTAAAATGCAAATTTTATTCACAGTTGGCATGTTTATAAATATATATATATTACATTCTTACAATCTACAGTACATTCTATATATAGAGGGATTCAATCTAAGTGTTTGTGGGAGGGTGGGTGTGTATTAAACTGAGCAAACTAGATTGAATGACAGGAGACTTAATAATAAAAGGAGGGCAAGGGCTCACTCTGGAAAATAAAGGGAAACTTCATTTTAGTTAGCGCTTTGGCACTCTGACACTGGTCACTGGAGACTGCTTTTGGACCTCACAAAAATGTCATGGTTTTAGGGCTGGAGGGCACATCGGATTCAAAGAGTAATCACTGAAATCCCACCATATGTACATCCTTATCAGAGGAACGCAAAAGATAATCATCACCTCTGGGAGAAACAAATGTTATCTACCAAGTTTAGCTGTTCAGGCTTCAGTGCTGAATGTGCAGCTCTCCTCTGTGACCTTCGAGTGCCCTCTAAATGTGCTGAGCAGGGGTCTAAAGAAGCATGAACAGAGGGCACAGAACAACCTGACCTCTCCCAGGGAAGGGGGTGGACAAGGAGGCAACTGCTGTTGGTGTCCGAGTTCAGCACAAGCTACACTCACCCAAGATAGTGGCCAACTTTGGTAAATGGCAGCATGGAAAGCAAGTACCAGCATGGTACTAAGATGTCTGTGCTTGGCAAGAGCACATCATGGAGAAGCGAGTGTGTGTGGAAGGGAAGGAGGAAACCACGTGCTTCCAAAGTTGACTGATGCTAGTAAGTGCCCTCAGGATAACAGATGGGGAGCGCTCCAGGGAAATGGCTGGGAATACAAATTTGAAATAGGACAACCAAATAAAGTGAGCTTCTAAAAATAGCTTGTTCTCTCAAACTTTCCAAAACAGACCTTCCTTTATATGAGTGATATTCTGAGTACAGATAACATCTTCTATTTTACAAATTAAGAAATACTGAAAATTGGCTGGCAAAGTTTATTACCTTGGCATCTACTTAAAAAGAGAGTTTCAGTTTTAACTGTATATGTGTATCCATTCTCAGTGCTTGGGAGGCAAACATGCTGGTTTGTAAACAGCCCAGTTACTCCTTTTCCCCCTCCAGATTCTTTGGAAACTCCTGACTTTTCAGCTCTGGGAGCTGCTCTGCTCACACTGTTGGTTTTTTTGTCAGCTTTAAATTCATGTTCATGGATGGCCATTCTCTGCATGTGGCTTGACTGATACGCTCTCTTTGTGGATCTATTTATTCTGAGACCAATTTTTTGCTTTTAACCAAAGCTTGCAATATTGAACAGCAGACCTGTGTGAACTGGAGTTTGTTATATTTATTGATTTACTGGGAAAGCTCAGAGAATGAGACCATATTATTTTGCTAAGGTTTTGTTTTTTCATGTTACCATGCATGAAAAACCCTCACACATCTCTCACTTCCATCTCTGAGCACAGAGAAGGCTTGCATTTTAAGAGCTGTCCAAGATCTCTGCTCTCCCAGTTGCTTTTGGGTGGCTTCTTGGGGCTCCATTGAGTTATTATCCACCAGCTGATTTGTGTAATCAATACAACATTTTGCCCCACTACCCAAAATTAAAGGCAGAAGGTGAGTGAAAAACAAACAAACAAACCAAACAAAAAGAGTCTTTTGTGTCTCACTACACATTTTCATGTAATCTCTCCATATAGTTTTTTAGTTCTTTGCACTCCCCCAGGTCCATATCCTGGCAGACCCATTTAATGTCATCCTCACTGCTCATCAAGACTGAGTTGACAGTTGGACACCCATCATCAGAGGAGATGGTGGTAAAGGTGGTGAATTTAACCCGTTTCCTCTTAGAGGTAGGAGAAGTAGTTGGTTCACTTTTCTGTTCTTTCCCTTCAGTGAATGTGGACTCAGTAGACCTAAAAGACTGTCCATTAATATTTTTGGTGGCATTTGTGTTGAGGAGATATTTGCTCTCTTCGTAGTCCACTCCTCTGTCAATGGCTGTGATACGTTCATCTTGTTGGGATGAGAAATTTATGTGGTTCTCCAGAAGCTCTGTCCTGTTGCTCAGCCCAACCCAGTCATGAGAGTGGCTCATGCCTTCTTGCTCTTCAAAGGGAACTTGTTTGTTTCTGTACTTCAAAGCAAAAGTGACACAATTGATAAGGAAAACCAGAATTGCCAGGCAAAAGACTCCCAGGAGAGCATACATCCCTATCTCCAGGTCACTGAGACCCCTAGGTGTCTGGACTAGGTCATTCTCTTCCAAGTCTCCATTGCTTCTTGGCAAATCCACCTGTGCGGGGAAGCTCGTGAAGTCTATTGGGATGTTCTGCAGATGGCTGTCATCATCCAGGAGGCTTTCTCTGTCTTCTTTTTTACTTAGAATAGACCTTTGAGTGGTGGTTCCTTTGCCTTGCTCATGGCCCATTGAGGAGCTGTAATACTGGCCATCTCGCTCCTGAGAAGTAGTTTTCTGACGCCGGTCACTGGCATGATTTTCTAGGTGGACACCAGCACCTTTGTGTTTACTGTCACTGATGTTAGGGTTGGCATCACTCTGCCCAAACTTGACTTTAATGCTACCACTTCCAACAGCTAGGATGCTCTTTCTTTTGGATTTCTGGCATGATTCACTGATCACCATCTCTACCTTCACCAGTGTCCCCTGGCCTTCTGTCTCGGCAGCAATCACAGGCCAGTTGAATTTGGGGTCATGGTGAACGGAGACCACCTTCTCATCCAGAGATGTAGCTGACAAGGAGAAGTCTTTGGAGTCATAAATATCCAGGGGCATGACAGATCCATCACTGAACTGGATCCAGCAGCTGATGGCTGCTTCCTATAATATATAAAACAAATACATGCATACCCAGAATAAACATCGAGAGAAATATGTTCTGTCCTGGTCTATTCCCTCCTCCTCTCAAGATCCATATACCACTTATAACCAGAAAAGAAATAAAAAGGGAGAGCAGTAAAATTAATATCTTGCCAAGATGTGAAGAAAAATGCTAGCTTAAAACACTCATTGATAATAAGATTTGTTTCCCCAAAGGTGCTTAAAGGAGCTGTATCCCCTGGGCTCTGAAGAATCTACTTCAGCACCATAATAAATTGCATGTCAGAAAGCATTACCAGTGACTGAGATCATTTACTATTGTATATTCAAATGAAAAAAAAAAAAAACCACCATTATTTCTAAACTGCTTAAAATACAAAGTCTCCTCTTATTACACACAACACATGTTAAAAAATACCTAATATAGCAAGTAGGTCCATGCATGGCTCCATACCTGCAGTCCTTGATTTTTGTCTTTCAAATTAAATAAGCCTTTTGTACAAGCAGAGGAAACCAATCTTTAGGAAATAGCCAGGGTAATTTTCACGCTTGTTAGCAATTAAAAGCAATACAATAATGAGGTTTAATCTCGTGTCACAGCAATGCAGGCTGTGTATTTCAGAGTGCGTGGAGGCTTACTGAGTCTAAGTGGGTCAGACCTGAGTACTAATTGACTATTGCACGTGTGTAATGGTGCAGCATTCCTGGGAACCTTGACTTTTGGTTGCTAACTTGAAACATTTTAAGGTATTCTTACATCTCAGAAAACAAGTGCTCATCCATTTCTGAAAATCAGGTCCCATAAGGATTCTCAAATGACCATCGAAATGGCTATTCAAAATTGGCATATATACAGAGAACAAATATATAGTATTGTCTTTTAAATTGTTTCTAGCACAGAGTCATTCACCTGTTCAGATCATGGAGAAAAAGCCTCCAGTCTTTTGGGATTGTATCGTGCATAATCTATTGGCCTGATTCTGAAATCCTTACAGCTACAAAGCTCCCCATGCTTCAATGGGAGATTTGCTTCTGTCTCTATTTCAGGACAGAGCCCTAAGACTTTGCTGACACTGTTATAAATCCCAGCTTTGTGTTTATTAATCTTTGGATGTTTCTTGAAGGCAGCAGAGAATTTGTGTCATCAACTTTCATCCTCCCACTGTGTTGCTTAAACCTGCATAATCATTTAATAATTTTGCTTTGCTTTGGTTATACGGATTGTGCTTGGAAAATCATTTACTAAGCAATGGAATTAATCAGATGCCTTTCAAAATTAAGTCGGTCCCTGAAGGGTGTAAGGCGGACATCTTCCTTGCTGGTGTAATTCTGATCCAGTGTTGTTCTGAGTGTACCCCTGCATCCAGAGAGGGATTCATCTACACTCCATTTCTGGGAACTGAAATGTCAGTGCTGGGCAGCTTACTGGGACTAGGTGCCATCAACCCCAGCTTCTGGGCTGACTTCAAGGTATTTCGTTTAACTGCCCCATGTCAGCAATGGATTAGCTCACTCATCTTATTTCTAGCTGCCTGGCATTGATTTTTTAACTCCCTGGAAGACTATGGGAGCCTGATTTTTATCACCCTATAAAGACAGCAGCTCTGCATTATTTCTCACCCTGCTTCCCAAGGATAAGACCCTATGATGAATTAAAGCATCTCAACAGTTGGCCAGATTTCAAATGTGCATGTCATGATCATTTACCTTTAAAGCTCAGAACATGTTTAAGTGTTAAGAGCCCAGTGCATCCTTGATGTACATCCCAGACTGATGGATCTGGGTTGGAAAAAAAGTTAAAATATCAAATGTAGACAGAAGCACAAAGACAAATATCAAGCAGGGACTGATGGGGACATTTCAAAGTCCAAAAGCCCTTGGTGACTGTTGGCTCCCTAGTACAGGAACTAAGAATAACATGGGGAAAAAAATTAGTTTATGAAATCACGAATCAGGAAATGAGTCAATGATGCTGACTTGTATTCTAGTAACGGGTTGGAATGAAAGGGATATTCCCCAACTTCTTAAAACGCTCACAAAAAGTAACTAATGGAGTCTGCCATAAGGCATTACACTTCCTCACTTAAAGATGGACTTAAAGGATTGATTTGGACACCTGTGGTGGGAGGCTGAACTTGTCAACCTAGCTGCCTGTATGTCGTGTGATCTAGCAGATGCTGGATGGGACAGAAAGGGGGTGTGTCTAAGGAGACTGCTGTTGCTTAATTATGACACATCATTGAGTTTCATACGTTATTTATAGGATGCAGCCATGACAGATGAGGGATGCCTGTTTGTTGACTGGGGTTGTTTAGACATAGTGCCATTTTTCTGAGATCTTTGTTTTTCTGTAAGGGCACCTGGCGGCCTTAAATAAAAAGTGCCCATAAGGAAAATGTTTATTAGCACAGTATTAATAAAAATCTGCTCGATTCCATCAGCTTGTAATGTCAGATATATTGAATCAGAGCAGCGTCCTCCCACAATACAAAACATGTGGGCAATAGTACCTGCTTCGGAGACTGGAGCAGCTCTTGTGCTACTGCAGTAGCAAAGATGGCCTTATTGCTTCCTGGACTGAGCTGCAGAGAAAGTGACAATCCAGTCACCAGCTGCACTCCCAGGTCAGTTATTGTCACCTTCTCATCCAGAACTGTCACTGTCTTCTCAGCCAAGATAGCATCTGAAAGGGGGGACAGTATCTGAAAAGAAGAATCAAAGTTAGCAACAGCCATTTTACATAGCAGCAAGCAAACCAGCTATACAGAACTGCTGTAATACACATAACTGGCATTTATGTTCATGGGCAGAATTACTCTTAGCAGACAGACATTATTAAAATATTATTAAAAAATGACTAGTCACATTTTGTAACTCTTCTGCAATAATAGGGTGCTTATAACAGCTTTTACCAGCTTAATTTTAATCAGCTATTCCATTTGCCTCTGCAATATGCTAACCACATCTGCTTCAGATGTATTAACTTTTGTAAATGTAATCTTTATATGAAATGCAATTATTTTATAAGTGATTGTAGGTTTAGGTAGCATATATATAATGCAATCTACAGATTTAGATAAAATCCATTGAATAAATGACATTTATTTCTATCCTATAGAAATAAAGGCTAATCTATTGCTACAATAACCACTCATGGTACTGTAATCAAAATTGACAGAGAAAACTTGTTTTGGTTAAAAAAAAAGTGCAGGGAGGTCAGTGCACTGATACCTGACATCCAAAGATGCTCATTAGGAAGCAAGTTGAATTTAATGATCCATACAGGGTACCATGCATATTTGAAGCAGTTTACAAGAAGCATTCTTTGAACGTAACTTGCTTTCAGTTTTTTTCCCTCAGATTTTTCTCTCCACAGCTTTATGTGCATCTGCTGGAGCACTGAAGGCCCAGAGCTTTAGAAAGTCATTCAGAAAATCTTAATAAATTTTGCAGAAAGTTAAAATTCTCGAATCCCATTTCTCCAGCCCTGACAACCTCCGTTATTGACAGTGCGGTGGTTGTTTTCTGGTTTGACAGTCGGAGATGACGAGCATGTCTGGAGAGTTAGATTTTTTACCCTGTTCCAGTGCTTGTTAACATGTTTTCTAATTTGTAACCTCTCTCTTATTTTTAACTAATCTCTCTTATTTTTTCCTTCTCTTCGGGTACTCCCTTTTCTAGGCTACTATTTCTTTCCACAGCATGTGAAAAGCTGCCAATGAGATGATGCATAGGTGAGTTACTATGATGCATAGTAACTCACTTTGGGTGCTACTTCAGACATAACACCTCTATGTTACTCCAGAGTGAGTTACTCCAGAGTGGGGACACTAAGTTACAGCCACATATACAGTGGTACTTACAGGCCATAGTCTTAGCCACATTGGCTGAACCTGATGAAGCTAAATCTGCACCCCTGGAGAACATAACGTAGTTGTCACTCTCAGTCAGTGTTATGAACATCATTCTAGAAGTGCCAATGATTATTATTGCTTTGTGCATATTCTGAAATATGCCCCAACATTTACATTCTGTAACACATGCCTTGAGCTTGCCAGATGTGCAGGGATTTGATCCAAGGGGACTTACATTCCAGTCTCAGATCCTCAACCAGCACTAGTTAATTTTTATTTTATCTTTGCTCTGTCAATGTAGGCTTTGAGAAGACTGAGCTATTTCACCAGCTGCACTGTGATAGCCCATATATACTAGCTCCAGGTTCAGAAACACCCTTAGACAAAATGAACCAGAACTTCAATCTACATTACTTTGGGGCACAAGATAAAAGAAAACCATCTCTTTGTGTCCCAGTCCTTGCTGCAATTCTGCTCCATCCTGTTGCTAATGCAAGAAGCTGCTGTACACCTCAGCTCCCAAGGTGGTGGGTTAACGGAGGAAAAGGGGTAAGTAATTAATTTTCCCTACCTGAATCGTTGTCATTCCAAGCTCCTGCCCAATCAAAACCTGTCCGTCCTGCAGCTTAGCGATTCTTGGCTCCTCCACCTGCATGAAGTCACTCACCAGGTCAGTAATGTCAATCTGCCAGTCAGAACCCAGTAAGTAGTTCAGCTGGCCACCAGGGTCTGAGGCTTCAGCTACAAACTGTGTGAGGACTCGCACCATTGCATGTTGGTACTGAAGAGCACAGCCTCTTCCCTTGCGTTCATCCTCTTCTTCATCATCGCTATCCCTGGCTGGTCTGGTAGGACACCACAAATGAAAAAGTAATTTAAACTGGTGCTAGGAGTTGCTTCAACAAGGGGCCTTTGCCCTCTTCAGTTGCTCTGCTGAAGCTGCTTCCTTCAGTGCATTTCTGAAGTCAGCCAGGTTCCCCCACTTTAATCCTATTTTCCTTGTTCATAACTGAGACCTCCAGGCTGCCTAGTTCTCCAAAACAGCTGCTGAAATCACCAACTGGCCTGCTAACTTTGGTACCATACTGTCCTCTCCAAATATCTCTCAGTATTTTCCATGTTAAGTCCTTACTTTCAGGACCTTCCCACTTTTTTTCTTTCTGGATCTCTTCATAAACATCTTTGTGTTGCCATGGGAATCTCCTCTTCCTGTGTGCCATTCAGGTTGAAATCATGTCTCCATCAAGATCCCTGTCTCTTTGCTGTGATATTAACAGAACCCTGGTAATAAATGATGTCTTCATAGCTAGGTGGGAATACCTACTTTATCAATTTGTTCTTAATAACACTGACAACAGACATAAACAATCTAGATCTGCCTACATCCATCCTCTGCCTTGTCATTCACAAGCCACTGACCTGTGGGCATGAACAGAATCTTTAAAGCTCTAGTTACCAGTGTCCTGACTCTGAGACACTGATCAGTGCCACTGGACCTTACAGTCATATGAAACAAGTATGTACTAGTTGTGATCATTGACAATGAATAAATTAACAGGCAGGACCTGTGAACCAGGCTGCAGAACAACCAGCCTTGCCAGAGCTGGTCCTTGTTGATGTCTTCCTGCTGCCTGACGGCCAATCCTGCCTAACTTGACCAATTGGCTCTTCCCATCCTAATCACTAGCACTACACAAGGAAATTGATTTCCAATGTAGAATCATGCAACCTGCATCTTCATTTCCCTCATAAGTCCACTGCAGCAGCCTATTGAATAAATGTCTGCTTGACCTTCAAATTTACACTGGAATTGCATTAATGCCAAATAAGCATGTTCAGATACACTGGCCCTGACAGGACTTTTGGCATGTGCGCATCCCAGAATGAACATCCTTGAATGAAACCTACCTCTTATTAGAGATGATGGGGACTCTCCACCCCTTGATCTGATTTAGTTCTGTGTCAGAGACCTCTATCTGCAGCGGGAGACGAGGAACCCAGACTGTCATTTCTAAAGGGGCACTCAGATGCTGGTAAGTGAAATTAACTATGACATTCACTTTGCCCTTCATTTCCTTCCCATTGACAAAGACATAGTCACATCTGTCAGAAACCTGAAGAAAGGAGAAAGAATAAGAAATTAGTGAGTCTCTTCACAAATTATAAAGTACACCACATGCTGGGAAAGTGAGTGGGAGAAAGAGAAAGGATACAGGTTTAAAGTAGTTCCAAGTTCAGAGGACATCTAGGAAAAACAAAAAAGGTGACTGGCATGACCCCTTAACAACCTGTATAATCTGGCATAATTTTAAAAGGCAGGCTTTTTCTGCTATAAACATTTTCTAGTTTAAGTTAAGATAAACGAACAGCTTCACTCTGTTCTTAATTACCACTCTAACACTAGGATAGTCCTCTCCCCATCGCTCAGTCAGACTCTACTATCCTCCTCCTCCTCTACTTTGTGTGCAGCCCAAAGAATACCACATACCCATGGGGAGGAACAGGTAACTGCCTGTATACAAAACCAAGTAGGGAACAGACTTTTGTAGTCAACCCCAAATTGGGACAAAAGGTTCTTCAGGAGTCCCATTACATGTGCCAGGGCATGGGCTGGTCACATCAACCAAAAACCAGTCACAGGGAAGAACTCACCGATGCCCAGTGGTGTTCACTGGTGCCAAACACCACCTCAGCTGCAAGCCTGACACAAGTCTTACACAATGTTCTGCTCAAGCTGGTCCTGATGTCATTTTATTTATTGCCTGCAGTTTTGGACATCAATATTGCCAAGAGTTACTAAATCTCACTCAAGCAATTTAGCAGTTATTGCAAGGATCTAGGTGAGCTGACAGGACCTGTTCATTACAGCTGGTTAAAATATATGAGTAAATGTACATGTCTAATAATTTATTAACTACCACTTTACCGTGCTCATGATCTGAAGGAATGATCTATTAAAACTCTGAACTCTTTTCACAATCCATTACCATCCAGACCTTCTATTCCATTCTGTAAATGTATTTAATATTTCTAACTCCAGAATGCAGTCTCATCCCCATCAGAATTTAATGCCATTTTCTCCTTTTCTGTTTGAATGCTAAATGAATTTAAATCATATTTAAATATCACCAGCTTTCGTAGGGTAATTGGCATTCCTAATATTATTATCTTTAAACAACAACAACAACCCCCCTTACAGACAGATCCACGGCAAATCCATTTCCATCCTTGCTTGTCTGAGCACAGGTTATGTTCCAAAAAAGGTTATCATGACTCTTGCAATGTCTCTCTTGCAAGTAATGGCTGTTCTAAGGTCAATATCTTATAGTAGCCATTGGTTCCAGCAGGAAGGTAAGGAATTTATTCACAGGCAGAATTACGGTTTTGGGGGTTTTCTCATGTTTAGCATGTTTTACATTAGCTCTTAACAGCTCCTGTGAGGATCCAATCTCATTGTGCTGCACAGAAATAAAACCTAGTTGCTGTCAAAAAAGCCTCAGAGCATGGGGCTGTGCAATGCAGGGAAAGGAGCTCACAGCAGGCAGCTGAGGACAGACAAATCCTGCTCCAGCTGGGGCCTATGGCATAGCTGTAACATCCACTTCATCATAGTGTTCATCCAAACTGGCTTGAGCTGAGGAAGAAGAGACTCTGCAAAACTCCAGGAGAAGCTTCATAAGCATAAGGCATAAGCACATTTCCCTTCTGGGAGCAGCATGTCTGGGCAGCAGCAAGAGAGCAGACGTTATTCGTGCATCCTTGCAAAAGGCACACTAATTTAAGTGTAGTCTTTTCAGGGTGAGAACTACATCGTACTTCCTACCTGCAAGGTCTAACAATCTGTCTGATGGGCAGGAAGTCAGACCTTCAGCCAGTACCTGGTATATTTTCTCCTTCTCCCGCCCCATGGGGTACCTTGGTAAGTGGAAATAGTCTATTCCTTGCTGGCACTGCATTTATCCCTGTTGCCTTTTTGTATTTTAAGTGCTCTCCTCAGACCAGACAACTCTCCAAT
The DNA here is from genome assembly GCF_037157495.1 of Lathamus discolor. NCBI lineage: Eukaryota > Metazoa > Chordata > Aves > Psittaciformes > Psittacidae > Lathamus > Lathamus discolor. Next base: position 10,207,425 of record NC_088895.1, on the reverse strand, counting down.
GTGCTAATAACCCCTGTCTACTGCTTCCTACCTCTCCTGTTTCACTGGGATGCCAGTGAGAATTAAAACTGGGCAGAGCCCCAAAGTGCTGATTCCCATCTGAGAGGCAACAGATCAAACCTGGAGGCAAAGTGGCCCTGAGGAAAACATTCTGCCTGGGAGCTAATTGCCCTGAGGTCCTTCACCTGTCTCTGTGCTCTGCAAGCTGCACCATACCTACAAGTGAATGGCCCAAAGACAGGGATTAACTTTAGTGGTGCATGGGGCCAGGTAATAGCTTTCAGTGTGACTTCCTCATCACCTCTGCTTCCAGCTAGCAACACCTCATATTCTTGAGTATTAGCTAGTTAACACATCAGGCAATTAAATGTCTCCACGGGTGATCAACCTAGGACTGAAACCATCCCCTAGTGATTTCAGGTAACAGGTAAACTGTCTTGCAGTATGAAAACCATAGCTGGGGGATGTTTCCAAACACTGCAGAGAAGAGGGCTGAGCCCTGGGAGCCCTCTCCCAAGCAGACCCCTTCAGCCTCCCCTGCATGTCTCTGCTCTGCACTGAGCAGTGGCTTTTAAAGCATCCATAGGTAGCACAGGGGGGATTTGGCTGTTGTTTTTATTAGACTGTGCATGTGTGAAGAGCAGCACTGCTTTTTCCAACAGGGACTGGAAAAAGGCTGAGGCTCTCCCATGTAACAGAGGTAATTGCTGTATTATGCTAGCAAGAGATGGGAATCAGACTCTCAGATTTTAAATTCATTAAAGCTCAAGCAATAGCAAGAGAAAGAAAAATTGGCAGGCAAACAGATCTCGGTTCCAATTTTATCAGGGTATACTACAGAAAAAGAGAGTTAAAAAAAGAATCTATCCCTGAAAACCTACTATATGAATTATTCAATAAATACCATGACCTTGTGCTTTCAGGATTATGATTTATAAAACAAACTGATGGTCAGGAAAAGAATGACTACACTTGGGATACCCATTTCTGCTGTTTTCCTTTCTGTAAGTGGAGACGGCAACAACTATGAGCTCATTCGGTTCCCAGCCAGCCCTTCACTCTTTGAATGAATAAGCATCACTGTTCACTGCAGTTTGCATGCAGTCCTAACAGAGTAACAGCAAAACATGGTGCAGAGTACAGTACATTCTCGTAAATCAGGCCAGGACATTCAGAAACAGGTCATCAATAGAAAGGCAGATTAGCCATGTCCGTGTTACTACAGACACATCCGAACAATCCATCTTCCAGCACAAGAGAAAGACTAAAATGTAGAGAAAGAAGAAAAAATGAGTTTCTCCATCTCCGTTGAGTTTTCTAAGCTGTTTGTTGAAAATGAGTGAATATTTAGTGCAATGAATTTGGTGGGACTCAGCTGAGCCTCTGCAGGACAGATATGCATGTGAGCACAGACCATCCATCACAGCTCAGCAGCTGGCAACCTCTGGGCAGACCTCAGGGCTGACACAGGTGAAGAAGAGTGATGGGTTCATCCTCCCACACCTTCTCCATGTTAATGCTAATGGAGGCAGCACAGAGAAGCTTCTGCTGCCACTGCCTTTTCTGAGCCCATGTCTCCTTTTCAGCCTGTGATGGATTTCAATTCCTTGCTATGTCAAGCAGCTCCTTTTCTTTGGTGTTAATTCTCATAAACAGCCTTTAAGTACCAGTCCTCCTCTCTGCTCTCCAGTTCTTGCTTTCCACGACTCACCACACACAACAGCAATGGCTGTGGTTCAACTTTATTAAACGCACGAATGGAGCCACTGCACATACCCTTGGATGCGTGTGCAAGCCAAAGAGAGGGCCTGCACTAAATCAACAACAGCTCCCCGACAGTGAGCTATTAAGGGAATTATGGGGTTGCAAAAGCTTGGTCTCCACAGTGACAGATTTCAGAAAACTATGAAACACATCATAAAATGCAAGAGGAGAACTACAAAGGGCTGGAGCAAGGTGGGCAAGTTGTGACGAAAAACAATTTGTTTTCTTTCCAAAATCCAGCAATCCCACCTGTATCTCCTTTTCTTTTCCTCCTGCCTTTGAGTATTGGTATCTCAGGGATGGCAACTCAGTTTTCAGTGAAGGTGACAAGGGTTCAAGAACGAAAGAGTAGACTTTCCTTTACTGCTAATGTAGTGCTGGGATACACCTCTCTGTGTTGTGACCACTATAATTCAAGGGCGTTATAATGCCATTAAGCCCTTCTGGTGCTGTGCTCCCTTGCTGAAGCCTTTCTGGGCTTTCTGTCACTGGAGCTTTTCACACAACCATGCTGAGCTGACTGCCATTAATTAAGGGAAGCTGTACTTAGTGCTCACAAGATTCTCCAGAAATCCTCTCAATACAGGGGACTTTTATCTCTTGAGGGAACTGGGATTTGAATGGCTTTTTTTGGGCATGAACTTGGTAGGTTATAGAAACGCTTTGGGTTTCATTTGGCTCCTGCAGCTCCACCTCTTTTTCGATGAATGACTCAGACAGCTTTTTCTGAGTCACATACACATATCTCATCTCCCTGCACCAGGGCAGCAGAGGGCAGAGGCCCATTCCTTGCTGCCAGCACAGCACAGAATTAGGAATTAGATTTCTAAGTGCACCATGTCTGTACCAAACACATGGCTTCTGGCAAGCTGGGTGTCGAGTTCAATCATCACTGCTACAGAACGTGCAAAGTGGAGTATTTCAAATGAGCTCAGCATTGTATTTAATTCAAAACCTTAGTCCTGTTGTCAGAAGGAGGAATAGAGTTAAGTCACTGCTTCCTCCTTCCACAAAATCCTCGCTGTAAATTCCTTCAGCAACTTTCGACGTGGAGTACCCCAAAACTGAGCCCAAAACTCAGCTGATTGCCCTGCAACTGTGAAAATGATGCAGCTGTGTCACTTTAACACAGGATTGTTTCCTTGGCAAATCCTGACCAGAAAAGAAGGGGGGCATTGCTGGTCCAAGGCATATTTTTATAATATAAAACCTTTTTTAATAATAAAATACTTCTTTATAATAACACTTTTTAATGTTTACTTTTAAAGCCTGTTTGTGTTATTTGAAAAGAAGTCAGCTCTGTCCTTTAAGGCATCCCACATTCTGTACGTTCTTCAGGTGTGATCACAAGCAAGAGAAATTAGTTTTTATTGATTTCTCTTATTTTATTTCACTGTTTGCTAGACTATCTGTGGAACAAAACACTAAATGCTTTGAAGTGTTGTATCAGCAGGACTTCAGCCAGCCTAGGAAAAAAATGGAAAGAAGCAATAAAGCCCCTCATAAATCACACACAATCCATATCCCACTGACCTCCTGGCATCCAGTTCTCCGGTGAACATTATTCCCATCCCTTTCCTAAAAGGATTTTACTGTCTTTCCCATTACCCTTTTGCAGAGGCTGTATATAGTAGATACGAATCTGTGTGGCTGACTATTCCTTTGGTCCCATAAACCCATGTTAGCTCTGGGCTGAATAGAATCCAAAGATCTAATGGGAGGGAGGGTACATCATAACTCCCAGAAGAGGTACCCAGCATTTCACTGTTAGCTCTCAGAAATAGCTTTAATAGTCTTTTCACACCAAATTATCATCATTAAATTCCCACAGGATAATGATAAAACCCTCACAGGAAACTGCTTTTCTGCTACAGTAATTCTGTAGAACTCTTACAAAGTCACAGCTAATAAGTCTTTGAAAATAAGATGCACCTAGAGCAGTTCTGGTTTAGGCATTTCAAGTGTGGCCTATTAGGAAAGTGTCTGACATTTCCATGTAAAATCTGTATTTCAGAAACACTCACTCTGGGACTCTGGTCCCTTGTGCATGTTCTGTAAGTGATCCTTCCCTCACACAAGCATTCTTCTTTTATAATATATGCTTCAAACAAAGCCCTGCCACCTTGGCAAGCTCATGGGATCTCCTCTGATTTAGCACTGCACGCATTTTCTTCGGTCTACCAGCATAAATGGCGATATTTAGTAACGTAAGTTATGTTAATGAGCCCTGCCTAAATCACTGCTGTCAGAAGAAGAATGGGGGAGTCTCTTATAACCATTAAAATTGAATGAGGATGGAAATAAATAAGCAAAACCAGCTCATTTGAGCTATAAAAGACTCCAGAACACAAGCTGTGTACCAGGGTACAAAAGGATGAGGCCATTATTAGTTCTATAAGTCACTTACAAATTACTCTGGGGAGGTGGAGTCACCTTTAATCACCTGCTCTTAACCCACAGTGCTGGAGTGAGATTCGTTACTGTGATTACTGAATCCAGCCTGAAATGATGCAAAGCAGAGATAAATTACTATAACAAAGAAGCAACGCAGGGGGTAGATCAGCCCTAAGTCCACTGTATGTCCCCAAAAGTGACCTCAGGTTCTGTGAGGACCCTGAGTTTGAGAAATCTCTGTCCTCAGACCTGATGGCAGCAGCAGAGCTGCTAACTACCCTTGATGCTTCTGGAATTAGGAAAAACCACTGAACAGCTGCTCTTGAGGAATAATTAAAGCACCTCCTGTGTTGCAGAGAAAAAGAAGATTTTTATTTTTTTCCACAGAAAGAAACAGTAAATGGATATTGCATAAAGTTTAGGGATGCTCTTCCCGTTCCTCAGTCAGTGACTTGTATGCTCAGTAGGGTAAACATCTCAAGCCAGGTTGCTCCACAGCTGCTGTAAGGAGAATGACTTGTCTTGAACCCTAACGACTGGATTCCAGACAGACTTTAATCTAGCATCACCTTGACAGCTTTCCCCATGTGGGGGGAATGTACACTGCATAAAGTCTTCTTCATTTTAAATATTTTGAATTTTGACTGTAAGTATTAAAGTATCTGCCAAAATAGTTGCTAAATGATGAGCTGCGTTCACAAGGCTTTATACCTCATCATCCCTTTATACTGAGTCTCCGCTCTGTGCAGAAAGGTCGTGCCTCCTTTAGAGGTGACAAGTGACACACCTGAACTCTACAGAGTCAGGAAAACCAGAGGGTGCTCTCAGATTTGAAAGTCCTCACCTTCAAAGCGTCCACACTTCCCTGCAGTGTTTTCCCTAATGCAGCATGACACCAAAAAATGTTGTGATCCACATCTGTACCTGCTTTTTGACGCAGAGACAAACATCTCCCTTAGTTTCTAAAGGTCTTAAGAGCTTATCTCCTCTTAGGCATCTCCATAGCATCATCATGGAAACACAGACTCTCCTATGGGACAGGCAGTAGATGAGGAGGATGAATGCTTCATTTCATGAGGGCTTTCAAGACACCTACATTTGGTTTCATTTCTGGGTCACGAAATGAGTTTTCATTTCACTTTCAAATGATTAAAATTATGTAAAGATACCATAACATCAAGAAAAAATGTTATTTTAAAATGAAAAATCAAAACATTTCATTTTGGAAATGTCAAAACAAGATGTTTCTTTGACACAACAGGAACCTGCTAGCATCCTTTTCTTCCCTTTTCTGTCAGAGATTAAATTCCTGGGAAATCAGCATAATTTCATGAAGCTGTTTTATAGAGCTACAAATCTGACTGAATATATTGTGCCAAATTTTCCCCAATAAGCCATAATCAACCGGGGCCACAAATCAAAACAAAACCTTCACAATGAAACTCTGCTCAATTAAAATCCAATCATATGAAATCTGTAGTACCTTTAGTGCAATGAATAGTGCTATTCTCATCTGCAGAAAGGAAAGGCATAGAACAGGCTTTCTCAAAGCGTGGGATTAATTCCCAACTCCATCACACACTTACTAGATGACTGTGTGTAATGTATTGAGATCCATATTCTCAAGGATATTGAAGTGTTATCTCTCACTAAACTCAAGGGGAGTTTGGTGGTTAAATCTCTTTAAGAATCTGGGCTTTAATCTCCCTTTGATGTATTTGTAAAATGAGGATACTATCCCCTTGTTTTACAGGGATTTTGCAAAGCTTAATCTAAAGGAAACAAGAGCGAGCTCAGGTGCTAGGGTTACACAAGTACATCTTTCTCTTGCTTGGAATTTGTCTGTCCTTCACTTTTTTCACCTGCACCAGCACTCCATCACAGCCACACCAAGGGCACAATACAGCTCTGTGGGACGTGGTGTTAAGGGTGAAGTTGTGTCCCTGGCAAGCAGGCAATGCAAAGAGAAATCAAATGGCTCCATTCACCCCTGCAGTTCTCCCCTCCTTTTGCTGCTATGGCCATCCCTCATTTGCTGTTGGCTAGGCTGCAATTCCTGCTTTCCAGCTGGAAAAGGAAGGTGGTGACTTCCTGTCCACCTGCTGCTCTTTATGTTCAGCAAGCGGTGCTCCTGCCAGCACAGGATAAGCAAAAGAATGAGAGATGGCTTCGGTGTCTGTGCCTCTAAGTCAGTGGGACATGGGAATGTCAGCACTGTCATGCAGGAGAACTTTAGATAGGCAAGTACTGTCTGACAACTAGCCAGAAAGCTGCTGGACTCAACCCACCACCTCATGCTTTAGATTTTAGAAGCCACAATTGTTTGTAATGAATGTGTCAACACTTCCTTGCCGATGGTAATTAAGCTACATCTCCCTGTTTCTCTCTTGATCAGAAAACCACATGCACTCTATAACACTCACTGTACCACTCACTGCAGGCATCCAAGCAAAGAGGGAGAACAATGATGAACACATCCAGTACCCCAAGCTTTTTATTACTAAACTAAGAATGGCATTTCTCCCCTCCTTCCAGGAAAGCTTAAAGAGGAGTAACAACAGTAGAACAACTCTGCCTCACACTCAGGAAAAGAAAGGAGACACACAGGCTGCTTGTTTGTGGGTAATAAATACCTGACTTTCAAGTGAAGCCGACCAGATCAATAATGTGACAAATCAGACAGACTAAACACTGTAACCACACTGCAAAGGGGATGGTCAGTCTTCCTTATTTGTCAGAACCAGTCAGTGAAGCAATGCTGGAGAGAGAAAGGTAATTGAGAGCACACAGCTTGAAACAGCCTGTTCCAAGGGCTGCTAGTACTGTATGCCAAACCCGCACCTTTGGGAGCAGCTGGGACGAAACCAGACAGAGCTGTGTGCACCATGAATCTGACAGAACACATAGGAAGGCAAGATACTTTATGGAATTCCTGTATTCTCCCAGGGCAGCTGAAGGACCTCAGGAGATGCTGAATCTCCCCAAATGAAAAAAGGACTGGCAAAGGAATGCTGGCAGTCCCACCGTGAAGCAGTCCCACCGTTCCCCAGCATTCCCAGCATGCTGGAACACTCCAGAATCAAAACACGGATGTCAGACCTAGACTGTGAAACCGAAGAACCAGCAGCATTAACCTGCAGTCAGTAACTTTGAATTTGTCTATAATTACCATGACAGTAAAACCAGGTGTGCAAAGCATCTAATTGTCATATCTAGGATACTTTATACTCCCCTTGTCTACAGGAAACTAGAATCCCTGCCAAATCCTTTCTGTTCCACAAGCAATCCCACCTGCAATTCAGCTGAAGTCATAAAATCTCATTCACAAATGGCCAAAAATGTTTATATTGGCTACTATAATACTGATTTTATACTGCTTTGTCCTATATTAAGCAATAAATCTATATTTGGATGAATTTACCAGGTATGTGTTTTATTCCTTCATATGCTGATCACAGAAGGTACGTGTGTAATTCTCTCTGGCATCCACCAGGTTATTTCTCAGTGAGGTATGGTTTCAGCAAGGTGGAGATCACTCCCTTTTGATAATCACCAAATCCAGCATACTGTAGCAACACTCTATAGTCAGAGACGAGCCCCCTTGTACCTAGTGATGTTCCTTCCTTACAGCTCTTGCAACATCTAACCAAGGCAGGGAATCAGACTTCTATTTATTGTTTGAGATAGAGAGCTGAATCACACAGAGGTCAGAACACATGCCTAAGTTTTCCCAGTACATGTGTGACCCAGCCCAGATATGATTCCCAAAATCCTGGGCTTTCCTATCACAGTGCCCTGTTACTCCAAACCAGGGCAGACTGCTGTAGTAGTGAGGAGTTCCCCTGACCACACTACCTGTGGGAGCTCCACACTTTTGCTATTGGCACACACACAGCTGCCACCCTCTTGGCATCTTCCTGTGGCTCAGCAGCTGTGGTACCTTTTATCTTTTGGGGTGATACCCTTGCAGGATCATCACGAGCAGATGTAAGGACTGGACCATCTGAATCTCTGCAATATTTACTTAACACAGTATTTCCATTGGCTATGTTGAATTTTCTTTCTTGGCACTGCCATCACACACATTACAATTATGTTAAAAAGCCTGTCTTTCTAAAGCACTCCTGGTTTTCTCTTCATTACCCTGAAACACATTTCCAGCCATTTCTCATCTATCCTTACCAAGTCACATTTGATATATTGTACAAGTGCAAAGGAGAGCTCTCCTTCACCAGCAAATTCAAATGACTATTACGTATACGCTGCTTTCGAGCATGTAGGTGGGATAGAAGTGAAGTATGCACGATGTGCTGAGTAGTGTCACCGCAGCTCCTTCACATGCCCTGCTGCACAGTGTAAGATCCCGGGGCTGGGCAAGCTCTGTGCTTCAGCTCCCCTGGTTCAGACTGGGCTCCTAACTCAGGAGGTCTGCAGCTCAATTCCCAAATCTGAGCACTAAAGGCCATTGAAAGTCACTTATCACCTACAAACATTCATATCTTATTCTGAGATTTGTATCTGTTACTCAGAATTGAGAACACAGCATGATCTAACACTGACTCAAATATATTTTCTGTTAGAAAAAATAAGATCCTCTTTTACACGGTTTTCATAATTTTATGAAAAACTACTAAAAAACTATAAAATGAATAAAATATAGAAGTTCTTTTCGATCAACTGAAGCAAAATGGAACTACCACCCTTATTGTGGTTTCAAGCATGACTGCTGTGAAACTTGCTGCTAGTTTGGTCCAGCAAAGAGAAGAGACATAAAGAAGCCAGCTTAAAATACATTTTCTTTAAGGCTATAAGAGAAATGTAAATCTTTATAGACCATTTCTGACTTCTAAACTAGTTAGAAAAAGGCACTGGGCTGATACATTCTCTGCCTCCTTGGATTCACTCATCTTTCATCTCCATCACTGCACTGCAGGCTGAAAGCACTGCTTTTTTTTTTCTTTTTGACAACATTCTCATTTTTCCAGTTTCCAAGAAATCTCTAGACAGGGATTGTCAGTTCTAATTACGCAGCTCGTGGTGCAGCAACAGGTGGTTACTGAAGGCTCAGAAATGACACTTTGACATTTGCAAATAGATTATAAAGTTTGGCCTGTGTTCTTGACAAAAACAGCCATAAAGGAAGGACAGCAGGAGAAGGAAGGACTGGGAAGACCTGGTTATGTTGGTTCCTCTACCAATACCACATGTGCAAGTTGCACCTGCACTATGGGCACGCCAGTCCTCAAGCTGGGAGATCTATAGAGATTTACAACATACCTAACCAGCTGAGCACTAAAAGCAATAGATATGTATGCACAGTGCTGTGGCCACAATTTAGCTCTGTACCTTGTTTCATAGAGTACAGCACTGGGTAGACTCACTAGCTTGGGCATCTCTGTGCCATAGGCCATGGCATGCCATAGACATTGCAGGCATGTCATGTCTCTAGCCTTTCAGCAACAAATTTGATTTGCATGGTCAAGGATCCAGTCTTTAGTAGAGTCATTTACCATCCATCAAGTGGAGACAATAGCACTTTTCTATTTCATAGGACTATCTTAGTGTCAGGAGCATTAAGGATGCAAAATTTCTGCCCAAAGATTTCATCCAAACCTCAGACTTTTCTCTGACTCTGGTAAGCTTTCATTCTGCCATAAAAGGGCCCGGACTTCTGCCCTCAGACAAGAAGTGTCCTGCTCTTCTAATTTCTTTCCAAAAGAGTTATGGGTTATACATAAATTTTAATTAGGGACACCACTGAGAACTGATCTGACCTAAGCCATGTATGAGACCAGACCTCCGCAGACTTGAAGGAGGTGAGAGCACGAAAAAGAAGTGCACGAAAAGACCCTGCAGTGAGAAGAGAATACCAAGATGAAAGGAGAGGAATTTGAACTCTTCAGTGCTCTCAGACTTCAGTGTCCCACAAGCACAGGTCTGCAGGCAACTCCTTCAGTTTAGCCATGTCTCAGCTAGTACTTAATAGAACAATGACCTATTGCTGCTGAAATTACCTGTGTAAGTTAGACACCATCCTGAGCAAAGGCACTGCATTTCAGTCACTCCAATGCAGGGAAAAGGAGATTACATGTGTTTAGTAATGGCAGGCTTTAGAGCTATAGGAACAAAGAGATTTCAATCTTGGTAACAGGATGACTTCAAAGAGTCTTAAAGATCCAGTTCTCTTTCTGATACTGAGTTTGTACAGGCAAAGCCTAGTTCTGTTCCTCTGGCAAGTATTCAGACATCCACCATTACCACTTAGAGGAAAAAGGAGAAATCTGTTGCAATATACATACACTCATGCACGCATGCCAGGCTCTGGAAAGTTGGCCAGCACCTTGCAATGACTGGAGAAAATAACGGAATAGCAAAGCATGAAAAAATTCTCAAAGAGACCTAAGCCTTTTTAAGCCAAAAATCACTTACAGAGAAGCATATATCTAAGCAGGACTGTGCCCCAACAGCAGAGCAGCAGCCATAATAAACAAATGCCAGATGAAAGCTGGCATCAAGCAACATGGACAGGCCACGATGCCAGGGAATGTTTTCCAAACAACACTTGCTGTCAAAGTGACTGCAAAGTTTGTATTGGAACAGGAGCATCCTTCCCAACTGGAGCAGTGGGCTGAGATGCTGAGCAATGAGGGGATTTCTGTCCTTACTTGACTCACTAACACAACTGTCTCTTTCTCCAGTTACCTATTAACTGAAGATAAATGAGTTCCCAAGCTGGACTGCAGAATGGCTCATGGCCGTGAGCTCGTCACCCCTCACACTGCTAAGCTGTGACACATAGAGGTCAGACTGTGACCATACTTGCATGAGTTGCAGCAGACTTGCATGGCTAGGGGGTCACTGCCTGATACACTTGCTTTTAACAAACTCCTCTCCACGCCTTGCTTGTTATCAGCCAAGATCCAGACAGGGCTGTTTGTCCTTTCCCCCTCTGTTAGGGACTTGGTCTCCTTGCACTCATTTAAGGAAGATGTCACGCTCTCAATGCCTTCTGATTTTCTTTTAATGGGGAAACAGCAATGAATCAAGCAGTGCATGCCTATGTGTGTGCACGCATCTGTGCATGCATATGTACACAAGGCCAAAGCTGGGAACAGGACGGGTGTGATCCTGGCATTCCCAAGTATTCCACAGACTGGGTAGCAGTGCCGTTTCCATCAGGCTAAAAAAAAGTATCGCCTTCATCATTTTAACATGTCTCCCACCACCTGCAAACACCACTGCTAATGACGCTTACCTTTCATTTTACATCTCTAAACAAGCCCCTTGTGATGGCGCAGATCTAAACCCATGCTCCTTCAGTGTCTCTCTGGGGATAGAAATAATCAAAAACCACTTGCTCCCCACTGTGAACAGAGGTCATTATTTTGACAAATTAGTTAAATCTCTCTCAGTCAGCAATGATGACCCTGAATTATTCAGCATGCATCTGTCTTCTTGCTTACAAAAACGACCTGTAAAGCAGTAAGTGTATTTCCCTTGAACCACTTCTTAAAGATGTAAGACAGTCTGGATTCACTCCAATGCCCCTTGAAGTCAATGGGAGTCTTTCAGTTAATTTTCATTTAATTAATTTAATTAAATTTACAGATGATGCCAAGCTGGGAGGGGCTGCAAGTACACTGGAGAACATCTTTAGAATTCAAAATGATCTTAATAGAGTAGAAAATGGTTTGAAATAAATAGATGCAATTCAAAGAAGGTAAGAGCAAATTGTAAAGCTGGATAAAAAAAACTGAATAAAATATAGGATGGGGAAATATGGGAGAAAGAAAACACGTATTTCATCTTTGTTCCTCAGGTTCAATATTGATCACAAAACCAAAAATAAGTCCTGTTATACTGGAAAATATATTTTGCACCCGAACAGACAGAACAATGCAACCCATGTGAAAGCCACCACTGAAAGCTCCTCTGAACTTCTAGACAGGAGACAAAAGCAGACTGCGGTGTTCAGCACCCTTCGTGATGACCTGGAGTGAACTACGGTCTTTGTAGCAACGTAATTTATGTTGCTAGAATGCAATTAAATAAGTTTGCAGTGCACAAAGTAAACTCTTTTTCATACTTTCTTCTTTCCTTATAAGTTGTGATAACATGCTAAATATATTATCCTCACCTGTATTTACAGCAACAATGGTGATAATTTATGTCACTTTGTGAGGTGTTCTGATGTGCAAGCCGAGCCATTGCCTAAAAATTGATTGCGTTTCATTAAATCCCCGAAAATTCAAGGAAAAAACATATTAAAAAGATGGGACAAAGGCATTCTGCTTTCCTCATACAGCTAAACAAAAGCCTGATTTAGGACCAGGTAAATTACTACAGCCCGATACCGTTTCATTTCCGTGTCTCTTCTTTTGTACAGTCAAATAAAATAATAATAACAATGCTGATAATGATGAACATTTTATATTCAAACTCTTACTATTATCTAATACTGTCTCAGCATTTGCAAAGAATATATCTCCCAGTAACACATCGTAAAGCACACCACTGTGAAGTCTCAGTGCCTCTGTATGCACTTTTTTCATAAAAAATCTTGTTTATACAGTATAGTTATTATTATGCTCATTGTGCAAATGAAGGAATGAATTGTCTACAAACTTTTCCCATGGTCACAAAGTGCTGGGGAATCTGCAAATGGTATCTCAGGCTAGAAATGAAGTCTCATTACTCTGAAGTTTGAAACTAATCAACCAAACCCCAAAAATATAGAATCATAGAATCATAGACTAGTTCGGGTTGGAAAGGACCTCAAGATCATCTAGTTCCAACCCCCCTGCCATGGGCAGGGACATCTCACACTAAACCATGGCACCCAAGGCTCTGTCCAATCCGGCCTCAGAACACCGCCAGGCATGGAGCATTCACAACTTCGGGCAATCCATTCCAGTGTCTCACCACCCTCACAGTAAAGAATTTCTTCCTTATATCCAATCTAAACTTCCCCTGTTTTTAAGTTTGAACCCGTTACCCCTTTTCCTGTCACTACAGTCCCCAGCATCCCTATAGGCCCCCTTCAGATACTGGAAGGCTGCTATGGGGTCTCCACACAGCCTTCTCTTCTCCAGGCTGAACAGCCCCAACTTTCTCAGCCTATCTTCATACGGGAGGTGCTCCAGCCCCTGATCATCCTCGTGGCCCTCCTCTGGACTTGTTCCAGCAGTTCCATGTCCTTTTTATGTTGAGGACACCAGAACTGCACACAATACTCCAGGTGAGGTCTCACAAGAGCAGAGTAGAGGGGCAGGATCACCTCCTTCGACCTGCTGGTCACACTCCTTTTGATGCAGCCCAGGATACGGTTGGCTTTCTGGGCTGTGAGCGCACACTGCCGGCTCATGTTCATTTTCTCATCGACCAGCACCCCCAAGTCCTTCTCTGCAGGGCCCCTCTGAATCTCTTCTTTGCCCAGTCTGTAGCTGTCCCTGGGATTGCTCTGACTCAGGTGTAGGACCTTGCACTTGTCATGGTTAAAATTCATAAGGTTGGCATCAGCCCACCTCACAAGCGTGTCAAAGTCCCTCTGGATGGCATCCCTTCCCTCCAGTGTTATCAACTGAACCACACACTTGGCATGGACAGAAAAGCCAGGCCTGAAACTATTCCCTCTCACAGACATATTCTAGAAAAAATAATGACACAAAAAGCACACTCATTGAATGGATATAAGTCTAGGTGAGGACTGAAGAGATGCAGTTTCTGCTTCACCTCTGCCGTTTGACCTCATGAAAGGTTTCTTTTCTCATTTTGTTCATTCAATGATGTTTTATTCACAGCTGTTCAGATTGTGACATGACAGTCTCTGATAGCAAACTGGAGCTCCTGGTCATTGAGACTCCATGCTCTTGGGAGATGTAGGTGTTGTCATAATATAAATGCACTAAAAGAGACAATTGTCTGTCTTGTGTGTATAGCCCTTACAATGCAGAAGAGAACAGACACATAAGATTTAGGCTATGATGTGCCTGGGGCTAATAGGAAAGTCAGTTCTTAAAGCATACTTAGGGTCAGCATAAGATTAGAAAAACTTCAGCTTTTCGCACCATAACAAAAGAGAAAGCCAAATTGTGCTCTAGCTCTCAACCTGTCAGCCCCATTGCAGCTAATGGGGTTACACCGCAGAGCAGCCTAGGTGCCATTTGGCCTGTAAGTGAAAAGCAGTTGATCTTGCTGCTAACCTGAGACTACAGTTCCTCTGAGCTTCCTTCCACTTTCAAAGAAATGACGAGAAACACATTCAATAAAACATTTCAAGAGCTGGTTTCAGTGAGGATGGGAAATCAAAGGTGGAGGATAATTTGAAAGCATTTTGTAAGATTTTAGCTGCTTGTTCCCCATTGACTCTGATGGGAGTCATGCTGCTTTGATCTCCCAAATGCTTTCACACTCTCTCCATCTGACAAGCACCCATACCATCTATCTGTTTACTGTTAAATCAAGGTGAGACCTGAACTTTGATTTCAGAACTATCTTCAAACAGAAAAGAAGAAAGAATAGCCAGATTATGGAAGAGACCCCATCTGAAAGTATATAACCCTGTTGTATTGACACATCTTGCATATTCTCAGTGTTTAGGAATTGATGATGTTAATAACAAAGCTGCATAACTGATCCAAAAGCCCCTGTGAAGCTGCATTTCATGTGAAGACACTACGGTGTAGAAGCTACTGGAAAGAGCAGGCATGGGTGTGTGTACTCCGTACCTGAATTTCTTACAGCAAACTCCTATTTAAAGCCGCTGATGAACTCTGGACAGTTAACAGAAGAACTGTACCAGTCAGTGTCTTGTCTCTCCCAGCACAGTTTGAGAGAAGCAGAGCAGCTCCATGCATACATTCTCCATGCATACATGCAGCAAAGACATGAAAAGGAAAACAGAGGAAGCCATGACGAAATCTTTAACCTGGATTTGGCCTAGTAATTGAACAATGGTCTAATTAGTTAGCAAAATCTTCCAAATTCACATAACAGTGCTTGGATTTCAAGGACACTAGACAGACTTCAGTGCTGAGGTCCCAAATGATCAGATACAGGTATCAAATTCTGCTAGTTCATGCTGAAAATCCCTCTCTGGAAATCAGGCTTACACTACAAAGGATGGATGACTACTCATGTGTCTAATTCATTACAGATTTTAAACTCAGAGGCATAAGTGAGGGACTTCAAAACACCAGGATTTGCACCAAGTTCTGCAGTACCCTGGATTGACCTGCATTTCCTTTCAACAGATATATCCACCTCCAGAAAAACATTTATGAAAACATGGAACAGAATTGTCGAGCAGCTGCTTCACTTGCTCTTGCAGTGCTTAGAGACATGTTACACCTTCACTAGTCCCTGAAAGAGTACCTGCTGTTACTCACATAGGAGCTGGCAGAAATGAACCCTCTAAAATAAAAGATCTCCTGAAAATAGCACATAGGGGAGTGGAAAGGGGAATCAGCAGAGTTTGACAGTCAGTTATTATTTATTTGATGAGGCAGGTGATGGAGCCTTAGTCCTGGACTGTCTCTCATTCTGCTACAAATCACACAAATACACATCCACAAGCCTAAGACCACTCAAAATATACAACAAAGCTGAGGCACCAACTCCTCTTTCTTGACTCCCATGTCTAAGTAAGCTCAGAATCAGACCAGACCCATCAGACCAGGGTATGCTCACTGTTCCCAAAAGCAGTGCTTCCAGAAGTACTACCACAGCACCAGCTAAGCATCAGCACTTACCTTTGCAGATACTGCTATCAGGGGAGGAATAAAGTTTGCAAGAAAATGCATCTCATGAGGCTGGTGCTTTTGAGTTCAGACACAAGTGCCTACATTTGTGAACTGTGTTAGAGGTTTGAGTCCCTCACACAGACCTACATAGAAGAGCAGAGCTGTTCTGCTGACTTTTTAGAAGGATGCTAAGATGACTTTTTTTCTTAAGCTAAAGAAATCCACCAGGAGGATGAGTGGAGCAGTTTTTATAACAAGGCTCTTCAGGAATTCCAGTTAGGTGGATATGTGTTTCACTTCTTTACAGGGTATGCAAGTGATAAGACTGCAGCCTGTCAGATCTTCTCTGCCATTTCACAGCCACACTTGCTCTTTTATGAAGACCTCATGGCCAAAACCCAGCAACACTCATGTATTTAGTGTCGCTGCTGTGCCAGATATACTCAGTCTTCAGTGCTTCACTTATGCTAATCTGCAAGTCCTCTGCATAAACATGCCCTGGCCCACCTTGCAGGCACCTAGAGCAGCCAGGCAGCTGCACCCTCTCCTCCTGGTTTCCAGACAATGTGAACAAACTGGACAGCTTAACTGTATGGAAAGTTCCCTGGAAAAATGTACATTATTAATGCCAAGCTCTCGGCACAGCGAGCTGGCAGGAGCTCGCTCTGGTTTTATCCCTCATCCACTGGGATGAGAAGACAGCTGATGACAAGGGCTAAATATTGCTGCGATTGTGCTCAACCTGGTGCATTACTCCTGCTGCTCGTAACCTTACATGCTTTATTTAGAACAGACTGGGCTCATTTGGTACCCTATGCTTGCTAATCATGCACTTGTCACTGCGGCTTCAAAGCAGCAGATTGCAAGGTTCGTTGGTGTCCTGTCACTCTCTTCCTGTTTCCTGCTGGAAGCCCAACTGTGCCATCACTCAGTGCACCCAATTGCAAGACCGACCATATATCTGATGACTGACACTTATCCATTCCCAAGGAGAGTAAGACTGGGAAAGAGGGAGCACTTTGTGTGGTACAGCACTTAATGGGCTCCACAAAGCCTTCTGAACTTCTCCAAGAATCACCTGTTGTGAGATTTTCAGGTGACTTATTAAATTCCTTATTTCCCCTCAGGTCAATAAGGGTTGTCTGCCTCAGGAAGATGTTACGAGGCACTTGCTAAGATTATCCTCACCATGCAAAATCATGCTATAGAAAGAGAAAAGCTGATTACAGGATATGTACAGTTCCTCCTTGGGCTCTTCCCTGCTGTGTCTCACACAATCTCTGTGTATCTATGTGCGTATTTCAGTGGGTTGAGCTACAGCAGTTAAGAAGAGGTTCCCTAATCCTTTTCATTTGTTTGAAAAGCAGGACTCCATATAATGGAGGCAGAAGGAAAATGAAGTGCGATATTTCCAGCAGAACTATGATTGATGCAAAATCTCAGTGTGTAGTTATTCATGCCTATAGGACTGCTTGGGATGAAGCTGCACTTCAAAGTTGTTGGTTCCACAGGGTTTTTTTGCATAAAGCAGTACTAAAAAAGAGTTGTTCTATCACCCTCAGAAACTGAGAGGAGATCTCAGCACAGTTTCATCTGGATCTTTGAGCCTTCTTCCCTCAGACATGTGCAAACAAGGGAGATTTTAGGGTTTTTTGCACTTATAGATGGATATGTGTGAAACCTGAAAGGCTTTCACGAGCTAAAATAAATCTTGCCACATTAGCAGACACTTAGATGGAGACATCACTCACATGGCATCTGTGTCTGTCCTACCTGCTTTTTATGTACAAAAAAACATCCACAGAATTAGCCTGGCCAACTCATTTCACAGAGAGTGTTTTCTTCCAGATACTTATAGCTGGCTAGCATGTAAATGCTGCTATCTAGGCTCTCTGGATTACAACAATTTTTCTCATTCCCATACCTACTTGTAAATCTTCTGACAAAATTTATGGGCAAAGATAATTTTCCAATGGATCAATGTAAGCTTCCTCCTCTTTTGCACAACTTCTTAATAGACTGTGTGTACTGCAGCTGCACGTTCCCTTGTAATATGTTACTCCTCATGCAATTTTAAAGTTCATCTACTTTTAGTAAATCTGGCTGTTTCAGCTAACAGTTGTGTAGCCTTAGGGATTTTTATCAGACGAGCAGATGATCTTTTTAACACCTTGAGTTTCTGGCTTTCATATCTTTCATTAAATCTATCTCCCTTTCATGATTTATATTTATGCCAATGCCCAATTCTATTACAACTCTCTCTTCTGCTTTTTCAATTTCATCTATTATTCTTTTTTGGTCTATAATATAATTTCAGTGGCTAACACATGGACTGTCACTTCACATTTATGATCTGAAACATGAATGTGCATTATTACTTTATTTTTATGAAAATCTATGATAACTAATGCAGTGATTAAATTTCTACCAAGCAGTTTTATGTTCAGCTTCATGATATCTGGCCTCTAACCTCCTTCTCTCCAAACAAACTTTCACATCCATATTTACATATTGAGATCATTGCAGTTCTTTTATCTCCCTGTCCCAATGAAGCTTATAATGGATTTAGGCGGGAGCTTAATTAGAAACTGCTCTTTTCTGCATTTCAGGCTACATTTCAAGTGAAAGAGAAAAACACGACTCTAACAAATGAAACACTTGATATAACTTCCCAAAAGGCCAAGGCTAGCTAGGCAAGTATTTAGTGGAACACAGAAGTCTACAGTGGGAGATCATGGTGGTGCCCCATTCCCTAGGAAGCTGGCATTCATTTTATACTGGTGTACATCTTTGTAAGAAAACCACTCTCAGCAGTTTCCCTCTCGCTAACAAGGACACCAGTGCAGGCAGAATGGAATCCTTTTCAGCAGGCTTTTTCCTTATTTCTCCTCTTTGATGAGCAGGGAGGACCTCCAGGTATCCTCAGAGATATACTCTTTGGCCTGCCTGCACTCCTGTCTTGCTATGAAGAGGAAAGAAAACATACGAGGCTTTTCCACTTACGCATAACTAGACTGCTCACTGCAGTGTCAGCTTCTGATGGAAGAGCCAAGCTGGGGTTGTTCCCAGGATGAGAAAACATACCAAACTCCATAAAAGCTTGCCTGAGTGATCATCTCATTATGACTTAGCTCATTAAAACTCATTGCTTCGGGCAGCCCTGAAGCAACCATAATATCTGCTAGCAGCAAACTGGTCTGCAAAGGGACTAGATTCCAGAAGACATAAACATGCTTCTCAGTTCCAACTTGTGTGCTGCAGGTACTAGGTGGGTCTCAACAGAAGGCTTTACATCTAAAGGAGATTACTCAGTGATAGCTGAGTAATAAGCCTGAGGATTCAGCAAAATTTTCTATACTTACTGCAGATGGCTGGTGGATAAGAGTGTTTCTGCTTTTGGGTTGGTGGACGCCACCTGCTTGCTGTGAGACCTTGCCAGAGGTAGTTCAGATTTCACCCTAATCATGCACTACGAAACCTGAAGTTGAGTGCTCAACTCCTATTAGACTACACCAGGTCAGTGACCTTAAATCACACTGAAAACCTCAGCCTTACAATCAAGTTGTTTTTCTAATCCTTTCACAAAACAAAAAATAAATGACAGACCAGACAAAGCTAAATATTACTAAATCTGGGGAGAGCCATTGTAAAATAAGGAACACCTTATGGCTCTAAAGGACTGACATCATCATGACATCACCCTCTGGCAAAAGTATATGATTAAAAATAATTGTTTAAACTAGAAGTTTGTAAATCACTTCACCCCTGACAGTGTGTAAAGTAGGTAACTCATCTTTTGCTGATGTCTGAATGGGAAAGACACCAAGACTCTTCCACGATGTTTCCTCCCTCCAACAGCACAATACCGGATTATTTCTGTATTTGTTTCCTGTGCTGCTGAGTGAAGGAAGTCCTCGCACAGTTAATGTGCTTCTGGGATCATCTTTGAATGTGCCCTAGTAATTTCCGATTTTTCTCCAGTTTTTCTGTGTTGGGCACACTTTATGACATTTAATGTCTCATTTAATGAACTCAGTTTTCTCAGAGCCTCAACAGCAACAGAACAACCAATCAGTCCATGAAGAAGACTCTTCTCAGCAATTAGCCCTGCTGGAAATCAGATGATAACTGTCAGATCTGGAGACTAAGAAGTACAGGATGAGGTTACTCATACCTACGTACAGCTTTCCTCGCAGCCTGAGCTCCAAAGACATAAATATTAGTGACTGCAGACCAGCTTAATCTATTTAGAACACAGCAGGAGATGAGATTAGACACACACATTGTTTAACCTGGGAACAAAGGGCAGAATTTGGAAAGCTACTTGTCAAGGTGTCTTCAAAAATTAGCGTAGTTCATACAACTGTATTGCCAGGGGGGCTGTTTCTTCTCCTGTCTGCAGGCCTGTGTGAAATCCTTGTGATGAAATTCTCAGCCCTAGGGAAACAGTTGCTTTCAAGATTTGTTACAAGCTTGAAACTCAGCTCAGCATCATCAAAATGTGTGAAGAACTTTCAAGGAAACATGGGCTGACTTATGGCTATGGCACTGAAACAGCTAAAATTGGCTCTGGCTGATCTTTGCTTTCAGCATCAAGCTGATGCCAAACTAAACCATCCAGGGACAGTGAGAGCAGTGCTTAGACACAAAAAAAATTTCCCAGTAAGGAACAGACTTTCTCTTCTCTTCATCAAATAAAGTGCACAGCAATCCCATTAACTTCACTGGGTTAACTCTGGATTTTCAGCAGTAGAAATCAGATCTAATCATTACAAAAATTGTATGTGTGCACGTGAGACTGGGCCTGATTTTTTCTGTTAGTGACAGTCAAGTGCAATTAACCCAGTGCTTACAGATGATGCCTGAAATGTATTTCAGTACACATTCATTGTGCCTTTAGATGCTAAGTCACCAGGGCAAATGATACTTTCCTTCATTACTGAAGTTTCACTCTTCCCTCTCCGGCTGTTAGTGGAATGAAATGAAGCATGTAACGGAACGTCATGTTCATAGGTTTCATCCTGGTATCAGCTCCAGGTCTGCACAAAATCTCAAACCCTACAACAGCTTTTCTCATACTCAGAAATGCTGAAAAAAATTGCTGAATCCTGAAGTCTAAAGAAGGTGCCCTAAATTTACTCAAACAAAACCCTTTACAGTTGCAAAATAATTACCTGCTTGCAAATAATCTGGTTATTTTAATAGTTATTATATGAAAGAGATTATATAATTGAGAGAAAATACCAGCTTTCTGTAATACCCACCTGCTCTAAATACACACACTTTAACTAAAATTGAAGAGCCATTAAGGCCAGCTTTTATAGGTGCTTAGGTTTCTAATTCCCAATTAAATTAGTTGGATTTGAACGCCTACATAACTTCAGAAATCAGGCTTATCATACAATAACCAGTTAAATAAGACAATGCTGCAAAACAAAGCTGAAACAGGAAAGTTGTTTAGCAATCCTAGGGGTAGCTGATGTGGGAAAAATAATAGCACTAATGTCTCTTACAAACAGATGTAATACCCCAGCTCCAGCCTTAGAAAAGGCAGAAGACCAGATCCTGTCGTGTGTGTACAGTGTGAGAACTATTACAGATAACTATTTTTGATAATAAACTGCACTCAGATAACTCTTTGTATTCTGACATCCCAAAGCGCTTTTCAGATGTGTTTTATTTGTGTATCTTCTTATGCTCTTGGAAATCCTTCAGAAGTATTACATCAATTTTGTAAGTAACAGCAGAGAGAGCAAGTAAATGGATAGCCAAAAGTCATCACGTGAAACCAGGGGAGTGCTGAGAGCACAAGCTAGGACTACACCGCACTTGACAGAACGAAACAACACAAAAACATCTGCCTCAAAACATGCTCATTTTGAGTTATTTAAGGATAGCAATTTTTAAGATTTTATTATGCCACACCGAAAACATCTCTGGAAAAGAATAAATTGGTCTCTTACGAGATATATTTGTTTTGCCCAAGCTTACCTAGCTCTGTAAGTGGAAGTTGAGCACTTCTGCAAATGTTAAATGAGGAACTGTAGGATCTGGACATGCAGAAAATGGTGCTTATGAGACATTAGGGTACCACTAGATATTCTGTTGTCTCAAAGCTTTCAGAAAATATTAGAAATGGGGCTGATATAAGAAGGCTAAAAACTGGCAACCCAAAGGGTAAGTAAGGGCAGAAACAGAGAGAAAAATATTTAAGATGCAGCAAGAGCAGAAAAATAGCAAGAGCAGCAGCAACAGTGGCACAGCTGGAGAGCCACTACAGAAGAACTGCAGGAGGACTGAGAGATGAGGCTGAGTTGAAATGACGGGTGGGGTAGGTGCCATTAGCTGAATGTTAGCAACAACAGGAGCTAATAGACAAGAACTGGAGAGAGAAGCCTATCCAAAGATGAACAAATCATCTCTCATGTACTGTCTTTACGTTCATTTTCCTGCACATATATGGAAGGGAAGAGAGACATGAAAACCTGCTCTGTGGATAGAGATGTTTCACCATTAGAACTGTAGCAGGACATTGATGTCTAAATGCCTAAATTTAGAAGTGCTCTGGACTGCACTCATGAATTCAAGTATCACTCTCCATGGTTTCAAAGGGAACTGTTCACCCTCTAGATCTGTCTCTGCATTTCTTTACTCCTATTAATTAATGCTTGGTCTGGTAAATAGTAAGCATGATTACCTGCATAAAGCAGAATAGAAAAGTATTTGTGATTCAACCACAAAGGTCTGAAACTTACCTTGCCTAAGTCAATTCATTTAGCCTGTGGCCTGATGCACAAAGTTCTTGCCATTTAAGCTTCAGGCAAAGAGGATTACATGCTTGCCTCAACAAGGGCCTAGAAAGTAATGCAATATGGTTCAGACAGTGGATGAAAGGGAAGAAATCTTCAGTCAGCAGACCTGCACAGACTCTTTTACATAAGAAATCTGGAAATATTTTTAAATCCTTACTCAGCCACTAATATTTTATCATGACAGTAATTTTTATGTCCTGTGATTAAGTTAAAATTTAACAGGAGTGCTTCCTTAAGAGTCTGCCTCTGTCCTAGTTAATGTATATTAGTAACAATCGTAATGCTGATGGTACATTTTATACAAAGATCTCAAAGCATTTTTCAAGGATTTAGCATTAATGTTCTCTATCTGTCAAGGTAATTCAGAACCATTATACATCTTTTGTATATGTCTATGCTGAGACAGATCAAGCAAATGACATGCCAATGTTCACAACAACACACCAATATCACAGCTGAAAGCATACACCAGAGCCCCCACTATAACCAGCATCTGAAAACCCATCCAATAGGTTATCCAACTGTTATCCTATTTAATTAAGGCAGAGGCAAATGAAATGAAAATCAAGTGTCACACACTGTATGCAGACTGAGCCCTTATAATCTGTAATGCCTAAATCCCAACCCAGGCTTAACCACTAGACCATACCTCGTCTCTTCATTACCACTGAAGAAGAAAGAATAGGCCATGATTACTGTCATGGGATCTAAGTGCATTTAAATCAGCTGAAAATATCTTGTCACGTATATTTTTGTTTTAATAAGACCATTCCCTTTCATAGGTAATACAATATTGGGACAGTCTTTCAAATGATAAGCAAAGTCATTTTGTGGCTGAGACATCCAGAACGACATCCATCTGTACCTCAGGCATCCAGAAAAATCCTAAATTGGGCTGAGAAGACAGCAATTTATATGGCATATTGTAACTTTTCCCTGCATGGTAACAAAGCAACACAGAATTTTATGTCATGATCTGGAGGCTGGCTTACAGTAGGCACAAAGAGCTATAAATACCACATCTTCTAAAAGGAAGTGGCAGACGGTCACAGGAACTGAAGAACCCCAAGAGTTTTAAAGCAGGAGGGATCTTCTGAAGAGAAATAATCACAACTTACAATGATTAATGCAAGTTTTGGAGACAGGTGCTATTGGATGATGTGAGCCCAATTTAGCTTTCATTTCTATCAGTGTGACATCACTGTTTCAATAATGCACTGCTGGCTTAGCCCAGTGGAAGAAAGAACTAATTTCCCTTTGGATTCAGCTTGTCTGTTCCTTACCTCCTTAGCACATTTTTTCTAGCAATCAACCAATCTCTTTTCTTTGAGATGATGGAGCACTTCTCAACACTGGCAGTAAAACTCCCAATCCCCTTTGGAAGGCAAGGTGGTTTTGACATTCCTACATGGGTATCTTTCACTGTACAAATCTGACACTCAGAGACAGGCTGAGCCACTTGGAATATCTTCACAACAGCTCCTGAGCATCTTCACTGGGGGGATTCACAGCCACAGGGCCAGGTAAGCCTTTTACGTGGATGGTAATGATGTGACAGCATGAGAATGCCTGTGCGAAACCGTAATTCACATGTCATTTAAGCAAACACATGAGAGAATGAAGCACTCCTGACCATCTCTCACCTTCAGCTACTGATTCCTACTCCGATGTCACTTCTTTCCCAGTGCTGGCACAAGCATTGTGAGCATGTGAAATGAATTCAGTGAGGGAGCAGGGAGCTGAGCAGGCAGACAGCTCATCCACAGAAAAAAAAGAAGCAGTAGCAAAAGATTAATTTTCACTCAGCTGCACTCATGGCCAGCAGAAAGACAGGGGTGGCAGCTCCATGTTAGTTCCTTTGAAACAGTCATAGATTCGCACCTTAGCAATGGTTTAACACATTAGGGACATTCATCAGCCCCTTTTGGGTTCATCAAATGATTAAATCTGCCCACTCAGGTCTCCTTTGGCATTAGTGACTGGATATTCTCTAGGTTTTGCCTTATTCTTTTTATGAATATAGACATATTCCTCCTAATAAAGGAACAGAAATACCCAAAGGAAAAAGAGATTATCATCCCTGCCTCTACAAGAACACATATTCTTTCCCATTAAGCACAAAAGAGACAGATTTCTGGGTATCTTCTGTGTAATTCTGAGGAAGCCTTCAATCAGGAATTATTTGGATTTTTTCTGTTACAGAGAAGTTCTACATCTTATAAGCTTATAGGCTTGCATAAATACAAAGAAACTGTAGATAGCAGCAACTGTAGCAGTCACACTGGGATTTTCAGTATGGATGATTACAAAAAGGCAAACAACTTTGCAAAAACCTTGTTATTTGTCAAGATTCACATCCAAATTGAGAATAAGCAGTATGGAAAAGGGACAATCCCAGTACCTTCAACAGCTTTAGGTGAGTTTCAGTCGATTCCTGGGACATGTGGGACTGTTCTATCAGTTCTACATTCAGAACTCTCCTTTGCTATGTCTGCTTTTCGTATCAGAAAGAGAATAAAACTGGTCCCGCTCCCTTTATAACCAACAGTAACAGCACATGCACTGACAATTATTATTACAACTTTTAATTTAGATACCACATTTTTCTGAGTTTTTGCTGTCTCCTGATTGCTACAGCAGTTGGAAGATGCATTTTGTTCTTCACAGTTGCTTCATCGTAAGGTGAAAAGTTCAGAAAGATTCTGATGTCAGGAATACTGAAACTGAGTTGAAATGACAGGACATGATTTCATCATTTTCTATCAGAATGAAATGTTTGGACATTGCAGAAAATAAAAACCATCCATTTGCTGACTTAAATCAAATGTTTGTTTCAAGACAGATCAAAATTATTTGGGATGGAACAAGGCAGTTCAGCTGGTGAGAGAAAACACATTATAATGTGGAAAAACATGGCGTGAACTTGAACTTCGTTGAGGTCTCAAGGCAGAGATTTATTTTCCCATTACAAAATTCAGCCCTACACAACCGTATTCCAGGCAAGTGTTCAATCCAGCCAAAATACCGTTTGCTGATGGGAAAGTATTTTCTTTGATATCATTCATCAAACTACACTGATTACATCTGGCTTTTCCTTCTATTTGTATCTTCTGAACCCTGAGTAACCAAAACCCATGTGACAACTTCACTTGAATGTGATGTTGCACATTCTGGTTAGCTGGTTTAATAGACTAATGCTTCTGAAACAGGGGCTTGCTCTTGCTCACTCTTCTTTGTCTCCCACTTTGCTTTGCCCCACTGCAGGATGCTTTCTCCTTCTTCTGTCCTTCTCCCTCCACCAAATCACTAGAGAAAGCACCAGGGAAGGGTGACTACTTGGCTTCCCCCTTTGACTACCTGAGCTGTTCAACTCCACCAGGCCATAACATACACCTCCGATCACTCTCAGCTGTGCTTAAATTCCAGAGATCACAGGAAAACTGTGATTCTTCATACTCTCTTTTGTATCTTTGCAGTACCTCCATTTTGGGGCCTTATGCCTTTGACCTGCCACGAGGGTTTTCTTTTCCAGTTAAAAGCTGCAACTGAAAACTTGTGTAATCACATGCATCTAAGACTGTGCTGTAAAAAGAATATCAAATGGACTGCCACTAGCAATATGGTTGTGAAATCGGCAGCACTGGAACTGTCAAGGCTAAACTAAGGAGCAGATAAAATCCTAGACTCAGTTATCTCCTCCTTTTGATTTTTTACTCTGTCGCTCCACTAACTGTAGAATTCAACTTTTCCCTGAAGTGTAAGTAAGAAAAGAAACCAGTGTAAGGAAGAAAAGAAACAGCTGCTGAAAGTTTAATGTTTTAAAACACTGTCTGCTTCAGGCTATTTTAAACGCTCTGACACTTCAGTTTTCGTAAAGTCTGTCACTTGTTTAAAAAGAAGGCATTTTGCCACTGATAAAACCACACTAAGTGTTACTGAAAGATTTATTAGCCTGCAGTAATATTTTACAAGTTGCCAGGTGCATTGTTATCCCCTCTAATAGAGTCCAAAGTGAACAGAATGAAGTGGGTAACAATGCTTTGCTCCATCAGCAGTAGCTTCCTATCATGTAGGAGCAATCTGGCTTTGCAACTCTACAGCTGCTTGATAAACAGCAAGCAGGGATAAAACATCACTGCTTCACTCCTCACGCAAAGACAGAAAGATGAGATGCTGCAGAGGACAAGCAAAAATGCCTGCCAATTGTCCCAGAGCCAGAACTGATTGTAGAGCTTTGGGAAATGGGAATTCAGAAGGAGAAGCCACACCATAACATCCTGCACAACCCCATGGCTAGCCATTAGGTCCCAGGTTGTGCAAGTGATACCAGAAGTCACAACCCTCCTTTCACTCCTTCTGTCCCAGGAGTTTGCTTGTAATATAGACAGAAGTTAGTATGTCTGCCTCCCGTTTGTACCTTTATCTAAGAAAGGCACAAGATGCTCTAGAAGGAAATAAGCTAGTTTGTTAGAAAATTACACAATTTTGGAAAACATACAGATTTTGAATGGAATCCTCTACAAAATACACAGTGTTATTACATAAAAGACACAGAGAAACTGTATCCTGTTCCCAGTGTTGGCACTATTCACTATGTTACTTCTGGCAAGTGCCTTTTGGACAGAGTTGAGAATAATTGGAATTTTTAGTTAACTGATCAAACAAAATGAACCTAAAGGAGTTTTCATTTCAGGGCAACCAAAATGCAGATTTTCAATTAACTTATCAAATTGGAAACCCAAAGCATTGGAAAGTGTTGCTTTGGAGACTTTCAAGCTTGGTCGAGCCTTGAAAACAAAGGCCATTTTGAATGGGAATGTCTTTTCAAAATGACAGAATAAAAGATGTTGATTTTTTCTTTCTCCTCATTTTTGATTCAAATCATCTTGAGAATTTGATCCATATTAACAACTCAGCAAAAAAGTCTGCTCACCAGTCTCTTTTCCATGAGGTCAGTAGGAGTTCTGCGTGGACTTCAATGTTCAGAGTCCCTTCACAGCACTTTAAAATTCTCACTTTAACTTTTCTGTGTCTCGTATTCCTCATTTGTGAATCAGAGCCCACAACATGCCTCCATGTTATTTTTGGTGTGGTTACTCTGTCATGATGGACTAAATAACTTCAGACAATGATTTGTCAATAAAAATAGTGTTTCAATGGACTAAATTCTGTCCTGACTTATTCAACCAAGACTGTCAGGAAACAAGTTAGTGCAGAATTTGGTCCAGCTCTTTAAAGATCTTTGAAGTCTCAGATGAAAGAACTGAGTAATAAATGTGGTCCCTGAAACAAAAAGAAAAATGAGGTATCCTCATTCTGCAAGGAAAATGAGCTTAAACTCATCATTAATCAACACCAAGGAAACAGGAATAAAAGCTAAGCCATGAAGACGTAATCAATCTGCTAGATGCTACATGACAGATGCATTGAAAAACAGCAATGGGAAAGACACAAAGAAATTTAATCTTTCTTTATATTTCAATGGGCATCTTAAGCAGACTTTTTCTTCCGTTTTCTATTCACTACTCTAATGCCCAGAGAACAGAAACTCTAATTACTGTTGCATGCTGAAGGCTGGCCAGTAATTATGTATCTTTATCTTCATTAGATGTCTGTGAATAAGGCTTGAAGTGAAACTGAGCAGGTAAACTGGAAACTTTGAGACACATTTTCAATTAAGAGCTCCCTTTAAACTCAAGTTAATGCTGCTCAAACCTGCCTTCCTGCTGCAGAGCAGTGAACTCTAGGGGTTGTTTGCAGAAGCCCAGAACATTTTGATCTCTGAGTAGTGATTTCCTGTTTTGACACAGGGCCTATCATTAGCATCGTTGTGCAATGATAAGCACACAAGCCTTTACTGGTATATTCATGTACTTATAACCAGTGTTAGCTATTCACTTCATCAGTATTACAACTTCAATCTCTTTGCCAGGATTAGAGCTGAGCATATTTATCCTACAGATTGTTGTAGATTTATATCAGACAAAACCGTTGCACAAACATCCGATGAACATGCCAAATATTTCTGATAAAACTCCAGAAAACAAAACTGATTTTAAAAATATCTTCCAAATGATGTATTTGCTTTCAAATTCTTTTTATATAGTTAAAAAGTTAGCTAATGAGTGAGTTAGTGAGTGAAGACTTAGTCTATTAACTTCCACAGGGAAGACAAGGACCCCAATTAATTTCCTTCTGGTTTTAAACCTAGATTCAATCTAAGAGTTTGCTATACTTGGCTGATTTATCAGGTTCAAAAGGGCTTCATAGAAGCAAAAAAACTGTCTCTTTTAAGACAGCTAGGCAGACACATTTAATCAGAAAATACCAACATGGTGCCTGTTCAGAGAAATAGAAACCCTGAGTAGATTCTAAAAGGAAAAAATAAAAAATGTTGGACTTTGAAATTGCTTGGGTTCATCTTGTGTGTAAGAAATTATCATGAAGAAATTACTTGAAGCAAGTCCAGTGAGCGTAAAAATTGTATTTGAGCAAAAAACCCCATCTGTATAGAGAGTGCAAGAAAGATCATTTAAACCTGTACTGAGCTCTGTTCTTCAATTACCCTGCTCAAAGTCATCACTCCTTCTGTGACATGAAGTTACTAAACCTGCACGTATGTCTTAACCCCCCAACAGTTTCCCATATGACAGTAACAGCCAAGCACCTACACCCATCTTTGCCTATAAAGGCAAAAAATGGTCACTAGGAATAATCTCTTTCAGGTGATGGGGCCCAGAGAGGCTTGCTTTGAAGCTGAACACTACCCTCAGCTGTTTGAATTCAAATTAAAATGAACTACCATAACAGGGAGAAAGCTTAGCAATCCAGTCAGCTTCAGGCTAAGGCAAGTTTCACAAAGGCCAAGTCCTCAATATGGTGCAGTTCACAAAAACTAATGGGATAACAGGGATTTCCAGCAGCTGCAGGGGCAGCCTGTAGTATTTGTCATGGCTTTGCAACACACTGGTTATGTTAAAAAACATTCAATTTTAACTTTTATTTGTAGCCATGTCTCTCACTTCCTCAAGTGACAGCCACAGATGAGTTTGTGAAAAGATAAAAGCTGCTGTAGACAAGCCAACATTTCTGTCATGCTGGAATACTTTCTATCACGTCTCCCACAATCACCGCTGCTGACCATGTCCTTCCACTGCCATTAAGGTGTGTTAACCATTAACCAAGCTGAGTAGGAATATGCAGGACTTCTTACAAGCTTTTAGTAGCAATATTGGTATAAGTTGAAAGTTCCAGGAAGCAGCAATCTTCCTGAGGATCCAGTCTGACCATATGATTCCAGTAATGAAAAGGCTCTTAAAGACACTCTTGCAGGCTCTCTCCTCACCACTGACTAGGAATGTACATACTCTGAGTCAGAACTGAGATCAGCAATATCTTATTGTCTTGCCATTTATATTTCAAGGAGGTTTAGGCTACAGTGCTGTTGTACAGAATAAATCTACTGGTCAAATGTCTTATCCAGCAGTTTCCAGTCCACGACTGGCAGTCAACATGTCTCCTGTGACACATCCTAGTAGCAATTGTGACCAAAGAAAATTCCAAATTTGAAGTTAATGTTGTTTTCAATACACTGATGGGTAACGACCAAGAAAAGACGCAAATTTTGAGCCATACAACTCCTGTTCCAATGTGGCAAAGCAACCTCAGAGGAACTACCTCCTTCTCTAGAACATCAGCTGATAACATTTCTACACAGCCCATATAGTTGAAAACTAAAAGGCAAAGGTAGAGTGAACTCCAAAAATACTTTAAAAGTGGGAAGTGACAGACAATTCCAAGTATTTGACATGCAGGATGAAAAATGTGTGATTTTTGTGTTTGCTTTATTGCTCCACCGAACAAATCTGTACCTAACAGTGATAATAAACCTTCATCTTCCAGCAGTAGAACGGTTAGGAAGATGAAAGAACTTGTTACATTAGAGAACAGCACTGGTTTGCAGGGCCTCTGTCTTTGTGTAATGGAGCAGAGCAGTATGATCCTACCTTAATGACATCTTCATCTGATGATCTGCACTCCACAGATTCCAGAAGATCAGTCACAGTGCCATCATCTTCCACGGAGATCACTTTGACAGGGACAGCCACTGTTTTTCCTGTCAGAATAGCTGTATTCAGGATCTCTGCTTCCTAAGAGACAAGAATAAAAGCCTCTTTGGTTAATATATGTTGCTATTCATTCACTAGCACCACCTAGATTCAAATTCACTTTAATTTCTAATGGCTATGCCAAACACTGTTCCAAGTGCAGCAGGCAGGAAAGAAAAATTTCCTCCCTTCAATCCCGGAACCAAACTCCCAGTTCTGATTCAGGCCTGTTAAGGTATTTGTCATGCCCTAATTGCTATTTAATGAATGCTAATCAAGTATCAGAGAAACCCAACATTGGAGGAATGACCCTGCACCACATAAACAAGATGTACCTTGCATCAGCAATAGTGAAATCTCCATCCTGAGCGGCTCACTAATAACTTAAATGATCACATAAAATTCATGTCTTAAGTCTTGCTGTTCTACCCACAAAACTGCTTTTGGAAAGGTTTTCTACAAATACTGAAATTCTGTGACACTATTGGACACATAATGCCAACGTTTGGACCAAAGAAATCCTGTATAATTGTTAGGGAACAAGTTTGGTTTGGGAATTAGGGAATTAGTTTAAGACTGCCACCATTTCAGTTAAATGGGAATCAGGCCCTGAATATGTTTCCTAGGATTATCCTGGCTCTTGTTGGCTAATGGTGAACACGCACTTGTTCACAACCGTTTCTTTCCTTGTAAATGACTCTTCTGCAAAACCATGCTCTCCAAAAAAAGCAAGGATGCTGAGAATCGTTTAAACAAAATGAGCTCTGCTGTGATCTGTGTCTCTGGTACATCACTGTTGTGATGGTTATTGCAAAATACATTCCTTCTATTTGATTTATCACTCCTAACTTAAAAGCACTGAGCTCTGATTATATGAAGATCACGAGACCAAACAGTGCTCTCAGTTACCTGGGTGGCACATCAGTCTCACACAGCAGATACCACTGGCTTGTACCAAGATACACAGAGTGCACAAATTGGTGCTTGAATTCTTCGGCTCCTGAATGCAAGATACCGCGCATTCCTGGAAGGGTCTCTGAG
This sequence comes from Lathamus discolor, assembly GCF_037157495.1. Taxonomy (NCBI): domain Eukaryota; kingdom Metazoa; phylum Chordata; class Aves; order Psittaciformes; family Psittacidae; genus Lathamus; species Lathamus discolor. Next base: position 10,175,565 of record NC_088895.1, on the reverse strand, counting down.
CTACTCAGAACTGTGCCTGTGAACCATGGACTATCCCATACAACAAGAAGCTCTTGACTTCAGCTGATTCTTGTGAAATAAAAGCTTTCAAAGCCCCCCAAGTGCTAACTCCTCATTATCTAAATAGTTCACGCTATGAGCTCTGAGGCTGACCTGATTTTACTTGTGGAAGACAACAAAGGGGGAGATTGAAACCAAGTTACCAGAAGACAACTCCCCCTACTGCCTCGTGGGCTAAAGAGAAGCTGAGATTTCCCTCATGTAAAGGACACAGATCAAAAAGACCTTTTCCTATTACTTAAAGAAACAGAGGCACTTTATTCAAAGCAATATATAAAAAAAAAAGAAAGGAAAAAAGGTCTTTTGATAGCTGCTTTGCTAAAGTTGCCCCATCCTCAACATGATTTTTAGGAGAGGGTGAAATAAGTTTTCACAAAAAAGAGAGCATAAGAAGAAAATCCTCTCCCTCTCTCAGCGCAAAAGCCCTTCAGATATTTTGATATCATAATTCATACAAAGGTGAGAATATCTGCCTGTACCATAAGGCCCTTCTGTCTTTAGTGCACATTCGTTCCCAGTAGAGAATATATTATTCAGGCAACTGAGATCTCAGAAAGATTTGCAATTAAGTTTCCAGGCTCTTTTATTTGTTTTTCATCCGGGCTTTGCAGCAGTTACTGCATGCAGGTTATTTAGATACTTCTGCCACTCTACTTTCGGCTCCACAGAGCTACAAATGGGAGCAGCTTCAGCTTAACAGAATAAATGCTATTATGCGTCCACTGTAATTACAGAATCCTAGCATTAGGTCCTGATTTTGATGACATTTGGGCATGAACCTCATTTCATTGGGACTATCTGAGTCCATACCACATGCCTAGCTACTAACACCTTGTACTAAGCTGAAAAAGCCTGCTCCCCCATGCAGGAACAGCTTTCTTCCTCCACTGACACATTACAGTATGACCCTTGCAATTATTTTATAATGCAATGGGAAGTTTAATAATCAAGCCTTTGAAACAGTGTGATTAATGAGGTCTGCTTACCAAAGGCAAATGTAATTTCCCCTGGTAAGAGCTAGTAACTGAGAACAGCTCTCACAAGCTCCATGAATTTCTTTCAAGTTTCTGAATTTTCCAAGTGCTAGGTTTGGATATTCATAATACAGACTGCAGTCTAACATACCATTTTATGGCAACATGCAAAACCAGGCTACTTAGGCCATCTGCTGCTTCACCACCACTACCCTGCTTTCCTTCTCTGCTACCTTCTAAAAGCATGTGCACAGCACATCTAATCCACAGGCAATTCTGCATGTCCAGAGTCACAGCTGGCTTCAAAGCTCAGTAACATGGTCTCAGGTCCTGCCTCAGAGCTTTCTATCTGGGGCAGCAGTTTGGCAGATCTGTGCTTTACCCAGTTGGGTGAATAAACCCAATTACTTTAATAACAGTACTTAAATGCAAGGATATGAGTGTATTCATACTTGATTCTAAAGCAAGGCAGCAAATTTACATGTTGTTTCTATCCAAAGTCAAAGGTTCCATATTCAAAGTTTTGTATTTTTTGTCTGTTCTAGATCCATGCTCAGAAGCAGAGTGTTGCCAGAACTGTGCACAGTCCTTATCACATATGAGAACAGCATTGCTGATTCTTAGGCAGCCATAAAATTCTCAAAACCAGGCTTTATCCCCTCTGTCCCCAAAAGAAATGAGGGCGGTGGGGGGCAAGAAGCAATGCCTGGAAGTCATACAAATTTCCTGACTTCATATCAGCAAGTACTTGTTCAGTCTTAGGAAAACAAATCCACCCAATACCTCTTTAACAGTAAAAGAAGGGGAAAGTGAGCTGGTGATGGTCTGAAGGTCTGCTAAACTACACAAGAATAACTGAGCTGTGCATTCTGTTTGCAGTACCTCTGCATCTATGGATGTGGAGGATGATTTCTTTAGGCACCTGGTTTGCATCCCACCCTTCAACGTCGAGGCATAATAACCATTTACACCTATTTACACAGCAGGAGCAGAGTAAGACACTTCTTCAGCCATTTGTTTAATGGCTAGAAAGGGCTTAGTGTTCCCCTGCTGAATCCATATAAAATTATTTCATTTTCAGGGAACAAACATGATACTTACTTAGCTACACAGAGATTTACAGTTCAGAGTTTCAGCATGTAAATGCTATAAATCTATATAGTTACTAATTTAAAAGTGTTGCTTTTTGCTGCTTAAGAGATAAAGGAATCTTCTGAAGAAATATTATGTTCTTTATCCATAACTAACACAGATTATAGGAGATACGATGTCAGGGCACTGCAAGATGGGAACAGCTATGCTTTTGCAAAGCTATAGCCAAATATTCTATCAGCCAGAAGCTGATTCCCTGAGCAGTTATTAAAAAGATGCTGAACTTTCTCTACCTATTATGTAGCATATCTCTGTAATTCCCTCTTCCCAAGTACTAAAATGAAATAAGAATCAGAGAAAAACATTTTTCTCCAAGTAACAGAAATGGAAGCTCAGGTAATATTTATTCTCATATTGTTACCACGTTGAAAAATAGTAATAGTTTAAAGAAGATTCTGGAGTGAGTGTTCCTTACCTACTGAAGAGATTCATGTTAAATAACTGAGCATATTAAGCCCTCCAGCAGAAACATATTCAGAAGATGTACACAATAAGCACCTATTTAAGTAGAAATGCAGAAGTGAATACCTATTACTTTTTCAATTTTAATTTGTAGCTTCCCTGCAATTTAATTTCCCTTTGGACATATTTTGCCTTATAATTCCTGTGGTGAAAGAAAGGACTTTAACAATATCTTTACAAATCTTAAGGAACTTCTTTTTCTCCCCTTAGTTCCCTCTGTATTTACACAATATTTCCTAATGTTTGTATTAATAACGACATTTAAAAGAAATAAATACATGACTAACTCATGCTTAGCTCTGGGGCCCCAAAAAGACAAAGAAAAGTTTAGTACTAGCAGTTTGCACCCTTTTTCAAAAGCATTTTAGCATGATTCCACATCAGATAATTGGTAAATGAATTAGGAATAAGCATACTGAAACTTCAAAATCTTAGACAAGTGATACAAAGGATTAACTGCCCATTTATAATCCTTTAGACACAAACCATTGACCGAGTCTGGATCCAGCTGCACCTAAATTCGCCTCTTGAGTTCAGAACACAAGGGGTCCTTTCTGAACCTCATGACTCAACAGGAGGGTGTCCCTGACAGTTTTGCCTGGCCTTGCTCTCTATGCAGTCAATACTTCAGTGTACTTTGCTGTTGGACCTTGTTAAACTACTCTTGCATTTACCATTTAACTTCGTTATCTCACTGTCTTATCTCAATAAAATATATTTCTGCTTTCTTGCAAGTGAAGTGCATCACTCCATCTGCAACTCATACCCTTCAGAAGGAGAAGTACTTGTCCTACTACAATATACAAGGAAAATGTATTAAAAAGTCCCCACAACACTGTAACACGTTCTATAGCACAGAGATCTCAAGTTACATTTTTTATTGCAGTAGTGGAATGCATTTTGCAGGCAAAGTATCTAACTTGTAAAATCAAGCATGTTACTTGTTTTCAATAGGAATATGGCTTTTGGGTTTACTATGCACAGGCTGCATCAGGAAGAGAATAAAATGCTCACTGAAATCTCCTGAAATCCAGGGCATGCCATCAAATGGGAATGAATGGCTGCTTGAAAATCCATCCCATTTGGCAGTCATTAATACATTCCATTTTACTGGTTTTTTTTCTTTTCTATTAATCAGCCTGTAGAGCATTATTCCAGAGCACCACCTTGAATCCTTCTACTACTTATTTTAAAAAGACCCAGATTTTCTTCCCCTTCAGCTACCAGCCATCTTATTTATATCAGAGAATCCATGCTTCAGTCATGCATAACTAATTTCAAATCTTATTTAGCATCAAGTCTCAGAATTAAGAAGCTAAGTGACAGCTGTTTAATTAACTCCTTAAGCTGATTAGAAAGCATTACAGAAATCCCCCCAAGGAAGACTTTATAACTGTCAAGAGAGCCTAAGGCCATGTTAATGCTTCTGTTTAAATTTAGTAAGCTTCTAAACCAATAAAGTCTAAATGCTTGACATCCTCATGGATGTGGTCAAATTCAGTTTTTTTCCTCATATTGCCACTGCAAGGACAAGAAACAAAAATAACAACATAGAAGGGATTTGAAAAGGCAGAAAGCAGCAGCTGAACAATAAAGCAAGTAGATATATCTCTGAAGGAGCTGTTGTGAGTTCATACCATCTTGACACTCGGTTATACTGGATTAGTACCCAATGCTGGAGTAAAGCTGAGCTTGCACCTTAAATGCAGAGTCATCTCCCAGCTTCTGGTTGCGAGTACAAGGGTTTGTTCATGGGTTCTTTAAACTTAAATCCACCTTTAATGATAAGATTATGGCAGCTGAAATACAAGTTTTAGAAGCAGCTGGTGGGGCTAGATACATGGTGGTCCAGAGAAGCTGAAAATGCTCCAAAGCAGATTTCCTTGGCTGTAGAACATTATTGTGAGCTCTGAGCTTGCAAACAGCTTGAAATAAATAAAATTGTAATTTCTTTATTTGCCCTGTGGTTTCCAAGCCTTTAGGATGCCCTAAAAAAAAAAACAAAAAAGAAACAAAAAATTGTCGCAATTCTTCTGTGTCTAAAAGAATAAAGGAACTATGGCCAGAAATAACACAAAATAATTTGTGAGGCCTTTAACATAGACAGAAGAATTGCAAGTACAAGTTGAAATACTGCAGAAGTACGAGAAATTATGGCAAAGCCTTAATGCAGAAATGTGAAAAGACAGACATGAACTTCAAAGTTAGCTGTTTAATGCATGCACCTTCAACTGTGCAGAGTGAAATGCGAAGTCAATGGGAATGGGAGAGAGGAGAAGATATGAAAGCAAATTAATCACGTTTAAATTAAGCACATGCTACTTAATCAGTTTCCTTTTTCCTTGGTACAGGCAAGAGAGCTCCACAATCAGACGTGCTGACACAGGGTTTTAAAGGTCCATCAGCAGAACCCCAAATGTGTGTTTCTCTGCACAGATCTACCTGTTGACTCCTAGTCTTCTACACAGCTTGTAGGGAGTCAAAACTTGATTTTTTTAAATAGCAAAATGTGATTGCAAACCCATTATTTAGAAAGTAATGGGTGGCACTGTAAGTATCTCAATATATATTCCTTTCTTTCTTCTTCTTTCTTCTTTCTTTCTTTCTTCTTCCGTCTGGTATTCCATGAATATGGGCTGCCATGGAATAGGGGGAACTCACCTCCAGCCACGCTCTTGCTCCTCCTCCACTGGGGCACAGTCAGTGCTTATGGAGTGAACAGATTTGGCAAGGGTGAGCAGTGAAACGAAAACACATACACATACAAAGCACAGCAATCACAAATTTCCAGTTAAAAACAGAGAAAAGCCAATGGCTGTATTTTGCTGTAAGGAAAAAGCAACATGGGACAATCACAGTGACTGTCCGCTCCTCCTACTGTCACACATGAGGCATTTAGAAAAAAAATATCTAATTATATGTAATCTGAGAGTTAACTTTTGCAAAGCCTTTAAGCTGTTTTATATTTTTACTAATGAACTTTCATCTCTCTATAGATAGAATCTAGCACTGATACGTTTGAGGAGGAGGAAAGAAGAGCTAACTATGTAAGACATTGCTGTGTGTAGTAAATACGGGAGAAGGCGCAAATAATAGGTAGGTGTTGCAAAGGAAAAATGGGATCATTAATAAGTTGCCCAGCAGTGAGAGGTCTCTCATTACACAGACAGTGATATTCAGTATAAAGCTCAAGAAGGAAAGAAACACATCTTAGAAGCAAAATCGAGGTGCTGCTGTATCTGCCTCAGTGAAGTGAGGCTGCGGCTCAGGCTTGTTTCACATCTGTGTGGTGTTACAACTAGGTAATCCTGGCTTGCAGACACTGCCTGTTATTGTGATCCACATCTTTAAGTGATGAAAAAGCCAGGAAATATATCACCTCCAAGGGAGAGAAAAACATCTTTGCCTGTTGTGCCTCTTTCCCCTGCCTTTGTCTGCCTCATGTATTCAGATTGGCATTGCTCAAAACAGGGATCTTTTTTGGCCATTTGTGCAGTGTCAGTTCACAGTTCAGAGCTGCGCTGCAGCTGCTGGACCAGCTAACAAGAGGTAACAGTTTTCTTTAAGGTGAAACAGCAAGCACACAACAAATGCAAGAGCAAAGTCGGGGTAGTAGGACATTGCCCCCGTTTTCGGTGCTAGTTGTTCTCTACAGCCCTGCTGCTGGGATAATGGCACATGAGGTTTTAACATTTTCTGCAGTGGCTTCACAAAGCAGAGGTGTGTAATTTTAAGCCTGTACTTTCTTCTAAGGATTTCTGGGAGCCAGCACCACACACACAAACTATCTAGAGAGGGTAATGAGCTATTTAGCAACGGGCAGTTTGTAACATTACCAGTAAGCTACCCAAGCCATATTGGATTTCCTTGATGCTCAGACAGCTGAGGAACCAAGTCCTCCCATGGGAGTTCACTTTCTTCTAGCTGTAGAGTCAATGCAAATTCTAATTTGTCTCAGGTTTAAAGTCCCTTTAATGCTTTGATGTCTAACATTCAGGAGTTATGTTAGCATACTTTCGGCAAGTCCTTTAATGCTTTGATGTCTAACATTTAGGAGTTGTGTTAGCATACTTTTGGCAAGTTCTCCTTTGGTGCTTTGGTGGTTTGCAGCACTAAGTAGGCTACCATGATCCCAGGAAGCTGTCATGTACGTTCTCAATTTATCAAAGTCAGAGAGCTATAAGTCTGTGAATTGTCAGGCTGCGGTTCTTCAGAGAAATTGCTAATTAATTCACAGGCTCCAAACTGTAACTCCATGAAGCTGCGTGTGCATACGTGATTTTGGTCTCTAGACAGACTGCTTTAGCTGATAATCAACAAGGTTTGCTCTTAAAGGCAAACAAACAAACAAACTCGTGGAGGAGTTCTTCGGTTTTCCTAAGCAGGCTGCTTTTAGACATCATTGCAGGAGGGAAAGGCATGCCTGATTGTCAAAGGAAGACCTTTCAGAGAAGCAGAGATAGGAGATCTGGCCTAGGGTACACGAATACGCTGTGTCTGATGCTGCTGAACTGCTGAGACTGGAGTGACTGGTAGGGACATGTCATGCAAAATTAGCTAAACCCAATCAGAATTTCACACATGTGGTCAGTATCTCAGCTCCTGGATTGATGTGCCAGCGTGAAGGCTCTTTTGATTCTCAGGCCTGCAGTTAGAAAGCCTAATGCAGAGGTTTGGCGCCTGCAGGGGTTGTGGAGCTCTGTAAGGGGTGGACTATGGGATGTGATGTAGGAATTTCCAGCAACAAAATGAAACCTCTAGGATATCACTTCAAAGGAAAGATGCCAACGAGACTCTAGCAATGCAATTTAGCAGAGCAAATATTTGGTGCAACGTGTAGCAGAGCCCGAATGACTGGGGTCAAAGTGACTGAAACAGGTTTGCTTTCATGGAGAGAAGTATGAAAAATCCCCAAACAAATCACTGCCTTGCATAATACATTGGGGTTTTAATTCTTTTTCTTTCTGCTGTCACTCCCAGGCTGTACTATGAGCTGCACATGAATCCTCCCCATCTTCCACATCATGCTGTGAGCTCAGTGGTCTAAAGGGAATACTTAAGAGACACGGTCAGGGAACCCTGTCCCCATCTGCCATATAGCTCCTTGGGGCCTGGCCAACACGGAGCAGATTAGAGCAGCTCTTGGGATGCAGAAGTATCCAGCAGAGACATTTGACAGGGGTTTTTTCTGTCATTCTCTGTTTCCCAGAGCCAGACAGCAACGAAATCTGCATTCTTCCCTGCCTGCACACCCTCCTCCTCTCGCCTCCTGTGGACACTGCTGCCCCTAGGGTGGGTGACCAGCAGGGCTCTGTGCCAGCAGGCCCTCCCTCCTGCCCCAGTCCTCACTGTCTGCTCTGGCCACGATCACAGTTCAGCACTGTTACAGCCAGCAAGTGACAAGATGAAAGAGAGCAGATTCTGGGAAGGGTGGGAGACAGGACTGAGAAGGAATCTGAGCTAGATAACGGGGAAAGGGGTGAGAAATGAGGGGGACTCACAGTTTCTTCAGGGCAGGTTGGCCGCTGACTGAAAAAATACAGGTAAAGTACAGTGATTCTTGTTAAAGGCCTTGGCAAAATAACGTACATGTAGCCAGTGTTGCAAGGGATGCTAGGCACAGCTGAAGAGTGAAGCTGGTTTAGCAGAGACCTCCCTGCTCACGCACGCTGCTCTCATACTCTGTTATCTGCTCCCTTCCTCCCACATAATCACACACGGTATGAAGCCTGCTTCTGCACTGACTGGAATTACTGATACTCTAGATTAGGAATGCATAAGTGACTCAATGATCACAGCAGCTACAGCAGCTTCCTTGGAAAAATATTTCTTAGTACATATCACAGAGGTGTAAATGATGTGTCTTTATGGTACTGGGGTACAAGCTTTCTGTAAAAGGCTGTGTGGGAATCAGGCCCCACCAGAGTCACCTGAAATAAGAAAACCAGACTGAATAAAAGGAGAGCCCACGTTTTGTTTTCTGATTGAGTTTAGATTTTCTACTGTTTTACTATCAAACAAACTGACACCCGAAAACAACTTCAGTATCATCCTGTAATGTGTGATGATGTACCTGTTGAGGTCTGCCTGCCAGTGCTTTGTGCAGTTTTGTTCCTATATTGAAGCCCTTCTGTGAAATATTCCATTATATTCATGTATCAAACTACCCCCAGGGCCTGTCTTGGTGACTCCCGTTTCCTTTATTGGCCACATGTTTGCACTGACCCATCTGAAGCCTGGCTGATGTGGGCAGAGGCACAGATGCAGCCATCCTTATTCTGGATCTCAACAGAAGCATCCCCTCCTCCTCTGCTGCTTGCCAAGCACCAAGCACACAGCATCTTCACAGTCTTTTGAACGTGAGAATCTCCACGACTCAGGCACACAATGCAAATACCTCATTTTCACCTCAAAGCCCGTGACGTTTTTGCCCCATCCTCGCTATATGCTTTGTTATCTCCGACAATTTTCCCAGCTTCTAATGTCTACCAGCCAGCTCTGTCACCAGCACATCTGTACTTTTTCCCAGCACACCTGCAGAGCTAGTTACTTCACAACCTTCTTTAATATTCAGCTCTCCCATAGGGACTACAGGATGTTGCAAGTCTTGAACAGACAGGTTTGTTCCTCTCCTCCCATCTCTCACAACTTCGATTTAATTCTGTGAGGTCAAGCAAGACCTGTCAGCAAAACAGGTAAATCAAGATGCACATATGGCATTTATAAATTTATATAGAGATCCAGGTCCCTCTACAAAGTACTTCTCTGACAGGAAAGCCATTCAGCACTGCCTACCACAGCAATAATCCTAACACATTTATCAATTCTGACTTGATTTCCCCATCATTCTAAAAGTTCTAGTGTCATCCCTGCAGTTTTCCAGAGGCAAAGCCTCAGAAGCAGTAAGGTTAGGAGAGCTGCCCAAGCCACCACAGTGCCAGCTGCAAAGCCAGGAGCATCTCTGGAGCTCTGGCATCCCATTCCCTTTGCTGCATATGGAAAACCCTGATAGTAACATAGATGATGCTCCAAGCACAGTGGGCAGACAAGGAGAAAACGATGCAGTGACAGTGAGAAAAAAGCAGATATGCAAGGATGAAAACTGTCCCAATGTGGTAATTACTGTAGGCTCCCATGGCAGAGACAGAGCAAGGACCAAACTATTTTTTCAGACTTTTAAAGAAATAAAGAGGTTTGTAAGGAATAAGAGAAGTCATGTTCTTCTGGTCACTGTGTGGAGGAGAAGCTATTAAATTGCCTATTCCAAAGTTTCCTTCCAGACTGGCCTTGGTAGTTTTCCTAGCACATTCATATTTAGTAATGTCAAGCAATAAGCAGTCTGAGCTAAATTGGGATCATTACAGGGGCCTGGAAACCTGCCCCAGAACCAAAAATTCATTCATGAGCAGACTAAGGGCGAGCAGCAGGGAAGCCTGCAGCCATCGGGCTCTGCTGGGTCAGTAATTAGCTCTTCATTTGAACTTCGAACAGAAACACAAAAATAAACACAAGGGACGTTCAGAAAAAATATGATGTTCCAGCTCCCATATGGCAAATGGGGCCAAAGTCTGCTCTGATACATGTGACCATGACCTTCGTGAGGACGTCATGATGCCCAGGACAGAATTTGGGTCACAGTATGTCCTTAGAAAAAATCCCTGACAGAGACCTGGTGAGGATGCTGGTCCCTGCCTGCAGCACCTGCAGAGGCTGCACCCTCCTGCCGCTGTGGGTACACTCATCCTTTCGCTGGGTCACACCATGTGTTGATACTGCAATTCTAGGAGCAAAAGTAAGCAAGTGCCTTTTATCCACACATACCTTTGGTTATAACACTGCCATGTCTACAGGTGAGGAGCCCAAAACTGCATCTCTTCGCTTTTTATCTTGGTAAAGAGAGATCTTTATATATTCATATGACACAGCAACCAAACTTTTATTTCCAAACCCTTCCCCCAGTTACAAGTTCCATGCCCATAAAGGTATCTGGTGCCTGGATTTTAGTGGCACTACCGATTTAAAACTTTTTCTGTGTGTTTAGCCTGTGACAACTGCTGTCAGACCCTTTGCAGACATAAATTGGTGCAATTTTGCTGATCTTATACATACTGACCCATACATTCATTTTCCTTGCGTATATGGAGGCTATAGTGCAGGGAACCATAAGAATCTGAATGAAGACAGAATATTTTTAGGTCTGATGAAGTAGGCAGAGATAGAAAGCAGTGAGCCCGCAAGCTCTGCTTTGATCATTTATCCTTCGCAGATTTGTGACAAATTGTTTTTTTCTGCATGAATCTGAACTGATACAGATTTACATGAGCAGTTAAAAAGTAATACCAACTGGGAAATAAAATCCCTAACAGCACCACAGAAAAGCAATAAACTTAAGAAGTGGTTAGACAAGACAGAAGAGTGATCAGAAATGCTTTGCAATAGAAAAGAATTAATAACAGGGAAAAAGAGCGGTTGGACACTTGTAAAGCTGGTTGTGTCAGGCTGAGAGCAGAAAATCCAAAAAGCTATTAGAAAAAAGACATGAAGAGTCTTGTAATAATATCCTGGGGAACATGCATGCTGTTGATTCAATGCCTTTAAGACTATATTGTACATTCTGCAACTGTTGCTTAATGACTAATCCTTCTGGGATGATTGGTAGAGAACTTATGTTAGGGACAGTCCAATGTCCTCAAGGAAATAAATCTGAACTTGACATCAAATTACGTATGTTGTACCCAGGACATCTGAAGTATTTTCCTAATCTGATGTATGCAGAGATCTGTATCCAGTAATTCTTCTGATGTTACTCCCAGAGTAACAGCTTCCTTTTCTTCCTTCAGCTTCTTCTCATTACAAGTATGAGAAAAAAAATCATACGAATGAAGTGCTAGTCACTCTATCATGATTATGAAGCTGTGAACCTGAACAGTTCTAGGCTGCAACACCCACACTGACAATAAATGCTGTTATTTGTAGCGTTAGATAACTGCACAGGAGGCTGTTTTCAGGGTCAGGCATCTAGAAGGGACTGGGACTCATATTGTAGTTGGTGATTTCAATAGCAAAATTCTCACTGGTTTTAATGAGTGTAACCCTGATGACTAACAGATCATCTGTCTTACTGTGATATGATATTCCAAAATCCTAACCAAATGCAACTACAAGTATCTCAAGGTTCTGGCCTTTTTGTGTGAAAATTAAGAAAGAGATGCATGAGGAAGGAGTGTTTTCCAGGTAACTTGCTCAGAGGCAAGCTTACTGTTAGGAAGGAAAGGGAAGGTACACAGCCTTTTAAGATTATAAAGCTCTTGTCTGATAAATAACTGCCTCCAGATGCCAACATTGAGCCTGGTGTGACCATTTATCACCTGTTACCAGCTATATAGGCTGCCTCCAGACACCGGCTCCTGCAGGAGCCATGCTGATAAACGGCTGCAGTAGGCTCAGTACTGGCTTGTGACAAGCTTATTTACTGGGTTAAAAAAGAAGAAGAAAATCTTTAGATGACAGCAATAAAAGCTTGGTTCTTCTTCAAGGTGCCGCCAGACACATGGGACAGAAACAATCTGACTTTTGCTTTCATTTGCTTAGGTTTTCCTGTTTGTTTGGAATTTACTACAAGCCAGGGGCCCTGCAGCCAAAAGCTGCACAAAGCTCCTGACCTACCTTGATAAAATGACAGTTTCGCTCAACAAAAGCCTGTTTCCAAGAATCAGAATTCCTGTGATGGCTTGCAGGGACTTCAGTGAGATCTAGTCTGAGCTGCATTCATAGCTTATCAGTGGTTAGATGGTAACCACAGTATCGCCATCATTCAATGCTTCTTTTATGCTTTTCTGCTTTCTACATTAGGAATTTCCCTTACTGTCCCCAGCATTTCAATTCCCTCTTCAAAAAAGCAAACCATCCTTTTTGCTTTCCCTCTCTAACCTTTAATTTTTTGCTGTTCATGTCTAGGATAACTGGGAAGGGCCCCAAAAGGTCTAAAAAGGTAATACAAGAAAAAAGGCTACAAGTGAGATCCATGGGATGATCAGTGGTTTGATGAAAGGGAGCCAAGACTGGAGAATAATAGTCTTGCATCACAAAAGAGGAACATTATCAGATGGCAGAGCTCAAAACTGTCCTGGGTTTACCAGGAGCCGTTTTGCTCCTTCTTAGTAACTGGTGCAAGCTCTGTGTTTTGACTTCCAGCCTGGGCAGAGAGCTGATAACACCGATTGTTTTTAATTGTTGCTAAGTAATGTTTATTCTGGCCAAGGACTCTGTGAGTCTCATGCTCTGCTGGGGACGAGGGAGGCCGGGAGGAAGCAGAGACAGGGCACCTGACCCAAACGGACCAAAGAGGTATTCCATACCACAGCACGTCATGCCCAGGAGGTAATTGGAAGTTACCCGGAAGGGTTGGGACGGCAGGGTTGGAGGAGGTATCGGTCGATGCTTGGCTGGGGGGAGTGGGGTGAGTTATTGGTCGGCTGGTATTGAGGTGTTGTATTCTTTCCTCTTGTTATTTCCTTTAGCACCATTATTATTGGTGGTAGCAGTAGTGATTTGTGTTATACCTTAGTTACTGGGCTGTTCTTATCTCAAGCCGTGGGAGTTGTATTCTTTTTGATTCTCCTCTCCATCCCTCCAGAAGTTGGGGGAGGGCAAGAAGGGGGGGAGTGAGCAAAAGAGGTTTGTGGTTGGGTTTAAACCACGACAGGTTTAACAGAAGATGACTTTTTTCCACATAATGTAGCTAATAATGAAATTCCTTGCCACAGAAAACAGGAATGTTTGAATGGATTAAGCTCTATTGCAATTTAAAAGCAATCAAATAAATTAATGAAAGAAAGAAATAGATCACACTTCCAAATCACAAACATGCTGAGCTACACACCCTTGAAAGCAGCTTCTTTTGCTCTTACATCATTCCCATGGCATTTGCTATCAGCCCCTGTTGGACATGGGGAAATGGATCAGAAAAATCTTTGTCCTTAGCCAGTGTGATTCTCTAGATAGAAAGAGTACTCTATTTACTGCAACTGAAGTTTAAAAGCAGAATTACATTCCCAGATACACAGATTTGTTCACTCATTGTCCTGCTTTCAGGGACTCATTTTACAGCTAAACTTGAAGAATTGTATTGGTTAATGGAATGGATTTTGGCATTAGTGGGAAATACAAGTCCTCAATATCAAATATTAAATTATTCCTTATTAATTCTTTTGTAGGCTTGGACTTGCAACTGATTTAATACGCCTGAATAATTACTTCTATTATAACTGTGGCTTTGATTTTTAATTAACTGTACAAAGTTTCTCATTCAAATCTAATATTACCTCTGTTAACACCGTCAGCTCCCTGTTTAGAGATTTTGTTCATATTAAACTTTGATGCTCAGACCTTAAAGTCTGCTCTTCCACAACTCTGTGAACAGATTCCATATGAGCCTTATTTATTCTACATTATCATCTACAAAAATGCTGTCTCCAGTATCCTGAACACTGTTCTCTGACAAGTAACCCCATTCTCTTAGTACTACTGCTCTCACAGTAACTCACATCATTCCCCAATACTAATTTGATGGCCATTTCTCATCCCCTGATTTTCAGCTACTTCACTGAAACTACTGACAATGTTTAAGTTAGGACATGCACAGAGCTTCATCCTTTATTGGGGACAAGAACTTCATCTCTCTTCCTGACTAATGAAAATCTGGAATAGCTATCTCTACAGTACTTTATGATTATGCTGAGATAATGAATGATGCTGATACAGCGTATGATGACTGTATGTGTATGATGACTTTATTTTTGTTCTCTCTGGCCAGAGAGAAGCCTCTCCTGCAAGAAGCTTTATGATTAAAAATTCCAATAACCTACTGACTATGTCTCTTTGGGAGCAGATGAGTGTTTAACCACACCGTGTCTGCAGCAGCACCACACATTTGGTGCAAGGTTACTGGACAAGTCAAAGCACAACATTCTCAACCTTGTGTGCCATTGCTCACCTAAATTCATATTTATAGACCTAATTAAGTGACTTCGTTAAAATTTAATACAAGTGAGCTGTCTTGGAATTGTATGCTGACCACTTCCAGTGACCAGGCTTCCTTATAATTCGGAGTCTGGATATGAATTTAGGTGGCGTATTTGAACCATTTACATCAGAATTTGATCCTTGCTTTGAAAATGTCAGTTTCTACTTTAGCTTCCTTGTAATTAGATTCACATTTTCCTGCGGAGAGAGGATATTGACAGTACTTACAAACACCCTTTAAATCTTTGTTTGGATAAAGGGGTGAGACATAGTATGTAAAATGCAAAGTGCCAGCATCACTTCGCAAACTATCACATTGTGACAAATAGATGTAATCTTGCATTTTTAAAACCCATGCCCTTGTTGTGTTTTAGGGATCCCTTGAAGTCTCTGTTATTTTGTGCATTTTCTGTCTGCCTACAGTCAGCGTGACCGTAGCATCTCTGCCAGACAACACTGCTATTTCTCAAACAGCTTGCAGGGTGACCCAGAGCTCTTTTATCTTGGGGGTCAAGCACACCCCTCAGTGCTCCCAATCACAACAGGCCAGTAATGAGGATCTGAACTGAGTCTTGGATGATCATCAGCCATCTGACAATTCGTTTCACCACTGCAGCACGACCAGAGTGGCTGTACAGGATGCACATGTCTCTCTCCAACGCACGTGGGCCTTACACCACCCTACACACCTGCTCTGACACAGGCTACCGTCTCTTCCAGCCAGAAGCTAAACAGTCCCTGCAGAATTCCAAAGGCTGGTGATGGTCGGTTCTCACAAATGCTAAAGAATTTCTGAGAACACATGAAGATCTGGCAAGATTTCTAGAGATTTTGAAGCTTTCAACTATTTTTCCATTAGGATTCCTGAAGGAGTTCAACTGAGAACCAAAAGCTTTGCAGAAAAAACATTTTAAAACAAAAATGAAGATAGAATAATGTAATGCTGCTCTACTGGCTGGCACCTCAGTGAACTAAGATGGGGATCATCAGGTCTCAAGCTGTGCCCTGGTTCTGCCCAGTCACTGAACTGCCTCTGCACCTGCCTGCACTCAGAGAAAAGATGCTATAACTTATTTCAATTTATGTTAACTTCTAATTATGTTAACAAAAACAAGAAAATGGAGCCTAAGAACTCAATTATGTTGTGCTTGAGGAAATATGGAAATAACCATGAGCTGCTGCATTTAACAGACTTTTGGAAATTAAATTATTTGTATTCAAATCTGTGCAAAACCAATGATCATTTCTGGCTTTGATCAACTCAGCCTGTTCTTTGGGGAAATTAAGTTGATGCTCTGGGTGTAAACATTCTTTCAAAGTGCTTACCGTAGAGCAATGTTTTCCTCCTGCTCTCCTTCGCACCAGAGCAATTTTTGAACCATTCCCGTTGATAACACAAATGAAACAGAAAGACCACTTCATCAGGAGAACCAGAAATTGCAATCAGAGAAGTAATACTTAACATACAATTTAATCTGTATTCACATCATCTCCTGGTCTTTTCCAAGGCATATGTGGGTGGCATGCAGAGACTTTAAGCAGGAACAGGTATATTTATGATTGCTAAGGAATACAAGTAGATGTGCAGCAGCTTTAGACAAGAGGTGGTTTCTTAAGCTACATCACCAGACCAAAGAAAAAGCAAAAATCAGTGTGAGAAGCTCAATTACAATGAACAGATATCAACTATTTCTAATTAAGTGACAGTCACAGTGACAAAGCACTTAAAAACTACTAGCACTGGTACCATCCTACCAGAACTTTGTACCAGGTCAAGATGCAGTACATTTAATGCCCTCTCAGGGAGTGCTGTTCAAAGAGGAGGGGACCTTCATATTGGAAATGGATGTCCCTGAAAGCTGGCCATGATGAATGCTGGAGCTGAGCTGTGCTTCCCTGCAAGTAGAATGAATCTCACAAAATATTTCCATGCGCTGCAATGTGCAGAAGTGACAGCTGTAGTTAGAGCAGCATCATGCCAGAGGTTAGATGGGGCATTTTCTTCATGACTCCAGCCCCAGCATGCTGACAAGAACATTTCATCAGGTCCATGGCAATTCAGAGGATGGGGGGATGAAAACCTCATGGTTTGTGATTTAGACAAGAAGCCATAAATCTGATATCCCTGCTGAAAAAGGGAGAAACATGAGCCAAGGATGGATAGCAGCGAATGAGCAGGCAGAGCTGAAGCCTGGGAGCACTTTTTCAGCAGAAGCTATAGGATCACAGTTTTATGTTATTGACTGTGAAATAGGAACACAACACACCTTCCCTGAGGAATGCAAACCCTGGCTGCCACAGCCCTCCCCTCTCCTTCTTCTCAGCCCCTGTGCTGATCGTTTTGTCCTGCTAAGACAGCAGAGAGTTAAGTGCATTTCAAGGGGCTATTTTTCTGCTGACTTAGCTGAAATGGCTCAGGCTTTGGGTGCGATGAGTGCTGAGCCACCAGACAGGACAGGATGGGATGGAGACTCCTCATCAAGATGGCCAGTGAGGCACTGAGCAGTTAAATGAGAAAAGCAGCTTGCAGAGAAATAGGAAGAGACACCCGAGCACTTATATGAACTCTGAAGTGCTCACCACCAGTTCAGCACATCCCCATCTCCAAAACAGGTTCAGGATTGCCCACCTCTTCCCTTTGCTAGACGAGGGGTCTAAGGAGGATGAAATAGGCCATTTCCTGTCCGTCTTTAATTTCCAGAAAAGAAGGCACAGAGTGGAATCTGAACTTCAGCCTCTCCCATGTATCACAGGAGGACGTGATTTCCTTCCTAGCTGGTCTCTGATGCCCTGAATTATCAGTGTCAGTATCCTTGTTCATCTTCCTTCATTTTCCTTCCATTCCTTCTGTAATTGCTTGGGAATATTAAGTGCTGCCAACATGGAGATCATTATTAACCCTAGGCAAAATGTGCATTGGAAGACCACAAATCTTAATTCTTGTCTTGTTACCATAGTTATACCTAAGAGGTGACACTTAAATGCTGCCTTCAAGCTCTAAGTAAATGATGACTGATGAAGAATGAAAGAATCAGAAAATTAAATGACAGCATTTGAAGAAGGGCAAGCACATTCATGGTAAAAACTTCAGAAATTAAGGTCTCACTATCTATTTCTACAAACAACTTGTCATCACCCTGTCTAAACAGATCTGATGAGAGTATGGGCTTTCTGAACTGGTGGAGTAGGATTTTCAGAGCTCCTCATTTTGAGAAGGAAACCAGTACAGAACAGTTTTCCCTGATGCACTTGAAATCTTATTAATTCCACAAGAAACACAGACCCAATTCTGAAACTTATTTCCACAGTGATAATAATAACACAGTGATAATAATAAGCACAGTGATAATAACGCACACTAAGGGTGTTTTTCTTCATGTGTACAGTCTCCTACCTCTGTTAAGGTAAGAGATCTAAGGTTTTAGATTAGTGAGTAGAGCTTGCTTTACAAATCCACAGGTCTTCAAACCCACCTCCAGAAGTCATTCAAAGGTATTAATCCTCTTGATTTTCATTAAAATGGCAATAAACTGCAAGGAATGTGTCTTAGTGACAAAACACATAATATCTGTGTTGTGAATTTTTACAGCTGGTGGAGAAAGGTGCTAAGGTTGACAAAGATTTTTTTTTCTTCTGTGTTTCACAGATGAATTAAATGAGTGTTAACTAAAGCATGCCAGAACCAGGACTTAAGATTAATCTGAGCACAACCACTGCCACTCAGTTTGCACTCTCTTTTTAGGTGTGACATACGTCACTTCTCTATTGCCATGGACTGTTTCAAGCTAGACTACACCCAAATTTCTAAAAATGAATAGGAAAGAAACTTTGAAATCAGATACATTATTTAAAACATATTCCTAGCATGGAATAGATGACCAGGCTCTGAGAGAAAGGCTCACAAAGTCACCATTCAGAAGATGGAAGCTGCTGGATTATCTCTGTTTGAAGGACATTTTTTTCCTGTCCTTTTTCTTTAATTTTTATTTTTTAAATTAAAGCTAACAAAAAACAATGAATGTACCAGGGAAGTATGTCTCCTAACACTACCTTTCCTTTTGATGTTCCCAATTTCCCTGTCTCCTGACTTCTCCCCACACAAACCAACCAGGCTCCTGGGTTTCTGAGGTGCATCTCAGTCTCTCACTTCAAGATTTTAACATTCAAAAAGATGAGTAGGAAAAACTTACTCGAGTCCCAGATGAATCAGTCTGGAAGCCATGTGACCCTACTAATTACAGAGTTCACCTTGCATGTTGAAGGAGGTCAGATCTGCATCCTAGGAAGTTTGTATTCTGCACAGATTCACATTCCATTATTGAGTAGGTCTTTTACACCACGTCTTACAGGAAAAAACATGGGTGCAAAAATTCTGAAAAGCCAACCTGTCAATCTAAGCCCAGGGTGTTCATTTTTTTGGATAGCTTTCAAGGACATTTACTATAAATCTGTGAAAAGAGAGCTACTTACAGGTCTGGGATTTATAGAAAGTGCTGCCTATTTGTGCTCCGTCTTTTGTCAATAGCGTTGAGATTTGCAGTTTGCACTGAATTATCCAATGACCTAAATCCTAGCAAGCTATCAAAATCTGTTTCCCAGATAAAGTCATAATAGAGTTTGATACATTTATCAGTGCCAGGCACACAGCAGTGCTTACAAGCATGGCTATTTCTCAAGTCTTCTTCAACAGCAGGCAAAAGGGAGGTACAAATGAATTAAAACCTATTCACTCCAATGGTTTAAAATAATTATTAACCATTGGAAACACAGTAACACAATTCCTGCCTCTTGATTTCACACAAACTCCTGAGGACAATGAGACACTACCTAAGGTAAAGCAACCATGTTTTATGCTGACAACTCCAGAATTATTTATTGTTTTCCTTTATGACAAATACTTGGGATAGATAATACTTCATTACACAAAATATAATCCATTGCCATTCAGCTGAATAAGGCTTGATATGGGAGAGGCAGGGGGCTTGCTAGTTGTCAATACAACTTTATGGTGACATATTCTTTCAGCATCAGGGCTGAAATCTTTGACAAGGGAAACTTACCTGTCTTCACTCCTCTCCAGCATCAGAAGAATCTTCCTGAAGCCCCAGGAAAGTTAAGTGGGAGTTGGAAGCAGCACTTGAGCTTTTAAATCTATACAGCTCCTTTCTAACCCAAGGTGCTCTACAGGTTATAGCCCTGATCTCACAGGAGGCTTTCAGGAAAAACTCCTACCAGTCATGTCCTGTTAGGTAGGCTGCCCTGCCAGAATAAGGACCAGAGTATTGGGACTTCAACAAACGGATCAACTGGGCAGAGAATTTTTTCATACTCCCCAATTGCAATTTATCCTGGGACAAACTTTGCTTTCTGTTATTTCCTAAACTGGCAGAGAAATGCGTGAGGGTCGCTACCATAACCAACAAAACTGCTAGCGAACTGTAGATCTACACTAAAAACTCCAGCCATGTTCCCTAACACCAGCACCAACAGACTTCTATCATGTATAGGTCAGGCTTAGAAGACATCTACTACACATTTACCAGTAGACTGCACAATGGGGTGGAGGACTTGGCTCACCTTGTAACAATGGCAAGGGAGAATAACGTCTCCTCTCCTGAACCTCCAGTTTACAACCTCTTTAAATTCACCAGAAGTTTGAATCCTGTCTGAGACAGTCTACTTTATACCCACACCTAAGCTTTCTTACATGTAGTGTAATGGCCTCACTTTATATCCAACTGCTCTCACACAGTCTGCCCTCAAAATTAAACAGTAAAGACATGCCAGTGGGGTGACAGATTATGGCTACGGATAGTGAGCAAGGCACAAACTTTAGAGCTCAGTTTGGAGTTATGGAAGCAAAGAAACAGAAATGGCTTTAGCACACATGAGAAAGGGAAAGCCAAAATGACACAGACACATCTCTGTTGTGACATTAAGAGGCTCCTCATATATTTTTCTCCTTCTGGCCAAATGCAATCTGTATTACAAAAGGCTCCCAACAATCTGAGGCCCTGGGAATGTCCATCTGGTAGCAATGCAGGCACCACTGAGCAGAGAGAGCACTATTAAAGCCTTCAACAGATATAGCCTATTAAAGCAAAGCCACCAAAACTCCACCCAGGCTTCCTGAGAGACATCAGACCAAAGGCTGCTGCTTACTCTGGGACTCATACGTAGGGCCTAAGGCTTTCACAAAGGTTGAAGAGCAAAGCTTCAAGTCGACAAAATACCCATCTCATACCTGCCTCAGGGAAGGACTGTCACCCAGGTAGAGGAAATAGAGGAAAAGGAAGAGATTCACTGAAAAAGTATCCTGCACTGAGAATTTAAGGTTTTTAAGTGCCTGCGAGAGATTCTGAACAGCATTTGGAGCTTTCTAAACTCTAAAGTCTGCCTTAAGCTAGGTTTATGTCGCATAAATACTTGCTTTCAAATTCATTACTATTATGGAAGATACAACATGAACATAATAAATGATTGTGGTATTAAAGCACATTTTACAGCATCATCTTGAGTGCTGTTTTCTTTAATGCTCTACTTACATGATATGGAGGGATTTGCTCTGAAACTGCATTATGATCAGGAAATTCAGTAGTATAGCCCATAATATTTTTTTCTCTTATCTCTGAACAATTCCTAAAAGACAAAATACTGTGAAGAATATAGCTTCAGTTCTGAAATAGAGACATGTGGCTTGGTGGAAAGGTGTTTTGAACTGGGGGGGATCTGGTACTAAAGATCCTGGCTGTACTTTTATGTCCATGTCCTTTGGCTCATGCCTGAAATAGTTCACTTACAGAGCCAAAGCAGAAGCAGCACAGGTTAAGAAGTGGGCAAAAAGGTACTGAAGAGGATTTCTATATAGTGGGAAATAAATTAATAAACTGGAGCTTGGCCAGAAGACTCCTTTGGATCCAAGATTTTGTCACTCCTCTGCTTTGTACACTGAGAGCAGCAGGAGCTGGGGCTGGCTGTGTTCCCTGCTAAGGGGTATGCTGGGCTTCTCAGACTGTCCCCTGGATGCGGCTGCTGTAAGCTACTGAATCTATCAGTTGTCATTTCAGCTGTGATCCCTGTAGCAGCATATTTAGCACAGAGCCAAAATAGGGCTCATGCTGCACTGTTGTTTAGCAGTCTTTTAAAACATAATTGGTTAAACTTCTCAGTACTCCTGGGATGGAATGGCATTATGATTTCCCTTGTCAGTACTGGTCACATTTTCCTATTGAATCGAGAGAAAACCTTTCTTAAGGAGATCACAGTTAGGAGGAAAAAACCTTTCAGCTCACATGAATGTAGACTTCAAATTGTATTCAAATGGATGGCTCTTGAAAGTACCAAGCAGAATTCTAGTGTCCAAAGATATTACAATGATTCTGATTCTTACTTTCCTCTATTTTTTCATCTTTTTTTTTTCTTTTCATTTTAATAATAGGAAAATAGAATACAATTTTCTAGGAATAGCATTATGAAATTATGCAGCATGCCCATAATGTGCAATAATAATACACAACATCAGACAGCAGAAAGACCGAATAGTACATGTTGCTACACACTCCCTGTTTCCCCCTGCTCCTCCCCCTAGTTAATCTGCCTCTGATTACTGTAATGGTCCCTAGAGACAGCCAAATTATTTTGGTTAACGTGCAGCATGTACATTATTTTTTCATTTGTGGCTGTTTCAATTAGCAATGTCATCTATTTCCTAAAGCATTTTACTTTTAAATAATTAGGGCTTATCAAAGAGGTTAGCACAAAAAAAGTATTTGAAATGCTAATCCAGTATCACAGTCAAAACTGTTCAACAAATTTCAATCCTGTTGTTTCTTAAACATATTGTAAAATACGACAGTGTCCACCGAATACTGATAACCTCTGTGCGACACAAAAAGGTAGAGGCCAATGTATTACACATGACGGTTATTAAATGGAAATACTGACAGACCCTTAAATAAGCTGAGACCAGGCACAGTGATTTAATGAGAGCGATAATGGGCAGGTGGGCTGAGCATCCCTGCTAAGATTAGACCCAGAGCAGCAAGCATGTCTTTTGAAACTGTTTCTTAACACAATTTGTACACAGGACCAGGCTGTGCATTACAGGAAAAAGTGTCTTTTTTATGTTAACTTTATCAGCCAGGCTCTTACAACCTTGTTACTAACACAAACACACACACACACACACACGCACATATATATATAATGCCATAGTGACTGGATTTTTTTTTTTTAGGATGTCTTTCTTTTTCTAACTACATCAAAATCAGAAAATAGGATGAAATCTGTTGCTTTGGTGCGGACTATGTCTTATCTCTGGAGTTGAATGCTTTTGCTCTTTTTCTTCATCTATTTCATGCATTTTGGCCTAACTCTGTAAATCAAAGCTCAGCCTGAACAGCTACATCTACTGAAAATTTGCTAAAATAAAGCAGCCATGTTAAGGCTTTATTCTATGCCACATACCTAGTGGCTATTGTGCTTTTTTTTTGCCAAAATTTAATTAAGAAGACACACTTTATATGATTCTATGGATCATTCCCTTGGATAGCAGCAAGTCTGTGGGTTACTATTCTGCTTCTCCCAGGAAGGTACCTTGTGGTGCAGGTGCCAATTTCAAAGGCTTGAGGCGGCAGTCAGACGGAAACACAACTTTACTTGTCCCTAATGTTTTCCCTGTTTCCGAACCCACGAGAAGTTTTACTTCCACACAGTGAAATCAGCAAGAGAGATTTCATCTCCTCTATTCCACTGCTCTTACAGAGCACAAGATTTGATACCTGTCTTGTACTTGGGAATGATTACAGTGCCCATCACCAGGTGCTCTTTTTCTCACCTACAGGTTCCCTGGGATTTTACCTATGGATTCAGCCCAAGTCCAAATAGGATCTTGTCTTCGTATACACATTTCCCAGTAGGTGTTTGTGTTAGGTTGGTTAGTACCATAATCCCCTCCTCTCCTGAAACACACAGGTCTTAATATGCCTTTTTTCCCCTCTCCTATTTTCTCAGTTACATTAGAAGTCAGACCTCGCTCGCACTCCTCAGCCTATTGGATACTCCTACACAACCCGAAGAGAAGGCAACTGAAGGAAAGCATTACATCCCTCCTGGCCTTTTCACATTTAACTCAACTATTAATCATTGTTGCACTGATTACAGTGTGATGACCCATCTGCAGCTCACTTATACAAAACAGCCTGAAATCAGACCCTTGGTTGATTACAGCAGGCAATTAGCTGGTCCAAGACAAGCCTCTTGGCCTGAGTTAACTAACTTATCTTAGAGATTCCAAGCTTTGCTCACTGTGATAATTATCCAGGGTAAAGCAGACCTGAAAGTATGTTGAAAAGGAAAAGTTTATCAATAAAAGATACTTTTGCATTCATGATAGTTCCGTGATTGTTACTGCTTTCTTGCCCTAGAGGCAGGTGATGGATGTGGAACTATTCTAAATGCCAAAACCAAAGACACATTTTAAGTTCACTCTGAATACTGGTTTCATCCACATTCTGCAGAATTTAAAAAACTCTGTTCTTGGGTACGTAAAGAACAGCAAACTCACAAACTGATCACTTTCTGTAGGGCTAGAATAACTGCTGCAGCAGGGCACTCAGCTCTGCAGAAGCAGAGGATGGTGAAGGTGTCCATTTGTGGCAACTGTCTTACACTGCTCACTCCTGCTTCTGCAGTCTCTGGTGGAAAATGAAGTTAAATTGCTGAGCTTTTCACTTTTGAAATGTCCGATCTCTTCTAAAGGTATGTTTCTCTATAAGAACCAGTACATTTTTCTGTCATAATACAGTACTACTTGAGTTTATCTCCCTCTGCACACCTGGCATGCCTTCATTCTATCCCACTTATTTTTACAGTGTTACACAGGGAGGTTACTGATGTAAAAAGGTGCTCCCAATAGAGGGCAAAGCAAAGCTATAATCACACCGCAGCCTCTCTTCATCACCATGGTTATTATTGTTTCACATTTGCAGGGGATGTAGAACTGAAAAACAACAGTGAAACACTTGACTTCCACAGACATGCTTCAGGGTCAGATTGTGACTTTTGCAATCAGAACAAAAAATGAAGCATCAATGAGTCCCTCCTGGAAAAGATGAAGATTTCAGAGGTCTGCTTTGCCACTTTCTGTTTTGGGAGTGTGTTCTTGGGGTGGGTTGATGGAAGGTGAAGGGAGGTTCATTATCTCACTGTAATACCTTTTATGGTGGTACATGTCCAACAACTAGCTCAGGGTGTGGGTGAAACACTGCCAACAGCAGGAGCAATCAGAGTAACTGCTAGAAAGAACCTGGAACAGTAATTGATTAGGAATTTATTTCTTATTTACATTCTAGCATTTTCCACAGCAGGCAGCCAGTCTCTCAGTGCTAGACCCAAATAATGTGGGGGAAAACAAGTGTTGTTCAGGGGCCCAGAGAGAAGTATAATAGAAGCTTTAGGATTATAGTGGGTGATGGAAAATGTAAATTAAATGTGGGGAAATGTTTCCTAACAAGCACCTGACTGAGAATCCCAGTGAAAGCAGAGAAGTCCCAGTCAGCATGGACTAGATATTTAAATCAGAGTAAAAAACGTCCTTTAAGGCTCTCGTCCACCATATTTCTGAAATGGTCTTACTTACAGGCTGCTAAGGCACTAAAATATGCCCCAAATGTATCGCCAATGATTCCATAATTATGCTACAATGGATGGAACAGGTACTCTCAGTATTTCTGGGGGTAAAAAACTCAGATACAATTGCACAGCTGTAGTCTTTGAAGATAACATAGCTGATGGAAATAAAGTCCAACTAAAAAAGGTTTTCTGGCTATTGTTCACATGTGGAGTGATGTAAACCTTGGCAAGTTTATGAGCAGCAGCTGCTCTGAAATGCTTTTTACATTCTGTCCTTTTCACAAAGTGCACACACGTAAATACAACCCCATTTATCAAGCACACACACAACCAAACCGCATGACTTCATAAAGGACACGTTAGAGTTATCTTCTGTCATCAGATCGTTTCATTGTATTTGAAGTTAAGTACGTTAATGTATCTTGAATTAATTTTCTTAGTGTTAAAGTGCAAACTGGGCTAATAAAAGTGACACATTGACTTTTTCCAGAAAATGATGTTCAGCTTATGGAGAATGGCAGCACAAATGAAAACTAGCCTCAAGACAATGTTAATTACATTTTATCCATTAGTAGGAGGGTAATTGAACCACTCATTTTCCCTGCAAAGAAAACCCTTCTGGCTTCATAAAGGGGAACGATGTACCCAATGCACTAATTAAAGTCTAAAAATGTAAAAATATGCAATATAAAGAAAAGCATAATGCAGGTAATGTATATCTACAGTGTATTGAATTACCATCTTGGACATAATACATGTGACCATCTTGGACATAATACGTGTTATTGCCTCTTGCTGTGCTGAGAGGACCTTCAAAATACACACAATACAGAACTCAAGCATCTGAAGAAGCAGTCACGGAATACTGACATGAACATGATATATCCTTAGAGATGTGTATACAAAATAAAACAAAGGCTTCATATAACCAAGAAAACACTATACATATACCTGATAGCAACAGTACTATTAGAACTAATATTACAAATACTCATAATACCAATTACAGAAAGTGGTCTCTGCCAATTGCAAAACTTTCCCACTCATATCTGTTAGATTTGTATGTGTCTGAAAGGCTGCTATTTACTTAGATGAAAAATACCTCCAAACCAGCAAAGGCATACAGGTAAAGGCTGGCCAATCTCTTGAAATAAGTAGGGTACCCATTCTTTTTCAGTAGCTATATCAACAAGTGTTCTGGTATCTATGAATAGTTACATTAATGATTTTATTTTTTATAAACACAGGATACATTAACAAAAGGACTTTTTGATTGCTGGACTGCTGGAAAGATCTTTCAGTATACCTATATTCTATGATATCCTACTGCCTTTGGACCTCCCATAGTTAAATAGAAAGGTTGTGAGTTCTGAATATTATGCTGTTTTATAAAATTCATATTGCTCTATCAACAATCTCCAGCTTCTTTCCAATACTGCATGCTATCTATACTGGACTTCACTGAGATACTAGAGAAAGAGAAAATTTATTTCTTGGATTTCTTTTTAAAGGAAAGAAGTAAATAAATTAGGGAAATGCAACCAGTCCTGGGCTGATGAAATCTGTTTGTGCACAAATACCATAAAGAAATCCCACAGGAAT
This sequence comes from Lathamus discolor, assembly GCF_037157495.1. Lineage (NCBI taxonomy): Eukaryota > Metazoa > Chordata > Aves > Psittaciformes > Psittacidae > Lathamus > Lathamus discolor. The sequence continues at coordinate 10,148,659 of NC_088895.1, read as the reverse complement.
CATACCACCATTTTCATCAACCAGAAAAAGTGTAGGGGGGCAAGATCCAGTTGCAGATAATGTTATGGAGTATCTGCCTACTGGGCTCAACAGAATCTGTATCACATCCTTGAACTTACTGACCCAGGAGCAGTATCTGGGCAGACTTACAGTGAATTCAGAATACTTGCTTCTATGGAAGCCAAAAATATCTTTCCCTAATCAAAAATAATAGTTTTTAAACCAACCTTTATCATAATATTACCATGAGCATTGAAAAGGATTATCTTATTACAAAAATGAAATGACTTAAATTTACCCTCATCATTGTTTCACAGGAAAAAAAAGAGGCTTTTTTTTTTTCATTGTGGATGAAGCTGCTATTTGCATTTAAATGAAGGCATCTGAAGAAGAGGAGCTAGAAAGTTAGGGGTTTTTCCTTTTGAGGATGAGATCTCATTTCATTTCAGTATTCTCCTATAATGCAAACCTAACTCCACTTGCTGCTTCATTAAAGAGTCAATCACAAGCTGTTTTCCAAAAATTGTCATAGAGTTAGACACTCTGATTATTCCCAGTTGAGGCTTTATAATGATGCTAACCATACCATGTTGGCACCCCCTAAATATCATTAAATAAATGAGGCACTTCCCCATTTGCTGTACAGCATGGCATTTTTTTGACTTAGTGTAACAGACACATTTAAACAATCTGCTTTCTTAATATTCTGATCAGAAACAGGCTTTTATCAAAGGAATCATTTACAACCTGTTCCAACATAAACATTCTGAAAAGTACATAAACACATAAATATTTGTTCCAATGTTACAGATAATATTACAGAAATCAAGTAGAGTACCCAACACTGCACCAATGTCATCTGTTGGATACCTGAATTTACCAAAATGGGAAAGAAGATGCCATGGAATGGGATTTTCCCTCCTGCATTAAACATTCATACCAAATTCCTTTCCATTTTGAGCATTCATATCTAGCTCCACACACGGGGGAGAAAACAGACTACTTTCAGACATTTCACCTTTCATAGGCAAAGTTTATTTTGCTAACAGGTACTGAAAAAGCCAAGGACACTGCAAAGTCTGTTTCATCCCTGGAAGCGCTCAAGGCCAGGTTGGATGGGGCTCTGAACAACCTGGTGTAGCAGAACTTGTCCCTGCCCATGGCACGGGGTTGGAACTGGATGAGCTTTACAGTTCCTTTCAACCCAAACCTTTCAGTGATTCTATGTCATCTGCCATTTTCATTGTTGCCTACAGCTGAAAGCAGAAGTAAGTTTTAGCAGGGAAAGACAAGAAAAATTGAAAGGTGAGGTTAAGAGAAAAGGTTAACAGTGAGCAGTAATACAGAAAGCAAAGTAAGGGCTGGGTTTTTGAGTCTGCCTGGATGGGCAATAATTTAAGTCTTCAACAGAAATACTAAAACATTAGCTGAAACTTGGATTGGAAACATCTCCTTTCCCTTTCTCCTCTCCTCACACTGAAATGGGAGGCAGGACTGATGACAAAATATTTTTTGTATTACAGGTCCTCTAATTTTCTGAGTTTAAACGACGTACTTTAGAGATTGGTCATTAGAAACAATCATCTTTGCAAGATAAGATTACCTTATCTCACACAGAGGGATGAACATTAATGCAAGACAGCAGATTCACAGCCTAATGTGCCATAGGGAAGACCTCTGCTTACCCAATTATACCCTTAACAGAAGAGAAAAACTGGCGAGCTCACTCGCCTGGCCATCTTACAGAATAAGAAAGATGGTTTGAGATAGGCACTGGGACTGGCAGCGGTAGGGCAGCAGTTGTTGATTGAAATGTTCATCAAACTGAACAAGTCTAACGAGATCTCAAGCCTCGCTGGAGGTGGGGTTGCATCAAATCACACCAGTGGGAGTCAGTGGTTTAAAAAAATCAATCTCTCTTAGTCTGCCACCTGGTTCCAGCTGATTTGTTTCGCTCAAGCATCAGGCTCTTTCTCATTAGCTGAGTAGAGCCTAATATACAGATCTAGTGGCCAACAAAGATAAAAGGTTGATGCCCAAATTAATACATGGAACTTCTGCTTATTAGAGATTTTAGGCGGGTTATCTATACTCAATGTCCATGTTCAGAAAAACACAATGTTCCTTTCAGTTGTAACTATACATGGCGGTTTCTAAAGCTACTGTGTCAGCTACCTGCCAAAAACACAGGCGTAAAATAAAAAGATTTATTTTATTATGGTAGGCATCTCATTTAAACGATTTTCAAGAATAATAATTTTAAAGTAAGCCATAAATTCTCCCAAGAAAATGCCTTTTAATGCAGCAATGCAGGAATATTTCCATTAGCTAAACCAAGAGAAGAAAAAATGTGAAAGCCAAGCAAGAAGCTGCAGAAAAGAAAGGGAATTCTAAGGATGAAATTCTTTTGTCAAATGTATTCATGCACAGCCCATCAAAGTCAATGGCAATTCTGTGTGCATATTCAAGGACAGAATGTGTTCTAAAGGGATAAATTTTCAAAGGATGCTGATTTATTTTTTCCTCACACCCAGCATTTGCATACTCATTAGTATTTGTGAAATGGGTACCTGTGCCCTTAAACAGGCACTGCAGAGTGTAATTACCTATTCTGCCTGCATAAATGTAGGGGTTTGTTGGTGCAGTCTTTCACCATGGTCCATTTAAAGAACAGTGAGGAAAATAGTGTATTTATGGATATATTCTAGAAATGGGTTTTCACATTCAGGTACTCTGAATCTTCCAATCTATTCTCCAGCTATGCTCAGGAAAAACATTCCCCACGTTCATTTTTGCTTTTTAAAATAAATGATGCAAAGAGGTATATTTAAGCAATAAGGATGTTTTCAGGTCACAGTTCATGCCCTCCAAGTCTTCAATACGAGCATTCAGTTTTGCATATGCCAGACAGCACTGATTGGCTGTACTAAACTCTGCATTGCTTCACTAATCAAATTCTTTGCAGCCAAACTGAAGTTGTAACCCTTTAATGACATCCCACAAGGACTGTTACAGAAACCTCATCTACAAAATGCTCATCCCAGAGGATGCGTTACAAGTGCTGACTACCAGTACCTGAAAACACAACTAAAGCTGATTATAAAAATAATGCACGCAGTAGGATTGTTTTATAACTGAAAATACATAATAATGATCCAAAGTTTTAAAGGACACGAGAAGGAATACTCTACAATGCAAAACAATATCGATATGATGAGATATTTAGCAGGCAAGGACGGGAGCAGTAAAACTCAAACTTGTACGAGAGGAAGACTGTATTAAATACCTTGCTAGTGCATGAATAGCGCATAAGCATTTTAACGGGCAATGCACTAACAACAGTTTTGCCTCTGGTGAGCAGTTAAAGCCAGAGCTACCAAGATATCACTCACATATATATATGACTTCCTTTTTATTCCCTTTTCTACTCTCTGGCCCTCTCTGGATACACCTATATGAAACTCATAGGTGACTATATGCCTTCTCCCTTTGCTGTATCATCTGCATCTCTCAGTGTTCCTGGTGGCAAATGCATTCCTTTCCTTGGCCATTCCCTTTCCTCCTTTACTTGGGACTCAGAAGCAAATTTTCCTCAGACCAAGGCTGGATCACAGTCTTTGTGCTTTGCAGGCATATTCAGAGAAATAATAAGCACTACTATGTCTCCTGGTTTTGTCTAAGAAATAGTAATAAAATTGCAACAAGCACAGAGACACTTTTGAAGCTGAATTCATGTTTTCATATGGAATGCCACTGTCAAGAAACAATATAAATAACACTCCCAGGAGAAGAAAAATACACCTTCAATCTTTTAAAATAATTTTCTTCTTCCATCAAACACATTCAGCCTCTACTAATTATATAGCTACCATTTTCTTGCACACTAGAAACTGCATTTTTACCCATTTACTGAGTTTTACAGATAAAGGCAATGGAAAAGCTGTGGTCATTACCTCTAAATTCAGATGTGTTTAACAACAGTTTTCATCAGCTTCAGTGATGCTCACTGGAGATACGGTTACAAAAATCAAGCTATACAATCCTCTTAAAGTGCCAAAGAATAGACCACTTTTGTTAGGGAAATAAAAGCCACATATATTTGTAATTTCTATGTTCCACGTTAAATGCCATGATTCTTAACTGCTCTTTCTGGTCCTGCTTCTTACCTTGAAAATTTGAATCCTGCAAAAACTAACTATACAAATGTATACCTCTTAAATAGAGTAAAGCAGAACAGAATACTGTGGTTGAAAGGGACCTACAACAATCATCTATTCCAAATAAAACATTCCTTATTGAGAGCTACAAAGAAGGTTTGCAGAATACATAATATGGCTTCTTAGTGTACTTTTAAGCAAGCCAAGTAACTTTTCCATGGTGAGTCAGTGGAAGATGGAGGGAATATGCCACCCCTTTAGAATAACCTGTTTTCCCAGCAATAGGGCTCCAAGGCTTTAGATCACTATACCCATATGTGAGTCACACACATCTGAAAGCAGAAAATTCACACCTGAAGAAATGAAGGAGTGGAAGAAGGAGGAATGACCTGTTGAGGGTGTGGTACCTGTGAGGATTTGGTGATGTGAGAGAGGATTGACTTATCTAGGCTGAGCTGAAATGGGCATCCTGTGCCCATGGATGTGAGAGGAATCCCCAGGTAACACCAGTTAGACCTATTACTACCCCCAAGGTCTTAACAGACAGTTCCATTTGGCTCTTCTGCAGAGTAAAGAGTACCAAGAAATTAAAAGAATAAAGCAACACAAAAGAAGGTGAGCCCGCTTTCCCAGTTTTGGGAAGTTCCTGGACGACTGTTTATTAACCACCTATAGTTGTACAAGCACAGGCACATCCTTCCTGGGGCTGGTTGGTGCAGAAAGGCAATAAATACCTTGCAGCTCTGCAAAGGCACAAGGGGCAGTTCAGGGGAGTACTAAACACTGCCTATTCCAATTAATTTCTTCAGCGCCGACAATTTACAAATGGAAAAGTATTTCTGATTAAAGATCACCTGATTATCTTTTCATATCCATCTACACCCGTATCTAGGGCAGAAGTACAGCATCATCTTCTTCACATAAACACGAAATGGGAATGATTCCGACTTTAGTATAAGCAAAACAAAAAGCAAGTCAATAGGCCTGTGGCTCACCGCTCTTATACTGATACCTTCATTAATAAACTCATTTTCATTTCTTTCAAGTGAATTCTGAAAATCAATCCTTTTCTCTAATGCCTCGTGAACAGCTTAGAGGAGGGCAGCTGCAAGTAATTTGTGCAGCCATAAAGAATTGTAGTCACATAGTAGTACAGCTCCCGCGGATCTCTTCTTACATAAATAATTACATTTGCTCAATGGTAGGGGGTTTTCCAACAATATGAACCATTTATGCAAGCACAGTGTGAAATGTTCACTTTGGCTTTCTCTCCTGAGTTCCAATCAAAAGGCAGAAACCTTATGTAGAAAGAGAATCAGACATACCTAAAAAGAAGCAACAAAACAAAAGCTGCTCTTTGGCCATAAAGATATCTATCTTTCTTCAAATAAAGCCAATTGGAGCTTTAACTTACATTATATTGAACAGTGTATTTAAGTTAACATACAGTTACATACATTAACACAGAGTTTTCTTCTTTCACAGGTTTCAAAGGTGCAGTGACAAGGTGAAGTGCTTGCATTAGGTACAGCTGGACTAACACTTGTTTTCCAGAGCAGTTTTTCTTAAGTTAACATTTGAAGTTATTTGTCAAATGCCTCAAGTAAAACATGAAACTGTAGACTAAACCAAAGCTACTGGTTTGAAATCTTCCATGCACTTAGAAAGCCACTGTCAGAGGAGGAATTAAAACTACCTCCTTCTGAGTCTATACCTAATGTTATCAGGATGTGCTTCCATACCAATGCTTTTCCCTTCCATTATCTAATTCATCTTGCCTAAAACCTGTGACAACCAGAAGTTTCAGGTAGTTTCTCAAAGATAATGTGCTGCTTTTTTTACACTATCAAATCCATGTCACCTGTTATTTGAGTTTTCTATGTCACAGTTGTGACTGCATACAAATATCCTGGTTATTTTAAGGATAAATCTGTTGTTACTTTCTCTAAAACTGTGCAGGATCAGGATTATGAAGGGCAGACCTGTACAACACTCTTCTGCCAGATATGCTGCTCAACAGTATGAAAATTAGCAAGAAGATCCTAGTACAGCTCTACCAGAAGAAACCATGGCTGTGTTTATAGTTGTATTTATACATGTTTTTTAATGGAGCATTTACTTCATTATCTATAGCCATAAAGAAATAGCCTGTGAATCTACAAATATTTTGGCACAATATAATACTGGCCTACTAACAGCTGGCATGTTCTTAAGTCTTTTTATAGAAGATTCATGTTTACTAACTGCTTTCAGACATCATCAACATGAATTTTTACAATTAAGATCTGCTCAACAAAGCCCTCACTGGAAAGAGAACAAAACCACTATCACAAACTCACTGAAGTTTTAAGTGCCTCCACCAGACACTCCAGAAAGTAACAAGAAATTCTGTAAATCCAAAAAGGATATAAACAGAAAATGAGCACAGGATCAGAGCACCACCACCTGCAGCATGTACAATGAAGACAGCAAGGTGGGTGACCTTGTTCACAGTACTGGATCAAACCCAGCTCACAAAGGAGCAAGGGCACTTCTTGGCCAGCCAGATGTTGCAGAGATGCTAACTGTCCAGCTGTTTACATAGGCATACAGGACCATTCAGTGCAGCAATCACAGGAAGGGGTGGTTTGCTGGCAATACAAAAGCAGAAAAAACCTCGCTATCAGGCAGAACAATGCCCAGAGGGAATTTACTACACTGATGAAATCAGGTCAGCTCTCAAGGTCCCTGAAAATGTGCTCGCTTCTGTTTTATTCAGACTCTGCTTGCAACGGGACTAGAAAAGGTGACAGAACTCCAGATAGAAACCTCAATGCCCATGATAAGTGGCCAATGCAAGAAAAATAATTTCAATTTTCCCCTTACCCTAGTTCCTCTGCAGATTACATTCTTCACTCATGTTCCTGTGCAATTTTATCAGGAGAAACAGGAAAGCATATCCTCTTACCTTAATCTTTGAAGTCTTCTGGACTGTGACAATCCCTAAGAGACATGTACAAGGCAGTAAAAGCTGCCTCTGCAATCTCCTAAAAGATCCCTGATGATGCCTCCTCCTGTTTTGTTAATCTGGATTATTGAATGTATCGAAGTGAAAGGAAGATTTTGTTTTGTGCAGGGGTTTCTCAATCTTTTCCAGTTATGTGCCTAGTTCTTTATGACTTATAGTCCGAAACACTGAAAACACTCAGTTTCTAGAGGGCTTAACCTATTCTTGGCTGCTAGGATGCCAGCAATTAGCATCTCAGTCTGCTCTGCAGAACCACTGCTTTCCTCTGCCTACGGTCATTTGGCTGTGCTTATCCTGGAAGAAGAATCACTTCTTCCAGCTGCAAACCCTTTCTCTTTTTGTATCGTACTGCACTTTTAAATAGAAATGTCACAAAACCAAGCTAACTTGGCAGATCTCCCTTGTAGAATGAAGAAGGTAAAATTCATGTCTGACAACTCATCATGTTATGTTTTCCTTTCATAGTACAGATACTAGCAGACAATACAGAAGAGCCTTGCGCTGGATCAGCATAAGGGCAACCAAAGCAACCTGAGCACATGGGTTTTTCAAAAGCAGAACAAAAAAAAAAAAGGTCAGACTGGATTCTGTCACATTTCCATGGCAGACAAGGAGAAAAAGCCAAATCTATTTTCAAGGATGGAAGGTTCTGGCTTTTTGTTTTTTCCCTGCATATAAGTTAATTTCTCAGAATCCCAGGGACATGTTCTGCACACCAGAGCTCAATCACAGGCCCTTAAATTACATCTTCAAGCCCCCATGGAAAAACTGAGGAGGCAAACAACCTCCATTACTTGAGCTTGCTCATATATTGTTCTTAGCATTATATTGCAACCCAGCATACCCAGCTGAAATCAGAACCATGCTGTTATGCACACTATCTATACATAATGTATTTAAAGCTGTTGCTGCCTCAGAAAGCATACTATTTAATAAGGCTGTGGAGACACAAGGAAAGGAAAACAGAAAGAAGGAAAGGCAACACCTTCAAACTCACAGAATAGTTCACCTATATTCTGGCTAAATACCTACAATACACTTTCTCATTCTTTAGGTACATCTTCCAAGTTTAATATGGAAAAGTTACATTAGAAAGTAAGATAACTGCAACTGTACTTTTTCTTCCACTCACTCTACAGAAGCCAGAAGAACACAGACTGGGGCTGGGACAGAAAGCTGAGAATTGCTTCAGAAAGCAAAGTTTTAAAGAAAAATAAAGTTTTTCAGAATAAAGAATGAATAAATCATTTAACAGACCACAGAACAAAACATGCCCCTAAACTACAACATTTGACACTAGCTCTTACTGCATCTGCTCAACCAAGTCCCCAAAGTAGGAGAGCATTGGCTTTCTCGGATGCCAGCTGCAATACAGATCTATTCTTTTCTGGTTTTGTTTATGACAAAATTAGATATATACTTTTACATATTTTTACATATGTTCACTTTTTTCCTCTCTGTTTTAAATGTTGAAATGCTTTGTTTTTCCCCTCATATCTATGCTTTTTTCTTTTTATAGTGGTTCTTGTTATCACCACATCAGCAAAGAGCTATATACATATATTAGCTTGTACCCAGTTATGACAAGGAAACTTAACTCTATTTTCTGACATCTTTTTAAGATCAAAGAGAAAACACATACGTGAAAACAACACACCTTTATTCCACTGAAACAGGCAGAATTATTTTTAAATTCAAGGGTAATTTGCCTCACAAATATTACAAGCAGAATTGGGGATTTTTTTGTATGAATTACAATGAAAAGCCTTATCACTGTAGTGTATTGCTGTTCTTTGTGAAGCTGCACTACTTTTCTAGATATTTTAACACTTACTGTTTTTTTACTCTTGGGTTGAACATTTGAAAGTCCTGCAATCTATTTTCAAATTGTCAGGACTGATTCTCATGCAAGGTACAGAGTGGCTTAAATACTTACTTTCTCTCTGTTTGGAGCTGAGGGGTTTAGGAAATAGAAGTTTAGCAGTGCAGAAAAAAGTCACTTTGAACTGTAACTACTGTATCTCCAGGGTAGTAATTTTGCAGAATCCCACTCCAGGGTAGCAATTCTGCTATTTTATGATAGAGCTACTAGTAAGTGGTATGAAAAAAAGAACCAGATTTTTTTTAATTTCACATTTACATTTCTTATATGCCTACAGTTTAGTCTCTTTAAATGTCAAGCTTTTTTAAATGAATGTTTTTCACATTTTGATGTTGTTGGGTTTTTTGTATTCTTCCCACAATTAAGAATGACATCAGTGATTATAAAACAACATCAGGTACTCCGAAATCTCAGCTACACAGATTTCCTATTTTACTTTTTCCCCTCATCCCTTCGCTGAAGGTCACAATAAAAATGAAACAAACACCCTCTTACAAATTTATTTCTCTACATTCAGTAAACATTAAATTCTGTGATCTTAATTCTGGGTGATTTGGGTCCATGTCACCTACCCTTAGGCAAGTCTCTACTGTTCTTCTTCCAAGGTGAATAGGACCACTCTTGTGGAGGCCATGTGTTAGTATTGCTCCTCCCAACAACACTTAGTAACACGTAAAAATACACCTCTGCACAGCCCACAGTTTAAATTTCTCTCTAGGCACAGTGTAAGGTGCCTTATATCAGGAAGAGCCTTGGGAGGTACGATGAATGACTCAGACATCCATCTGAATCACAGCTGTCTGCTCTGCTTTATTCTTTCCTGTCTAAACAAAATTATTTCCCCCTCGGAGCCCCTCCTTTGCTGTTTGCTGTCCCACACAGAAAGCCATTCCGACAGCCAATGTGAAAGAAAGGAGGAAAAGGAGGTATAAGACTGAAGCTTATACAAATGCTTTCAGGTTCAGAAACATCCTGCACATAAATCCAGATTGTCAAATTTGTTTTGCACTGCCCCAAAATCTTCACCAAGGCAACAGGTTCCATGCCCTGTTCTTTGAGAGGACTGGCCCCAAGCCCTGCTCTTGGAGAGGACTGGCCAGAACCAAGTGCTCTTCCACCCTGTTCAGCTGTCCATGCCCTATTCATGTATGACAAAGGATCAAGCTTCCCTTCAGACCTTCTAGGCTATTTGCTAGCATTTGTTCCTGAAGCTGTCAGTTCAGCAGCCATGCTGCCTGAAGTGGCTTCTGCCTACGATTTTTAAGCTGTTCTTTTGATTGTGCCACTGTTCCTTTTGTACGGGCAGGCGATGAAGCGAACTGCAGAACTGAGCTGGGTTCAGAATGACCCAAAAAACCCCCGAATGCTTATTTTTAGCCAAGCTCAGGTCCTCAGCCCAGCTCTGCAGCAGCTGCACAGGGTGCTTGTACCGACCCAGCCGCGAGTGTTGGTGGGGAGGAGTACGTGTTGCTTGACTTAACAATGCTGAAGAAAAGCATCATCCTCATCTGACCAGGAACCTGTCCTCCTTTGCTGTCTGCCTTCGATGAACCAGCAGCTTTCGGGTCAAATGGATAACAAATCCCTCATAAAGTCCCCAGAGCTGGTTGTCATTTCTTCTGAGTCCTGGCCCAGTGTTTAATTCATTGTCCCTCACCCTCTTTCTGGCATCCTGCCTCCAAGTTCATCTCGCATAGAAAAAAGAATTCTTACTACCACTGGCTGGCAATTAAGGGAAGGATGGAAAAGTCAGAGAATAATTCTCTTAATTGACTATTTTTCTTACTACTTGTAATCTAGAGGAAATCTAATTAATTCTACATGAAGAATGACTATTCTGCAGCGAAGTGTAATTCCTGATCTCTGGGGCTTCAGCTTACCAGTTGTCAAATTATCCAATTACACACTTGTTAAAATCCATTTTGGGGAGATTTTCATGGCTCATAAATAAATAATTTCAAAAGCTTTAATCCTTAAAAGAAAAAAAAGAAAGAAAAAAGGGAAGCTCCTGACCCCCAAATGGTACCTCAGAATCAAAAAACTCATCTAAAAATAATGGCAAGAAGCTGAGAAGAGTGATCCGCACCTGGTTTGCAGCACCGCAGTGGTGATGATCTATTTCAGTAGGAAGAAATTTGCTGCTTCTTTTCCAGCTATGCTTTATTCAAATAACTAATCTGAAGGGAACCAATTAAGGCAGCATCCCTTTCATTGTGCCAAAAGGGAAAAATCTTTTCATAACCACATCAATTAAGAGGTGGGAAGCCAAGGGAGGCAGTAGCTCAAGCCAAGGGTATTGATGCACTTGAAGCGAGGCCAGCATGGAGCCACCAACCTGGTTAGGGGCTAGAGCACAGAATGTTCACAAACAGCGAGATGGAGAGAGCTGGGCCTTAGGAAGAGAAGGCAAATGGGAGGTATTACTCCTTTCTACAGCTACCCCATCAGAGGATACACAGAAGATGAAGCCAAACTGTCCTCAGGCCTGTATGGCAATAGGATGGGAGGCACAAGACACAAGTTAGGACACGGCAAATTCCATTTAGATGCATAGAAAAACAAATAACCATGAGGCTGAATCCAATACTGCAACAGTTTTCCCAGAGAGACTGTGGGCTCTCCATCTCTGGGAGCATTCAAGACTGAAGTAGACACAGCCCAGAGCAACAGGCTCTTTGAGCACAACATGGGACTAGATGGAGCTCTCTTCAATCTTGGCTGCTCTGTGACTTAACAACTCTTACAGAGAGATTCTCTGATTGAAGAGGGAGGGACACACAACACTTCCATCAGTATATGTTTGAAAGAATATTCTTAAATCAGTGTAAACTCTGGATCCTGATGTGACCAGATTTGCCAAATCAGAGCACAAAGGAAGACTTTCTGTGGTCTTTTGTGTTCCAGTGAAAACAATTTAGCAGTCAGAATTAAAGATCGTTTTGCAATATTTACTTCTGTGCTGTATGGCAGCATTGTGTTACAAAATCCTGTGAGTGAAACTTGACATGAAACAAAAGAGCAACAGAAGGTGGTAATCTGTTTTCTATAAACTCAGTCTCACTGGATTTCAATACAAGTAAGCAAACACCATCCCTGATTTCTATATTTCAGTAAAAATCTTTTGCAATGTGCTTAATATTGAGTCTGATTAACTGAAAGATATAAAGGTATTGGAAAAATAATCCAAATTAGGTGGTGCAGTAACTGTAGTTATTACTGGTGCTTCTGGGCACCAATGTGAGACATCATGACTCTAAAGTCATTCAAAGCACTTGCCTACTGAAGACAAGGTCCCTTTGAGCTGGCTGAAACTGACTGCACAAAAATCATCAAATTATCAATTATTTATGGGACCTTTATTCTGAAAACTCAATTCACCAGCAATTTTTTTCTGTTTTAAGCCCATAATGTTTTTAATACCTGTGGCTTTACAGCGGTGAGAAAACAGGCCAGCGTTTCTAAATCTTGTGTCCACTGAGGCAGGTACAAGTTCTAAGTGAAAGCTTGCTCTAAGTTCAGATCTGCCATGCTTGCCTGGGTCTTCTACATCTCATATCATGTAGCTTCAGAGCAACACAAGAAAGAGTGTCAGGGCTGAAGGATTGGGCTTGTTTCAACCCAGTTCAACTGCATGTGTCTAATCAAGAAAAACATATGTAACGCGCACTTAAGGAAGAACAGCAGCTGTTATGCAAAGCCATTTTTCTTAGGCTTTAATGCATAAGAAAAATATCCTTGTGTTTGTTCCTGCCTCCCTAGGGAACCCAATTTTCAATGCTCCACAGCAAATTGCGGGGCTGCAGCAGCTTTGCCAGCAGCCAGTCCAAACCCTCATTACTCACTGCCCCACTCAGACAAAAACTGGGTGACTGTTGCTTTCTGTTATTACAGGTGATTGTGGCATTAGTCAGCCAGCAACTGCAGCTCCAGATACAAAAACAACGTTTCTATACTTTTGTCTTCAACAACATCATCAAGATCTTTTTCCATAAGCCTCTAGAACAAGAACTGGATTAAACTGGAAGATCTGCTTGATGATTTTCACTGCTTGGGAATTTAAGTAGCAAAATGTCTGCATTGATGTTGCAATGAACACAGTTACCGTTTCACTGCATGCTTCACAGGTCAACAAAATGTCTAATTGCAAAGGGAAAGAGCTATTGCTTGCTATTTCAAATGTTAAGAACCCCAGGGTTGTCATTAATTCTGGACGGAAAAATCCAAAGAATATGGCATTTTCTGGATTCTGGAGATTGCCAAGTGCTTGTATTATTTTCTCATTTCATTCCCTGTATACAAAACAAAATGCTATGTGCTAGTGACTCAATAATCTGTCAGTTTGGTGGTAGTTAGACAATAAAGCCTGCCAGAGTAAGGCCAATGTTTAGCATAAGAGTGATAATAATAGCTGAAGACCAAACCAAGCCTCTTTTAACAGTCAATTCTAATTGGAAAATAAATGAACCCTACACATTAGCCCTGTACAATTGAGTATATTCACTTGTGGAACCCAGTCATGTAGGAATATCAGAACAGTCACACCTGATGGGACTACTCAGCTGCCTGGTCCATCGTTTGGGTACAGACAGATGCCAGTGTCTCATGCTCTGAAAAAGCATAAATATTTGACATCTATACACAGGAAAGTAGTTTCAGATACCCGTGATTCAATTAGTTTCTGAACCATAACTGATTATGTGTTTACTGCATGAAACATTTTCTTCTATTAGCTGCACAGGCTCATCACAGTTACTAGAATGTGAAATAGAATCTGACTCATGCACTGCATAAAGGCTGATTAATGAGCTTCTGAATACAAAGTCCATCCTGTTGAAGTTGCCTGAACCACACAGAACCAATCCAATGGTTTGGGTCCAGGCAAAGCTGTGAGATCAGCAGTCAGTAAGACTGGTACAACAACAGTTCAGAATTAGCCTAGGGTCAATAATGACCCCGGAACAAGAAACAGAGTACTACTAAACATTGCCAACAATTTCAGTTTGCGTGGCATGGTCAACATCAAAGTTTAAACTATTAAATAAGAAGCACCAGATAAACCCAAGGATTCAGGAAGGGAAAAAAAAAAAATGGAATGAAATGCAGTCCCACACAGTGCAAACTTTAATCATGGGGACCAACAGCAAGAATTTCAGACAACAGGTAAGATGTATTCAACCTGAAACAACAGAGCAAAAGAAAGATCTGGATATAATATTCAGTCACTGGATGAATGTATGCCATTGTTAAAGCAAACCCCGACCAAACCAACCAAAGACCCACAACAACCAGAGCTAAAACCATGCATAATATCATTTCATACGGAGAAAAACAATATATGTCAAGACAGCAATGGTAAAGGACATTATCTGGTATCCTGTAGTCATCTTGGCTATCTATTTTCAAGAAGAATTAAAATCAGATCTGGTAGTGCCAAGAGATCACAGAATCACAGAATACCAGGCTGGAAGAGACCTCAAGGATCATCCAGTCCAACCTTTCTTAGCAGAAGCACAGCCCAGACAAGATGGCCCAGCATCCTTTCCAGCTGGACAAGAAATGTTCAAGAAACTGCAAGGCCTTCTATGATAAACTGTATGACAAGAAATTGCAAGACCTTGATCTATCTGATTTTAGGAAGCAATAGGATATACTTGTGAAAAGAAAATAGTTGCTTGAAATACCACAGAAATCCAGAGGTTTCTCTCTTTCCCATGAGCAGGTTTCATCTGTGATTCACTAATCATTTTGATTTAAAAGGTCTCTCTTCAGAAATGGGTAACATTTTAATTAAATATTTGAAAACTTGCCGAATTATTGTAATTGCAATTTAAAAGCTATGAATTAGGAAGGTAAAAGCTTTTAACTACTCTCTAGACATCTTTTCCTTTTTCATAAAGCTGACTGTCAGTGAAGTGTTCAGCAATATTCCCTCGTTAAAGCTGAGTAGTGCAGCTGATTCTGGCTGATGTGATCCAGCACGTCTCAGCTGCCAGGCAGAACACAGGCCAGTGACAGCCAAAAGCAGATCCCCCTGTAATCAATTTGTTCATCTATATCATACACATGGATGGAGATTCACACTTCAGCTCTCCCACAGAAAAGCATTAATTTAATCCAAAAGCATCCTAATCGTCAGCTTAGATGTTAAATAGCAGAGAGGAGGCTGCAACAGCCTCCAATACTCCATTCCACTACCCCAGCATGGATCCCCGCTGTATTCCTGAGCAGCTCCCGATAGAAAACAGCAGCACTCTGCCAATCTGAGGAGTAGCAAAGCACCAGAGCAGAAGAAGGGGCTTAAGGAAAAGGCAGGGAAAGCTATGTTGTCTTTAGAGCTATGCGTGGGCTATAAGCTTCAACAGTGACAGCACCTGCACAGCTAGGTTTGCATTCCCAGACCATGATCCACCCATTACACCCACTGTAATGGGAAAAAGCCAAACTGAAACCTTAGTCTAGGAGGAGGCAGTCTGTGGACTTCAGGAGCAACTCGCATGCACTGCCCATCCCCATCTCTTCTTCTGTAGGAAGGGACCAGTATTTTCTTTCTGTTTTTATCATTAGTCTGCTCTGGCTTCTAAGTTTTTCAGGGTGAGGCTATAATTAAATGCAGCATTGAGCACTCCGGTTGCTAATTCTGAGCTACCTATCCAGTCTCCAATAGAACATAAATAGCACTAGCTAAACAATTAATGTTTCGGATACATGTATTTTTAAGGACATTAATACCCTCAGCATTTTTAAAATCCAGCAATGACTGGCACTGCCATGACAGCTGATTCCTGTAATTATTAGAAAAAAATTTGATATGTAAAAGCTTCCTATATAATAGATAGACTCTTTGCTGCAGCAATTGATTTTATTTATTTATCTGATCTATTTATCCAGCTTCTTACACTGATGGTATGTAGAACAGTTTACTTTCTGTCAACATTTTCATTACATTTTTATGAAGAACATCAGGAGCAAGTTGAAACAATAAATTATCTAGAAGGCATAATGTTAAACTGGTGTTCAGGTTTGGGATACAATTTATTTTATATGACTGCCATAAATACAACTTCTCACCAACCAAAATGGCTCTAATGGCTCTGAGGACAAGATCATCTCCCGTCTGCAATGGGAGAACTGCTTTACAGTGCATGTTGCTTTGGTAACTTTGCTAGGATGTACCAAAACAGAGCTTTAACAAAGTATCATCTTAAACATGAAGTTTCCTATATGCTCTGCAATATAAAATATATCTCTTGAACAAATAGAGACATTTCCTTTTTACAGCTAGTTTATTAACCTGACCTTGTAAAATAAACACTCCACTCGTGTTTTGTACAATAGCAGCTGTGGAGACACAAACACTGCAAAAATGATCATGCTGGTTTAGAAGGTTTTTTAGCTCCACTGCTACCAGTGACCCTTTCCTGGGGGGTACTAACCTTGTAAGTCACCTGAGATGAAGGATAACGTGATCTTTCTTTCTAACAGCTCACCTGAGTTTGTTTAAATGACCTTCACTTGCAGCTTGAAAAAAGTTCAATTTGCTCTTCACCAAAGCAGCCTTCCTCTGCAAGAACCCTCCTGAGTGCTTCTGAGAGCAGGGACAGCTCAACAAGTTGGGACTCACTGGTAGGGTCAAATGAGTAGGAATAATTCTTTGCCTTCACTACAACATGTTTGTTGCAAAGTAATGAGTTGGACTTTGGTCACTGACTCTGTTTAAGCCTGCCATAAATCAGGAGTCTCTTCTCAAGAGTTTTCTCCTACATGTGATTTAAATCTGTCTCACACCTCATTTGACTGTCTTGGAGGCCGATGTTGCACTGCTTGAGGATAATAAATAATGGACCAAAACCAGAGAGATAATGGCAGCTCAGTTGCTGATACAAGCCTGCAATTCACTGTAATTCACATGTTCACCACCCACCTTTGCCTATTAAAACATGTCTGGGAGCAATGGGAAGTTGTCTTTGGAGATGTTTCCCTCGCCGAGCAGACTGCAACCTCACCACTGTACCATTAATCAAGTTTCAAATCCCATCTTTTCTTCCTGCCCATTTCAGTTCTCCAGTGATGAGGTTATTTTTTAGGTTGATGCTGATTAGATTATAAACATATCCAAGGGCTGTCCCATTGTATGCAGTAAGATGGAACAACAGGCTCTGCACAGGCATACGGGCATAAAACTCACCAAGGCCCAAACTGAAGCTGAGTTTGATAAATACTGTAGGGACTCTGTCCTGCTTAGCCCTGGCAAGGTGAGACCTGCTAATTCAGCCCTAGTCCTGCTTGTCAGCAAGTCTGAGATTCTCTGGGCAGCAAGACAGCTCAACTACCAACCTCAAAATATCAATACCATGATTGGTATGAGGTAATCCTGGGCTACTTAGCCATTGCTACCATGACTCTGCTGTACTCAAGGATTCCTGCTCTGGAAGGTAAAACTTTTCTGCTGTTTCCCACTTGCACAGATCATACAAGGCAGTCTATTACACTAAGATCAATTCATCTGAAAGGGTTGTGAGTCTCTCAAGAAAGCAATCCAGATTCACAAGCTTTTTATACACAAGGGTGCTCATCATCCAGTTGCCGGGCTTCTGCATCATCTTCATATGTCCTACCACTACCTGAAACATCTGGTCCATGTTGGTATCTTTAAACCTAATAATGCCTTGAATACCAGCGCAACTACATTTGTGTGAGCCAGGTTGACTCTAATATTAACCTGTTGATTCACAGATTTAAAACACAACCTTTAATTTTAACTTTAAACCTGCAAGCTTTTCAAAGAATTTCTGAAGGGACACTGAGCATCCTGCAGAGACTTTTTTCTGTATTCTAGGAGAAAGTGAAGTTAACACAGTGTATTTTCTAGTCAAAGGACTACTCTAATAATGGATTTATCAACACTGTGACCAACATCTCCCCTATGAGATTTGCAAAACAGGTGTTTTGCCCTGATTCCATGTCAGATTATTAAATAAATGGAGGGCACAGACAGAATAGGTTTAGGGCATATACACAGCAAGACAGGCGATTTCCAGATTCAGAGCTGGCTCAGTTAAGAACCAGCCAGGTATTTTATTATTCACCATTTTTACTATTATTATTTACAGAAGAGATTTCAACTTATCCATTTACCAGCATGTCGTATCTGGCCTCTGCCTTTCTCAGTAGGAATTATCTTGTATGTGCACAGTTGGCTACAGAGCTTGTCTGTATCTCATCCTCACCTAATCATTAAGGCTCAACAAAAGGTGAACACCCTAATTATGAAAGAGCTGACAGAATGTTTGAAAAGCAACAATAATCAATAGCAGCAAGTGTACAATTTGAGTGATTAAAACTGCGTCATTCATCACCTAACAAAATGAGAGTGAAAAAAGATAAGGAAGAAACACCTGAAAGAAGTCTAACAGGAATTGGAAGCTGATTCTTTAGGATGCTAATAAAAATAATTCATATTCTAGAAGATTCAGGCATATTATTCTCACTGATACTCACACTACACTGCAAGTCCTCAACTCAAAAAGCCTCAGCAGTTTTGCATATTCAAGACAGCTAATGAACAAATGGACAATGTGCCTTTTTAATATCATATTTCAAAGGTATGAATTGAAGAGGTGCTGGGTTTCTGTCTCAAAGAATACCCTGTTCAAGGTGAGTGTTAGGAGAATGATGGTTAGAGAACTACAATGCATGTTAGCTGACAAGAAAGAACAACACAGAAGGCTTCTGCTTCTTCACTATTTACCTGTGATTACAAACACACACACACACACACACCCCCCCATCAAAGTACCAATTTTTCAGTCATTACCATGGAGTAATCATCTGGCATTCCTTGTCCAGAGTTCTCCATCTAGAATAAAGTACTCTGTTTCTATAACCCCTGTGCCAATCAACGAATTCTTAAGACCCCTCTTCTCCAGTTCCCCAGTCACACGCTACCTGGAGACACAGACCTTGCAGTGAAAAAACTGGCAGGGAAATGGGAAGAGTTTTGAATACTGCTCATGCAAGAAATGCACAAATCACAGCGTAAAACTGTTGCTGGTGAAGACCTTTATACCATACAAGTATCTGCCTCTTCCATGGGGTTTAGTGGATGGTTTAGTTTCTGTCAACAAGGCAAGACAGTGCTGTGTGGCTATAAAACCCACTGCAAAGCAATCATGGTAAAAGGCTAATAATTTTTTATAACCCTGGATAAACATCTCTGCCTGTATTTCATCAGGCTTGAGGGAAAGGATCATACATTGCAAATATCCAAACAGGAGCTCGCAGTTCTTACAATGTTCCCATATTAAATATCTTCTCCCATGCTATTCCCACTCCACTACCAAAGGCTGGCTGGGGTCCAATGTACAGCTTACCAAGACAGGTTTTGTTACTCTTTACAATTAGAAAAGGTGCTATTGAAGTATGAGGAGTATCAGCCTTTATGGTACCCACACAGCCATAAAACACCCCCTACAGCCTTTCTCATCAATATCCTTGAGTGCCCTACTGTGACTTGTGTTGCCATTATTGGTGTAGGGCCCCTCCGGGTGCTCAAAAGCTGGAATGTTAATATGCCACAGGGAAAACCAAGAACAGAGCAGAGCACTGGAGAAAGGTAAGGTGAGTGCAGCAAGTGCCCTAATAACTTCAGCAGAAGGCAGGCAATTCCAGAATGTCCTGATGCAGATACATACACTTAAGTCTTTCCACTGCAGCGTTCTGTAACTCAAAAAAGGAAAACAGGAAGCTCTAAATTGGCCAATCTTTGCTTTGCAATTTACAAATCCATAACAGCTAGTAGAAAAGACTGTGGAAAACAAGGATGGTGCAGAGGTGGTATGTGCTAGTCTATTAAAAAATCAAAGCTCTGCCTAAAGTTAAAGCAGTAAAATTGTTCTTTTGAAAAATTAACCTGTAATTGAAATACCCAACATAATTTCTGTTTCGTGCTTCTAAACATGAAATTACATGTTCTGCTAAGAAGCATAGGAAAACTGACCCATATTAACCCCAGAATCAGAGAAATAATATAATACTTTGTTTTCACTGTGGTTCTTCCTAAATGGAAGAGTAGAATTAATTTATTATTTATTTCAAATTTTTAAATTACAAACTGGCTTTGCTAAGACCCCAGGGAAAGCTGAAGTACCAAGCTAATCTAAGTTAGACATCTTGAAAGGTCTGCACCTGAATCATAATTTCCTAAGCACAAAATGAAGTACGTCAAAGATCTGGAGATTTGTGACACCCCAGAGCTGCTTCCCTGACACTCCAGTTAATGCAAAGAAGGTTAAAACTATTTCCAGTCTGTCAGTAATTAGGGGACCCCGTCATTTATCTTTGCTTTCTCTCTTACCCATATCCCAACACCTGTTGCCTCCTAAATGCCATCTACTAATAACTTTATAGACTTTATGTGACCTTTGAGCACAGAACTTTGAGCTTCTGGAAAATGACCTTCTTTTTTATATTTAACAGAAATGAAGAGAGTGAGTTGATTTGTAGCAACTGCCCAAGAATCTACCTTTGTTCTTATGAACTCCTTTTTTGCCACTTATACCACTTGGTATACCACTAAAGGAATAATGGACATATATGGGAAGAACTAGTGTTTTCTGCAGTGACTGAACTACTAGAAATGAAACCTTTATTCTTCCTATTAAGGGATGGAACAAATAAACCCCCTACATTTCACATTATGTTAATCAGATCACTTCTACAGCCTTAACCCTCAACACTCCGTAACTCATGTGACTGCATTAGGGTCCCATCTGCAGACCTGAAAGCCTCTTATCAGCAAGCCAGCAGAGATGACCCAGCAGGAACTAGCCCATGAAAAGAGTCATGCAAAACAAAGGGATTAGTCACACAACTTGGATTTGTATGATGGCCACCATACCAGTTGGAAAGAGCTATTTCAACTGTGACATACACCTTGGTAATGAAAGCATGAACCATTAGAAATAAAATATTTTTGGTGAAATAAAGAATTACTACAGCTGAGTCGTTCTGAAGTTGGTAAATAAAAGTAATAGCCAGCTCTGTGAGTTTGGAAGTGCAAGGAACACCTTCAGCCTTCAGTAATGGCATAATTAACTGGCTCTCACTAGGGAAACATCCAGGTTATGTTTTTTTAAATGCTCTGAGATTGAGTTCTGGTTTTTCTTTCAGTGTTAAATAATAACGTGTCAATATTTTCTAATAGATTGTCTAAGAATGAAAATGGGGCACAGCCAGACCTGGACAAGTACACTTCATCCCTGATGATGAAGAAATGTGAAGGGGAGAGAAGCCGAAAGAAAATTTCTGTTTGTACTTAGAATTTGAGTATCCAACAGGTGTTTTAGGTAAGAACAAGGCTAAAGGATCAGGTGTTTTTCAAGCCCTGTAGTTTGCACACTGTGACTTTAGTTCTATTCTCACTCTCAAAAGAATACAGAGTCAGAATTAAAAAACTGTGATTCAGGAAAAAAACTAAAACAACTGTAAGAGTACCTGTGATTCAAGTAAGGTGTATGCCACACTGGACTAAGTGTCCAAGATTACCACCTCATTTAACAAGAAGAGAGAGTTCTGAATGCTGGAAATGGCATGAACTGAGTTTCTGTCTCCGAGTCAAAGAGAGCACAACTGTGCCTGCCACGGGAAGCTGTGGTCACCCCTCATGCGGTTTCACTGCTGAATGAGGTCAGCATCTATTTTTCAAGGGGAAATGTGCTGATTCTCCCTCCCCTGTCAGCAGATTATTTGCATCTGTCAGACACTCAAGTTGGAAAGCAGTATTAAAAACTTTCAGAATGTGAGACAATTTCTTACCATAGCCAAAGGGAGAACTCCTACGAGGTCCTTCTGGCTTACGTAAATCTTGGAGATTCCTAGATCAGATGTTGTATCTCCAGGATATTCTACCTGCCATGTGATGAGCTGGGTCCCAGGTAGGTCAGTTAGGTCTTCAATTTCAAAGTCAATCTGCATGATTTCGGAGGAAGGACCATCCGCACTGCGAGAAAAAGAAGAATAAGAAATGTTCCATTCACATGACTGATAAGGCAGTAATATAATTACTTTCATATTAATAAAACATCGGATTAAAGCTCTTCCAAAGAGAGGATTTGGTGGGATGATGGATTTAATAATGAATAAACCATTTGCACTGAAGTTTTCAGGGTATTTCTCACACATTCAAGTGACTAACACTACGACATGGATCAGTAACCACTGCTCCATTTCACAGGTGGAGAAACAAAAACAAATCAAGGCAGAGCTAAGGCTAAAGCTACAGCCTAAAAAACCTGACTCCAAGGCTTTCCTTTAATAAGCACATTGTATTTCCTCCCTGTTAAAGCAACACATGAGCAAACTAAAGGGAGTCACTCCTTCAAATGGGCAATCACTGCACCGAAAGCATTTTCTGCTTTTTAAAGAGAGAGACGCAGAAGAGAGGTCAAAGCTCAGGATGGGGTCCGTGAACCAGGGCAGCAGGCAGCAGAGGACTGGAAAACTTGGAATTAATTTTTGGCTCTACTGCTACCTTGCTGTGGATGCTTGTCTGAAGCTCCTTTTGTCCTTTGCTAAACTAGGAGTTACAGATAACTGAGCTTGTTGCAGGACAGGAGAGTTACAAAACTGGATTATTTAATATTGGCCAATACTGCCAGGATCCTTGAATAAAAAACATTAGAAAAGAACAAAGAGTTATGTGATTCCCCAGGATACTCTGGCAACATCAGTGTAACTAATACCTTACCAATGCTACTTTATCTTCACATGCTGTCCTTCCTAAGGATACATGGTTCACATAAGTGAATACCACAAAGCAGAAACATGAAGAGGGAAAATTGGAATGAGGTTTATTGGTACAATTCCTGCAAAACTTGTTATAAAATGAGCTACTGTACAGAAAGCAATGCAGTGACGTTTCTGCTGTGTATCCTGGCAAGGTGAGCTCCATAGTCTAGTGGCATTTACACAGAAAAGAAAATAATTTACTGCAAAGTTGCTGAGGAATGCAGAATGTTGTAGCAGTACAGAAATCCAGGGGACACTGAGAATGACAGTGCATTTACCTCTGAAGCACTGAAGGGAACAGGTCTTCAGTGTTTGTGTGGAGGGGAAAGAGCAGAATTTCTTTCTGTGGGATAATACTCAAGGGGAGAAAGGACAGCATGGCACTGAAGGGTTACAGGCCACTTGTGCTGGAGAGTATCGCTAGAAAAATTAAGAATTACAGCAACTGATTAAAGAATCCCAGAATGTGCTCCAAATCCAGCAGGTTTCCCAGCTGTTGTGGAACAAGAGCTAAAACTGGGCATATATTTTTATGAAGACCAGTTCTGACAACAGCCCTGGTTTGGGATTCTTCCCAAAATACTCGGAAATTTTTATCATGCTGGCTAAATGCAACGCTTTGTCCAAGCCTTCTGCTTGAAGGGTTTAATCCGATCATCTTTAAGGTTCAGGTTTTAATGGATGCAGTGAGATCTTGCTATCCTGGATGGAATTTCAAAGGAGCCTCTGTGTTTCCAAAATGGAACACATTGTGCTCAATTTCTCATTTCTTCATGTCAGAAAGATCAAAAACCAAAAGAGCACAACTTCTAATCTAGCAGTGAATGCAGTCTTAGCTCACACTGACCTAGGTAGGATCAGAAAGCTGTTTTATGCAGCTGTGACTATTGAAACTCAGTTGCCTTAATTGTGCAAGCAGGAATGGGCAATGCAATGCCTATAAATACCTGACAGTGATCCTGGTTTGTACAGTATGTTCTATCACAGTTTCTGTGTTTAAAAAACTAACTGACTCCTCATATAACGAACCTTGTGTTTGTGATTCTATTCAGGGCGCCTTCCTTTATTGTTGCATAGTCGACTACTACCAGTAGGCTTTGCAGAACTGGTGCTGTCACCAGGAACATCTCCTGTGGCAGCAGCAAGGGACTGCTGCTCAGGATGGGGCTGCAGGGCAGAATACCATGGAAAAACAAAATGGTTGTTAGAAAAGGCAATCAGCTTCATCTTTACCAAGGATGTTGGTGATTAGGAGAAAAGGAATAAAGTGATTAGGGCACAAGGTAAAAAAGGCGGCAGTGAAAGGCACTGGAAATGGGGAGAGAGAAGTGAAGCATGGTCCTTACATTCTTGGCACAAATACAGTAACCCCAAAAGAATGGAAATATTTCTTTTAATTTTTCGTTCAGAGCAGGTATTTTAATGTAGCATTTCTTGAAGCAAGAAAACCCTCCATTTCGCTACAAATGTGATCTTGACAGAAATTATTTGAACTACTTCTTCTTAGAAATACTAAATACCTCCAAATGACAGGATTACAAAGCACCTCAAAAGTCAGTAAGAATCTTACTATTTTTACTAAAGAAGTATTAAAAACTTCTGAAAACATTGCATGACCTATTATCAGACCCAGGCTGTCAGCACCAGCTCAGGAACTTTTGTTTAATTAGTTTACTCATCACTTACTATGATGATCCTTCCATGTGCAAGTCCTATGGATCTGCACCCAATTTGCAGCCTTCCTAAGTAGTATTTAGCACTTGAAATATTTCAACTCAGAAGTGTGAAAGTTACCCTTCAGAAAATAGTTTAAAGATGTAAATGGAGAAACATGGACACAGAGTATTCATTACTGGAGTTCAGTCACAAACAATATTTGCACCTTTTCTTTAGAAGTCAAGGCTAATGGTGCAACAGGAATATTTCTATCGGGTAGCCATCCACTGCTACTTGAAATGATGCCCTGCCAAGTCCTCCTCAAGGCAGGCATACACTTCACGGTCACTATAATGCAACAGCATGTTCCCATTACCATTTTGCTAATGGTAAAACTATTATTGCTATCCTGAACACCGCAACAGTGTCACTTCACGATTAGAAAGTATCGGATGGATAAACTCACAGGTTCACAACAGACTAATCCAAGCTGAGCTGAAGAGTGGTCAAAGCAAAATGATTTTTGTTACTAATTTAAAGTCAAATCCTTCACAGAGCTTTGCTGTTCGTAAACTGTAACAGAATTCACTGCGGTGCCAATAAACTCTCCTTGTGAACACAGCCCTGCTGAGCTGTGTACACACATTTTTAAAGGGTTTCAGCCCAACCTGAAGACAGGGAAGACAGAAAACAAGGAAAACTTCATCGGAACGGAGCAGCCCAGCCTTTCCTCCTGTCAGTCAGGGCAGTGCAGGCATGTTCCTACTGTATTTCTTAATCTGCTTTTTATTTCTTGTCTAACAAAAGATCAAGCAGCTCTGACAAATTAAGAACAATGGGAAACTCTCTCTTCCCTAGGGGAATGTTTCCTACCTCTCAGAGCCACTCTGCACTGGGTTCTTCTGACACAGCCCCGACTGAGGCAAATGATTTTGGTTTTCAATTTCTCTTCTGCCCTTTCAGCCCAGGAGTCCCTCCAAACCCAAGAGGCTGGTCGCAAAGCCCTTGGCCAACTGCTAACACCTCTGCCAGTGGTGAGAAACCTTCTAGAGAAAGAACCAGCCACTCTCTGGGTCTGTAGGGATGCTGTGCCCTGCATGACACAGTTTTCAAGAGGAGACCCTGTAAAACCAAGAGAAGCTACTGGGTGTTGGCAGTGTTAGTCCATCCAAGTACCCCATTCCTGATTTCACTCGCTGTGGTATCGGCTTTGATCTTTATACAATAAGATTCTTTCTGAACCTCCTAAAACGAGTGGGCATGTAATGTTTCTCATAATATGATGTATAAAGTTTTATCACTGTCTTTAGAAGGCTGTATCAGACACAAGAAGCCTGAAGCCATAAATATGCTAAATGAGACATATCCTAGGAATGTTAATGAAAGAGCCTTCAGAAGAAGAGAGCAAGAAAGTAATCTTTATTCTTTTTTACCTCCACACACATACCCAGGTCTCCAGTACATCTCCTGTATCGAAGAAGTCTGTGGCCTGAGATGCTGCGCAGGCCAGGCTAAGAAGTGGATCAGTAGTGCTCAGAAAAGGAGGAAATGTTTCCAGAAATAACTGGAAAAGCTTTCCAGCATGAGAGAGGGGAGACAGCAGCACCCCGTGAGGCCTGAGGGAGTTTGTGAAAACTGTTATCCCCATTTTACAGGAGAGAAAATTTAACTGAAAATGACTTTCCCATAAAGAGAGGGATAAGATGATTTATACATCACAAAGTGGCATTTCAGAAAGGAATTAATTTAAAAATAAGTAAAAAACTTGGAGCACATAGGTGCTTTGTGAGAAACACCTAAAAATGCAGATGAAAGGGAAAGGGAGCCAGTGTAGACAGTAGCCAAGAGAGAAAACACAGTTTCAAACTGCCTTCTCGGTTGAGTCACGTCTTTCCACTTGTATTTAAAGTAGTCAGGAAAGGATCTTGATAACCTTTTAGTTTATCTTCACCAAGAAAAGGTTGCCTGCTACTCTTTGCTGAATCCTTAACAAATACCCACAACTCTTGTTTCACATAATTCTGTGAGGGTTTTTTGTTTCAAGAAGCCTTTATATGAGAGTCAAACTGTTGTGGCAGGGGGACACATTTGCATTCCTCTCCATATTTGTCAGAGACAGCAATGACATCTCTTCTGCATAAACAGGTACTTGCAATGCAATAAACTACTTCTGCTGGGCATGTTTGCCAGCATCCTAGAAATTAAATGTATGGGTTATGTAACTAAAAAGTGGGGGATCACAGACAAGGAGACTATACTACTGACATGTGAGGAATACAAAGCTCAGAATGAGAAAAAAACACTGTTAGGGCAGGCTAATTTATTTGGGCTTTTCTTTGGTGCTCGTCACTACACAAAAAGCCATTGCTTTGGAAATGCTGATAACTTCTTCCAATTCAGCCAGTGGTCATTCAAAAATGCCTTTGCAAGAGATGATGATGGGTGTACACCTCATGTGCATATTTAGTCTCCTTTTTATGTGGTGTTTTTTTGGTGTATTTTATCTTTAGCAATCAAAATGTGCTCCCTTTTGGTTTCCTACCCTAAACCAATGCACACAAACATGTCTGCTTCAGGCAGGATTTGAACTCCACAGTACAAAACAGGAGGACAAACCTGGAAAAAGGGGTCCACTACTGACTGCAGTCCTTGGAAGCTTTATGTCTCTCTTGTACCAATAAGCTAAAGGCCCTCAAAATAATGCTACAGGCAAAGAGACATCCTTTATTTTAATGAATCTGTTTGACTTTTCCTTCTGGCTTCCAAGCAAGAGTACAACCAATTACTATTTTCCACCTTTTTTTTTTGGAAAAGCTTTTATACAGGATAAAATCTGCAGAATTTCAGTGAACTATTTTATTCCTACACCTAGGATTTAAGGAAAAAATCAAATATGGCAAGATTTGACATTAAGTATAATAAGTTAACAGCATGATACTGCCTTTCACCAGCTGAGGAGCTGGCTCAGCTCCCGAATGTGAGCTCAACACATCCAGTGCTCAATCTCCAAAATCCATTCAGCAGGTACGGATCTAGCTGGCAAGGCCAGCAGGTTTTCCACCCCTCCTTTGAGTTGGAAAATAAAATGCTTAATTTTACCTCAAAAGTTAGAAATTTATTAAAACAAAACCAAAGAATATGGTGCAATACCTGCACCATGTGTTGCCAATGAACTAGCATATACACGCTGTGCACACCAGTCCCTGGTCCTAGTCTAAGCAAATCATCAAAAGGAAGAAATATTGTGTACAAGATTAGGCATGAAGCGTGGGTCTCTGACCTTTCTTCCAAGGTCAGAAAGGGTATTCAATAAAATCAGTACCCATAGAACCTAACCCACTGCACTACAGCAAAGATCATTATTCACCATTGATATATCAAGATAAGGTGATACATACAGCAGTACATTAAAATATAATTTTATTCATTGTCATCTTACTATTAAAAATTCAGTGATGGGTAAGCTAAAAGTAATCTTTCTTCAGGAATCGTCATATGAAGTGAACCAACCAGCAAGAAAAATCACGAAAAATGACTCTGCTAATCATGTAATAAGATTATTTTTAAGAATGGCTCCATCTCTCTGGAGCATGACATCAGCCGTGCTGGTCGAGAAATATTCACTGAATTATTTATTTGACTTTTTTTGCTATTTTCAAATGAATTATTCACCACACAATTTTCCAGCTGTTGATAGCACTTTTCCTAAATAACTCAAACCATTCTAAAGTGGGTAAGAATTAGCAAACCTTTTAATATAATATAAATTTAAAACATTTCCCACCAAGTGAGCATTTGAGTTCAGAACTATGATTCTGAGCATCTCTTAACATAGTAAATCCACTGATCATTTACCACATCATGCTAAGGGAATGGTAAATTAACATTGACTTTATTACATCCAGTCTAATCATCATTCAATAAATTATTCAACACAGTAGTGAGTAACCATCAAGTATTTTTGAAGCAGCCCAATCATGAGGCAACAGAATAAAAACCGCAGTTACTATGCAGGTGGGATTGAATTGCAGGGCTAAGAAAACACTTCTACCAACAGTAAGAAGCCTAATAAACCACTGCAAATACACTGTCAATCTGGGCTTCTCTACCTGCTGGTTTTATTGTCCTCAGCATAAAAATAACAATAAATATAACATTAGGCACATGTAAGTGTGATAAAACAGCGAAAAAGGAAACCAGGCATACAGCCACAAAGGACCATTATCGATTGATAAAGCTTCTACAGGATCCACTAAGGCTTGGGCTACAACGAACGAGACAACTGCAGAATGTGATGGCTGTTTTCTTAACTGACAAAAGCAAACAACAGAAGAAGGATCACATAATAAGTCATTTTACACCTAGAAAAACCCAAGTATAAAGGCCTCAATTAAATAAAACTTCTTGGAAGCAATGTGTTGACTCCACATCCTTGGTTTGCCCAGCAAACTGGTTTGCTCAGCACTACGGGAATTTGACTCTTACATCATGACCCCCAGGCCTAAGCCTTTAGATCAATT
Source organism: Lathamus discolor (assembly GCF_037157495.1). NCBI lineage: Eukaryota > Metazoa > Chordata > Aves > Psittaciformes > Psittacidae > Lathamus > Lathamus discolor. Next base: position 10,119,652 of record NC_088895.1, on the reverse strand, counting down.
CCTGAGTGGTCCTTAAAAAAGCCTTAGATACTTCATTCACATTATGATTTCCAGACAGTTAACACTGTCGCTATCGCTTCCCTGTCACCATCTCCTGAAAATGAAAGAAACCTTTTGCTGAGTGGGATGAGTCATGCAAGCATAACACTGATTAGCAGGGAGTAAGACCCACTATTTTAATACTAAAATATTACAGGGCCAGTGCTGTGAATATTTGCTATTGAGTAATCCCAGTGTACTAATCGTGAGATCAAGCACTGCACTCAGTACACTACCCTGCAGCAAAATCTAGTCCTCATATATTTATCCACCTAAAAACCCTTATATATATGTACAGCAGATTTATACTTGTGCATAAATGTATGCAGGATTAGGCTTGCTGAATTCTGGTGAAGTCCTTTTTTAGTAATTATTTATCCCTGAAAGGCAACCATGTAGACGAAGTTACCTGCATGTGTGCTATACAAGCAAGCTTCCCCTGAGTTCAGGAATCCTGTTTAACAAAGGCTATTTGTTCCCATGCTTACCATACACAAGCCCAAGGGGAGTCCTTGGCTCATGTGAATGGATGTGCCCATGCAGGAGGCACTTGCTGAGTCTGAGACTTAATTCAATACCTTGCTGCCAAACTAGTCGACTATGGTGAGGCAAAACCAAGGTGAACAAAGAGGTAATCCAGTTGTTGACTCTGGTCCTATGAAATCCACTCCCTGCAACAGGGAACATGCAGAATATTTATGAACAGCCTGAATTCTCTACAGAATTATTCCATGCTTCAGACATGAGCTGCTCTCCTTAATGCCCATGTTGGTCATTTAACTTTGGAATCCAAATGAGTTAAAAATTATGTCTCTTACTCAATTTTAAACAAATTTAATTGTAGTCTTAAATCTAGAGTGGGAGATTCAGTATCTTAGCATGTAGCTCCATTCATGTCTCCAAGGTGAGATCTGTAACATACCTCTTATAGGCCTTGCTTATTAGTGTCCACACTGGTTCACCAAATGCAATTACATCAACATTACATTTCACTAGATGCAAGGCCTTAATACATTTCAAAATCAGTGGTTTCTTTGGAGACATCTGCCAAGGCATATCCAATATATGAGATAAGTATCCTCAACTATAGGAACTTCCTCTGCTGTGAACTATTCAGCAAGTATTTTGCTGAACTCATACATCCTGCAAAAGCGTAAAGTTCTTTTCAAATTGAAAAAAAAAAAAAGAGATGTTTTCTTTACCCATATGTTCAGTATCTGCCAAGTGGAGAATTAAACCAGAAAAGCTTTCCAGCTTCTTTAATAGTAAAATAAAAGAAGCTTCCAGAATCACTTTTCTTTCTTATTTTTAAGCGACAACATGAAAAATCAACTAAAGAGAGGAAAGGGAATACACACCTTGGCTCTCACACCCCTCCCAGGTTTGTGAAAGAGCTTTAGGCTTAAATATATTTTTAAATCACAGAATTATCGGGTAATCATGGTTGGAAAGGACCTCTGAAAGCCATCTAATCTAATGCCTTCCTCAAAGCAGGGCCAATTTCAGAGTTGGATAAAGTGTGAATGGTTTAAATTTTCTCCCCTTTTTTTTCCAGAGGTGTATAATTTACAGTCTTTTTTGTGATCCTATGGAAATGCTGGGATAGCCTGAGCGCTTAGACCATCAAGTCATACACTAACACCAATGTGTAAGGGACACAGGCAGAAGAAGAGTCTTCTATCAGCTCTTCAAGATTTGAAACTTGGCCATGACCAAGTAACTAGTTCTCTTGATGTCCGTGAGGCTTCTGTTCTCTTCCACCACAAGTGATTTCACAAACTATTTTGTCAAAGTTAATTTTAAGGCACTGTTAATATGCAATGATAAGAAAGCTCCTTTCACAAACTCTTATGGTGAAAATAATGGATCTGGAAGCACGCTAAAAAAGGTGATGACAAGAGGCTACATTTACTAAAACCTGAAAATTAAATTATACCATGCTTTGCCAGGCTATTTCCAAGGCTGTCCTACAGCAAAGCAGTATCTGATCACCAGCTCTAACTGCCACCCCTGCTTTCATACAAGCACCTTCCCAAACCCATCTGCCAGCCGCACAGCACTTGTGATCTTCAGCACAACCAAGCTGCTTGAAATGCAGCATCTGTTTCAGCAATGTTATCAGCCTCTGCTGCGCTGTAAGGAGAAACAAGCCCCTAATCAAAAAAGCATACAAAACACAAAAGGGCCTAAAGACCTGGTTGATAACATAAATATTAGAAGTTTAGTAAAATATAACTATTTTGGGAATTACATGGACATAGAGAAAGCCATCTTGTTCTCTACCAGTTTTTATTAATTGAAGACATGGAAATGTTGATCTCTGCTTTATATACTATACATGTTTGGCAGTAAGGAGCAGATATCTCTGGGTATATACTGCACTATGTACATTTGTTCTGCTTTATTCATGTATTTCAACCTTGACCTAGTGGGTAAGAGGTACACTCATTAAATTACTTTGGCTGTAATGATCAAGGCACAGTACACCTTCCCTGCCCCAGCTACAGTACAGTTTTGGTATCGGAGCAGATGTTTCCCCTCTGCACACCTTGGGATAATCTGATAGCCATGATGAAATCATACAGACAGGATGAGGATACAGGTCTGCAGCTGAGTCCTAGGTCCTGTCACATCAAATCATAGTTTTTGATGTACTTGTGACATTAAAAATTGTGTGAGCTCAAAAGCTCACAGAATGCATGTTCTCACTGGCATGAACTGTTCTGTTCAGTCAAGCAGTGTCATCAGTTTGGGTCTGACTACATCCAGCACTGACGCACCTGACTTTTCACCACTGCAAGTCTGAGGCTGAGGTACACTTGACTGGTGTCCTGGCAATCCTTGGGTACTGTCTGAGGAATTGCAATGAAGAAAATAGTAAGGGCAAGTTATTATGCTGCAGAGAATTATCAAATAGAAGGTGTACTGAGACCAGCAAAGTATAACACTGTAGACAGCAGCAACTTGCAGTGATATACGAGTACAGTCAGTCCCTTAGTGAGGTCTAGCTTTTCTATCTGACCATCAGCAATCGCTTATCAGTCTTAATCTTATTTATGCAAATGGACCAGGAGCTACTAATGCAAACACAAACTGTCCATATGAAAACTATGATCATTCATTCTAGATGAAAAAAATTCAGCACAGGAAGGAAGGCAGAGCTGCATTTATGTGCTGGTCTGGACAGGAAGAGATCTTGGTCCATATGGATAGCTCCCTGTTACAGCAACCACCACATCATGTAAGCTCTTCTTAAACTTATCAAATTCTATTTTAAAAGCACTTAGGGATTTTAAATCCCTATTCCCCTGAAAGGCTGTTCCAGAACCTGATTATTCTAATAGTTAAAGCAGCCTGAGGAGCCACCCTGGCTGGAACTGAAGCCTTCTAAGAGCCATTGCTCAAAGGGACCGGACCATAGCACACTTCTGGCACTGAAATGGATAGCATGGCCCAATGCAGCTTCACTTCCCACAACAAGCGCTCATAGCAAAATATTAAGTAACTCTGCAGACCTTCTGGAAGCATGTAATGGCAGATAATAGCTCCCTCATTTAAAATCATTCTTTCCATGCTTCTGTGCCCTCAAATCACCTCCAGACAAACAACTCCTTCCCTACCCCAACACATCTGTAAACAAAAGAATTACATTACTGCAGACAAATTTAAGTGGGCTTTAAATATTCACCAATCTAAGTCAGCAAGCTAAGAAATGGTAGGTTCTCACTACTGTATCTCCATACACTGTCAGAATATGAATACAGGTGTATTCACTAAATACTAAAGAAAAAAAACTGGTATGAATAAGAAATATCACCTAACAAGAGTGAGGCTCTCACTGTCACCCGCTTATATGATGGACCTATCACATCACAAACTTCCTTACTATGTTGCAAACTTCCATGTAATGCAATTTGGTCTTTAAAGCTACTTTTATTGATATGTTTGAAGACAGTAATATTGGATCTTAAAAGAAGATTCTGTGGAAAACAAACCACCAACTCTAGGGCTGAGCAGCAGCACAAATTGCATTGCTTCTACTTGTACAAATCTCAGGACAGTACTTAGAAATCTTTGTAATTGACTGTGGAAAGATGTACATCTAGCCCTTTAAAAAGACATATTGATTTTATTGAACTGGAGGCAAGGTAATAGAGACCCTAATTATTATAATTATGAATTCAGTAATGCTAGTAATCATTAATAGTTTCAACAGCTTCATAAATCATTCACATAACAGGGAAAAGCAGTAAGTGAAGATCAATTTCTGCTCGAGCAGGATTCCATCTCATGACAGGCACCTAGATAGCAGATAGCTTGAATTACTGACTTTCCTTTGGTTTATACCTACTGCTATTGCAGTCTAATTTCATAGTACAATTTTTAGCCTTAACGACTTAATTGAATGTAAACTCTATTTGCAAGGCAAACCTGAAACTATTGCAAATATACACACTACTCTTCTTTCATTGCAATGGAAAATCCTCAAGGGTATACTAAATGGAAGACACAATCACCAAAAAATGTAGTCATAAATATCTCCTCCAAGCAAGCAAGATGGAAAATTCAGATAGGCAACATACTTCGAACCTCACAACTAGGAATGTGTGTGGAGAAATCCAACAGGCGGCTGTTATGAGTAATAAAAGCAACCAAACAACATGCAAAATTAAAATATAGCACTGCCAAAATTATCACTACAGTCTATGAATATAAACAGATTTTTAGGCATGGCTTTCCATTCAAGCTGGTTGCCTTCAGTCATGCTTTCATTGCACAGCAGGATAAAGTACAAATTAGAGCCACAATGATTGAGGGAAACGGACAAGTTATTCTAAAAACAGTAAAAGAAATAATCTGTTAGATTTTCAGATGGCCTCAATGTGTAATAATTGAAGTTACGATCAAGAAGAGCAGAAGGTAGGCTGGTGATTTGCTGTAAAAAACAGTAGGTGAGGTTTAAAACGCAGAAGAAACAGAAAGTGCTAACTTTCCACAAATATTTCAAGGATTTAAGCGTCAAGGAGAGAAAATTGCTAGAGCAGGTAGGCAGGAGAGTATAATTAGAAACAACAGGAAACACAGACCAAATTCAAAGCAAAAGGACAGTGGGAGAGTCGCAAAAGGAAATAGTAGAAAAAATAACTGGAAGCATTTAAAATTAGATAGAATAAAATGCTTAGAAATAAATATTTTTTGCAGTGGCAGATATGGCTGTAACAAGCCTTTTCTAGTTTTTGCCTAGTTCCTGAATAAAGGATTATGCAATCAGTGCATCTGTGTTTCTGTCATTCCCTCCAGTAACATTAGACTAATTTCAACAAAACCAGGCAGGGGACAGAGGTTAAGAATTATTTAGCTTTTTCGAAGCAGGCAGACAGCAGAGGAGAAGAGATTGAGCGATTAACCCCTATGCCAGAAAAGATGCAGTATATTCCCTATGAATCCAGGTACACAATCATTCCTAAAAAGCAAGCACACAGAAACCAGGCTTCTATCTTTTGGCTGCTCACTGAAATACTCCTTCAGTTTTATGGCTTCCCGATTTTGTTTAAAGTTCCAGTTCAGAAGCTGACCCCTGCTCAGCAAAGCACTGAAGCAGTCTCCTTCAGTCTTCTGGGACTCAATCTCATTTTATAAGTTAAGCATATGTGTAAGTACTCTGCTAAATAGGAATGAATTTAAATACTCTGCTGAGCTAGGCTCTCATTTATCAGCAAAATCACCAGTTCAACTCAATAAATTCACCAAATTATATGTGGAGAGAATTACTCCTGACCCTTGTTCAACGCTGTATGAAAATGAACCCTGTAGGAATATAGAATCCCTGAACCAGGTCTCCCACATAATTAAGAGCACGACCTACACTTTTGCTCCAGACATCCTGAATAAAGCAGTAAACCAAAATTCATAATGTTATCGTGAACAAATGAGTCTTAGTCTCACTACTAAGCTTCCCAGCACTGAGTACACTTGATATCTGTTAGGGTGCTTATGATCAGTAGCACAGATTATTATCTATGTCACAGCATCCTAGGACATACAATGAGCAGCAGTAACTCTGAAACATAAGGAAGGGAAAAGAATCAACTATTTTTCATACTAAAACCATGCAGTAACATGAATGAATAATATTTCTGTTTGACAATTCCAAAGGAAAAGAGCTACCAAATATGTCACTCTCTTATTTCCATATTTAATAATTTAGAACTCTATTGTTCACCAAAGAACCACCATGCTCTGCAAAATCTATGCAGATGTAAAACAAGAAGCAACGAATTCATATCTAAATCTCTGGTGCACACTTTTCCAATGCTAAGGAACAAAATATTCTCAGATATGAAACAGTCAAGGATTGATGACAAAGTTTTTACATAAATGTGAGAAGTGGGCAGATGAATTGTGTGGAGAAAAGATGAAACAACATGGAAACCATTTCTGTAAGAAAGGGAAATGAAGAGGATTGAAGCACTTAGCGGTTCCATAAGAGATATTTCTTCCATAGGTATGAAAAAAGTGACATCTCCACCAGTATTGATGAGTGGAAATTAAGTGTGCTTCTCTTTTCAGAAAGTCGTATGCTGAAAATATTCTGATCCTTTGCTCTTCTCATCTATCTCATAAAATACAGCTAAATTCATAGCTGGTGGAATACCTTGAACAATGGTAAGTTTTTCTGTATCATACCTTTCTAGTCTCCATGAGCTGCAAGGCCCATGGTAGTCCATGAACAAAGAGATGAAGAGTTACATTTCAAAAACTTTCTTTTCTATCTAGACTGCTCCACTCCATTGCATTCAAATGTGTAATCTGTCACTGGAAAAATGGCCTTCTTGTCAGTCTTTCAAATAAAGACATTAAAATCTTCATTAGCTTGTTTTGAAGCCCTTCAAACCTTGGGGCTGTTTAGGTGGCAATACACCAATGCAGTGATTCCACAAGATTCAGCACGGAAAGATGAAAATAAAAGAAGTAACTGATACAGTTTTCTAAATGACCAGAGATCTAAGATGTCTATTTAAAGAAGTAAAGTTCAGTGGCGTATCACTTTGTAACTAGATTAGGTCAGTAGCACTAACGTACAGTATCAGCTACCCCAGCTCCCCCTAAAACTACAACAGAGAGAATTTTTTGCTGTGCTTTGCATTCCTAGACAATACAAAGCCCCCAGTGCTATGAATGCTGCTGGCTTTATGAAGATATACATCATTTTGATGTGGCTAAAGCAACCCCAGTGAGGAGCCTGTGCCAATTTGACGTCCTTTCTTTCCTTCAGTTAACATCCATCACTCACAGAGGCACACTGTAACACACAGTGACACACACACAACAGAAAGAGCAGAAGAAAGCTTTCAAAGCATTTAAGCTCATCTTTTAGGAAGCATAAACACAGGACACTGAATTCAGTCACAGCAAAGTTTCCAATGTTTGACAACAGAATCCACTCTCTGCAAATGAAATATTTATTCAGGCACAATTACCATACAAGATTAATATTTAAATCAAGGGTAATTTGCTTTCATTATTGCTCTTATTTCTTTTTAAACAACAGTTAAGATTCTAAACTGAATTGAATGATTTATTCTTAAAGCGGATCTTTAACATTCTGCATTTATTAACACCAGTCTGAGATGCTCAGTCATTGATCAAACTCAGTATGTTCCAGAGTGATGGCTTGAAAGAAAACCCCTAGCCCCTGAGCTCTGGATTTTACAGCCATTACTGTCAATTATACACCCCACTGCAGGAGCAAAAGAAATCTTCATACATGCCAGCTGCAGCCTTAACCCCGAATTTTGCAGAGTTGATTATTATTTCAAACAGTGAAGGGGGGAGAGAGAGAAAAGGGAAAAAATCCAAGCTAGCTGTAATGCAGGCAATTGAGATTCTACCCATACACTGGGAGACCTTGGCATATGAGTCTGAAATTTCTTTGGAGAGAATACATTTTGATAGTCGTAATAGTAACCATAACACTGAGGTCTCTCTAGCCTCTTTCATGCAGAGATCTTCAACCAGTTCATGAAGATGCCGGTATAGCAACAGGCATTTCACACGTTACAGAAAGTACAAAACCCAGAACTGCAGCAATATGAACAAGATGATTTGGGGAGCTCTGCAGTGGAGCAGGGTACAGCACTTACACCCCTGGGCTGCCGGGGCCTGTCTGCCTCCAAGGGCAGAGCAGCAGAGGTCCACAGAGCATCCCCACCTGGCACCTCTCTAATGTCATGTGCTACTCTGCAGACAGGAGTTAGTAGCTCCGCATGGTGCTGTGCTGATCTATCAGAGCAACTGCTACTGGCCTGGCAGTGTGCACAGCAATCCATTTGATGGAACGGAGGTGCCAGAGTAGGTTACTAGACGAGGGAGGAAAAGAGGTAAAACCCAGTCCCTGGCTGAAATAAATGGGGATTTTACCATTTCAGTGAGGAATGCAGTTTCCACTGTAATAGTCTTGACTACCTGGACTATTGTCATACCCGTAAGACCACACTGCAGAAGCTATCAGGATAAAGTTCGAACTCACGGTCACCCTAAAGAAAAGCAGGTCTCATGTCTCATGATTCCATACCAGTTCTTTACATCCTGACATTTTGGGGTCATTTCCAGACCTAAAAACCACATCATCACTATTCCATATTCTCTTCACCTTGCCTTCTCTCCTTGTACCTCAATGTTAATTAGCAAAAGCATGCAGAACTTCAAACAAGAAAAAAAAATAGCTGCAAGTCTGCCTGCCTGCTGTAAGTGAGGAAGGGGCCCACTGGAGATATTCTTGCATAAAGCTGAATAAAGCTGTAGGGACTTACACCTAAGATTATCCATTCCCCTGCCACTGACTCCTCTCCCCTTTCCTTATGTGTTTTCTGACAGGCGGCTTTTGTGAGATTATGCAGCAAGTTCTTCTCCAAGCAGAAGAATGGATAATCAGAAACCTCCTTGGACCTCCTGAACCCCATTAGATTCGCGTTAATTCCGGCCATCACTTCCAAATGCTGCAGGGCTCACTGCCCAGGCTGGGAAACTATCAGCTGGACTCTTCATTCTAGAGCCCTACGATGATGGAAATACCTCAGTGACTGTGTTAACATGATGATCTCTGACACAACTTACCTCCAATTATCTACTGAAAGCAGAAGAGATGCAGCTTGAAAGACCAGGGATAAAAAAGGCAGAAAGGTGGCTATTACAGTACTCAGCTGTTATCTCACATCTCCTAGGTTTGTGTACTGAAATAGTGATGTTTCTTTCCAATTCCTCATACACAAGAGTTTAAAGAATGCATGGCTTGCATACATATATATATAGATGTCTAACTTCAATTTTTAATGTAACTTCATGGTAAGAAATACTGCAGAATTTCTTAACATTCTTCCCTTCCCTTTTCTGTTTTTCTCTTGTAAATTACAACAATTCTAAAACCATACAGGTATAAGAAGTGTTGTGTGTTTCAGTTTCAAGGCTTGGTTTTTGTGTGCTCTTAGCTTCTCAAGAGCTACTGCAAAACTCTTGGAGGCTCTTTAAACCCCCTCTGAGCTGCTGGTGAGAACAGATGAGAGTTAAATCTGAATGCCTTTAAAACACTGCCTGTGGGTGCACACGAAGGAATTCCATCACAGGCCTTGAGGGTCATACGCCTGCTACACGCTTATGTGTGCTGTTCCCTGTACTTAGTATTTTGTTGTTGCCTCCCAAAGAATTGGAGGAGAAAAGGAAACAAAAGCCTTATAATTTATAGGAAATGTATATACTACATGTTGCTAGGAGGAAATGTCAAGAGAGAAAAATAAATGCTTTCTGACAATTGCTAGTCATTTTGTGCCAGCAGCTAAACAACATGAGAGCTACGCTTTCCCTTCTCGAACACAAGAGCACACTGTAGATGAATCACTCCACTGAATTATCACTTTCAATAATTTGTGGTGGTAAATTGTCACTGACATCACAAAAACAACGTGTAAGCTTCAGATTTTATTAACAGATAGTGAAACATTGCTGAACCGTGCTTTACTAAAGAGCATCCTGTGTAAAGCTCATCTGGCCTCTCAGCATATGTCAAACTACAAACACTAAGCTGAACTCACAGTCTCTTAAGATTCACTTCTTTTTATAAAATACATGATTTTTTATTCCTAGCACAACATGAAACGTCGCTGTAAATTATATGAACTAAATGGCAACCAGGAAAATATATGAGACATTTATGTGACACTGCCTTTGCTTGGTTTATACGCGTGTTTGGTACCCTGTTCAACTGTTTGCAACAGGCTTATGCAAGATATGCCCCAGGTATTCAGAGCTGCTAAACCTCAGTGAGGCACCGACACCTACAAGGTGCTCCATGTCACACCAGTGTGTACTCAGCATGGGTCACAGACGTTCTCTGGATGCAGAAATCTGCCCCTCTGGAGCCTGCATTGTGTCCTGCCACTGCTCCCTCGCAAGCACCGAGAGAAACCAAAAGCTTCTCTAAGGAGAACAAAGTATTCTATGATGACAAAGTCCTTTGTTGAGCTGTTACCCTTTTGTGAGGCAGTCCTGTCACGTACAGGGACCTTTAACATCACTAAGCTTCTAAACCGAATCGTTCTAGGCCTAGCAGATGTGTGTGTGTTTCGTTTTCCAAGCGTTTTCAGGGAGACTGAAACCAAAGTATAAGTTCCTGATAGTGAGGTCATTTTATTTATTTATAAGAAAAAAACCCCAGATTCACTGTCAAGTGCATCATCTTAAAAAACAGTCTCATAGCTTGAAGAATGATGGAGAAGAAGTCATGTAAAAGCAAAGAGCAACATAATGTTTAGGCACTTAAAATGTCCCATATCATGCTCCACACAGGGACGCTTTTTTGCCATATCCTGAAAAAAATAGTGCAATATTTACCATAGACTAGACTAGAAGCTTCTGTTAGTCATGTTGATCTTTCTTCAAGACATGACCGATTCCTGGAAGATCCATAGGAGGTGTGCCAGCCTGCGGACGGTTTGCTTGTGGGGCACACATTTCTTTTTTCTGCCCTGTCTCTTTAATAAACTATGTTAATAAACCTTGAGGTATGAGTAGGGCAAGTTCTATTTTCAATGACAATTAAGCAGCATGAGCACACCCATGCACACAGAAGGAATGCAGATTCCTTTATAAGTGATCCTATTGTGGAGTTGTCTTTATAAGAGGAATTACTTTCACCTTGTGGGTGAAGCTTGAGATCAATCTTCCTCAAGCCTCTTTTAAAATAACACCACCACATGTGGCATGTTCCCTGCTGTGTAACTTTTCTTTCCTATAGCCCTGCAAAGAAGCAATGTGATGCTGTTAGACAGACTGCTGAGACTACCCAGAGGGTAGTCAGTGCTTAACTGTTGAGGAAAACATCCCCAAAAGAGACACTGCTCTAGGTTAGCCACACAATGAAACTTCTAAAACAATCACCAGGAGACTGAAATGGACAGTAGAAATCCAGGATGGTAGCAGGTAACACACAACCCCAATGAATCCTTCCCCAAAGCTGGGCTTTCACAGAGTTCACATGCAATCAGGGCACAGTCAGAAGAGCAGAAGCGTGTGTACCTTCTGTCAAAGCAGCACAGACTACCGACATTAGGCAAAAAATCAGTAAATGACACAGCCCTCTAAATCACCTTCTTATTTTTGTGTCCAAAATGCAATTACACATTACTACCTACTGCAAGGTGGGCTATTAAGACAGACTATTGCAACCTGAGATCCCTTCTTTCTCATGAACCACAAAGAAAGGTAAACTGGTCACCAGCTGCAGAGGTATTTTTAATTTTTAATATTTCCCTCAATAAAATGTGCTGTGGTTTTAGTTTTGTTCATGGAGGGTTTTTTGGTAGGGTTTTTTTTTTTTTTGGGGGGGGGTTTACTCTCCACAGCAACAACAGCCAAATGCCAAACCTACAAGAGAAACCACTCTTTCCTTAGCACAGTAGTGCCGTATGAGACTTGATTTTTATGACATTTTATACAAGCAAAGCCTTTACTTAAGCACAGTTAAGCTTTCAAAAAAGTGTTTTTTCAATATAGTGATTTCACTGTGTGAACAGTTTTAAGCCACTAGGGACAAAGCATTCTGTCTGCTTAACCTGCATCAACTTTTGCGTTGCAACAGGGGCCTCAGGTGCTAAGGTCCAGGACCATTTCAGGTCAGGAACTGAAAGGAAGAGACTAAAAAGAAATGATCAAATGGAGGAGAATTTGCTGCCTCCCAGCAAGACCTCAGCACCTGTCAGAACAAAGCAATGCCTAAAGTGCCTACAGGTCTATGCCAATTGTCGCTGTTGTAGAAAAGAAGTCTGATTAGTTACACTCTCTGGAAGGAGGTCAATTGTTCGCTGTTTAGACTTGTTCATGTGCCAGTGAAGGGGAAGCCTAAGTGCTCTGCAGTGATAAGGTGCCAAGTTTGCTTTCACCTCCATAAGGAAGGGAAATCATGTCTAAGTAGAGGAATGCGAGTCAGCAGAAAGGGGTTCTGATCCAGCCCCTGCCACTTTCCTGCATCACCTTCAACATATGACCCAACGCCAAATTCTCTCCCACTTGCTATACAGAAAAGCATAAAGATAGCAAAGATTTTCAGCAAGTATTTAAGCCCTGTAAATCATTTCAACTTAAGATGACATTAATGCACAAAGTAGTTTAAAATTATATCCTTAAACCTATCTCCACTTGGCAAAACACCTTTCTATGGTTAAGCCCATTTTCATGTTGGAGTTATGCGTAACAAGCCTGAGTGTGACTGCACTGAAGCGAAGCTGAGCCTGCTGCAGTCAAAAAGGACTTATGATTAGGTACAGCAACGAGTGAACTTTCCTCATCTCAATATTTCTATGCGCAACATAGGGCAATGTCTAATTTGTATCAGGGATTAGCAGAAATCTCAGCTGTACTGAAGTAACAGTGTCAGGTACACAGTCTTTACCAGAATATACAGGTAAATTAAAAAGTGCCCACATCAACTGCACTGCAATCACAGGGGAGAGAAGAAAGCACTGAAAAATACCTTTCAAACTCATAAGGGTAAACAAACGTAGACTGGAGAAAATCTATCTTCATAAGCAGCAAAACCCCATCATGATAGAAACGGGACATCACCAGAGACAGCTCCTGCCAGCTTATGTACTGACAGGACTGGGTGCTGAAAATGCAATGAGTACCACACAATCATATTTTCACAAACAATATGTAGGAAGTCTGCAGAGCAGTTTACAGCTCTTCACTTCTACAGCAGCTGTACACTAGAGGGAAGCAAGCCTCTTATTTTCCCATTTGCAGCAGTCCATTAGGATCATGGAACAATGAGACAAATTGAACACATAAGATGGAGACTCCAGTGGAACGTACAACTCCATGATACCCAAAGATATTCCTGTAATTACTCTCTGACAGCATTACAAGCATATATTTTCTAGAAGGCCACATTTAAAGTAGTTTAAAAATCACATGCTTAATTTCTGTCCGGGGTCGGATGAGGAGCAAGTGGAATGTCTGTGGGTACGAATCAAGGGGCTGACTGGCACGGGTGATACAGTTGTGGGGGTCTATTACAGACCTCCTGATCAGGACGAAGGAGTTGATGAGGCTTTCTACAGGCAACTGGAAGTAGCCTCGCGACTACATGCCTTAGTCGTCGTGGGGGACTTTAATTACCCCGATATTTGCTGGAAGACTCACACAGCCAGTCATTCACAGTCTAGGAGGTTCCTCGAGTGCATTGATGATAATTTCTTAATGCAAATGGTGGACGTACCAACTAGGGGAGCAGCGCTGCTAGATTTAGTACTCGCCAACAAGGAGGGTTTGGTCGAAGTGGTGACGGTCAATGGCAGCCTTGGCTGCAGTGACCATGAGATGGTGGAGTTTAGGATCCTGTGTGGGAGGAATAGAATACCTAGCAAAGCCACAGTTCTGGATTTCCGAAGGGCCAACTTTGGCCTCTTCAGTCAACTGCTAAGGGAAGTCTCATGGGAAAGTGTACTAGGCGGTAAAGGGGCTCAAGATAGTTGGTTAGCATTCAAGGACCGCTTCTTCCAAGCTCAGGATCGGAGCGTCCCAATAAGTAGGAAGTCAAGTAAGGGATCTAGGAGACCGGCGTGGTTAAACAAGGAGCTGCTGGGCAAACTCAAGTGGAAAAGGAGAATCTATGGATTATGGAAGGAGGGGCTGGCCGCTTGGGAGGAATATAGGACAGTTGTTAGAGGATGTAGGGAGGCAATTAGGACAGCTAAGGCCTCCTTGGAACTCAATCTTGCTAGTCGGGTTAAAGACAATAGAAAGGGCTTCTTCAAATACATAGCAAATAAAACTAACACAAGAGGCAATATAGGCCCACTGCTGAACGAAGTGGGTACCCTGGAGACAGAGGATATAAAGAAGGCAGAGGTGCTGAATGCCTTCTTTGCCTCTGTCTTTACTCCTGCAGACTCTCCCCGAGGGCTCCGGATTTCTATAGCCCCAGAAGGAGTCAGGACAAAGGAGGAGTTTGCTTTGGTAGATGAGGATTGGGTTAGGGATCAGCTATGCAATCTGGACATCTGTAAATCGATGGGTCCGGATGGAATGCACCCACGGGTGCTGAGGGAGCTGGCGGAGGTCATTGCTAGGCCACTTTCCATCATCTTTGGTAAGTCGTGGGAAACGGGCGAGGTGCCTGAGGATTGGCGGATGGCAAAGGTCACACCAATCTATAAGAAGGGCAAGAAGGAGGACCCGGGTAATTATAGACCGGTCAGCCTTACCTCCATCCCTGGAAAGGTGATGGAACAACTTATTCTTGACTCCATCACTAGGCATATCAAGGATGAGGGGGTCATTAAGAACAGCCAACATGGTTTTATGAGGGGGAAGTCATGTATGACCAACCTTATAGCCTTCTATGAGGAAGTGACTAGGTGGAGGGATGATGGTAGAGCGGTAGATGTAGTTTTTCTTGATTTCAGTAAGGCATTTGATACTGTCTCCCACAGCATCCTCATAGATAAGCTAAGGAAGTGTGGGCTTGACGATCAAGTAGTGAGGTGGATCGAGAACTGGTTGAAAGGAAGAAGGCAGAGAGTTGTGGTCAATGGCGCAGAATCTAGCTGGAGGTCTGTGACTAGTGGAGTTCCTCAGGGGTCGGTGCTGGGACCGGTGCTGTTTAATATTTTCATCAATGACCTGGATGAGGGAACTGAGTGCACCCTCAGCAAGTTTGCTGATGACACAAAACTGGGAGGAGTGGCTGACACACCAGAGGACTGTGCTGCCATTCAGCGAGACCTGGACAGGCTGGAGAGTTGGGCGGGGAGAAACTTGATGAAATTTAACAAGGGCAAGTGTAGAGTCTTGCATCTGGGGAAGAACAACCCCATGTACCAGTACAGGTTGGGGGTTGACCTGCTGGAAAGTAGTGAAGGGGAAAGGGACCTGGGGGTCCTGGTGGATAGGAGGATGACCATGAGCCAGCAATGTGCTCTTGTGGCCAAGAAGGCAAATGGCATCTTAGGGTGCATTAGAAAGGGAGTGGTTAGTAGGTCAAGAGAGGTTCTCCTCCCCCTCTACTCAGCCTTGGTGAGGCCGCATCTGGAATATTGTGTCCAGTTCTGGGCCCCTCAATTCAAGAAGGACAGGGAATTGCTTGAAGGAGTCCAGCGCAGAGCCACAAAGATGATTAAGGGAGTGGAACATCTCCCTTATGAGGAGAGGCTGAGGGAGCTGGGTCTCTTTAGCTTGGAGAAGAGGAGACTGAGGGGTGACCTCATCAATGTTTACAAATATGTAAAGGGTAGGTGTCAGGATGATGGAGCTAGGCTTTTTTCAGTGATATCCAGTGATAGGACAAGGGGCAATGGGTGTAAACTGGAGCATAGGAAGTTCCACGTTCACATCAGGAAGAACTTCTTTACTGTAAGAGTGACAGAGCACTGGAACAGGTTGCCCAGGGGGGTTGTGGAGTCTCCTACACTGGAGATATTCAAGGCCCGCCTGGACAAGTTCCTGTGTGATGTACTGTAGGTTACCCTGCTCTTGCAGGGGGGTTGGACTAGATGATCTTTTTAGGTCCCTTCCAACCCTTGGGATTCTGTGATTCTGTGATTCTGTGATTCTTGTCCACAATTGCAAAATACAGTTGGTTAATCTACTGCATTATGCATTTGATCTTTCACAGTTTTCTCTGCACAGTGGACCACTGCCTTGCACTTCAAAAACCATTTTTGCCCTTGAAAATGGAGCCAGTAACTGACAAATACATACAGATTCCAGAAAATCTAGTATTAGAGGGTCACTATTAAAAGCTGAAGTGTTTTAGAAGGGGCATTAAATCTAGGAATCTTTAGATCAGCAGTCTTGGGGTCTGTTGTAAGTCACTGCAACATTCTGTTACTAAATCAATAAATCCAAGATTTCCTGTGACAGTGGACAAATCATGGAGTCTTTCTGGGCCTCATCTCCCCATTTCTGCTTCCCTACCTGACAAGGATGTTACAGTGATAACCACATGAAACATTACGTGCTGCTCTGATAATCTGATAATAATGAAAACAGAGCGTGTGCGGAAAAGAAAAACTTTAGTACCGGAAAGTCACTCTTTTAACAGAAATGCAAACATATGATGGGAAACCAGAAAGACTAATTAGCATCACACTGCCACATCTACACTGCTTCTGGCCCCAGCATTAACCCATTCAACATTAACTCAAATATCTTGCAATCTCAAGGGACAATTATGCCATCTGTGACTGAGCCAGTGTACGCTCTATCTTCCATAGGTGTCCTTCACAATTAAGTTCCCAGTTGAGCCCCCAAATCCTTACAGCAACAGTGCTGGGGGAAGCTGGATCCTCTTCCAACATTCTCATTTCAAGGATGTTCAAAATCCAATATTGTACCTGAACAATATTTTCAATGTACCCTTGTCAGCTGTTCTTTAGCAGCACTCTTCCACAGCTGTAATATTGTGTAAAATGCCCTCGTGTCCTTCTTTACTTGCTGTCTGGTTTCAATCTTCTTTGGAATTAATAAAGATCACTTTTGAGCTCCTTATCTTTTAAAGGATTTATGATAAAAACTGTTTCCATCAACACACAGAAACACAAGAGTAAGTAAAGCCCAGCAAGAAACATTAAGAGAGTATCAGGAGAGAGAGAGATGGGAGCAGATGGCTGAACATAAGCATTTGAATTTCTAGTTAAGACAATGAAAATTTATGTTCATGGCAGATGAGACATTTTATAGTACTGCTTTTACATATTTCAAATATTAATATCTCTTTTGTCAGGGTCAAGGTCTGAGTGGTGGGATGGGAAGTGTGTATTAGCACAGACACAGTTATTCAGGCTGCTGAAGTTGCAGACAGGAGTTGAGGGGTACAAGAGTAGACAGGAAGGCTCCTCACCTAACTCCCACTGACATGTACCAAGGACAGGAATTAATAGCACTCAGGGACAATTTTTAAGCCTTGTAAGATAAAGGCTATGTACCTGAGAGCCTGACAGTAAAGCAGGAGAAGAGCAGATTACTCGCCAGGTGGCTTTGGTGGAGATGCCTGGAATTTCACAGTTACTTTCCAAGCACAGAATTACTACAAATTACATTGACAGATAGAATGTATTCATCCTTAGGTTTTTCGGCTTTCTCAGGCCCTAAGTCAATCTTTCAATAAAGCATCTTTGTTTGCTTTTCTCTTTAGGTTGGTTAGCAAATTAGAAGTATGTCTTGTAAGTAAAAATACTACAATGGTCTAGAAATGGCCTAAACTGGATGAGATTCATATTTGGTTGTAGTCAGTTACTAGAAGCTAAGTTAAATCTTTGCCCATAAAAGATATTCACATACAGAAAAAAAAGTTCATCCATAATTACAATTATTTAAAATTAAGACTTTGATTTAGCTTAAACTGGTTAAAAACATATTCTTGAAACAATCCACATAAATACTACAGCACAGCAGATAGAAATAAACATGTCTGCGTGATGCCATATACTAAAAATTGAACAGATGAGGCTGCAAAAATAGCAAATAACCATGAAGAGCATAAACCAGTGATGACTTCCACTGTCTGAAGCAAATATTTTGCTCTGCAGAAAAGGATTGCAAACTGCTGCAAAAAGTGTTCAGAATCACTGCAATATATATGTCAAGAAATAAATTACTCTGAAGTTTGCTGCCTTGCCCTGGTTTAAAGAGTTACATAAATCAGCAAATTTCTCACTTCCACTAAAATACTAATTAAAATAAAGCACGAAGAACATTATCATTTTCCATGGAAAACTTGCCCTGGCCCCAGAGAGTTGCAATATTTCAGAAAGCACAGTGACAAGATATACTGGAATTCACCAAGGCAATAAAATACAGCTGTTCTCAAACAGGAAAGGTATCCAACCTTCGGAGTGCCTGCTCACTGGTGGACATCTCTATGCACTAAGGGGTAAAATAGCCTTTTGCCATTGAAGATACTCTTTACTTGGCTTTTTTAAAGTCAATCTTCCAAGTCAATTAATTATTACAGAGAATTGCTATATGAACTGGCACAGCTCAAACGGCATGAACAGATACACACAGGTAGGTGTAAAGTGCATTCAAGCCCACATCATGGCTCAAAGGTGTCCTAAGGAATCTGAGAGCTACCATCACCAAGTCAAAAGTCTTGGCTGTGCTGAGCTGGGACTTGTTTTCCAGTTGAAGTACATTACAGGTTTGATCCAAACTCCTCCGGGTTTAAGGAAAGACATCAGTGGACTTTTCCTCAGGGTTGTGAGGATTAAGGAGTAGTAGAAAAACGGATGGAAATACCTTCTGCTTCCTTTGTAGGATTTAAATCTCTTCCTGTCTTGTCTGGTGGAGATGTCTCTTATGTCATGGCCAGAATGTTCCATTACCTTTTCCTTTCCTGACCTACTTTGCATTCCTTTCTGTTTCATCTTTGACTCTCACAATGAAGTTTATTCCTGTCTATCACCACATTCATTTGCAAAAAATCTGCAAAATGTCAGAAGTCAAGGAAATGTAAAAACATGAACTCAAAAGAGAGGAAGAAAATCGATGCTTCTGTGTCAAATGTCAACTTGCCCATTTCAAAAAGCACTCCGCTGGATTTTATACTTTGAAAGAAGCTGTGGCCCTCGGCTCACACGTGTACTCAGATCTCCTGATATCTCCACTGCTGAAACAACACAAAATCAACAATGTGGAACATTCAGCTACAGCACTTCTGCTCTGGGGCTCAGGAACCTGTTGGGACCTCGGCGAAGTTTCCCAGTCTGCAAAAGCTCTCACTATTTGATATAGAAAAGCTGTAAATCTCTGAAATCTTTCTTTAAAGCAGGGTTTTAAACGTGAAAGGGTTGGAAAAGCTCAGCACAGACATACACACATAAACCACTACACTGAATCTAACCAGCCACAGAAGCTACATATGCTGTGTATGTTCACATTATACACACCAGCTGACCAAAGTTGTACTTTACATATCACATAAGAGTAACAGCTTGCAGATCACAGGTGTGCTACAGCATCTGGCATGTATTTTTTGACTCATAGGAAGAATATAGATGATCCAATCTAAAGTGAATGTATAAAGCCTAAATTCATTTTGAAGATACACTATAATGACTGATGTAAAAGAAAAATTAGGTATTCTGGCATACTAGGAATCATACCAAATCATTCTAAGAGCTAACCACACTGCCTGATACCATTAATTCAATGCCATCTGTAAACAGACTTGAGGCTCTTGAATCACAGTTTGCTGAACAGAAGCACCAGCTTTGCTTCTACCAAGACCTCTTTTGAGTTGTACTGTACCCACTTAATGAAGCATGCATTTTAATTTAGTCTGACACTTGGATATATTTTTAGATTTGATTTTTCCATCTTTTGTACACAACTTGAGATGTGTTACAGGGTGCTAAAGCATGCACATTAAAAAGCACTTGTTTATATAGACCACTGCAGCACATGTATAAAAGTTCATCCAGAGGAAGAGGTCATTAGCACAGAAAACTGGTCTACCTGTGGATGCAATGATGACTTTAAACAAAATCTGCCAGTTCTTCAAGCTTCACTGACACAGGCATTTGCCAAAAGGTATATATTTTAATGGTAAGATTTTCAAGGTTACCAGTGTCTGTCTGCTGCATTCACATCTGAGGTTCATCAATCTTTGAGCATTACAGGGAGTATTTGGACAGTACAACTTTATTATGAAGTTATCTGGAAATGATTGAAGTACTCTTTGATCATAAATATGCAGCAGCAGCACAGGCAGCCAAGAGTTCGCTTGGAAAGTAGTAAGTATCACGTGGGAGACAGGCTTTTGGATAATTCATACGCTATTTTCCTTGGTCCCTACACAGCTTCACGGTAAAGGGAAGGCAGACACATGGGATGGAGTGGACAAAAAATATGGCTATAGTTTACGAACCTAGCTTGTCCGCTGTAGCACTTAATTTCCACGTCATTTATTTTAAGGTAAATAATGACCTAATAAGTGATGGATGAATATGATAAAGCCAAAGGTAAATTAACACCAAATACTGTCATTCATGATACCAAGATTAGATGCAGTGTAAACCATCTGATGAATGTTGCTCATAAAATTTTTCTCATCAATACACACTCCCAGGAGGATGCCCAAGTGATGGAGTTAACTCAATTCTGCACTCCTGGAAACACACGTACTTAATTATTACTTTTTTCAGCAGAGGTCATGCAGAACATAATACAGAAAACAGACTCTAGTACTTGTGGGAGCAAACACAGCACAAAAGATGGCTCCTGACCCCAGAAGATTGCAATATGATTATAGAAGAACAGAGTAAAACTGTACACAGACACCTAGAGAAGCACAGGGATGATACAAGGTGTGGGCCTAGACATCCCAAAACAGTCTTTTAAAACACTGATTTAGCACTTATAAATAAATAGGTTCTGAGCCCATTTGAAACTTTAGGTCTTTGAAATAACATCACACTGAATAATGTTACAGTAATAAAATACTTGGAAAATCTCAGATTAAAAGTGCTACAAATGGGTTTAGAATTAATATTGTTGTGCAATTAACCTAGTTTCCATTGTAATATGATGAGGATTAACTACATGATGTCTGATGTCTAATTCAGCTAAAGGTATGGACATAAAGTCTACCCTTTCATCTCTGGACTGTGAAAGTCAACTCCAGTATTCATATCTTGCCTTTCCATTCCCTTGCTTAGTCACTTTGGTTGATGATTGTGTCCTTCAGAGCTCAGCTTGGAGGTTTAGGACTATTTTTGTAGAGCCAGTGTGGATCAGGGTTTGGCAATACACACTGAGCAGTGGTTCACATGCGAAGTAACGCATGAAGGATGAAAATTATGAAGTTTCCACTGGGAAATCTGCGACACGAGTAAGACTGGAAAATCTGAGTCAATCAGCCCATTAGAAGGTCTAGAATAAATGTGCTATAGGATTATTTTATTGCAACTGTGGCATGGCACTCTTCATAGGCTCTCCATCCTCTTCTAATAACATTTTGCATAAGTTAACCTCTGCACGTTCCTAATTTCCGGGCACTCAGATAAATGATGGGTAATGAATATATTACCAGCATTATTGTTTTATAAGTTACAGTGGTGGCAAAAGCTGAGCACTAGTGACTAAATGTAGGAAATTAAAAACTGCTGTCAACAGTTTCTTTCTCTAAGGGTTTTATTTCTTCACCATTCTTGCTCTTGTTGCTTTAAGTAGGGAAAATGCTGTGGTAGTGATTTCTTTATTAGAAATGTCAATAGGGTCTGCCAAACTTTAATCAGCTCGCTTGGCTATTACATCAGACTGACATAAGCTTTCTTTATGAAATAAATGACTGCCTTATTGAGCTTACTATTAAAATACTGCAAATACCACCAATATGTTGAATGTTGCATTATCTAACTATCAGTTTCAATCTCAAATATGTTAATCCCCAGAGATGGAGAACCGCTGCTGTCAAAGATTTCAGCCAGTGAGCAAGATGTTTTCCCCCTTCTATGTTTATACATTTAAAGCTCCTGTGTCAACTAATTCAAAACTAGCTGCAGGTAACCTGCTATCAGTAACCTCTGAGAACTGCTAAGAAAGCTGTCCATTCACAACTTTGAAGTTGACTGATCCGCTTTCTTAGTGTGAACCCAGCGGTATTAGTCCTCAGTGAGAAAGTCTGACACAATAGTCTGGCCTAAGACTTGGCAGATTTATCTTCTATTGGTCACTTTGGAACCAGATAAGAAACAGGGAGAAAATTTTCTTCTCTTTGTTCTGTACCAGCACTGGTGAACAGCAGTGAAAGGAGAAACTGAAGAAAGACTAGAAAAAAGGGAGAAAGATTTTAATTCCATTTGGTCAAGATTGTTCACGAAATAACAATGCATGTGCCTGACTGGGAATACTGTGACTGAACTTGTTATCCCTGGCTCTGAAGACAGTATTGAAACATTTCTGAAAATCAAATCTCAGTTCAGTTTCTAATTTGCAAACTTCAAATTTGATGCAGTCAAAAACAGAACACACTTTAGAATATCTTTGTCTTGTTTATTATAAAGACCCTGCATTATTATAACGCTCCAGGCCTATCTATCAAAACGGCACTGGTCTTAAGAGCACCCCAACCCAAAGAATGTGTAAGTCCAGAGGAACCCACTGATGTAGCTGGTATTTTATCCAGCCTTTTCTATAAATGTTATCCTATTAAGCAATGGATGTCAATGTCTTACCCTAGCTAAAGATCCTTACCAGTATCTCTTGTCATAAAGTCCTAATAGCCAGGATTCCATAGCCTGCATTTCTTACTTGTTCTTTATTCAATTTGCCCCCGTCTTGAAACATGCTCTTAAATCCATCCCACCAATGGATTAATTTAAAACAAATACTTCAAGAAAGTACCACTGCTGAATTTCAAGCAAGTGTTCAAGTCTCACTGATGCCAG
This sequence comes from Lathamus discolor, assembly GCF_037157495.1. Lineage (NCBI taxonomy): Eukaryota > Metazoa > Chordata > Aves > Psittaciformes > Psittacidae > Lathamus > Lathamus discolor. The sequence continues at coordinate 10,096,670 of NC_088895.1, read as the reverse complement.
TAAGATTTAAGACTAGACTTAAATAGTTCAGTGAATCAAGAGCTGGGGAAGGAATATAGTGTGTGTTGTAGGTCAGCCTTACAGAGGTAGGTTACCAAGGTGTGAAGATAGCAGCATAGTAACCCCACACTTCTAAATCTTCCTGTAGAGCAAAACGAGGTCTCTCTTCTTGGCTAACCCTACCAGATTGTGGTGCTCTGTGCAGGGCATTCACTTTTCATTCTTTAGCCTTACCACAGTTTTATCTATTGACTACAAGATGAACGTTAGTTACACTGACTGACCCCCCACCTCTTCTTGTGTTGTAGCAAGAGTAATCAAGAGGAGACTAAGTATGTGCATACTAATGAAGTGCAAGTAAATAAATGGTGCCAATGCTAACTGAAGTGATACATTTTTCTCTCCAAAGCCAAAAAAGAACAGAAGCCCCAAGAGCTTATGGGACTTCAAAAAAAAAAAAAAAAACAACAGGGGCAAAGCGAAAGAAGTTGTGAATTTCACCATATCAGCTTTATTGTTTGAGACTGGGTTCTTTGAGGTCGAGCTAAAAGAAGGAAATGCCATCTTTCAGCCTGGGTATATTCTTCCTAGCTACTCATTTCCTCCAAGACACTAAGAAGGAATCATGACAGATGACTCCTCTGTACTACCCATTTGCCCCAGTTTTACAGCAGAGATCAGAAATTTATTGGATTTTGCCTGAGAAAGAGACAGCGTGTAATAACCCTTGTCTAGGGAGGATAAATAACATGCTGAATGGAGGTAGAAAAGCACCTTATCTGTTAATTGTAAGGAAAACTGTAAAATCAATATGGATAAAACAAACCAGTCAAAGCAAGTTTCAAATTTCTGTTCAGGTGTGAGCAATGAAACATCACCCATTTCCAAGGAGATCACTCCTGTTGCATTCCATGGCGACAGCGAACTGGTGGTTAGTCCTCTCTCTTACCTTTTCATTCTGTGGCTACTTTGTGCAATGCCTTTTCTCCATTGTCAGCAGTGGTACCACCTACAGCATCTCAGGTGTGTTGATTCCTGGTTCCCTGGCATTCACCACCATACTGGGTTACATACATCTTCGTACATCAGTTTTACTCACACACAAACAGAACTACTTCTTGCTTCAGGCAGCCAGTTGAGGGTAGCAGAAGAAGGAATAAAAAAGAAGCATCTATATTCTTACAAAAAACCTTAGTCTTAATTTGAAGCAACTGAAACAGTAACAGCTCCGTACCTCCACTGTTTCACTCTCTCCCAGAGAACCCCTAAACTCCAATGCAGCTAGATAACTGTGTTCCAAAACACTCAGATTCAAGCGCATTTCTTGTCTCCACTGCTCAAGACTCCATTTAGCAATTTCCACAGCAGGGAAGTAGCTTAGCTCCTTTATGCAACACTGCTAGACCTAAGGCAAAGGAATTGCTATTGCTGGCCCCCAGAAAAGAAATGATCTGAGAGTGAACTTACTGCCCAATGGATAGGTAGCATTGCATTCAACATACTTTTCATATAATGTTACAAATTGACAAATTGGCTCATTCAAGTACTAAGCTCTCTAAAGCAGGTAGAGAACAGGAGAACACATGAATATACCATTAGAGCCATTAAAGAGCTTCCAATGCATATAGGAATGTGACAACATAAGCACCTACATCAGCAGCACATTTCCATTAAAGGCCCTGAAAAACCTCTTGCAATTTTGGACAAGCAGAAAACGAGCACAAAGCTCCCATTGAGAATACATACACTGAATTAGCTTATTAAATGTTGTTTCCCTGACCAAAAAAAATGTTCAAATTTAATCTAATGCATCTAATATAGTTAATTACCTGACAAGGAATTTAGATACTGCCCCAAGAGAAGAGGAAATAGAAAGTTCTAAATAAAACACGAGTATAAATGGGGTGGAAATCACAACTTTCCCTAGACATAAGAGATGTTTCCTTCGCTAGGATTTATCTAAGAGAAGTGGGAAATTGTATAAATTCTAAATTAAGCACTGGAGGCTATTCACACGGTCCTTTACATAAACACCCACTCACAGCTTTAGCAAACAAATTAATGTTACAAGTGAACACAGAAGTGGTTTTTTTTAAGAGCTCTGCATCTTGATCTACCCAGAAGAAGAGGGGCTGGTTGGGTTTGGGGTGGACACACAATTTCTTTGTACTCAGAAATCACAATTAAAAAAGAAATAAGCTAGACGAGCCAAGGTTTTCCTGGGGTTTTTAGCTTGAAGAGTATATTCCATGCCAATCTGCCCCACCAACATTTAACATTAAATTCAGTTTAGCAAAAATGCATGATTAAAGAAAGCCACACAGGGACCTGATTGCACGTACATTTTTTTCAGGTGCATTCTAGGTGCAGTTTCCATTTTCAAACTAGGCTAATCACAAATATCAAAGCAAATGGACTACCACTGATCCAAAGACCTGATGTGTGCCAAAACTGAACTGCCATTAATATAGTCACAGTGATGATTAAGTAAAGAAAACATTTTAACTATTCTGTTTATTCAGTCATTCTGGGATGTAAAGCTGACCAAAGATAAATCTTACTAATTTAACAACAGCAGTAATTATTCTTTTTGAAATGGAAAATTCCTGCATACACAACAGTCTTCAAAATGAAATTACTTAATTCCCACTAACTACGAACAAGGTGGCACAAAATAATTCCTTTGACCCAGCTGCTGTTATTTAAATTAATTACACATCTAATTTCTATTAAAGGAAGTTAGAGAAGAATAAACAGATTTAATGTGATTACCCTAACAAATAAAACATTATTAAAAATGTAGGTGTGGTTTTCAGCCTCTGGGCAATGAAGTATTTTGAAATTGTTGCTTGCACAACTTGCCCCTAAGTTTGAGCCATGTCTTGATGCCAGTCCATTATAGGGTCAAAGCAATATAGAAGAGGATTCGTGACAGACAAAAATGCTTGTTACTAAATCATTCCATGCAAATGAAGAAACTCAAGGAATCTGCTGTTGGCTTGACTCTGGTGAACAAAAATAAGAGCCAAGGGAAACCAGTTAGATTTCCCACACAGAACATGACAAGAAAAATGCTGCACTGGCTGCTGGGACACATTAACAATCATCCAAACCAACTGGTTTTTTGGTAGTGCCAGCAATTATATCATACAATGTTCTTTCTCTCATTTAAAGTTTACTGTTTCATAAACCAAAATTCAGTGATGCAATTTCTTTTTCAAATGCATTTTTCATTGTTACAAGTCAATCTTCCATTTATTTGCCTAAATTAAGATTGCCTCTACTTAAACACTCTCTCCAGATAACAAGCGCTAATCATTTTTATTAGGTAATGTTCTCCCTTTGTTTCAGACCTTTTCCATCTGTTTAGTTGTTTATTGACCGAGGAAACCAATTTCAAGGCAGACAGCAATACTGAATATATTTTTGCATTCTGTGTGTGTTTTTTCTCCTCCATGTCTTCCCCAAATTATGTATTTGTTCAGCTATGGGCTAAACATAGCAAGAGAGCAGGGCCTTTTGTTATTATTTGAATATTACTCAGAAAGTAGTCTAATATAAAAATCTTTTTAATATAGAAACCTTTGGCAGAACTCCATCACAAAGTAATAAGATTTAGTCTCCCAATTCAAGTAAATTCATAATCAGACCCAAAGAGAACAAGACAGCAGTCTGTCATACTTCATACCTAACTGCCTCCTGTGTTTGTTCAATAAATGAGGACTCCAAAGTCAGCAAGGCAGCATCCATACTAATAATAGAAGGACTTGTCTGTACAAACATCTCAACTGCCTTTCTTTCTGACTTCTGCTTCTCTTTTTTCCCTCTTAGTCTCCTAAATGCATAGACCTCTTTAGCTCCATTTATTTATAGCATTGCCCACTATCAGCTAGGGGGTACTCAATAAACTTCCCTAATCATAACGAACAAGAACAGCCAGATGGCTCTGTTCTATTTTAACCTGATTTTCCCATGGAAATAATCATACAGAGGCAAATTATCTGTCCATTTATCTGTCAGGCCGATCCTGTCAATTTGACAAGAGATGTTGCCCACTTCTTTTGCTTGCAATGAGGGAACACGGGAAGGAGCTGGGAATTCCTGAAGGAGGAGGATGTTTACAATGCACAATACTAGCAGCACTGCTGAAGAGTATGAAGATGAAAAACTGTAAGACAAACCTACAACAAACCAAGTTTCTGAAGTTCTTCTGCTTCCAGAAAAACCAGTTTACTTTTCCCAGGGAGAATAAACCACTATGCGGTCACACTTCTGACCTTATAATATTATGTGTGAATCATTCTACAGGATGAAATTCTTTGAGATAGGAAGACTCAAAATAGTGTGTTTTCAGTCCCAGAACCTACATTAGTATGCATTTTTGCTGATATCATGCAAAACATGATTTTTGGATGTCACCAATATGCTACTTCTACAGTCATCTGGGAATAAAAAGTTACAAAGTTCATTCTTTCCTGCTGGCCATTTTGCATTTTACCAGTAATGCAATTTTCATTTCCCTCCAGTAATGCTTTATCATCTGTTCTTTCCCCTTCTCCAAATAACCAAAAAATAGCACTAAACCAAATTTAGTAGCTATCAACAAAAACAAGTTTGATATCCCATTTGGGGGAATACTTTCCATATAGTTCTCTTTCTCACTCTTCCCTTCCTAAGGCGTTTGGGAAAGCTTATTTTATAGGCTTCTTTGCCAGGCAGACATCTTAATCATGTGGAATGTCTCAATTTCTGTTGGATTTTATTTAGTTTTTATGATCCTCTAAATGAATTTGAATGTTACCTTGTAAAACAAGAATTCCTTATTGCCAGGATGGGTACCATACTTTTTAGCTTATACATTCTGGTAGAAATTTGACAAAGGCACAGACAATATATATCAAGTTCTATTCCAGTAACCCATTAAAAATAGTACAAGAATTTTCCTCTTAATCTCATATCCAAACCATTTTACAAAGTATTTGTGCAAAACGCTTTACCGTTCAACTTGCCATGTGGACATCCGCACAGCATTTTAACCAGAACAACTTTTGATCTCTGCCTTTCAACCAGCAATTGAAAATATTTCCCACTCCCACCCCTTTCTGCAGGCTCGGTCTCCATGGAGACCAGAGGACCATCACTTTTTTCTCTTCTCTTTTTTTTAATTAACGCCATGGCCATGTGCCACTTGAGTGCAAATGCAGTGAAATTTTCATGGGCTTTCCACTCCATTTCAGTAGGCTTATAGGTCAGTGAACCTTGAACAGGGAGAGCTAAATACGGTGCTTCCTGATGGACTATGAAAGCAAAGTTAATGTGCCTAAGGAAAAGATTCAGTGAAAGCCAATCCTTACACGCAGGACTTTTAGAATGATGTTCATTCTCTATATATATTTGTTTTTTATAAGCCTTCCATCCAAGGTTTTCAAAAGGTTTTATATACACTAAGCATGTAATGCTTAATATTATCACCTCAGGATCTAGAGAGTAGTATTGTCCCTACTATCACATGTGAAAAAACTAAGCCATAAACGTATTATCACTAGTCGAAGGTCACCCTGAGAGTGGTGCTGCTGCTGGGCTGTACCTGTTGACTTGCCATGTTCGCTGGGACTTTCAATAAGCCATTTCAGGGAACTAACTTTATATTTCTATAGCGTTGGCTATAGAAACTGTAACTGTATAAACCCTGTAAGGTCAGGTCACAAAGGAGAAGCAACATATAAATACAGCAATACTTACAGTTAGTAATTGAATATATAAAACAAAATAGCTCAGCCACTATTTTTTCCATTGGAAATCATTATGCCCAGCAAACACTCTCACAACAGTATATGTAAGGACTCCATTTTCCTGTAAAACAATCTGCCTTCTCTGAGTGGTGCAACGGGAGCAGCCCATGACACTGGCTGCTGGCCTAAACTGCCTCATCAGATTCCACAGTTGCAGTGGGCCAGCAGTCTTTTGTTACCTCACACTCTTCTTTTCCCCATCTTCATTAAAAAAAAACAATAAAAGAAAACACGGAGGAGCGAAAGCTAACAGCATTGGCTCAATACATTTTGTTTGAGGAGCCAAGAAAAGTTTGGAATTAAAATCAGATTCCTCTATCAGGGAAAGGCCCCAACACCAGAACATGTTCCTCCCCTCTGCCCTTCGTAACATCAATTGGGGTTGTACTCTCAAGTGCTTGCAGAAATGCACAGGGAAAAAGCTATTGACTACATGATTTTGAAGAGGGATGAGGTGATAGTGTTTTGCTTTGTATACTGTATGTGAATCAACCCAAGATCTATACAGCAGAAGCAGCGGGGCTGATCAATCTTTATTCGTAGGCAATCAAGCAAAGCTGCATCTTCAAGTCCCTTTACTGACAGCTCATAAAATGATGGTATTGATCACAATGCCTGAATTTGTAGTTTTAACAATAAAAGCAATTTGTTTAGGGAGGAAAGTAGCTCTACGAGGTGAATGCCTGTGGTTTATTAACTTTAAAAATAATTCAGAGCAATAATGTGAAAGGTTAGACAGAACTTTTTAACCTTGAAGATCTGACTTCCATTTTCCCTACTAAGATATTTTCCACTTGAGAAAATTTATAGTTTAGATTTTGGAGTCAAGAGAGATATAGCAGGGTGTGCCTCCATGACACAGTTCCTGTCTAATGCTCCTCAAAGTGAACACTGCTACATTCAGCACAGCTCAGGTGAAACTGCAGGGTTCAGACAATAGTAACTTCTGAAGGGCTCATTCTGCCTGGTCCTTTCTCTTGCTGTCAGGCGGAATGAAGTATAGTTGTTAGATCCAAAAGGCACCTAACCAACTCCGTTCTTCTCAAACTCCAGATACATCACCCTGCTTTCACATCCTCCTGAGAAACTGAGCAAGTAGCAAACAGAGGTGTAAGCACAAAACTTGCTCACCTGAGAGCAACAGGGAATAGCAATTACCACTGCTTGTCCTAACCCCATACACCTCCTCTCCCCTGAACCTCTTCCCCCAGGGTCTTTTCTCAGTAGGATTATACTGAACCATGTTTTACCAGCTCTCAGCTGTGAGTGTACTACAAGGAGACATGCACTTATAAATAAGTCTAATTCATGGGAAAATGAAGAAAGGATAAAAAAGGCAGCTGCACAGTGGAGATACCTCCCTTGCATACCAGTGAAACGGAACTCTTACGTCTGGCTTCCAGAGCCATGGCGTTTAGCTTTTTCCCCAGTCCCTCCTCCTGTACAGTGTATCTCACTGACTGGAATGACAGACCTGTGGTCACAGGTCTCAGCTAAGACACAGCTCCTCCGAAGAGGGGCTACAGTGTGCTGTGTCTGTGTGGAGCCTACCACAAGGTGGATCTCTGGACCCCTGTGCAACACACAGCAGCAGCTTCCAGGGCACACACCTTCCTGTGCTCCCATAAGCATCTGGTGCCTGCTTCTGTGACTGTTCTCTACCCAATTCCCTGTCTCCAGCATTCCCAGCTGTGCTTGGAAAAGATAGCACACTGCAGGATTCACTGGGACTGTTAGCATCCCAGCAGAGATGACCCAGCCCAGGAAGAGAACCTGGTGTCCAAGTCTGGGAGATTTGGGAGTATCTAAATTGAAACACAAATGTAATTACTATCATTGTAGGTCCAAGGCTCCACTCAAATACAAAAGCTTTACACCATTACCATTTTGGTCTGGCATTTTAGGCTAACTCCCCCTTCCTCATTTTAGGATACATCAAAGTGGAATTTTTACTGAACTCCAAATCCGGCCTTATTTTCAACAAAGGGCCCTTTCAACGTTACAACACACTGTCAGTTGCTATGCACTTCATGAAGCCGGGTCTGCACTACAGAGGCAACATTTTCTGGAAATTACATAAACATGAATAAGAAGCTCCATAAGGATGGAGCTTCCTACAGAGATCTGTCTCACAGTTGATAGAACCTCGTGTCCAAGAAAGTACAAGCTCTCATTGAAGATCTTGCCGTAATTGGCTATTGATAAGAATTCAGCTGCCTGGGGATTCTCTAATGTCTTTTCCTTCTACTGCCTGCATATTTTCATGCAATGTGTAAGAGTATAACCATCTCTGAGCCAGCTCTGCACAGGCAGCATTATAACATAAGGCTCATTTCCTTGGAAAGCCTGGATAAAGTCCTCCTTTTTCCCTCAAAGAAAAAACAATGAAATTCAGGAAAAATTGACCCAGCTGTAGTTACTTGCTTTATTTACTTCATTAAAAATGATGAATGTAGTCTTGAGTTAGCCCATGTATAGTACTGCTAGCTGGATTTATGACATAAATAAGCATAAATTCTATATGCTGGAAAAAAGCATCATACACCTATTATTAGTGATGGATCTGCACAGCATGCTAAAGTACTTGAATATATGTATTTGCCTGTTGACATCTTTCTAAAATAGAAGGAATATTATAACGTTAAAAATAGAAAGCATGAATATTGTTGACGTATAAACAAAAACGTAATATCCACAGAGTGCAGAAGCAGTATGTAAATTAAGATCTAACGTAGCTACAGAAAAAAAGCTGGGATTTTAGGAGACGAAAACTTGAAAATTCAACTTGACAACTTTATGCACATTCACTGAGATGTGGTTAGCACAGCATAATTTTCAGGTAAATTTAATCTGCGATATATGGAAATTGCAATCACCTAATAATGCATACATATATGTAACTTAATTGGAATTATTTATTAGCCATAGCAATAATTTGTAAGGCTTGATATGCAGCTGTGCTACTTTCTTTTTAAATTGCTACCCAGGCCCTTGGGGGTAAAACCCAGCAGAAGTTGTGTGCACTTCTTTGCAGCTAAGTCACGTTTTTTTTCCATCAAAGTTTGTGGAGCTTTCCAAATCCTCACATCTCCAGCCTCAAGTTTTGTGGAAGACTATGGGAATTCAAGCTGCTTATAGTCAGCGCCTGCACATCTACTTAATACCTCCCTGACCAACCCTTTGCAATGACATTCGCTTCTACTATAAGAAAAAACACACAGATTCTCACATACCTACAAGTAATGATAAATCCTTCCCAAGTACTAGCCATAGAAAATCAAAAACATTACATTATTGTCTTTTTTCTAGGTCCATACTACATGAAAGACCTCCCTCTGCATTCCTGTTCTCCAGTAACACCTTCCTCTACAGTAGCAGCACCTTTTAACAGAGCACACGACTCTGTTAACTTTAATGTCTTAGTTTTGTGGCAATTAAGGAAAAGATATTCAGCAGAATAAATTAAAACTTGACACAGCAGACTGAAGTGTCTTTTATCTTCTGGATGATTTTAAAAGTTCAGCTGGTTATTTCATTTAGAGATCAGACCAAAGCAGCTCTCTTTTCCCCCTCCTCTTTTTCCTCTTGTAAAATAACTGTGACAGCCTGGAGAAATATTGTCTATCTTGGATCCAGTCACTGCCCTGAAGGTGTAAAGCTATAGATGAGCTCAATACAGCTCGTTTCATTGCTAATTTCAGAGGGCATGTAGAGCTTCTTGTTCCCCTGGCTTAACAGACAAATTGACTTTCTAATTTTAGACCAGGAGAGTTCTGCACACTCACAGACCAAAAATGCTACTTTTCTGAAGGAATTAAGTACAAATTTTTGCTACTGAAAACCAAAGTATCCGAGTGACTTAGATATTGCCATGGAAAATGGTATTTAGGAATGTTGCCCCACAGGCAGATGTTTAAACAACAAGCTTGTTGCTTGTTCCTTGGGAGGTGACTGTTTAAAATAGCTCTGGGTAACCTTCCCCACAGCACACCACACTGCAGTGGGTAATTGCCCTGATTTTAGAGGAAGGCAGCAGGCAGCTCGTCACAGCCAATGTGCTGTCACCAGGACATCAGTGCTCACTGCTCGGCCAGGAGGTTCAGGCATGCTGTAGTACTGAACCAACACCCAACTTGTACGCCCCTCGTGCCATCAGAAAGGCAGTGTTCCCTTCCCTTTACTGCTTAGTTTCCCCCTTCAGCAGTGTTCTGGCAATGCCCCATTAGCACCCATCACACAGCTGCTCTGATAGTGTCCACCTCTGGCTCAGCTCTGCAGAAAAGGTAAATGAAGAAAAAGAGAAACAAACAAAGGCTCAGACATACACAATTCTGCTCTGCCTACACGTTGAGTGAATGCCCACATATCTGCCTTAGTTCTCGGGAATCCCTCTCTGGCACCTCAGCTTCAGGAGCCTTCTTCAGGAGGAAGGCCCCTGAAGAGTAGGAAGGGCAGAGCATCCACAGCTCTACAGAAGTGGGCAACCTGGCCAAACACCACAGCATGAATATCCATCAGCGAAGTGCTGCAACTGTTATTACCAAACCTTTAAGTAGGATTTACAGACTAAGCTAACCGGCAATATAGAAAAACAAATGCATTTATTAAAACTATATTAAAAGGATGTCAGCTTGGCAAATGAAGCAATGTAATTTAGTCCTTCCTGTGTTAGCATTGCAATGATCTTCATAATATACATACTGCTTTTTCTTTCAGTCTTCATGTAAATATTCGTTTTCTTCACTGTGGCCCCTAACAAAATTCTTCCTTCCCCGCTTTCAAAAGTTCCATTTATTGTATTTTTTGTTATGGAAAAATAAATCCTCAGTCTCTCAAGAGAAAGGGGGACACGAGCATCATCTTCCACCCCAGCTGGCCAGCAGATCCAGACACACAGCACTGTGTTTACCAGTAACTCCCCTAAGAGTTTTCACCTGTCTGGTAACTGCACATTCCTTTATAACTTAATTCTTCTGATGGAAGCATCTGGATTATCATTAGCAGTTCATTAGGACTTTCTCAACATGTTTGCAGGTAGCGATTACAATTGCAGAGTAAAATCTTTATTTGTGGTTTATCCAAGGAGCAGAAGCAGCATTTCTTTTCATGAACAAGATTAATCCCTTAAATCCCTAAACAGGAGATACTTTACTAGAGAGTTACATAAGCATGATGAGAGTGCCAAAACTAGAAACCTAAAATAAAGAGCAAAAAACTGCTTTTATAAAACAATTGCCAATTCCCATCATCTCAAAGGCTTGATCGAAGGCTGCATTTTCTGGAACTGTACATTTATCCCCATGCACTAGAGCCAGATAAATCCTTGATCATCTGCTGCTTAGAGTTGCCGCAAACAAGATTTAGATTCATGTCATTTATGAGAAAAGTCTTGATTTTTTTTTTTAATAAATGGTAATTTTTCAGCAAGATATTGTAATTCTCTGTGAGACTCTTAAGGACTAAGTCAGGGGTTAATCTCAATAAAAAACATAAACCAAATATAGAACACACCCACAACCCCCCTCTTTCAGAGTTCTTGGTATTGAATGCATAAAATCAGACCTGATTCAATCTCCTAGAACTGAAAAAAGAACTTCATTGTAGACAGTATGTCTGCACCACTGAGTTTGTATGTGTACCTCTAACATAAAGGTATCAGTGAGAGTATGGGAATGTATCATTTGTGGGTTTGATAGATACAAACGTAACTAAGACCATTCAAAATTATTCGTCGCACAGTCCTGACAATCTTGCCAAAAAGGAAGCTACTCAGACATAAATTTTCGTATCAGGGGTATGTCTTGATTGAAACTTTTGGGGAAAACCAAGCTAACATTGTAGCCATTTCAACATGTGCAGTAGGGTTCAGGAGAATGGCATTGTCTGTTCATATTAAAAGATGTTTAGAATTGCAAATAAGCATTTCAAAACTAAAAGAACATTGTGATGCTTCTTATGCTTTCAAGCGAGAACTTAAAATCTGGCAAGGGACGTATTGTTTGGATATTTGGATGAACTTTGGATTTTGCATCCAAGATGTAAAACTGCATTTTGTTTTCACTATAAAAATCTTCCCACATTCTTCCAAACTATAAGTCTCAGTGGGTGACAGGGTGGGGGGAGACGTTATCTTGACAAATACAACATATAGAGACTTGTCAGAGTTTGTCTGCCAAATTCTCCTCTGCCCATAATCCTATGGAAGAAGTACCATGTGTTCTTGTAAGAAAGACTGGTTTTAATGAATATGTATGAAAGATTAATTCTAAGATGTCCTAATTTCTGCTTTGGAATTTTGAAAGCTTCTCCATTGTGGATGCTGACAAAAGTATAATGTATGTACAACATATATAACACACTGCACATACATTATATTTATTCTGTGTTAGTATTTTATTATTGCCTTTTGTTCTCTTGTATGCCCTTTGCTTTTCTTGCCTTCACTACTTCATGCAAAGATCTGCACGTGTCTGTAAGAAAATTAATTGCTTCAAGAACTAACAGGAAAATGTATCTCAGAGGAAACTCTCCATAATCGATCTGTTTCCAAGTACAATATTTGCCACTTAGGAATAGATTAATTGGATTGAAAATTACTCAGTCTAATTATTTGCTTTCCAGATAAATTAAATGTAAAATTCAAATAAACTGAAAATGAAGAAGTTCCACTCAGTACTTTACATTCTCATGAGCTCACAGTGATATGCCATGTATGATACGATACATAGGCCTGTTTCCTAAGAGGCTGCACCGTGTCACAGCCAAGCTGGCACATTTATCTTCACATGGCATTACTCTGTGCCACACAGAAGTCCATTTCTTGGTCTCTCGGTATGATGACTTCATCTTTAATATAGGGTAAGACCACATCTGCACTTGCCAATGTTGTTATAAACAAACCTATGGAGAATCTGGTGCATTAAGGTATAGCTAAAAAGGGAATTATGTAAATACCAGAATCAGATGTTTTGGGATTGATTTTACAGTTGATTTAGAAAGGCAGTATAAGAAGATGAAAGTAATACAGTCTCACTTTCAGTGGTATATATTGAATAGCTACCCTGTTCCACAGACCCCATGCTGAAGGTCACAAAACTTGGACTTAGGAAAGCTTCCAGAGCATCAAGACTTTAAAAAACAGAGTATCTTGTTAATATTGAAGGTATTCTACAGGCATTTCAGCTAAAGCTGACGAAAAGGCAGGCATGTGCTCTTGCAGGATTCCAGAGAAAAATTTATGTCAAGAAAGGATGGAGATAGTAGTCATCTGTTCAACTAATTGCACATTTGAATATTAGCTTCAAGTGATCCCTGAAACAAGGAATAATATTAACATATTTATATAAGTCCAGGCAGTCCCTCAACTACCACCCTGACAATGAATTTCAACTACAGAGACATCACAGCCAACTGATCCCTTTGTCTTTTTTGTACCATCAACAGCACAGTAAGTGCTAGACGGGCTCTGTATCAGCTACATCAGGACTAGCCAAAGCTGGGCCTGTATCAAAGGCAAAACAGCAGAGCTGTCAGTTACTCAGATTTTAAAGTGTACCAAATATGAAGTCATATTTGTGATTCTTGCATGGAAAAGCTCTCAGGGTTCCTGAGTAACAAATGGAAATGTAGCCTGTAATGGTCCCTGTACTCTTCCAGAGAATTGCGCAACAAGCCAGGCTTGCTGGCTCCCTTATTTGCCGTAGAAGATACAGCCTGGCTCCGCACTCCTACACGCTCTGAAACGTAGTTTTGTCTAACATCTTACATAACATCTTTTCTATGCATTCCTATGCTCACTTTTGTGTCAAGCTATCATACATAAAGCACATGATTCATAAATTTACACAGTGAGGATGGATTTCAAATTGAAAGATTCAGAGGCGCAAATTGAAAGTGTATTGAACATTAAAACCGCTCTATATAACACTAAAAATTTATACTCCAGATTACATCCTAGGTTGGAAAACGTTTGCAGAAGGAGGAGTGTGTTGGTAGAGGTGGAAGTACTGCTTGTTGTTGCAGATTGCCATGCAGAGGGAGGAATGAATCACATTACACACTCCTTCTGTGTAACCCAAAATATCCAGTGATCACATAGACAGCTCTGCCTATGGAATCTTACACCTCAGTTTTCAGCCCTGTTGCCGATTTTTATATATGTCTGTGTGTATGTATGGTGGAATCAATGCTGCCCACAAAGACAAGGCATCCTACTATCCTAACAAAGTCCAATTTCTTCTACTGGTATGGAAGCCAATAGAAAGTCTTCAAAAAGAAGTCTAACTCACACTATCAGCTCCTGATAGTAGGCTGGAAAGGAAGGCTTTTCCTGACTAGAAAAAAAGCAAGCAGCCTTTGGTGCTAGTTGACTCTCAAGGGGCTAGTCAGCACATGAGAGGACACACTTCCCATGTGACACGAGTTATCAGGGCTCATGCAGCTACAAGGGGTCATAAAACAACCCGCTGCTGACTTCTGCATTGTCTTAGTGACAGCTCTGAGCAGCTCCTGCTGTATCACCCCACTTCACTGCACACACATAAACATTAACAGATGATGTGGTGCATTACTGTCAGTACACAGCCTGAAGGTTTTGCCCATATCCCGTCTGCACCTTTATGAAGATGGGGCAGCAGCACTTTCTTACCTCATTAGAGGTGATTAAAAGGCCAAGAGGTGACTAAGGCAAAATATTTAGAGGATGAGTTATATCTGCATCATCAGTTCGTATAAACCAACCATAGATTTTTAGTATTGCAATCCTGACTCGTCCATGTCATCAATAAATCTATACATGAACTCATAAAATAACTCGAATGCCCAGCAAACTTCAGCTTTGTACTTGCAGACGTAATTTAGTTAGGATTAGTTTTACAATTTATACGGATGCTAAATTGTATAACATCATTCCGTTAACCTTCCAATCCACACTTAGACGTCTGTTGACTTGCATGTGTTAGCTAGATTTAATTACCTTTTTCATCCAAAACAAGGGAACCCTCATGCCTGAACAGCAACAGGCATATTTTCAGGCTCAGCTCATATTTAAAGTCATCCTCTCCCTTTCTCACTCTCTCAGTAATTAGTATTACTTCTTACAAGATCTCCTCCAAGGACAAGAAAATCAACAGCACCATCAGAGACACTTTCACAAGACACGCTTTTGCATTTAATATTAGATTTTTAATAGACAGGAGATTACTCACCTGCGATCTATTTTGTGACAGGTAGCAAACTGGGTTTGTCCCACTGGAACTGTTAGTTTGAGCTTTGGGGCTACTAAAGTTTAAGGACCACAAACACAGAACAAGCATGATGATGAATCCTTAAGATTCTTAGGGGAAATCATTGCTCCTCAAGTTTAATATTATGTTTATCACATTGGATCACACCAGGATAAAAATAAATACAGATTAAAGGGCATCTCCTCTACAATGGAGGTGGCAGAAATACCCATATAACACCTGTATATCACCCAATGAGAGAGAAGAGAGGACAAAACCATCCCAACATGTCTGTGAATGATCAGCTCACTGTGATTTCTGTCAGCAAAGTACTTAGGCTTAGATTGTTTCTCTCAAATTATTTCATTCCCAGTTCTGCACTCCAAGAACTCTCAACGAATGGGGATTAAGCTCCTAAAATCATTTATTGTTTGCAGATTTTAGAGGCAGATTACTTAATCTGAACAAGAGTATCTTCAGAAGGCTGCCTCTAGACAACTCCTTTGAGCACAGTGATGTGACTCAGTCCTGTTGCGAACTGTTAAGACATATATCAAGCTACTTTTCAGGGGTATTTCTCTTTAACCACTTTCCTTAAGATGATATGCATGTAGCAGTGATGTAGCCCTGAGCATCACTAACTGCAAGCCAGTAGGAGATGGTAAATGCTGTCTTAACTATACATCGGTATTTCTAAAGGATAATCCCCAAATGAGGGAATTATTATTTTTATTTTTAACAGCTTCAAAAGGCAGCATTAGCAAATCAATGCTAATTGTCACTTTTCCCATTTCCAATAACATGCTCGCAAAGAAAAGAACACAGGAATAGCCTTGTTCTCTAAGGAGAACCCTAAAATTCAACTGAGATGAAAGACCATCTTCTTCACAATGACAGCTGAATTGCCCTGTGGCATCTCCTTCATGTAAATGTCAGAGACAGAGGAGCAGAGCCCACCCTTAAGATGCCAGACAGCTATCAGGCACGTCTTTGAAGTGCCTTCCTGCAAGCCTTTTGTTTTTAAATGAATTGAGTCTCTTTCAAACAGGTGGAAAAGTTGGCTAATAATACCTTAATCTAATAGTTGTTGATTAATATTTCATCTCTTTTCTTTTTATTTGCTTCAAGATGATAACCATGAACCTTTTTTCTTGTCTATTAGCATTGAGTAGGATGGTTTCAAGAGAGATTCTGCATTTCTTGATAAATAGAATAGTTCTCTTCTTAAAAAACAAAAATGAAAAAAGTGGGTCAGCATGTAAAAGAATGATGCACTAATGCTTGGCTCACACAAATTTACTTTCCCTCAAGATCTCAACGGGTTCTCTCTCAGAGGACACATTTAAGTTTTAAAATGAGAAACAAGAAATGGAAGTTTGTGACTAATTGCTTTCAAACAGTGGGATGTAAACATGACTTCTGAGATGTTTACTACTTTCACATCACCATAACATATAAACTCTTAGAACCTGAGAGGTTTCAAATAACACAAGAAAAACCTGTGAAAGAAAAACCCAAACGGCACACCGTACAAAACACTAAAGCTACCCAGGATAAATACATCTGCATCTGATCATTACCCATATGCCTTGAAAGTATCAGCCTAACCCAACCCTCCACCCCCTCTGCCTGTCCAGCCTTTTGATATCATACTTGAATATATCCTACTAGAAAGCATGTATGATGTCTACAGTCTTTTTCTTGCTTTGGTATCATCATGATAAACTGAAGCTCATGGGAATCACACATGATGTGATGGGACAAAATACACTGGGAATTATTTTTGCTACATCATGTACCTTTTCTGTAATTCCATTGAGCAGAAAATTTTCTTTCCCAGGAATAACATACCTCTAGTTGCTAAAGTCACGTGAGCACAGAAATAGCAAGGGAAAAAATTAATGGTGATCTAAACCATAAAACTATCTTTATGAAGCATTTTGATGAACACCAGCAGGAGACATAATGTAATTATTGTGGCTATTAGGCTGTTATTTATGTCAAATTTGTTGCTTTTGTTGTTTCAGAAGCGTTTCAGGATTATAGCACTCTTGAGAGTCTATCAAATGTACTGGCAGATGCAACAAGTAAGAGAATGAGGCAGTAGCTCACTGCTGTTACAACATGAAAACTAAATGTTAAATAACTAGATTTGAAAATGAGAAATATAGGACACTAAGGATAATGTTATAAATGTAATAAAAAGAATGTATTGTGTAGGAAAATCAAAGGCAATGCTGTCACAGGTTTTCCTACCCCTGTTATTATCTAATATTGAGTTAAGTCCTTGTATTATAAAACTGTAAAGAAAATTAAGCATTAAAATACAGTATCATAAAAAATGAGACACAGAGGAACAATGAGGGATACAGCCCAGAAAATACTGTCATTGTCTCTTACTGTGTCAATATTATCACAGACTGATTCAGCCACTCGTAGTTCAAAATGAAAATAAGTTTTTCTGCAAACATCAGGACCAACATCTGGTTTCAGGCAGCATAAGCTGGTAACTCCTTCAATGCTATTAGAACTGCAATGCAAAAGTCAAGTGGCAAAGTATCAGAAGAAATGCTATCTTAGTAACATTTCTGACAATGAGCACAGGGAAAAGGAAATTGTCAAGCAAAGCTTATCCATCACATAATTCAAATACATCTGGAGATGAAGCAGTAAATGGTCACATCCAGACATTAAGGTTCTACCTAGAGATGGCCAAGTTTTGTCTAGAATTATTTTGCACTTGCTTGGATCAATGGCCTCATTCCTGCCTTAAGCACAGAAAACAATAATGTATTCTTTAATGGAGTAACAAACTTTTGTACACAAAAATATAAACATGAATAAAGTATTTCAAGAGGATCATGACCACATTAGTATCATACCAGAACAGATGCACATCAGAACAGATCTGGTATATCTGCATCTTTACACTGCAGTAATTTCCCGAACCTATCCCACCTGGGATGCTTCCCATCCAACAGGAAACACAGGATCCCAGATCTTCCACTTATGGCTGTTCTCAATCATCACTAGTGCAGCAGAGATGCTCAATTTCAGGTACAAAGAGAAAAAGCACCACTCCAAGAAAACATTCAGAAAATGCAGGACTCCTTTAATCTCATCTTTCTAGTGCATTCACCTTATTACATGCAGGATTAAGAAAGGTCAGCCAACTTCCAAAGGGAGTAAGTGGCACATATCAGGATGTATCTCCCTGATTCACTGTTCAGTGTTTCCCAAGCCGCATTTCTGAGCCACTGGTTAACTCCCATCATATCTTTTTCTATTTGGGTTTTTTTGGTCATCTGCATGAAAACAGTGGGATGGAAGAGAGATGCTTCACTGAGGAGTAGTACTGTACAGATGCTACAAGAAGTAAGCCCATCTAATGATCTCATGGGTCAGGATTCAGAGTGTTACAAAATGATTACTGCCTGCGAATGAAGCCAGAAGAACTGGGGAGAACTTTATAATTGCTTCACCATTAATCTGGAACACTGTTGCAAGCCCATAACAAGCAAGGCACTGAGAACTTCAAATCATATTTGACAGATGGGCTTAATTAGTTATTCTCATACAGACTCACAATATTTGCTGTTAATATTCATTCTAAAACACCCTGCTGGCTGTGATAATATTTGTATAGTAATCCTGTTACGATAAGCTTGTGGTGCCAAAACCTCTCCAATCAAAATGACGGAAATATTTCAAACTCCGATAGAGAAATGCTCAGGCATCTTGGCTGGCTTTGTCACTTGCACAAGTGCCTCCTTAATCCATGAAATTACACCTGTCACAGTAAGTTAGCTTTATTAACACTATTTTCTGATCCATGTAAAATTATCAGAAGCACGAAGGTATCAAACCTTTACTTAATTAACACTGCCACCTTTTCATTCACATGATCAGATCACTTGATTTTTAGAAGCAATTACAAAATATACAGACAGAGCTTGTCAAGTTCCTAACTGAACTATGGAAGCAAACAATTTGGTAAGAGGCATCAATGTTTAGCTGTTATTCATTGTGCAAATATAGTGACAAACAACACATCTAGACAAGGAAAAAGAAGTTTTCCCCAAAACACTGAGCACATTCCCCTTCCCCATATAATGCTTCATCTTCTTACAAGGAATAGCAAAACAGACATGACTAAATATGATGAGGAAAACAAAATACTGAATAATACAGTACAAATATTTATGTTTGTTTACAAACAATGAGGAGGAAGTTCTTGAATGTGAGAAAACCATAAATCTCAACTCGAACCTCAGATGGAATAAGTCAAACCAGAATTTCCACATACACCTTGTCTTCATTCGATTTTCTTTCCAGTAAAATCTTATACGAGTTTATATTTCTTTCAATAATGCTCATACTCAGCACGTGAAAGTTCACAGAATCCACAAATACTGCATGACAGGTGACATCATAACTTGCTTTTTTGTGTACAAGGAAACATTTTGAAGACTTGTCACTGAATGCTGAATACTGAAGGGAAATACGTTGCCAAGCTTCAATTGACCCATGAGGCTGCATTGTATTTTCCTGATGAGGAAGGAAAATCAGGCAAATGCACTGCATGGACCCAACAAGATAAAGTGTGATGGAAAACTCATTGTTGAAATAATCTTTGGTTTTGATCCAATGCCCATTTCAGTCAATGAAAATATTCACACTGTCTTCAAATAGCTTTGAACTGGGATTTTAAAGAATCTGTCTGACAGATTGTGCTAGACAGTAGGAAGCTCTGACCTTGGCATTGCTTCATTGACCAATAAAATTCAGCCAGGTATGAGACAATATATGGCTTAGATGGGAAAATACAGGATACTATAGCAGAGAAAATGTGTAGAAACTGAGTTATAATGAGGAAAAAGTGATTAATGTCACAGTTATGAAGGAAAATACTTCCCTTCCTCTTTTTCCTATATACCCAGACTGCAAAGACATGAAACTTCCTAGGTATTAGGTTCAGAGGGTATTTGTTTAAAAATTCTAAACCACATAATAAATTCACAAGGCCTCTCGGATTTTGTCAAATTCCAGAAGTAAATCACAGCACAAAACTCCATGTTATATGGCAAGTTTTCTAACAGCAATGCCAAACACAATATATAGGCAGGCAGTCAGAGCCTTATAAATATGCACTTGACATACAGTTCCAGAAACAATGAACAAGAAGCAGCAAACAATATAGAAATGCATTCATTAAAGCAATCAGTTGTGACTGGAGAAGGAACATCCACCTGTCAGATGAGGGCTGTTTAAGACAGGACAGTGTCCCATCTAAGCTGTGGCACAATGGAAATGGAAAACCTATTCCTTTCTGCAGATTAGAAGTTCCTATCAAACTCACCGTCAAGGGTTTGATACCTAGAGTACATTTTAGTTTCCTCTAGATTAGAAAAAATAAATAGACAAAAATCCCCACGCCAAAACAAAACAAAAACCATTCTGTAACTGTGACCCCCAAATATCCTAAGCAAGAACTACAAGAACAACAAACCCAAAATAAAAAACCTCACCAAAACCAGCCCTATATAGGGGTAACCCTTGCTATAATGCAAATCATTGGAAGAGATTAAACCAATCACAACCAAATTCTAAGATACGAAATACTCTGAGGAAACAATATTTCCTGCTAGCTTTAACTTCCTTTGAATATTAGGATGGAATAACATTTTTTTGTGAAGTGTATGGGGTAGAATTAGCAATGCATTCCAAGATACAGACACAGCTTCTCCAAAAGCATTTTCTGCATGCATTATAATAAAACTTATTAAAATCATGGCAAAATGCTCCGAAAAGGAAAAGCAGCCTTTGGGTTGTTAAAAGATAGGCTGCTGTGACCTACCTGTTTTCAGAGGCAGCAGATTTCCTCTGGCAAACAATAACAGCTGGTGAGTATTTCCCAGTATAATCCACACTCTCTCTGATGTCCCACAAGTATGGGCTGCTGGCTCTCACACTGAAAATGTTCACACCTTTTTTCACCTTTGCCCTGGGAGGAACAAGAGGATATTTCACCAATTAGATACAGAATGTCAGCTCGATCTGTTACTTATTTCTTCATTATTTTCTCATTACTGTCCCACAGAAAACGCTACCACTCATTAGAGTTCAACAGTGTTACAAGGAAAAGAGATGAGAGAATTAATTAAGAATTCCATATTTTAAGAAATGTTATCAAGATAGAAATCTTACTGAACTACAGTAATTACAGCTTTAGTCATAGCTAAATTAAGGGATAGGTTCTGGAGCATGCTCCTCACTCCTGTGCTTCCATTACTGACACTGTGCACACCACTGGACATGTTACGGCTCTCCCTTAATTAGAAGTTATTGTATTGGAGATGGAAGTACCATTTTTGCCACAAAAGAAGTCAGCTCATTGCTGGGTCATAAATCTGGATTAAGGAGTCATTGCTAGGTCTCATGTTAGAGGCAAAATTTGTCTTTTCTTCTCTCCCTCCCTGGATTACATGAAGATGACATTTCATATCTTTGCTCCATCTTTCATCATCCGAGTCCACAACATCTTCGTTTCCTTTTAATACTGTTGGGTTTAACTGTTCTATCAGCCCTGATCCTAAAAATACACAGAAATATCCTGTTTTTTTCCAAAAGCAACTGGTTTCCTCGGAAGTCTGTTTCTATGGATGAGGTTAAACAACAGGAAAAGCTGTGTGACAAAATATTACAGTCATGACAACTGAAGTGCCTACTACCGAGAAGTATTTTTTTGTTCTCACGTGTTAGCACAGTGCTTCTGGGTCCAAATGGAGAAGATGGAACTATACATATATACACATATATATATTTAAATGTGTTTTATTTACTCTCAGCAGGTGTTGCATCCCTTAATTCTTTTCCTCTCTCTCCTTTTCTTTAACTAAATGTCTAAATCTGTATCTTAAGGCACTACTGAGTTAGTCCACAGCTATTTACCATTGGCCAACTTACTGAATTAGGAGAGTTTCTGGTGGTGTTAACTTTTGGGTTGTGAATGTGTTTACAAAAACAAGAAGTCCATTGTGGTCAAACAGCCTCATATATGAGCTGTCAGGAAATGACAGTTTAATTATATTTGCTTAAAATCTCATACACAAAATCCATTCGGTGTTATGGCAAGTTCTCAATTCTGGGCAAAAAAACAAGAAGGTATGTGATTTTTTTGTATAAACAGCTGCTGCCATGCAGAGATGCTAATATGAGTAAAACAAGCACTATCAGCTCTGCCTCCGCATGAAATTACTTGAGAAATCTTTGAAGGACAACATCCACACAGATGTTTTCAGAATAAAAAGCCAAAAGGATTCTTTTCAACTGTCTTGGACAAAAAGGGTTATATCTCATTTCTCCTACCACTAACTCAACAGCGGTGGCTGCAATTTCCTTCGCACACCTGGAAAGATTAATACATGAAGGCTGCCAATTTGTGCTCAAGTTCCTCTTTGCTGATTTCACAAAACGTACTTGAAGCAGGTGCACGTACTGCTGCCACACCACAAACATCCCTCAGGACCGGAGATCAACAGCTGAAGAAGAGTGGAAATTAAACTGCATTCCTGGCATCTTGGAGAAAGAGAGGGACACAGAAAAAGGCTAGGCCATGTATGTGAAATGTTTTTTGGTATATGTCTTTTGCTATTCCCAGTGACCAGCATCTGGCCCCACCTTTCTGTCCACCTCAAGAAAGGAAAACTGCTGCGTGTCAACCAAGACCAATGACAGAAAAATCATTCCCATTCACAGGGAAATGAGGGTGGCTCAGATCTTTGCAAATTAAGCTGGTCATGATTAAGAAACTCATATCCACCCTTCAAGCTCTGTAATGAGGTCACTGTCTCTCTAGCAGTTAATCATGGCTGATGAGAAGGTGCCATGTGGGATCTGGGTCACCTAGCTGAGCTTATGTGTTTGAGAAAGCAGCTGTCTCAATGGAGCCAAGTCACTGTGCTGAGCTGTAGAACAGGACAGCAACCAAATTGCTCAAAGCCAGCAAAGGGTTGCAAGAGAGCAGCTGATTTCATTTCACAAAGCCATATATGCCTGAAGCTCGTGCTGTAGGGTTGGCTCTTCAGGTTTCGTCCAGGGCTTCCAAGTCCCAGACAAAGATATTTGCCCCTTGAATTCTCCTGGACAAGACTTCAGGGCAGGAGGGGGTAAAGAGTACACATCCTAGAAAACCCAAGCAGGCAGTAGCCTTACATAAAGGTAACCATTTTCCCATGACTGGAGGTTAAAAGCAACTAGTATCTTACAATTCCTACCTAAGAACAAACAGCAGATTGTCTTGACTATACAACAGTTACGTCTTTATGTGCTTTATTAACAAAACTGGTGGGGAATCAACAAAAAAGCAGCCTTAGACCATAGTACAGTCTACCCTGCTCTGCCAGCACATATGCAATAGCTTTACTGTGACAGAAAGCTGTGCAGGGTCTCAGTACTGCTACATAGACAGCCACACACTGAAAATTTAGGAAATTTCTCACTTACATTTGAAACAGCATTAAAAACCAGATTAAAATAAGTGTACAAAGACACAAAACTGAAAGCATCCCCTTATTTTCTGTCTGGGTTTCTCTAAATTCCAGAGTGATGAGGTAAAACACAAAAAAGAACACAAAACCACTGAGGCAAGCTGAGTTTTTTTATTCCTGACATTCACTTTATCCAACAACAAACTGCCATCCTGCACTGAATTCTGATGTTTCCAAACAAACGCAGATTCTTGCATACACTCCTTGGGGTAATTGCGGTCTATGGATCAGGACTTCTTAGAAGAGCTTTTGGTAAGGTCTAATTTAGTCATCTATTAAAAGCCCCAAACCCCTAATTTTCCTGAAAACAATAACATGACAAGATTGTTGTTTTCTACAGAATTAAGAGGTTAGGAACTGTTTTTGAAGAATCAGTTAAATATACTTCTATAATCAGCACAAAAGCTTCAACTCAACGATCTCAGGAAAACCTTTTTCCTTTAGTGTACATAGAAGCTGTGTTAGCCACTGTTGGGGAACAGCAGTATTTTATTCACATCAATTACAATGGCAGCAGCACCTCACAATGACCTGGATGAAACAGGGTTAATAATAACTGCAGGTATGTTACTTGTCAACAGGTAAACCTGAAGATCCCCAAGGTGAAAACACTACGGCCGCTGTCAGGGCTTAATTACTTCTTGCAAATCTGCTTTATTGAACTGCCTGGCTGTCACAGGGTAAGCTGCATCTTTGACCCTTCAGCTGCTCCAGAGTGCTCCTGAGACAGCCCCTCAGTTCAGCCGACTGAGATTTCTGAACTGCAATACACCAAAAAGCGTATGCCAAAGCCTCTTCATACATTTGCTCAGTTAACAGGCTAAGTACACCAGATTGTACCTTTGCTTAAAACACTGCCTGGGCCACAAGTGAAGTCGATTGAGCATTTTGGGCCCATCGCTTCACTTTGGGCCAGATTCCACTTTGGAAAAGAATGAGGAAAGAAAGGCCTTATTAAACATTTCAATCATGGTTTAGTTTAGGTTTTTCAAACAAGGAGCCGATCCAACTGAACACTTCCATAGTTATTTCTAGAAGCTGTTGCTTACCCCTGGATCACCGCTCATAGTGCAGCATATCAGTTACTAGACTCATAAGTAGCTCACCCCTTGAACCAAATCAATCATGGCAAACAAAGCACTTGGGAGTCCTCAATCCCTGAAAACCCATCAGTGCTGACAGGGTACAAATCAAGGAAGGGAGAAAGAAAAAGATCATAGAAGGAACTCCTAGATCAATACATCACACCTGAAATCAAGGAAATACATTTCCTAAGTCCCAAAAGATAGCGATTCCCAATTCTATCCCAGGACTCACTAAACACTGTGTTTACTCTGATGATAAAAGAGGCTTCAACATGACCAATTAAGATGCAGGCAACATACTCTCTCATTTATCAAAGTGTCTGGTTTAGCATCTCCCAGGTTTTGCAGTTTACAACCAGCTAGTGCTCAGCTTTCAGCCCATGTCATTACTGCAGGCTGGTAATGGCTGTGAAATCGTTACTTAAGTGTTGTATAAAGTGGAACAGCTGGCTGGTGAGAAATAACAGCATTACAGCACGTGTGCTGCTAAGTGCTGCAGTACAACATCAACAGAGTGTCTGGTTTGAACACGGCAGGGAAGGCAAAGACAGAGAGAGAGAGCACAAGTGCAAATTCACCCTCAGGATGTGCAAGAGATCAAAGGGAAGGAGTGTGCAGACCCACAGATAGCCTGCCACAAGCAGGGCTCCCCACGCCGCGTTTTACTCCTCACAGTGTCCTGCATGCAGAATACAAATACCACCCATCCCTGCATTCCAAAGCAAAGTGCAAATAAACAGGTATCTAACCCCTAAACAGCTCCAAATAAAGATGTTTTAAACCCGTGACATTGCATCTAGTTTTTTATTGCTGTGAGTGCTGAGGGCAAGGATCTGTGGGCACTTTTCATGCTCCTTCCAAACAAGTGAGCTCCTTTCAACATCAAAGGAAGGACAAGCAAAGGGAGGCTGTTAACACAGGTGCTACCACGGTTATCATCTTGTTACCAGTGGTGACTAGAAGGTGCCAGATTGTGTGCAGAGGGGTGGGCACATTCTTGAGAGCTTCTGGGCACTAACAGGCAAGGCCTTGGAATATGAATTTGCCTCGCCATTGCATCTCCCCAAAGCACCTCAGAAATAACTCTAGGAGGCTGCTATTCCTGTTTAGTGTTTTTCCTAACTAGGGCCTAATCTTAACCCTGCAATGGAGAGAGAACACAGCAGTGTTTACCTGTACAGGATGGCAGTCTTCATTAACATTCCCCACCTTGGACAGCAGTGACAGGAGTGGGAGAGGCTTTTTGCGCCACCGGTTCATTGCAAGCCAAAGACAAGCAAAGTGCGAGTGAAAATGGCTCTTCAAGTCATAAGATAAAGAAATCGGGTCCATTTCCATCCACTGGAAAGTTTAACGCACTGACAACAGCAGCAAAGTGCTCCCTCCAAGAAACCTTGAAAAGTATTCATGTTCCCAACCTGCTGGAGGTGGAAATATCATCTGTGCTCCACTAATGGCAGCTTTGAAGAGGCTGAAGAGCTACAATAGCCATCCTACAGACTGAGCGGAGAGACCTCATCAGGGGTTTTCTAAAGACCAGAATTAACTGTCACAGCTTGAGAACGAGGTAGTAGGGAACTGGATTGCTCCCATGGGATCTAAAACATAGACAGGAGTTTTGGCATGACTAATGTGCTGATCTATTCAAAGGATTCCCAGGTAGCTGTCTCTTGCTGGTGAATCACTAAGAGCACTAAGATCACTGTCTCAAAAGCTAACACTTTGAGTTTATTGAGAGTCATCCTCTGCAGTATCTTGAGGTCACTTTGTTGCTGCATGTTGCATAAATGAGACCATTTTGACACCACAACACTTCAGGAAGACATCTGCATCCTGATGTTCCACCCCTGCAAACAATCCCAGTTTGTACATGCCAGAAAAGCTAGCAAGCTAACAAGTAGCACTGGAATAAGAATTAATTATGTTAGCTAGAGAGCACACCAGACATAATGAAAGTAAAAGAGGAACAGAGCAAGCTTCCTAGTGAGAGGAAAAACCAGTGGTAATTCAGTGGTCAGCAGGCTCTTACTTGGGGCAGGCTCTCCACCGGTTTGGTAAGTCCTCAATAGATTCGAGACTCTTGGTAACATTTCTTCTACCCCAGTGGAAGCGGTGTTACTGTGGGGCAGTGAGGTATCAGAGCAAATGAGGAATCAGAATAAACACTTTCATCAGCAGCATCCCAGTCACTTTCTTTTCCAAAAGCCTTTTTATCCTATTGGCTTCTACCAGAGGTGATCAAATTAACCACTCCACAGTGCAAGGAGGACTGGTTGGAATTTGCCTTCCCAGTATTTCCACCCCTAATTTTATATACAACACTAGGGTGATGCTAAATCCATACACTTTAAGGCCATATCCTTCTTTTGCCTCCCTCTGCAGTTTCATTGCTTTTTATGGGTGAAGCTAATATAGGACAGAATTTATCTCTTTGAACATCAGTCAAAAATAAAACGTGCCTGTCATTGAGAAAACAGGCAGAACTCAGCCTGCTTTTGTTAGACTTAAGGCTTACTTGCAGCAAGCTGATGAAAACCAAGTGTACAGAGGCTTTCTGGATTTATACCTATTACAAACTCCTGAAGAAATAAAGATCATTAACAGAAACAAACCTTCACACTTGAAACTCTTTCAGTGGAAGGGACTGTAGTTGAGAGGGGCCCATTTAAACAAACTGGTTTAGAACTGACTAAACAAAATCAACCAGATGATCTTTTAGGTCCCTTCCAACCCAAACCACTCCATGATTCTAAAACTGCAGGCTGCTCAGGCCAACAGGAATGACCTATAACAAAACTATGTCATTTAGTGAGACAATTCAACATAACCATCTCAATGTCTGGCTTTTAATATCATGATCAATTCTGGCATGGCTTACAAAAGGTAGGATTTCAATACTAGGATTTTATGTGCAGAGCTGGCTTCTGTAAGCCTCTTTTTGTTCTGTTTTCCCCGTTGAATACTTGCTGTACAAACCAGTGTTGTCAGTTGTTTCAAGAGAAGATGCCTCGAAGTTTCTTCAGATTACACTAATAGTTTCACTGATTGAAAATCCACAGCAGAAGAGAATCGGGACTCCCTGAGATACTGATGGAGTTAGAATAATTTATGGAGAACGGTCTAGCACAACATAAGCTATTTAAATCTGTATAATATACCCACAAACTCTTATTAAGGTCTGTGGTTTTCAGCCCTGTGAGACAGAAACCAGTTATCATTATGCATCACCATGAAAGCAGATTAAAATTAAATCAATCTGTTTATCTATGGGCTTGCAATGCAGCTTTTCCAAAGCATAACATGTTCTCCATCTAATTAACATTTCAGGAGGAAAACCCATTCCACCCAGACACTAAACCAACCTCATTCAAATAGAGAGAGTACAGAAATACAGCCCAGGTGGATTTATAACAAAATTTAATTAGCGGAAGGGCACAAGATCTATTTAAGCTTCAAAAGTGGAATTGTGTATAACAGGAGTTAAATAAAATAGATCCCTTTGTAATATGCATCTCTCAGACTTGCCTCAACTGCCTATTGTGCTTACAGTTTATGTGCATGCAAGCAGTTGCATGTATATGTACACATGGAATCATTACACACAGATTAGGATCTTATTCCTGTGGCTTTCAAAAAGAAAGTCCGTATGAAAAATATGTTTTGCAAGATGTAAACTGCACAAGTCCCTGGAAAGTTAAAGGAAAGAATGCACACAAATCAATTTAAAGCAGAAACAAACACAGAGTTTGCAACTCTGACCTCTATTCACTTACTAAACAAACCATGAGAGGGCCCAATGCTCAGCGGGACCCAGAACTCTTTGTGGCCTGCAGAACTGCGTCTTCTTGATTTAGAAAGCCCCTAAATTATTGCTCAGGAAACAAACCATGGGTAATAAGAATAGCACTGTGCCTACCCAGGGACCCAGCAGCAGTCATCCTGAGACTCTCAACACGACAGGAAAGTCAGAAACATGTCTTTCATCAACACTGTGTCGGCCAGCAGCCTGGCTGGGGCACCCTCCTAACTTCATCACGTGGACTGTATGTGATACCAAGTAAGTGGCAAAGCAGAGAAGAAGAGGAAAACAGCAGCATTATAACCTGAAGTGGCACTATAGAAATGTGCACTACTAGCTGGCAAAATCTCAGTAAGATGACAGGTAAGACACCAGTTACAACTGACAAGGTTACTGTTTGCTTTGTTTGAAGGAGGTATTATTGTGTTAAGAGATAGAGGCTGGTACTCCTGCACATAGCCATATCTTAACAGGAGTTATGAAACAAGCACAGAGATGCTTAAGAGGAAATACAGTCACAAGGTTGGTAGCTGGAGGTCAAGGTGAGGAGGTAGTCCGTCATCTCTTTTTACCCTGAACTACTCAGCAAAGGCAGTGCTGTGACCTAACACAGACTTGCTGTCACCTCTCCCAGACGCAGGGCACTTTCTCCTACAGGAATGGATAATCTGGCAATAATGAGCAACAATACTAAACAAAACAAAATATTTATGTATTCAAGGGTGTGAAGGAAGGTGTTTGTTTACTGCAATGAAAGACAAAGACAAATAGTGCTGCCTGCTGATTTAAAGTGGTTGGGAGCCCTGTGGACTGTTTCCAGCTACTGTTTCCAAATTAAATGCAAAAATAGGATGTAGGGTCTGAAATGTATCTTTCTAAAGTGCTTTTAAAAAGAAAACAACGGACCACATCCTTTCCCATCCTGCCCAAACATCAGCAAAGCCACTAACAACACAGCCTGTGCAACCAGCAATTTTTTTAAATTAGATTTAAGAAATGGTAGAAAAAACAAAGCCTAATATTGGGGACTCTAAGCAGAGAAAATAAATTGCCATTTGCCCCATTTCACAGATGAAAAACATGGTAGGAAACAGCTGCCACACTTCAAGCATGTGAGAGAAGCTGGTTGTGAGCAACCCCCAGAGAACCATCTAGACTACAAGATAAGGGTAATGAAGGATTCCCCAGTTACCCGCTGCAGATGGAGTAAAACAGAACATAGAACAATGAAACAGGTTTTTAAGTGCTGTAGGGACGTTTGTAAGTGTGTGTTTGCGTATGTGTACATGTATTTTTACGCTGAATGGGCAAGCAACAAGTGGAGGAATTCTTCTGGATTCACTTAAATTGGCTGAGAACATCAGATCAGTGAACAAAGACGACAGGGGTGGTGAACCGTGAAGCACAAGTCTTCCAAAACAAAGTTCCTGACATAGGAATAGAGCTATATATTCTCTATAATACCAAGAAACACTCTTGGTGAAGGGTTTGCTCCTTGGAGGTGATCTAACAAAGGTTCTTTGGCAGAAAGATTATTTCAAATTCCATAAGCAGGACGCTGCTGAGGTATTCCAAAATCACATCTTAATGCAAAATGAAATGGCAGTATCACTGAGCAATACTGATATAACAGAAGAGAATATTACCTTGACAGTGCTAACAAAGACCTATCAGTGAAAATGAGTTAGCGCTGTTCCCTAGCAACTTCTCACAGCTGCAGATAAAATCATTTTCTGGACATCACAGAAATTGTGAATACTTAGTTCTCTTACACAGGAATTCTCTCATCCATTGCCTATATGCAGCCCCCTCTAGGAGGTAACACAGGAGCAATTTACAGCAAGCTGTACCATTACCTTCACTTGTCCAAAAATTTAGTAAAAGACCCATGGGTCCATGTGGACTGTGTTTGTCCTTCATTCAATGACATTTATATCAGATGTTCAAAGAATAGCATTAGGGAGACAGAAACACAACATCTAACAGACTTCACTGCAAATATCCAGAGCCTGCAAACCTTTTTTCACAAAGGTGTTTCCTCACCCCTGGGAGCAATTCCACTGCTTCCTGATGACATTACTTAAGGTTTACAGAATCAGGTCTACAGTAAAGAAAATCTAAGGAAGTGTATAAATAAAGGGTTTGGGTTCTTTAATGGAAAAAAAGCATCGCTCCAGAGAGTTGCTATTGGCATAAAATAGATACTCACTAAGCAATTCAAATACCTATTTCTGGTTTATACAAAGAATCTCAGGCTGAACACTATACCCCTGTGCTGACATATTTAACCACCCTTCTGTCATCTGCACGAGTGGATACCAAAGCAACATTTGCTAAGTAGCAGCAAGGGTGTCTGCTGCAGGCAAACCCTAACAGCTCAGTGGAGCCACTGATGCAGAAGGGAGTTCAATTAATGCAAAAATGACACTGCCCAAAATTATTCTGTGTCCTTAATGTAGGGTACACACAACGCTGCCCATGTCCAGCTGCAGCAGTTAACCCTTGTGCATGTCAGAGCGCACATATGGTTATGGCTTTAATACTGGAAAAGCCATAGAAGAGGGCCTGGCTGATCCAAGCAAGCAGAAGCAGCGAGCACTTGGAATTACACAAAACCCTCCCTGTCGATAGCTCTCAAAGACAGAGCTATTTTGCAAGGAACACAAAGGCAGCTGGTAATCCTCTTCACACAGAAATCCTGAAAAACCAATAATTTCATCTCCTCTCAGACTCAAATTTCATGCATATCCTTGGACTATTTTATTGTATTTGTGAGTTTCAATATCAGTAAGATAAGAAGGAGTTAGAGACTTTTCCTCACAGCATACAATAGTTCTAACTACCCTACTGTGGAATTCAAATGTGTGAGAACCCCCTATTGCCCACCAATTGGTGGCCAAAGTTAAATATCATAAAACAGACTATGGGAACTTGTAATACAGACTGAGCAAGAATTAGAAACCTTTATAGCTTTAGGCACCAGATTTAAAGTGTCACAATTTTTGGAAGCAGATTGCTCTTCTGAAAAGAGAGGGGGTTTAAAAGTTTTGATGAACTGACATACAGAAATCTTACTTGTGACAATGATATTTTTTCCTTCTGCAGCAAAAGCCCAGCAGCAATCAGCCAAAAGCATAAACACTAAATTATTTACCACTTTTTAGGCCGAGGTGACCATAAGGCAGTTGATTATGAAAGTAAAAAGTTGTGTCCCTGGCTACCAGCTAGTAGGAGAAAACCTGCTACGAGCTGGTTTATCAGGAAACAAAAGCATCAACACGCTGGATGAAATGGCTAGATGATTAACTGCTAAGAGTGACGGACTACATGTAGGCTGGAAAAATCATGATTGAGAGAGAAAAATTGCAGAAAGGGAGCCCAGCAAAATAACTTAAACCATAAGTTTATCAGACATTGACTTTCCCTCATTCTTTAAACTACAAGAAATGTGAGCTATCGTTTCATGAATCCCCATGCCCCTGTTACACAGTAAGGATTTTACAACACAGCATCACACTACCATTCAGCATGGAAACCCACACAGTTGTAGTAAGAAGGAAATTAATAGTCTGCCCAGGGATTAGGGCACTGCTTGGACTCAGTGAAATCCCAGTGCCTGTTTGCTGAGCTTTGCCTCACAGCAATGAACTCTTTTTGCTCTTGCCAAGTGGATGTGCACTCATAAACTCAAGCCTGTTTGTTGACCATGCTGATAGACTTGTGGTCACAATTAACATTCAAGTAAGATTCTCTGTTCCAGCCACACACAGCAATCCTCTCCTGATTGTGCACTGAAGCAAGTCTGTGCCACAAACTATCACCTCCAAACCTGGGTATGGAGACCAGATAGGAGCCTCAGCACAATCCAGGTACACCTTTAGTCAGACCTCAGCAAGCACAGGTCATCAACATGAACATTACATCTAGTGCTGGTGTAGACCTGGCACCCAAGCTCAAGCCACTTGCTGTTTTGGTGTGGGGCTGCTGCAACCCTCAAGCACAGAACACTGCAGCTTGCCTGTCTGAGTTACAGCAGACTCTGCAGGCTTTCCTGTGGGCTTCAGCACTGAGGATACACTTCACTCCTTTCACACATGCCATGCACTGCCTTTAGTACAACAGTCTGTAAGGGAGCCCTGAAGAGGTGTCCATAATGCAAGAGAAAACTACGTACAGAGTGAAACGATATGGAGGACACCATGTCATAGAATCATAGAGTCAAAGAATAGTTAGGGTTGGAAAGGACCTTAAGGTGATCAAGGTCCAATCCTCCTGCCATGGGCAGGGACACCTCACACTAAACCATGTCACCGAAGGCTCTGTCCAACCTGGCCTTGAACACCACCAGGGATGGAGCATTCACAACTTCCTTGGGCAACCCATTCCAGTGCCTCACCACCCTAACAGTAAAGAATATTTTCCTTGTATCTAACCTGAACTTCCCCTGTCTATGCTATAGAAGACTGAGTGGCTGTACCTGCTGCTGTCCCAGCCTGGGTTTGTGGTTTGACATTCTTTTAGCTGATGGAGTGCGTTAGGTGACTACACCTTCTGGTTTAGCTTAATTGGGAAAGAATCTAACTTGTGTACTTCACAACTGCTCTGTATTATAAATCAAAGCACAGGAGGTAAGGACAAATAAGAGACTCTAAAAGTATGCTTAGGATGCAAACTGAACAGTAATGTTTACATTCCAACTGACACTGCAGGACAGAAGAGATAAAAATCTGTCACCAAAATCTGAATGTGACTGAATATCATCCTTTAAAAATCCTCACTTTTCCAGATAAGATGCCAGAAGCAGCAGAGGCCTCTCTGGTGGTGAACACCCCACCATCCCTTTCTGAGCCATGGTCTTCTTTTGAGTATCTGTGTTCATAGTAACTGCTTTGAGACATTCAGACAGTTCTATTCCTATGAAAGGCACTGTAGAATCCACAACCTAGCTTTACGACCCACTGAAATATCGCAGGCAACTGAGGTTGGCAGAATAGAATACATGTTGGTATTTTGATAACTGGGTGAAATTTTTCAGTATTGAAAAGCCTGCAAAACCTACTTGAGCTTTCTAACACAACAGACAGAAGTTAACAGTAGATAAAATCCCACAGATGACAATGGGTCAAGAGAGCCATGCTGGTTTGAAAGGAAAGTAGCCTCACCCATAGGAACCTGGTACAACACAAATCTCTGAAGATTTCTAATACAAGAGCAGAGCTGCCCCATCCCTGCTCAGCTTTCAGATCAAGGTATTTTGTCATGGTTTGACCTCAGCTGACGACTCAGCCCCACTCAGCCGATCACTCGCGCCCTGCCAGTGGAATGGGGGAAAGAACTGGAAAAGGGGGAAAGCTCATGGGTTGAGAAAAAGGCATTTTAATATGTAAAGCAAAAGCCGCACACAAGCAAAGCAAGGAATTCCTTCATCACTTCCCACGGGCAGGCAGGTGTTCAGCCATCTCCAGGAAGGCTCCATCAATTGTAACAGTAAGTTGGGAAGACAAATACCATCATTCTAAATGTCCCTTCGTTCTTCTTCCCCAGCTTCACTGAGCAGGACATCATATGATCTGGAACATCCCTGGGGTCAGTTGGGGTCAGCTGTTCCAGCTGTGTCGTCCCCACTCCCCAACTCCTTGTGCACCCCATCCTCCTTGTTGCTGGGGTGGGATGAGAGGCAGAAAATGCCTTGGCTCCATGGAAGTGCTGCTCAGCAGTACTGAAAGCATCCCTGTGTGATCACCTCTGTTACCAGCACAAATCCCAAACACAGCCCCATGCCAGCTACTACGGAAAAAATTAACTCTGCCCAAGCCCAAACCAGCACACATTTCTTGTCAACTGATGAAAAGTAAAGTCACAGATCCCACTCTCACCTTTTAGATTGCTTTAGCGATTTTGGGGGGATGGGGGGGGGGTGGGGAGTTTAATGAGTTTAAGACAAGGTAAAGGCAGACATCTGTTTCATAAGTAACATTTTTCCAGCCATAGCTCGAATTTCTCCTGCACAAATTGTGCACAGTGTGTTGTTCTGAGAATCACACTGTTTTATTCCCAAATTGTAGAGAGGTAAATGATGAATCAATAAACATGGCAATGAAGAATTCAGTCCACGGCTCGTTCAACTGCATTGAAATTAGCACTTCATGAGCTATTTTGCACACAGATTCTTTCTACAGAAAAGTTTTCTTTGAAGACCTATTTCAAGCCCACAATAAAGGTAGCTCTGCGTGTGTCACACTCTACTGCACGTCCCTTTGAACAACTGCCTGCACAACTCGAGGCAGTTTGTAGAGACTAATTAAACAGCAGCCCCTGCCATCACGGGCCCTGCTGCGAGGACACTGGTGATGCCATGACGCGTGTGCTGCAAGCAAAGGGCACAGTCAAAGCATCAAAATAACCATGCATGCCAAAGGGGCAGGGGGAGGAAGCAGCAGCTGATTTAAGCATTTAAATCCATTTTTTATCAGTGTGTGGTAGTAGGAATGTATAAAGAGCCCTGAGACCAGGGACTCCGAGGTGACTATGCAGAATTGCAGAAGGTCAGTGTGGGGCTGGGGAAATAAAGATGTTGCAGCACAGTTATAAAAAGACGGATATAAAACCCACTCCTGTGGTTACAAAGGTTCCCTTGGAACTGCCTTTCTCAGCCAGGAAATAGAGGAAAACCAGTAGAACATGTTATTAAAAAACCCCAACCTTTCCTGTTGACTGAAGAGCTGGCTGCTGATAACAGATTGAAAATCTCTGGTTTTCTGTTGATGTATTGCTTTTGCTTAAAAGATAGGAAACAAATGCATTAAAAAAGAAAGATGCCGGGGGTAAATATATTAGTAATCTCAGTCACAAACCTGTCGTATTATAAGGATTACAGTCCATTAGGATTTTATAAAATACATGGCAAAGCTTATAATGCAGCTATATCTCAATGACAAAAACCTCCTATTGTGTTTTAGGAATCACTAATATTGAAAACATTACCAAGAGCTACTTCTTGTAACAGGGCTAGTTTGGGGAAAGATGGCATAAATGCACCAGTCACCACACGTAACATCCCTCTCTGCCCCATCCATGGGGATGAGTAGCCTGTGAATAGCCTCCTTGGGAAAGGCTGTTTCCTGAGCAAAAAGCCCTGATGTTGCATTTGCTTTGGAAGTTCCTTGTTCTAATGTTGAAAAACAGATGTTGGGATCAGCTAGAACAGCAGCTGTCATGGGCACACCAGGTCCCCTCTGCAAGACCTGGCATACAGCCCTATTCCCTGCACAGAACTCAGTCAAGTAGAGACAGAGTTGTTGGTACAAGGAGCAATAAATAAGTCCCAAGGTTTTGCTAAATAAGGAATTTTTTCCTCTTCCAAAAATATCTGCCTGGAAGTCAGGGAGTGACTGCTGGAGGAGATGTATTAAAATGGTACATGCTAAAAAAAAAAAATTACATAAAACAGAGAAATCTGACAGGCCCTTCTGAAGGCTAATTCGAAGACCTTCCCTCCAGGAAACCGTTTTTGACAGAGCTATCACTATACATATGTATGTTCTGCAACAGTGCAGAGGGTATGCTAATTAACTTTCACCCCGCCTAGCCAAAAAATACCATTGTGAAGGGAAGCAAAGCCACGAACAATGGTGGAGAGTCAAATACTAGGTAGTGCTGTTAGCAAACCCTATTTGCATCAGCAGGTAGGCAATAGCTCTGCTATATAGTTAGAATGCATTACCTGATGTCAAATGTACATTAAGTTTGTCCTTGAAGCAGAGCAAAGTTAGACTGAAATACGGAAACTGGGTCACTCAGGATGATACCAGAAGCATTATCGTATTTGGTAACGCGTTGACTGATCAGTGCCATAACACTGTCTTGAGACATGCTCTGCTTGGAATAATGGATTAATTAGAATAGAAACTAAATGCTACTGATACTGGTGATGCAGGAAAAGACTATTACCTGGCGAAAAACAAAGAGAGCTAAATGGTACATTAGACAAAACACAAACTCCTGGTAAAATACCGTTTAAAGAAACAGAATCCAATTTTAAATGCGATTTTAGCCCATTATTTCAACAATTCATCTCTTTCACAGGTAAAACCAAACATGGTCTTTAAAATGTTATTTGCAATACACACTCAAACTAATGATAGTACAGCAATGTGCTAGATTCACATTTTCAGACGTTCATCAATTTCCCAGCACTGCTGAGAAGCACACCTATTTACCCCATGATCCAATGGGATATTTTTCATTCTGAATAATTGGACTCAAGCAAACAAGAGAGACAGAAAGAACTATGCTCAGAGATTGAGGACACAGACTCAATGTGGATTGTAAAAACTCTTCTATATACCCTTTCCAAATTGCCATGTCTATGTAAATTGCCGGCTCTCATCTGCATTGTCTGATTTGAATCAAATTGGCTCTAAGTCAGTTCAGAATTAATTCGAGCAAGATATTAGAAATGTTCTTCTTACCAGTTTCATGTTCTGCGAAGTCACTTTGAAAGCAAAGAAGCTACAAGTCCCATCAGGGTATTGCACTTCCTAAGGTCAAAAATGAAGTTTCATCAAGCCAATAGTAACAGAAAGAAAACTCATCAGCCTTAGGTGGGTAGTTTAGAGCTAGGTGCCCTTCCTTTTGACTCACTCACACTGGCTTGGCTCCTGAAACCACTTAACCCTGCAGTCTGTTTTTTTAATGGCATCATAGCAGAGAATTTCCCCCCACCTAAAACTGAGGAAGGAGAGAAAATGAGCTCTGCTGTCCTCAGTATGCCACGTTCTTGCAACAATATTATCACTCGCTTTGGGGAGATAAATAGAGAAACTGCGATCACCATAGCCCACGGTACGCCAAGTAAGTGACTATTAGAGTGACATAAGGCAGGAAGCCAGCAAGGCTCCAAGAAAAATGACATTTCTGTACTTCTCCTTGGAATGAAATATTTACATGAAATATATATACATACATACACACACACACACACATATATATATATATATTAGCTGTACCATTCTGTGCAAAGGAAGTGCCAAAGGAGGTTTGGGTGAGACCATGCACCAGAAAGAGAGATCAGTTACTAGCAGGTCTCCTATCCTGTCTCATACTTTACAGGAAAAAAGTGGAGTCAGTCAAGTTGGACTACAGTGTTCTGGTGTTTAACATCCAGGAATGGCATTTTCTTCAAAAGGTGCTACAAGCTACAACTCCAGACTTGTCTTTCACAGAAATACACTCCAAAATGAGACACCCAGGATGAATGTTCACATTTGCGAATGCATGTCTCAAATTCAGCTTCTCATGGGTAAGATCACAGCAGATCACAGATTAGATGGAATCCCTGCAAAGTTTATTCAGTTTTCTAGCAACCCTCAAGTTCTGTAATGCATTCATTGTAGCTTTTCAGGGATTATCCAAATCCCATTTCCCTCAATATAGAATACTACCTTTTTCTGTGTGTTCTTGGCTGCTCAGAAATTTGCAAGCCTCATTCTCCCTTTTATCCCTAAGGAGCTATCCAAACCATCTCCATTCCACGTTTGTAATTTCTTGCCTCTCTTTTCTGGTCTTGTCCTTTTAGCATTCACCCAATAAAAATATATTTACTTATAATCAAGGAACTTCACAGTCCATTAATTTCTTTCTGGCCTCCTTAGAAATCCTTCAGAAATTCTGGCTGTTGCTATTGACACTAACTGGAGCTGCTTCAAAACTGTGCTAGCTTGAGAAGGGAAAGCCGCCCCTTGCTAAATAAGCGCAAGGATCAGAAAAACAGAACAAGGCTTTTACTGGAGAGTGCTGAACTGTAAATCTGCCATTGCTATTGCTAGAAAAGTGCCCATTGATTTCATTGGCCACTGAGGATTTCTCAGGCTCATTGCATGTAAGTTTATTTTAAGACACTAGTGAAACAGCAATACATTGCAAAGCTGTATTAAATCACATAGCTTTGCTCAGTAAGGGCTGTTTGGAAATCAAAGGGTGTAATATACATATTTGCTCCTGTTCTGCACAATAAATTATTTACTATGTCTGCATCTCATGTCAAGATTCCTAGACAGGTAGTTAAAAGTATGTGAAATGATTTATTCAAGGTTTGGAGCACTTGCAGCATCCATAATGTATCTCAAAACAAGCCATGTTACTTCCAGAACATACTTAATTTTCAGCAGTAGTTGAGACACCTATAAAACTTCCGAGCAATTTAATAAATCTTCTCAAAACTAGATGGGCATGGGTGATCTTATAAATTTCCCACAGAAATAGGAGGCACCATTCATTTTTAAGCCCTGAGAGGTACCACGTCTATCAGTGTTTGTAAGGTACTAAAAGCTTCTCTAAGTATACTCATCTAGATAAAGATATTATACTTTGATTTGCTTCTGTGTAACTACCTTCCCCCCCTCAGCTCACCTACTAAACACACAAATCTATCCTTGTCAATTCTGTATTTCCCTTCTCAGGAAGGGGTTTCTGGCAGCTCGGTATCTTCACAACTACAGTGTGTTTTTAAGGCCTTTGTACTCCATGACAATGTTCACAGGCTGTCTCCAGTTTGCACTCCAGAGAAAAGGACCTTTTCTAATGCTATTGCCCAATCTTCCCTGCATTGTTACCGGCCCATTAAAGATAGGACTCCGCCATGTAGTTACTAATTACTGCTTATTAAAGATAAGTACAACATTTGACAATGCACAGTAATACATAATTTACATAAGATAAAAAGAGGGCACTTAGCATACACAAAGGAATGTAGAAGAGATGGCACTACATCTATTATGAATAAGCATATTATTATTCTAAATTTATTTTCACACCATTAAATTAATCTTTCCTATTATGAACCTATTTTTAAATTCCCTACCACTAAATAGAGAATCTCTAGTTTTGGATTCTGCTTGAAACAGACTATTTATTAATACCTGAATATAGATAACATGTATGTAAGACTAATTATGTCACATAAGTAGGAGGTTTTTGGGATTCCAAGGATATTTGATACTTAGTTTCTTTGTGTTACTGTGATGTATTTTATCAGCTTGAGCCCCACTTAACCTGATTTGTCATTGAGGTTTCTACTGGAACAACCACCAGACTATGAATAAGAGCACCACTGCTGATAACATTTTCCTGGTTTCCTCTGTTAAATAGTAACTACACATTTGTACATTTTTCTAAATTATTAGTTAAATCTTTGAAAAAAAATCCCATTTTACAAAGATATATTGAGATACTGAGATGTAAAGCACACGCATACAGCTCCTCACCAAATGGGGCCCTGCGCTGGCTCTGTGACAACCTGAGTAATCAGGCTTATAGCTGTGCAGTCCTTTGTCAGTAACGTTCAAGGCCAGAAAGATCTGTGCAAATAACTACACCCAGCTTCACAGTCTCCGCCCCAAGATGTACCTTTCCATAACACAATTTCAGAAGCTTTTAAACACAGTGGGGACACAGCACCATTAGCAATCAACAGGACCAAAGGCTACGAAGTCACCTGGGTGCTGGAAAGTGCTCTGAAAGCCTTACCCACCAATTAAAAAGATAAAAAAAAAATACCCCAAACCCATAATCTAAAAATGCATTCAGATGCCAAGCCCATATCTTATCCCTTTCTGAGTCAGGCTGCAACCTACCCTACAGACTTTCATTTGCAAAGCAAGTGTGATTGGACCAAAATAAGGTCTCATTTTTCACCTTAGCACAACACCATTTTTCTCTTCCTGAGACTGTATTAAGATTTGAGACAATAAATTGTTTAGGCTTAGTAAATTCAGTTATCAGCTTCAAAGAAATATATAGCAATTCTGACGCATATCTGAAATGAAGTCCATTTTATTGGGATTGGAATACACACATATGTTGTCTTCTCTCACTGTTTATATCTATTTTTTTTTACTTCAGGCCAATCTTTCCCTATGAACTACAAGATTTAGTGGTAGCTCGCTGAGTTTCCTATGGCAGCTGGCCAGGTTTTAATTCCCCCAGTCTGCTGCTAACATATTCTTCAAAGAT
Organism: Lathamus discolor; assembly: GCF_037157495.1. Lineage (NCBI taxonomy): Eukaryota > Metazoa > Chordata > Aves > Psittaciformes > Psittacidae > Lathamus > Lathamus discolor. The sequence goes on along the minus strand of NC_088895.1, from coordinate 10,056,209 downwards.
AAATCACTGTACCACAGAAGCATTGTACCCAACCCCTGGTTTTACACTGGCTGAGCCAAAGGGAAGTCCAACATTTGAACAACGTGCTTCTGTTTCATCCTGTAAAATACTGATTGCCAGCAAGAGGAAATAAGAGACAGTGTATTAAGGTACATTGAACAATTTTCTGTAAATCTCAAACCTTTAAACAATAATCATTGTGAAGGAAAGGTAATGCTTCTCCCAAAGATTCTGAATGCTGCCTCCTCTGTCACTGGACAAATCTGAATCTAAACGGCTGTTCTCTTAACACCCATAGGATATAAATGGCCCAGCTGAGTTTACAACAGTAATAAAGAACAGACTTTCAAACTGAGTGTAGACTGAAATATACAGAGTGCAAAATAAACATGCTAAAGCTGCTACATAATTCTGTCAAGCATATGGTAAAGTTATGATTTTATTTAGTGAACAGATTGTAAGAGTGAAGTGATGACAGATTAGGGTATATTGGTCAGTCATAAATAAGAGATTATTCTAATAGGAGCTGGGATTGTTACTGATCATGCTGCCATGCAGATTTAGTAAGATCTAATCACTTACAAAATACAGCTTCTTAAATACATATTGCAGTTCATTTGCAACTTCAGGTTGCTCGGCTGAAAAATCCATGAGCAGTACGTTACTGTAGCCAACTTCAAAGAGAGCGATGGGGGAGTTACATTTATGGACACAATTAGACATCCTTGTTCCTTGTAGAAGGGGCGAGTTACTCCCTTCAGAATGGCATTCTCAGCACAGAGTGCTCTACATTGAGATGACTAAACCAGACAAAAGGAAACACTGAAGTCAATCCGAAATCCTTTTTCTGACCCTGATTGCTCTACAGCATTTAGATAGGCATCACTAGCTATGTCAAAACCAAGAGACCAGGGAGCACATCCCAAATTCCTGCTTCTGTGTGCTCCATCTGCACTTGAATTTCTTCTGGGACAAGACCTAGGTAGATACTAGCTCACGCCACTGCTGAAATCTGTTTGAAAACCAGCTTCATCAAAGCATTATTTCTTCTGTTCTATCATCTACCCAAAGACCTTCTTAGATTGTAAATATCATGCAAAAAATATCCCATCAGTGCTTGTTCCACAATTCACATCTCTTAGCAATGATTAGAAATACTGTGAGCACAGAACTCAAAACATTCATGGTTTACAATTCCTCCTGCTATTTCATATTGGTTCCTGAAGTTATTGCCAAAAGAATTAAGCTGGATCACCTACTGGTGTTTTTTCCCCCCTCAGAATCAAAGTGGTTACAGTTCAAAGCATATGCAAAAGTTGTCAGGTGCCAAAATAACTTCGTATTTTAAACTCTAAGCAACTATAAACCTCCTTGTAGCTATAAGGTTAAGCAGGGGGATTTCGGATTTCTACCCAAATCTCTGAGACCAAGTACTTCTGAGACCCAGACAACCCCTCTGTTAGGTTTGCTTTTACTGTACTTCTTGTAATGCAGCTCATTTCCAAAGAGCAGAGAAAGTCAAATAATGCTAAAGAACTAGAAATATTCATACATGACTTTATGAGGAGACAAAAATTATGCTATGGGAGTATATGAGCTGTCTAAGAAGACATACCGCAATTTGCGAAGGTAACTTTTTAAGAGCAAAAAGACACTGGTGAAAATGAATCCCCTGCACAACCCTCCTGCATAGCAGAGAAACACCGACATGAACCCCCGGACAGCTCCTCTGCGGCAGGTATTACACATACATCAGTGAGTGCCTGCCAAAGCCATTCACTGCCGAGGCTGACACACCTGCTCCTCCCGGATAATGCTCCATGGGACTTCCATTCACTTCCAGGGTTCAAACTGAAGTGATGTCTCTGACTTTTCTTTGTATTTTCAAAGCCAGGAAGGAATTTCACACATCTCAGAATGTCACTCAGCCCCAGGTAGAACACTGCAGTCCCAGAAACGTCTGCAAAAGCAAATTCTAACTTCTCTTTTCCTAAACCCCTCATGGCTGTAGCTTCAAGGTGACGAAACCTGACCTAAAAGTCATAGCATTGCTGCTTTAGCATCAACTCGCTTGTCAGTAAGAGCTTAGGTACCTAAACACGCAAACAGGTCTCAAGGGAAATTTATTTACAAATACTCTAAAGCAAATTATCCATTAAACGTCTTCAGAATATCATGCACAGCCCTCGTTACGTTCAATTATACGAGCAGGCTAGGATGGGTGGCAAAAGAAAACTGCAGTACAAGGCTTGCTTGCGGAATATGCCAAAGCACAACTTGTCCAACTGGAAGAGAAGCTACTGCCCAGTGTTATAAATATGTGAAGTACCAGCAAAGAATCTCAAATACGAAACTCACTTTGACAGCACTGCAATCAACACTGGTCTATCAGCAGTGATAGTTACTGAAAGCTGGTGCTCAGGTTTCAGCCTAATCTGAGTTGCTCTCGACAGTGAAAGCTCTAGTATGTTTCAGTTGAAGGGGTCTCCCACTCTCCAGCTATGCTATGCAGGAGCTCCATACTTGTTCCAGCTTACTTTGGGGCCACCCTTGATGCTAACAAATGCACCATCCCTACTTAGGACAAGGAGAAGAAAATAAGACTGACAGTTATGAAGTTCTGAGTGGGAATGGACCCAGTGTAAGACCAACTCATTTCTAGCCCCAAACCTACACTCAGACTCAGGCATCCCCCAGGCACAGGGCTGCTTTTGGAAAAAGTCTTCACTTGGGGAACATCTCTGAGCCCTACCTTCTGCACTCTTGATGAAAACACGTACTATGAAACATACCATATACTGTTGCATGATTCCCAGCTCCAGACACTACAGTTAATTGTTCCAAATGGCTTTACCATCAGCACTCTTGCCTAGTGCAGGTAAGGAACCAGACGACTCATCTTTGCTGTTCTCTTACTTTTTGTCTTTTACTGTTGTTAACAAATTTGACACGAATGAACTTTCATGAATTATTTTTCTCATTTTACATGACTTTTCTGCACAAGCTCATGAGGGTCAGAAATAGATGGCTGCATCCTCTATCAACCAGAACGTGCCCTTTGCTCTTCCAACATTTTTGCTTGTGTGACACATACAGTACTAAAAGCCTGTCATTGCTGCTAGACATGTAGGACCACAGGTGGATCAAACGCCAAATTTTGGTTATTAGCATGGTTACGTATTCAAAGCAGCATATTCCAAATGGTATTCACAAGGCACTGAAAATGGCCAAAGAAGTTCCATTTCTTTGCTTCTATGGTAAGAGCAAGTTACACAAAGCTGTCACTGGCTCACACTAAAATGTCTCAGTGTGGCACATTCCTACTATTGAAAACAATTATGAGAGAGCAGACAAACAACTGAAAATTAGTAGGCTTTACGTGGCACTTAGGTTAAGTATTCTTGAAAGTATACTCATCTGGCATCACATTTGCATTCTGACGGCAGATGAGAGAAACTGGATATTAAATTTATTGGTTCCCTTAGAAGGCAAAGAGAGCAAAAGAGTCAATTATATCACAAAAGGAGAAAAAAATTCCTAGCTATTCCCCACATATTGTCTGACCTATCTTCAAAGCCTGCTAGTGTGTTTAATATACCAAACAAAAAGGCTGCAAGGCATCCTGGTACTGTGTAAAAGGAAAATAATCAACTCCCTTGTTGACTTGACACTGGGCAACTCGGCCTCACATTTCTTTCTTCCTTCAGCTCACAGCCTGCAAAATGGGAGTCAGAGATTTTTCTAAACAACCACAAAACATAAAGAGTCTCATAAATGCAAAAGTCCTTTTTATCTATTATCATTCATTTGGTGGGGCTTAGCATTTATGCTAGTCTTAAGCAACACAAGGAATCTGATAATCCCATACTATTAATTTCTAGTTTTTCCAAAGCTTCCTAATACTTTCAGCAGTGTATTCATTAGGGTCCTGCAAAAAGGATTTTTTAGTTTGACTACCAAGGGCCTAGAAGCTTCTTGTCAGCACCTCTATGAATGTATTATATGCTTCATACACGCATAGGTTGCTTTTTCAAGTGACATCCAGATCCATCAGGAGACACCTGACATGATTACAAAGTTACTGGTACCTGACTTTCACATGGTATTGCAGTCACCTATGGAAACAAATACTCTATCAGTAGCAAGCTTGTGATACGAATGAATTGCCAAATCATCTTCCTCTTCATGGAGATGTCAATCACCTGCAAACTCTGACAGTGCCAATGATGCACGAAAGGGCATGCATTACATTTAAGCTGTTTATTTCAAGCTTGAGCAAAATGCCTCACCAGAGCAGATAGCTTTTGTTTTAGCTGAGCTGTCTTTCCAGGCTCCAGCAGCTCCACTTCAGCTTCTAGAAAAAGCCACTACAACACAAAGATGAGAAGTTTGCCATAATTTTAAGAGATTTTGCAAGCACTGCCTTAAGAAACAAATGCTCAGTCAATCTTACAGTGCCTTACAGAAAGAGGAATATCAAAAAGCATATTGCACCCAACAGGTTTCTGTCTTACAAGACTAGTGCAATATATGCCAAGTGCTGTGTTTTACAATTTTTTCTCAAGACAAGTTTAGGGGGGAAAGAAACCCAAACTAACATCAAGTCTATTCAGGAGCAGCTATTCCAAATAGACTGCTGAATCTGAGTACATAACACCTGGCTGGTCTGAAAACCCAGAGAAATACCTGAATGAAACCAGAGGGGGCACAACATATCAAGAGGGATTATTTCCATGCTTGAATGCACTCACTCAATTTCAAAGGCTAAAGACTGCTTACTAGACAGCGACTTCCTAAATTGTTCACATCTTTGAGTAGCCACTGGAAGAATTTTTCACTGCATTTAGATGTAGTCTTGAAGGAAACTCCAGAGGGATTCTAGACACTTGTTATGGATAAAAGCCTGTAGAAAATTTAGTCTGCTCAAAATGGCCAGTACTCCTATACTCATAACAACAAGCATGAAGCAGCTACCTATACAATTCTATACAGGACAGATTCTCAGGTCACACAGTGGGAACACCTCCAAGGTCACCCATTCTATAGTGTTGGACAGGGACAAACATTGGGTGCCAGCACTGGAAGTTGCAAGCTCTGGAAATAATGTTCTCTTTATGGGTTCAGGATTTACAGCAAAGTAACCTGGCTCTAGTGTAATAGCTCCTGACAAGACAGGGGTTTCTACAGGAGACACCTGTTAAGTCTGTATTTCTTTACTGCAGTTGCACAATAGGCCAATGCCACAAGTGGAAGCACCTAGCACAGTTTCATTGACAAAAGAGCAATGGGCACCATACTCAGTCTCAAAATCAACCCCAACCCCATTGCTTTGTTCCCAACTCTCAGACAGCTTGGCTCAGAGATCACAAAGCTCAATTCAGCCTTCCTCTACTTCCAGTTCTCCATCTGTAAATGAAGATGGTGACATTGACCATTCTGTACAGATACCTGAGCATCTGTAAATGGAAGTACTATATCAGAGTTTGTTGCTATAGCTATTGTTGAAGTAGGCTGATTTACAGCAGGCATTATGGGTTTGGGGCTTGGGTGTTTTTTTTTTTTAATAAAATAAATAATAATATACAGTAAAAAAAAACCACATTAAGTACACTAAGCGGAATGCAGTGAAGGAGGATGAGATCAGCTCTAAGTAGGCTGCTGTCCTATGTGAACCTTCCATTTGATTGTTATTTATCAAATCAGCAGCACTTAGTCCCATATTCAAAGTGCCTGAGAACACTCAGTACAAAAGCTTTGGTAACTCACTCCTCTTGAAATTATTCTGAGCCACCAGAGTCATAATTACAGTGTCATAATGAAGAGGAAAAAAAATCCCTTCTAACAACTAAATTCTTGTTGTAAATTGCATTATGAAAGTGGTAATTCCCTCTGAAGTAGACATTATCATGTCTTACTGCCCACGCCAGTTCATTATGGTGCCTCCGCTATCCCAGTGGAGCCTTCGCTTAGTAAATGAATGTTTTGGGATGATATTGCCAACTCGGGACTTATTACTTATTTGAATATGGAAACATTTAGGCCATTAGCATACATTTAGAAGTGTCTTATTTCACAGATGCTAATTTATCTTGGGGGATGCCCTTCTTTCTTCCCGCCTCCTTTCCCTCTTACAGTTCTTTCCTTGCAGGCAACTTATGTACTTGGTTAGGTCCTAGTCCATCCATTTGCAAGTCTATGAACAGCTTCCTACTTTGAAACATTCCTGAACTGACATTTGGAGTCTACTTTCCAAAACATGTGAAGATCCAAGGCACTGCCTATCTTCCCTCACAGGTGAAAAGTATCACCAACTCTGGATGATTAAGGAAGTCTAAACCTGTTCAGCTAAATAATGAGATTTTCCAGGCATTCCAAATTGTTTAATTCATCTAATTATTACAAGATTTCAAAGCCACACATACAGCATTTCTCCACAGCTTAGAGAATTTTTAACTGAAAGCTAATAAATTCTATTAAAAGGGTCAAGAAGCTAGAATAATACAATGATGGAAATTCCCCCTATTCCCTCATTATTAATGTATATCGGAAAACTTAATTAATATAGATTCCTGCATGCCCTTAAGTAAGCTCCCAGTCATGACAGGTGAGTGAAATCCTAGGGTTTGTTTTCTTTACCATGTGCCAGCAAAGTCTGCACCTCTGTATGGTTGCGTATGGATGTCACAAGTTGGTAGGAAGCCCTGCTCTCCAGTTGACACACCCTGCATGAGTACTACTGAGGGTCTCCAAAAGCCTGAAAGACTGCATAACACTAGAGCAAGATGTGTTACTTACAATGATTTCCTGTAATTCTAGCAATACAAGCTACCTCAACTGTGTTATCTGTTTAGAGCTCAGAGAGTACAAAAAAAATCTCTGACCATTCCTTAGGCAGCAAGTAGTAAAATACTGAATGCCTCAGTAAACCAGAAATCTGTTTGTGCAGCCAGTTCTGTACCAGGTCCAAATCAGTATCATCTCTTAAAAAAAAAAAAAAAATCTCCAAATATTCAAAAGCAAGAAGCAATTGAAATTCTTGCACCCTTACTTATCCCTGTGCCATTCCCAAATCACACAACCTGATTAGTGAGTGTGTACAGGTATTTGCACAGCTCATCTCAATTTGCTTCCATGAATTCAGAAGCGTGCAACAAAACCAGTACACTTATGCTAGCACGTGCTATGACAAGCTGCCCCAAACAAAATCAGGAAACTGCTTTGCCGCCCGAATTTCAATTCCACCTTGGACTCTGAGGCCTACCAAGTTACTGCTGGGTTCCCAAAACATTGTGCTACTGCAAACCTTCCACAGCTCCTGCGAACAGCACTTTGAGCTTAATGTATGTCTCAAAAATACTGTAAATCGAATGGCTGCAGCCTTTCCAGACAGACACTGGAAAAAGCCTTCCCCTGTAAAGCACCCACTGACTCTCTCTGGCCTGGAGGCTGAGCATCCTCTCTTGGATCCCTCCCTCTGCCCTGCTCCAGCTCACCGTGGCCCTCAGAATATGGCACTTGTAGTGCTGAATCTGGCACTTGTCTGAACGCTTGGAAGACAGGGCTTCTTTCGGCTTCTCCAGCATCTGTGCGAGCAATGGAAATGATGCTGGATGAGAGACAGCATTATCACAAGAAGGTGTTTTAGTAAAGGGAGCCAGAATATATGAAAGAGGCAAATACAATGGCTGCTTTTGCTGAAACTCTATTACAAGTTTGTATTATTCCTTCCAGTAGCTTTGATGTTTATTCTCATCATTGTAGCTCCTTTCTCTCTTAGGAACGCATATACCTATAGCTCACCTTCCTCCCCCTTCCATTTATGCAGTAGAAGCCTTATTTAAACATCTCTCTGAACGACAGTGGTAATGGTAAAAACTGACTTTCCCTTCTGGGTTTGAATTTGTCCACACACAACTGCTTCAGCTGGTGGCAACTGACATTTTTCTTTCAGGTTTTACAGATTGCTCCAACCTACAGACTGGCAAAGCAATTACTGTCTGCAAAATCTAGATCACAGGCATATTTTTAAAAGGGTATTTTAACACAGAAGTTGTTGGGTTTTTTTAGTTTTACATTGCTAAATCAGTGCCAATTAGCATTTCTAAACGCAGAGAAAAAAAAAAAAGCCTTCATACATGGACTCTAAAAGTTCAAGAACTAGAGGCAAGCAATCCCATCCCTTAAATAAAATAATAAGCAAGACAAGCAAGCAAGGAAAAATCCATCAGATGATTTAAAGCCATTTTCAGTACCTGTTAGCTTGAGTAATGAATACTTAAAACAGGCAATTCCTCAAAAAGAAGACAATCCTTAAACCCAAACACTTCAGAGCTTCTAGGTGTTGGATCCAAAGATTTGTAAAGAGATACCCTTTTGTTGATAAGCTTTTACAAAACATGTTGCACCCATGTTCACAGGACACATTTGAGAAAGGAATGGGAAGACCACAGTTAAAAAAAAGGTAGGAAAATTAAGTTTCACTACAGCTTGTGTGGTACCAAAACCCCTGCACATCCTTGTTAGAACACAGGGAGAATTACCCCCTTTTTTTTGGGGAATATGAGAAAAGTTTTTACTTAAAGAGCATTTAACAAGAAATAACTAATGCAAAAAAAAAAAAAAAATCAGATTTGGACACAGAGTCCAAATATATCAACTTCTATCAAAACACTGAACACAAACTCTATACTAATGGAATATCTGCTGTACTAGGCATTCAAGAACATTATCAATTTGGGCAATGATACTAGATAGCTTGTCTCAGGGTATGAAGTCTTTAATATCCTCGAGGCAATACTTCCTGTGTTGACAGCCAGTATTTAGTTTCATCATTTGAAATTAACTTTTACAGATTTAGATCGGATTATAGCTACTCCTGATCAATCGTTTTGTGCAACAGAATATCTACTATAGGCTACTACTATTGACATTCTTTGTGATGGAGTTAAATAAATCACCTTGCATAGACACTGATTTCACATAAGCAGCTCCACTCTCTCCACTGAGAAAAAATTCTTCTCTGTGAGGGTGCTGAGGCGCTGGCACAGGGTGCCCAGAGAAGCTGTGGCTGCCCCATCCCTGGCAGTGTTCAAGGCCAGGTTGGATGGGTCTTGGAGCAACCTGCTCTAGTGGAAGGTGTCCCTGCCAGTGCCAGGGCATGGATGAGCTTTAAGGTCACTCCCAGCAGAAACCAGTCTGTGATTTCCACACCGTGGGAAACAGGTGTTGATATGGCAGCCGGAAAAAAAGATGGGAAAGACATTGCAGAGTGATAGGTTGGGAAAGGCCACTGAAATGTAAACAGGATAGAGAGGTGCAGAACAAGAATACTGCAAGAGATGCCCTTAAGATGAGTCTGACTGGGTTCACTGTAGGCTCCATGCAGGACTAAGAAACTCTTGCCAGTGCATGAACTCACTTAAAGAGAAAGGAGTGGTCAGGCTGACATGACTCTCCTGCGCAGAATGGCTTTCTGGCTACACCAGTGGCAAAAATGGCATAAGGACCCCAGAGGACACACTGGAAGCACCCAACAAAAAAAGTCAAGAAGATTAAAGGGTTTTTCCTATGAAAATTTACCTTTTTAAGGCTCTGCTGAATGTGGAGGAGTAGAAACAAAAGCTGTTGAATTTCTGTTCTGCTCTTGATTTTTTAATCAGGAAAATAATATTTTTAGGATTAAAATTTCCTAGAAGGTCTAGGAACCAATCACATTCCAGGAATAAAGGAAAATAAAACAACTTAATGGATACAAAAAGCAATTGCCTCAGACTTAACATTTGACAAAGCTGGAAAGCGCAAAGGAACAATAGATGTTAGCAACAATAAAACTGTATAAATAAGGTCAGGCAGAAAAATATACAGATCACTGGTTTGAAAGAAGTTAATGCTGAGAACAGATGAAGGTATCATTCCCAGCAGTGGTGGTGGCAGGAATAGGAAGATATCTCAGTGACACTGCTTGCAAGCGGCAAGGCGACATAGCAACAAGGAAAAGAGAGAGAAAACTGATCTGAGGAGTGACTGATGCTGCGAAAACAGCAGGAGGAGAAGGAAGAGAAAGCAGCTCCTCAGGAAGCAAAGCAGGCAGATTGAAATGGAACAATTCTACTTGAGATGTGATGGCACAAAGACTGTCCCCAGCTCCCTCAGGTCCTGGGGCAATTCAAAGTCAAATGAACACCAGCAGAGCAAACAGTGCTTAGGGACCTTGCTGCTGTACCAGTTTATAACCCCCATATCCACCTGGTTGAGGAAGTGCTTGTGGGGAAAGGATCTCCGGGCAGCATTCAGGACACTTGGAGAGGTTAGCTTCCAACATTCAATATGAAGAACAGGAAAGGGCTGTGAAGCAGATAATCCTGATTTTCAAATTGTACTCACTTTGTTTGATTTTTGCCACTGTTCTGTGTAGAGTGAAGCTGAGGTTTCCCTTCTCAGTGCTGTATTTGAACAATGAGCAAAAAGAGAGGGGTGGATTTTATGATTTTTGCAGACATGAAAGAGCTTTTGTTTGGAAACTGGATATCTGTGAACAAATGGAATTTGATAAAGTAACAAGACGATCTATTAAAATATACCATGGCTTTACATAGGTATTACAAGAATGTGTCAGATCTGTCCCATCTAGACAGAATTTCATGTTTTACCAGGATATTAGAAGAAGAAAAAGGAAATTCATTGACCCAAAGTTTTACATGAATGTTCTACATATTTGGCCACCTAGATTAAGACAACAAAGACAGCAAAACATAAATAACTTTATGTGAAGACAGACATAATTGGGCACTCTGCAAGAATACAGGAAGAGCATACCAACCCCAGTATCCAGCTCCTAAACTTGTCAGTAATAACTAGAGAAGTACAAGAAACTGGAATGGACACTGTCATCACAATGACCTGAGCTGGCAGAGGGTTCTCAACAGACAGCTGAGAGGGTGATAAAATACTTCTATGACTTCTTACCACCGTGTGACTTCATGTAGTGGATGGTGCACATCAGAGCTAGAAAGTTTGCACTGGGTTTTTCACAAGCCTTGCTTTAAAAACAGACATCCAAACCAGACATGAACTCAGCACTGTGACTGCCTCTGGACTTTCTCAAGGGGTCTGTTTCCCTGTCCCACAACAGCAGCATTAAACTGTTTTACTCTCAAGGAAGTGGGAGACAGGTTGGCAGTGACCCACTCTGAGGGCTGTTCCTGGCCCCAAGCTCAGAGAAGGCATTGGTGTGAGACATATAATCCCCTAGTTCTGACAAAGCAATTAGAAATCCTTGCACATACCAAACAGCATTAGGTGGAGCATGTGCACAGCAAAATACTTTGTGTCTTATCTCAAAACACAATGTTTGATGCTTCTTTATCTGTCCTAACAGACCTTAAAGTCACACTGTTCCCAGTATGATGCCCTCACCCAAACCCTTCTTTCTGTTGGCTTCACTTTACCAGTCATTTGGGGATTTAAGTACATCACAGTGACATCTCCCATTATTAGGTGAAAGTGTGACGGATGACAGGAGCAGCACCTGCAAACAAGGCGGCTCACACCTTGTCAGTGCCAATCACACTTACCATCTGTCTTCCATTTATCTAGCACGGACCTGACAGCCGCCTTTCATATTGTTTCATTTCTTACCACAAAGGAGACTCTAATGTTTTCTCCATTGAGGACTCAGGAGTTCTATAGGAAGAAAATCATACCCAAAGACATTGATTTCAGAAATTTAACTTGTAGTAATACAAATCTCCCCAGTCCTAAAGAAAAAAAAAGAAAAACAAAACCATCACAAAATAGCAAACCAAAACAAACCTGTATTTCCCAGACGTTCATGTTCTTCATCTCCCTAAATTAACGAATTATATTGAAAACATAGTTTTCCCTAACTAAATCCACCAGTATCTCCATAATGTAGCAGGACAAGCAAAATAAAGCTACCCAGTCTATAACTGCATGGAAAGACAAGTGACCCTACAGCCCACTGCGACTCCTGGGAGCACATCTGTACACAGCAGCACTGGGACTAGCCAGTGTAAGCAGCACAGTTATCCTTGGTATTCATTAGCTGAACATTAATGTACTGATCACACAGCTTCACACTTATTGATGGTCCGACCAATGGTGCTTACCCCTTGCAAAGGCTAGAAGCTGGTCTTGAGTACAGTTGTAGCTTTTAAGTACTACTGCAATGAAACAGACTGTAACAACAGTTAGCTATAAGGACCGCTCATGGAGTAATGGTTGGCTTCGGGTAACCCTCAGTTTTTGACATCTGCTTTGTCAACATGACTTTGATTCTCAATGCAGTGGATATTAACTGGAATAATTTTAACAGAAAGAACAATTTTCTTAACACAATCTGTCAGTGCAACAGCAGGTAACAGAGTGCCCTCGAACTCAACAGTTCTGAAGTACTTGCCTCCATACTGCTACTGACAATCCTGGGGCCATTAGCAAGTCACTTCAAAATGCAGGAAAGCTATTTTCCCATCTAGAAGATGAGAAAAACTGTATTTGCTTGACTAGCTCATAAACAGGCTATGAAAGTTAATTCATACTTGTACAGTATGCTGAACACAGCAGAAAAAGAGAGAAGTCTTGAGTGAAGCCTTTGACCAGGCAGTAGCAGAGGTGTGATTTCCCCTTAGCACTACTTTAGAAGGGCCATCACTGCACAAGCTTATATGAGGAAATAACATTTATTACAATGAAAGGAGAAAGACACGAGACTGCCATCTTCTACGTGCCAGCATGTAACTCCCACTTACTTCAACATGTCACTTATTCAGTTTATGCCACTGAATACAAACTGACTGAAGTGTCAGCCCAGAAGACATCAAGTGTGATTCACCTTGTTAAAGGCTACCTTTACAGAAAGGGCAAACCAAGCTGCAAGGCCTGGGAACCTTGAGGATACTGCGAGCTTGCTGTTTAAAATGACAAGGTGCTGCTAAATAGCATCAGGCATTGTTGCCTCTCCTAAACAGTTACTTTTCCTTTAGTCTGTGTAAAAAAAGGCTCAGACTGCTGTGTCTTTTATCCTCTTTTCTCTCTGAAGGATTAGGCGGGTTTTAAATTTTCAGATTTCCTTAGCACCAGAAGCTGTCTGTAGGTCATTCATTTCACCAAAGACACTTACCAAGCTTTGGCGAGGGGGAGAGGCGAGAAGGGGGAAGAAAGCTAAGATCTTCTGAAGTTACCTTAAATGCACTTTTTTATGCCTTCTAAAAATCAAACTCATATTCAGCCACTAACGTAAGACACATGAATTCTAGGAGTTGCTATAATCAGAGATAGACTTCCTAATCTGCTAAAGTCACATTGCCAAGAGAAACATGCTTTTGCCTATGGTACCATCCCTTAGTAAAGAGATTATAGTAAAAGCTCCAGAAGAGTGACAAGGCAAGTGAAACAACACAAGCTGAGGAGCTAATGCTTGCTGAGGGGCTGTGTATTTCCAGTTCAGTAGTATGTTACTGCTGGACACGATCAGGACCTGGAGACCATCAGTCAGGTAATCAACTCAGTGATCTGGGGTCTTTTTAAAAACGAAGAAATAACCATCAATAGAAACTTTTCTATACCCTACCCTGGTTCTTTGCAAGGACAAAGAACCCAGGAAAACCATTACATTCCTTTTTTACATCAAGACTGAGCAGTGGAACAGCTGAAATTTAGAGCTGTTTGAACCAGAATGTGGAAGGGGATGTTTAAGTAATAGAACAAACTGAAGCTACAGAAGAATGAAGTGAAAAAACGCACATTAAGATTCTTTTTGATCTGGCAGAAGAGGTACAAATTCAGGGTTGAGATACCATGAAATAGCCACATAATCCTAGGTGTAGAGAAAAGCCCACCTCATTACAGAGTTTTATGTGGCTAGTAACCTTCTTGATCACCACTTACTGCCTGATTATTTCTAAGACTAGAATATGATTTAGTTTAGCACCAAGAACAAAATTTGATATAGCTGAGCACTAGAAGAGCACACAAGCAACTGGATAAAATATCAGCCTTGTCTGAATTCTTTTGCCATATAAATTGAGTGCTAATGATCTCGACTCTGCTCCCCTCATGTATCTATGCAGCCTTTTTCATGCTTGCTGGATTATCATTTATTGATTGTTAGATAAAATGACAAATTAGAAAAGTTCATGTAACCTAAACTCTAAAGGCCTTTTAAAGAAAATTTTCCTGATTATCAATGAGAATTACTTACTCACTACCACAATTTCACACTAGTTACTGTATTCCCACAATTACCATCAGAAAGGTGACATTAAAAATATCACAGAGAGACCACAGACACTCTCATCAGTTTATAAAAAGTGGTACCTACGTACCTCTGACCCCCAACTTTGGTTTACAAATGCAGAGATACCATAGCTACAGTTTATACAAAAATCTCACCTATCTCACAGTATCAGAATTTTACAAGTTTCCATTACAACCTTCAGTCATTTCCTAAGAATAATGGTATTTTACACTTTTTACCTTTTTCCTACAGAAATCTGGTGATGGAGTTTGACTGTGAAACCCCAAACTATATAAATAGGTTAGAATCAACTTAACAGTATAACATTGGGACGTTTCTTTGAGCTAGTGAAGCTAAACTGGATTTCCTCCAAATGAAAAGATTTTCCAAAAGCTACTCACTCAGTAGCAACAGCTAAAGGTAGCATTTAAGGCTACAACGATATGAACATGGAAGAATAGGCAGGATTCTTTAACTGGAAAACCATTCTGGATCTCTTCCACTTAAGTGTTTATTCTGCTTGATAATTTTTAATGTTGACTGAGAAAATGTATACACCAAAAAGAAGATCCTATGAAGCACTAGCCCAATTCATTGCTGATAAAATATGTTTCTCTCTCAAACACAAACAGAATTCAAACCAATAAGCAAATCAATTCTTATTGAAGAAGTCAGCTAACAGATGACCTGTGCAGTTTGGTGAATTTTAACTGTCTTTTATATTTACTGCTTATCTCCTAATCAAAAATCTCAGATTAATTAGTTCATTCATCTCAGAGAAATACCACATTTTTACCAAGATAGATATTACTAATTTCTTCTTAGCAGGTGAGGAAAGCAAAGACTGGGACTTAATTTTTCAAAACCTGGGGCTGCTTTTATTCTTATTACAAGCTTATTTTGGCTGCAGCCATGATGCCCAAAGGTTCTCTTGTCTTCCAATCCACCATGCCCCAGCAGGCTTTCCACTGGCACTACCACCTGGCAGGCCATAGGTTGCAGTTTGTCTGAAAGTTAATTTCAGATATCAGCATACCCATAAAACATGCAGTGATTTCCACATGGGATGCAAAGGAAACGAGAATTTTGGTTTGAAGAATTCCAGTGCCTACCTTCAAAGGATTTAAATTTTAAGATTATCTGTGTAGATCGGTACAGGCAAAGTCAGCAGGAAATACCAGAGAGCCATGTCTACTTCAAGGCTCACATTTTAGTAGATGCCACTACTGCATTGGCTATTAGGTTGCTTTTATAACCTGTGTGCCTGGGCAAATGGATAGTCCTGGTGAACTGCTCACTTGAATTCAGATAACTAAATTCCATTTAAGAGTGATTTTGGAACATGGAGTTGTTTTTTAGATTGGTCTTGGACTTCCACGTCACAATGAAAAGTCTATGAGAGAGGCAGAAATAGCAAAGCTGGTGTCCCAGGTTCCAGTCACTTCTGTCAATCACAGGATTTTTTCTTCTCTAGGAGTTTATTTTTCCATTGAAGCAGAATCTCTTGAATGCATTAGGTCACGTATATGAAGGAAAAAGCAGAGCTAAGCAGACAGCTCAATCAATTAATTTTCTCCTTTTAGATCTTCATATAAACCTATTGCAATTTCTGGCAATAGAATGCCAGTGAAAATGTCCTTTCTTCCAAACCCGTAACTCCCACACCCCTTTGCACTCCTACATGTCCTCTGCTGCAAATATATGTTTTCACTTCTTACAATCATCTCCCATACTTAGTCAGGTCATCATAAATTATAATACAAATTTAGCTGATCTTGGCAGGGCAGAAAACACGTTCCCAGGAAGGAGAAAAGAATGAAAGGCTCAGGCAGGTAGGTGAGAAAAAAAAGAACGGTTTGCAAGGTATGTATTTTGCATATAAATCTACTTGCCATAGGAGTGCAAAACAGTGGGAGTACCTTCACCCTGCAGGCACTTCTGTCAGCCCACTGCAAGCTCATTTCAAGCCTAACCCTGGTGCACCTTGGGCTGCAGCAGTGGTAGAGTAACATCCTCCCCTCAGATACCACCCAACAGAACATACAGCTGCCATGAAGCCACATCCCTGTGTTGAGCCAATGCGCGAGCAATTCTGGGGGGATCCCCTGAATGTATGAGGCTTACAAAGCCTAAAACCCTTGTTTTATTACATGGCAATATCCAAATTCCTCTTACGAACCAGTTCTTAGCAGCCCTTTCTGGAGAGCTCGGCACTCGGATGCAATGAAGCTCTACTACTGGAGGACATAAGTGTAGGAATTACAATAAGGCAGTGCATGCTGCAGGCTCTGCTGCCAGGAGAGGTGAAGCTATTGGATGCTTGGTGGAAAGTCTAATTACTACAATGCTTCTGCTACAGATACTTCTGGCAAAGCAGATGAACTGGTGGAAAACAAACAAAACCAAAAGCAAACCCCAAAACAAGCCACAGTTGAGTTGGACTCCAACAGATAATCATAGGATACATCTCTGTCCTCATATACTAACCAGTAAAGGACATACAAGAATAGCAACGCAAACTACATTACAGCATAAATACAACTAGAATACAAACCAGAAATGGGAACAGCATCAGATCCTGCATCCCTCCCTGTGCACCAGGATGCTTCCTGCTGTCCTGACATACCAGCACACTATATCATGCTGTGTCTTTCTGATAAAGTCCACATCACATTGTGAAAAGAGACGGATGCACCAAAAAGGCAAATTCCCAAATGCCCTGATAAACTGTTCTAAGTTAGCACACAGGATTTGCTAAGTATGATTATAAATTGAATACCTTTAAAAAGAAGAAAAAAAGCTACAACTTATATATCTATGCCTGACATTAAGTACCTGAAGTCAATTCCTTCTCTCTCATTTCTTTGTTAAGTCATTCCCAGAAACAAGAAAACAAATTCAAAAGATTGCAAGCAGAAAGTACCAATACTGTCAACTTCTAAACAAAAAAGAAGATTGTATTTAGACTTTATTTTAGCATTAGCAACAACAAGCTAATGAAAAATAACTGGCTCTACACTGTAGATTCAGAAAACTCATGTTTCTCAGTTTGGAAAACTGTGGCATCCCTACACATATTAATTGTAATCTATGTAATACAGCACAGTGTCAATAACCAGCAGTAATTTGGGCTTGCAGCAAACAGGAATTGCAATTGCATAACACTGGAAGATTTGAAGCATTAACTACTGAAAGCATTCTAAAGGACTGACATGAAATAATACTTACATGCTTTCCCTCCATCAGCAAAACATTTCTGATAATGACTGCCCTCAACTGCCATTTCCAGTATACATATCTTGAAATTTGGAGAGAAATAGTAAACCAAAATAGACTAGAATACTTCCCACAAACTTTAGGGATCTTTCAACACCTTTTGATGTGATGGATAGAGAGTCTTTAGCCTTCCCTGGTCAGTCACACATGAAAAGATGACAGAACAGTGTCTGGTACTGCACAGGCTGTGTCCAGGGCTGGTCACTGGTAGGGGACTTTGAGGTTTGCCTTTGATCACAGAGCCCTGCTACAGGCTCAACAGCAGCTTTCTTTGGGCCAGGATGTACAATTCTATTTGTGCCTTTCCACTCAACCCTCTCATGGGGCCAGTTACAAAGAATACGATGAATAATTAATTTGCATTTAAAATGAGAGAAGATAATAGGATAGAAGCACAGGACATTCAATCACTTACTTTATAAAGGCATTTAATACTGCTTCATTGGGAAGACAGAATTGCTCTATGCTTGTACATTGCATGTCATATTCAAGTAATTGTTGATATTAGCAGTGATAAAATGGCTTCAGAGAGGTTAAGTGACTTGGCCAAGACCAAAGAGGAAGCAAGTGTGTGAATTAAGATCACAAATCAGTCAGTTTCATAAGGCTTAGTGCTCCAAGCTTACAACCTGGCGCTTACAGCAGTATTTTCCATCATTACCATCATTTAGGTTTTATCTCCTTCCTTCCTTTCCTCTCATACCCATAAAGAGTCAAGATAAATATTTTTAATTTCTCTAGTTCATTAAAAAACAAAACCTAAACCTTGGCCCTTATGGTCCAACTCTTCCACAAAATTAGAGCGTCCATTAGGTTCATGCTCGTGACTCTAAATCTTCACCCTGCACACAACAACACCATGAGGAAAAATCACAAAGGTACCTTTCCCCATATATTTTAGTATTTGGCAGTTTCTAGAAAGTTCCCCTTGGAGACAATTTCCTGTTAGAAAGGGGATACAGTTTAATCTAAATATAACCATTTTCAAACAAAAAAATCTTCAGCTATAAGTAATTTTGCCTTTCGGTTATTTTGCATGGCTGTTTCCTCTTTTTTGACCTGTCTATCCTATATTTTCCATCTGTTCAAGCCATGATTTCCAGTCCACTGGAGCAAAAGCAATGGTAAAAGCATTTTGCCAGCAGCCCTTGGCCTCACTTCATGAATAGAGTTCCAAGT